>NC_068378.1:23456611-24874111 GCF_023724105.1 Carassius gibelio | reverse complement strand
GAGCTGTGAGTCAGGCACTGAGCAAGTGGGAGCCATCTTCTATATTCCTAATACAAATCACATCAAGAAGAGTTTGACACTGTCTTTATTGCCAATATGAGCTTTGAAAAAAGTCTTGATTGAAAAAAAGTCTTCCCAGTGTCATAAATCAAAGACTGCATAATACTTGTGTATATTTTTCTTTGTCTCAGGCGGCAGACGGTTCGCCCACAGATCGCCCACTGTCTGTTCACTGACCGTCTGATGTACATTGCGTACAATATTAGTCAGCGATTATTCAGTTGGGAAAGCTAGGATGTGATTTTAGGGAACTTCCACTTTTCCTCGGTCTGCATATAGTCACTGGTCTGGTGTAGACGTGAAGCTGGCTTTTTCAGAACTGCCGAATTCAGCCGAATTGCTGTGTAGAGGAAATGAACAGGAATCACTGCTAATAATGGCTAATCTGTTATTGTTTCGCCAGACATTATGAATGAGAAATGTTCCAAAATAAAGCATCCCAAGTTTACCCTCTTTGCAGTACATTTGCTGTTGCATAATAGGCTTACATTCATTAGATATAAGTAAATACTGCTAGATAGCTAGAGAGATAGCTAGCTAGTCATTTAGGGTTTTGTAGACGTTTGCAGATTTAAGTCTATACAGGGAAATAGATATCAGTGTTTATTTAGAAAGTTATAAACTTTGCAACAAAAAAAAAAGATTGAGCATGAATGCTATATTATATTTATATACTAAGCCAATGAGATTTGTTCTGACTAAAGAGTTCAACAGAAACAAAAATCTCATTTATTTCTCCATACAGAAGCTGGTTTTAATAGCAGTCACTGGTGATGTGGGTAAACTCCTTAAAACTTTCAAACAAACCCTAAGCATGATGAAAAGTGTCACTTTTATTTATATTCCTGATTACCAGGCAAGTCAGATTGGTCTAAAAGTACAACAATTGTGTTTCACGAATAAAAATCTAGGTAACTGAATTTCCAGTAGAGCTCATTATGGGCTGTGCAGTTCATATTTCATTTATTTTCTCCATAAAGAAGCTAATTTTAACTGTAGGTGTCAGTAAGTGGCATCATTTGGTATATTTGAAGTACTTCGTAGTTCATATTGACTAAGTAATTTGTCAGTTGGTCCAGCTAAGATCTGATTATCTGAGGTTTTAACTTCCATGAGTATTGGGCATAGGTGTTTATTTTCCTCAGTCAGCGTTTACTCCGTGATGAAGCTGACTTTTCTAGGACTGCCAAGTTGACCAGATATAATGTGTAGAGGAAATTAAAACAGGAATGAATTAACAAAATCATCATGTGCAATATTTTTAATATAGCTCTATACTTTGGACTTTTCTCGGCAGGTTTTTTTTTTTTTTTCTTTTTTTTTTTCACAGAACAGCTAATCTGTTAAGAAACTGGGAAATTTTCTAAACAAAGCATCTCAAGTATACTGTGTTTGCAGTGAATTTGATGTTGGGTTGTCAGCTTACATTATTTAGCATTATTTTACATTACATTATTTTAACACAAATAAAGAAGTAAATAAAAATAAAAAAATATAATAAAATACTACTTAAAAAAGCTCTTCTAGTGATATAGACATCAGTGCCTATTTAGGAAGTTATAAACCACCTTTAAACTTTCCAAAGAAACCCTGAGCATGATGAAAATTGGAATATTTATTTCTATTTCTATTTACAAGGCCAGATCTCTATGGAGAACACAACAATGTCCAATTTATTTTCTCCATAGAGAAACTGATTTTCAACAACAGTGATATGTTTCCAATATAGCCCAATTCTTCTTATAAAAGACATTAAGTACTCAGTCCTTAAACTTTTTTGCTTTAAATCGATGGCCTGATTGTAATTCATTACAATTCATGTATTTCAAATGGTTCTATAATAAAGAGTTCAGTGTAGAAATGAATGAGAAAAACACCTACACAGCTGGTGCCAAACACCTACATAGCTGGTGCAAATGAGTCAGACTTTCCAACTTGTCACTTAAATGGATAAATTATCTCAAAAACAACTGCATTTAAAATTGGACTTCCAATTTGGAAATGTTCATGCTGCAGGTGTATGATGTCATGCCAGCAATTCACTTTTAAGCACATAAAATGCATCACTGAGTCATTAAATCACAATAAAACCTGTTCTGCAAATGTCTGATAATCACACACTTGCAGAACACATGCCAGCATTGCCATTTTGTCTTAATTCATTATGTCCCAATCATCAGGCAACAGAATGCTACATGGTTAAATGGAATGGAATGCAAGATAAAGGGCAACATTAGACTGCCAAAAACACTCAAGGATGAGTTTCACCTGTGCTTAAAGAAGATAAGAGAACGTGTGCTTCAAGAACACTCTACTATATGTGGATTTATTAACAAAGTTCGGGAGGAGCACGATCAGATAATCATCCAATTTGGCACAGGTGCATCTCGGTTTAGCTAATCATCTTAACTAGCACACAAGCGGATATACAGTATATCCAGTGTTCCTACCTCATGTCCCACAACAGTTTTTCGTCATCTCTCCTCCACCCCAACTCCTCACTTCTAATCTATTAACCCCAAATTTGGGATAGGGGGAGTTATTTGGGTTCATGCTATGCTCCGGGCCCGGACCCCTCCCCCAGGACAGCGCACAAAAATATGCCAACTATTCGCCTTCAGATTAGATGAAGGTGAACTCGTGAAATGTGAGGTGGTGGCATTGGCTGAAGAAATATTTTAACATTGTACCTGTTAATATTGAAGAACTTTTGCAAAACTTTGCAAATGGTAGGAATAAAAGATTTCCACAGGACACCTAATCTAGCACAAGCAGAACATAATTTAGCACAGTGTCTATTTCTAACTCAAATGTCCAATGCATTTGTCCTTTGCGCGTTTCCCAAGAATACCACCAGGAGACTCTCCTTTGGAGGTCATTGTGGTGTTTTTGAAGCCGGTCTCATGGGGAGCTTATGAGGAAAGATCACATGAGAACTCATGGAACAATTAAAAGCCCCTGTATCAGGTTCACTCACATTCTGTCCAAAGTTATATGCTATTGTGCCAGATGTGTTTTCTGTGCCATGGAAAATTGGCCCTCTATGTTCGGACTCTTTTGAGACATTTGCACATCCTGTAATCAATTGCAAGGCACAAATTAGCAACACATTTAGAAACCAAGCATTTAAATATAGTTAAACACATGAATAAATTAGACAACTTGACAATAAACAACACTTTCAGTGAGATCAGTATCAGAAGAACCGACATGGGTTTTGACCCGGATTCTAGCTGCCAGTTTTTAGTTGGCTGAAAACAAGTCGTTATTTTAGGAGACACATGCAGCTATTGAGACCAAACAATGGAAACTGTACTAGTCTTGATTTAAGGTTACCATCAAATTTCCCCCTATTAAAAATGCAACCTGGAATCCAGGCTGTGCTTAATACCGCTAGTTTGCATATTGTTAAAGAAAACAAATAACTCACTCTTCATTAGGGTTAATGAAACCTCCGGAGAAAGCCATGTTATGAGTACAAATTCATTTTTAATTTTAGAATAAAGTCCAATCCGGTGACCAAAGTTGAAAAAGTAAACGGAACGTCCAAGTGGAGCAATTATATTGAGTTAAAGCACTAAATTAATATTAATCTATTTACTTAAATGCAGACATTCATCGAAGCATATTATTCAAATGAAAAATGTATTAGTCTTCTGTATTCTTTCTAGTTTCTTTTTCAGCTGATGTATCATACAGCAGGTCACACTGGCTCTTCATTTATGTTCATGCAAGGAAGGTTTCAGCAAAAACTGCAGACAAGAAACATGAACAATGAGGTCAAAAGCCTCAAAAGTGAGTACCAGTGATATATGAATCACATGAACTTTACTACACATTAACTATTTACCATTAACATTAAGATGCATTAAACTAATGCATTAACGATTGATACGATTTCAAAAAGCATGCATTACCTTCAGCCGTACCTGAACACAATATCTAGTGAGTTGGCCTTTAGCCCTCATTGTTTTCAAGTCATTATAACCCAAAGAAGACCCCTTCCAACTTTCCATATTAAAAATAATAAAAATAAAAAAGCTTATGCACTTCAGTCTTGTGAACATTTAGAAGAAATGCAAACCCTGTGCTAATTAAAAGATAAATGTGATGTTAATATAAGAGATTTACACACTATTTTAAAAAGACCAGTCACTTTTGACCAGGAACACCAAATTGTGTAAAGGATTTTTACCACAGCATAACGTTTAGTTAACATCAAGTAGCATTCATGAAAAGAAACCTAGCAAATTACATTTCTGAAAGTTTAAGAAAGAAAGTTTCATGTGTTTCAACATAGCATAAACAGATGAGTCTTTATGCAATAAAAACCAGGACATTCGGAAAGTAAAGCAGGTCAATTTTGATTTCAAATTTATTTTTTTATTTTTTTATTTTTTTACCAAATAAAAGTTACTTTATCTAATTCATACCTACTTTTCAATTCCTGCCAAATCTCTATAGTATCCAGGACGCGGTTGAGATATTTATGCTGAAGAGAAGCGGTTACTGCTCTCACTAGCTTCTCTTATTCATTAGACTGTAATTAGTTTTTAATTCCATATGATGGTTAATGTTAAGATTATGGGCTGCATAATTCCAAATGAGCTTTCCCTGTAGACTACAAAGTATGATTGGGTGAATTTATTGGTCTATAATATACAGTGATCTAAAGCTTGAACAATACAAAATTGTGGCTTCAGCAGTTTTGAAAGCTAAAAGACAAGTCCTTAAATTTTACTTGAGCGAGTCAAAGGGAGTGTATACATTTATGGTGTCTTAACTTTTAATTAAGTAATTGTACTCTTTACTTAAGTAAATCAGTTTAAACATTTGCTTAAGCCATGCTGTAATTTAGTTTAACCCATAAAACCTGCTTTGCAAAGGCCTTCATTCAATAAACTTTTATTCACACTGAGGGCATTTTCTAGGCTTAATGAGGGCCACATCCACACTAAACATTACAAAGAAACTTGATGATGCAATTTAGGACCCAATGTCCAGGGCTTTCACTAAAATCCATGACGCTCAGGACAATTTTTATGCATTCAATAAATGAAGTACAGCATAGATTATATTATTGAGCTTCTTCAGTGTCCACATATTGAGAGAAATCAGAAGTAAGTGCAGAGCCATTGTGTGCACTGTGTAAAAAATGGTGCTTAATGTAGTTGTAGACTAACATTTGTGTTTCTTTTTTTTTTTTTGTGACTGAAAAGAAACTGTTGGACTTTTCTTTTTTTCCTTTTCTTTTCTTTCCTATTTTTGCATCATGCTGGTGCAATGCTATTTTAAGGAGCTGAAAATAGACTGTGCCATAGACCAACTCAAACCTGGTCCAAAGTCTTTTTTCTGTGTTATTTAAAGAGCATACACGCTGCTTATTAAACACAGGTACACACAGCAGCACACAAACATGCCAAATATAAAAAATTAAAGGATTGCAATACATAAGACTTTTTTTGTAGCCTGTATATACATATAAATGCCTACATATCATAATGGATAGTCATTGCAAGTATAAGATTTAGGCTATCTATTTGCTCGGACACGAGCAGCTCCGTTTCATCTTGGAGACGCATTCGGTCTTTGCGCTTGCCAAATTCTGCCATGTAAATAGTAAATCCGTCATGACACGAGCACAACTGGCTCTTAAAGGGAACGGTAGATGAGACTCTGGTTTATTGCACGTTACCCCCAAAGAAACACTCATTTCTCATTAAGTGAATAGGGACAACCCATTTAGGACATGCACCCAGGCACGTCAACAGTTTTTCCGTCATTAAAATAGCAAAAGTGGATTTGGACATGCCCTGAGTGCACCTGCGCCGTGCGAAAAACTCTCTCTGTTTAAATCTAGATTATATGCCCTTCTCTTTGGCCAAGCTTACAAATAATGCATCTTATAATCTTGGACTGCAGATATATCTGATTCAATGCGCAAATTTTACTTGGTTGGAAAAGCATTTACACTAATTATGTCTCTATTTGTTTCTCTGTTTTTGACATCCCGTGGTAACTAGGAATTACACAAGCTTCAGTCTGAATCCAGAACACACGAGAAGAGATGATGCCAACACCTCAGATGATGCATACCCTGAAACAACATAAAGAACTACCAAATGTTGCTATAAGTTTGATTGTATCATATAATAATTGCTGTTAATAGTGTTTATCGTCTGTTTGATTGTCTTTAATATTTTTTTCGTACATTTCTGCCATATTTACATTAATTGACAGTCACCACTGATTCTACTTAATATTGTAGAAACTTTATTTTGTGTAAAGTTGCTTTGTAGTAATTTGTATCGTAAAAAGTGCTATGCAAATAAACTTGAATTTAATTTAATAAAAAGTAGCACAGTTACTTTTTCTGGATCAGTCAGAATGAGTTTGCATTGCAAATGTTATAGTTTATTCAGAAAAGGTTATTAGTTTGGAAGCTTTTTAAAGGAATAGCTGTCAGCAGTCATGCAATATCCACTGATGGCTTCATCAAACCAGATGTGGACATCACAAATGACTCTCATTTACACTTTGACACGGATCGTATGACGTGTATGCTGTTCATCTTCGCTAACAAAAAAAAATATGTATAAAACTAACAAAAAAAAAGCAAGAACAGCCTTATTCGGAGGAGAGACCAGCACGCAATTATGTAATATAGAAGCCATTTTCAGACCAAGATATTTCTCTAGTCCTTGTCTGAACGGCAGGACAAAAGAATTAAATTTGCATTTAAATAACCTCTTTCATCCTCGTAAGGAGCCAAAAATGACTGAGGTAAACTCAAATCTCTTTCTCAGCTGCTCCCTGAAATGATACAGCTCACAGCTACACCAAATTTAATGCCCTTCCCAAATCTTCCTTTACGTCCCTCATCCTGGATCAATGCATGTGGATCACTAAATCACCACCTGATGCCCTTAATCTGCTTTTTCAGGTAACGGAAGCTCTTCAGAAGTCTATGTTTAGAATATGATGGCTTATTCATGGCTGAATCCCTGCTCACTGCTAATCTCAGCTCGTGAAACTAGAAAAAGTTTAATCACCCTATGTCACTAACCAGATCACACTCAAAACGATGATGATAATGACGGAACTGAACTGCTGTGGCATAATGATACACTTACTCTTTTTTTTTTTTTTTTTGGATCTCAATAGCATCATTATAAAGGAAACATCATTATATTCTTCAAAACCAAGCACTAATGGCCTCAGATAACTCAGGAGGGAGAGATTCACTAACAAGCCCATCTCTAGGGACAGATCACCAGGGAACTCAATGGTCAGCTAATCACTGAATTATTATTATTTATTTATTTTTCATTTTCTGTGAATTATGTGTACAGTGTAAGAAATTTAAAATGCATGTATGTATAAAATACCCCAGTGACCTCTATACTCTAAAATTTACATTTTAATTGGAATAAAAATGTTTCTCCTTTTTACTTGAATCAACTTGATTTGAATAGAATAGAACAGAACACTGGACATTAAAAGAATAATCAAAAATGTCTTATGTTTTTTCATCAGAACAATTTTGCAGAAATTTAGCATTGCATCACTTGCTCACCAATGACAAAAAATAAAAATAAAAACACTGGGCATTAAAGGATGGTTCCTGTAAATAAATACAATTTGCATAGATTTTCTTTTAGATGTTTAGATTTACATTAATTTAATTTAGAAATTTAGATAATAGAAATTCAGATTTACATTATGTGCTCAACTGCTCATCCATCAAAAAAATATAAATTTATATAAAACACCCATTACTCATTGAGTGAATAGGGACAACCCATATAGAACATGCACCCGGGCACGCCAACTGTTTTTCCGTCGTTAAAATAGCAAAAGTGGATTTGGGCCTGCCCCGAGTGCACCTGCACCGTGCGCTTTACACTTTGCGTTTGGATTGTTAAAATAGGGCCCAATGTTTTGATGCATTACTTTTAAAGGAAATTTCCCCAACACTGGGCCTCTTCATTTGAACTTACATACATTAATTTTCATTCAAATCTGATGTCAAATCAAGAACTCCCAATGAAAAAGAATCAACCAAATAGAATATGTTATTTTGTTTACCCTGAAAGTTTTTTTATTTATTTATTCATAAAAAGGATTTCCCCAACTCCATTATGACTGCGGAATCTACCTCCTCAGTAACTCTGAACTGTTTTACTTCTCATGTCCTTGATCCTGCAGGATGCCAGTCAAATATCAGTTGGTGCTGTAATAGAAGTTTGATAAACATACGGTGGATTGTTTTTAACAGCAGCTTCTGCATATACTCCGTAGCAATATCTGCCATGACTACCAGCTGAGCTAATGTGAGCTGATAGTCAGATGTTTTTGTTGTTATTGTTGTTGTTTGTTTGTTTTTATCAGTAGAGTATATAGGCTCCTTGCCTCCTGTTGCTTTCACACATGAGCAGATGAATGCTGATGGTGGCTACTCTTTGCCATAATGAGAAATTGATATTGTGCTGTACAACTCCTGTCCAAATGAAAATCCATCACAGACTGCTAATCAGACCTCCGCTCGAAGGATTTGGGACAAAAACAGATGCAGTGAATGACTTCTTCATAATGAAATCAATTGCTTACATGCTTACCTGTACTAAGCATTTATCAATTAGACACCTACCTGTACATGACTCAATACTTCTCTTGAGTATATACAGTATATACATGCATACATGCATACACACACACTCACGGGACATTTTAGGTACACCTTGCTAGTACGGAGTTGGACCCCCTTTTTGAGATTTTGATCCATATTTACATGATAGCATCACGCTGTTTATGTATATTTTTTGGCTGCACATCCATGATGCATATCTCCCGTTCCACCACATCCCAAAGCTGCGCTACTGGATTGAGAGCTTATGACTATGGAGGACATTTGAGTGAAGTGAACTCATTGTCATGTTCAAGAAACCATTCTGAGATGATTTGAGCTTTGTGACATGATGCATTGTCCTGCTGGAAGTAGCCATCAGAAGATGGGTACACTGTAGTCATAAAGCAGGGGTAGGCAAGTTCGATCCTACAGAGCCGCAGAGATCAGCTTCAACCTTAATCAAACACATCTGAACAAGCTTATCAATCCACTCAGGATTACTAAGGTACAGGCAGGTGAGAGTTTTTTTCAGGGTTGGAGCTGAACTGTGGCTCTCTAGAACCGAACTTGCCTAGCCCTGTCTTAAAGGGATGGACATGGTCAGCAACAACACTCAGGTAGGCTGTGGGGTTTAAACAATGCTCAATTGGTACTAAGCGGCCCAAAGTGTGCCAAGAAAATATCCCACACAACATTACACCACGGACACCAAGCTGAACCATTGGGACAAGGCAGGATGGATCCATGCCTTCATGTTCTTTACGCCAATTTCTGACCCTACCATCTGAATGTCGCAGCAGAAATCAAGTCCCAGGTATTGTTTTTTCAATCTTCTATTGTCCAATTTTGGTGAGCCTGTGCAAATTGTAGCCTCGATTTCCTGTTCTTACCTGACAGGAGCTGCAGCCGGTGTGGTCTTGCTGCTGTAGCCCATCTGCTTCGGAGTTCGATGTGTTGGCAATCAGAGATGGTTTTCTGCATACCTTGGTTGTAACAAGCGGTTATTTCTGATTCTGATTATTTGAGTTACTGTTTCCTTTCTATCAGGTTCTCCTCTGACCTCTGAAATCAATAAGGCATTTTCATCCACACAACTACCGCTAACTGGATATTTTCTCTTTTTTCTGACCATTCTCTGTAAACCCTAGAGATGGTTGTGTGTGGAAATCCCAGTAGAGCAGCAGTTTTTGAAATACCCACTGGCACCAACAACCACTCTACGTTCAAAGTCACTTAAATCCCCTTTCTTCCCAATTCTGATGCTCAGTTTGAACTTCAGCAAGTCGTCTTTAACACATCTAGGTGCCTAAATTCATTGAGTTGCTGCCATGTGATTGGCTGATTAGTAATTTGTGTTAACAAGCAATTGAACAGGTGTATAAAATGGCCGGTGAGTGTACAGTATATATATAGTTTATTTGTGTAGGTCAATTGCCAATAATTGCTGCATTGCTATATTACCTGTTTCAATTATATTAGATAAAATGTAAACAACAAAAACATAAATCTACAAAACTATTCAGTAAAGAAAAGATAATACAAAAATAATCTGTAATGTTGCAAAAGCAACAAACAGTCCAGAAAATCTGAAATAATCCATTACAGAGAACAACTGCAATTTCACGAGTTCACGCTTACATATAATTAGCTGAGGTATGCGTATTTGGCGTTCTGTCCGGGGAAGGGCTCAGAGCTCGGGAAGGGCCCGAACCTAGAGTACCCCCCCTTCCCAGTCTAATTTTAAAGTGAACTCAAAGTGAGAAGATGGTGTGGAGGAGGGATGCTGATTAACCTTCAATGGATAGAGTAAGTCAGTGATATTTATACTGTGGGATTGATTACTAGATTGTAGTCCACCTGTGTTGATTAGGCTAAGTATCTGACGTGCTCCTCCCGATACCTTGTTAATGAGAACATCATTAAATGTGGTTGCAGAAGTCTAGGGAAAATTGTTATTAATATGCTAATTTTACTAAATAGTATAAATCAACTAATGTCCAGCCAGCCTTAATTATGAGTTCATTGGATACCACATTTCAATATTATTCTTTCATCTCGTTAATAATCCATGCATTTGGAACAAAATCATCATTCACGACTAACGCATGTCGCTGTTGTCTCTTTCCCATTATATCTTTTAAGGTTCTATTATTTTTGAAAGAGGGTAATCAGCTCACAATGGCAGTCTTTCATTTTGAAAATAATTTCCTAAAACATTTCTTCTAACAGAAAGCCAAATTTACAACACCAGACTGGACTCTACAGGTTTCCACAGAAAGAGTGCCAAACCAATGCTGCGCCTTTAACAGAAGCCCCCTTTAACCTTCACAAGTTTGTTTTTTAACAGTTAGCCTGGAAATTGAACTTGGCCTATAATTATTGCGGTGCCCACTTGATAGATTCAGTCGGTGCATTTTTATTAAACCAACATGGAAGAGAACAAATCAACAGGGAAATAAACTCGGGCATGCGACAAATTTTAAATGTGCTCAGGCAACAAATTTATTTCCTCTGAGTCTGTCAAACATCTATCTTCTGTAGCGGACACTTCCAACGCTCTATTTTTGGAGACTGTATCAGTCAAACTCTCTGCACGATCTGGTCATCATGTAAATGTGAAGAAAATCTTTTGCGGAGAATGAAAAAAGTATAATTACAGATGTGCAATTAAGGTTCAGATATGGGAAATAGTTTTGAAGGCTTGTCATCTCTCAGCAGGAAAATGACTTTTACAGTTTGAAATTGCACTCTATATGAAGTAATGAGAATGTACATCATCTTCAAGCTCCAGGTCACTGAGGAATAAGGTCTTCACTAATCAATACACCAATAACGAGCAAGCATTTCCTATCTATCATGCCAGATCACATACATTTGGTTTCATTTCAAGTGCTCAGTGTGAAATATTACCTTATGGATTACAGCTGTAGAACTTGGAACTAGAAAAAGTTCCATGCTCTAAACCCTGTGCTGGGTAAAATAGGGAAAAACCCTGCAATTGGGTTGACTGAGTTAAACATTGCAATAGTTAACCCAACAATAGTTAACCCAAAAGCTGGGTCGAAACTACCCAGTTGCAGGGTTTATCCATATTTCACCCAGCATTTTATAGATTGTGGAAGTACTATCGTATAGTATAAATTAAATGTAGACATTGTTTAAGCTGAAAGCTCAAGTTCCCTTTGACTCCCAGACAAATATATAATTGCCTTCAAAGGAATATTTCACCCAAAAATCTCAAATAGATGAGAATTTACTCACCTTCAGGCCATCCGAGATGTAGATGAGTTTGTTTCTTCATAAGACAAGATTTGTAGAAATGTAGCATTACATCACCTACTCACCAGTGGATCCTCTGCAGTGAATGGGTGCCGTCAGAATGAGAGCCCAAACAGCTGATAAAAACACCCGCACCACTCCAGTCCAGCAATTAATGGATTTTTGAAGCAAAAAGCTGTTTATTTGTAGAAACAAGCCCATCATTATAAGATGTTTTTAACTTCAAATTGTTGCTTCTGGCTAAAATGTCCATAATAACGCTTTCTCCAGTAAAAAAGTAATCTCATTGGAATCAGGAGATAAATCACAAATCAAGCAGTTTACAACCCAAAAGTAGTCCAAACGAGCTTTAAACAATTTTGATATGAAAGGACAAAAGAACATGGACTTTTTCACTGGAATATGTGTTTTTATGAACTATGGGCTCATATTTTCTCCAGAAGTGATGGTTTGAAGTTAATGATTATGATAGATTTGCTTCTTACAAACATGTAGCTTTTCATTTCAAAAGATGTTAATTGATGCTCTGGAGTGGTTTTATCAGCTGTTTTGACTCTCATTCTGACGGCACCCATTCACTGCATTGGATCCATTGGTAAACAATGATGTAATGCCAAATTTCTCCAAATCTGTTCTTATAAAGAACTTATTTACAACTTGGACGGCCTGAGGGTGAGTAAATTTTAATTTATATTCCTTTAAACTTTCCTTTAATATCTTTTCAAAGATAGAGAAAAGCAGCATGATCCGAAACAATCTTATGATGACAAAAGCAGAAATCAATGATTTATACAGAATCAGGGGAGAGAAAAAAAATGAATAAACAATGGAGAGAATCAGCCATTTAACATCATGGAGGCTTAAAGGTCAAACACACATCAGCTTGCATCAAAGCCATATAATTATTTATTAGTGCTTCCATATTGACCCAGGCTCTATAATTCAACTATTGTCTACCTTAAAACATCACAGTGACAAGGTATTCACAGTTTAACAGTACTATTTCACCCCATTTTACCCTTCCGCTCCTCAGCACTGAGTGCTACACAGCAAAATAAGCGCCAAGACTTCAAGTCCGTGGGCTTTTAAGATGTGAAATGTGAAAGTGGTGATGACCTGTCAAATCAAATAACCAGTCCTGTTTCAGGGGATTCACTGTGATTGTTTCACCATTATCGAGATGCTAATTGACCCTCCCAGACAGGCTGTCAGCTGTAAAACTAAAGAGCTCTCCAAAACACTTCACTGTCAGAGCCTGTAAAGAGAAACGCTTTCCCAGCACAAAGCTTGTGGATGCATAAGAAACACTGTCCTTATCCAATGCTAAAATATTCCTAAACACTGTGGATTTGTGGCACTGAGCTGTTGTTTGAGCATTCTGACTCAAACAATGGTGTGATTTTGAGAAAGAGCCTGTTTATGTGAACAAAGTACAATATCGTTGAAAGGTTTGTGTGTCAGGAAGATGTGGAAAGTCTCTAATGCTCAGCAAGTCTGCATTTGTTTGATAAAAAAATAAATAAATACAGTAAAAACTTTTTTTTTTTGAATATATTAAAAATGTTAATTTATTTCTGTGATGCAAAGTTGAATTTTCAGCATCATTACTTTAGTCTTCAGTGTCAGATGATCCTTCAGAAATCATTCTATAATTCTGTAACAACAATTAAAACATTTTGATTTTAGCCCATTTAGCTACTGGTTAAACTGGATTGCGGGTGTCGTTTAAAGAATATGATGCTGTTTTTCTTCAGAAATACTTGGAGCAGTTTGCCCGACACTGCACATCAGTATTGGCACAACATCCTTCCACCTTAGCTTGCCGTGTCACATTCACTCAGTCTCACAGAACCGCCACAGTTAGTGAATGTGATTACCAGGAAGAATTAGTCATCTTCAAAGAGAGCCTGTTTCACTTGTCTCGGTCACCGTCTGATAGCTTCAACTAAAAATAAAAAGAAAAAAGTCTTGGGAAGATGAAAGCAAACTCGATGCTTCAGTGGCTTATTTTAAGAGAAGTTCTGATGATCTCTGCATTCTGTCATGAGCAAGATGTCAAGCAGGACAGAAAACAAGTTAATTAAGAGAGCGTAAACGTCCAGGTGGAATAAAGCATCTTCAGAATGAGAACTGGAAAGAATAGACAGTATGATGGCAAGAAAATGAGAAGAGAGAGGATAGTGGTGTCTACGGGGATGAATTGCAACCTATTAACTTTAGGTAGATAGGTCTGCCATTATATGCTGTGTTTACCTTCAGTTATCTCTGTCTCGATGTCGAGCCACGGTGGGATATACAGCAAGTAATGAATTTCTTAGAAATTAAATTTGCTTAAAGTACAGTGAAGCCAACAGCTTTGGACTGCCCTCATTTCATCAGTATAATCAATTCACACAACAGGTGTTGCCCACATCATGATTTGGGCCATACAGAATAGTATAGATTTGACTAATTTGGACAGAAATGTAATTTAAATATATATGTTCATTATCTAATTAGAAGTCTATTTTAAGAAAAAAAAAGTCACATTTTGTTATTTTTACTTCTTGTGAATTGTCGAAATCCATTGATAAATGGACGATATTTTGGGAATCCCTAAAAAGGTTGCTAATCAGGACACTGACTGAACAAAATGTTAGTAGAGATTTACTGCTTACAGTTGTTTTGTGTGTGTGAGTGAGTGAGTGAGTGAGTGAGTGAGTGTGTGTGTGTGTGTGTGTGTGTGTGTGTGTGTGTGTGTGTGTGTGTGTGTGTGTGCGTGTGTGTCTGTGTGTGTGTTTGTGTAATAGGCCATTTTTGAGGAAGAAATATAAACTTTTTTCACCGGGTTCTTTTTTTACATTTTACTGAACTGTGGCGTACATTTGTCCTATGGTGTGACATAGCAAAAATACAGACCCTATCATCTCCCAGTAATAAGACCATCTCTGACATGACATTGAATGGGGGCCTTCAGCTAATTAAGGTTGGCTGTGGAAATGTTCAATTTAAAACCAGGATTGTTCCTACGCTTTTAGAAATATATGGATAAAAATGATTGTCATTTATTAAAATAGACACTTCTAAAATTATGCCTGAGGTGTTTATAAAATATATATATAATATATATGCTTTTCTTTTTAATTTATAAAAGTTGTAATTCATTGAACCATGTTTGAAACAGTCATACCACAGGAAAATGTTGAGATTTGGCACAAAAATAATAATAATAATAATAATAATAATTAATATTTAAAAATTTTAATTAATGTCAATACTAATTATATTCAATTTTATCTTGTGTGACCATGAAAATGCCATTCCATGTCAGCAACCAGTTATTTTATTTTTGTGTACAAATACAGAAAGTCCATGTTCAGGTGTTTGGTTTGACTGAGTGTGGCAAAACAAAACAAAACACAAACGTTTTATGCATCTGTGTTGATGTAGCATATGGGAGTCTTAATTTTGGAAACACTTTAAAATAAAATTTTATTTCTTAGTTAACTACTTTAGTTAACATGAAATTGAAAATTTAAATTACAGTAATAATTATATTATCATACTAATTTCTAGTTAATTTCAACATTTACTAAAACATATAATGTTAAAGTTTAGTAATAATGTATTGCTCATTTTTAGTTTATCTTAGTAAATGCATTAACTAATGTTAACAAATTAGACCTTATTGGAGCAATGTTACAGAAATAATGTGCGAAAATAGCTGAAAATATTACAATTTCTTAAAATCTACAACATTTATTCCAGTTGCGTTATAATAATTGTGCTTGAAGTTCATAAAGATAATTCATGTGTGACCTTTGACTTTATCTGACCCGGTCTAACCCTTCAACAGGACAAGCACTCCAAGCGTGCATGATATTGGAATTTATTTAATGCCTGCACAAAGAGCAGTAAGAGACAAAATGGTAAGTTGAGTGATGTTATAGATCCACCCACAGCAGGTCTCAATAGCTCCGCTGCTGACTGATCGAACTCAGTCGGCAAAAGCGCCACTGGGGCAGCCAATAGTAAGCGATCCCATTAACACTAGGATTTCTTTAAAGGGATAGTTCACCCTCAGTTGCTGGTCGCCACTGATTTGCATAGTTAATGTTTTTTTGTTTGTTTTTTCATACTATGGAAGTCAATCAACCAACAACTTAAGGTGAACTATGCCTTTAAAGAAGCTAGAAATGGAAGCTTTAGCCTAAGTTCTGCCAGGAAGACTCAATCACTTCGTCACTAATTACCTTCAGCATTATCCAATCACGTCTTTATACTCCTGTAGAAAAGATCGTACTTACACGTTTGAGTTCGCAGATGCAGACGCGACAACAACCTCCACCCTCCCCACCACCACCAGGATGGTCCTGTCCTTACCTTCCAGGGGGGTCTGCTGCGCCCCTGCCTTCGTCTTCAGGCAGGAAATGCAGATTCGCTACCCTCGGATTACGAACCATGGACGGGGCCTTCCGCCAAAGAAATTTATAATTGTGCTCGCTGAGCGTCAATAAATGTATGCTTCGTACATTCCTCTATCTCCCGAGTCTTTCTTGTAGAACTGTAATATTTATCTTGTTACACATGCATTATTTGTACTTAAGTGCTGTATGTTTTAAATATTTAAATTTTTGAAGTATTGATATAATGGCTATAAGAAGACAACATGTGTGTTACAAATTCTCATTTTGCTTTAAGGTATATAAAGTACAAGATGAGTCCAATTTATTCTGCATCAAGGCGATACCAGAGGCTCTGGCATTCAGCGTAGTCACTGGGCAAATCAGATAATGCCAGTTTCCCCTGCAGTAACAGTTGTACAGCAACGACAGATTTAATTTAATGGAGTACTAGAATTAGCAGACTTTGCAATAAATGCAACAAAATAACAGTTCATTGGTACTTTGAGTGGCTGTGGACAATTACTGCAACTCTTCTGCCGAATCGAGGGAACTCAAAATGCTCTCACTTAAGTATACAGTATACATAGAACAAATCTGCTTTTACTTTTAAGGCACACAAACCTGTTTGACCACAAAAACATGGTATGTTATTAATCACAGGTGAAATCTGCTGGAAATGTACTCGGCTTCAGGCCATCCAAGATGTAGATGAGTTTGTTTCTTCTTGGGAATAAATTTTGTGAAATTTAGCATTAGCATCCTCTGCAGTGAATGGGTGCCGTCAAAAGGAAAGTCCAAACTTGCTGATAAAAACATCACAATAATCCAAAAGTAGTCTATAAATTAACAACATGTAAAGTGTAACACTGTACTGTATTTCTTAAGATGTTTTTAACTTCACACCATTGCTTCTGGCTAAAGTGAAATAGTCTGGTCTGAATCAGTAGAGAAATATGCACAGATCAAATACTGTTTAGAAGTGAAAACAGTCCAAAACAGCTCAAAACAAATATGCTGGTGACTTTTGGTGTGAGAAGACAACAGGGGATGGACTTTTTCACTAGAGGACATCAAGGACTCATATTTTGACCAGTTTTAAGTGAAATTGTCTTAATGATTTATTTGCTTCTTAGACACGCAGTTCACAAGACGTTTGGACTCTCATTCTGTCGGCACCCATTCACTGCTGATCGGATCCATTGGTGAGCAAGTGATGCAATGCTAAATTGCTCCAAATCTGTACTGATGAAGAAACAAACTCATCTACATATTGGATGGCCTGAGGATATTTTCATTTAATTTAAGTTTTATTACACATTAATTTTTGAGCGAACCATACATTACATATAATAATCAAACAAGTGAAACTCTTTCTAAAACACTGTGAGGATTTTACTGCTTCCCCTCAAAGATTTCTTCCAGCTCAGGATGTCGTTTTGTTTTTTGATGTCTTAAAAGCTGAATATTAATTTAATCACACATTCTGTATCCTCCATCGGAGAAAACAGTTCGCAGAATGAATAATTTCATTCTGATTTGAGATAAAACATTATGTACGGAGGTTTAACTCCATTTCTGTAGATTTTTCAGCACACAGGAAAACATCCTGTTTCTGACTGAGACTGATTAACTGGATTAAACCAATTCCAGCTGCTTTCATGTGGTGACAGCCTAGCAACCACCTAGAACAACCTAGAAACCATATAAAAATGTGATAAAAAAGTTAATCAATTCAGCAACCATTTTCTCATTTCCTACATTCGAAAGCTCAAACAATGACCTAGCAACCCTCTAGAACTTCCTAGCAACACGCTAGCAACCACCTAGAATAACCGAGCAAACATATAACAATTTCAGATCAACATGGCAACTGCTTGCTCATGTCCTGCACATCATGGTCTAATTTCACTTATTTACAGACTGATATATTTGTTTCTCAAACGGTCAACACAGTTTTCTGCATTTGATTTCTGAAAAGACATTTCCTCACACAACAATCAGATGACAGCAGTAAGAGCAGCATTCTGATCAGCTGTGAGTTTGATCTTTTGTCTTTTCTCCACTGTCCGGCATTTTCATCAGTTCCACTTAATGCCTTCAATACACTTGTGGAGCCGGATCAATTTGACCTCCATAAGCCAGCAGGATATGATTCCATTGACCCTGTCTCTCTGAAAAATCGTGTCTAATGTGGTTTTTGTGGCACTATCTCATTGCTGTAATCTCTTATATTACAGGACTTGAGGCCCCGGGGCCTTTTTTTGCTCTACCTTGAAATTGTCTGAAATTTTACTCTTAATTCCAGTTATACATTTCTACAGTGATATCTGGGTAACTGAACCCAATCAAAATTCTGAATGAGACATATGAATGACAGTATTGTGCTACTACATGACTGGATTGACCCTTGACCCGGGTTTGGTCCCAGTTAATTTGCATACTCCAACAGAAATTTATTTTCATTGAGTCCTTGCTAGGTCAAAATAACTTTAGTAAAAGTCAAGTGAAGTTCTATGCTGTGACGACATAATTTAAAAATGAATGATTGGCCCGCTCTTCAGTTTATATATATATATATATATATATATATATATATATATATATATATATATATATATACACTGTATATATATATAAACATAAAAACATTTTAATTAATTACAATTAAACATTAACCACAGAGGTGTTTTGATAACATTTCTTTACGCTCACATTCCAGGTCATTTTTTAAAACAGTGAAAGTCTGTCACCTGCTGTTTCAAATTAGGAACTGCACCATTTTAAATTTTATGATTGAACTGCTTTCGCACATAAAATGTTTTATCAGCATACTCAGTATTATATAATGTGTAAACAATATAAGTGTCAAAATAAATACAAAATAAATAAATAAATAAATAAAAGTAAAACTTTGCAACTAAAGTGAAAATAGAAAATAAGGGGGGTGGGGGGTGGGTGGTAAAAATCATGTAATAAATTTTGATATAAATACTTGATCTAAAGCCTACTGACTTTGAATGCTGAAGAGATGCACTGCCTCTACAATCCACCAGAGTCCACTAAACACCACACTTGATGAACATTACACTCAATAATCCACTCCAACCGTGCTCAACATTTCAGATGCATTCACATCATTGAGCTTATTTAATGAATAAATGTGTTAAATATAGAATCAAGCTGTTTAATTCCAAGAGAACATCAGTCCAGAGTCATATACATATTAACCATGCACATGTTGATTTTCCCAGCACACAGAAAACCTATTTTCTATGCCCTTTTAACTCAACAAGAACTGCTGCACTGAGATTGATCTAATTACTGCTGCAATAATGATTAATTACTTATTTTTACATTCAAGTCTATATAAGAGGCATCACAGTGAAACAGCCTATATAAAATACAAAGTCTCTCACAGCAATTACACACACAATCCCTCTGAAAAGACCCAAGGTAGAGTGACTCTTTCAAGGGCAAAAATGTACACAAATGTTTCTTTCTACAGAATGAACCTGCAACCACCCAAAAGACCACTGCCATTTAAATGATGGGGAATTCAGACATTAATTTAACAGTTAATCCAGACCAGTTCATTTATTAGCTCTACTATTACTATACATAAGATTTGATCCACAGCGCATCTGATCCCTTTGATCCCCTGACATGCACAAAAGCACAGTAGGGTTAAAGAAGACGCTAGAACCTGAAACATCCTTTGAGAATGAAAAACTGATTGCTTTCTTTCTATGAGTGGTACAGTCATTTCAGATGTGAGACATCTCAACCTTTAACCCTTTCTTTTTTCCACACACTTGGAAAATGCCATATTGGATTTTCCACACCATCAATGCCAGGTTTCTCTTCTCTTGGCATCTAATTTTTCCTTCAAGCTTTGATCAATTCTTATCACTATTCTCCCGGTTGAAATAGACAGGGATGTGGAGTTCTTGTGGACTGTGCTGTTCAGACCACGATCTCTTTGTAGTGCATCAGTCTGAAGTAACAACAGCTTCTACCAACAACTAACCTAAAAGTCAGCTGCCAGACTCCTGTAATGACAGATGACTGTTACACAAACAAATGTGAACAACTGTACGTTTCTTACAAAAAAAAAAAAAAGCTTCTGCGCATCTAACCTCATCAAATTGACTTGCAGAAATCTTCCTCGACTTCATATTGGTTGATTTATCTGAAATAAAAAAAAATGCAGATAAATAGATAAGCAAATGTATTTTTCTGCTCACCAAAGCTGCATTTATTTGATCAAAAATACAGTAAAATTCAAAAGTATTATTGCAATTTAAAATTATCTGTTGTAAAATATTTTACAATGTAATTTATTTTATTTATAATTTATAAAGTCCTCAAATATACTTAAAATGGTCATATTATTTGATTAATCAGTATTAAATCTGTCATTCCCTGACTGAAGGTCAGTGGCTTGTTGGTTGAAAGCAGTGATTAATAATTAAGACCTCAGTCCAGATCTGAGCTCCATCTGAATCTCATGAATATAAATAATTATAAACACAAGAACCGGAAACAATACCCAAGCCTGGAAAATCAAAACTGAACACCATCTGTTTTCCATAATAATTACCTGCATCTCTACAAAAACACCTGAGAATGAAAACTTTCAGATCCATGGGGTAAACAGTCTGGATAATGAATGAGAAGTACATGGGAAAACAGGTCAATGTGAGAATGTCTAGAAGTGGAAGCTTGTTAGGTTTGTAAGGGACTGGGATACAGATGGAAGGAGATGAAAGAGTGGGAGCAAGCCGTGGAAATAACATTGGGAAACAAGCTCTACGTGACACCACATCACAGAGCTTTGTCAGGATAATTTCTACAGTTTCACCTACACATTGATTCACTCTATTGGCAAGTTGGAGGTGGTGGGTTTTTCCCACTCACTTCTAGAAATGCCAGACACTTGAGGTTTAATCAAGGGTTTTCTTGTGACCAGCTGCTGTCCATTTTTTTTTCTTTTCTTTTTTTTTTTTTTTTTTGAGGCTGGATGATTGCAACAAACTCTGATCATAGCCTTCAATGTGAATTTGTCCAGCAGAGGGTTTTCCTTCTTGTTATTTTTTTTTTTTCTTCTTCTTTTTTTTCACAATCTGATACAAAGACTATTTTCACAAGGGTTGAACAATTTAATCAGCAGGATTATTATCAGGACATTAAAAACATTAAAACATTAAAAGAGTCTAAAATATTATGTTATATTATATTATATTATATTATATTATATTATATTATATTATATTATATTATATTATATTATATTATATTATATTATTTCAAAAAATATTTCAGTTAGCTGTTCAGTAACATTGTTTGGGTCACATTTCTACATTTAATTTAGTTGTTGTTAGTTTAGTTGTTCAATTCAAGTTCAAGAACTAAAATTACTGACTGGAAATATAATAAAAGCTTATTTAATAAATAAAGCTAAATTGTAATATATATAGCATATAATAACATATCAAAATTATATAAGAACATAAAAAAATGTAAATGTACTTTAAATAAAATTTTAATGAAAACAAAAATTTTAAATAAAATATTAATACAAACTATAACAGTATCTGTGGTATATAGTTGATTCTAAAATAATAATAATGATAATTAATTAATTAATAAGTATAAACTTTACAGAAATTGTATTTACAATAATTCACTTAAGATTATTTATAGTCTATGTGGGGCCAAGACGTTGCAAATATTGGAACACACACTGTATAGCCACAAGCCAAAGATAAAATCACTCACTTACCTTGTCTGTACCTGTCATGACCTTGTAAAGCCAGCTAAAAGGTAGTCTAACCACTAAAAGTATCATTTAGACATTTTACAGCATAGCTCAAATAACATTTTTGTTTTGGAAGGAATTGTTAAGTGCTTTAAACAAAGAGCAGTTACAAAGTTATTATCTGGAAAGTTGCCCTTAGACCTCCATAACAAGTGCATTACTGGAAACATATTTTTTTTTTTTCGTTTTTTACAAATTGAGAGATTCAAAATATTTCCTGTGGTACATGGCCACATTCATTCAAAGTGCCATTAATTTAAAATGCTTTAGCATTTATGAATCTTGTGCGTTGCTTCTTATCTCTTATAATGTTTTTAATAAACAAATGTTCAAGTAATTGTGAGGCAGAGACTTTTATAAAAAGACTCTGGTGATATTTAAATGTCATCTGTTTAATTAAATAAATGCTACACTAGTATGAAGGAAACTAAAAGTTCCCTGTCGGATATCAGAACTTTATAGATAATGCATGCTCTGCTGTTCGGCGGAGGCATCTTGTTCACAATTTCATCAGCCGTTAGAAAAGACAATGTGGCATGCTTCTACATTCATGCAATATGCACGCAAATAATTCCTGAACTACATGATGTGGATTGAGCAACCCCACATTTGGTAAGCTGTGAGAGCTAATTTAAGTCACAAAAACAACACAAATGAACACGAAAAGTCACGTCAATAACAACTGAAGACAAATTCACGATTCAAAAATTACTTAAAATAACTAATTTCTAAAAGAAATAGTTCACCCCAAAATTTTAATTAGCTGAAAGTGTACTCAACCACAGGCCATGGGCCATTGATTGAGTTAAATGCAGATGGTGTGCACTTGGATGGCTTAAATGTGTGGGACACCATACTTCATGTCACGCTGTCACTTTCTAGTCGTCTTGTCTGAATCAGAAGATACATATTAGCAGATCAAGCACTGTTTAAAAACCAAAACAGTCCAAAACAGTTCCAAACTAAAATATGGGTGGATTTTGAAGTGAGAGGACACTAGAGGATGAATATTTCCACTGGAGGAAGTGTTATTATGGATTATGGACTTGTATTTTAGCCAGAAGCAATGGGTAAAACAATTCAAACACCTTAATATTGGATTTGTTTCTTACTTCACAAGACATTCATTGCTGGACTGGAGTGGTGTGGATTACTTGTGAATTATTGTGATGTTTTTATCAGCTGAATGGACTCTCATTCTTACGGCACCCATTCACTGCAGAGGATCCATTGCTGGACAAGTGATGTATATTTCTCCAAATCTGTTCTGATGAAGAAACAAACTCATCTACATCTTGGATAACATAAGGATGAGTACATTTTCAGCCTTTTCCTTTTCAGTGAATTCTTCCTTTAAGCTACATCACTGAAAACTTTTCACTATAGCAACTCGAAGAATTAAAAATATACTTCTGCACATGGATACCTGGTTTACTTGAAACTTTGAACAAAACACGGAGTGTATGTCAAAGACTTGATACAACTAACCTTGCAAACGTTGCCAAATCCATCAACTAGCTCCTACTCATGCACTCATTTGATCATCCCTCAAGCTTGTAAACACGATTGTAAAAACTGCAAATTTTACATTCAGTCAGTATTTGTATAACTGTGGAAAACTCCACCACCAGCACATTATTTCTTTGTGCATGGTTATAATGACATTTATGTTACTGAGCCAACACTGCACTGACATTTGAATTACTTTCCTCTTTTATCACTCAGAATCAAATAGATGGTAAGCCAATCAGCTGCATCAGCATTAAGCTCACTGTTTATGAGTTTTCCATGCCTGGCCTTGAATACAGAAGCAAATTTGTTAAAAATAATCACATTTTGCAGTACGCTGTCTTTCTCTTTTGTTTGTATACAGTGCTTTATAAGAACCTCTAAATTCTCTGCCAAACACAAAACTGTTTCAACATTATTTCTGCAAAACCAGGTACTGTAGATCTCAACAGTTTTCAAGAAAAGGACCAGAATTTTTTCATCACAGAAATTTGAGCACAAAAAAAGGATTATGGGTTATTCAGAAAAGAAAGCAATATATCTCCTATTCTCAAAACTATTAAAACAAACATCTAATGTGAGAGTTGGAGGGATAAACAGAGGTGTACAGTTTATAATTAATGTGGTAAAGCAAAATCTCAGCTGACAGAATTCAAGAAGACAATCCCCAACCTTATTAAAGCACCACTATATTTGGATAGGATTCTTGTCAAAATGAGTTTATCATGACCAGAGTTGGGTATAACGCGTTAAAGTTACTGTAATTTACTTTTTCCTGGTAACACAGTAAAGTAATGCATTACATTTTAAATATATGTAATTTGATTACAGTTACTTATGTCAATAAAATTACGTTACTTAAGTTATAAATGAATTGTTAAAAATTATGAAGTAAAAATCATGTTTGCGCATCAGTATGGATTTTAATAAATTACTGTAGAATGCAAGTTAAAATGCAGAGTTTTTTTACAACACAGAAGCAAGGTTGTATTTCAATTTGTATGAATTATATTTCAAAATGTTGCACTTTACATGTTTTAGTCTGGCATTATAGTTTGGGAAAATTTCAAGAAGTGAATGTTTATGTCACAGTAACACTAATGAAAGTACAAACAAATGACTCATTAGAATGAGATGAAAAGTAGCCGAGATGAACTTGAATCTTTCTTTTT
Source organism: Carassius gibelio (assembly GCF_023724105.1). Lineage (NCBI taxonomy): Eukaryota > Metazoa > Chordata > Actinopteri > Cypriniformes > Cyprinidae > Carassius > Carassius gibelio. Next base: position 24,849,259 of record NC_068378.1, on the reverse strand, counting down.
ATATGGAGGTGGTGTGGACATTTACATGTTCGCGCATCTCAAGCCTGGTTTTGCATGGATGATTATCTTATAGCGCGCAAGGTGCACGGACACATAATATGTGAGATCAGACTGGAAAGACTGCACCTCGCATTGGTTTCATACGGATTCATGAGTTCACGCTTACATAGCAGCCAAGACATCTCATTTTGTAACAAAATGGGTTTGAATTGACATGAGGATGAGCAAAAGATGACAGTATAATGAACTCTTTAAAATAAACCAATACAGTATTATTTTAAATATGAATCTCTCTGACATATACCAGAACAGTGAAACAGTGGAGAGCCACTCCAAGTCCTGCACTTCTGATTGTGATGCTGAGATTTTGGGGGGTCTTAATTATGTTCCAGCACATAGATTGCACTAATTCACATCATTGTGCTTGAATCAGCAACTGGCTGTGATCGTTTTAGACCTCTCAACCTCCTGTTGCTCTAATGGAACTAATGCAGTCCATATAATAATAAAAAATCACTCTGCACTGAATACCAGATTTTCAATGCGCTGTACTTTACTTTTCGACTGCAAGACACAAATTCTGTTTGGCCGGACAAGTTCTGTATGTAAAAGTACAGATATGGTAGACAGAAAGCAGCATGTTCGATTCTTAAAACAATACAACAATCTGAACTAATCAACTGCTCAAATGTAGGTTACAAAGTTCCATAACTACTCTTTAAATGATAAATATTGTCCAGGTGTAGTACAATGCTTATGCAATATATGGTAATTCAGAGCAGCCAAAGTATTTTCAATGTCCACTTGATGCATAAAAAACCTGACTGGTTGGGCTTTATTTATTTTGGAAACAAAAGACATCTCAGAAATCAAACTTACAATTCTTAAAATCTACAATTCAATCAGGACCACTTCCGTCAAGTATATTTTATGACAATTATATTGCATACAGTTAGTGTTGGCGGTATGTTTATGTTCTGGGCAACACTTGGACAGAGCAGGAAGAGCAGCAAGACAAACCCCCTTGGGATACAGAACATAGCCATTATAGCGTACATAATTACAATTCACAATTACGTGAGTTGTAAACAAAATGTGAGACTGCTTCCAATGAAGAGACTGTAAAGTAAGAACAAAGTTAGATCGGATTACAGGTTCAGTTGGTGGAGTTGGGATTGGAGGAGGGAGTTAATTGCAAGCAGCGATGCGATGGAAGAGACACTGAATAATGGGAAGTTAAATAGACCGCATGTGATAGGTGTCAAGACTGGATTGGTACACGTCAGGAACAGCTGATGCAAGTGTGACTAACGTGGCCTGACTGAACTAACGCGATGCTCGATGATTATTGCTATCAAACCTTTTAAAGATGTTTAGAGTTTTGTAAAAAAATAATAATAATAATAATTATATTATACATAATATAATATATAATATATTATAGCCTTCATATACCAAAATATATTTTACTGGGGATATATATATGTGTGTGTGTGTGTGTGTGTGTGTGTTTTAACATATTATGTATCTAAAATATTCCAAACTTATTACTTTTGGATGAACACAAACAAATTTAGAACATGATCTACACAGCTGTTTGTTGTCTGTACAACCACTCAAGCAAGTTTTGTGTTTTATATTTATTAATTTAGCAGGAGCTTTTATCCAAAGTGAATTACAAATCAGGAATATCACAAGGAATATTTCATAAGTCAACAGTTGCAGTACATAATTCCAAATTTAAAGTTAAAGCACAATTAGCACATACGCTGAAGCTGAAGAAAAACAAAATCTGTAGAAATACGAAACAGGAACTGGTAATTTTCTCCAGGACAATGCATGTTACAGTAAAGTTACAGGCATTTTTTAAACCTTAAAACAACAAAATGCAACACTTCAAAACATTGGTAAAATATTCTTAAAATTTAATATGAAAAATTCAAATTCCTATTTTTAAAGTATTTTCTCAGAATACACAGTTTGGTCTTCTGCTGTCTAAGTGGGTGTTTTTTGCCAGAATAAATTAACCAGATTTCATGCTGACAGTCAAAATGGCTATACAAGACTACTGCGACTGCTTAAAGCAAGATGAGCTCAAAATAAAACACACTGCACACGGGCCCCTAAAAGTACTATATACAGATCAAACTCCTGCATAACATGTCCCATAACCACTGCACACTGAATTCCTTTAAACATTGTAGACTCAAGCTCTATTCAGAGTTTTCTCCTGAAAAAAAAAAAAAAACGAAATTACAGCAGCTTTGATGGTGCCATGACAGCAGGTGCAGTTTTCAGATACAGAGCGGCTGAGATGGACAGGACCAGCTGGACAGCATGAGTTGGAAGCACACCAGAGCTGCTTTCTAGCATGCTAGTATGACCATGCCATCTTCAGATCTTTGATCATTTACTGATCATACGTGGCCTGTCTGTTGCTATGGGCACTGGGATGTAATAGTATTACACTAAGCGTTTGAGGAGAATTCAATTTGACGTATATCAAATGCATGTGATGTGTAACATCTATTGACCTTCAATAATAATAATGACTAAAGAAAATTAATTGCTAATGAGACTGTATGGAACAGTGCACATGTTGCCTTGACTGTAAGATAGATAGATAGATAGATAGATAGATAGATAGATAGATAGATAGATAGATAGATAGATAGATAGATAGATAGATAGATACATATTTAAAGGGGGGGGGGGGTGAAATGCTCGTTTTCACTCAATATCCTGTTAATCTTGAGTACCTATAGAGTAGTACTGCATCCTTCATAACTCCAAAAAGTCTTTAGTTTTATTATATTCATAAGAGAAAGATAGTCTGTACCGTTTTTTCCCGGAAAAACACGAGCGGCTGGAGGCGTGACGTGTGGGCGGAGCTAAAGAATCACGAGCGCCAGTAGGCTTTTGCGTTGAGAGCGTTTGGAAACTGTGGCATTACCGTGAGGAAAAACGCATCCAAAACAAACCATGGCTAACAGTCAGATTCAGCGTTTATTTATGATCCAGAATCAGATCCAGAGGCTGAAATTTAACAAGAGCAGCATCAGCAATGACATCTCTATGTGGTATGTACTGAAACTGTAATATATTTGCTTAGCGGTTTTGGAAAATGACTAAATTCCACTTTGTCGTCTTTTTTTTTTTTTTTTTAAGCTGTACATGTGGAAAGTGCAGTTTGATGACAACATTGCATGTTGTTTACTTGATGTGCTTACACGCCGATAGCTAAGTTAACAACACAGAGATATTTGAAGCAGTTTTACTCTCCGCCTGAGGTTCCAACACACGATCGTGACCCTTTTTCGTTGGGATTGCATTATCCTTAAGAAATAAACGATATGCAAATCCTGCGTCAAACTGGGCCTTGTTTGTAAAACAAGCATCTTCGAAATGCAGGGAACAAACACAAACACTTGCAAAACTCCGTTGATGCTCTGTAAAAATAAACTCCATCCACTGGTCCCTTAATGCTGTTTTTTTTTTTTTTTTGGTAATCTGTGCAGGGTTGTCTTGCCCTGGCAACCAAAAACACACTTCTTTTGTGACATTTGGCGACGCTCTCGCTCTGATCAGTGAAGTCTGTTGTGCTCTCAGTGCTCTGCTATACGGGAGCGCGCTCTTCCGGCAGAAGTGCCCTTAGGACCCATATAAGGAAATTCCGCTCCATCTAACATCACACAGAGCCATACTCGAAAAAAACTTTCCGAAACTTGTGACAAACCGGAAGGAGTATTTTTGAAACAGAAATACTCCTTCAAACGTACAACTTAATTTTTGAAACTTTGTCCATGTTTAGCATGGGAATCCAACTCTTTAACAGTGTAAAAAACTCAGTATGCATGAAATAGCATTGCACCCCCCCCCCCCCCTTTTTTTAATATGATGTGCATATACATATATATATAGAGAGAGAGAGAGAGAGAGATAGAGAGAGAGTATATATATAAAATAATTTTCTTGCGTATAAAACTTTTTTCATCAACAAAAAGCTACTGAGTGCACCTTTAACAGTGAGGTAACTTAATCATAATTACAAATGCATCTGCAAAGGTGAGTCACATTTGATTGATTGCCAATTAGCAATTAGCATTAGTATCTGTCAGAAAAAAAGAGTACTGACAATTAGCATTTAGATAAGCAAGCTTCAAGGCAACACAAGATCCATAGAAAAGACGGATTGTCTGAACAGAAAAAGACATGACTGAATAGCAGGTGCAGCGATCAGAAAAACACACTATTTCATGGGCCAAGGGGAAGATTTTTGAAATTATGAGTGCAATTTCAAAACATGAACAAGCTGCATTTGGAAAAATTATCAAAGATCTCCAACATACTGCATGCATTGGGGGAAAAATGGTGTTCAAACTATTTTCACACAGAAAGTGCTAGTAAATTTCACACAAAAAAAAGTAAATAACACATTGAATTATACATGAAATTTTGAAAAACTCAATTAGTATTTTTTGTAAATGTATTCACATTTTCACATTTTCACTGTATAAACAGTTTTGTAGAAAAAAAGAACTGCTGAACTGTAAAAAAAAAAAAAAAAAAAAAAAAAAAAGAAAATTTCAAAGTTTTAAATACAAATTACTGGAGTACGTTTTACATGAAAATACCATTTTCAGTCCTCCTACTTCAAAATTCCATGTTTAATGTTTTCTTGTCATTTTTTTTGTGATTAATTGTGAAATTGAATAGCTTTTTTTTTTTTTGTAAAAAATTTTTTTAAAGTGTATGTTAAGTATAAAATTAAATAAAAAAAGTTATCTATAAAATACACAAAGACATACTGTACCTGAACTACTTGGTTCTAGTACCAGAACTGTAAAGCCATCTAACCATTAAGGCGCATAAAACCTGGAGCCCTGGGCAAAAGCATAATGCATTTGAGCCATGCGTCATCTTATTTCCTACCTCTGTATGAGTTTAGGTTCAGCTGTTAACTGACTGCAAAGTAGATTTCCACCTCCACCTCACTAAGAACCGGAAACCTCTCTACTTGAAGGATGGAACAATTACTAAAATACTACTAAAAACTTTTTTAGGACTTGTTTGACAATATTTCAAGGAAGACAGATGCTGTTCTTGCAAAGATTGTCCCTTATTAGTGGAGCTAAGGCCAACATTATTCTTCCTATTGCTCATACAATGAGGTTTGATCTAAACCCCCAATGCACAACATTTGTGCTGAAGATATGAATCATACCTTCAGTCATGTGGACTGCTGATGAGAAATGTACTGTTATGAGCAGGATAACTGCCAATCATGTTATGTAGGACCTTAGTGTATAAATCAATCTACATCACAACATTGTACCTTAGTGGGAATAGCTATAGTAAAAGGAAGAGTTCACACAAAAATTTAAATATGTAGATTAATTTGTTTCTTCATCTGAACAGATTCTGAGAAATTTAGCATTACATCACTTGGATCCTCACCAATGGATCCTCTGCAGTGAATGGGTGCCATCAGAATAAGAGTGCAAGCAGATGATAAAAATATCACAATTATCCACAAGTAGTCCACACCACTCCAGTCCTCTTCAAAGCTGTGTCTTTGTGTAAGAAACAAATAAATCATTAAGATGGTTTTTAAACTTCAAACCATTGCATCCTCTATCCAATATATTGCTTTCTCCATTGAAAAAGTCAGATGGTCTGAATCAGGAGAGAAATATCCACAGATGAAGCACCATTTACATGCAAAAACAAACAGTCCTTAACAAATATGTTGGTGGATTTGGAGAATGGACTTTTTCACTGGAGGAAGTGGCACCCATTCACTTCAGTGGATCTATTGATGAGCAAGTGATGTAAGACTAAAATTCTTCCCATCTGATCTGATGATGAACTCATCTACATCTTGAATGGACGAAGGGTGCTAAGCCAATATGCTTCCAAATCATTTTACCACAAAACTAGACCCTACCATCTGTGATGATCACAAAGCTTGACCAAAACACTTCCAGGATGAAAGTTTGTCTCCAACTCTGTGGAGTATATGATCTGGAATATATAAACTATAGGGTGATTACCAGCTAAGCAGGGAACAGACCAAAAATCTGTCCAAAAATCTTCAAAAATTAAAGTGCTCTCTGTTTCTGAAGGCAGATGTTTTTAAAGATTTGATTAACTGAGATCTGGTTTTTATTCTTTTACCAACCCACAGCCCAATGTTCATCACTTCTTCATACAATTTACAATATATATGATCAATATCCATGTACACAGGCAAAAATATTGGACTTTTCTTTTCCTTCCTCATATAAAAACAGATAAGGTAAGATTCAGATAAGGTTCAAAGGTTCACAAACTGATATTGTGCCTTACAGTGCATAAAGACACTACTGCTTATGGAGTCTCTGTGATAACATATGGACCCATCCTACCTTGTTAAACAAAGTTGTATTTGTGTCCTTGTGTCAAGATGATTTATTCAGAACTGTTTGTACTGACAACCATTTTTAAACATTATCCTAGTCAAACTGGAGGAGTTCAGAGACTCGAATTGGAAAAGAATTGAAAAAACTCTTGGATATAATCAAATAAACCAGGCAAATCCTCGTTGGAAACTCCGACAGCAAGCAAACTCATTTAATTTCCTCTTGACAGTTGAATTGTGAAATATGTTCTGTTTTTCCAACCGAGATGCTGATCTGTCATGCATCAAAGCTAAAATGATTTAAATGCCTTTAGCTTCTAAAGTGTTGACGTTTATTATGCACTCATTTGACGCTTGCTAAAGCAACCATCATTTACTGCTGCTCATCCTAACCGTTAAGTATCACACTTTGGTGCACACCGTTTGTGCTGTGGAGATGAATGATACCTCAGATTGTACGGCTTACTGAGGAAGTGATCAGACTTTCATTTTAAGACTTACATTTTCAGACTTACACTTCAGACTCAATAAAAAAAACATATAGGATTTTTCCATTGGCTTTTGGATTATTGCATTAAATAATATCTGTGGCCAGATAAAGTTTATGATTTATATATATTTTGTTCATCAAGATAATCTTCACAAATTAACATACATTCTATTGATTTTGAAGCCTAAATACAATCTCCAGAAGTGGAAAGCTAAGCTATAAATGAAAAACACCATGGTCACAAGAATTTAATGTTACCAACAATGACTCAAGCTTGCTGAAAAGTTGGAGTTATAGTTTTTGCATAAGCGCAAACATAAACACAACAAGGTTTTGAAAGCAGACTAGTGAGTAGAACAGTTTGGTAACCCCTTTAGTCCCATTTGGCTGACTGGTTGGTGTTTTAATGCCCTGACCATTTACATAGTGAGTTACAGATCTTCATTAATGTTGTAGAATTTAACATGTAAATATCTCGAGTTTGTGCAAACCACAGACCTTATTTCAGATATTTAACAAAATTTTTTATAAAAAATCATTAGATTCAAGACTCATTCTTGCTGCACTATGTCTTGGCAACCACTTTTTGCATCTTCCAGGCAATTAGAAAATCTACAGTAGTTTTCTTAATTTTTCTATTTTCTTTTTCTTTTTACATAATATGTCAAATGTAATATCCAAAAAAAACAAAACAAAAAACAGACAATATGAGCTAAAAAATAAATTTTGCAATGCTGAAAGCCCCGCACCTGCAGCAGCTCTCCACAGCGATAAGCTCGCAAGTTCAGCCTCTCAAGCACTCCATCAGAGTCAACTGCCAGCTTCTTCAGATAGCAGGTCAACAGACCTGAAGTCAGTGAACAACACAGCTGTGCTCTCAGCTGTTCTCCAAAACCTCCCTGAATAACAGACCTTCAAAGACTGCCGTGTGGCCAGATGTGATTAGTCTTGACAGACACTCGACTTTAATGCATAAAGGCATGGTAAATGGAACAAACTCATGAGGTTTAATGAGATATTGCGGTATATAAGCCAATGACCAAAAATGTGTTCTATGTCTGTAAATTTCAATAGAAGCTGAAAACCAGTGTTAATTTCGTTGACGAAGACTATGACGAAAAATATTCGTCAACTAACCTTTTTCACGGACGAAAACTAAATAAAAACTAAATAAAAAGTCAGATATGATGACGAAAACGTGACGAAATATAACTGACACTTTAGTCAACGAATAAAAATGAGACGAAAATATATGGGCGGGACGAATGGAGAAGAGATCCAATCAGAGCGAATCTTTGAGGGTAGGTTGATCTATGCAGAAGCAGCCGAGCCATTTTAAAAAGCCGCGGCAAATGCAAGCGCAACAGCTAAACAAACGCAGCAGCAGTTACACAGAAAAGAGAACAAAGATGAGTTTCGAGGACGTTTTCATAACAGTTAAGTTGTTTACACAGGGAACTACACTGCAACCTTTTGAAATGCCATTGCGACCCAAATTTTTACGGGGTCGTAAATGTATCACTGATTATTTTTGTACCTACTTATGTGTAATGCTATGTGTTAATATGAGCATTTATTAAAACAGAAATGTGTATTTTAAGAATACGTTTTATAACGTGCTCCGAGCATTCAACACATCAAGTTGGCTTCAGCCCCGCGATGCGGGAAAGTTGAACTGAGCAGAGCAGCTGGTTACTCGCGCAACACTGAACCGAGCTCTCTTTCAGGACGTTTGTGTCCTCCTGCACCTGAACGAACAAATACAAATCGCATTTTAAATAAACATAAGAAAAAGAGCGAAAAGTGAAAGAGCTCAATTCAGCAGTGTGGTGTTCTGGTGTTCAGGGAGCAAGCAGAGACGCGTCTCAAAGTCTTCTTGCTTTTGTACCGACAACAAATACATACTAAATATGTCGAAATACCCGTCTTGGAAAGTGTGTTCGAAAAAGTCTGTAGTTATGTCTTCAGTGAAAGTAAAGAGTTGGAAAGAAATCGGATGCGTATTTTTATAATGGATGCATTTGTCTCTTAAAGTGACCGCGCCTAATTTACTAGCTCTGCTGCAGTGTCTAATGTATGAAAATGAAAGTAAATCACTCACTGCTCTTGATTGAATTACTTTGTAGTTTTAACAAGAATTTATCCAAAGTCAATCCAAAAATCAGATAGAATAGATTATATTGTTTTACTAGTGACTCAAAAAAAAAAATATATTATGGACCTCAGCATGTTTTGCTTAAGTGTTTCTTTCTTTAATTGCTAATGCAACCTTTTCACACCACAGACTGAACCAAATTAAGCATTGCATCAGACATTATCAAGATGAATTTGTTGTTCTGACACAGTTTAACCCTGAGTTATTGTCATATTTTATTACCAATTTCTAAACTACAGCAAATAAACTGTGATATTGTAAGAAACGTTGAAGGTGTCTGAATACATTTTGGTTTGATTGTGTATTTTATTTTACAGTGAAGACTATGCAGTGCTATTTTAAATGAACAAAAACAAACTTAAAAAAATGTAAACTTTGTGTAAATAGCACAAATAAAGAAATAGAATGAACATACAATACAAATATAATATAGGTGGTTGTCTATTTCAATAATACTGTACTTTATCTTGAAAGAATGTCATATGCATTGCATATCATTCAGGACGAATGCATATCTTTTTCAGAGAGCATGTATATTTTTCATTGAGAGCAGGCCTTATGTTTATTTTATAAATACCATTCCATAACAGACTGATGGAAACATTTAGTCAAATCAACTAAGTTGACTTTGTTCTACTAAAAAAAAAAACTAGACTAAGACTAAAAGACTTAAGACTAGACTAAGACTAAAACCCTTATGATATTTAGTCGACTAAAACTAGACTAAGACTAAAAGATTTCAGATGACTAAAATGTGACTAAAACTAAATGGTGTGTTATTCAAAAGACTAAGACTAAGACTAAATCCGAATTTGCTGTCAAAATTAACACTGCTGAAAACCAAGGTGGACTAAGCCATGCATTTATATAACAGCAATCAGTTTTACCCTTTTTCTTGACACCTTAATCTAAGTTGTAAGAAGCAGAATGTTTTTTTTTTGTTTTTTCTCCACTTTTCTAATACAACCGAGTAGAGAAATCACGGCGTCAGCTTCAGTTTCCCTCTCATGATGGTTTAAAAGTGAACTTCATCAACAGTATCGAATTTAAGCATTGATTGTGGTCTCATGCTGTACTGTATATTTATTTCTCACCGCCTGGTGCCTACATCGTCATTAAATGCAAAAAGAAAGAAGGTGAAGGTTTGCAATCATCGTCCGGATAAATGCCACCATCTGACACCGGTGAAAAATGGCCGTCATTACGAGCGCACGGTCAAATGTGATTGGGCAGTGAATGTTTACGGCCACCTGAAATGACCTTCATACCCTATTATCTCTCGGCCCTTACTGACAGCCTTGTAGAACATGAAGTCGCTGATGAGAATTGCCACTCAACTGGTCAGAAAACCCATCAGTCTTGTAGATGCGAACCACAGGTAACACAAGAAGAGTGGCACACAAGAAACATGAGGCACTCTGCTGTTACACCCGCTGTGACGCGCTGAACTGAGCGGTCTAGATTGGCACTGCTTCTGCCCCATGTGCTTCGGTGAACACAGCCAGGAAAGCGTGTGGAATAATGAATAACAAGCCTGCCACTGTTTCGGGATCTTAAATTAGCATTAGCGGAAAGGGCTTTCTCTCCCTACCTCTCTCTCTCTTTGTCTCTCTCTTTCTCTCTCACACACACACACACACACACACAAACAGACATTATACGCTTATTTCATCAATTCCAATGCGATGATTCAAGAGATCGCCAATGTTACACCTTTACATGACATGAACAAAATGATGGAACCCCCAATAAATAGCAGCGTGGTAGAGGGCAGTCCATTGTCTTATATGTTTACATGGTGAGTCTTGAATTGTCGCTGTGTGCGGTAAAACTGTCTTGCATGGCTGAAGCTATTTTTACCAGTTGACAGCAAGACTTTTTGGCCTGTAAAATTTGCCACACTCTAAGAAAACAATCCATAGGAAAACTGAAAATTACCAATACATTTTCCTTTAAAGACGCTGCATGTAGGATTGACATTGAGTGGTTGAACTATGTAATGCAGTCCAAATTCAAAATATTGGAGAGTTTTTTTTTTTTTTTTCACCCAGCCCCTCCTCCTCAGACTTGATGCACACGCAGGTTGCCAGATTGATGACACCAACAGGAACGAGCGCACAAACCAAAACAGAGACCGACATTACAACCCGGGAACACAAATTTTTAAAGAGAATAACTGACTGTAACATTGTTTTTCAGATAAGCAAGTATGTTAACTTGGCCTGTTTCTTAAATATCTGTGAACATATTATGGCATTTTTGTGCTTAAGTAGAGTCAAAAACATACATACAGCACCTTTAAATTTACATACAGAAGTTTTTACTTTGAATTTATTTGTTTTGTGGTTGTATGATTTTTAACATCTTCATTTACATCTATCTTTTGGTTATGCCTAAAATAGAAGATTTTGAGAAAATGCAGAGATGTTGTATCTGTCCTCTAAAATGGGATCTCGATATTGAAGGAGAACCAGATTTTTACTTTCATTAAAGAAAATGTGAGTTCTGCTTAATCATGCAAAAGCAATACAAGGGTGTTCTGGGTGTTTTTAATGTGTCGCATTGCAGTTGCTGTTTTGGGTGAGTAAAAGAGTCCAACCCTTATTTTCTGCTCATAAGTGTACACATCCCTTGCAGAATATACAAATTGCTTATAATAATAATAATAATATATATATATATATATATATATATATATATATATATATATATATATATATATATATATATATATATATATATATATAAGAAGAGGTTTTGGCTGTAAAATATACCAGAGATTATGAATCAGTCTTACAAAATGGGTTCAGGTGTGTAATATTGCCCTGAATATTGCCCCGTTCTGAGTGTTCTTGGCAAGATGCTATGAAGTTGCCAGGCTATTTTGGTTGGTTGCTGTAAGTCATAAGAGTGCACCCTCAAGTCTCTGTGATACAAGTCTGCTCATAAGTTTACACATCCCTTGTAGAAGATGCATGTTATTTCTTATTTACTGATTAAGCTGTTACTCAGATGTTTACATGTAGTCCATGAGACAAAATATTAACTACATTAAAACAAATTAACCAGTTGAAATGTTTACGTCTTAAATCTCAATACTAATACTAAGTGTTAGAAGATCAACAAATGTTATATACTATATATATATATATATATATATATATATATATAGTATTAAATAATATTATATATATATAGTATTTATAATGTTATATATAAAAATGTACACACAAAAGCTGGTAATAATGAAAGTGAGAATTATAAAATGAATAATGAATTGTTTGCTAAGATCAGTTGGTGTTTTAAAGCTTCAGTTATGAAGGGCTGTATTATGGTACTATAACATCATTTACAGGACATTAAACTCCAGATTTGATGGATGTCATGACCTTTTTTTAATCAGTACGTTATTTATTTTTATATTTGCACTCTGTGCTCTGCTAATGCACTGTGAAGCCTTGTAAAGCATGTCAAGGATCCTCTCTGGGCTTTATAGCTCATTCAATTTCAGCATGCTTGGAAAGACCTTCTCGTATACATTTAGACCAGCATGCATCATATACAGAAACTAAAAAACAATGCCAGTCTGTTTCACTCCCATCTGAACCTGCAGTGGGGAAGAAACACCGTGGTTATATATTTATCTTTTTAAACATACTGTCAATGTACTACATGTGCAGCATGCTATGGATTATCATGAATTTAGAAAATATGAGACATGCAATTTTGAAGTAGAAAAAATTAAATAGTAGAACATACTCCAATAATGTTTGTTTTCATTATATGATCAATAAAAAACCTTTCTCTACAGTTAACAGCAAATATACTAAATACAGGCTGAATCACTTGATACAAGATATCTCACATCAAACTCATAATCAGTTGTTTGAAGTAGTTAGTTGGCAAATTTATAATATATGAGTTGGCCGATACAAATGAAAAATCTAAGTGATTAAAAATGAAATTCATTTTAAAAATAACTTTTAGAATGTGAAAAGGTGGATTTGTCTCAACGAGGGGTAAAACTTGTAGAATTTTGTACATAGTCCATTTGAGGTGAGACTATTTTTATAAGTTTTGCGTATGAATTACTGACATTTATGTATTTACAAAGCATATCAAATATGTTGTGTTCTTGTGTTCACTTAATACCCAGTGTACTCCTACTTATACATCCCATAGTGAGAATATGTATCTAGCTGGTATAACATTAAATGTGAATTTATGTTCTGGATAAAAACATGCAAACGATCCCGGCTCCCTATTGGTCAGAGATCCGAGCTTCACATATTTTATTTCCACTATGACACTGAAGAGATTATTCATACTATTAAATCTCACAAACACACTCAACAAGTGAAACCTTCCTATTCGTACATTCCGTGTTTGTGTCTGTGAAGATGTTTGATGCAGGCTGTGTCTTGTAATTGGGTTGTATATCATGTCTGGCAATGCATTCCCACAGCACAATCTATCACAAAGAATCACGCTGCTGTATTATTTACAAACATATGATTTAAAGTCTAAATCCCAGCAAGAAGAGAAATTACGACTGGCAGTTATGTTTGTGCAACAATTGTCTACAGAGTCAAACAAACTGAAATTTGCACAATCTTCTTTATGGAACAATTGTCCCAAAATGAATTCTGTTTTCTGATTCATTACATTTTTAAGGATCCCAAAATCTTTGTCCATCCATTACCTGGAAGAAGGAGAATGCCAGAAAATGTGCGTGGTGCTCAACTCACTGTCATAATGCTATGGTGTTGTGGGTGGTTGCTAGGGTGTTGCTATGTGATTGCTAAGGTTTTTAGAATGAAGGGTTTTAGAATTTGCTTTGCATTTTTTAGGACATTATGGGTGTTGCTATGGTTTTTAGAATTAAGGATTTCAGAATGATGTTATACAGCTGCTAAGGTGTAATTGATGATTGCCAAGGCATTGTAATGTGGTTGCTAAGGTTACTAAGGACTTTAGAATGTTGTAATACAGTTGCTAGAGTGTTGCGGTTGCTAATGTCTTCTGAGTAATCCAAGTCAAAAATAAATAAAGAAATAAAACTTGTTCTATGACATTCTGTTAATATACTGAATGGGATTTTTTTTTTTCTCTCCAGATATCTATTACAAGAACATGGAATGGAGGCCGTACTGTACATAGCTTACATAGATAAAACAAATCAAGCTGCCAATATTTTAGATCATGTGACCATGCTATTTCCATCCTCTGATTCATATTCTTCTACAAATCTTTAAGCTCAGTTAATCAGTGAATCACTCTTTATCAATTCATAATTTCTCATTAAACACTCCAGTGTGTTGGATGGCATCATCCTTCAGTGAAATTCATTTAGAATATGATCTACAGCTTACAACACAGGGGAACAAGGCTTTTCTTGGAAATGAAATAAGTGCCTGCATGAGCAATCAAGAACAGACATGCCAGTATTAAACCCCCACAGACTCACATTGAAGGAGGGACCTGAGCTATACATATAGAGCAGAATGTCACATCGACCTGAGTATGGACTCATATTTGACTTGGGCTAATAAGCAACCTTCAGACCGCCCAAGCAACTGCATAGCAACACACTAAAAAGCTCTCCGAAGCAGGCATGTAGCTCTGACGCATCAGCCACCCACAGCACACAAGCACAGCAGTGCTGAGTTTTGCACAGGTAAGCACCACTCACATATTCTGCAGAAAATGTAAAAATATAGTTTGAGTTACAGCTGTTAACTGCAACCTCTACATCATACCTTACACTCACAATTTACACGGACAACATTGTTGACTTGACTGCACAGAATCTGTTGGAAGAAAACTGAACTGAGCTGGACGATGACATCACTGAGTCAACAATGAACGGACTTTAACTGATAAACTAGCTATTTTTATAATCCTCTTGCATTATCAGATCTTTATCTATATATACTTTTATTCAGCAATCATATGATTTGCGCACTTTATTTTTGGGTGAACTGTTTTAGAACGTTGCTATGCAGTTCTGGAGTTTTACAGGTTTGTAGAATTAAGGTTTTTAGAAAGTTTTTTGAATGTTTTGAATGTGTAGATATTAGAATTAGAACTAAGGATTTTTTTGCTGTTCAGCTGCTAGGGTGTTCTGAGAGATCCAAGTTAAAAATAAATAAATAAATAAACATTATCAAAGTCCATCATTGCTCTTTTGATATTCTGAAATCAACAGTATGCTATTATTTCTTTAGGTGAAATTTATTTATTTATTTATTTATTTATTTATTTATTTATTTATTTATTTATTATAATACTAATAATAATAATTATTATGATTATTATTATTATTATTATTATTATTATTTATCTACTTATTTATTTTTTGCACAAGGGACTTGTCTTGTAAATAACCACCTAGCAACAACCCAGAGCCTAGCAACCCTATAGTGGTGGGTTCTGCATTAGCCAAACATCACTGAAACTGTTAAATTATCTGGAAATATACTTTAACATTTATTCTCTTTTAGCTCTCGGTGTAACATTATGGATTTTGCACATTTGAGAAAATAAAAGATAACAGTCAAAAGCATATCTGTTCACTTCGGCTAATTTAAACTTTAAAAACGTTTCTCTGATTAGAAAGTAAATTATTCAGGAGCTTCTATAATGGGTTTTACAACCATGCACTGAATGTGAAAATACACCGTCTGAGAGAGACTCCGGGTACGAGGAGAAACACTGAGCTTGTTCACATTTGCTAACAAGCGCATCTATTCATTACACCAGCATGCAGAAGGGCTCAGATATGGCCCAGATTCTGCTCAGATACTCACACACAAGAACTGCATATGCAAAGACTGTTAAATGGGGTCATATCATGTGAAGGTTTTTTTGTTGGTTGATTTTTTATTTTTTTTTTATAAACAAA
The DNA here is from genome assembly GCF_023724105.1 of Carassius gibelio. Taxonomy (NCBI): domain Eukaryota; kingdom Metazoa; phylum Chordata; class Actinopteri; order Cypriniformes; family Cyprinidae; genus Carassius; species Carassius gibelio. The sequence continues at coordinate 24,833,310 of NC_068378.1, read as the reverse complement.
CTTACAGACAACAAAAATTCCATACTGGGCTTTAAAAAAGCATTTATTAAAAGAATTAACCTACTAAAATTACTTTTGGCATCTTGCCCTGTGTGTGTTTTTTGGGCACATTTTGTTAATAGTGATCCAATTTGGACTGTAATGTACTCTGAAATGCATCCAATTCCTAGTTCACCTTTATGGTTTTATGGTTTTTAAAAATATAAATCAGTACAACACAGAATTATAGGCCATTCATTAGCGACTTCCTAGCCACAATCTGGAAATCAATGTAACACATAACCTTTTGTGGGTTATTGCTTTGTTATATTTCACCAAGGCTCACATTAACACTAGTTTATGCCATGAATAATGCCATGGTCCAGCACGCTGTCATTGTATGTAAAGCTTTGAAACATAACTGTTCGTATATTAATGATAGAAACATAACTCGTGTCTAAGAGACTGCAAGAATCTCACTTCAGACACAGAGCATCACGCGTGTTAACCTTCTCTTAAAGGTCAAACAACAGAGTAAAGATAAAACCGCTAGATGGAAATCTAACCTAGAAAATAATAACCAAAGAAAGTCCAAAAAGGCAATACAGGTTTGAGTTCAATTCCCATACCTCCAATTTCTGAACTTCTTGAGCCGTTATTTGCTTTCAGTGGAGATTTTGTGTGAGCGGGAGAACCATTTCGTATGTGGGCGAGTGGGCGGCAGTAAGCCGAAGAGGAGCCGCAAATACAACAGAACTGTGAAAAGCCTTGAGATCTACACATGCACTTTCTAAAGAATCTTGACATGGTGCTCCCCATGGTAACCTCAAAAAAGGAAAAACAAGAGAATTACATTGGATTCGATCCATCAATGTGATGAACTCGATTGCTGAAGGTGAAGAGTGCAATTTCTGTGCCACTGGCGGCATCAAACGAAATCAAACGTCTCTGAAGAAACCTAAGTGGTGTTTGCCCATGCAAAACTGACAACAAAGATGCCAGTGTGTTGCTATGCAGTAGCTAGGGTGTTCTGGGAGGTTGCTAGGTGAAATGCATTTCAAGCCTCCAGGATAGTCTGGTCTCAAGATATGGCTGTGGGAGTCAGAGTGTTTACACCCTTAAACAATAAACAGAGAAATGATTTTAGCATTGACAATATATCACACATCTTCTTTCAACAAACTTGATTTCAAAGACCAGGCTTTCACATTTTATTGACAGTTAGAGTTAGCTGCCCGTGTGTACGTGCCCTTGAGCATCGCAAGTTCAATGTAAGAAAAGCTCAACTTCAATTCGTCAAACTAAATAAAAGACAGAAAACAGATGAAGAGAATTTGATAGCCACTGTCAAACAGTCATTTCAGGGGCAGTTCAGAAATCAGACAGACAGCATTCCAGCTTTTGTTTTGAATTCATATTTCAAATTATGAACACAATAACAAGAGCTGTGTGCTAGAACAGAAACAAGCACGCTAGAGTGTTACTGTACCTTCATCTCAACTCTCATAAAAGACACATCGCTGATCAAGTGAGGCTGTCATCCACTCATTTCACAACGTCTATGTGATGTTTTCAAAAGAGGTTCACCTCTTCCCGACAGCGACAAGTGGTACCACAACACAAGGGCATGTTTTACAAATGATAGAATCGCTATAAATGCAATAATGAATCTATGGTTCATGTTAAGAATACTGACAGAGACGTTCACAAAAAGGTTAGCAGATTTGCCATTGCCAACCTCAACAAAGTATAGACCCACACTATCTGTATAAAGATATTCTCTCCAAATGAAGTTAGGGGTTTACTTCCAGATTTGTGGTTTGCCAAAAAGGCACAAGAGCTGTCACTGGGCCTGAACCTTATTTACCTCTGAAGGGTGCATAAAGGTTAGTATCAAAATGGTGTATATTGATACCTTTAGTAAGTGACAGCTGTTGTACATTTACTTCAAAAAGAGAATCTACAGATTATATTCAGTTTGGATTATTTCTGCAAAATAATGTTACTCTGCTTTTTGTATGTTGCTCAACACTTTTAAACCTAACGTTAGTGGTTCTAAAAGCAGGTTTAGTTTTATTAAACCTCAGACCTTGGCTGTGGCCATAACAATTGTTTTGATGAAGTAATGGGTTAAAAATTTCCTATAACTTTATATGCCGCCAAAATTAATGGTAGCACCAAAATTATTGTCTGCCATAAGATTTAGGCATGGGCCAAAAAATATTCTTTGTATTGTGCCACGTTCATATTTTTACTGGCCTCTTTCTGCCACCCTATTAAAAAAAATCCTGGAGGTGCCACTGATACTCAAGCACTCACAAGTGCAACACTTTACCAGGTGGGCAACCAAGCAATTTTAATATGTAAAAAAAAAACATACATGCACAGCTGGTAATGTGATGCAAACATATAAAAAATAAAATAAAAAAAGTAAAGAATAATTAGTTCATAATTACAATTATATTGGTTCAGGAATCATGCATTATATAAAAAAATAAAAAAATAAAAAGTAAGGTCCATCATGAAACTAAAGATGGTAATAAAAAAGACTCACGTGGATATTTAGGGTTCTTCATGAAACCATAGTTGCCAGTAAAGAAGTGTTGCCACTAGTGTTCATTTCAACTATGAACCACAGTGAATTTAAAGGTCGTTTGTTTTTGTTTTTCTCAATGAACCTAGGTGCTGTTGTAAACTTTATTAGCATTTAGCATGTGTTCTGGCTCATATTATATCCTGTTTCTCTTTTCCTCACCAATGCATTAATAATAAGGTCAAACAATGTGAATTGCTTAGAATAAGATTTTGTTCTAAACCACTAATCTTCAGTATTAAAACTCCAGCTTATAACTCATCCCACATCATTTGTGCAACACAAATGAATTATTTCTCAAACCATGCAGCTTATAATAGAGATGTATGTTATTACCTTTCTTAGCAATCAGATATGCACTTTCACCTGGTGGACAATAAAACAGCGGAAAAAGCACTTAAAGGAGGAACATGAGTCATGTCTAGAGACTAGAATACAACCGGTACTTGAGGGTGGACAATATATGACCTAGCAACCAACACGAATCCCCTAGCAACTGCATAGCAATGTGCTAAATCCACTCTAGGCACCTTAGCAACCTTAAAACGATACCTACGTAGCATGGTGGACACCAGTGCTTTAATAATAACCTTTCATTTTTCAAAATACTCTGACCGTCTGAAACCACAGGAGACTGGTCATTTAAGTCATAAAAACACTTTATTAAAACTGGAACATGTCTCAACTTACTTAATATGAAAGTTATCAGTTAAAGAGGTGAGTCAAGACAGCTATATGAAGAGATGTGGAGTGGTTGGTGAGTCAGTACTGAGAGTCGAGGTATGAGACAGTGAAAGGAAGGCATTGAATACGATGCATTTCAAGGTTGAATTGGGACTGACAGACTTGCATTTGAGTTTATTAAGAGAAAAACCTGAGGGGGAAAGAACAATGTCACAGTGCTGGTGGACTCGGATGACTCTCTCCTTTATATTTGAGGAACTTGTTTGATGTCTTCTCGCTCTTTTTTTTTTTTTTTTAGATGAGTTACAAAACTTTAAACTTGTGCAAAATAGTTGAATGCCTAAAAAGAAACTTCGTTTTATGATGAGTTTAACTCTAAATGTGACTGGTCAACCTCAATGGGAAAAAATAATGTTACAATGCTACAATGAATATATAGATACGCAATATTCTGATTTTTTTAGAAGGTTCTCCTGAGAAAAGACTCCAGTAATTTTGCATCTCAACAATGTCACTAATGTAAATATAATATATATATATATATATATATATATATATATATATATATATATATATATATATATATATATATATATATATAAACCTGTTTTTTCAAGTAATTTATGGTATAAAAAATGTATAAATAAAAATTAAAATGTATGCCTAGCAGGGACTGTGAATCATTTAGAGTGTAACTATGATTACATTTGCCAGTATACCAAAGCCTGCAATGAAAAAAATGAGAGATCTTAATAGGAACACAAACATTTATCAATTATTTCATTGCCAAAATGATACATGAAATGAGTCATTATATACACATTTATTTTAAAGCACCATACTCTGATTGTCAGTCAAAACTGCCTGTTCTAGGTCTACATTTATTTCTCTAAAATACTCCTATAGGAAAAGCCATTATACAGAAACTGAGAACTCAATTACGTCTCTTGAGCTATGCAAGAGCAACCTCTAAGCAATAAAAATTTCATTTTGGGTAAATTGTTTGTAGGGTTTAAACATTGAGTGGATTTTATTTTTTATTAAATTTTTTTCAAGAGGATGGCGGAACAAATTATTTATTTTCTGTGACAGCACAATATGCTTAAGGCGTCACAATAAACTAAGCAATATGTCTTACCTTTGGGATTGAGCCCAGAGTGCTGTCTGAAGCGAGACATATGAAGGCTTCCTCTCATTTCCATAGCTCAGCATTTCAGTTTATTCAATTCAGTTGTTATTTCTACACATTTATTCCACATCAGTGCCATATATAACATGGCTGTGTGGCCATAATGGAGAAAAACATCACAAGTATTGGCATAAAAGTTTTAAGTATCACATGGACTGAATAAATCCACCTCAGAAAACTTGAAACACATTTATCACACCATAAGAAACTAATTGTAATTCCAAATAACCTAAAATTGCAGTACAAGCAATTGAATTGAATTCAATAGAGGTTTATTAGAGTTCATAGGTTTACCATGACTTTCTGCCATTTTGGGACAAAAGCTGTTTATTTTAACAATAGCCCAGCCCATAATGCATTCAGAGAGCTGTCTGACTGATAAATTGCATATTGTCATTTTCTGTCCAGTATTCCCCATTCACTGCAAAGTAAGACATTATTGATTAGGTAAATGTTTCAAGGGTTTCATGATGTGAAATGCAAACAAGAACAAGAGCAAATTCGGAACAGTGCGTCTCTCATTTTTGTCCTTTCAGAACAAACCACAGGAAAAAGACTTGCTAAACGCTCACAAGTGCCACATGAGGTCCTCCATCTATTCAAAAAGTCCCATTCCTGAGGTTCTGTTCTCTCTCTCGCCTTATGCCTGCCAGGAACTAAAAGCTTTCTCATCTCACACTCGTTCCAGACTTGTGGCCCTCTTCTTCCCTCTTTTCCTGCAGCGGTGGCCCAGCGGCTTTCCTGCCTTCTGAACCATTTCTTAATTACTTTTAGATGAGACCTGACAGAGAGCGCTCGCTCTGATTAACTGGACGCAGCGAAAGCTAATTCCTCCAACAGCATTCATAAAGTCCAAAAGGGGTGTTTTGAAGCATTGCAATGATATCACTCTCCATTTCTGCATTGCTTTCCACCATCTTGAATGAAGCAAGCTTTCTGTGTGCTCTCAGTGGGTCATTTTGTGGCAAATCAGAGTAGTTTAAGCACTCACAGTGGGTGAAATAAAAACACCCCTGCAGTGTATGCTGGAAGGTACTTTCTAAGCGTACATTAGCAGTAGGGAAACGACCTATTGAACATGTTCATGCTGTGATTTAAAGATTTCATAAAATCCAGCTAAGAAATGTCCTTGCAAAGACCCACCCCCTTTAGTTACTGTTGCTACAGTACATCTGACAAGCCATTGCTCAGTGAAAAATACATTGTGAAGCAAAGAGGACACTGACAACGGGCCGACAGACATGAATGAGCAATAAACAGTCTTATCTTTCAAATTTGGTCATTTTTTAAAGAAATTCTAACAGTTAATATCATTATGTGGCCCTTTAATGTGTGGTGACAGATCTCTGTAGCGCTTCTGTTCAAGCAGAACATGAACCAATCATCTCTTCTTCTTTACTGGCACAAAATAAACATGAATGAACATCAGAAGTTGTCTTGTTTTAACCACAGAAAGACATCAATACACACCATTTTTCATGGGCATGAATCTACTCTCTGGCTTGTATGTCCACCAAATGGCAGATTCGCCGTTATGATTGGTCATAATGCCTGTCAATCAAACTCCAGCCAAAGGGTGAACAGTTGCAGTAAGCAACTTTGGCACAAGTTACCCATAAAAGCCACCCAAAAATCTAAATTCTGACATCATCAATTTCTCATTTACCCTCATGTCATTCCAAAACTATATGACTTTATTTATTTATTTATTTATTTTTTGTCTTCTGTGGAACATAAAGTGTTTTTTGTCTATACAAGGAAAGTCAATTGTCTCAAAAGCAACATAAGCAATATAGGAAAAAAAATAAATAATAATAATCATTTTTTGGTGAACTATCCCTGCATTAGGTATCATTGATAACAACAAAATATTTTTACAGCATTTACTCATCTAGATTTTATTCATGTAGTAGTGCATTTTAACATTAAGTTGATGAAAAAATTAAAGGAAAAATATTACAAATAGGAATTTTCACAGCTGCTTTGTCAAGACGAGACTTCAAGCTAATTCTGAAATACAATAATGTGCATTATTAATTACCGCACATTAGCACTTTGTGCAAGTTCTCAAGGTCCTTTTCTGAACATGTCTGCTAATTTCTTTTCCCTATAACTTCAAGTCTCAAGTCTCTACTGATTGAAACTGAGGCTGTGATGGAAATAAATACAGTGTGTTCAATTGACTGTACTGTAGTTTAACAACATAGCAACATTTCATCTTACCATATGTTGTTGTAGACAAAAACTCCATAGAACAGTTTTGAACATCATCTAGAACCTTTATACAGTGCATGTCATTGTAAAGACTGTAAATCTATGCCTCACATCCAAAAAATGATTTTCTCAAAGTTACCATTACTTACCAAGTCAAATGACCACACTTATTTTTCTCACTCAACAGAGAATGTTTGTATCTGTTTGTGTAAATGCTGTGTTACAATTGACCTCAACCTCTAAAGGTTTGAAGTTTCATTATGGTTGCATAACATCATACTTTTAATGTATTCTTTCAGCCTCAGTAATCTTATGAAGTCAAGCTGGAGTTTACAATATGTTAAAAGGTCAATACACACGCCTGCCATACACACATACACACAAACATACAACCTTTGAGTATAACATGAAGATGCTTGATAAAGCAGAATAAAGTATGTATAAATGTCATACCTTTCTCATAGGATACCTTATTTCTGAAACAAAGAGGCACCACAGATTATTAATTCATGTTCACTCTATAGAGACACACTGAACAATGTTTAACAGGTTTATTGACTGGAGGGAAAACAGTTAGATGTGTTAAATACCGAGGGTGCATGAATAGATTCCATATGAGTCTGTCGCCACAGGCAATAAGAACTAAATGCTTTTAGAATAATATCTCAATGTCAGTCATTGTCAAGAAAAAAATGCATAACCTGAAGAAACCATACACTGACAGCAGTAAGTGTTATTTAGTGGTTAACTGGCACACAGCTCATTTAAGTAATTACCCAGAGGTCAAAGCAGACAGTTATGCATAAACCATGAGTAGTTTGAGATTCGGTCATGTGATCAGAAGCACCAGAACAGAAGTTATGGCTTATGGTATGAGTGCATTCTTTCAGATTACAATATCAGTTTTAACATGTTAAAGGTAGAGCTCTTCTCTGCCTTTTCTTTTGACATAAAAAGAGCAGCCATAAAGATTTTAAAAATGCCATGAAGACTAGCTCAGCTGTTAAATCAGTGCTTCTCAAATCTGGACTCTTTACAAAACTTCACTGAGAAGAAATTCATATCAAAATGACTGCTTCGAAATGTCATGCTTCATGATAAACGACCAGATAAATCTCTGAAAACCTTTAAACGCACTGGCACATTTTCAGTGACTCAATAATAAAACAAGCTTCTTTTATACGCTTCTGACCTTAAAACCTTTAAGCTACATTCCAAATATTGACACTGTACTCATTCTGAAACTCAGGAAGTGTCATTGTGCTAGAAAACTTAGACTAAAGAATCCACACAGACCGCTGTGTACTTGAGCTGTTGATATGAGATGTATTTTTCACATTTATCTTGACATTTAAAAATTGCAGTCTTTGAGTCTTTGGGGATGGACTGTTCATTTTGTGATTCATACTTATAAGTGCATTTAATTTCGTATGTGTGTGTGTGTGTGTGTGTGTGTGTGTGTGTGTGTGTGTGTGTGTGTGTGTGTGTGTGTGTACGCATATTTCACATTCAACAAATCCCTCTGCAAAAGTATTAACTTCGCAAAGTTCTTGCCCACACTGGATATTCAGTAAATGGTTCCTCAAATCATGCATAGAGGTTTGCTGTTATTTTTTAAACAACTGGATGGAAATGAGGACAAAGTGTAGGAAACAAATTCAATTCCATGTTAGGATGCACCTGAGACATATTTAGAATAGGCTATAGTAGAGATACTGGCCAGCAGAGCCAATGAATTTCTTTCTCAATGGCTCTGCCAGCCAGTAAGCAACCACCTAGAAACCACATAGCAACACAATAAATAAATAAATAAACATTGGGCAATTTTCAGAATTTAAGAATTTGCATCACTTTAAATGTAAGAGTTCGTACTGGAAATTTCACTCAAAATATTGAAAAGGGAATTTATCAAATCTGAAATATATATATTTTTTTTATGATTTGACTTTTTTCTTTATTATGCATTAAATGATGCATTTAATCATCCTAAAATATCAGTCACATTGTTTTGAGATATATAAAACAAGCATAATTGAGTTAACATCAATACAGAATTATAAAAATACAAAAAATCTGCACTGGGACTTTGTATTACTCCACTAATTAAACTGCTTTATTTAAATTAAATTAGTTTAAACCATTATTCATTTTGGGAAGTGAAAGGGAACATAAATGGCAATATATCATCAATACATACATGTATATGGATACATGAGAATAATGGTCTCATTTTGAAGTTTCTGAGGTCATCTGACTTCAATAAAACCACTCAGTCTCAGATGGAGTATAACCAAAGATACTGGCAGGTTGTAGAATTGTATTTTAAAGTGCAATAGCACTGTACTGCTGAAAACTTGTGATGAGCAGCAGATGGTCAAAGGAAGAGCATAATAGGTTTAAGAGCATTTTTATGGTATTTTACACCGTTCTTCAAGAATAAATGGCCTTGTAAATCTGTGTTTTTAACATACGCACAAAACTGCAGGGAAAATTAACAAATAATGCACTAATGGTAATGATCATGTATTTATGCCCAACTTTCTTACATAACTTTAAAGAATTCCTTTCAGGGTCAATTAGAAAGCAAGCATGCTTTCAAATCTAACAGCTGAGTTCATAATACTGTAAAGTTCACAGGTTATGCAACTGGCAAAAAGGACAAATGCACCAGTCAGATATATATGAAATCATATGTCTATTATTATCTATTATTACCTCAGACTGTATAGAGGTTTAATTCAATGTTGGGTTGGGAATGAGAGTTTAATGTGAGGTATATACTCACATATATATGACCTTCAAACGTCACATTAAACACATATAGCTCTGTATCAGAGCTGATTCTGGTCAAAAATGATGGTGTTTGTAATCTGTGATTAGCTGGTGAGTCAACAGCAACTCCTGACTGGCTTATGATGAGAAAATTACAACATAATTACATTTGACATCAATTAAAGATCACAAGAGCATTGCCTACTGTCTGCCAACAACTTTAATTTATTTAAAGGGTGATTTCAATGAAGCATTAAATTGTCAAAACATTCCTCAAGGCACTTCAAATCATTACAAAGCGATTTCACTTTTGCATTGATAAATGATGGGTTATTTTCTAAACTTCTGCAGGGCAAACTTTAAAATCATAATGCCATATAAAACTTTACGATATTTTTAGTGGCCTCCATGGAATCAATGAGATATTGGTGTTTATTCTGCACAGACTGATATTGGTGAAGGTTAGATCTGTCATCATTTACACCTCCTCTTTCCAAAACTAAACTTTCTTTTTTGGTCTGGAGGAAAACAAAAGCAGATAACACACACACACACACACACACACACAGACAGAGAAAACTAAATCTGCCAAGCTTTAAAAATGACAAATGCACCAATAAGATATATATGATATACATAAAACATCATAAAGACCTAAAGATCTGATGCAAATAGCTCTAGAGCCTACATCTAATTGTATCAATATAATCTCTTTATAGAAAACCTTTATAATATACTTCCGTCTGCTTTAGAGGTGACAATGGAATAGATGTAAGGTACAGTACTGTAAGATCAAACTATTAGACATCAAAACAAGACCTCATTTAGGTATTTATCAATGTATATTGTCATCAAAACCTTTTTTCAAACCTTATTAGTTATTAGTTATTACAAGTTATTACTGTCCAATTTGGCCATTGGGGAATCAGGCTTTCAACTACCCCATGAAATAGTTTGAAAAACACAATTTTCTTTCCTGCAATCTCTTCCCTGCTGAAACAAGCCTCCTCCTCTTTTAAAATATTCACTTAGTCACAGCTGTTCCAAACCACATTTGCTAGTAGGTTTCAGATGAAAATTATCATTTGTAGAAAACATATCCCTTGCAGAACCCATAAGATCATTTATCAAATTAAGAAAACAACATTGGACATAAAATTACATTTATTTAGACCAATTTAGTAGCAATTGTTTAGTAGTAATAATAATACAAATACTCTATCCATAATATTGCTTCCTCCAGTGAAAAAGTCGTCTCATCTGAATCAGGAGAGAAATCTGCACAGATCAAGCACCGTTTACAAGCCAATACATTTCAAATCTAATGTGTGGGTTGATTTTGATGTGAGAGGACAACCGGGGATGGACTTTTTTTTTTTTCACTGGAAGCATTATTATGGAATATGGACTCATATTTTGGCCAGAAGCAATGGTTTAAAGTTTAAATATTTAATGATTGATTTAGTTTCTTACAAGCATGCATCTCTTAACTTCACAAAACATTAACTGATGGACTGTGAATTATTGTGACATTTATATCATCTGTTTGGACTCTCATTCTATCTACATCTTGGATAACCTGAGAGTAAATACATTCAGGCATGTCTGTAGATTTTCAGCTGAGGGTATGCACAAAGATGTCAAAAAGCAACAGAATGGTCTACATCAGGGGTGTCAAACTCAATTCCTGGAGGGCCGGAGCCCTGCAGAATTTAGATTCAACTCTAATTAAACACACTTGATCCATATAATCAAGTCCTTCTTGCTTATTTGAAAACTACATGGTATGTGTGTTGGAGCAGGGTCAGAACATCAATCACATGTTCACATAGGAGAGCAACAAGAAATATAGCAAAAAAAAAACAATTCATTTTAGATTAATCTTAAATATGACTCGGGAACGAAGAGTGGTCTCAGTGAGGAATTCGATCATTTCATGTCATCCAATATCTGTACAAGAAACAAAAATGATTAGTTCATATACCGAGTCTTTGGGTTCAAGTCATTCATTCATCATGTGACAGCCACATAGACTAAAGGCTATGCAGTCCTGGAAAGATAAATTATTAGTTCATCTCCCAAGCCTTTGGGTCCTAGCAGTTTTTTTCTTTTGTTATTACATTACCCTGGTTATGTATCCGCTAAATTGTTTTGGAGTAAGAAAATAATAATAATAATAATAATAATTAATTCACAAGCATAAAAAATAGAAAGAGTAAGTCAACAAAAAGCCTGAACATTTATTGATACATGTTTTGTTGTTGTTAGAAGATACAACCAGTAAACAAAATGGCAAATCCAATAAAATCAAAGTTGTGAATTCAAATGAAATTAGCCACTATGTTGGCAATAATATTGTGATATAAAATGTATGATTGACATTTCAACCAACATACTGTATGAGTGAAACATGAAAACGTAGCCTATTGTGTCACTCTTTTATGTACAGGTAAACAACAGAGATATTTGATGAATTAACTTGTTTGAGTTGAGAACCTGCAGCCTATCAGCTACCAGCGTTGATCTTCAATCATTAAACCACTAAACCACAGCCACCCCCAGACGCGTGACGCGTGATCGCTGCCGTCCATGCGCGACGCTACTGAATCGCTGTTCTAACTGGCAGGTGCAACACGTCCCTCAGACTCACCGGTGCTGAAGCTGCGCGCATCCCGAAGATTCCAGCATCCCGCGTCCTTTCACAGCGACAGTATGGATCATGAAGCCTTTTACCGCCTGATCAAACTTCTCTCAATTTTGTTTTTCTCGCATCTTAACGTGATCATCTCGCGATTTGATCATCTTGGGAATCGGTAACCTGAATTATCAACTCGGTTTTTGTTAGTTATGCTTTTCAATTTGACTCGTGCAACTGCGCTCAATAAACTGACGCCTTTATTTAGTTGCACTTCAGCATCAGCAAGAAGCGCAGAGAGATTTCTGGAGTGAATCATCTTCTGAACACTCAACTGGAGCAGAACCAGTGCCATGGGTAAGATCATAAAGCAAAGAAACATTTATGTTGGTTTACTAAATAAACGTGTTCACGCATTTAAGTGCGTAATGGCATGACAACACATTCGGAGCGCATGCAAACCATTGAACTTAATTCATCTGTTGCAGATGCGATAATTGTGTGGTTTTAACGCGTTTGTTCATTGTGGATTTGTGCCCGTGTGTTTGTTTTGTATGCATTTCTATGGGCAATCAATTTCTCCGGTTCTGATTTCAGTCATGTTATTTTCCACCTTCATTCATCACTAGACACATGCATTTACTCAACGCCTTCTAGTGAAACACGGAGCTAAAATGGGAAAGCGTTAATGCTTCTGGACTTTTAAATATGAGCATTTTTGTGCAAAGCGAGCTTCATCAAACAATTTAAATGATATTAACGTGATACAACAAATAAATTAATAAAAACATATCTTGTGTTTTTCTTCAAAACTGACTTTAAGTTAATTTGTAGTTTTCTAATTATGGATACAGACAAACGAACAAATAATCTTTTTTGCTTTAGTGAGAAAATAATGCGTTGTTGCCCACAGTAACGCGTGTAGCAGTACTAGATGTGAGTTTTCTATGAGGCTTGGTGCATTTGTTCTATAACCATTTTAGGAAAATGTCACCATTTTGCCTTTATGGTTAATAAGCATTTGCCATAGCAGGACCATACTATCTTATTCAATCCAAAAAGGTGTCTTTTTCCCTTAAAAACGGTAAACAAAAATGCTGATAAACATCCATATGTAGTCTGCACATCTGCATGCATTATAATAATTAAAATAAAGACCACAGTCTTACTTTAAGATTTTTGCATGGCAAACTTCAAGACATCAACCTACCAAAAAAAAATCCTGTCAACGGCCCTATTTAATGCTTAGAAACGCTTTATGATAAGTCTGAATCATATGGAATGAGGATTTTTACAGTGTTGTAATTGGTCTCTTGCTGGCAGTTCAGTGGAAAATGATAGACCTTGCCTTTTGTGTCTTTGCTGCACTCAGTAGTTGCTTGCTGTGCTTTATAGTGTTACATTTCCTGGTGCTTCCCACTAAAATCCAGAAGCACATTGTAACAGTATTCATAAATCGGGAAGAAGGAGGCGGGAAGCGGCGAACATTCAAATAAAACTTTAATAACAAAATAAACACAAACCGAACCTAAACACAAAATAAAGTCCAGGCCTGGTCCTCTCTCATCCTTCACTGTCGTTACTCCTCCTTTTATCCAATGTTATAATCAGTTAAGACTGTGTATTAGAGAGCCTCCATCTGTGAACACTGCTCATTCTTTATGCTGCTTCTGAACAAGGAACAAATATAGATGTCCGTCCTGCAATTAATTTTGGTAACTACTGTACTGTATATAGAATAAAACGTCTTCCCCAGCCACACTGATGTCACAATTAGCTTCTAACATACTAATTTTATAGTAGTTCCACAAATGATTCCAAGTATGGGTTTTGAGCTTTATTCAATATTTTTAATCATTATAATTCAGAAATAACGTAAGTTATAAACAAGAACCTGCTTAAAACCAAAATGCATGGCCAAGGCATTATAATTTTTGAGCTAAGCCTGCTATTATGTTCAACCAAATGTTGGATGAACTCCAAGCACCTATGAAAGGAGCATGTGAGGTCCTCCTACAGAAACTGCACCTGAATCCAGAGAATTCCTATACTTGGCATAATGTGTGGAGCTGCAGATCATCCTATGCTAAAAACTTTAATAAATACTCCATTTGAGTCATTTCAGAGCTAAATAGTGTTGAATAAAGTATGTTGACATGAATAATTCCTTTTCAAACCACAGATATGTTCATGTGAGTGTACATTTAAAGTGTTCCAGAGTAACTAGAAAGCAACAGCTGATAACTGTATGCTCTATCAAGACTAATCTAATTTGATATTATTATCAAAATGCATTATCTTAAGGACTCCAGGGCAGAGAAGGGCTTTGCCCATATGGCACAAATCCAACCACATTAAGAATATTTTGATATTCCAGTCATGCACATCAAACTAGAGCTATATAGTCAGCCATGACTGGTTATTTTGCCCAGACTGTAGAAGTGGCCACAATACAGTTTACTCAAGTCAGCATTTCATGTCATTTTCATGTAATATGTTTCATGTAGTATGTTCCTGTTATTATTAGTAATATTATTCCTACTAGGGATTCATCCATGAACATTTCTAAATAAAATAAAATCATCTAAACTTCACTTAGTCACTTAAACTTTAAAGGGTTAGTACACCCAAAAATTAAAATTAGGCTGTGTTTTACTCAACCACATGGCATCCTAGTTGTATATGACTTTCTTCATTCAGACGAATCCAGTCGTAGTTATATAAAGTATTGTCTTTGATCTTTCAAGCTGTTTCACTCAGTGGGTGTTGCATGCATCAGGCCAAAAGTTAACAAACGTTGGTTTTAACAAGACTCACCGGCGCATGTGCAGCGCTGACCTCATGACGTCATCAGACCGGAGCTGCTTCCGTGTACAACTGTTGGCGCAAACTACATTAAAGTTATTATTACATTTTGAATATGGATATTTTTCTTTAAAAAAAATGCATTGATTCAATACAGGAGGCCTTTGTTCATCCCCCAGAGCTGTGTTAAACGTGTTGGATGGGTGCATTTATTTAACTTCTTTTGGACTGATGCATGCAACCCACTGAGTAGCACCAAACAGCTTGAAAGATCAAAGACAATTTTGTATATGCAGTGGGGCTTTATGTGTGAATAATTTTCAAAAAATGCATGTTATTTTCTATTTAGTACTCCCCTGAGTAAGATATTGTACATAAAAGGTGTTTACAATTAGTCCACAAGACAAAAAAAAAATTGCTGAAATTATTAAAATAAACCCATTCAAAAGTTTGGGAACCCTTGGTTCTTAATACTGTGTTCTGTTACCTGATGATCCTCGACTGTCTTTCTGTTTTGTGATGGCTGTGCACGAGTCCCTTGTTTGTTCTGAAGAGTTAAATTGAGAACTGTTCTTCAGAAAAATCTTTAAGGTCCTGCAGAATCTTCAGTTTTCCATCATATTTGCATATTTGAACCCTTTCCAGCAGTGACTTTATGATTTTGAGATCCATCTTTTCACACTGAGGACAGTTGAGGCACTCAAACACAACTATTAAAAAATCTTCAAACATTCACTGATGCTCCAGAAGGAAACAAGATGGATTAAGAGCTGGGGGGTGAAAACATTTGAATAGATGATGGCAAAATTTTTCTTATTTTGCTGAAATATTTTTTTTTCCATTTAGTTCTGCCCTTCGTAAGCAACAGAAGATACTTATATGTATGTTTCCTGGAACACAAATTAAGGACAATTTACCTTGATCTTCAAGGAAATTACATAACTGACAAAAAAGTTACAAAAGCTGTCACTGGGGTGGTACCTTTTCTAAACATACATCTTTTAACCTTATATACCCCCAAAGTATGCGCTTTAAAGGTACATATTAGTACTTAAATGGTACATATTTCTACCTTTTGAAAAGGTGATACCCCAATGAATGCTTTTGTACCTTTCTTCCAAGAATGTAGGTAATACAGCCTATGTTAATATCAAATAAACAATGATAGCAAGTAATGGTGGATTTTAAAAAGTGATGTTTCAACTTGGATTAGAATAGATGCTCTGGAATGACCTCCACGTCCCAGTCCTCAAAGCCTCCTCAAAAGTGAGTGTTTCAGGAGTCCTCCACAACACACTCCATACTCACATAATGACTCTATTTGACTATGAAATGCAATTTCTATTTTTGTGGCATTGGATATAATGTTTCACTAAATAATTCAAACTACAGAAACAAAATGTGTTGCTGAAAAATAACAACTTACAGTGCAATCAAGGTATATTTTCCATAAGCATATACGCTCTGTGGGATTTGAACCCATGACCTTGGCATTTACTGCAACAGCTGAGCTACAACATATGCACAGAGAACAGATGGGGTTGAATGCTTGTTAATTTCAGCTTTACCACTGACAAATATAATGAAATTCTCAGAAACACAATATGTTTTCACATTTTTCTCAGGCAAGGTTTAGTTTTCCCTCCCTAAATACAGTTTGGCCTATATTTCAATCAGATCGTTTTTTCTTATGATCATCAGAGGTGGGTAGAGTACCCAAAAACTTTACTCAAGTAAAAGTAAAAGTAATTCTAGAAATATTTACTCAAGTAAAAGTAAAAGTACTAGTCTTGAATAGTTACTTGAGTAAGAGTAAAAGAGTATCGGATAAAAAATCTACTCAAGTAGTTAGTTACTAGTTACTTTGGGTCATATATACTGAGCCTATTTTTATATAGATATATAGACAAAAAATGTATGTAATGTATGTGTGTGTGTATAAATGTATATATTTCATCAGCCTTTAATCCAATTTATGTAATTTATTATAAAACCCTGTCTGTTTATTTAAGTAACAAATATAGGTATCATGCCATAACATATTTTTAATACGACTGACTTTATTTTAAATGTGAATTTAACATTGAAAATTAATGTGATATAAATATTGCTACTAATCTTTCATTGTTCAGAAAGAGAGCAAATAACATTTACATTATTAAACATAATTTTCACTGACAGTCTAGATTTCATTCACTCTCAGAAACTACCATTAAAATCACTGAAACTGTTAACACTGTGAAATCAATATCTTAATTATAGATTCGTACACACATCTGCACTTTGTTGTTTCTGACGAGAGAATTCGGCAGAAAGAGGTATTCAGTATGTGAGCGAGTGAAGGAAGCACCGGCATTTCAGCGATGCCTCATCGGAACACCTCTGATTGGCCATTGCATTCAAAAGCTCAACAGAACCGTGTGTGATTGGTTAATGCGCAGCGCTGTAAAAACGCGTCTGTCTCTGGCTCAGCGCCAGCAAGCGATCACAGATCTGAATTTAGCAGCTGATGATATGACTTGCTGAACGTACTCGCACTGGTGTGATTGTATTAAAATTAATAAAATCTTAATCGGCTATTCTTTGTCTTTTGGAAGCTGCATTCAACCTGTTATAAGCCACACACGTACAACAAACTAATGTCACAGTGGTATCGTCTACTGTAATCGAATGTAGCCCAAGTTATTACCTGTTAAACAGTAGACAGCACACGCGTTCATCTAATAAGGATCTCCATCGCAAGCAAATAATAGCCTTTGCAGATTAGCTTTCAATTCAGTGCAGTTCCATAGCCCCGTTTTCAACGCTGCTAAAATTCTTAAACGTTACAACTCTGAGTGAACCGCTTCAGACACTCAGCGCGTGCAGCATGGAACTGAACGACTCAATCAAACTGATTCATGAACCAATTCACTCGTTTGCCAATTGGTTTGATCAAGCCTTTGAACAGAGTTGACTCAAAAGAATGAATCATTCGCGAATGGGCATCGCTCATTGTCGAGAGAAAAGTAGACGGCGCGTTTGGAATAAACTGAAGCATTTATTGCATTAAGATAAAGTAACGAGAGGGGCGTCGCCCACAGTAACGAAGTAAAAGTACAGATTTTTCCCAAAAAATGTACTCAAGTAAGAGTATAAAGTACCCATCTTTAAATATACTCCGAAAAGTATTCGTTACCCCGAAAAATTACTCAAGTAAATGTAACGAAGTAAATGTAACTCGTTACTACCCACCTCTGATGATCATATACTACTCAATAGACTCAAATTAGGATTAGCTATAAGCCCTTAAATGTTAAACTCTGAGGACAGAGAGAAACACGCATTGCAAAAGCACAGCAAACTCATTGTGAGGGGAGTCCATTGGGAAGGGAAGTCCCTGTGGACAGACAGTCCGAAAAAAGGAAACTTTAATACACCTCACTGGAAAGTGTTGGGAGCTCATTCTGTGGAGTGGGAATTGATGCTTGAGTGATAGTTAATTTACCACAAAGCATGACATCAAACAATATCTTTCAGAGTTTAAACTAGGCCTGTCAATTGACTTGTTCATTGAATTGCTGTGTAATTAATCATTTTCAAACTGATTGCATTTATCAATATTAGCTAATAGAATCTCCCAAATTAAGATAATGCATTTCTTTATTTATTTATTTACGTATGTATATATGTATGTATGTATAATGTATAATCAATTGTACTAAATTCAGTTAATAAATTAATTTTTTTGAAAACAAATGCTTTCTCTAGAGTAACTCTTGACCTTTCTCCATCTGGTGCATTTCTAGCTGTGTTATGTTTAAGTTATGTTCTTTAGATAAAAAGCAGTTTTCTCTGCTAGCACCAAAGATGTAAATACTCTTGTGTACCTGAAGAACCCTCATCACATTCATCTTGTTTCTTAATCATCTCCTGCTGAGTCCGGCCCGGGTATTACCCTCCATGTCAGGGTAATGGAACACTGCAGCATTCATTTGAAATATCAACTTGTCTTTTTGCCAAAGGAGATGGCAGCCCTCGTTCTCTCAGCCTCTCTGATGTCGAAAGCCCTGTTAATGGCCTTCTGAACCAGAGAAACTTGGGCATGAGTGTCTAAAATGTCAGTTAGTTTTCTTTGGGCTTCCCCCAAAAAGTGGTGGTGACACAGGTGAAAAGTTCATAGTTGTACAGTAAATTATTTATGTCATCTTGTGCACCCATCAACTATGGCCTCTATAGTGAGACGTTGAGGCAAGAGACAAGGAGCAACAAAAGTGTAATGGAGTAATGTTTGCAATCTGTTTTAATTCCATAATGTGATATATTTTAGATGTATTTCGGATAGATAGATAGATAGATAGACAGACAGACAGACAGACAGATAGATTGCATACTTATTGCATATTGATGGAACATTACACACACAAATTAAGACCAAAGTAAACAGATCAATGATTTCATGTTGAGTTCAAGTAGCCTAATTCAAGAAAATCAACATATGAAAAGGAAAGGAAAAATTACTCCCTCCATTATGAACACATCAGGTAGCTATGCTTTTAAAAACATCCTTATCTGTTCTTGATTTTAAACAGTTAAGTGAGAGGAAAACATTATGTGAATCAGCTCTGCAAATCTTAAACCTCTAATGACTCTCTAAGGTTTAATTTGCTCATTGATTTCTTTAACAGCCAGACGTGGAGATTGATTGCTAAGGTCCACATGCAGCCTTTTTTTTAGATAAAGATTTTTTTTTCTGTCCTGTTATACTAGTTTAATAACAAGCTGTAGAAAATGTACCAAATCCATCGTGTAGCCTACTGCTCTTGACTCATGGTTGGCGAGGGGTGTGGTCGCGGGTGGGGGGGGCATGACCCCCACTATCTGAGGGCTGTGCCCCCCTAGAAAAATTATTAAAAACTACACTGTGTATTGTAAATAACAATATTTTATACTTTAAATAACTTTGTTAGTAGTAAAACAACAAAAATGGGGCAAAAAAATCTCCCCCTCTCTTGCCTAACAGTGCTTTGGTCCAAATGCCTGATTTCCTCTTTTACATCAAGCCAAGTCCACGATTTTCCTGTTGGTTGAAGCGCCCCCAATGTGATATTTAGTACCTGGAATGAGAATTTTACCAGCCCACCAATAAACTTGTATTTTACCCCCAGAATGCAATTTTTACCAGAGTAAAAATAGTAACGTCTACAATGGACACTACTGCTATCGCGGTGCAACCACAACAGTATGAAGTTTTCTAATTTGGCACGGTCTCCCTGCTGCAGTACTGTAAAAGTAGTGAGGCTTTCCTCTGTATATACGTATACTTACAAGTACAATTTGAGCTGTATTATTTGTGTCCCCTTCAAAAATTGCTCTTGAGAAATTTTGTGTTTTTTGTCCCCTCCTACTGTTAGATTAAATTTATGCCTCTGCGTGTTGCTAATGATCTCTGCTGCTAAGGAAAGCAACGTGGTCTCAGTGTGCCATTTCTCTGTTCCAACAACTAGTCAGCAGGAGATGGGTGACTTGCCTTTAGTCACAGGATGAAACATGTTTACTGCCCCAATAGGACACTATTATATAAAATTGATGACTGTGTAAACAGTTTGGTATGCCCCATTGCTGTTGCACATCTCTTCTTGTTATAGCATCAAGGCAAAACAGTAGAACAGTGGGAAACTTATCATGTGTTACTTGCTAATGATACAAGCAAACTTTGAGTAAGATGACCCTGATGTTGCCTTTCTCTCATACCTAATTTAGCGTGAAGGTTAAGAAACATTCAGTGTTTGGCTGCTTTGAACATAGATTATGAATGCTATTTTTAGTCTCCAACACTAGTTAAATCTCTTGAGGGGGTGTACAAGAAACGGCAAACTGTTCCTTGCGTATGTCAAACGTATGCTGATTAGTTCCGCTCTGATAAGTGGATCTCATTGATTTCCATTCATTTAAAACACTTTTTCCGCTTCCCCCTCACTTCCATTTTGGCTAAAACCAGGGTACTTAATAGCTTGAAACCACTCAGCACATCTATCCATCCCCATCACAATCATGAATCGTTTTTTCTTGATGATAAAGATGAAGCTGTGCATAATGGATCTGCGCACCCACTCTGTCAATTGCAAACCTGTGCTCTCTAGGGTGAATGCTAAAACTGACCTCAAATGTTGTCTGTCTGTGTTCTGTCTGTATCTCTCCACAGGGCCCTTACTCTGGGAAGGGCGCCTGTCATGTTTTCTTATCCATGCTTCTGTTCTCCTGCTACTCAGCAAGGGGGAACGGATGTGCCCTGTGCATTGCCGCTGCGAAGGCAAGATTGTTTACTGCGAATCAGGCGCCTTTCAAGACGTCCCAGAGAACATCTCTCTAGGGTGCCAGGGTCTGTCCCTGCGGTACAACAGCCTCCTATTGTTGCTACCTTACCAGTTTGCTCACCTCAACCAGCTGGTCTGGCTCTACCTTGACCACAATTCCATCAACCTAGTGGATAGACTGGCTTTCCAAGGACTTCGTAGGCTAAAGGAACTAATCTTAAGCTCTAACAAGATTGTGCAGTTGCAAAACGGCACCTTTGAGACTGTCCCAAACCTTCGCAACCTTGACCTGTCCTACAACCAGCTGCAGGACTTGATGCCGGGGCATTTTTATGGACTACGCAAACTTCAGAATCTTCACCTGCGATCAAATAACATCAATACCATCCCTGTCCGTACTTTTATGGAATGTCGAAGCCTGGAGTTTCTAGATCTGGGTTATAATCGCCTAAGGACTATAACTCGTACGACCTTTCTGGGACTGCTCAGGCTGACAGAGCTTCACCTTGAGCACAATCAATTTTCTAGGATCAACTTTTTCCTATTTCCACGCCTCTTAAATCTGCAGGCACTTTATCTGCAATGGAATCGCATACGGACAGTCGTCCAAGGTTCGCCTTGGACTTGGCACACTTTACAGAAATTGGATCTATCAGGCAATGAGATTCAAGTTTTGGATCCTGCTATTTTTAGGTGTTTGCCCAACTTGCATATGCTCAGTCTGGAGTCTAACAAGATCAGCAACGTGTCCCAGGAAGTTGTTTCATCATGGATCTCAATTAGCACTATCAATCTGGCAGGAAATATATGGGACTGTAGCTCTAGTATTTGCCCCCTGGTGTCTTGGCTGAGGAATTTCAGGGGAACTAGAGATGCCAGCATTATTTGCAGCACTCCCAAATCCCTTCAGGGGGAAAGAGTCATGGATGCAGTGAGGAACAACTCAGTGTGTGAGGAGATATACACTGTGGAACCGACAACAGAATTAAATCTTATTCTGACAACTACTACTACGACAACACTTTGGCCAACCGAAATCACCACTACAACCCCACGCACCACAACTAGACAGCTTTCTCAAGTTACCCACATACAAAGACTCACCCCAAAGGTTTTATTTCCTGTTCAGTCCAACAATGAATTCCTACAACCCCTAACGGTAACACCTACCAGCCTACCCTTCACCCCCGAACCCGAGTTTGAGCATATGACCTTCCACAAGATCATCGCCGGCAGCGTTGCCCTATTTCTCTCAGTGTCTTTAATCCTGTTAGTGATTTATGTCTCATGGCGACGATACCCTAACAGCATGAGGCAACTCCAGCAGCACTCTATTCGACGCAAGCGCAGGAAAAAGACTCAAGAGCCTGAGCACAACATCAACTCTCAACTGCAAGAGTACTATCTAAGCTACAACCATGCCAATGCTGAGACCATGGACTCTTTGGTTAACGGGGCATGCACCTGCACCATCTCGGGCTCCAGAGAGTGCGAGGTATGACCTACCACTAAAAAAAGGAATTCTCTGCACCAGGGAGTCAGAGGTAAACTTTTTAAGAGCTTGACTGCCCGCAAACCTTCTCGCTGTCATTCCTCTGAACCACAACTTTGAAATGCTTAAATTTAATTGCATAAGTAGAGAAATAGATTATATAAAAGCTAAAATTCTCTCATTAGTCACTCACCTAGTCATTCCAAACATGCTGTTAATTGTTTTCTGTAGAAAAACGAAAAAGAATCTTCACACAAAGACTTTGTTATACAATGATAGTTCAGTGACCACATCCATCAAGTTGTAAAAAGGACAACCCCTTCTCCTCATGAAATTAACATAACATAATTTCATTCATGCACTATATTCCAAACCTTCTTTTGCATTAACTTGAAG
This sequence comes from Carassius gibelio, assembly GCF_023724105.1. Lineage (NCBI taxonomy): Eukaryota > Metazoa > Chordata > Actinopteri > Cypriniformes > Cyprinidae > Carassius > Carassius gibelio. The sequence goes on along the minus strand of NC_068378.1, from coordinate 24,810,255 downwards.
AGAAAACAAGTCGTATGAACTTTTATGGTTTTCTCATTTTTGGAGCTTGACAAACATGGTTACACTGAATTGTCAATGGAAAAAAATAAAAACTTAAGAGTCTCCTTTCATGTTCTACAGGACAATTAACAGCATACAAGTTTACAAAGAGTAAATAACAACAAAATTTACCATTTTGGCCAGTGCACGAATTAAGCTCGAATTAAGAATTCTGCTACCTTGGTTCACACTGATAAGTAATGCCTAAGAGTTGTAAACAAGTACATCCTTTGACCCATCATAGCATTATATTTTATTATACAACCCTTAAGCACTTTGCAACCAGCTCTAAACATTTTCACTTGATGGTCTCCCTCAATTAAACTTAATTAATAGTTAACAATCCTAGCAGAGTAGTGTCATCTGTATTTGCCTTACAGAAACAAAGCCTTCATGACACTAAACAAAACTCACAGTGATGTTATTGTGAGTCATTATAAGCCTTGTGTTTATCTTCGGATGAGAAGGAACTGAAATAGTGACAGTAATTACGTACTTAAATTATAGAGCTTTATTGTACAAAGCATTATTTATTTATTTATTTATTAAATTTTTGTCTAGATGCATTTTGCTGCATGACTACATGCCCTTTACAAGTACCAGATGTTGGAAATCAATGTACATATTCATGCTTTCCAGCACATTCAATTATTGCCTAGTCTTTTAACTCCTGCTTGGGGGTGCTACATTGTTCCTTTTGATTACATCTTTGTTATAAAGGGTCATCACATCTTCAGTTTTGACATTTAATGATTAGGAGGACTCATTTTTGCATCTTAATATTTATCTTTCTTTCTCGTGTTTGTGTCGAATTTACTCCAGATTTTTGGGTGATGCAGAAAATTAAAATAACCTTAATAAAAGCTTTTACAAACCTCACCAGATAATGCATGACATTTTTGATGGGGAGGATACATGCCTTAATTGTACCCAGTCTGGCTTTCTGTCCCATCCCAAGAGAAAACAACAGCAAATGGGTCACATGGGATGAGATGTGAGGATGCAAGTATCTATTAAATCTATCAATTCTAAATGTATTTTTCAGGCTGAAATACCTTTCTGCATGCATTTAGGTCAGTTATATCCTTTATGTCCATATAACTGAACATCAGTACACATGCATTTAACAATATATAGACTTCTAAAGCTACTTTTTGTCTTTTAAATGCTTTGAAGTGCATTTTTTATTTATTTGATAACTTTTTAACAGATATTTGCAATCAATTCTGATTAATTTGACATTAATTTGCATAATTAATTAAATTGAATTAATATGTGGGCGTAAAAATTGTTTCATCACCATAATAACTTACCACATAATCATGCACAGTTAGTGCAGAGCAATAAACAGACTTATTAAATACAAGAGAAAAAAACTTCCCAACCAATCACAATTTCATTAGTACTGTATATTATGTTATTATAGCCAAATAACAGTGATGCCAATATGGGAATATGCATGAATAAACATACACAAAACTATACAAGGTAAATGTCTGCTGTAAGAATAAAACCAAGACATTTACACTAACCAAAACAGTATATCCTCATATTCCTATCCTATTCTTGATGTCCAATGCACGAGAGTCACTGCCTTAAAACGTGTCACCATAATGATGAAAGTGACGCTACTGGCTTCTCTCCAAGTGCTGATGTGTGACATTCAGAGAATGTCACATTTTACTGTGCGTGATAGTTTCATAAAGATGTCAATCATTTTCCCACCAGTCTCGAAAGCTCCCAAATTATAGAAATATACAGTGTGGCATATGCTCATATGCATCCTGCTGAAGGCATTAAGAGCTTATATTACCCCCCAGAGACCAATAAACTACATGATTCATATCTCCATCCACCCATACAAAAAACTGGTCTAAAACACGTCTGTTGTTGTTGTTGTTGTTTTAGGGGGCTTGAGTATTTTAGGATCAGTACTGTAATCGTTCTGAAACTGATTTGTAACACCATCCGCAGAATAAATTTTGCGGTTGCATAAACATCATATTCACATGCTGTTCATGCACTAATTTTTCAGTCGATCTCCCGTGCAGTTGACAGTTCCCAATACAAAACCAGCTGTCATTGTTTTATGCTTTGGTTCATTAGGACAACCTGGTGGAACATGCATCTTGAATTTGAAAGGCATAAACACTATGTGTCAGGCTCTGCTTTAACCTGTACTTCAGTAGAGTGACCAACTTTTTCAATCTTCTGGTGACCCTAATAATATAGATTGTTTTCCTGTCAATGGCATTTCCACCTCGGCTTCACACGTCTAATCTTAGCATGAAATTGAATCTTTTTTTTTTTCTTTTTTTTTATCCCTGCTGAAGTTTCCCAAGTGGAAACTTGCTTGTTTGGTTCTGCTTCTGATTAGAATACTTTGCCTCCAGAACCATGAAGTAAAATACACTTGGAGTTGCAAATTTGACCTTGCTTTTTTTTTTTTTTTTTAGACAAAATGCATGGTATAGATGCAGCAGGTTGTCACAACATGACTTTTCTGGAAAAAGTCTCCGTTTTTCTCTGATTAAATCTCACAGAGCCAGAAAAGGACGTCAGACTAAAATAAAAATAAAATACAAAAAATCATATCTTGCATAAAGAAAGTTAAGCACATTTTAGAACCATTTGCATTGTGAACTTTATTTGTATGTAAATGAAATGCATTTATACAGAACATTTTATGTAAAACTGTATTGAAACAATGCATATTGTGATTTGAACATTCTCATTGCCATAATGCATTGTTTATTTTCTATTTATTATTATTACTGTTTCATTAAAGGCAGTACAAAAATGTGCAATAACTTAGAACCCTCAAATAAAATGTAATAAGATCATTTTCTTCATGCAAAATAAAATTTCTCTCTTTTTTCCTTCTCTTTATTTTTATATTTTCGTATATGTATATATTTATTTAAAATACTGGCAAATATTGCTCAAAACTAGGAATCTTTGTGAACAGGCCTACAGTATTTCGATTGTGACTGTGACTCATGCTGATCATTTAGGCAACAACAGTATCAGTTAAGTGATAACTCCATCACTTCCTGCAACAATAATTGTTCTAAATTTGCATTCCAAATTAAAATGCACACATGCAGCTCTTCCCAGGAGTAAGCCAAGGACAGTGTTTACGCAGGCATCACGTTTATTAGCAATCTTAAAACAGGCTAAATGGATGAGATAAATAGGCAAAGTGTATTAATAGACAGCAGTTGGCACATTTTTCAGAGCCTGCAGCATTTTCTGAGGGAGAAAGCGATGCGTGTTTTGTGTCAGGAGTCTGCAGACTGACAGATCAGAGCGAAGATGCTAATATTACTTTAATGTGCATTACATGGGAAATGGATTCCACTGCAGGGTGAAGGCATTTGTTTCATGAGCTGTGAATAATCAAATTAGATAGATCAATGTAAATAAAAAGTGTTTCTGTATCATATTTCATATTTTAAAAGGAATTACTGTAAAATCTGCAGTCGGGTTAGGTGACTCATAACTGTCATATCAAATGTGTAGCATTCTGAGGAATATTAAGTGTCTCCACTTCATGATACTGCACATCGTGTGTGAGAAGAATAAAACATTACAGATGATCCTTCACTCTGCTTCCGTCCTCCCAATTGAGTCTCACACTCTTTCTGAGAATCTTACAATCCTTGTGTTTACTTGGATCAAAAGCAATGTTAAAGTCAATATGAAATCCAACCTGACTCTACTGTATGTTATAAAATCTAATATGAATCAAAAAATGATTAACTGCCAAAAAAATTAAAAACTTTAAAAACAGTAAAAATATTTTTACAATAAAATTATTATTTTTTGAATATGTTTAAAAATATATCTTAATCCTGTGATCATAACTCCAGTCTTCAGTGTCACATGATCCTTCAGAAATCATTCTAATATGTTGATTTGCTGCACAAGAAACATTTCTTCTCATTATCAGTGTTGAATACAATTGTGCTGCTTCATTTTTTTATGTTTATTAAACCAAGATACTTTTTTCAGGATTGAAACTGTGTTCAGACTTTGCAGTTTGAATTTCAATCTGTTTAAAAGTGGTAAGAGGTGATTATTTCACAGACATATCCCAGATAAAGAGCAGTTCTGCTTTGAGGATATCTAGTTTGCTATCCATCACTTGCCAACAACTGTCTCAAAACATTGGTCATCTTTGAAATGTTTGATGCAACTTATCTAGAAAACTTTAACAACATTTATTAATTGAATCAGACAACTTTTCTTTCATAGGAACTGAACTGAGAATAAAAATAAAGAAATAATTTAAAACTTTCAAACTTTTTCTTTTGTATTGTTTTCCAGTAAAACATCTAAACATAACTAAAGGAAATTAAAACATAAGAATGTAGCCTACTTGAAAAACTAAATTATTTCCCCCTAAAAAATGAAAAACAAGTCATTATTTATTCACCCTGGTGTTGTTCTAATTGTTCTAATGTAGTGCCTCCTATCCAATCAAGCACAATAAGATTTGATTTGTGCTTTGTTTGTTTTGATATGAAACAAAGATTTCAAATTCTGTTCATTTTATTACAATATTCAAACAATAAATAATGGTTTGGTGTGGTTTAATGTGGGGTGAGAGATCACCACTTTAATGCCAGTTACAGCTCAAAATAAACATGAATGAGCATCCAAAGGTATATTTAAAGAAAGAGTACAACCGAATCCACATCTGTCTTATGCAATCGCTAAATCAGTGTTTCAACCATGGAAGGATGTCAATACAACAGCTTGTAAACAATATGCTACATAACGTCATTTACCTAAAAAAAAAAAATAATAATAATTAAATGATCGGTTACTATAAACTCGAGTCGTTAGTCAGCTAGAAAAATGAGTCTTATGAAGGTTCTAGGGAGGTTTATATATATATATATATATATATATATATATATATATATATATATATATATATATATATATATATAATTGAACTCTAGTAAGAAGTTAGTAATTTAGTAAGTTAGTACTACAACAATATTATAGCAATGAAAAACACCAGGGTGAGTAAATTATTATTTCATATTCATATTTGGGTGAAATATACCATCAAGATGCTTTTTTGCATCAAAATTAAGCAAATTTATACTTAAAACAAGAAGACAAAAACATCTGCTAGTGGAGTCAGAAAAAATTATCTAGTTTTCTAAAATCTAAAGTCACTTTACCAAACAGGAGTGCTTTTATTATTTACCCACTGTGGCTCTCGCTTCTCCTGTCCTACTGACATAATGCAACTATTTCTGTTTTTCCTCCTCCATTTTCCTCTATCAGATAAAGATAGACAGTTAACGCCCTAATGGCTGTAATTAACTGCTTTCTCAAGCTGCGGCATATGCGCATATGCATGCACACACACACACACACACACAAACAAACACTCACAGTGTGACAGCAGAGGTGTAGAGCTGAAGGGACGCTTGAGCTCAGGGGGTCAGAGGAAGTCCTCCCTTTATTAGAGATCCATTGGCACAATCGCTTCATTACTGCCCTTGCATTCTCCTCTCTCTCTCTCTCTCTCTCTCTCTCTCTCTCTCTCTCTCTCTCACTCTTTAAGGAGTGAGAGAGGAAATTAAAGTGAGCAGAGAAGCATAGAGTACAATCCATCTTGGATTAAAGGTGCAGATTAAAAACAAACTGTGCAGCAGGATGTTAAGGCTATTTATATCACTCCGTGCTTAGACTTCATAAAAGAAAGGAAGAATTTGCCTGAACCTTTGACCCACTGGCTAATTAAGCAGAATGGTAATTCTCATATTTTCAGCTCTTTTCTTTTAGTTTTCTTTCTTTTGAACACAAATGGAAAACCTGTTTCTGAATTTTCTCAATAAAAGAGTATGGGGATGGATGATTATCAGAAAAAGGTTTTAAAAAACACCATTAAGCCATTTAATTTGGCAACACATTATATTTCAAGTCATTTGAACTCTTATAACAGCTTGGTGGGGCTTCCATGATGCTTTCACTGTGATTTTTTGGAGTTCAGCAGCCCTAAAGTGTCCATATTCACTTTAATTGCATGAAAAAGCCAAGCTAGGACAAAGTGCATTTGTGTTCCAAAATTGGTAAAATTGGGGTAATATGATCATATTTTCTTGGCCTGGTAAGGACTCTAGCTGCTGCATTTTGGACTACCTGTAGCTTGTTTATTGAAGAAGCAGGACAACCACCTAGAAGTGCATTACAATAGTCTAGTCTAGAGGTCATAAATGCATGAACTAGCTTTTCTGCATCAGAAACAGATAACATGTTTCGTAGCTTGGCAATGTTTCTAAGATGGAAGAATGCAGTTTTTGTAACATTGGAAATATGATTTTCAAAGGACAAATATAACACCCAGATTTCTGACTGTAGAGGAAGTAACAGTACATCCGTCTAGTTGCAGATTGTAATCTACAAGATTCTGTGTAGTGTTTTTTGGTCCAATAATTAATATCTCTGTCTTATTCGAATTTAATTGGAGAAAATTATTTGTCATCCAATCTTTTACATTTTTAACACACTCTGTTAGCTTAGATAATTGGGAAGTTTCATCTGGTCTCGTTGAGATATATAGCTGAGTATCATCAGCATAACAGTGGAAGCTAATTCTGTATTTTCTAATAATATTACCAAGGGGCAACATGTATATTGAAAATAGAAGGGGACCTAGGATGGATCCTTGTGGCACTCCATATTTTACTGATGGTAAATGAGATGACACCCCATTTAAGTAAACAAAATGGTAGCGATCGGACAGGTAGGATCTAAACCATCTTAGAGCCTGCCCTTGAACATCTGTATAGTTTTGTAATCGATCTATGAGTATGTCATGATCTATGGTGTCGAACGCAGCACTAAGATCAAGTAAGACTAGAAATGAGATGCAGCCTTGATCTGACGCAAGGAGCAGGTCAGATCAGGTTAAAGTCTTACTCATTGTTAATAGGCAGTATGCACTGAATACTGCACAGTATGCAGCATGCATTTACTTCCACATATAGCCTGCTTCCAAAACCAAGCATCATTGAAGAAACAGAATCAGAGTCTAATCAGAAAGTAAAATAGGAGTCTTTCCTGCAGAGAGCTTTGAATATACATCTTAAAAAAGATAAAATTCTCTCTCAGTTATCAGCATGCCTGCAATTGTGAAACTTATTTAACTTGTTTTGGTTATTCACTGCTAACAAGCTGTTCCAAATTGTGTCCTCTTTCATAAGCACTTAAACCACAGTTATACTTTTTCTTGAAATCTACTCTCTGTGAATGTCAGAGTAGCCTGAAGACATCTCCATCCCTCCCTGCAGATGTTTGTCTTTTTTTTCTGTAATCACCAACATTTGACATAAAAAAGTCACTCTCCTAGTAATAGAGACAATTATACAGATCCAAACCCCTACAACCACTCTGGGTGTGCATTTTCATAGTGGTTTCACAGCCGTCAACAAGGAAATTGTTGCATGACCTACATGCTCATTTCACTGCGCAGTTCTCCCCATTCCCATGTTACCTGATGGAAGTATGAGTGAATACTGTGGGTGGGTGTATAAACGCAGTGTACACATATACGCAAACACCTCTGGGATCTGATTCAAATTGGAATAATGTAAAAATAAACTAGGTACAAATGAGGTCTGATTGCACTTGTATTTTTTTCTTGCCACATTCTGTTATTGGAATTCCTCTGCCATTTCTTCCCAAAGGAACTGAAAGGAATTTCAATCGTTACACATCTCTTTACTTTTTCTACATCTGTCAGGCACTATAAACCCTAAAATCACCCTAGAAGTAGTCAATATGAATTGTCATATGGCTCCACCCATGAATCTGGGCAAAGAATACAGGCTTAATGAAAGTTTTAGAGGGAAGATTATTATTAGTGTTTTCTTTGCACAAGTTATCATTGGAATTAATAAGACTTGGAATATAGTCCATGAAAGTAAAAGAAGAGCATTAGCATTAAAAAAAAAAAATATATATATATATATATATGTGTGTGTGTGTGTGTGTGTGTGTGTGTGTGTGCGTGCGTGTGTGTCCAAATTGAGCATTTTTAGTCATTGTGTAGCAAAGAACTGCGTAAAGATTCTTCACAATTTTATTTTGCATTGGATTTTCCATGCAAAGTATACAGTTTTTAAATTACAGCAGCAATCACTTTCAGAATAATTTTTTGGGGTGAAATTTTCTCTTATACTCATGAAGCCTATTGGGAGATAAAGAGTGACAACTGATATTTATATGCATTTTTAATGCAAGTACTGTAATCTGCTATATGTTAGAAAGTGGTCATATGAATATCACTAACTGTCCCCAATTGCATATTGTTGCTCATTTTGGACCTTTGAATGAAAGTAAGGTGTTTTTTTCCTTCTCAAATATGAGCTCCATGTACTCCTATATCATACTATAGAAGCCATACAATCCTGATGTATCAAATATGATACTCAACAAAAAATATTTTTCAGATTTAAAATAGAGAGCAAACTAAGATGTTTGCTGAAGTCTCCTGTCTAGATTTTACTTGATTTTCCCCCCTCTATGATTAAGTTGCACAGTTATTGTAAGTATAAAGTGCTTCCATTGTGGCAGAAAACGCAACTAAATTTGGCCACTCTATGTCATATAACTGTCACAAACAACAACACAGAATACAAAATCTCTCTCCTCTAGAGATTCACAACAGATTTCAACATATGCCTCAAATGGCTCCGACTTACCTAGAAAAAGTCTGCAGTCAAGTCAGATATCTCAATATGAGTTCAAATATTTCTCACGAGAGCCAATGATCTAAGCTGCTATCCACATTCAATTGCTCTTACTGTATTTCAACTATTGACTCGTTTATGAGTACTTTTATTTTCCCTAAGGGCAAATTTTAGCAGAAACATCTGAAGCATATTGATACATCTAATCACCAATATTTACACATTACAAAATATTTCATAAGACTCCTGAGCTATGAAAGCAATAACCTTTCATTTTTGTGTCTCTCTACTGTAAGATTCACTCCAGCCGTCTGCCACATTATATGAAATGTGTTTCAACCTGGCGAAGTGTTGATGTTGACGTTTTTATTTGTCATCATAACAATTTATGTGGCCCATCAGTTAATTTGCATCTCTGCATGACTCATGATTCTATAGTACAGGTGGAGAGGTGGAGTGGCCATCAAGATTTATACGCTTGCACGTTTATGTGTCGCAGTGTTTGGCTGGCTTCTCTTAGAGCTGCTGTCCTCTATTCACAATCCACAGCAAATCAGGGCTGATAAATCAAGGCCAAGTTTGCATACAAACACATGCACATGTTAACACACATGAGTGCAGACGTGCTGAAAGGGCAGTTAGGCGGTACAGAGGCAGATTTATAATGATCCAGAGATAGTATTATGGTAATAAGTGTTATTTTGTACAGAAATGAACACCTCTGATGGACAGGCTCATTTAGTGTCTCTGAGGAAGACTAATCAATGATAAGGTGAGCGCTATCCATTCTCCATCTGGAAAACTCCATTACAGGACTGATGAGGTGCATATTAAAAAGCCATTAGAGAAGCATCTCCCACCGTGGTGAAAAGAGTCCTCTGGTTAGCGGTTATTTGAGATCTGAGTGATTTATAACCATTAAAGAAATCTCAAAACTCAAGATCAAAAGAAAACACAACTGGAGTTGAGGTTTACCAATAAACACACATACTCTGACACACTGCAAATGCTGGGCAATCAAAGTTTGAATCTGGCTCAAAACATTTAGTCCTGGGTAAAAAAAAAAAAGAACTAACAACAAGCTATAATGACAGCTAGCTAGAACGATGAGTTGATAATTAGCTAGAACAAAAGCTAGAACAAGAGCAAGAATGATAATTAGCTAGAACTATCCCTGATATCAAATGTTGATCACAGAGATTATGAGATCTATTTAGGACATCTATTTGACGTCTGCATTTACATCTGCAAGGCATATTTTTTAGAGTGTTTGCTAATCTGAAATATGTCTATAGGACGTTTCCTTTCAGATGTCAAATAGACGTTTAGAAAATGTCTTTACGATTTAAAATGTACTGTATGAAAAACTGACATCTTAGAGGACGTCTATCAGATTTTTTTACACAACAGATGCTTTCAAGATGGAGATAAATAACTAGCTACAGTGATAGCTAGAAGGACAGCTAGCTGCAATGATAGCTATATAAATGGCTAGCCAGAACAATAGTTAACTAGAATGACAGCTATAATGATAGCTAGCTACAAAAATAGATCAGTAGATAGCTAAAACAACAGCTAGAACTATAACTAGCTAGAATTACGACTGGCTAGAATGATACCTAGCTAGATAAATAGCTAACTAAAACAATAGCAAGAGTGATTGCTAGTCAGAACGACAGATAGATAGTACATAGTTCAGTAATATACTAATAATATAATTGAAAGGAGTCTGCATCATTAAATACACTATAATTCCCGTTCTAGTCGCCACTTTAATCTGGGTTGAGAAGCACCAATGTACTGAATTTGCTGACTGTGAAAACAAAACCTCTATCTTCCTTTTTAATAGCAATAGCCATTTACATAATTTGAAAGTTTGCACCTAATGTAAATATCAACACATATTATCCTTTTCAGACAAATTGCAAATAGACATGCCATTCACATAGTGTATATTGAAGTGGAAAACTATTGTACTTAGCATACACTGCCTAAGCAATGGTAGGTGGAGAGGAAAAAAAAAGCTTTTTCAGTAACTCAAGGTCAGTTATTTTCACTTAGTGTGAATAGATACTGCCTTTTCTAATTTGCTTGATCATGTCAACATGTTCTGCTCATTATGCATTTATGTTTCCTGCCCACAGCCGTTTCTAGTGTAAAAATATTAACCAAATAGCCAATTCAAAGTCATGCACTAGCTATACTCACCTTACAAGTTCGCCTTCCTCTCCATGTTCAATCTGAATACTCTGTCCACTTTGCGAGACATGAAATATGATTTATTTATAAGCTCAATAATTACATCTCTCTTTGGAGCACTGCTATTGAAAGATTAGACCCCTACTGTTTTTGTGTCTTCACAGAGAATGAATATCATATATTCAACTAACACTGCAAAATAAAAACAGCATGTAAACTCCTCCGTTTGGCACATAATTACACAAAAAATATTGTTGGCTGGATGAAAGGACATTTTTAAACCAGAGAACAAACTGTATTCACATTTCTGAGAAGATGCGGGGAATGTAGATGATTTGCATGCATGCGGTAACTCACATTTAATGCAAAATGGCAATGCATGTGCAGCTTCTTTACCAGAAGGGATCACTTTAATTTCATCAGTTTTAAACACGAAGAGCTGTTCACAGCACAGGTTACTCTCGACATGAAGATGAGCGAGTGCGAAATATGTGTATGCGCACTGAGTGAACCGTTCGTCTCACAAACACGCCGTCTAGAAGTTAATTGGAAAATGACATGCTTTTTAAAAATGTTTCTGGCTGCAGGAAGAAAGATACTGAAAATATAGTTGTGACAGTTAATTGATTCTTCAACCGGAGTCAAAGACAGCTTAGCTCGATTAAAAGCAGAGCATTGTTTGCACAAGAAACATCATCTAGGGAACGCTATCAAATTAAACACATTTGAAAGCTAATTTGTTTGAATGTATTGAGTCTGGGTGTAAACAATATGCTTAGTGCATTCCAATTGTGCTGGAAAAGTGCACGACACAATGCTGCATTAGTCATGTAAATCTAATGCATTCTTAATTGTTTTCACAGAATGCATACATGTATCCCAGACCACTTCCAGGGGCCTGGATGGGAGACATATCTACAATTCACTGAGGGGCCCGTGAGAAAATGCACCACTGCCCATTATGATTTGCAGCGGCTCAGATAAAGCTTTTCCTGGATTTTGCTTCCGCACTGAGAATTTTACAACACAAAAGGAGAAAGAATTAGGCTGAATGGGCGGCACACATACTCAACCCTTCATTTTGGACTCTTTTAAAAGTGGAGCAAGTGGATACGGCATCAATTTGACACCCAGCTTGGTAGTCGCTTCGATCAACAATGAATATCCCCCATGACGGGCAAATCTCTCCATAATGAACCAGCAAAATTTTTCTCAGCGCTGCCATTGTTGCTGTATGATAGCTACTACCTGCTCTCCCCCAAGAAATCAACATCTACGGTCCGAATTCCCATCCAATTCATCCCTTTTGTGTTGTGTAGTGATGTGACAAACTATTCATGCTGAAACATCGGAAACGTCTCTCGTGATCAGTGGACGGTAATTGCTCAATTGAGCACAACCCACAAGGAGGTTTCTGAGGACTTAATAACAACAGAAGATATTTTTGACTGCTGTGAAAACATCGTGAAGAAAAGCCCGTTTGGACTGTAACCTCACCATGAGTATCCATTGGGATTTGATTTCAGCCCTTCCTGAACTTGGACACACCACGGGAGAGTTGAATTGTGGCTATCGTACAGTATGTGTGTTGTGAATGTGTTTTTTGTTCTCTGTTTAAAGCTGGAATTGCCACTTTCCCTGGATTTTTTAGGAGTCCTTTCTCTTTGTTCACAGAGAAAAGTTAGCTGACAATTTTTGTATGAGCAACAAATTATCTGAATGTGATGAATCAAAGAGAGATCGGCTTTTAAAACACTTCATGTTTTTGAACCAATTACATCTGGATAGAACATACTGTACATTTTCTCTCAATACCATGATTATTTTGTGCTGGCAGGGCATTAAGCAGTTCTCAGCTATTGGGTTGTAGGTCTGTTCTGATTATTGTTGTAGACAAATAATAAAACGCAGATAACCATAATCATTCATTGTTGAGACCAAAATAAATGCTTTTGTTTTTGCCATCAAAGATGTGTGCAATCCAACTCCAAATCCAGCAGTATTTTGGCACAAATTCATACACTAGACAGAATGACAATCCAAAAATGGAGTGTCTGCATGACATAATCCTCAAAAACCATGAACAAACTACTAAACTTGAGGCAAATATGACCCACACCATGCTAAATACGGGTTCACAGGGTTTGTGTTGCTTTTTATGGTGAAATACTGGCTTGTTGAGGGCATCATACTTCAGAAATCAAATCAGCATTTGTCATGTTAATAATATAACATATTTTTGGGCCTCAGCATTTCTTGGAAATGTTACTACATTGTAATGTTTGAATTTGAGGAAATTTTTACTTACTTTTTGTACTACAGTATAAACAATTTGGGTATCATGTCGGGTCACCACTTAATTTCCAATATAAAAGCTGGGTCCTATTGAGAACCACTGACTTAATACCATAACACATTCATCTCATTAGTATTTTTTATATCTGCATTATGAGGATATTTACAGTTCACTACCGTTCAAATGTTTTGGATCAGGGTTTTTTTCTCCAGCATTTTATATTGATTTCTGAAAGATACTGATGCTGAAAATTCAGCTTTAACAGCATGATGATTCATTCCATATAAAACAGCTAATTTTAATTCTAATAATATTGCTATTTCTACTGTATTTTGTTCAAATAAATGCAGCTTTGGTGAGATTAAGAAACTATTTTTAAAAAACAGTTTTAAGAAAATCGTACTGACCCCAAACTTCTGGACGTTAATGTGTATCTGGTACATCTGTGTGTATGTGCAACAGGAGGACAAACCAATGTATCAATGTAGGCAACCAGAACATCAATAAATGAATGCAAATGGAGAGAAAGCCCTGGGAAAGATTATGCACACGCAATGGCATCTGTCCAAAAGCGTCCAAAAGCCCCAAATCATAACAAATCATTATAATTACACCCATCATAATTGGTTAACATACAGTAGCTGTGTCTTTAGCCAGAGCTGGATTTGAGTTGCGGGTAACACTCTTAAAAATAAAAGTTCTTTATTGGCATGGAAGGGTCAATAAAGAACCTTATACATCCTTGGAACTTCTTTATTGTGAAATAATGTTCTTCAGAATATGAATATTTTAATACTGAGGGGGAAATTGTTATTTTATGAACTGTTCCCTGAAAGGTTTTTTGGAGAAACCAAAATGGTTCTTCTACAGCAAGAAGTCATTATTTTTAAGTGTAGAACCTTTCCATTCCATAAAGTTTCTTTATAGTAAATAAGTTTATTTAGATTTTTTTAAATGTTCTTCACACTAAGAAAAAATAATTTAGATAATTAAGAACTGTTCCTTTTGAGGAACCAAAATTGTTTCTTTAAATGGCATTGCTACCAAAACCTCCTTTTGGAAGCTTTATTATTAAGAGTGTAACTGGATCGTTTTGCTGAAAATGTGATGCTTTCATGTGCAAAACTGACCAGCGAGGCTGTGTACTAAATGGTTTTAGTGCATTGCTATGGTCTTCTGGGTATTGCCCCATGTTATAAAGGCCAACGTGCACGTCTCCATGATATTTTGATCTCTAGATTAAATGCTTAGGTCTTTTCTTCAGTATCTGAGGTATTCTTTTGCCTGTTTGATCACCTGCCAGACAGAAATCATAAGTCAGATAACATAGAAAAGTAACAGCACGTCTCTCCTCAACAAGCCGCGTGGTTTGTGGTATCTCATGTTCAACGTACAAGCGCTGCAGATGAAACACAAATGGATGAGTCACACACTAAAGCAGCTCTTAATTCTGAGCCATAGCGATAGTTGTGTTTGCCTGTGTAGACTCCACTGAGAAAAGATGTAAAACACACCACTGAATTGTGTGCCATCATGTGTCCTTAGTGAGAAATGGCCACCCTTAAAGTCTTACGTTATCAGATCCTCTTAGAGAGAACTGCCAAGAACACACAATCTATCAGTGCCACTGGGTTGGTCTGAGTGTGGGGGTTTCTGGGCAATTTACTTAGTAACATTTCACATCCTCTTGAAGAGCAAGCCAAATATACAGCGATCTCAGATTAGGAGAATGGCTCTAACCTGATTTATTGATTTTTTTTTTTTTTTTTTTTTTTTTTTTACTTTTTCAAATCCTTTAGTCAGAGGTATAAAAAAAGAAAGAAAAAAAAAACGAAAAAACACTTAAAAGTACGACTCTGTTGTTTAATCATGCCTCTCAGTCTAAAGCATTATGAGGTGTCTTCATACCTCTCACGAAATGATTGGACTCTTTTATGGTCTGATTAAAATGATATTTCCCATAGTTATCTGAGGCTTTTCGATATGCTCAACGTGACTGAACATTTCTGTTACCCATTCAATTCTCAGAATGCACAATGACCTTGGGTATCTAAAGCAAAACTAGACTGATGTTGAAAACACAAATGATGCAATTTGCTTCTCTACGAGACCTTTATTAGCTGAACATGTTCAAGGCTCTGTGCCATTATGATTGAACTGAAGTAGACAGATGCTAAAGGTGCCAATACTGATTTGCATTTAGAGCTTATGTGTGAAAAGGGTCAAGGACAAATT
This sequence comes from Carassius gibelio, assembly GCF_023724105.1. Taxonomy (NCBI): domain Eukaryota; kingdom Metazoa; phylum Chordata; class Actinopteri; order Cypriniformes; family Cyprinidae; genus Carassius; species Carassius gibelio. The sequence continues at coordinate 24,794,769 of NC_068378.1, read as the reverse complement.
GCCCCATTTTTCTCTCGCAAGCAACCCTCACATTTTATTAATTTAAGGACTTGTCTGTTGTGTGAAAATAAGAATTTTCAAAGCATTGTTGTTCTACATGTTCTTATTAGAAACAGGAAAATGCTGTTACATAGAACATAGAAATGTGATGTTACATGCTGTCCCTATCTTTGTAAATCTAGAAATCCAACAGCGTCAGAAAGCTCCATTCGTTGTTGTTTTCAACTTGAATGTATGTATTTTTCTGTTTCCATGCCATCCTTTATTTATTTGTATTTTTTTCCATTCTGACTCACATTTAAAAAATGAAAAATCACATAAACGAAAAGCAAATCATAAAGGAATAGTTCACACAAAAATGACAATCCTCAAAAAAAAAGAAAAAATCCTCAAGCAATCTAATATGAAGATAAGTTTTTTTGTTTTGTTTTGTTTTTCTTGGATGGCCTAAGGGTGAGACATTTTTTAGAAATTATATTTTTGGTGAACTATTCTTTTAAAACCTGGAGTAACTCTTCAGTATGTCCAGTCCCAATTTCTTGTTAGCAAGTCAGAGGAAATAAAATGTAATCATCAGGTCCTCTTATTTCCAGGTCATTAATGCAAGTAAATTACATTGACCTTAAGTTTATGTTAATTGTCCTGGTCAGCTTTTCAATTAAACTTTCCACTCAATTTGTCATTCTAATAATACATTATGCATTGAAATACATTTACCAAATTAAATTGAAAAATGTAAAACAGGAGCATTTCTAGCGACAGATTTTGGACCCCAATAACAAGTAAACCATTACTGTCTCAGTGTTGATCTATATGAACATTGACCCAGGAGACAATTGGGGTGGTTAGAGGTTAACTGAACTGACTGAATCTGTGCTTGTGTATGCTCTGTGTATAAAGGACAAACTAGTCCTCCCTGAACTTTAATACCAGACACATCATGCATGAGTGCAAGAAAAACAATCACCCCTGAATTTGAACTCATCATCCATATCATGTATGCAACACTCACAATGACTGGAGGGACATTTGAGAGCAAGTTCAAGGAATGTTTCCAGGATCAAAACAAGTAAAGCTCAACTGACAACCTCTGTGGCATGATCTCATCCAAAGGGAGACACTGACATACCCTCTAATCACTAGGCCATGAGTTCCCCTTCCCATGCACTTTGTGCTTGCTTTTACTACCTGAGGGTTTGAAGTGGAAATGATTTTCAGCATGTCACAGATGTTGTCTATCTAGCTTTGCTTATAGTGAACCTGAAACATTTCTTCATTAAGATTCCATTATGGCAGTACATCAAGCACACTGTGACAGACTCAGCTTTTGTATCTTCATTCTCTGTGATCACAGTCCACACCTGGCTGTTGCGTGCAAAACACATTTCATACAAATATCAGCCAAATAAAAAAAAAAGACAATGTTTGTCATCCTCACATGTACAGACTTCTGAAATCCTGGATGAGAGATTAAAGATGTTGATATTTGTATTTTATCTGTATCCTCAGTATGTGGCTCCCTTTCTTTAGAAAAATAAAATAAATACTTTCATAAAATCATGCTGAAAGACTGTCATTTGTCAATGTAGGGTTCAGGGGTTAAAGATATGAGCAGGTGACAAAGGTTTTAGGTTCAAATCCTTTGAGATTTGATTGTGTTTAAAGAGTGCAATATAACATGTGTTCATGTTTCGCGTGTAAAAAAAACACAGTATTTTTCACACAATTCACCTATCTGTATACCGTTGTTTTCACTGTCATAAAAACGGGCTGATGACTTCCTTGTTCTATAAAGTCCCTCCTTCAGAAATACGTAACGAGTTCTGATTGGGCCAGCGGTTCCTGTGTTGTGACTCGACAGCAGCTGAGCGCATGCGGCCCTCCTGGAAACGTGATTGGACTAGAACACAGGTGCTGGACATGTACTTATAATCACAGGAGCGTTTTTATTGAAGAGATGAGCATGAGCAAAAAACGCATTTGTTTTTTTGCACAGCCCTAACATCTAGTTAACAAAGCTAAACAGCGTTGCCCTTTGTGTAATAAGTTACAGAAACTGTTAAACTCATCAACTTAAATAATAAAATACACTTACCGGCTGTGGTCCATGAACAACACCTTCTCCAGACAAAGAGGGAACTGCTCCATCTTTCAAGAATAATCTTTGTGTGAATCCGGCATTAAACTGATTGAGATTGAGGAAGCTGTCCTCAGCAAAATGTGCTGCACATAGTTTAACATGTGGATTATAATTTTCCGGAACCAAGTTAAACATAAATTGTAACCATTAATCTCCAAGTACAGCATGTGCTAAATGCTAAATGACTACTTACAATAAGATTAAAGATTAAGACACGGTCCCTGAAAGGCTTTATTAATATGTAGGCATATTATAAAAGTTTAATTAGAATGACTGGCATCCGTCAGTCCTTTTCTGTATTTCATAATAGCATGGGACAGAAACAATTGTTTCTCTATGCTTGAGATCTCTGTCTGCTGTGTTCACCGTTTCTCCTCTGATGCTGAGGCTGGAGTCACGGGTGCAATGGTGTGTGAATAATGGATTCCCAAGCTGTCGTTGTCACTGGCTCGAATCCTTAAGAGAGGACACTAATGCGCTTTTAATTATGAGTGTTATTATAGAGACATGAGTGAGTGACACAGCTGCAGTCATCATACCAACATCTTCCTCTTAATCTGCAGGGCTTGCTGTTTAGTTTCTTACTGGTATTAGCAGTAATGAAGTCATGCATTGCACTGATTTCTGCTGCGTGTGAATGTTCTAAAGCAGTGGTTCCCAACCTTTTTCAACTCGCGGCCCACACAACCAAACACATATGTTTGCGCGGCCCACTTCAAAAAAATTAACTGACCCCGCTATTGTTGGGTTAATAACTTAGTACTCAGAAGCTAGATTTTAAACTATATTTATTGAATAAACTAGGGCTGTGCGATATGGACAAAAAAAAAAAAAACTATCGCGATTTTTTTTTATCAATTTTGCAATTGTGCTTTTACAGTCATAAATGCATTCAGGATTAATTTGAAACATATTTCCAAAAGAAAACCAATCAGAGCTTTATCAAAAAGTTGTAACATCTCTAGAACAGACATAAGTCAAAATTATCACTATAGTGAAGATGTAAAAAAATGTATAGACTTGTGGCAAAAAAAATAAATAAATAAAAAATCCTGTATACAGGGACTTTTTTTTCTTTTTTGCCATGCATTGTTCATAGAGCTCATTAATTGTAGCGGTGCCTCAGGTGTTTGCAGTGTGTATACAGTATGTGTATGCGGTCAGCAGTGAGAGCGCATAAAAATAACGCGAAAGCACATTAAAATAATGCACGAGTGCGAATCTCTCTGTTCGCAGCAGATTTCCTTTGCTCTGTCACAAAACCGGTCGTGCTTGCTCAGATACACGCTGCTTTGCGAGGAGAGAGTGTGCACACTTAAAACGTGTCTCCTCTCACTTAAACTGCATCCTGTTTACTAACAAATTCACTCTATGCTCATGTGTTAAGACAATGAATTATTTTCGCACGTTTTTATTTCTAGCCTTTTACCGCAGTGAGAACGCTCTGATCCGTTAACATTGGCACAGAAAAAAAGCGCATCACAGACAGTGTGTGAACCTGGAGTTAGGCATATGCGCACGCTCAAATCGTGATTTTAGGACGTTTTCTTTTAATCGCACAGCCCTAGAATGGACTGGAAATGAACAGAAAATAATTGGCGGCCCACCTGCAATACCACCACGGCCCACTAGGGGGCCGCGGACCACAGGTTGAAAACCACTGTTCTAAAGCAAAGCAAGCAGTCATTTAGCAGGTGCTATAGTGACTCACAATGTAGGAGACTGAAGGGCATGATGATGTTTTGATAGAGAACAAACTTGCCCCTTTCTTATCAGAAATTATCACAAGTGGTGCAGATCTTTAACTACCGGTCAAAAGTCTGAAATAACTTTTTGAAATATATATATATATATATATATATATATTAGAACACTTATGACGTGTATATTATCTATCTATCTATCTATCTATTTTTTTTTATTTTTTTTTATTTTTTTTGCTGTGTATTGCAGTGAATTCCAGAATGTTTGAATAAAAACGAGATACATAGCTGCTTTGAAAAAAGTATTAAGTGTATCAGCATAAAAATGTGGTCTTTCCACGCCCCCAAGCATGCAGTTCCAATTACGCTTCTCAAGTCCATAGTGTTTATTAAGTACAGTCTTATCTTATCTCGTTTATCATACCGTTATCTGATATGAGGTTTAATAGAGGCCAGAACTTGTTGAATCCACATCACAACGTAATTATCCGCCTCTCGTCTGACAGCTCTCCCTCTTTTAATTGACATGGAGTGAAAACTTCACTTTCTGTGTCCTGAAGGGAAGCTTTTAAAAAACATTTAGCACGTCCTCTCATGGATTTTCCTCCTTTACACAACAACAGTTTAAGAAACATCTCAATCTATTATGAATTTAGTCCACCTCATTAGTGTTCTAATACGACCACATTTACTCATTACACAGGGGTTGAGCATAGTTTAAAACCATTTGGTGATGCAGCAGCATCCTTTGGATAATTTACAACACTAATCATAGTCTGTTACAACTCACTCCCACTGGTTATTAGATTAAAACTGAACTCAAAGTACTTTGCACACACCATAAAGCTCATCTTGCAGGTGCACATCCGTAATATTCTCACTGGTGTTTTTTCTGTTGCTCCAGTCACTGGTGGCGTCACCCATAATGCCCTTTTCCAAAAGCTTTTTACGTGTCAAAGATTGCACCGATACACAGCACCATTTACTTCCCATTAAAACAGACAAACTAAGCCGTGACATTTGAGTCATTTTTGTTGGCTTATGGTGGATAATATGTGTCATATGCATTCTGTCCTGAGCTTTATACAGTAAACAATATTTTTTTGAAACAGGCAAACTGCAAATCTCCAGGATCATTTTCCTATTTTCCACTTATTATTCTACAAACCTAGCATGTTAGAGTGGCTAAAATGTTAGCATGTTAAATGAGCAATAACATAAATATTTTAGATTCTTCACCAACAAAGAATTTTCTTGGGTTCTAAAATGTAACCGAACTTGCATTACAGAATTAACCAGAACACTGCACAGACTGCAAATCATGTTCATAAAAGAGCATATACCAGCAGTACAAAACACTCCATTGTGACGTGACTACAGCCAAGTATGGTGACCTATACTCAGAATTCATGCTTTCCATTTAACCCATCCAAAGTGCACACACAGCAGTGAATACACACACACACCACTTTCTTTAAAATGCAACATTTTTAAAATTAAGCAACTATTACAATCGAGAAAAGATCACTGGGATACCTGAAAAACTCTAGAGAAGCTCAAAAGGTTGTCAATTCATTCAAATGACTATTTAGAATTGCATACTGCATCTTTCCTTAAAATAATCTAAACGATCATTAAAAAAAAATATTGTACTTCACCATTCAATAGTTTGAAGTTGTTAAGAATATTTATTATTTATTTATTTATTTGTGTGATTAAAAATACATTAAAACTATAATTTTGTGAAATATATATATTTTTTTACATTAATAATTACAATTTATTACAATACAAAACTCTCTTCTATTTTAAATAGAAACAGAATATGCTGATTCCTGTTCAAGAATCATTTATTGTTCTTATCAATGTTGAAAACAGTTAATAATTTAATATTTTATCTTAATAATTTGGTGGAAATGGTGATGCATTTGTTTTTGGTGAATCCAATTTAAAACAGCATTTATTTGAAATAGAAATCATCTGTAACATTATGGGCCCTATTTTAACGATCTGAAACGCAAGTGTCAAAGCGCGAAGCGCAAGTAAGTTTGTGGGCGGGTCTCGGCGCTGTTGCTATTTTCCCGGCGGGATAAATGGCTCTTGCGCCCGGCGCAAATCTAAAATGGGTTGGTCTGAAGTAGCTTCATTATTCATAGGTGTGGTTTGGGCGTAACGTGAAATAAACCAATCAGAGCGTCATCCAACATTCCCTTTAAGAGCAGGTGCGCAAGTTCCATTATGGATTGCTATTATTATGGCGTATTTACCAGGCGCACGCCAGGAGCGGTTCACAGCCGAGGAGACTGATGTTCATGTAAGAGCAGTGAAAGACAGAGAAGTTGTGTTGTATGGGGATGGGAGAAACCCACCCAAAATAGCGTCGGTTAAACAGGCGTGGGAGGAAATAGCCACAATTGTTTCATCGATTTTTTTTTTCCTGGTTCTTGACGGACAAACCAATTTGTCAGATGTCCTTATATACATATATGACCTCAAACAGGTCTGATCCTTAATTACTACAATTAGCCTGAATAATTTGTAAGCTAGATTTATGCCTATTTTTTCACATCTTCGTGGCACACCACAATGATTTCCGTCATCTCATGTGTTAATATTTTTTTAAGTGTAACAATTTATGATTTGCAAAAATAACTGTTGCATCTGTGTAGATTACATGAGCAAAGTGTATGCGCGTTGTGCACGCTATACATTATGGTCAAGCATGCGCCCTTAAAATAGCATAATGAACAACGCGCAACGCGCCACTGACTTTAGACTAGGTTTTTTCTGGTCAGTGGCGCAATTGTTTAATGGAACAGCAAAATAGCACCAGGGATTGTTTGCGCCGGAACACGCCTCCTTTTTTGCGCTGAACCGCCCAGGGAGCGCAAGTTCATTCACTAGTTTAGCGACGTGCTTCTGTGGAGGGAAAAGCGCGCTTTGCGCAGGTGCAAAATAGGAATGACACATGCGTCGGTGTACAAAGTCAATTGCGCTGGGTGCAAGATAGGGCCCTATGACTGTCTTTAGTGTCCCTTTCGTATCAAGAAGAAAATATTAATTGACACCATTATTGCTTTAAAAATTATGCTCAAACCATTAAAATATGTCCAGTAGGAGATATGTCCATACAGACTTCCCACAACCCCATCTGCAACTCCTGATAAATTAATGTTTGAGTTAATAATAATAATAATAATAATAACAATACTTTTATATAAGTTTTATATATAAAGTGGCTTTCCCAAGCTTAAGGTTGCTGAGCATTTAAGGAGCATTTAATGGTCACCGTCCCAATGCTGCAAACCTTTTCTTAAATCTTCAAAATGCTGTTATGCTACAGTAAGTGACCAGTAGCATGCCAAATCTATATAGTATTGTGTAAGTAAACTGAGAGACACAGGCATTAGGTGTTCACGTGTTTCCTTTGCTATCCTTACAGTTTGTGACAATTACGATGTGAACCTAAGGAAATCTCTCTGTGTGAAACTACGTTGATGACAGTCAGCCCACAGAAGGCTTACAGCAAAACATTCAAATTAGCCTGACTCTAGAATTAGCTGAATTTGACCTTTTTTCTGGTCAAGAAGACAGGTTTCACAACCAATGAGCTCCCTGGTGACAAGCAAAAGAGCACTTTGTGTCAGTAACGGACAAATACCGTTCCTGTGATTTGCAGCCAAAACCTGTCAATTTGTGAAGTTGTGCATGACTTGTGGATTCAGCTTTAGAGGAAAAAGGTAACATGGGATTCTGCTCCAGTTCCAATCCGCCTCGACTGGCAGCGTTTTGGCATGTGAATCACTGTGTATTGTTACACTGCCAGTGCTGCGGCTGTGATGTGGACATAATGTGATGAAACGCTCGAACTCAAACAAAACAAACCATTTATCAAGGTGAATGTTGTGAGCAACAGAATGATTGTTATGTCCCTTTTGTTCTGTTTCCTGGTTTTCTTTTGTTTTGCGAGGTGTTTGTGTGTCTCTATCCAGGAAGAAGACCAATTGGTTCCTGCAGTCTAATTGGTGCCACACCCTCCCTGGTCAGCTGACTCCGCTGCTTATAAAAGCTTCCTTCATCACTTCCTGCATCACTTCCTGCATCACTTCCTTCATCACTTCGTTCATCACTTCCTGCATCACTTCCTTCATCACTTCCTGCATCACTTCCTGCATCTCGCTGTGTTTGCCCTGCCTGACTTTGACAGCTTTCAGACTGTGTTAATAAGATTGAGAGAGCATCTTTGTGTGTACATTCGAGAGCTCTTTGACATTTGATTCTGGATTGCCCCTGTTTGGACCTGTTAGCTCTCATAATTGCAAATAATATTTTGGTTGTAGGGAGACTGATGCCATTTTTTGTTGTAACATTTATTGATTGTTTTTGGACGTAGGAAAGTAATTGCATGTTGTTTTCTTTACTTTTGTGTACAAGGGCAGTTATTAATTGTTTTTAAATGCCATTAAGACATTCCTGTTGCTTAGTGGTTCAGTTTGGCAGCACAAACGGTTGTGGGTTCAATTCCCAGGGAACACACATACTGGTAAAAAAAATAATAATATATAGCCTGAATGCACTGTAAGTTGCTTTGGATAAAAGCATCTGTTAAATGCATAAATGTAAAATTTTAAAAAAAGACATTAATATTAATATCATAGCAATAAATTGCATAGTAAAGCTGCAGTAGGTAACTTTTGTAAAAATATATATTTTTACATATTTGTTAAACCTGTCATTATGTCCTGACAGTAGAATATGAGACAGATAATCTGTGAAAAAATCAAGCTCCTCTGGCTCCTCCCAGTGCTCCTATTGCCATTTGCAGAAATACACCACTCCCAGTAAGAAACAACCAATCAGAGCTGCGGTCCGTAACTTTGTTTGTGTTCAAAATGTAGAAAAATGTATATAATAAGCGAGTACACCATGAATCCATTTTCCAAACTGTGTTTTTAGCTTGTCCTGAATCACTAGGGTGCACCTATAAAAAGTGTTTATATTCTGACTATTTTAGATTGCTTCGGGGGTACCGCGGCGGAGTAACCCAGTACCTTTGTGATTCTTCATAGACATAAACAGAGAGAAGTAGTTCCGGCTACGATGTTCTTCCGCAAGCAGTTCTGTTTATTAACCGCTAGAGCGTTAAAAGTTACCTACCGCAGCTTTAAAATGTATTCAAACAGAACCCCATTATTTTAAATTGTAATAATATTTCACAAAATGTAATGTTTTTACCATTTCTGAACAAATAAATATGTTAAATATAATCCTTCTATTAAAATCGTTAAAAAAATACACTTACACCTACATTTTTTAAATGATAGTGTACTTTTCAATCCATCTTTTATTCCATAAAAACATAAATAATGTTTCCTAGAAAAAGTGTAAATGGTTTTCTCTGATTGCAGACATTGTGTAAAGGAACTGTTTGCATCCACAGGCAAAACCACACTGAAAAAATATTGATGGATTAACTGTGCTTCCCTTACAAGCATTTTATTGCTTTTTTTCTCCACATGGAAGATGATTATAATTGCAGTGTTGTGAATTACAGGTTTACTGGGCTGGATGCAAATGCTTTATTTCATTTATATTTTGACAATTCATTTCAATCAACCCCCACCCATCTCAAACTATTCAATTTTCATACATCCCATCTCGAAACCTGCATATGAAGCATGTAATTTCTATGCCATTTGCAACACCAAATGGGACTGCAAAAAATAAAAAATAAAAAAATAAGTGATGCAAAATTCACCAACACTAGCCTGGTATGTTTTGGAAGGTTTTCTAAACATATTGATTAAATACATTAATTAAATACCATTTTATTGTGTTATGGAGTTGCCAGGCCATTTCAGATACAGTAGCTGTTTACAGTGCATCTCAAGACTATGGCTCAACCAGTGGACAATTTAAATTTGACTCAGAGCAATAAAGTGGAACCGGATGAATAATTTACACATCTAAACAAAACCACACAGAGCATCTTGCTATAATGCATTCAAAGCTCATTCATCATAATAATAATTTTCGAAAGATATGCAGTGGCATAAAAACTGCATATGAATATCAATATAAAAGTCATTAGCAGAAATCCAATGTTTTTGTCTCATTGGCAGGCTTGCAACCAGGGGCGGACTGGCCATCTGTGTGATCTGGAGAATCACAGAACGGCCAGTACACCAAGCACGCAGTCATCACCTCATTCAGACTATAAGTCGCACATTAGTCGCATCAGTCCAAAAATACATCATGACGAGGTAAAAAACATATAAATCGCACTGGATTGTAAATCGCATTTATTTAGAACTAAGCACCAAGAGAAAACATTACCGTCTACAGCCACGAGGGGGCGCTCTATTTTTTCAGTGTTAGACTACAGGAGCACTGAGCAGCATAGAGCGCCCTCTCGCGGCTGTAGACGAGATGTTTTCTCTTGGTTCATTTCTCTCGGTTCATTTCAAATTAATTTTGATAAATAAATGGCACCTGACCATAAGTCGAATAAGTCGAAGGACCAGCCAAATTATGAAATTATGAAAAAAAGTGTGATTTATTGTCCGGAAAATACAGTAAGTATTGAGCATGAGAGGAGAAAGAGTTACTTGCTAGGGATGATGTTAGGAAGTGATATTCAGGTTGCTACATTTTTAATGATTACAGTAGTTAAAACAGCTAAACTTCAACATTTTAGCTGTAAAATGCCACATGCAGTAGCTAATATTAAGAAATATTTTGTGCGTTTACTTTAAAAATGTTGGTAACGTTACAGTTAATGCTTAAATTCTTTGAAGATTTTGAATACAGAAGTTACATTTGTAATGGTGTATTTTCATTTAGATGTGGTATTAATTAATTAAGATTATTAAGTAATAAATTCATTTTAAGACAGCATGGAATAGATTGTATAATATGCTGTTATAACATATATTATATAATCTATTCCATGCTATCTTGGAATAAAATCTTTTTTTTTTTAATTCTTTTATTTTTATCCATTTCATAATTTGTTTATTCAGGTTGAGCTTAGACAAACTGTCTCTGGCTTAGACCAAGAGCAGATAAAGACACTCTCTCCAGCTCAACTTTAAATTACTTTTAAGTGCGCCAAGTCAGATAGTCACATCCTAGAGTTTTTTTTTTTTTTTGTCAATCCACCCTCAGAAGAAGACAAAATACCTGACAGTACAGAGAGTGCTTAAGTTGAGTGTTTAAATCAACAGTACACAAAGATGTACCCGCTACGAACTCCCGAACTGATTCAAATGATTCGCGATCCCCAAACTGACTCAAATGATTCGTGAATCCCTCTTTGAACACCCGAACTGACTCAAATGATTCGCGAACCCGCTACGAACTCACGAACTGATTCAAATAATTCACGATCCCCAAACTGAGTCAAATGATTCGCGAACCCGCTATGAACTCCCGAACTGACTCAAATGATTCGCGAAACCCGCTACGAACTCTCGAATTGATTCAAATGATTCGCGAACCCGAACTCCCGAACTGACTCAAATGATTCGCGATCCCGCTTTGAACTCCCAAACTGACTCAAATGATTCACGATCCCGCTACGGACTCCCGAACTGATTCAAATGATTCGCGAACCCGCTTTGAACTCCCGAACTAACTCAAATGATTCGCGAACCCGCTACGTAGGCCTACTCCCGAACTGATTCAAATGATACGCGATCCCCATACTGACTCAAATGATTCGTGAACCCTCTTTGAACTCCCGAACTGACTCAAATGATTCGCGAACCCGCTTTGAACTCCCGAACGGACTCAAATGATTCGCGAGTCCGCTTCGAATTCTCGAATTGATTCAAATGTTTATTCCGGTCCGAACTCCCAATCTGACTCAAATGATTCACGATCCCCAAACTGACTCAAATGATTCGCGATCCCGCTACATGCTCGACGGTCGGGAAAGAATATTGCAATTTTAAACCAATTGCTCCCTGATCTCGCTCCCTACAATCTAAACCACAAAAGCTTCACAGTCGGCTATGGTGCTTCTCTCTTACAGACATCTGGCACAGATGTGTATAAACAGCAATAACAACGTGAGAGAAATGAGGTCAGATTTTTTCCGTATTTGGTCCACTGTCTAAATATGGGCAATATCGATCATCGTATTCTGCTGATATCACTTCTGATGTTGACGTTACAGAATATCATAACATTTGATTGTTGCATGACATCAATAATGATTTAATAATTGTGCTTGAAAATTATTGTTTTAATTACAGTCCTCCCAGTGTTCATCTTATCTTTAGAAACTATATGAATAAAAATCATTTGTTTAATATCTTTTTTCTTAACATTATCAATGCTAAAAACTGTTATTGTTGTGAAAACTACAATATACTACCATTCAAAAGTTTGGGGTACAGTAAGTATGATTTAAATAAAATGAATTCATACTTTTATTTACCAAGGATGCATTAAACTGGTTGAAAATGACAATAAAAGGCATCTATGATGTTTCAAAAGATTTCAGTTTTAAATGTTTTGCATCAAGGAATAAATTATATTTGAAAAATATATAGATAACAGTTATTGTAAAATTTCTATTGTATTTTTAACCAAATATATTCAGCCTTGGTGAGCAAAAAATACTTGTTTCCATAAAAATATATGGGAATGCTGGTGCAGGTATTCAATTCAAATCAAAAGAGATCTATGGAAAGCCAGAACAGCTAAATATATATAAGAATATTTTAGTCTCAATGACTTAATGGAGGGGAAAAAATCAATATAGGAAATACAATCAGTTATGTCTAAAGTGAATGGCAACAGACAAGACAGATCTGTGAAAATCTGTCAAATGATCAGATTTGTGCATTGTATGCAGTCTAAAGCAGACACTCGTTTGGAAACACCCTAATGCTGTATTTTCACTGTGAATGCTTCAAAGTGGCTCTTATTCGCTAGCTGAGCATACAAACCGCCCTTCTATTGGTGTGCCGCAGCTTTGAGACGTGCCGTCCCTGAGGCAGCTCCTCTTGAGCCGGACGGATGCCGCATCCGTGAATGATGAGGTCCGACACAGTCCAGGAGCAAGCAGTGTGAGGATATTCACGAATTAAAGGTCTAGCACTGCACATTCACAAGAGCAGAAAGACTGGTGATGGAGTTGCTGGAAAGTGAGGAGCTGTTGGTTGACAAAGAGGAAAAGAAGGAAGCAATACAGGGATTTGAAAAGAGATGAAGGACAGGAACACGCGGAGAGCATAACAAGAACTCTCCTGAGATACTTTAGCCATTAAATGCTTGGAGTCTCTTTACGCACTTCTTCCACACATTGCAGACTCAAAGTGCTAGATCTAATTATGAGAGAAATATGGCCACTGAGAGAGAGAAGACTAGTGCAGCGCATATCATTTATTCACTTTCTATTAGATTTGAACTTTCTATTTTATTTTAATAACATCAGACAAATTCTAATGGCATTGAAGGGCTCTGCTGGTTCTGGAGGAGGACTGTGAGCCACTTAACCCTTTCACTGAGGACCCTGTTAGTGAAGTACTTAAAACAGTCACGTCAAGAAAGCCATTTGGCCATTTACAATCATACGACCCTGGAAGGCATGTCCTCAACTAATCATTTTGAAAGCTAATTTATATAAGATGTTATCTGAGATTGGAAAAACTCTCTAGGACTGAACTATTAACTGCAAATATTTCTAAAATATTTTCATGTTTATCTTTAATTAAACACCATATGAAGAACCGATAAAGTTGAAAACGTTCCATATGAATTGAAAACACAGAAGCAATATTTGACAGACATCGGGTCTCATTCAATAACTGTGTGGATTATTTCATATTTGTATGCACAGGAAAACCTTCTGAAAAACCTTCTGCCAAACTCACAGAAGTATACAGAGTTAGTAAAACTTCAATTCATTTTCTCCATAAGGAAAACTGATTTTAAAAAATAACTTATAAACTTTCAATAATATACCTACTGTGAGCTACAAGGTTGTTACAGTAACTGATATATGCTTTTATTGAAGCTATTCATTACTAAATTTGTGATGACAAACAACTTTACCCATGAGGCTGTACAGAAAATTCCACCAATCAGTGAGTCAAAGCCACTCACATGAAGCATAGCCAATGACACCCTTACAAAGTACATTACATATCTGTTTATATATGCATATTTTGCAGTAAATTATATATATATTGTTTCTGTAGATAAAATAACTTTAAAAGAATAGTTTAATATTTCTTTATCGCTTTTATGTCATGTAGTTTTTTTTTCCGCCTCACTAAAGATATTAAGTACATCTTGGACCCTTGTGTTTTGTCTGATTTTCAAACACTTTTATTCAGAAAAGATACATTCATATTTTAAAAATGACTAAATAAAGATTTATTTATAATGTCAGAAAAGACAATCCACAATAAAAGCTGTAAATATTGTGGACTGAAAACAGAATGATGACAATAGCTAAATTAAACAATTTATTTATAATTAATTATAAACTTATTTTGATGGCAGTTAACAACTAATCAAAGTCCATGTCAAATGTCAATAATACATCTGAGAGTAAAATTCAGCTTTGCATCCCAGCAAGAAATTCCATGTTTAAATATGTCTTTCAAAAGCATCAAAATACATTTTAATAGAAGTGTAAATCAGGCAACAATATTCAAGTAATCAGTTCTCATGTCTTGATTGATTAATCGGGTATAGATATTGCATTTATACTTATGCCACATAAAACTGGTCTTTACAAAATTGATGTAAATCTCATCCACAGCTGCAAGCACCTCCAGAGTGATCTGAAATGGCTATACATCTCAAATGTTTCAGTCTCTGCGTGATCTGATAGCTACCCAGTCAGTAAAAATGAATGAAGTGACCAATGTAAAGACCCCTCTTTTCCAAGCTGTTTACTGACAGGCTTATTTCACAGATGAGCTGTGTTCTTTGCAGGTCACAGCTGAAAGTAAATGCACACAAAGATGTTTGTCAGAACGAAACCCTGTTTTAGACTAAGCTTGTATTGCAGAAGTGCAGCTCATACAGTGTACTATGGGTTCTGGACTAATGGGAGCTTTTTTTTTTTTCAGATAGCTCACAGCAGTTATAACAAGGTCAACACAAATAGAGTTTTTTATTTGAGCAGTGTGGACCTTGTTAGAAATCACAGATTTAAACACAGGTACAGGCCATCGCACAACAAAACGTGATTGTGACAGGCCTTTGAGTGATGACAAGCATGATGTAGCTGATTTTACAAAGTTGAGAAATGTTTAACTGAATACAAATATTAAACACTAATGTGACATGATCCACCTTCTGTGAGAACATGCAGGACAAATAAATGTTACTGTGAGAAAAAACAAATGATGTGACGATCTACAGTATGATCAGTATCTATATAAAAATACAAATATATACATTTAAAAACGTTAAAAAATGTAGAGAGAGAGAGAGAGATTTATTATTGTTATTTTATTAAAATATATAAATATATAAAATAAATTGTAAACAATAAAAATAACTGAGATTTAAAATAAATATTATATTAACAACTTTAAAAACATAACATTATAATTTGTGTGTGTTTAGAGTTTAATATTATGTATTTAAATATTATGTATTTAAAATACATACATACGTACATACATACATACATTTATTTATTTATATATAAAATATGTATCTTGTTCATGATAATTCATTATGCACTACTGCATTCTTAAAATAAATTATTACAATTAAACACAATTATAAATTATGTAGATATTTTGTATGTATACAAATAATTAAAACAATTATATTTTGTAATATATATATATATATATATATATATATATATATATATATATATATATATATATATATGAAACATTTTAGTATCCAGAATGTTCACTTTAAGCAGAAAGATACTGATTCCTTGTCAAAATCGTATTAGATCTGTTTTACTGCAATAAATCACATTTTTGTCCAGTCATACAATCCACCATTAATCCACCAGCAGCAGGACACCCCATGACCTCCAGTGAACTCTTCTTTAGTTTTGTGCATGTACAATAAAGTATCTTTTCTCACACTCACCATTACTTTTCATCAAATATATCTTAATAAGTGTGTCACACAAACACTTGGCCCAAATCAGCAGAGCGGCAATGTCCATAAATATGCAGAAACAAATAATCATCATAAATCCCCTACGCTGAGGCTTGTCAGATTTTAATATTACTTGTCTTTTGGCCTGAAACTAAACCAGGCCATTGAAGTGAAAAGTAATCCATTTGGAGAAAAATCTTGTGTTGTGGCACGACTCCTTAAATTGCCTTACCAACAAATCATCCTTGCCAGACAACTAAGGGAGTTGCCCTCGTCGACCTAATAAATTACGTTTTCACTCGGCTTACTTAAAACAGGATTAAGATTGACACACATTCTTCTGGGTTAAGCTTGCTGTAATCTCTGCTGATTAGATAGAAATGACTGCCATGTTCAAACTTCTTGAAGATCTATTGAGGAAAACCAATTCACTGGCATTCTGCTCGTGCCACTGCACAGCTCGAATTAGAATTATTACACAGCCCATTTCATCTACTGTACACTTCAACTTACCCAATATGGGCTCCGGAGTTAATCTGAATGTCAAAATTTTGCATAGAAAAAAAAAAGAACTAACTTTCCTGACTAAAAAGAGGGGAGGTGGGGTGGCACAGAAACCTGTTTTGGGAGGTCATGGCACACAGGCCTCCAACTGTAATCAAGCATTATGATAAACAATAAAACGAAAAGTGTCGTCCCTGAGAGAAGTTACTTACTTCATTCAAGGGGGTGTTGCATTCGTTGTCTTCTTTTGTCGAGTCATTCCAGTCGCTAATCACAAGCTTAGCAACAGCTACATTCATTAATGCATTCAGATACAATGCAGCAAACTCAAGATAGCATCTTAGAGAGGCTTTTCATTAGTGGCCTTCAAACTACACAAAACCATTCAATATTTGATACGAGCCATGTGATTTTGCTTGTTATTCGAGGAGCTAATCTCATCACAAGTTTCCATGGAAGTGTACTTGACTCGAAGCAATCTGCCTTAAAGGTTCTGCAGGAAACAATAGCTGCACACCTTGGAATTATATTTTGGAGAGAAGTAATCATTCTCAAGAAATTTGATTGCCTAAAAGATTTCCCTGGACTGCGTTTCTGAGACACTAACTCATTTTAGATAACACAGCTTAAATAATAATCACTAAACCAGTCATGAGCAAAAGAAAGTTGTAGCTGTAGTGCTTTTAGCCACTGTATTAAATAACATGCAACCAAGAGGTCCAATGCTCTGTCTGTTCACCCTTGATCGATAGATAGATGATTCATCCTCCGCACCACTCAAGCTCTTAATTTGAATCAATAGCCCTGTTTGTACCGGGAATTCTGGGTAAACTTGTGTTTCACAGACATAATTCACAGATTGTAATACCATCCGAATCAAACATGCCTATGTTTATCCTTACATGACTTCAGAAAAGAAGGTTTTTATCTGCAAACTTGGGCAAACCTTTTGAGAAATGCAATTTTGTTCAGAGAGGAGTATCTATTGGACATTATTGTATGTGTATATATATATATATATATGTGTGTGTGTGTGTGTGTGTGTGTGTGTGTATATGATTCTTATTTAGTAGGTCAAAAACTAAACTCAACTAAAGCTAAATATCACATTATACCTTTCCTGGCAATGTTCTGGGTAAAAATTACACTTGATGAACGTTAATGAAAGAACGAAATTAAATACTTCTATTCAGCAAGGACTAAATTCATCAAAAGTTTTATTTTTTTATATACACTGTTCTTTTGAAATTATTTTTTAGAAATATTCTAAGAGAAAACATTTATTTTAATTTGCTTTGCCATTTTACTGCTTTTATTGTATTTTTGATAATAAAAAATGCATCCTTGGTGAGAAAAGAGTCAAAAAATTGCACCAATCCCAAACTTTTGAACAGTATTCAAACATGAATTTATGATTACTTTACAATTAATTTTAATAATGTAGTATTATGACTACAATAGCATGTCAATATTGTTTACAGTAATGTAATTAAGTTATTAATTTATCTTATTTTCTTTAACATATGATAAAATATTCATTCATATTTTTTCTGAATATTATCACTGTCAAATATCATTTAAAAATTGACATTCTATTAAAATATATTTTAAGAAATCCTCACATAAAATCACAAGCCAGTTTCTCTCCCACTTACACTAAACATGAACGACTCCTGAGTGAACAATACCACATCTTGTAAATATCTTGGCATATTCATTTACCTCTTGCTTTAATATTGGGTTCACATCAAAGTTTGTTATATACAGATTCATTCTAAACTTATTTAATATGGGTTTCAGTATAAACATATCTACACACTACAAAAAAAAAAAAATAATAATAATAATAATAACAACAGTGATCTCCATCCCACCAAAATCAGAACATGAAATCACAGACATCCTTTGTTTTAAATCAAACATAATCAGAAAACAGATGCTATTTGAATAGTGTTCTATGCTCATAATTAAAACTCTTAAACCGGGTTGATAGTTTCTCATAAGTACCCAGGGCAGGTTTAGTATTCGGCCATGACACGACCCAAAACGGAGTAAGACTGACATCAGTAACATCATCAGTGTGTGAACGGCAGCTGTTTGCTTGTGAATTACAGTCACTGTGAAAACACAGGGACAAACACCGCGGTCAACACTGTTGGTCTGACTATGTAGATGAGAGAGAGGAACGGTCTCAGCGGTGGGTCACCAGCGAGCTGTCAGTGCTTCCACATTGGGGCGTCAGTAGAGCGTTCCCTTGAAATGTTTTCTAACAGACTGTCAAACAGTAAAGCTATTCTCATCAATCTAGACAGCCGAGCACAACAGATGAAAATGCTTGTCAGAGAGGAAGTGTGGAGGGGGTACAGTATATTGTTGTAAAGCAAATGGGATATTTGTAAAAGGAAAGATGGGTGAGATGGGGAAAAAGCAGTGATGGTCATGAATTTTGATCTGTGAAGAAATAAGAACAGCATTTTTAGAATACAGCATGCTTTACATAAGATGCCAGTAGTATTATCATATCCTTTGTGTCAGATTGATGATTTATTTATGTTCTTTCTGCCTCATTTTTATGTGTATGCGCTAACTAGGGCTTTGCAGATAATGCGATAATCGAATGCGATTTTCATGCACATCTCATCAGTAAAGATGCTCCTGTAATTAGAAGTTTATCCCCAGCACGTGCGTTCAGATCAGGGTTGCCAGGTTTTCACAACAAATCCTGCCCAGTTGCTTCTCAAAGCTAGTCCAAAACTAGCCCAATCGCGTTTCCAGAAGGTTTCACGATAAAAAAAAAATTGCTTCCCAGGGTTAAAATATACGTTTTTTTAGCAGGGTTGTCTTGGTAAAATTAGCATTTTAGGGGCTAAATATCACGTTATTTGTACTGAGGTTGCTTTGACCCGCGGACATGAAAAACAACCACCACAGACTTGGCAACACCAGTTGGCATTTACTACACAGAGCTGTAATTCACTGACAATCTACACAAAATCAATGTTAAAATCGCAAGCGATTCTTTGTCGATTTTGAAAGCGATTTTGTGTTAGTTGTCGGTAGACTACGGCTCTGTGTAGTAACTGCCGCTCCACCTGAACCAGTGTTGCCAAGTCTGCGATTGTTTTTCATATCCGCGGTTTGAAGCAACCCCAATACCAATAACGTGATATTTAGCCCCTAAAATGTGAATTTTACCAGGGCAACTCTTCCAAAAAAAAATTATATTTTAACCCCGGGAAGCAATTTTTATCGGGGAACCTCCCAGAAAAGCGATTGGGCTAGTTTTGGACTAGTTTTAAGAAGCAACTGGGCAGGATTTGTTGTGAAAACCTGGCAACCCTGATCTAAACGCACATGCTGGAGATATACTTCTAATTACAGGAGCATCATTACTGATGGGATGTGTATGAAAATCCCATTCAATGTTTTGCACAGCCCTAATGCTAACATCTCTATAGGATCAGTACAACCTGATCTGTAGGTAGAATAGATAAACTTATGAAGAGTTTTAAGTTAAAAATGTTTCAACATCCTCGCTCACCGTCCCTATCCACCAAATCCACCTAACAATTTACTTCTGACTGTGAAGGAGGTTGTGGGGTCTAACTGACAGTGGATGCGAGTATTTAGTTCAGTTCATAAAGCACAATAAAACAACAATGGTTGACCATTGTGCTGAACTATATTTCTTAAAATCAAAGTACATAACACTATATGACTAGACAAAACAAATTGTAAATAAACAGTGGTTTAGACAACGAATCAACACTTTAGCTGATTCTTTGGGCTCTCTCTCTCACACACACACACACACACACACACATTGGGATTCCATGTTTTATGGGACATCCCATAGATGTCATGTTTTTTTTGTTGTTGTTGTTGTTTTTTATACAGTACAAATTGTATTTTGCATCACCATACACCAACCTTACACATAAACCTACCCCTTACAGAATATTTTGTTCATTTTAAGATTTTCAAAAAACAATCCACAAGGATTTGAGATCACTGTCCCCATAATGTAGGGTATAACTGAACCACTCTCACACACACAAACACATCTGAGTAAAGTTTTTTACTTTGTGTTATGTAAGAAATGTTTTCATTTTAATATAGCCTGTAGATAGTATGTGCACTGTAAAAGAACAAATATACATTTAGCTTACACTCAGTAAAATAATGACACCTACCTTTTTAAAGATGTTTAAAAGATTAAACACATTGTGTGTCACTAAAGCAAGGCACACTGTCTGTTGTCTTCATTTTTTTTTATAACCTGATGACCAGCATTGTTTCTTTAGATCATTATGCACACAAGGGCTTTTTTCACACAAGTAGAAAACTCTTTGGAAGTGTTTGACAAACACATCATTTCTACATCTTAAATGCATGACTGAACTTTTCTCATTCGACAGAACTACTTTTTTCAATTTATTTACCTAGGCCTATAACACCTTGTGTAAATGATCTTACCTAGAACAGGAAACATACACTTTGACTAGTTGACTATTTTGTATCATGTAATGTTAAATGGTTTACTAAAAAAATTACAGCACCAGCACATGCTCACCCTGCTCTCTTTCCCATTCTAGGATTAGCATTAACTTACAGGAGTCTTAAAACAAAAATGGCCAAACAAACAAAATGTGAATGGTTTCATCTGCTATCTGAACAACATGATAAAAATATCATTTACAAATCAACATACAAAAAAATGTTAACAATTGTATTCTGAATTCTATATGCATTGTAAACATTTGTTTTCCTGCTATACTCTCTTTCTTAGTGATTTGGTCGCTTGAATACGCAATAGGTTATGGATAAAATGTATCTACACAAGAGTGTGGAAACTTTAACATGTTAAAACATAAATGAGTGTGCAGCTTTCAGTTGAACCGTTTGATTTGTTTTGGTTGTAATAGTTTTAAGAGTAAAAAAGCTAGATTAATTTTTGTGTTGATGCTTCACGTTGATCACACTTTTTGGACAGACACAAAGTTGCACTAAAATAAATATCTCAAAGAGAAAAACTGTAACTTAATTTCTTAGTTTTCATTTATTCCTATTATGATGACAGCCTCACAAAGAGATGTCTTCACTTAAACACTTACAGTCCAACAAATAATTTGATAACGGCCATCCAAAACCTTGATTTGACTAAATCTTTTGGTGTAAGAGAAATGTCATATACAAAACATTGTGATTCTTAGATGTGGCACATCCTTGACAAAACATAAATGTTTTAGCACCGCTATTTACACAAATGGTATGAGAACTGAAGTAGTGTAGCCAGAAAAGAGACTCTGGGTGTGCATATGAAAATCTGGGTGTGCCACATTTATTGTCAGATTACTGTGCAAAATTATGGGATAGTATTTTTGTCACACTGCTTCCGTCCAACCAAACTCCTAGTGTTAATTTGCAGGTCGTGTCAAAATGTAGTTAATTGTTAAATGTAATAATTTTCTTCCAAATACGATATTTTTGAACTTTAGCTATTTCATTTTGTTTATTTTTCATTACAATTTATTCACTTTAAATAAATTATAATATATAATTATAGGATTAAAATGAATTGTAGTTGCTCAATATAGAGCTTTTTTTATGTTTTTGTAATGTCTGGGAAGCCAGAATGCGCATGCATCAACAGAAACATTTATTAGCTGAACCCTGTTTTTTTTTTTACGTGCCATTTATAGCAAGCCATATTACAGATGATATTACAGATGCTTTATCACATTTAAGTTGAAGCGCGTGCCGAACCGTGTGTGGTGAACCGAACGGTTTGGTTTTATTATAATCAATCAATTACAGGCCTAAAAACAATCATGCCCGAGCAGACGGATATTAGTACATCTCATCACACCGGCACCCGCGTCTAAATCGGTTGTATGGTCTGGTTTTCAGTCTAAAACAGTTGTGTCAAGTATAAATGTCTCGTCTGTTTCGGGAGGTGCGCGCGCAGTCATCGGAGGCTCGCACCCTTTTTTCTCAGATTTTGAAAAATCTTCGCGATCGACTTAAAATGCTTCCAAGATCGACTTGTCGACCGTAATCGACGGGTTGGTGACTCCAGATATAGCGACCAACTTTTTTTGAGCAAGCATTGATTATGCGTGACACAGTCTCAATTTGTGGGAGGCATGTATTGGGCTTCAAACGCTGTGCGCGCACGCGCTACGCGGGACGGGTGGTCACCCTAACTGGCACACCCGTCTAGAGTGTGTCCACCTTTGTGTGTGGGTCCATGTACATGCTGAATCGACAGGTAAAAAAATATAATCAAGTCCAAATATTAATTTATCACCAATTAACTGTTTGACAAACACTTCCTGCTTCGATGTCCAGATCTGAATTTAAAAAAATCTCAAACAGGCTCCGAAGTGCCCATCTGAATCAACCGAGTCGCGAAAAGGCTCCGAAGTGCCGAACTGAATCAACCGAGTCGCGAACAGGCTCCAAGGCCCGATCTGAATCAACCGAGTCGCGAACAGGCTCCGAAGTGCCGATCTGAATCAACCGAGTCGCGAACAGGCTCCGAAGTGCCGATCTGAATCAACCGAGTCGCGAACATACTCCGAAGTGCCGATCTGAATCAACCGAGTCGCGAACAGGCTCCGAAGTGCCGATCTGAATCAACCGAGTCGCGAACAGGCTCCGAAATGCCAATCTGAATCAACCGAGTCGCGAACAGGGTCCGAAGTGCCGATCTGAATCAACCGAGTCGCGAACATACTCCGAAGTGCCGATCTGAATCAACCGAGTCGCGAACAGGCTCCGAAGTGCCGATCTGAATCAACCGAGTCGCGAACAGGCTCCGAAATGCCAATCTGAATCAACCGAGTCGCGAACAGGGTCCGAAGTGCCGATCTGAATCAACCGAGTCGCGAACAGGGTCAGAAGTGCCGAACTGAATCAACCGAGTCGCGAACAGGCTCCGAAGTGCCGATCTGAATCAACCGAGTCGCGAACAGGCTCCGAAGTGCCGATCTGAATCAACCGAGTCGCGAACAGGCTCCGAAGTGCCGATCTGAATCAACCGAGTCGCGAACAGGCTCCGAAGTGCCGATCTGAATCAACCGAGTCGCGAACAGGCTCCGAAGTGCTCCGAAATATATATTCTAAGTAAACAACAATAGCCCAAGTTTAGTAAACATTTTTTATTGAGGCTATAAAAAATAATTCTTAATAATTCTAATTTTTAGGTGTGCCAGCTGCCACTGTGGGTGGCACAGGCACACCCTGGCACACCTGTGGCTACGCCACTGGAGAACAGTATATCGTGTCACTTGCATAGAAAATTCATTAGCAGTTTATCAGGGTCAAAATGAAATGATGATAATACTTAAACCATCCTTAGCTTGTACATTTCTTTCATTTTGAAAATCACTGGTGCTGGCAGGGGCGGCGTTAGGGGTGGGCTAAGGGGGCTTGAGCCCCGAATGTTTTCAGTAAAGCCCCGAATGTTTTTATTACCACCATGCCATCAATGAATAAAAAATAAAGTATAAAATATAAAGTAATTTATATTAGAATTTAATTAAATAAATAAATATCTCCCGACTCTCAAGTCCAGTGTCTGTCAATTTACGCATTGTCATTCACACCCGAAGAAAACAGCCCACTGAGTCTAGTGCTTCTGACTGACATGTAAACTGGCCAACCATTGATGAGCGTCTGTATGATCCAGCCAATGAAATGAGGTCTTTTGGAGGCAGGCGGTTTGTTGGCGTGTAGTATTTTACTAGATCAATTTATTTGAAAATTAAAATGGATATTTCAAAATTCTTCAAAAAAAAAAATCAAGTAAAACCACCCCAGCCAACACTTGAACGCCAAGATACAACAGCTTCAGGTAGCCTATCTGTAAATTTTAATCATAGTATTATATTTCTTTTTCGGTTTTAAATTGTGTCTGATTTAACGTTGCATTTTGAACATCTAACAGTTAACGGTTTCGCAGCACAGTCTTCAGGACACACACACACACACAGAGCGGTTATAATGTTTGGTTAGCACGGCCTGTGGCAGACTTTTCGTTTCAGGGCAACAATGCAATAAACAAGATAATAAAAAAGACATATTTCGCAAAGGAAATGGTTTAACACAAAGCATGTTGTTGTGCTCTGCAGCAACACACAGCGGTGTTTACTGAACAAATTTGCTTGAGTAAATGATTCGCTGACCCATTCATAAAAACAGTTGGTTACTTTTTTTCTGAATGAATCATCCGTTTCAAACGATTCCATTGATTAAATGACAGACCGACTCACTCAGGCATGCCGCCATCTAGTGACAAAGTACCATTCTAATTTTTTTAAATGTCATATTTCTGTATTCCAAATTTTATATTTGATGGATTTTTCTGGGCTAAGCCCCGGATCTCAACTCACCCTAGAACCGCCCCTGGGTGCTGGTGCTTTAATTTTTTTTAGTAAACCATTTAACATTACATGATGCCTACTAAATAGTCAACTAGTCAAAGTGTATGTTTTCTGTTCTAGGTAAGATCATTTACACAAGGTGTTATAGGCCTGGGTAAATAATTATAAAATAGTAGTTCTGTCGAATGAGAAAAGTTCAGTCATGCATTTAAGATGTAGAAATGATGTGTTTGTCAAACACTTCCAAAGAGTTTTCTACTTGTGTGAAAAAAGCACTTGTGTGCATAATGATCTAAAGAAACAATGCTGGTCATCAGGTTATAAAAAAAAAAAAATGAAGACAACAGACAGTGTGCCTTGCTTTAGTTACACACAATGTGTTTAATCTTTTAAACATGTTTAAAAAGGTAGGTGTCATTATTTAACTGAGTGTAAGCTAAATGTATATTTGTTCTTTTACAGTGCACATACTATCTACAGGCTATATTAAAATGAAAACATTTATTACATAACAACAAAAACAAGTAAAAAAACACCAAATACGTTTTGCTCATACTTCAAATTTTAGTTTACTCAGATGTGTGTGTGTGTGTGTGAGAGAGAGAGAGAGAGAGAGAGAGAGAGAGAGAGAGCCCAAAGAATCAGCTAAAGTGTTGATTCGTTATCTAAACTAAAGCATTCCAGTATTGTTGCAAACAATCAAAACAGTGATGGCTTAGCAATCAATATAGAGCCTATAGATCAAGCAGAACTGAACCGTTTAGAGGTTTGAGATGGTCACGTGTCTGGATATCCTCCAACCCTAAACAAGCATATTAAAACATTATACCGGACTACATCACAGGAGGAAAACAGACAGGGGAGAAGCTTTGGGCTCTGGGGTCTAGAAACCAATCCACCAAAGGTGTTGACCTCAAACACAAACATGAAAGCCAGAGGCCCAGACAACCTCCTTTCCAGAGGTGGATGTAGACCAGTCAGTAGCCACACTGCTGATGTCTAGGTATCAACATACACCATATAGATCAAACATTGATCCTGTCAAGGTGTCAATACACTCACTTTTGCTCAGCCATTTTTATTTTTCAAGGAAGAACCCAAACACCTCCTGACTAGAAGTAGGTAACAGGTCAGGAAAGAACTCCACAGAAACCCCCACAGTTCTGGTTAGAGATACAAACATCATATATCCAGTAATAAATACATCAAAAGTCAAATCGGACATCTGTTTGATCTTTTGATTTAAACACACCTCTGTCATGCCAATCAAGGGTGACAGGACCCAGTGACGTGGAAGTCACTGTGACACACAGGTCATATAGCCATAAATCAATCCAAACTGACCATGTACACATTTGACATATGACAAACTCTTTATTTATTTATTTTTTTGTCTCTCAATCATCATGGTATTGCATTGCAATATGTTTTGAAAATACAGAGCTTTGATCATAAAACCAAGCATTTAAATATCATCTTACTAAGACATATTGTTAGGATATATATAGCATGGCAACTGATATTTATATGCATTTATGCAAGTAGTCTAAAATCAGAATGCCATCTTACTTTTGCCCATATAAACTTAAAAATACTAAACATAGTTTTTCTCAGTTTAGGCCTCTGAATAGAATTGAGGTGTTTGTCCTCTGTCAGTATGAACTCATATTCTCACTATATCATATTACATGAGTCATAGAAGCCTGATATATCAAATGTGATACTCAATATATATACAGTATATATATATATATATATATATATATATATATATATATATGTGTGTGTGTGTGTGTGTGTGTGTGTGTGTGTGTGTGTGTATATATATATATATACACACACACACACACACAAACACACACACATACATATGTTCTGGACTTTACAAAAAAATGGCTTTAAAATATATATATTTTCCATTTAAGTTTTTGAGTGAACTATTCCTTTGATTTTTTTTTATTATTAATATGCATTTTTTATTTCATATTTTAAATTTATATTGAAATATATATTTAAATAAAAAATGTTTAAAATGATTCTGTAAATAAGAAACTAAAACTGTCCATAGTTGGCGGTAATTGTCTTTTTTTATTATTCGTTTAAAAGGTTGATTCATTCAGGAATGATGTAAACACTGTAGGTCTCTTACGAATACAGTAAGACATTGAATCATTGCTTCACCCAATTCGTTCAAAATGCAGATTCATTCAGGAATGAAGAGAGTTCTTCTGCACAACAGTTCTTCTGTGGTTTTACAGGTAATATAATATAGGTAATATACATACAATGCTGTGTAAAAATCATAAAGGGACATTTTTTAGATCTTATGAATCTTATACATTCTGAAGGATATGCGAGTTGCTGTCCCACATCATGTTCTTCAGTAGTATTAAATGTAAGATAACCTTGCATTAAAATAACTAATTAGAATAATGTGTTAAAACTACAGCCCTAATATACTCTACAAATTCTCATAAAATGTATTACTAAAACACATACGCAAAGACTTTCTGTCAGACACACTGCATTAAAAATTGATCAACTGATATTACAAATTATAATATAATATAATATAATATAATATAATATAATATAATATAATTACCAATATCAAAAGGCTAAACAGAGGCCAAAGCAACATTAAACAAGTGTAATCCAAAACAGCTGTAGACTGTTAGAGCCACTTTCCAGCAAAGTCCAATTCCTCAGAGCCAGTAAATCAGCTTTATGAAACAGGCACCTGTGCTGGACAAATATGATAAGTGTACACTGGCCGAACAACACTGAGGAGATTAAAACTGTTCACAGGAGAACCAGAGGAGCCAAACACAAGTGGGCTTTTTGACAATGAACCCTCTTCAAATGAAGGATAAGTCTAATGAATTACTTCTGGAGAGTCTTTTTAAAATATTCCTGCTCATGTTCTATTGCTATTCTAATTCTGTGAATTGCATCTGAGAGAAAATGGCATTTGCAACTACAAATAATAATGCCATTTCCATTCAAGAACATTAATTTTAATTTACACTTACTGTATGTATAGGAAGTGTCATGCAAAATGTCAAGATCTTTTAAGTGTTTAAACTGTGCACATTACTCTACATTTCTGAAACATGTCTTTGTCTTTTGCACCTGTCAGTTATTATTCTGATCTTCTGTTAAAAGTTTTAGAAAGACCTTTATCTCATAATACTACACAAAGGAAAATAAAGAAGAAAAAAAAAGTTTTTTTATCTACTTTAATATGTAGAATGGAAACTGATAGTGATATTAAGATTCTGCCCACCTTCAGATATTATATTATGTTATATTATATTATATTAAGAGTTAAGAAGTTCCTTAAATATTATTTGATTTACTAATTACAAGCCTAAGAGATAAGAGATTCCCACATTTAAAGATTATAGTATATTATATTGAGAGTTATGAGATTGTGCCCACCTTTAAATTATATTATGTTGTGGGCACAGTCTGAATTCTCATTATATAAAGTATAATCGAACATATATAAAGTATAATAGTATCTGACAGGTGCACAGTGACATAAAAATCATCGCTCCTCAGGCGTATGGCCCCATCTTCATCGGCTCAATGAGGCGAGATCCTTCCCTCACAAGAAAAATATGGACCTGTATTCCCTGTTTCTAGCTCCAGTCAAACCTCAGCTTCCTCTCCTGGCATGTCTTCAGACATTTTCAACCTCCCTGCCGATTTGAAACGGTCATTTGTTTCTTTTCACCCGTGTTCTGTTGTTTACCAGTGATTTGGACATCCCCTCTGGTGTCATTAGTGAGGTCCTTTTTGCCAAGTCCACTAAGATAGATGGGGTTATCAGTAGAGCCCATGGCCGCAGATCAAATCCAGTCCTGTTTGGCCGCTGTCCCTCTTTATTGCAAGGGAACACAATTACCATACAATGAAGGGCATCAGCACTGACTTTCAGTGTCTTCAGGTAGATCAAATAGTAGAGTAAAAAGAGAACAATGAATCTGAGTAACAGAGGAAGTCTCCCTTATGATTGCAGACATAAAAGATAGTTATATAAAAAAAAAGAAAATTCTGTCATTAATAACCCTCATGTCATTTTAAATCTGTAAGCCTTTTTCCTCATCTTCAGAACACAAATTAAGATATTTTTGATGAAATCCAAGAGCTTTATGACCCTGCATAGACAGCATCACAACTGAAATGTATCCAGGCCTAGGAAGGTAGTAAAGAACATGGTTAAAATAGTCTCCGCTGCCATTCCCAAGAGTACCATGACACATGCATGTGGTGCTGCTGACGTAGGAGTCTCAAGCGCTGCGCCCTGTTTACAAGCAGAGGAATGCACAAGCATGCGTCATGGTACTCTTGTGAGTGGCAGTCAAAAGAGAAGAAATCATTGATTAAAGTCACTATTTTTGTTTTCTTTGAACACCAAAAATATTAATGTAGCTTCATAACATTACGGTTGAACTACTGGACATAGACTTTTTTTTTTACCGATATCCAGAATTATTGACAGAATATTAATTTTTAGGTGAACTATTCCTTGGTAATGTTTTGGCAGGAGGGTCTGTGGTGTCTTAAAATGCTGCCTGTGGAGGAAGCTCACTGGGTTTAGGAAGAGATCACTGGTCAAAAGTCACAGTCATTATACTAATGATTTCTGTACCTGGCTTGTGTCCTCTCATTACCACAAGGCATGCATGGACCAGTCAGATTTTTTTTATTTTTTTTACTTATTTAACCTTGAATGGAACTTTCATCAATTGTTCTTAAGTCTAAAGATTTAAAAGGACACACAACATTCAACCATTTGGTTTCAGTTTTTAAATTTTTATGTTTTTCTTCAGCAAAGATGCTTTAAATTGATCAAAAGTGACAGTAATAATGTTACCAAAAGTGTTTAAAACTTTTCTCCCTGTGCAACTATCCCTTTAAGAGTTTTGAACGGTAATGAAAAAAAAAAAAAAACAGCTTTGGATACCATGTTTTTTCTTCCTTTCCTTGGCCATTCTTTACAAACTACAGCAAGCTACAAAAACACATTAGATAATATGCTTTAATGCTAGTTAATCAGTTTAGCTTAAAACTGCAAGATCTGCATCATCTGCCAGCAGAAGACTCCCTAACAAACAACTGGACAGTAATGCCAAGAATAGCCATGAATCCAAATGAAGATAAGACTTTAAACAAGTTGAGCCCTTAATTGTAATCCCTGCCTACATTCAAGGTCTTGTGGATTCAGCCAGATTCAGTTAATGAGCTTAATTGATTTGGAACCACATTTCAACAACTTAAGCGTTTTGAAAAGTAGTGCAAAAAAATATGCATACACATCTAAGCACTTGCATTATCATGGCGTTTAGAACATCTCAACATGTCGAAAGCATATAATCACATCAGATGTAGCCTACACCCGCGCACAGAATGCATCTCTTCACACTGCGGCATTCACACAAATCAGGGTGTGATCTGTGACGCGTCACTTCTTTCTTTGCTTTAATGAATGCCGAAGGTTTTTTGACTATTCTGACTTTCAGAGAATCCATGGGCCAAATTACCAAAGTACAGTCACAGCATGATGAAGCGTATTCCCTGCCGATCGATGCTACATAATTACGTGTCATCTCCCATTCTACAGAATTAGCCCTGTCTGCTGATGTCCCCTCTTCCCGTCTGCCTCTCTCTCATCACACATTGTTCTGCAGCAGAAGAACATCAAGGTTTGTTCAGGTCCGGCGCTACAGCAAACCTACTAATAGGCATCCTGCCGAGCTGTCGTTGCATCCATCTACAGATGGCAAAGATAAATTACTTTGCTTATTAAGAAACTCACAACGCAGACAAAACTGAACAGTTTCTCCCTGTGCACAATGCACATCAAACGAAGCATAAGTTCTATTCGAATGTTCAAATTGTGTGGATTGTAATGACAAAGGACACCTATTAAGCTGACTGCGCTTTTGCCAAATATTTTGTTTCTCATTTCTCATATTAAAAGTCTAATTCAAGGTTTCATTACTCAGAAGAGGGGCTTTCTGACCAGCTGGGGAATTTCAGAAGGAAACCACAGAACAGCCTTCTCCGCTTCAGTACCAAAGGTGCAAATAAACAAAAGCGCAGCACTTACATTTGCATTCAATGGCACAATGAGGAACAAAGCATCGGCCTCACTTTCTAAAGACTCCATTAGCATTTGAGTGAGAGCAGTCATGGGACGACAAGCGCAGCATTTCCCAGGGGGGTTTATCTTATGTGACTCCAATATCTCAAGTTAAAACACTTTCACGCTGACTGAATCACACTCAGACGGAAGGCAGAAGCCAATTTAAAGGTGTACCATGTCATTTTATCCATGTTTTGCTTCTAGGGAAATGAGTAGTACTATTAACAACAGAGTTTCAAATGATCAAGGCTCATATCTGTGGCCTAGAAACAGCTGTTTTTTAAGGTGCGATAAAATGTTATGTTCCTGTGAATTCACATTTAGATTCCCTGGTTGGTCAAATGTCACAGACTGACCTCTTGGCTCAATATATGCAGAATACAAATACACGTTTTCCTGCGTGTTCCAGGTTTTAAAATGTTTTATGCCAATGTTAGTGTAAGGGAACATTCTATTTTATCATTTTGTTAAGATTATGAAATGTTACTTTTGAATGTTCTCTGAATTTTCGAAAACAATTTCTAAAAAAAAAAAAAAGAGTTCCATGAACATGCTAATTGTGCTAATGTTTGGAGAACATTACTAAAGATCAGATCAGCAAATGTTCTATCAAAGTAACTGCAGAAATGTTTGCAGAGAACTTGCCAGAACGCTGCCCATTTGCCAGGGAGTACATACAGTAAAACAGACACTTTCAGCTTAACACAGATATGCCTGTGAATGCACCGCCAACCAAAAACACTTTTGTGTGTCACTGCATCCACACCAGTAGGGGTCAGCAGGGTCCAAAATGAACACTTGTCAAGTTAAACCTGTCTTTGATGTGTAAATAAAATATTTGAGCTGGTAACTGCAACATATTACATTATAAATCAAAACGAAACGCTTGCCAGACCCTCACTGAACGTCAGCATGACCCATGTGTTTTCAACCATCACAAGTTTATCTAGGATTTACAAGGCATTATTTTTTAACTCCAGGACTCCATATGGAGACACATATGGAGCATTTCTCACATTAAACCACTAAAACAGAAACAGAAAAGACGTTTCATGCACCAGAATATATTAACCTACCATACACTTTATGTCACATGCAAATACAACTAAAATAACCCCATTGTCATAAGAACAAATATATTTTACCAAACATAATCAATTAAAAATAATACAAAAACTTGTCTAATGACAATAATGTTTATGGACAGAATATTTTCTCTATTCTCTCACCATTGCCTGGTTTGTTAAAAATAAATTACACTGGGAGTGAGTATCATTCTGAGATATAAAATGTTTTTCCACCATGGTCCATAAAATAAACATGAATTATTAAAACTCATTAAATATCTATAAACTATAGGTGAAATTTCAAGCCTTCAAGTGTTTCTGGAAATACTCAATATGCTGTATGTATGAAATCATGTTGATGACTCAAAATGGGTCAGACTTCTCCGGCTGACTCGTGAGCTGAAGTGTTTCCAAGATTTCCTGTCACTGCTGTGCCTGTATGACACTTCATCACAGATTATTGAAAATACTGTAGTGCTTTAAAGTTGACTGCTTGAACTACAGTGGTTCTTTAAGGTCAGATGGTATCTGTACAAAACAAAAAGCGGAGTTATTTTCAAAGCATCGCTCCATATACAAGACCTTTCATCTCGAGCTCACTGGATGAACTGCTTCATTGAAAACCACAAGAAGATGCTTTATTTGTACTTGAAAAGGAGAGATACGAATTATTAAAGCTCACATCTCAAGGTCTTCATGGAAAACTACATTAAAGGGTCTTTATTTCCTAATCGCCACCAATTATCAGCGGCCGCTATCTCATCGATTAGCTGTGTAGAGGCTGTCGGCCTTGAAGCAAAGCCCGAGGGGAAAAAAAAATCTCTTCGTTTGCCATGAAAGTAATACGAGGAAGAACAATTCTGTTGTGTAATGAATCAGACTGAACCTCAAATGCAGAACTTTGGCCATGTACACCACGGAGATCTTAAACCAAGACTTACTGATCTCATCTTTTTTCCTTTTTTTTTACAATGTAGGTTAAATTATATCGAATAATAATAAAATAACACAAATTAATACAATTATTTATAACTATAACAATAACATTTAAATATTACCAAATATACATATTAGTTAAGATACATGTTAATTTACATTAATTTAAATAACAAATGTCATTTTATGGACTATGCTGGAAAAAACATTTCCAATCCTTACATTCAAAAAAGAGAAGAAAAAAAATCTGTGGGAAACTTTTTGGAGCACTGAGACAAAACCAACACAAATATATAAATTCAAATTCAGCCTCATGAATGAAACCCGATTCCTAAACTCTGAATAGTGCACACACTCACACTCACCTTGTGTTTCTGTCCTCAGTGGCTTGTGATGTTGCCATTGTGATCAAAGCAGCATATCCACGGCTGTGTGTGTAGCTGTGGGAGGCGTCGATGATCAGAAGAGCTCTTGATTGACAGAAGACTTCATCTGAGTCTGTGTGCACACATCAACAGCCTACATTGACTGCAAGGAGAATCACGTATTGTACATGTTTTGTAGTGATAATAAGTGTCTGAGCAGAGCCGAGCAAACAAACTGATTCCCCTGTGAAATAACACTGCAGTGTTTACATTTTTACAGCAGCCTAAAGATGCATCTGTTCATTTCCAAATTAAACATAGACATACTGGCCTATTGGGCTTAATATAAAAATAAATGTGAATAAAACTAATAAAAATAATCACAAAAACCAAGCAAATTCAAACAATTATGCAATGTGCAACGCATAAGGCACACTTCACCGCAGTGGTTCTCAATTGGTTTAGCATTTTGCATTAGAAAAGTGCCAAAAACTGTTTTTTTGGAAGTTAACTAAATGATTTAAAACTGTATTAAAATTACTCTGAATTACACTGTTCAAACAAAATGCAAAAGGACTCACATTGCACTGACTAAGAATAACCACAGTATTGTATATCCATAAACAGTATGATTTATCAAACAAACATACAGTACAAGCACTAATACTGAATAAGTATTAGTCATATTATCAAATGGCAGGTGTATTTGCACCAAAAATGCCACTCGTGATTGGATGAAAGGCCTTCGGTTTTAAAAACCAGCAGGAAAAATATCTGAATCTGCCCTTTTAAATGTCATTGGATGGCTGTATATCGAGTTATATTGTATTATTTTTTATTTGCCATTGCTTTTAACCCAGATGCCAAGCACTGTTTTAATGTGAATGTGCTGCTTTTGAATCAGTCACATGGTTTGATCCGAAATGGCTGATTTAATCCATTTACTGTACACTGAGTTTGTGATTGGTGGAATGCTGTGAGGGGGAGGGGCCTTAGAGGAAACACCTGTTTACCTGCTTCAGGTGAGAGTAAGAGCTGAATAGAGGAACTAGCAAAGAAAACACCTGACAGCACCGCTGTGTTTGTTGGACTACTCTGGATTTGGTTGCTCCGTTAAGAGGTAATTTGTCATTTTTTACGGAAATCCCTTTTTGAGTTTACATCAGTTGAATGTCAACACAAAGAACTGAAGATGGAAGTTGGTTGTGACGGGAAGGACTGCAGTTTGGACTTTGCTCTTCACAAAAGCTAACAGAAATGAAATCCTTGCCCGCTCTGACCTCCGTTAATTAGTTTTTCTGGCTTATTTAATTTCTTATGAGACTAAAATGATTACTGTAAACCGTCAGTAAGCAAGTGCTCCAAAAAGGCTTATTGAATTAAATGCGGGGTGTGTGTGTGTGTGTGTGTGTGTGTGTGTGTGTGTGTGTGTGATTCAATCCTGGTGGAGACTTAAACCTGAATACACACCAACTCATGGGGACTCGTGTCATCATGGGGACCTATGGGGAAACAAGCTTATAAATCATATAGGATGAGTTTTTTGAGGATGTAAAGATGCAGATGGTTTTCTGTGAGGGGTAGGTTTAGGTGTAGGGTGATCGAATATACGGTTTGTACAGTATAAAAACATTACACCTATGGAGTCCCTGCAATGATAGCAATCCAGATGTGTGAGTACATGTTTAAACTGTATTCAGTTTTCAGGGAACTCTCTTCCTCAAGGTTTTATTACTGTGTGTTTTATTGGCAGCTACTTTGGCACATCGTTTTTCCTTAATGATTCATAGACAAAGATAAGAATCACAGTTTCTGCCTTTCTTTTGATAACTCTACCTCATGTTTAAAACTTTACAATGTTTGAGTCTGAAGTGATTTGTATATTATAAGTGCATGCAAATAGTAATAGGCAGAAATATCAGTCAGGCAGTGTTTGAGATGTTTACATCCCATCTGGTCAAAAATATTCAAACACATTTGTCGACTGATAGTGGACATTTCCTGTTTATATTATTTCTTTTAATATTATGTAAACAAACAAAAAAAATGTGTGTATATATATATATATATATATATATATATATATATATATATATATATATATATTCATATGCTTTTAGATATTTGTACTTATAAAACAGATGATATATATGATTACATTTAAATATTATACTTATACAGTACATACATAGTTATATGTTTATGTACATATATAATATGCTTTTAGATATTTTTTCTTATTTCTTGTCTATTATGTACATATACATACACATATCAAATAGATCAAATTTGTAAGAGACAATCCATCTTTGGTTTCTGATTAGATTTTTCTGAGCTTGAGAGTGATTAATGATTTGTTTTTACACTTTTGAATCGAAACTCAAGACTTTCTCATTCCAGCTAAAATGACATTGTAATTTGTCATACGTGTGACCCTTATCAGAATCAGATGATTCACATTTACAGATAAGGTGTCTAGTCAGCAAGGGACAATGACAGTCTGTGCTTTTCTTCTCTTTTCTTTTTTTCAGGTTTTCTGTGAGAAAAGCTGACATTTGGCTATGAGCAAGTTCTGGTTGAACTTCCCCTTGCCTTTGGCTGCATTATACATCACTTCACTATGTCTAAATCATGCAGGTGTGTAAAATACAGTACTATTTTTATTTACTTATTTAACAGTCTCTTTGAGGGTTTTCTGGGTTAAAGGTCACTTTTCTCTTCACTTTGTGTGGGCTGTATCGAGTTTCAACGGCAGTCTAAGTGTGACCATGTTATGCATAAATTAACCCTGCATATTAAGAAGTTGCACTGGCCTCCCACTCCACTTTATGCAAATTCTAGTATTGAATAATACTGGATCTGAGATTCGCTTCAATGCACTTGCATGTGCATTTCAGATTTTAAAAGCAAAAGATGTAGCGTGCATAAAACAATAAGGTCATTCATTATCTGTGAGAGTGATTTGCTAAATATTAAATGCACTAAAATTACAGAGCATGAAAAGGTGTGGTTTTTGACCATACATGGATGCACTCACAGGGTTTTAACCCAGCATGCTCAACACACTCATGCTTGGACTGTTTTTATTCCAGCTGATGGACGATCTGTAAATTGCACAGATGCTCCCTGTGTTTTGTGTGAATGTGCAATACTTACAGGAATGACACAGTTATCTGACACATTCTGCTGCTTGTTGCTAAGAACAAGACCAACCTGACAATCTGTAGCATTCCTTCAAAAATAAATTAAATGAATAAATTGCAGAAGCACCTTGCAAAGACTGCTCATCTGTCCTCAAAGCTGTTTTTGGTGATTTTGAGACACAGAGATTGTAACAGGAGCATCGGAGGACAGTGCATCTCATCCGTTCACGTTGCATAGATCACCTGATTGCTGTTTATGGCATCATGTCTTTTTATTCAGCCAGTCAGCTTCTGATGACAGTTAACTTGTTTTTACTAACATTTGTGTGACCTTAACGGCTGTGGCCTTTTGTCAAATTATAAATTCACAACATTCTAAGAAATTTGGTATGGTTCTATCAAAATGTATTTGGAATAATGTTTTTACAACTTAACAGGAACGTTAGCACAATGTTTGTAGAACATAATTGTTAGCTTGGAAGATTCTCTTATATCTGTATATTATTTATACATCATTCTTTTTTTCATGGTGCTACTTGTTTCAGAATGTTCCGAGAACATTCAAAAGTAACGTTCCCATAATGTTCACAAAATAATAAAATAGAATGTTCCCTTTGTATAAACAAGAAAAAAAAAACATGAAAATCTGGACATTTAGAACGTTGAGAAAACGTGTTGTTCTTACACCCTAATGGAAACATTAATAAACACTTCTTAGAACATATGTTTGTTTGACAAGGTTCAGCACAAAAATGTGTGGTATTCACAGACAACTCTTTTCATAGGCTTAATATAGAACGTTTCACATTTACTGCAGTATTCCACCTAGTGCAGTTACTGCTATGTTATTAGCCTGTGAAAAATGATCTAGTGATCGTGGCTCAGGTAATTCATCAAATAATGGAGAAGAGAGTTACAACTAACCATATATCCAGATTCAGCATGTTGTCAAGTGCACTTTCTGCATTTAAAGAGCGATGGATGGTGTCTGGATCATTGTGGTAGAGTGATGCATGCAGACTGTCACAAGCTGCACTGTACAGCATCATCCTCCACATTCTAGCACTCAGAACTGGCAAGATTGGAAATAGCACACAATGATCTATCACAGACACACTATCACAGACAGAACAGAATGTGCAAATAAACGGCACTATTAACGGCCATGATTCATTTGAGAAAATTCTCCTCTTGATCTGTTTTTGATAGTGCACATCATAGAAAACAGGACTATTTGTGCACTTTTGAAATAAATGTCATGCCGCTTCTTCCTCTGACCAATTATTGAAATTCGTCTGAAAAAAAAAAAAGTTGATGAAATGATTCATCTTCAGAAATCATTATGGCATCACAACTATGAGCACATGACCACATATCAACATGTTCATCAGTGTTCAACAACTTGGAAGTTTCAATGATATGCATCTCTCATGCAAACAGTTTAGTCAATCATAAAAGTTGAAAAACCAGCCTGTACAGATGGCATTCAAAATGTTTTTCGTGCATGAAACCAAGGCTTCCAAATAAAGCATAGAATACGGGCTCTTTAAATCAATAAATGTTTTACAGCAGTGGTTCTCAAATGGTGAGTAACAGATCAGTTCTGATAGGAATTTTTTTTTTTTGATTGCAAATAATAAAATGCAACACACCATATAATCATGAGTAGTAAATAGCACAATAAAAATGATTACTGGGTTTAAGCAAAGTAGATGAGAACCACTGATTTGAATTATTGTGTAGAGGGAAAAATTCTATTCAATAAGACATTTTCTGAGTTGGACAAGACAGGTGTTTGTAAAATGAAAGATCATTATTCCGTATCTCTCTGTGTGAACCTTTAGCTTTGGCGGTACAGGTGACATCCACAGGACCACAGACGGTGAAGAAAGCTCAGGGGGAGAGTGTTACTCTGGGCTGCACATACAGCTTGGACGCCTCAGATGTCGGAGACCTGGACATTGAGTGGACACTCGTCAGTCAAGACATGACCCAGAAAGATGAGCTGGTGAGAGCGTGCTGAGGACACAGAATGCAGTTTAAAGCACATCTTGTATTGTATTGGTTTGTTACTGGCATCTTTAAGAATAGTAAAAATGAAAATGGATCTGAAATTTTTTCGAAAGCATCAGAATATGCTTAAAATACACTTCTTAAGATGTTTCTCAGTAGGCATGAGGGTAATTGGCTTATTTTAATCATTTCAGATTACATATCAGATTAAATAAAATACAAAAAATTAGCAAATAGGGTTATATACCATTTCATGCTGATTTTTAAGTTACAATAACAACAACAACAAAATCGAAATATTAATAATAGTATCTTAATCATTCTAAAATAACACTGACTGGTACTAAATGGTGATGGCACTAAAATAACACTAATATCATAAGAGAGACTGGATTATTTGTCACACCTGCATGAATGTTTAAAATGAACTGACGCATGCGGTGCAGCTTTTCTTTACATAGCATCTGGTGTTTTTGATAAGACAAGAATGTAGGAACGTGTTCTCAGCTCAATGGAGATCACAGTCTCCACCTCATCAATCATATCATCTTGATGGATTTTGTAATTTCCTCCCATTTCTACCTCGTCCAAACCGCTTAACCCCAGGTTTTCCAGAGATGTGTGTGGAGATTATGAGAAATCCATGCGTAATACTTCATCTTAATGACGGCAGGTGGTTAGACCGGTTACATTAGATAAGACTCACTGAGCTAGGTTTTTCTGTCTGACAGATCTTATCCTACACTGGAGGGAAACAGTACCAGCTAGGAAACCCAGACTTGATGAGTCGCTTGAAGTTTGCTGGCGACCCGAGCCTAGGCGACGCCACGGTCAGCATTTCCAGCGTCAAGGTCTCGGACACTGCCACGTACCAGTGCAAAGTGAAGAAAGCACCAGGCATCGATTCGAGGAAACTCACTTTAGTAGTGCTGGGTGAGGATGTGCTCTTTCTGTGACTGCTGACCAGTTCTGACACTCTTATCAAGCTGCAGGTTTCTGTTTTACCGGTTCTCTCCAACTTTAGCCTGCATCTTTCCTCGAGTTGCTCTCGATGGCATGACTGGAATGGTAGGTGGAGTGGATGCTTGTTGTTCACATCTGCTTTCTGTTTTCTTCTGGCAACCTCAGCCCGAACCCACCGCCTCCTGTCTACAGACTCGATGATTTACACCCTCTTGTAAAACTTTGGCTCAGTGCTGGGAGCCTTTAAGAGTGCAGTGTAATTATGGTTTTTTGAGTTTTACATTAGTTTGTTTCTATTTGATTTTAATTTTATTTTTCTTCCAAATTTTCTGGTTTAGTATTTTTTTTTTCAAGCTATTCTAGTTTCAGTTTAGTGGTGTACACACACACACACACACACACACACAGAGAGAGAGAGAGAGAGAGGGTATAGGAAATAAATCACCCCCCTTTAAAATAATTAAATTTTGTTGGTTTGCAGCCATAAATAAAGACGGACACAGTTTTTGTTTTATCCAGCTGTATTTATTCAGTGTAACCTAACATCCGAGCGAAAGATATAACACCAACATGTCAAAATAAAAAATAAAAAAATAAATAAAAAATAAAAAAAACAGAATCACCAAGTTGGAAAAAGGATCATCCGTTTGTGTCAGTATTTTGTTGTATCCCTTTTTTTATTTTAATTAAAGCCTTTAATCTGTTGGGATTTGTCTCTGTCTCTACTAACTTTGCACATCTAGACCAGGGGTGGTCCTGGAGGGCCGATGTCCTGCAGAGTTTAGCTCCAACCTGCCTCCACACACCTGCCTGGAAGTTTCTAAAACCCTCTAATCATTCACATGAAATGAGTTTTTTCTGCATGTTGGTGTTATATCTTTCACTTGGATGTTATAAGTTGCACTGAGCAAATACAGTAAATACAGCTGGATAAAATAAATACTGTGTCCGTTGCAACAAATTATGATTATTTTAAAATGGGGGGTGATGCTTTTCTATACCCACTTTGTGTGTGTGTGTGTGAATTTACAGTTTTTGCACTTTTTAGGGCTTTTTAGAGACATGTTTAAAGTTCAGATCTGAAATCAAAAATAATGAATGATCTTTTTTAATTAATAGATCATTTTTGAGCCATGTAAAATTATTTTAAGCTTTTGTTTCCACTTAAAAAAATATTTAAAATAATAAACATGTTTATATTTTCTGTATTTATTTGTTTAAAAAATGGTTGTTTGTTTCTCTGGATTATTTACTTCAATATTTTATTATATTATATTATATTAGTATATTTCAGTTGGCTTTTATTACAACTAAAGTTTTTTATGGATTTAGTGTACAATATATTGAACATTTGAATATTCCTGGTCCTTCCTTCCTTTTGCGATTTATGAGATATTAGATATGAGTGTCAACATGAAAGTGCAACCTACTGTATTTATTTTATGACTCATTTCTATGTAAACCTTATTATGAGTAGAACTTGATTTTTTCTGAGGAATGAATTAGATGGTTAAAAACAGAAGCTGTACACAAGAATGCAGTCAGACCTGCATGTGAGGTTAAAGAATGTGTGTCAAATGTCATAATGTTTATGCATCAGCCATGTGATTTTGTCCATGACTTCTGATTGTTTTTCTTTTGTTTTCCTTCAGTACGACCATCACCCCCTAAATGTTGGGTGGAAGGTAGCGAGGAGAAGGGTGGGACCGTTTCGCTTCGCTGCAAATCTTCCCAGGGTTCATCTCCTCTAAAATATGCATGGACCAAAGAAAGTGGAAACCTGCCACCAACTGCAACACAGAGTGAGTTCCCCCCGGTGCACACAGGTCTAGTGCAACTCTACTCAGCAAATATTCAAGTGAAGTTTAATATTTGATACCGCTTGAATAACCTGTAGCTTCAGGCCTGTGCGTTGTCAAGTCACATACAGCTGCTGTAGACAACAACAAAAAAAAAGACAAAAAAATTGTTGAGCCTCATAGCAACCAAACAAGTTTTAGTGTGCAACCTGTAGTAAACGACACTACAGGGTCTTTTGCAGGTCTGCACATTCTAAAAGGCTCTTTTGTTTGAAGATCCCCAGACTGGAGAGCTGCTGATCGGAAATCACAGTGAGAGCTACACAGGGAGGTACCTTTGTGAGGTCAGCAATGAAGTAGGCACTGAACGATGCACATACGCCCTTCAAGCATATAACCGTAAGTATGGATGCATCCGGAATGTATTTGCAAACCTAAGCTTCACTTAATAACTGAATCTCAGTGCATCAGACAATAACATGTCAAATTGAAAGACAGAAAGACAGCACAGATGTTTCACAAAAAGACTTAGTATCAAAGAGGTAACTCGAGAGTGAGAGTGAACTAACTCCAGGGAAGGGTTTAAGTAGAATTAATGTTAGTGTGGTCACACCATAAAGCCATCTTTTTTGTCTGTACCACATATGGGTGTCATGTCATGCAATATTTTTAATACGGCTGAAAGTTATTAGGTTGTTCAAACAGCAAATGAATTATATTCAGAAAGCGAGCGTAGAACATTTACATTATCAAAGCACGTCATCACTAACTTCAGTTTAGAGTTAAGTCATTCTCAGAATACTCCTGTTATAATAAATAA
This sequence comes from Carassius gibelio, assembly GCF_023724105.1. NCBI lineage: Eukaryota > Metazoa > Chordata > Actinopteri > Cypriniformes > Cyprinidae > Carassius > Carassius gibelio. The sequence goes on along the minus strand of NC_068378.1, from coordinate 24,752,679 downwards.
AGCTGTTTACACTGTGAAATGAATTTCTTGCTTACATGGTACATACTATACATTTGCTTTATGATGAGAAAATTGAAGCTAAGCTAAGCTGAACAGAATCGTGTGTGATCGGTCATGTGCAACGCTGTAAAAACGACTAAAAGGAAATTAGCAGAACTAAATTTAATGCCGCATTTCATTTTCACTTTATTTGTGACAGCGGTAATATATGTTTATACCTTGAAGTGTTTTTTTTTGTTGTTGTTGTTTTTTTTGACCAATTTGGTGATCAAAATTCCCACCAAAATGTGGTGATTCAAATGCTAGGTTGGTGAAAAGAAAAGATCCAGAGACTTTTGACAGGCAGATGCCAATTAGACATGTTTATTTATAATATTATTTTATCTATTAGGGTATATAAATGGTTTAAGTGTCCAAATACTTACATTAATCATTTGTAAGTAAGTCTCTTTATGCTTATTGAACCAATGGAGAAAGTTGGAAGAAATGGAGAAAGTCAAAAGATCCAGTCATTCTCTCATTTCTGTGCAGCGTTCATACCTCAACCGCAGTAGCATATCTCTGTATAAAGGCCATTATGCATTATGTGTCCTTGAATGAAATACGCAGACTCACTCAATGGAGGATTTTGTGTTAACATATTCTTTTTATAAACACATTTATTCTCCAGATAATTTTTATAAGATTAATGATTTTGTGAAACCTCAGCTGCACTTTCAGATTAAATGTATCTCAGGTTAAGAGTGAGCCACTTCTCTACATAATCAGCTGTCTTTTATCTGAATCTTTTATCTCTAGCAACCAATAAAGTGGGAGTAATTGTGGGAGCTGTGATTGGTGCATTGCTGTTGTTTCTCCTCCTCCTTTTCCTGATCTGGCTCCTGATTTGCTGTTGCTACAAGAGGCGCTATGAAAAAGAGCGTGCCAACGAGATCAGGTGAGATACTGCTGTAAATGGCATACAGGGGAGAAAAAAAAAAAACTTGTTTTTGTATATAATGGCCACATTGTACTAATTTGTTTCCTTATTTCAGTCAATTAAACATAGGCATGTCATATGAAAACAAGAAAACTAATTCATATGAGTTTGGAACAAATTCTTAATTTCTGACCATGATTTAGCTCAAAGAGGTTTAATTGTTTATATGAGGAAACTAATTCTCAGCCATGATAAATATGTTTCTATCTGCATGTGTCGGTTGTTGATTCAATGTTGAAATGTGGGTGTTGCATTTAAAAATGGAGGCAGATGAAAGCGAGCTTGTGTGAGGTGTGGGTGAATGGAGAATGATTGGAGAAGTCTGGCTTATGTCACCATATGTCGTTTTCACCAGAAGGTCCAGTTATATAGGCTATACTTTTTAATTATGAGCAGTGAGAACATGCATTATAAACGCATGCATTATAAATTTGAACTAATTGACATTACCATACTTCACAAAATGATTAATCATATGGAGATTAAGACTACTGTTTTGTATGACAAGTTTAAATATGCAAATATAGATAAAACTGTAAAGTTTGGTCAATGTAAGTGCTGCTAAAACGTTAATTTCTGGCTCAGTGCATGAGAAAAAACTCATTTGGATTGACTTTTAACGATACATATTAAAACTGAAACATTTTAGCAAAAGGTTAATGTTTAAATTGATATATATTCCATGTCTCCTGAAATGCAAAAACTCTTTGCTAGTGTTGTGTTGACAAATTAATATCTGGTAAAAATTTGGAAGGATTCCTCCAACCAACCACATACAAAAAATTCCTTGGTTCTGTACGAAAAAATGAGGAAAATGATCAACTTTGGGGCAATATTCTTTGTACAACATAAAAACTTTATTTCCATTTCTAAGTTCAGTTGTGGCTTGAAATTTATGTATAATCGACTTGGTTGTACAAGTCATTTCAACTCAATTGACATTAAACCAATTTCCATGTTTTTTATTTATTTTTTGGAAATTGCATTCAAAGTCTATTTGGCTGAAAAACCTGAGAATTTTAATGGGCTTAACACTGGCATAGTGTCTCTCTACATGCTCGATAGTTTCCCTTCAGGAGCAGAAGTAAATGTTTAGCTAATAGTTGAAGAATGTCTCGCAACAAATCATGGGTAAATACCTTTCTGACTTATCAGCAACACTGGTGATTCATTAACAACAACCACACCCAATAATGATTCTCTCAACTGGATTGGTCCCAAATATGTATGTCTCCTTTTTCTACTTCGGGTATAAATATATTTGGCTAGCATCAAGTGACATGTTACTTTCCTCTACCGTATTTTAGGGAGGATGTTCCAGCTCCCGAGAGTCGCCCGGGAAGCCGTTACTCCAGCTTCCGTTCTGCACAGAATTATTACGGCCATCAGGGGATCCATTACATCTCGGTTGGCAAAGCTGATGTCACACAGGCCGAATCTGGTCCCAGCAGTACCCAAACCGAACGCAGCAGAATCCAAAGGGAAGCCAACATGCTTGCGTCTGATCACAGGCCTTCGCTCAGATACGACAGCAAATATGGATATGCCGTATAACCACCAACGTCCTGCCAGTGGACATGGCACTCAAAAGATGCAATACTGCGCAAGACCATGGCAAGATTCGAGGGCATTAAAACTGCACAGTATATTCACATTTGTGAATTTTCCTAAAGTTCTGGATAGAGATCTGCTAATATATATGTATAGTTATGTTGATGTATTTTTGTATGATTGTTTTATAAACATCTAGGTGAAATGTGGTCATGGTAATTGAAATATATTAACTAACAAGCCTTTTAACCTCTTTATAACAATAAATTCAGCCTTTTAAGATTGATAGTAAGAGAGTTAACATCATATGAGTGCTTTACAAGGGTGATTGTGCCAAAAAAAATCGAATTACATTTTTACAATTATACAAAACTATTTTTATTTGAATATTTTTGTTTTTTTTAAATGGTCAAAATTTGAGTATGAAAAATAATAATAATAACTAAATTAATCATGCCGCCAAATTTTGTATTAAGAGAGGTTCCTATCATCAGAGCAGCTTCGAGGACCGGACTGCACAGGACATGCTTTTTGAGTTCAAAACAGCCAGATGTGGTGAAACGATACGACATGTCCCGGTCCTGTTCCCTCCAGTCAATTTTATTTATATAGCACTCTTCACAATGGACAAAGTTTCAAAACATCTTTGCAGGAAAACATTGCAATAATAATGCCCAAAATTCCATAAGGTCCTCATTTGAAAGTTCAATTAAAAGAAAATGTTGTCTTAGTTTATTTTTTCTGTAAAAGCCAGTGAGCAAGCCAACGGCAAGGAAACTGAAAACTTCACAAAGTGTCAGGAGTAGAGCAAAAGCAAAATCCCTGAGAGAAACCTCAACTTTCCTGTCAGTTCTCCACAATCCTAAAACATCTTTAAAAATAATCCTAAAAAACGGTTACTGTGGTATAGACATTGAAAAGCATCAAGAGGCCCAAGTTTGTTTAAACTAAGTATTTAAATAAAACACACAAATGGCGCATTTCCACCGAAATTACCCGGAACATTTGTACCAGGAACTTTTTTTCCCAGGAACTTTTAAACATAATAACAGCTGCAGAAATGTACTTAGTTCAGGGAAATGTGTATATATATATATATACAGCCATTAAAATGAAACAAAATATTATTTAAATTTGCCTCTTTTATTTTCATTTTAACATACAGATAAATTGAAAACAGACCAAAGATAACCTGTTAGTTTTACCCAAAACGAATTATATGTTATGTTTAACCACAGAAGGACTAGCCGAGGTGAGGCTGCTCTCGGTGGATAGATGACACATTAACAGTAATATTTTGAAAATTATCTGAATAAATGGTTGTTGAACTCAACCAATGCTGCGTGAACTCATCCAATCAGGATGTTTAGCGCTCAAGTTCCGCCCCCGAAAGTTCCGGAACTTTGTAAAAGTACCACCTCGCCAGCAGGAACTTTCTGAGGGGCATTTTTTTTCACCTGGAACTTTATTTAGTTCCTGGTTCCTGCGGTGGAAACACGGCGAGTACCAGCCCAAAGTCCCTAGTTCCTGGGTAAAGTTCCTGCGGTGGAAACGCCCCCTAAAGGCTAAGTACAACTTCTGAAACAAATCGGAAACAAATTTTTAAACACTAGGCATCATACATTCGCCAACTTTGTAAATGGTTACAGACCTGGAACAACTGAGGGGTATCTTTACATGACAACGACTGACTACAGACTTTTTTCATTAGGGTTTTTGTAAAGTTTCCCATACATACGACAATGATCTCAAAACAATCACAGTTCACATGAATCCACAAAAATGACTCTATTATTCATGCCAACCCAGCAGTCGGCGATGTCACTTATTAATGAAACACTACACACCCGCGTAAATACACATTTAAGTACATACTCACAAATAAGTGTGCACGTGACATTGGTGTTATCACAAATTTGCGTTTTTGCAAGTTTCAGAAACTTGCATTTTGAAAACTGTTTTCAAATGTTTGCATTTTCTGGCCCCCGAAACTTCATTACTGTTTCAATGATTGGCCGAAATATATAAAAAGTTTTTAGTTGCACATCTTCATTCTCCAGTTTGCAACGGTGTGTTAATATAGTGTCACTAGTATACTATTACAGTCTTTAATAATATATTAAATTAAAAATGTTTTTTTTTACATTTTGTGTGGTGTCATTTTTACGTTTAAAAAATAATATATTAAATATAATTTTTTAATTTATTATTATAGTTTTATATATTTATGTACTTTATTTAGATTGACAAAGTTTGACTAAATGAAAATTTGAAATATTGCCTTGGCAGACAGCTGAAATAACTTTTATATAAGTAACGTTTTATATGTATTTCAATTTAATTAACAATAATAATCCAGCTCTATGCTGGTGGTTGCATTTACAAAGGCCTCCTCTGTTTCTAAGATGTTGTTTTTAGTTGCTGGCTAACAGTTTTTCCCTTGTGACGCACCTGTATTGACAAGCACTCACTTCAAATCAGCAGTGTGATTTTGAGATGATGGAAAGGAAATTGTTTGCTCGGTTTGATTTGCCATCTTCTTCTAATAGTCAGGTCAATCAATGTATTGCAGTGATAGTTTTGTGCAAGAGCGCCCCCAGCTCCAGGGTCACTTGCCCTCCTGGTGGTCAGTTTAGCTCCAGTCAATTTTTCTTTTCTATTTTTCTCACAGCATTGTTTGACTAATAACCTCCGATTATGGGGAAATGGTTCTGGACTAAGGGATGGAAAATCAGAAGTGTGTGGGAGAACGACATGAAAAGATGTTTGTGAAATGAAATGAGCGCATTTACACGGCGTGTTTCAGGGACACATACACAGTGTTATTGTCTGTGAAAGACTGAACGCAGATGAATTCACATTTAATTGCACAAAGCGAAGACGGTTTCCCTTGCCAAGGTTCATTAGACATGAAAAATCAATATTTTGATGCAAAGAAACCAGTCTTTTGAAAGGAAGAGTACAAAACATCATTTTTGCACCAGCTTGATTTTCTGAAATAAACAAATTCATAGCATTCTGGGTGGTTGCAAAGGTGGTTGGGCAGTTGCTAAGGAGTTTTGAGTCTATTAGCATATTGCTAAGTGGTTTCTAGGAAGCTGTTTTAAAGAGTCCACCTCCATGCCTCATATTCAGGACTCTTCAATGTACATCTGATGGCTTTTTTTTTTATTTGCTTGCCTGGTAAAAAAAAAAAGAAAAAAAAAAAGAAACAAGGAAAATGGTGTGTGATTGCTTTAAAAAAATAACAGCATGCAATATGTCATTATTCACGAACAGTGCGAGATAAGCTATTAAACTCTGTGTTGGCTGTGCAGTGATTCACTTAGACAATTTCTATACTTTGTATATGATTTCAATCCAGCAGAATCACTTAAGTGCATTTAGTAAAGCGTGACTGTATCCAATAAGAGCAAAAAACCCAAAGTAATGGTTTAATAACAGAAATGCTGTTTTTGTGCGGTGAAAGATTAGGTTTTATCTTCTCATCTGTTGTTTCATGGCTCATTCCTGTTCCTGTAGCATTTAAGTCACTTATCAAATGAATATGCTTGTGTGGTTTTTAAAGTCCCATAATTATTATATTTGAAATGTTAATAATTTTGTTTTGAGAGTCCCCAACAACAGGTCTACATGCATCATATTCTTATAATATGAATTAAATTTTCCATATTTCTCAACGACTCTCAAACAATTCATTTATAGATGAATCTTTCCAAACCCCTCCTTTGCATAATGTTACTCTGCTCTGACAGCGCATGTCAGGGAAAAGGAACAGCCATCACCAGTACAGGACTATGGCTTATTAATCATTCATCCTATTAAAATGATAGTTCTCCACTCTGGTCTAAAAGTGGAAAAAAGTCGTCAGAGAAGTTTATTTTCACAGGATGTCCACGCAAAATGTAGGTGGGTATTATGCCAATGTAATAATTTGTGACGTATGTAAATCGCGGCATGGGATTCGATTTTAAAACAACTCATTTCAGGGTTGTGGCTAGAAGAGATACAGCAATAACCAAAAGCTAACAATAAATATAATTTTTTTAACTATTTGATTGTGTTTTATAAATGTCTGAGCCTACCCCAACCCTAAACCTACCCTTTACAATAATTCAAAAATAGTAATTATTGTTGTACAGTGTGAGAAAAATTACGCTATGTTGATGTGCGCATGTGGAGTAGTTTTTATATGCCATCTAGCCTTAACCTCCAGAGTCAAATCTTTCTTTTGAGAGGCAATAACTTAAATTATGATGCACTTTTCACATACAGCTGCATTACACACTGCATGAAACTTACTTTTCCAAAATATTATGAAATATTATGGCTTGATTATTTACACAATGGTCGAAAAAAATAACAGGATGATTCTGAGGGCTGAGAGTGGATATCAACTTTTTGATATTATCAAAGATTTAAGTTATTTTGGCTTTTTAAAGTGACAAACAAACTAATACCTCAAATCCTACACCGTTCATAGAATCCATGCAACTGCTGATTTATGTGCTGTGGCGGATCTGAAATGATGTTCCTTCCTGAAAGATGACATCAGTAAAACACTTTTTAGTTAAACGGATTTTTACAAAGAAAACCTATAAATGAGAGAAAATGATCAAACTGAAATATTTCCTAATAAATAGCTTTTTTTTCAAGTTAGAAATGAATGCCCACATTCCAATTCTTAGTGAATTCAAAATTATAATTACAGAAAAATAATTCATATGATTCCATATATTAAAAAGTCAGTTTAATTTTTTATCCAGTGTATGCTATGATGAGGTGGTGAAAATGTAGCATTACTCGTATTTAAAAGGAACTCTAGCTGTGTGTTTGTTCAATTAAATCACTTCTGTATCAGTCTAAATCAAGGGGCGCCATTGCATGTGTTTTTTTATTTTTTTTTGAGGGGGCACGTCAAGCTTGTCATGTGACAATAGCACTGTACAACTGATATAGGCTTATGTTTTATTTTATTTTTATTCCTTTTTTAGCTACTATTACATTTCAATTATACAGAGAGCAGAGAACATTTACATTATGAAAGAACATTTTCACTTCAGTCTAGCCAGAGTTCAGGCACTCTCAAAAACTCCCATTTAATTCACTCAACCCGTTTACACTGTGAAATTAATATCTTACTTACATTTGTACACACATCTGCTATAATCCAGTCAGCGAGGATGTGAACGACACACCACGTTTCAGCGATGACTCATCTGAACTCTCTGATTGGCCATTGCATTCATAAACACAACAGAATTGTGTGTGATTGGTTATAAGGCAGCGCTTTACAAATGCGTCTGTTTCTGACTCAGCACCAGCCAAAACGCCAACATGGATTTGAATTCATAAGCTGACGCTGTGCCTGAACTGAATAATCTAATCACATCCGTGTGATTGTATCAAATATAAAAAAATATTATTTTTTAAAAATGTTGTCTTTTGGAAGCTGCATTTAAAATCCACTTGGCTCAGAAATCTGAGGGGGCACTTAAGTCTAAATGAATTCATAGTGATTTATTATTGAATACCCATAACAGCTTTCATGGTTTATACGATGTTTGGATTCACAAACAGAATACTGTGGTTCCCCTGATTATCCGAGGCTTTAATCCTTCGGATCTGTGGGTAAAATGTCAGGGTCGTCTAAGTATTCTCTCTATCAGAGGAAACCGACTGCTGGGTTACTAAGGAAACAGGAAGACGTTTGGCTCAAAGCAAGCACCGCTGCAGGTTTTGAATGTGTTCACCAATACTAGCAGAGAGCGCCAAAGTTCGTCAAGAGCAACGTGCTTACGTTGACCGCGTTATTTGCTGCATGTCACACCATATTCCAATTCAGGCGCATGCCGCATGTGAATGTCAGGAAAGCTGTTTGTCTTGTGACTGAGGTGCAAGTCTTCCATCATCTCGCTGTGATTCGGTGTATGTGTGCTAGTCAAATGAAACCTCCAGACATCCAGGGTGCATTAGCACAGGAAGGACGGATGCAGGCAAAGCAGTACGACCACCACTAAATTTGGCTTCAATTTGCATTGGGCACATCTGAATAAGTATCCAATATGATTTCATAATGCGAACAGCAGGTTTAAGCAGATGCCATTCATCATGGCGAACAATTCATACATATTAAAATCTCAGTTTCTTTTCTTCCAATCCTGGATTTGCTCACAGCCTTGTTAAACGTATTTTAAAAGGCCAGCCTCTAATTCTTCTTATTATTTATTATTCTTATTATTTATTTATATATATATATTTATTTATATATATATATATATATACAGTATTGTTCAAAATAATAGCAGTACAATGTGACTAACCAGAATAATCAAGGTTTTTAGTATATTTTTTATTGCTACGTGGCAAACAAGTTACCAGTAGGTTCAGTAGATTGTCAGAAAACAAACAAGACCCAGCATTCATGATATGCACGCTCTTAAGGCTGTGCAATTGGGCAATTAGTTGAAAGGGGTGTGTTCAAAAAAATAGCAGTGTCTACCTTTGACTGTACAAACTCAAAACTATTTTGTACAAACATTTTTTTTTTCTGGGATTTAGCAATCCTGTGAATCACTAAACTAATATTTAGTTGTATGACCACAGTTTTTTAAAACTGCTTGACATCTGTGTGGCATGGAGTCAACCAACTTGTGGCACCTCTCAGCTGTTATTCCACTCCATGATTCTTTAACAACATTCCACAATTCATTCACATTTCTTGGTTTTGCTTCAGAAACAGCATTTTTGATATCACCCCACAAGTTCTCAATTGGATTAAGGTCTGGAGATTGGGCTGGCCACTCCATAACATTAATTTTGTTGGTTTGGAACCAAGACTTTGCCCGTTTACTAGTGTGTTTTGAGTCATTGTCTTGTTGAAACAACCATTTCAAGGGCATGTCCTCTTCAGCATAGGGCAACATGACCTCTTCAAGTATTTTAACATATGCAAACTGATCCATGATCCCTGGTATGCGATAAATAGGCCCAACACCATAGTAGGAGAAACATGCCCATATCATGATGCTTGCACCTCCATGCTTCACTGTCTTCACTGTGTACTGTGGCTTGAATTCAGAGTTTGGGGGTCGTCTCACAAACTGCCTGTGGCCCTTGGACCCAAAAAGAACAATTTTACTCTCATCAGTCCACAAAATGTTCCTCCATTTCTCTTTAGGCCAGTTGATGTGTTCTTTGGCAAATTGTAACCTCTTCTGCACATGCCTTTTTTTTAACAGAGGGACTTTGCGGGGGATTCTTGAAAATAGATTAGCTTCACACAGACGTCTTCTAACTGTCACAGTACTTACAGGTAACTCCAGACTGTCTTTGATCATCCTGGAGGTGATCATTGGCTGAGCCTTTGCCATTCTGGTTATTCTTCTATCCATTTTGATGGTTGTCTTCCATTTTCTTCCACGTCTCTCTGGTTTTGTTCTCCATTTTAAGGCATTGGAGATCATTTTAGCTGAACAGCCTATCATTTTTTGCACCTCTTTATAGGTTTTCCCCTCTCTAATCAACTTTTTAATCAAAGTACGCTGTTCTTCTGAACAATGTCTTGAACGACCCATTTTCCTCAGCTTTCAAATGCATGTTCAACAAGTGTTGGCTTCATCCTTAAATAGGGGCCACCTGATTCACACCTGTTTCTTCACAAAATTGATGACCTCAGTGATTGAATGCCACACTGCTATTTTTTTGAACACACCCCTTTCAACTAATTCAACTAATTGCCCAATTGCACAGCCTTAAGAGCGTGCATATCATGAATGCTGGGTCTCATTTGTTTTCTGACAATCTACTGAACCTACTGGTAACTTGTTTGCCACGTAGCAATAAAAAAATATACGAAAAACCTTGATTATTCTGGTTAGTCACATTGTACTGCTATTATTTTGAACAATACTGTATATATATATATATATATATATATATATATATATATATATATATATATATATATATATTATCTACCTCTCAAATATTTAACACAATCACTGTTATTTTGAATGTGAAAACGTTCTTATATTATTTATCTCTAAGCCGTATAATAAACTGTCATTTCTTTATATATATATATATATATATATATATATATATATATATATATATATATATATATATGTGTGTGTGTGTGTGTATGTGTGTGTGTGTGTGTGTGTGTGTGTGCGTTAAAACATATAAACAATAAAAAAATATGTATTTTAACAATGAATAAATTATTAACAATTATTATAAATTATATATATATAGACACACATAAATATTACAATATTTAATAAATCTGGTATTGATTTCTTGCTATTTTGGGGAATGACAGCTGTAAACTAATTATATTTTCAATTTAAATAAAATCTATTTAATTGAGCTTCATAACATATATTTAGTATATATTCAAAATATAATTTGTCCATAAAAACTACATTTTTTGCCATATGGGATAATGCCCTTATACTGAATTGCATTAATGCTATAATCATCAAAGTAAACAAATATTATGTTACTGAAAGTATATTTGTGTCTGACAAGATAAAGCTTTGTATCAGAAAGCGAATGAACTCCGCAGCAGACCAGAGATTGAATCACACTTTTACAGCAGCCTTTTAACCGCGTTTTTGTTGCTGTGCACCTGTTTAGATGTGCACCTGGGTGTGAAACCCAAAATTACAAGCCCACCGGCCCCCGATTGCCATTTGAGTTGAACCACAATGTCTGGATGGTGGTTAAAATGACTAGTCATGCTTCTGTGCCGTAAAACAAGCAGCTTTAAATATGGTTAAAGTCCGCGTACTAAATCATCCTTCAAATCTGGCTTCTTGGCTGGTGTATAAAAGTCAGGCAGCTATTGTCAAGAGCTTTCAGCACTACCCATAGCAATTCAGCTTCAAATCTCTCCCTATCATTTACTATTTCTTAAAAAAAAAAAAAAAAGTTGCATTTTGCCATGACAACAGGACAGTATTTTCTGGTCATTTTTATCTCCTAAATGCACGAGGAGCTCGAGTGAACAAGAGAGAAAATATTTGAGGCCTCCAAAACAAGGTACTTACAGTAAATGCTTTTTAGTGTGTGCATGTATGCGCTCATATTCAGTTGGTATGTAATGTGTCAGATGTTTCTCCTAAGATGTATTTGAAGGTATGTGAGTCAATAGTTTCCTATAGCTACAAAAAAAAAAAAAAAAAAAAACTGTTTAGGAGGTCAGAACAGTTGATCTTTTTTGTTGTCTGAGTTGATAAGCTCTCTGACCTTTGAGTGCAGACTTTGGTATCTTTACAATTTTATTTTGGTATTATTTATATAGTATTAATATTTATTCTTTTTTTAATAGCTTATATTTTTGTATTTACATTTAAATGTTAAAGTAATTTTGTTGTGTACTTTTGTCTTTTTAAAATAGTTTTTTGAAGGGGGTGGGGGTATATTTCTTTTTTAGCTTTTCTTTTTTTTTTTTTACTTTAGTACTTCACCATAAACTAATTACAGTTAGCTTCCAAGGGCACCATTTTAGTTAACCTAAGGTTTTTATATATTCTGTATAATTTTATTTTATTTAAAAAGACTTCGTTAGCAATGACACTTTACCACTTTTATTTAATGTAAAGTATACAAGACAACATTTATCATCTAATATTTATACTTGACTTCGTTTCATGACTTCATTTGACATTAATATTTTTAGTAAACTCTAAAAATACAGTTTGACAGATCTTTTCCGGTACACAAGATCACATGGGTCTTTATCTCAGGAGAGACATCTAAAGATCTAAATGTAATCTGTCTGCAGATTTAGTACTGTATTAAAGAGATCTCTTTTTCTTTTCTGTTTGTTAATGTTGAGATCACAATACTCTTTCAGAGAACAATCGATCATGCTGTCGTCCTTGGACAAACTCGTGGCCTGGATACTGACTGGCTTCTTGGCGATTCTCACTATCTTCTTCAACATGTACCTGCTTCTGATCAACCAGAGGAACTACCGGAAGAGCACAAAGCCCCGACTGAGCCCAGCCGACTTCATCATCACGGCCATCTCCCTGGCCAGCATCTCCCTGCAGGTTCTCACGTACTTCTGGCAGACCTTGGATGTGATCGACACTGTGTGCCGCATCAGCTTAGCGGGAGCCATCCTGCTGGTGCTCATCTTCAGCCTCAAGTTCATCATCTTCTGGAGCACGGCGTTCCTGACCTTCTACTACGGTAATAAACTGGTGGTTGAGCCCGTCCACTGCTTCACACGCATCCAGGAGGCCATCATCAAAAACGTCCACATGGTCCTGGCGGTGATCGTCGTGAGCGGCTTTGCCAATTGTGTGCCATTGCTGAGCGTGTTGACCTACAACACCACCACCACCACCACCACCAGCGGACTGAGCGATTGTGGGTCCATCATGCCCACCGACACGACCGGACTCGCCTACATCTTCTACTACGTGATCATCTCTGACATCGTTCCAGGAATCATAATGGTCAAATGCAGCATTTCCATCTCCTACTACCTGGCCAAACATCTTCTGGACATGAAGGCCAGTAGCAACAGCGCCCATGGGCCCAAGCTCGGCACGCAGATCCGGGTCATCAAGATGACTCTCAGTTTAGTGGTCGTGTATGTGGTCTTTCTGATCGTGGACATCGTCACGCAGATAACGGTGGTGCTGATGAGGCAGAACACACTGGCCCTGACCGTTCTCTTCGCTAGCATCTACACCACAGTCAGCGCGTTCGTGCTGGTCTATGGGAAGAAAAGCTACTGGAAGGAACTGATTGCAACGTATAACCTCTTTTTAGACGAGTACCCCTGTTTGAGCAGCATGAAGGTGGAAGAGGTCAAAACAGAACCGCATGAGAACAGCAATGGGCACTAAGCTTGATAGAAATGATATAGTTGTGTAGCTTCTTGCTATTTTTCCTGAAAAAGATCCTTTGAGAAGTCTTCGAAATCTTCACTGCGTACAGAGAAGCAGATCTTAAAATGATCTGCACAAAACAAAAAAGAGATTTTAATTCTTTTATTAAACAAATAAAATAAAAAAATTCATTTTACAACTCCCCTAGAGTTAAACAGTTGAGTTGTACCGTTTTCGAATCGATAACTATAGAAGAGTCAAGTTTTAAATAGGAAAAATATTGAAACTTAGGTCATTTTTGAGCGAGATGCTATCGGTCTAATCAGATTCAATGATCTATGCTAAGCTAAGATAAAAGTCCTACCGCCAGACCCGGAGATCGGATGAATGGATTAGAAAACGGTAAAACTCAACTTTTTAACTCTAGGGGAGTTGGAAAATGAGCCTATTTTCAAAAATAGTGGCATGTTCCTTTAAATGTGGCTAAAATATTTAAATACTTATAGGCTATAATAATCTCATTCTACACATTTATAGAAATGATATAGTTAGCTAGAAGCTTCTTGCTGTTTCTTGTTCATACAAGTTTACACTTCTTTTCATCTGAGATGAACAGTGCGATTTTCTAACTCATACTCATAGGTCTGAGCATTAGATGCTATTGCAGATTGTGTTATGAAAGTTTGCACAATCATTCTGCTCTACCAGTCCTTGAAGATTCATGATTCAACTTGTCAATGGTTGACATGAATAAACTATAAAACATTTGCTTTTTGTGTAAAGAAACTCCTTTGTGTGCTGAAAGATGCTCCAACGTATTTAGCTTTGAGCAGATGCTTGCAGTTCATCAAACATGGCTTTTTTACTTATTAAAATTCTGCAAATGTTTGCATCACTGGTTCTCACAGTAGTTTGACGGACTCATTCATGAGGCTCATTAAGCGCAGGAACATAAATGAAAGAATTTCCAGCAACGTTTCCTTCTTTTGAGTTAGAGATACAAATCTGTACTTTATTATCTGTACTGTAAGTATTAAATGTTTTCTGCTTAGGTCAGTTTCTCTATACTCATTCATGAAGAAATTATAATTTTATTTAAGTGTATTCATAAATATTACACTAATTTCTTTCAGCCAAAGCAAGCATTTTACAGAGTACTGGATGCCAAAACTTCACTGCATCATTTTGCACCTTTGGATCTTTAAAAAAAAAAAAAGATTTTAAATGAACAGTGGCTAAAAAGGATTAGACACAAAACAACTAAAACGTTTTAATTGCTCTGCATTTAATCCATCCAAAGAGGACACACACAGTAGTGAAAACACACACACTGTGAACACACACCCAGAGCAGTGGGCAGACATTTATGCTGCGGCACCCGGGGAGCAGATGGGGGTTCAGAGCCTTGCTCAAGAGCACCTTAGTCGTGGTATTACCGGCCCGAGATATGAACCCACAACCGTAGGGTTAGGAGGCAAACTCTCTAACCACTAGGCCACAACTTACCCTTTTATTTGATGGAAAATACGGTAAAAGCAGTAATATTGATAAATATACTTTTTAATAAAGTCCTTTCAAGTCAGTATTTTGCATGTTCTTAGCCAGTAACTAATAAGAATAAATTTAACACTAGTACTTACGATTAATGCAACGTCTGGTGCTGCATGATTTTGCATATCTTTTTGCAGTCAGTAAAAATATGTTTTTTACAGCAATTAAATTTGTAAAATGAGACAAATCGCAGTTCCAGATCGCTCCACAAATGCTAATTCGCCTGTCCACTCGGATTCCAAAGAATGATACTAGTGTAATTTTTTTAGATATATATTAGCAATTGCACGTTTTCCGGCAATGCCATTCCAATTTGTTTTCCTCTTTAATATTCACGTCATCAGACCGTTCTGAACATGAAATCACCCTAATGATGGATTTTCTGTTCTCATTTTATAAAATGATTTAAACTTTTCGTTGAAGTATATTTTTTCTGGCAGTGACCATGCTATTGATCTTGTTAATTTCTTTGTTACTTTTTGCTTTTTATTATTATTATTATTATTTCAAGTTTGTTTTCTTTCTTGCAAGAAAAAAAAATGCAATTAAATTACATATTTCGAATAAGCAACAAAATCTTAAATGAAATGGAGCTACAAAAGCATATTTTTCAGTCTTTGGTGAATCAAAACGCTTGATTAATATAAGCATTTATTAAACGAATGATTTTTTTTCTCAGTCTTTCGGTTGAACTGAGGATCTCCATTTCTGAAGGCAAGTTCAAAGTGGTGTTTCCATGGAGATATCCATCAGTGGCATGTAAGATTAAAGGATATTTAGCAGTCAATCATTTTCCAAGCTTATACAAAGACTATATGACGTCACGTAAAAAACCACTTTCCAGCAGGAGGTCTATGGAGAAGAGGACAGCGGATATACTATTCTGGTCTGCCATCGAACAAAACGAACAACAGCAAATTATACTGTAAGCATCCAAAATTCAATATAAGCCACATAAATGATTTGGATGGTCTAGAGGATACTTGACTTTGTGTGCATTATATAGTTCAGCGCAACACAGAGAAGTGTCAATTAAAAAAAAAAAAATTTATAAAAGAAAAAGCAAGCAAAAAAAAGAGCGACCCATTCACAGGCGAGATTACTCCGTATGTAATCTCCAGCCTGAGGAACGGAAAGAGCTTTGATCTGCTCCCACCACCTCCATTTCTGGCCACTGAGAGAGAACAGATATCAAGAGTATAATGTCATCCTGGGGCATCTTAAACTCAGGACATGACCAGTTAACACCTGACGGTCAGGGGTCTGGATGACTCAAGAACATCATTTAAATAAGATCACTGTGACAAGTTACTCTTTATTCAAGCAAAAACACACCGTATATTATACATATTTCACACAAAAAATATAAAATATTTAGTATATTCACAGACAAAGATTGCCGAGAGCTTATCACCCGCAGATTTCCCCCGAATACAGTCTGACCTCTCGGGGAGATCATTGACAGTGTTGCAGAGTCTGAGTTTTTCTCGGAATCGGGCTACTTTAACACATAGACTGTATAAAAACATGGATGTAGTGTGTCCGTGAGGTCACCGAACGTCGCCATTTTGGCAGCGCGTCACTCCTGGATAATCAAAAATGGGAAAAGAGGCGGGACGTTTGTGGAGTTGGTTGCTGAAACCAGTCCTACAGTGGTGACAGCAGCAGCAATCCACCTGTCACTCAAGTGGCCACACCCCTAATTATGCAGAATTTTAAGGCTTGATATAATTTAAAAGGATGAGTTATAAAAAACAAAAAATATATTAAAACACGCCTCTCAGAGTTGTCATGAAGGGTAAAATTAGTTATATAGACCAAACCACTTTATTTGTTTTTCTGCTAAAGTTGGGCATTTTACAGGTCATTTGACTTAAAACCCTTTAGTGAAAAACTAGTAAACAGTCCAAGATTAATTTTGCCGCTTTATTCAAACTGGAGTGCAAAAATTCTCAAATAACAGTTATGATTGGTTGTTTCCCATTGGTTTTCAGGGGTTTCTGCCTGCAGGTTGTGAAAACTGTCCACTTTGAGTGCAAAAGAATAATTAAATTACTTGAAAAATGCATGCATTTACTATACTAAAACAGTTTTTGGATGTTGAAATGATGTAGGACAGAGTAACCTTGGTTTGTATTTTTGCTCAGAATGAAACAAAATAAAATATTTCACTATTTCATTCATTTAAATCTCATTTATATTATAGTTACAAGTTTAAATAATTCAGCAAAGAAAGTCCATATTTACACTTAAAATCCCTTTAAAAAACATAGGTTTGGTTTTCCCTGGAATTTTGCCAACTTTGTCACATTTGTTCTGATAATTGTGCGATTGAATACAGAATGTACAAAACATTTCATGCAGAACTAGAATTTTCCATGAATTAAATATTACAGTATATGAATTAAATATTACCATATTTGCAAAAAACACTATTAAAGTACAAAACTATGCAATCTTTATGAAAACTACCTTATTATAAAGAACACATTACAAGGATAAAACAATGCAGAGAGACCAAGTGTAGTTTTTAACCAGTGAACCAATCCTGCTATTCTGATATCTTTATGTAATAATTTCATTACTGAATTAAGTTTTTTTTTATTATAAAAATGCAACTTTCAATTATTAATTGTCATGCTGTTTAATGCAACGCGCATTCAACAACATGACAATTAATAATTTAGTTGCATTTTTATCACGAAAATTAAAAATGTTGAATCACAAAAGTAAAAACAATCTAAACATATCTTATAAAGAAATAAAAAAAATACCATAAGCAAAAAATACAGTGTACAAATACAGTGCATGTGCTGCTGAAGTGTGATATTTTGACTTGAGGTAAATGAACAAGCAAGCCCTAAATCTGACTTGGTGATCTGAAACGTTACTGGCTTGTTTCACAGAGCAATGTTGCTCCGAAATAAAATGTTCCAATTAGGTGGCATTTAAAGAAACAGTTCACACAAAAATAAAAAATTGCTGAAAAATACCTCATCCTCAGTCCATCCAAGACGTAGAGAAGTTTGTTTCCCCATAAGAGAAACAAATGTAGCATTACATCACTTGCTCATCAGTAGATCCTCTGCAGTTGAATGGGTGCCGTCAGAATAAGTGTGTTCGTTTGTAAGAAACAAGTCTATCATTAACAGGTTTTTAATTTCAAACTTCTGGCTGAAAGTTCATTTTCCAAAATATTGCTTTCTTGTCTGAATCAGGAGAGAAATATGCACAGATCCAGCAGCATTTACAAGTTAATACAGTCCATAATAATTCTAAACAGATATGTGGGTGGATTTTGATGTGATAGGACAAACTTGAATTTTTCACTGGAGGAAACATTATTATGGACTCATATTTTGGCCAGAAGTAATGGCTTCAAATTAAACTGCTTTAATGGATTATTGATAATTAGTGCATGGACTGGAGTGGTGTGGATTACTTGTTGTTACTTGATGTTTTTATCAGCTGTTTAGACTCTCATTCTGACGGCACCCATTCACTGCAGATGATCCACTGAGCAAGTGATGGAATGCTACATTTCTCCAAATCTGTTACCATGAAGAAACTAACTCATCTACATCTTGGATGGCCTGAGCGGGGGAGCACATTTTTAGCAAATGGTAATTTTGAGATGAATTATTCCTTTAAGTGTTGACACAATAGGTAGCATTCCTGAATTCAAGCACATCTTTTTTGCTATCATGACAAAAATAAATGTAGACTTTTAAATAATTTCAGAAAGCCTGGAGTTTTATACTGCATCTTCTGCATTCTCTTCAATAAAATTTAATGCACAGGATTTTTTAAAAGTTTGGGATTTTTAATACAAATATTGCTCTGTGGAGTGAGGAAAAAAAATAACACTATCAAGAGTATTTTCTTGCTTAAAGGGAGAAGTAATGCTAACTGTGCAAGAGGTCCAAATACAAAAGTTTTAACTGCGTGAACATGCAACCAGACAACTATGAGCAATGTGCAAAGTGAATTTGTGAACAGATTCATTAACTTTAAATATCTCGATTTATAAGGCACAGATACAGGTTGAGATAAAACTAATCCAGTGGATGTGAGGCTGATTTAAACTTTAAACAAACCAACCAACCAACAGTCACGTTCCTGCCCAGCAGTTCTGAATAAATACACACTGGAGGTCCATTTCCAAATAAAAAAATTATAATAATGCTTTATCATGATGAAACTGCTGTTTTGGCTACCAAAAATAAATTATAAACAGGTTTAATCAGAAATTTCAAAAAACCATGACAAACAATATCTCAGCTCTGAATTTTTTAAAGGGGTGCCATTATGCTTTTTCACTTTTTCAACTTTAGTTTGTAATGTTGCTGTTTGGGCATAAAACATATCTGCAAAGTTACAAAGCTCAAAGTCCAATTCAAAAAGAGATATTTTATTTAACAGAAATCACTTTTCAAAAACTTCAACGATTGATTCCTTTAGATTACAACGCACATTTTCCTGCATTTTCGACTCAAATTGATTTGATTTTAATGCAATATTTACACTGAAGCTCTTTAGTAAGAGGCAGGACATTTCCCCACCAGGCACCGAGTGCTGTCAATCACACAACACACACTGGCCAAGCTAACCAATCAAAGCACACACTGGCCCAGCTAACCAATCACAGCACATCTCCAATTCCAGAAGGCGGGCCTTCATTTGATACAGGAACTATTTGAGCTGTTCATGCCAGACTAGGGAGAGAGGTATTGTCATAATGTAAAATATGTGAAAAATCAAGACCTTGTAAAAGAGCATAATAGGACCCCTTTAAAAGAGGAAGAAGTACCATTAAGTAGTGGGGTTTTTTCACAGCACACAATTATCTGAGAGACAGTACCGCGGGCGTCAGGAGAACTGGACTGGGTTTACTGTGGATTGCTCTCGTTGGTGGGAAACATGGACTTGCGTGTTTTGGGTGGCGGCGGTGGAGGCTTGTTTTCAGCTTTCGTCGGTAAAGGTGGCGTTAACTACAGGTGAAAGACGAAAAGCATTTTAACTTTCTATATCATTTATATTTTGGTTAAAAATTTTAGATCAAAATACAGATCAATGTACAAAGGAAATAGTAAATTTACTGCCAATAATTGAGCTATTTTCCTAGTGCAGACTGTGCATGCTGTGTCTTACGTCAGAGGTGGAGTTATAGATGCTCTCACTCTCGTGAGGGTGTTTTTTGGGTGGCATTGGTGGAGGGGTGTTCATGATGTCCAATGAGCTGAAGTCACTCTCGCTTGGGAGACACGTGTAACCTGCGGGACAATGATCAATATGAGGTTTAATAATGTTTATACAGATGTGCTGTGTGCAGGATCAGTGTCACAAAATCACAAAAAAATATATTATAATAATTATGTGTATGTTTTTGTGTGTGTGTGTGTGTGTGTGTGTGTCTGTATAAAACTGTTATTTTTGTAATATTTATATAATATTTATTGATATTTTGAACTAGGTTTTATATATTCGGTTTCGCTTTCAATTTAGTTTAACTTTTAATAATTAATAATTTCACTATGATTTTTTGTTTTAAATCAATTGAAACTTTTATTCAGCAAAGATGCATTCAAATTGATCAAAAGTGACGGTAATGATTGTAACATTGTCACAAATGCAGAGTTAATGAGGACAAGAGACTTCTTTCAAAAACCAACCCCAAGCTATTGAATGGAAGCATATATTGAAAACAATTTAATTTTAAAGAAAAAGAACTGTAGCACTATGGTACAATGATGGTAGCATTACCATATTCATTCACCATGGTAAAGAAAAACCATAGCTCATGTCAAAAAAAACAATCTTGGTTCGTGTCGGTTGTGTAGTTGTGCACTCACTGGAGCTGCGTGGTGTGTGCGGTGAGGCAGGCATAGGGCTGACAGGGTTGTGTAAACTCAAACTGGATGATTCTCCATGAAACGGCGACAGTGTTAGCCTCCGATCTCCTAGCGTCAGACTTTTAGGCCTTGGCTGCTTCTCTGGAGGAATCTGTCACCACACAGACAGCGTATACAATGAATCATATCTCCAAATATTAAATTAGTCCACATTGAAAATGTTCTCTCCTATGATTTATTCCACTCAATTTCACTATGAAATGACACAAATCAATATCAAACAGAAGTTAGCATCAGAGAATGGTCAGAGCCATGAACAGAGGAAATAAATAAAAGGCACCTCGTCGCTGTCAGCGGGTCGCTCCAGTAAGACCTGAGACTTGCTCATACTCCATTCTTTCCTGTTCCTTATACTTATCCGATTATCTTCCTCCGAGCGAGACAGAACTGAAACCCTGCTGTCGCTCACACGGGAGAGCAGCGAGCTGAGAGAAAAAGAGACAATCAGATCAAAACGACAACATTCTGGTCAAGCAACACATTTGCTTTAAGATAAACACTTTCCTTCAAATATTTTTGCAATGCACAACTGTTTCAAAGTAGGTTTACAGAAAATTCACGTGTCTACATTACAATCTTTTAATGTGAAGGAACTATACTGTAAGTAAGCCACTCGTGGGTTGAGTGACTCAGAAGTGGGAACCTCCAAAGTGAAACCTGATATAAAACTTCACTAGATTCTTCTGAGATCTGTGTCTCATTCACTCAGCTGCGTGTCTTGGTAATGGCTACTTATTTAAATGATATACACGCTTGATTAGCATTTCAATAAGAACACACCTGCTAAAAAATGGCAACGCTAACTTGAGAAACACTGACATAAAAGGAAGGTCAAAAAAAAGGTTTTTCAAACATAGTTGGAAACGTGACAATTAAAAGATAAATGCTTTGAGTACCGCTGCAGCTTTTGGCAAACACAGAAAAGTCACAATAGAAAAGCACAAACTACTTGCCATCGTTTTAATCCGAAACCTGAATATTTTAACATGCAAAGGAGGAAACAATAAGATTTTCTAAACTCTTCAAGGACAATTTTTTTTTTAATGAATTTTAGTCTAAACCTTTACAATTATGTCAGTCTGAGCAGCACATTTTAGCACTTATTGTTTTTTGAATCCATCGCAATGTACTTACTTTTGAATTTCCGAATGACATTGTTAATTTGCTATAACTGATAAATGACATAATACATGATATTTTGCCTAAATAAATAATAAAAACATCAAAAATAAACACCATATAATATTATAAATTATTATATTTATGTGTGTGTGCGTGTATATATATATAGAGAGAGAGAGAGAGAGAGAGAGAGAGGCTGATACAAGATATTCAATAGATATATTAGATAGATCTCTAAAAGAAATGTTTCAGCAATTTTGGTCATTTACCTAGTATAGAAGCTTATAAAATATAAAGAAATAGCTAGATACTATCTGAATAGAAAACAAGTTCATGTCTGTTGTAAAGAGGCTGTAATCAAAATACAGAATTTTCCCTCCTAATTATTTTTTAACTTTAGGGTCTCTTAAATTTTTTTTCTCCGATTTTTCATAAACTTATTAGTCATAAATATATTATTTTGTCTTAATTAGGAATTAAGAATTTAGTCATGCTAATGAATTTAGAATTTAGTCATAATTTAACTTAATTAATTAACAAGAATGTTTTCTCAGTAATCAAAGCACATACTCGGATGGCGTCAAACGATGCACAAGATGAGAGGAAACGAAAAACAGAAACTGAACTTTCAATGTTCTTTCCCACTAGGCATCTCTCAATCACAATAATGACTGTGCAGCAAAATAAATAAATAAATAAAATACAAAAATACAAAATACAGACTATTTACACATACCTAATTTGGAATAATTTCAACTGCAAATACTCGAGGGAAACCAGCCTAATCATTGACAACTGGTTAAAGGTTGTCATTTACTCCGGTTTAAAATTACAGTTAATGGTAATTTAGCACTTGTTTAATGAGAATCCACTTATCCAGCACCTACAAGAGCCAATTAAACACGGAGGTTAAACGGATTAATGTCTTGTTTGTCCACTAGCAGAAAGCTAATTACATGGGAAACTGATTCATTGTGTGACCTTTCCATGACCACATCAACATTGTACTGTGGCAAATGAGCCCTCAGTGCGATGCTGAAAACAAGGGAGTTTATTTCTAGAAATGAGAGAAGAGGACGCAGTGGATACTGACTCCTGGGAAGCAGGTCTGGAGGAGTTTCCATCGGAGGATCCTGAGCCGG
This sequence comes from Carassius gibelio, assembly GCF_023724105.1. NCBI lineage: Eukaryota > Metazoa > Chordata > Actinopteri > Cypriniformes > Cyprinidae > Carassius > Carassius gibelio. The sequence continues at coordinate 24,729,569 of NC_068378.1, read as the reverse complement.
TGGAGTGTCCAGAGGAGGCGTTTGAGATGGTGGACATCCGTCTGAGTGTGGAGGACATGATGTACGGCATCACCACCGACCCCACGCGACTCTTTTTCTTCTCTGTCAGAGAGCAGGGCTGGAAATACACAAGCACAAACACATTTCTTCTTAAAGCATCACATGGCTCGCATTGACTTCTACTGTACTTAAATTCAAACAGTTTAACTCAAAGTCAAGCATTTATAAATGCAAGTTTAGAATTATTTAGTCTCCCCATTAAAGATTACATTTCTGCCCCACCCAGTAAGATTTTTTATTATAGAAAATAATATTTTCATTCAGCAACGATGCATCATATTGATAAAAGTAAAGACATTTATAATGTTACAAAATATTTTTCTTGTTCAGAATCCTGAACAAAAAATGTATCAGTTTCAACAAAAAAAAAAAAAAAAAAAATTAAACAGCATAACTGTTTTTAACACTAATAATAATAAATTACTCTTGATCAGTAAATTAGAATGGTTTCTGAACACGTGAACACTAAAGACTGGAGTAATGATGCTGAAAATTCAGCTGTGCATCACAGGGAAAACTACATTTTAAAATATACTGAAATAGAAACCAGATATTTTAAACTGTAATTATATTTCACAATATTACAGTTTTTACTAGATTTTATAAATAAATGCAGCCTTGGTAAATGTAAGAAACTCATTTAGAGACATTTAAAAATCTTAAAAACTGTTGAACTGTAGTGTTCGTATCTGGGGTTTTTGATTAGTAAAAATGACCAAGTTAAGCACTCGAATGCTTCTGCACAACGAGTCTGATTTTAATAGTTATTCATTCATTTAGGTCAAAAATTAAAGGGTGAGTTGTGTGCCATCTATAAAGAACTGCTTATAGTTGTCTCTGCATATAAACTGGGATAGGAGAAAGATTTGAACATCAAAACAATGACATGCTTCACCTTTAAGATATTATCCCTTTAGTGGACCACACTTGTGGCATACACAAAGAAAAACATCTTAATGAAAAGACTAAAAAGTGCTGGCTTTACTATGTTGTGGGGACCAAATGAACCTGCAAGTGTAGCAGAAACAAGAGACACTTCATTAAAGTAGATCTGTCCTCCCTCATGTAGTCTACAATCTCACAAAAATGAACCTTGTGTTGTCTTAGCTGATTTCAAAACTCCTTCAAAGAAACTGTGAGACAACATCCCGAATGAATCATTTCCTCAGATCTTAAACTGCATCACAGATCTCTTGATTATAGAGTCGAATCCGTCAGACTCACAAGAGTAATGACACCGTAGAGTTTCTCCACTTTAGCACGCAGGTCCTGGAAGCAGGTGACGAGTCTGTTGTGAAGTGGTTTGAGCTGTTCTGTGGATTTCTCCCCGTGGATCCGAATCCCCTCATCAAGCAGCGGGACCTGAGACGGAAAAGACATTAAAGCTTTTTGAACATTAAAAATATAACACTCAACTGAATTTAGGACTTTGATGCTTTTACAAGTACCTGGTTTCAGTATGACAAAACATACAGTGTAACAGTATGAATGCGTCAAGAGATTTTGCAATAAATATATTTGCAGATATAATGTGTTAAAGGTTAATTTGGCCAGCTCTGCATTAGCGCATACAGTGCATTCACTAGCCGCTTTATTTGGCACACCTCAGCCAATCACATGGCAGCAACAAGGTCAAGACAAATTTCTGAAGTGCAAACCAGAAATGGGATTTAAGTGACTTTGAATGTGGCATGGTTATGGGTGCAAGAAGGCTGGTCTGAGTATTTCAGAAACTGATGATCTACTGAGATTTGAACATAGACTGTATAAAAACATGGTCCGTGACGTCACCCGTAGACTCCCGAAGAGTGTTTTTGAAGCCTAAAGTGTGCAGATCACTCTGTCGCCATCTTGGCAGCGCGTCACTGCTCGACTTTCCCGGCAAATCGAAAATGGGCAAAAAGGCGGGAGCTGGTTGCTGAAGCCACGCCCACATAGTGCGACAGCGGAGACAGCAGCGCTAATCCACCTGTCAATCAAGTGACCACGCCCTTAATTATGCATAACTTTAAGGCTTAATATAATTTAAACGGACGAGTTATAAAAAAATTAACCCCCTCACAGTTGTTATGAAGGGCAAAACTAGCTGTATAGACCAAAATCTTTTTTTGCACCAGGCTGTAAACATGTTTTTTTCTGCTGTAAAGTTGGGAATTTTAACATGGGGAGTCTATGGGACTGACTCCCTTTTGCAGCCAGCCTCAAGCGGCCAGTCGATAAATTACATTTTTAGTCACTTCCTTATTGGCTTCACGAGAGAGAGTGGGAGGTTGCCGCTCGGATTTGAATGCACAACCATCTCTAGGGTTTACAGAGAATGGTAAAAAAAAAAAAAAAGTGAGAGAGAAAGAGAGAGAGAGAGAGAGAGAGAGAGAGCAGATACACAGTACAGTAAGAGGCAGTTCTGTGAGTGAAAATGCTTTGATGATCTCATGAGTCTTGATTTCTGCTGTGATAGTAGGATCAGAATTTGGCTGAACAACATAAAAACATGGATCCATCTTGTCTTGTATGAATGGTTCAGGCTGCTGGTGGTGTAATAGTGTGAGGAATGTTTTCTTGGCACATTTTGAGCCTCGTAGTATTAATTGAGCATCGATTAAATGCCACAGCCTGAGTATTGTTGCTGACCATGTCCATCCCTTAATGACCACAGTGGACCCATCTTATGAGGGCTACTTCCAGCGGGATAACATGCCATGAAACAAAGTTTAAATCATCACAAACTGCTTTCTTGAACGTGACAATGAGTTCACTATACTGAAATGGCCTCCACAGTCACCAGATCTCAATCCAGCAGAGCACCTCTGGGATGTGGTGAACAGGAGACTCACATCATGCCATGTCAGTGATGCTATTACATCAATATGAACCAAAATCTCAGAGAAATGTTTTCAGCACCTTGTTGAATCTATGCAACAAAGAATTTAGGCATGTTCTGAATGCAAAACTGGGTCCAACCCAGTACTAGCCAAGGTGTACCCGATAAAGTGGCTGGTGAGTATATAATAGAACATATATAAACATTTTGATTTAAATTAAATAAAAAAAGACTTTTTGCAATGAATAATCTTTTGCTTTGCATCTCAGATACAAAAAGAACAATCAAATTACATATTATTAAAATATTAAATTCATTGGTTGTTTAATACACACTAATGTTGAAAAGTTTGGGTCAGTTTTTTGTTTATTTTATTTGAAAGAAATTTATACTTCTAATATTAAGCAGCACAACTGTTTTCAATATCGATAATAATCAATGTTTCTTGAGCAGCAAATCAGCATTTTCAGAAGATCATGTGACAATGAAGACTGGAGTAATGATGCTGAAAATTCAGCTTTAATAAATTAAATTTTAAATATTAAACTGTTATTTTAAAATGTAATAATATATCACAGTATAACTGTTTTTACAGTATTTTTGATATTATAGGGTTAGCATGAGAGACTTCTTTCAAAAACATTTGAAAATCTTACTGACCACAAACATTTGAACAATAGTGCATAAGCCTTTTTTTGTGATACAGTTACCATGGTATAAAATCTTAGTCATATCTCCTACACCTAATGGATATACAGTATTATGCATTGTTTAAATGTTTCAACACAGTACAGATCTGCAGAAGTGTCACCTGCAATGCAATCAGGTGTTTTAAGACTTCAATGCGTTCCAGGTGGTCGGGGTTCTTCTTCATGTAGGCCTCTGTGAAAAACGCCTGAGGGGAGAAACAAAGATCTCAATTAATATCAGCCAGTCCTCCAGCAGAGCTAAAGCTTCGAGGCATGCATTCATTTTTCATATTTGACCAGGAGAATAAGTAAAGAGGAACTGTGGAGCACATCTGACAGATTCAGTCAGTATTATCACAGGTGGACTTCTTTTGGTTAAAAATTAATAGAAGCAGCAGAAGAGCAGAAAGTCTAACCTTCTCGTAGTTGGAAAAGCCACCCATGACAGCTGGGTCCACGATTCCATTGAGCATCATGGAGAGGGGGTGCACAGGAAGAGAGCGGTCACACGCCTGGTGCTGCACCAAATTACTCAGCTTCTCATTGGTCAGCTCCATTGTTTCTATGGCGTTGTCCAAAGGGCTGATCTCTTCCTACAAACAAGTAACAACAGTCCAATGGATTATGATTATAAAAACTATTTATGATCATACACTACTACTTTTATTCAGCAAAGATGCATTTAAACTGATCATAAGTAACAGTAAAGACATTTTGAGTGTTACAAAAGACCTATATTGTGTGTTTAATAAGCAGCAAATCAGTATATTAGAATGATTTCTGAAGGATCATGTGACTGAAGACTGGAGTAATGATGCTGAAAATTCAGCTTTGATCACAGGAATAAATTACATTTTAAAATATATTCTTAGGATGAAAGATTACAAAGGCAGTAACATGCACTAATAAAATGAGCACAATAAGATACATGTGTGAGAAAAGTGAAAGGGATCCATTCTGATGTCATGATGTGTTTAGGACGAGTAACTCACCACCGACATGGATTTCACTTCAAACCACTTGAGGATTCCTGGGAAGCGGTATGCTGTGATAAAGGTGGTCCTTTCGATCCACATGGTCTGTGAGGTCAAAGACAGAGAGCCACATTCACACCGAGGGGTTCCAGGAGCTGAAGGTTAATCATCTCCATTTATGAATAATTACATAGGGCTGAATTACAGGCTCTAGTCAAATGGTCACAACAGCATTTAATTTGATGGAGAGTGAAACTCCGTCAAGAGAGTGTTCGGCGAATTAATATATATCTGTGCTATTGGCTAAGCCATTGGCTAATATTATATATATTTAGTCGCCAGGGTGAAGATTTAGTCGCATATGCAAGTGATTTACTCGCAATGTAGAGGGTTGTAATAGTAAGTTATTCCAACCGAAGGTGAAGTCACCAACAATAATACAAAACAATAAATCATAACTCACAGCAAACTCATTGTCAGGATCTTTTTCTCCTTTCCTGAATGGTCTTGAATATTGGAACTTTTCCACCTCGTTTGTCCTGTAATAACTGAGGAAACAACAGAGGATCTACAAGAGCATTATTTATAAGAGATGTGAATCATGACAAGTGTGTGGATTCATACTTGAGGATTTGTTCAGGAAGCTCCTTGTCCTTGAAATGTGAAGGTAAGTTTAGGACAGGCTTCACCATAAAACACTGAATATCTGTGAAAAATTAATTAAGGGTAGAAAACGGTTCACATTTCTGTAATTTGGCCCCAAAAAGCTTGTAATGCAATGCAATGCTTGTTTAATTTAGAGCACAAACAATACCGTTCACAAGTTTGGGGTCAGGAGTTCAGCTAAAGCAAGTATTTGAATGAGTACTTGATACAAAAACTTCACTGCATCATTTTACAGATTTTTTTTTTTTAAATGTACAGCGGCTATAAAAGAGTAAAATTGCATTATATAACAAAATATCAAGGCAAGCAGCAAACTAAACATTTCTGTGAAATAAAAAAAAGGACACTTGCTTTGATATTCTTTAATCCAATGCAATGACATTCAGACATTCTAAAGGCGTCACAAGTGTGCACAATTAAAAATTATGGGGTCAGTAAGATTTTTTATGTTTTTGAAAAAGGTCTCATGCTTACCCAGTAAAAAAAAAAAAAAAAGAGAAAAAAAAAAAAATAATAATAATAATAATAATATTATATATATATATATATATATATATATATATATATATATATATATATATATATATATATATATATATATATATATATATATATATTATGAAATATTACAATTTGAATATATTTTAAAATTTAATTTATTCTTGTGATGCAAAGCTGAATTACTCCAGTCTTCAGTGTCACATGATCCTTCAGAAATAATTGTAATATGCTGATTTGCTGCTTAATAAACATTTCTTCATATTATTAATGTTGCAAACATGTTTGCCACTTCATATCTTTTTGGAAATATGTGAAACGATGCATTCTTTCAGGATTCTTTGATGAAAAGACAACATTATTATAAATGTCTTGTCTTGATCAGTTTAATGCATCCTTTTCTGAATAAAATCATTAATCGCCCAAAAGTTTTGAATGTTCATGTATTTAATCCTACAATCCTACACAAACAAGGCAAAAAATTGATAAAAAAAAAAATTAATCCAAATATTCTACTATTTTGCTAAAGAGTAAAGGATACGCTGACCGGGTGAGTTACAGATGTTGTCACCAGGGGGCGATGTGATGGTCATCTTCACTGCATTGGGAAACTGAGACATCAGCTTCAAGCTGAAGTCCTCCAGCCACTCATACTCTTTACCACGGTAAATGAACATTTTGTTCTGTTTGGAACAGGCAGAATAAGTTGAGTAAACATTGATGAAGCCCGTATGAATGACAACATGATCTGCTGCAACTTTTAGCTTTCAGCTTCTTCCTCTACTCGAGTGACATCCATGGCTTGATATCTGGCATGCACAACCAATGATAACTGCAGACAGCCTTTCATTTCATTAGACATCTAAGGGGGTTTTTGTATCTGTAAAAGTAACGCCAGGGTTTCCAAACCCCTGACTGTCAAAACAAAAGTAGTATTTTCTTCTTAAAACCCAATTACTCAGAGAGCTCTTTGGAAAGAGCTGTAATCAAACTATCTGTTTTCCATTGGTAATGCTTGATGCTGAAATGCCAAACATCGACCCGACAGCATGTTTGTGTCACCATTTAATCCATAGTTTACAGATTTCAAACCACATAAACAACAAAAAAATTATACATTTGTGGACTTAATGCAGAAAAAGCTCTCAAAGTTGTCGTTTGAAAAGCTTATTCCTCATTCCAGTTTCATTAAAGTCACTAAAACTGTCAAATTCACTCACCCTGAGGAAGGATGGAAAACCCTGTCCATAGTATCCCACTGCGAAATATTCCGGCTGGGGTCTCATTGCGTGCATGATGTTCTCAAAATACTGCGCCTGCTGTTTCTGTGTACAAAAACAACTGGGATTTGTTCACTTGAATTTGTAGTTGAGGCATTTAAAAGCCAAGCATAAAAGGAAGAGTTCGGCCAAAAAACGAAAACACTGTCATCATTTGCTCACCCTACTGTCATTTCAAACTCATAGGACACGAGATTTATGTGCATTCACGATGCTCTTATTCATGCAATGAAGGTGAATAAGTTCATAATGCTTGTGAACTTCATTGCAATTCCTATGAAGTCATTCAGCAGCTTAATGTGAAGTGAATCTAAATACCCACCATTATCGCCAATATTCAACCATATCTGATAGTTCCAAAAACTGCTCATTAATTGACAAATGCATTACTTGTTTGACCCCTATTGCACGTAATCCTGCTAACACAAAAGCTTCAGTCAACTTCTATTACTTTTATCTGCCTCCATAGTGCTTTGATCAAAGCACTTAACCCCTGCTCCTTCACTTGGAAAGACCAACAATTATGATCCTTTTAGTAATTTATTTTAAAAGGTTAATAATAATCAAGGTCTTAGTCATTAAAAATGTTCAAACTGTTGAAATTGTTCTTCCAACTCTGAAAATAATGCGTTGGGTAGTAGCATGCAACACTTAATTTTGGCAACACTGAAGAATTGCAATTATTGGCAATCATTTTGAATGCTCTTGAGATTCTGTGAATCATTTCACCCATTGCTAGGTCCCACAAGAGCCTGTTATTTAGTCCTATGTATTTATTCATAAATGTAGATGATTCACTTTAATTTTCTAGAAAGCTTCTGTGTAAATGTGGCGCTCTGATTTCGACCTCTGTGACCATGTGGCTCTTCTGTTGTTATATATGGCATTGAAACTGTGATTCCTTCACTGGAGCTCTCAAATCTGTTTCTATATATGTGAACATAAATTATACTGAAGACTTTTCAGGGTTTAATTGTTAAATAAAAAATGTATGTACTATACGACAGTATTGCTTTTGATAACTAAAACTATTAAACATCTTTTCAGCAATTTAAATAAAGCCGAAATTATAATATTGAAATGTTTAAAGATTAGAGTTGCTGCATGAGCAACAAGCTGAAATTAAGTCTAAAATGACTGCAAGTGAGGTACACATTAAGTTAAGCTATATGAAACAAAACTAATAAAAATGACAAAAGCACATAAAATTACTAACAAACTAAAATTACAATGAAAACTGAACATATAAAAAATATATCAAATAAAATAAAAAATACAGATATCAAATAAAATGAAATATAAAAATATTAATAAATACTGCAAATAATACTAAAACAAGTGTGGTTTAATGCTGTATTTAGTAAAATAAGCATGCATATGCACACCATCTGAGCTGCTGGTCAGAAGACATCAAAGTAGCATAAAGAGGCATAAGATCACACACTCACTCGCAGGTGATTCTTTATTTACCAACATTTCGGCCCAACACCTTTTGGATACATTGACAAAGGTGTTGAAACATTGGTAAATAAAGAAGTGATTGTGCGGTCTTTATGCATAATACTGTTTTTTGTCACTTGTGCTGCCTGAACATTCTACTAAATATCTCATTTTTGCTCCATCAATAAAGAAAAAAATTCAATCTGAATAATTAGCAATGACATAAGGATGAGTAAATGATGACAGAATACGTGCTTTTGAAAATATTTAAAGGGACAGTCCACCCATTTCCTCAGTGGAACATAAAAAAAAGACATTTTGGAAAAATACCAATAAGATTGTTTGGTTAGCAACAATAAATGATGTGTAAATGATAGAATTTTCATTTTTAGATGAACTATCCCTTTAAGGTATGGTACTGTAGTTTTTACTGTACATTTTATGAACCAAAGAACATGGAAAAGTTGTCCACCCAATTGAACAGCACCAACAGCAAACTTCTCCGATCTAACTGAAGTCAGCTGCCAAGTGAGAACTTGACTGAGCCAAGGGCAGAACTGAGAGGAGAGTGTGTATCTGTTACAGTAGTTGTAATCGCACCAGTTTCCTTCCTCCTCTTGCTTCAAAATTGCTATGTTTATTTCCTGTGCAGAGTGACGCTGCTACCCAGCAGACAGGGTTATGAGTTACCAACCTAAAACGTGAATAAATATGAAGTGTGTGAATCGAGACGAGCTCAAGGCTTGTCTCACTAAAATATTTGTTCATCACAGAGCATGCCCTGCTCTGACAGAAGCTCTGGGAAGTTTGTCTGTGGCATAACCTTCAGACCACATTAACAAAGAAACCATGGGGAATCCTGACACGTCTGTCTCACCAGCAGTTGACTGAGCTCTATGAAATCAAACATTTGGTTTTCGTGAAGTTTAACCAGCTGTTTGGCCATCTCGATGGCCTTCTCCCACATCTGTGGACAAGAGAACAAACAAACAAGCTCAGAGTCTGGCTAATGAATAAGAACGAGTGTTGAACGCAAAAAAATGTGTTATCAATTATTGTATTGAGAGTCTCCTTTATAGTGTTCAAAACCAAATACATTATCTGAAACAACATTTTTTTTTAAGCATCTAGCTGCCAAGGCAAAGTTTCTTTTGTTCTTCAAGTTAACTTGATGTGACACTGAAGACTGGAGGAATGATGCTGAAAATTGAGCACTGACCACAGAAATAAACTACTTAAATTAAAATAGAAAACAATTGTGATAATATTTATTTATTTTACTATTTATTTCATTTAACCAAATAAATGCAGCCTTGGTGAGAACAACACTTTCAAAAAAAATTACATAATTTTACAAAGCCCAAACTTCTGAATGGTAGTGTAGTTAAAATCTGTTCTTTACAGTTGTACTTCCCTAAAAATCTATGAGTTAATGGCATGTAAAAGTTTTTAAATTAAATTGAAAATAGATGTACAAGCTAAATACATACTTTGCCTTTGTCCAGATTGCACATTATCTCCTGAAAAAGTCTTTCCTTTAGCTCTTGTTGCGTCCACCCCTGAGTTCCGTCCCATGGGATCAGGTGGGGCGCACATGGCTTGTCGGACCACTAGAAAGAGATTGCAAAATTCAGCCATGATAATCTCACTGACCTCATAATCACCAAACTGTGTTGCAACTTCAAGGAACATGCTGCAAGGGCAACAGGATTTTCAGCGCAGATATTCAAATGCAAACAGACTAAGTTAATTTAGAGTTTAATGTTTAATTAAGTTTAATGTTTGGTTTATATATAGATTAAGAGGATAACGAGTGACTTTCATTTACATCTAAGTATGAATTGCGCCGACATATGTTTTGTTACAAAAGTACATATAAATAAATAAAAGTTACGACAAAATAATTGCAAACTTTGTAAATAGTCGTATAGAGGAAGAAAAGATCATCACACACTAAATGATTGAGGATCACACACTACCAGACTATGAAGTCGTTCCGATCACAACAAACTTGCAGAAACGTGCACTTTGTTGCAAAGAGATGCATGACAAATGAAAACAATGTGTCTAAAATGATTCATGTTTGATATCCTCTGTCTGAATAGAATCATAGTCTGAAGTAGCAGTCAACCGATATATCGCCATATATTTGGCCGATATCTGGCATTTTTTAAATATCGGCATCGGCCAATAATTAAATCGGCAAACATTATAATCCTTCATCGTTTGCCATCAGCATTATGCAAATACACATTTGTATCATTTAAACAAATCTTTGAATGATCTATTTAATTTCAATGCAAACATAGTCGAATCCAGCGGTGAGATATTTTGCATTTTTATCCAGCATTATCACGTGTTCTCTGTGTGATGGTCAATCCATGTGAATCTAATGCTTTAAACTTTAAACTCCTGATTTCAAATTATGCTGCGCTTTTTGCATTTGCCCACTGTCATATTCACGTAATTTTCACTGTGTGCTGTATGTAAAATGAGTGTTACCCTGGCTTTATTTGAAAAACATGATTCCCAATGCACACAAACAAATCTGTTACTTCCTTTTTAATTATATTTTTATTAAATATTTATTTATTTGTGAAAATACTTTGTCAACTAAAGTAGAAGCACGTTTATTTTACACATTTATTTTTTAATTCATTGTCAAATGATTTCAAATTACTTAAATATTTATTAAAATAAATTTATATCGGCTATCAGTCACCCTGCTTTCCAAGATATTGGCAGTCAAAAAATATATATTGGTCGACCGCTAGTTTGAAGCTAATAAAATCAGAGTCTGGGACTCTCATACACTACATGATTTTCTACACAATCTGGCAACTCAAATCTGGCAACTAGTGACGACTTCCTTGGACTATAATTTGGGGCAAAAACCTGGACAAAAGTCATGTAGAGTATTCCAACCTTAAAGCTGCAGTGGGTAACTTTTGTAAAAATATATTTTTTATATATTTGTTAAACCTGTCAATATGTCCTGACAGTAGAATATGAGACAGATAATCTGTAAAAAAAATCAAGCTCCTCTGGCTCCTCCCAGTGGTCCTATTGCAGAAATACACCGCTCCCGTTAAGAAACAACCAATCAGAGCTGCAGTCCGTAACTTTTTTATGTGTTCAAAATAGGGATGCACGATATTGGATTTTGGCCGATATTCGATAAGCCGATATTTTCTAAATAATTTTGGCCGATGCCGATACCGATATCGATATATATACAAATATATACTGATATATTTACAAATATATACTGATATATTTAAACTTTAATTTTACTGAAGAGAAATCCATGTATCTCTTCTGTACTGATTCTACCATAAATTTATTATTTTACAAATTTAGACAGACATTCACATCTGAAAAACAGGTAAATTATTTCACTTGGAGAATATCGGTTTGGCTCATCGGCAGAAATATTCATATCGGCCGATACCGATAATGGTCATTTTAAGCTTTTATCGGCCGATACCGATGTTGTGCCGATATTATCGTGCATCCCTAGTTCAAAATTTACAAAATGTATATAATAAGCGAGTACACCATGAATCCATTTTCCAAACCGTGTTTTTAGCTTGTCCTGAATCACTAGGGTGCACCTATAATAAGTGTTTATATTCAGACTATTTTAGATTGCTCAGGGGGTACCGCGGCGGAGTAACCCAGTACCTTTGTGATTCTTCAAAGACATAAACAGAGAGAAGTAGTTCCGGCTACGATGTTCTTCCGCAAGACGCAAGCAGTTCTGTTTATTAACCGCGAGAGCGTCAAAAGTTAACGACTGCAGCTTTAACCTACTCACTATCTATCCCTAGATGTCTCTGTGTAACCTTAACCCAAATCTGCAGTTAATAATAACAGTCCATACCTCCAGCAGTTCAGCATGGAGCAGCAGGGTGTAGGCCGCCTCTGTGTAGTTCTCACAGTCTAGATGTAGATCACGTAGCTTGTACAAATACCTAATGAAAGACCACAAGATGTATAGATGCATGCATCAGATTCGTATTTGTGCCATCAACAAAGACAATAACATTTGATAATCAAATACACTTACCGGATATAAATATCCTCCCTCTTTTTTTCTTTGTAAAAGTTCTGTGGACATGAGAGAGAAGATACAGAGATGTGATTTCATAAAAGTCTCTAAACAGCTTTTATCCCTTACTGGATCCTTGCTGGTCTTTTCAGCAGGTGGAGCAAATAATAAGGAATATTTATAAATACTGCAGCTGTGTTTGAGTTCACAGGGTCTGCTTCTCACCAGGACGTTGACGGTGCAGATCATGCGGAGCTCCGGGCTCTCATCATGGGTGATGGTGCGGTAAGCCAGCAGGTTCTCCAGCAGACTACTTAAAAGAAGAGCCAAGGCCTCACCAGACTGAGACAGATACCGGTGCCGACGACAGCGCTCCAACAGCCTGGACACAACACACACAGCATGTGGTGAACAAAGCACACAAATTAAGTATAGATACCCTCATAAAATATTACTCCTGTATAAAGTATTAATAATTACAATTTCATGTTTACTTCAGTAAAATTATCGTATCAGAGTAAAAGTATCGTAAAGTATCGGAAGCGTTCGTTTGTTAATGTACTTAAAAAGTTTTTAAAAAATTATTCTAGTCAGTATAAAAGCATTACATTTTTTTATGTACTAAAAAATAAAAAAGTTGTAATTAAAAAAAAAAAAAAACACTAGTCTGAATAGTCAGCACTTAGTTTAGTGCAAATATTTAATATGCATTAATCTGCAAATAAGCAGAACATTTTTACCAATGCATATTTGATCAAAACATGAAACTTCAAAATACTAAAACATCAATTTAAGTCAAAGATAATTTGAATGCACAAAGAAGAAATTGACTATATAGTATTTTAAAGATTAAGAAAATATGTGTGTATGTTGAGAAAGTATGAAAATACAATGTACAGATGTCACATGGGGCAATAATGATAAACCTTTTTAAGAGGAACACAAATGTACTAGTTTTGTAAATGTTTTAAAGTGCTACAGCAGAAGGGAAGAGGCACTGGCATTCATTTGCAATATATTACATTAAATAGCATGTAGACCATGACACAAATGCAAACATGTCCACATTTAAGCATTGGGCATAAACAGCTCACCCTTTTACAGCAGATCTATAGGCAACTGACAGTGATCTTAACATAATTTTCAATAATCAAACCTAAAACTTACTTTTCTAAGTACAAAACAATCAAAAATATGTATAATGTATGAGAGGCATCACATGGTAAGAAGAGAGGAAAATCTCACGTTTTCTCCAGCAAAATCTTGTATTGTTCATCCCCGCGGCCTCCTTCAACTTCCTGGTCTAGTTTTGTGATTAACTCATTCTCAAACTGCAAAGAACATAAATGCTTCATCAAACTTTCTGACCATCATATAGAAGCCTACATAGGCAACATCTTAACAGACATGGGGCCTCATCAGTACATTAGCCTAAAATCGAACTTTCAATTAAATAAATAAAAATAATACACATTTTAAAAATCACTGTAAAAAAAAAAAAATCATTTTACGTCATAAAACCTAAAGCATAAATCTAAGGTTAACAAAATTATTAAACGAATATGTATTTTAATAAATAGATACTTCTGCATTGAATAAAATATAAGATTTATATTTAATATTTAAAAATTTGAAAAAACCTGTCACAATGTATTCTTCATTTTTGACCAAAATACCAGCATTGTTGACAGCATTATGATGCCTTAATAAGTTGCCTAGGTAAATCTGAACTTCTGAAAAGTATGCTGGCACAGAAACAGCCCTCACCTTCTGAAAGGTGTGGTTGGTGCTGAAATGGTGTTCGCACTGCATCATGTCAAAGAAGATGGGGATGATGGCTTTCCTCAGCTCCGGCTCCGGCACTAACGTGGCTTCCAGGATCGGCCCCACCATCGTAGGGATGAACTTCATCTTCTCTTGGCCTGAAAGTGACATAAACATCCACTGACATCACAAAACAGCCAAAATTCCTTCAAAAGAAATAAAATATGAACTCTGTCTCCGCCTGTCAAAGACAGAGACTACAGTAGTGATTTTACTCTATAAAAAGAAGTTTTAGGACATTCTGTAAAAATTCTTCTTTACATTCGACCACTTTTGTAATTGTGGTTACTTTCTATAACAGATAAGAAGCACGAGAAAAAGCTTTTACCGAGGTTGTACCACATATCTCTCAGCTTGAAGCCGATGCTCTTCCGCATGTCTCCGTACCTGTTTACATTTTTAGAAACTCAATTTAAGATGTCAGCCTTTCAGATAAAATGAACAGAAACCAACACTTGAACACTAGAGAAATAATGTACCCGCAGGTCTCTCACTCACTTGTTGAGAATCTTGTTGCGCTTCTCGAGCGAGAAAGACTCCAGCTGCAAGGACTTGTGGGTAAGGAAGGCAACAATCAGGTGAAAATAATTGTTCCAAAGCTATTGAGAAAAAAACAACAGGAAATCATCAAAACAAAACAATTTCCTGAGCACAAAATAGACATAAAAATATAAGAATATGGCAAAGATTAAAAAAGTTCAGTGAGGCTTTGCTGTAATTTCCTACATTTGACTGCACAAACAATGCATTACAAGTTAAGTTTAACACTTATGACCAATAGTAAACTCATTAAAATGAGGGAAACAAGTATTTACGACTTCATTGTTTCGAGAACAGAAATTTTCTATTATTATTACTTGTTCTATTATTGCAACACAGAGCTAGAAATTGACCTGGATTATTAGACATACTGGCAGATGTTTTTAAATTGTGTTTTGAGTTACATAAGCACAGATGAGTAAGACCCAGTCTTAGACAATTAGTTTGTAATGATATACTGTAATGCATTTGCTTTTTTTAATCAACTGAGGTCTTACGGGTGAAATACTTCCGATGCACAGACTGTTAAATGAATGGCAACCAAGTTGGGTATTTTTCAAAAGCGTTATAGATGATATATACTAAATGTCTGACGTGCAGAAGGCTTCCAGTGGGTGCAAAATCCATAAGCTTTCCCAAAAGATCATCACAAATGAGCATCATAAAAACATGTTATATAAGAGCGTACAACAGAAAATGTTCATATGCTTCATAGAAATGCCCTAACATCACTCTACTGGAAAATAATTACATGCACAGAACAACTGCTCACTCAGTGCATGCAGAGATACTCACAGTGCAGATTATCTGTGGTCAAATCACTACTGAACATTAAAGGTTTTATTATTTTAATCTCTGTGGTCTTATTATAATGTTTGACAGTTTTTGTTTTTGCACCATTTTCTACAATCTCTCAGACCCTTAGGGTTAAAAAGGATATAAATTCCCTGTTTGCTTATTAAATGAGAAACGTTTACACATGGTGTGTGGTTGTGGGATTGCTATTGGGTCTCATAGATTACATGGTGTGACAAAATCAATGCTGAATCTGTCAAAATCAGACTGAAATGACCAGAGATCTCATTATAAATTTTATCTACTGAAAATCGGATGGTCCGAGGCGAAGTAACATAATGTTTATTAATCTAGAACACATTAAAATGAGCTTTAAAGACAACGGAGTAAATATTGAATGTACTCAATGTTTAATTTCTGGTAGAAATACAACCATAGGTTTACATTCATGCATTTGGCACAAACTTTTATCTAAAGTGACAAATACACTTTTATTTACCTCTTTTAACCATTCTGTCAAATGCCATTTGGATAACAACCATACCAACACTCTAGTTTACAGGATATCATTGCTTCTGAAAGATTCATGCTGCCTTCAACACTCAACCAAATGAAGTATAGGCAGGTCTTTGCAGGCTGGATGTTGTGCAAACATTGGATTTGGATCTGTCTTGATGCCTTCCTGTCTCAATTTACTGCCAGTGAAAGAAGTGTTCTTCAATTTAAGGATTCAGCAGTGCTGTTTTTAGGATTGGGATGGAAACATAAGTTCTGATAATTACAGTATGGCTAGCACAATGGACGTCTTTATCTCAGAAGATCAAGGAAAATATTCCCCATGGTACAGCCTTTTAACTACAGACAACTCTCATTCATGTCTTATCCAAAACACCAGAACCATTCTTTAAGGTTCATTAACAATTATTTCAGTAATTTTAAGAATTTTTTTATTTGGAAAAAAGGAATGCAATTCCTTGCGATTGCAATTTTAATAAACTAGTATTTAATATCTTTATTTCACATTTTATTCAACCCTAACTTTATATAAAAAAATGGAATTCAAACAAATAAGCAGCAACACATTAATTCATTTTTTTTAATCTTCAAGCCAAGCTGAGGTACGAACAACCAGTCAAATGCTTTTAAAAAGAAGGACTTTTAGCATAAAGGGATATAAATAAATAAATATAAAATTTAAATTAAAAAAATCTAATATTCTGAAATATTATTACAATTTCAAATAACTGTTTTCTATATGAATATACTTTAAAATGCTAATTATTTCTGTAAAAAGTCAAAGCTGTATTTTCAGCATCATTACTCCAGTCTTCAGTGTCTCATGATCTTCAGAGATCATTACTTCAGAAATACGCTGATTTGCTGCTCAAGAAACATTTTATATATTTATATCATCAATGCAATTAAAACAGATTAATATTTTTGTGGAAACTGGAATATATTTGTTTTCAGGATTCTTTGATAAATAGAAAGTTAAAAAAAAGAAAAGCATTTACTTAAAACTGAATATTTTGGTAAATTACAAATGCCTTTACTGTCACTTCTTATCACATTAATTCATCTTTACTGAATAAAAGTATTCATTTCCCTTACTGACCATAAACTTTTGAACAGTAGAGTAAAAGAACAATTCATAATTGTCAAAACTTGCCACCAGACAAAATAGAAGTGGTTCTGATTAATTGCCTAATAATCGCAGTGCTAATCACTGTTTTTTAAGAAATTGTGGCTTGAGCAATACAGAAGCATGACTGTGTTTCCGGCAATATAATCTCGGTCTTGCCTGAAGCGTAATTGTGTACTTATAACCCCTTTACAGTCCCCATTAAACTGACCTGCAAGTGGAAGTGTGTGGAGTCCAGGAAGTATCTGTTGAGAACATCTGAATACTGGTCAATCGCCCACAGAAAGACTTTCATTTGGTGAAGATTCAAGATCATCCAGTCGGGCGGAAACACGTTGCCCATCAGGTTTTTGAACATGATGAAAGTCTCCATTAGAAAGTCCTAGTTGGGAGACAACAAAGACACAGATTCTTGTTGTTACGAGCATGTACGTGCATGCCGGGGAATACTACGATTAGACGCAGACCGGCAAATGACATTAGTGTTACGCACAGATATGACTGAGCAGGAAAAACAGATGCTAATTTGAAGCTGCGCTTATCTTGTTCTGCTATTAAACCCTGACATGCATCACATCATTCTGCTGTGCAAAAGGTGGATTATTTATAACTTAACGCTCAGAGAACAAAAAGCTCTACAATGATAGATGGGGCCTGCGGAGAGAGCGGGAGACTTACGATAATGTCCTGCCTGGTTTTGAAGGTGCTGATGTATTGTGCATAATGTGCGTCTTCCATTTGTTTCAGGATAGCAGTCATGCATGCCAGGTAGTGGCCCTGTGTCCAGAGGAAGAGAAGAAATAATCAATAACTGCATGTGCCGCCCACACTGCTGAGGAAACTCATAGCCACAGGCCTGGGCAAAGAAATAAACAGGTTAAGTTCAGTGGTCCAGACTGCTATCGTTATGAGTTTGAGCAGGTGTGTGTGCGCTCCGGTGCTGTGCGCTCGAAACAACAACAGCTTTGACAGGAAGGTAAGCTGATTTAGCACTGCTAAACATTTCTAGAACACTTCATATTGTGGTGTGCCGGTGTCTTACTAAGAAGGGAGAGTCCAAACTCAGGTTGATGACCGTACGGTTGACCCTCCGCAAGAGACGGTCCACGATTAACTTCACATGACCGCATGTGGGACCCTGAAAGCATAAAAAGGTGAATGAGATGCACTGAAGGATGCTTGAATGCATGATGGGTGAACCCAGAAAGGACTCTCTCATCAACAAACAGCAGTGCAACTTAAAATGACCTTATTTTGGAAATTTGCAACGTAACCGCTCCAGCAAAGAGATGTTCACAAGTCGCAGGAGTCTGACCTGGAATGCATACCTGTCTCAATACATATCAACCCAAATGTCAAGCAATCTTGAATGCACTGTCAGATCAACAAGCTAGCGAAATGCATCATGGTTGAAAGATCAGCTTGTCTGTATACATTCAAAAAGTCATTTACTGTCTCATGTAGTTAGACTTTTCACCAGGAAGTCACTTTTGCAAACCACGGAAGCATTTATTTGCTCAAAAATAGTGTGTGTATTATTTATATAATTTTAAATAACTGTTTTGTAATATATTTTAAAATGCAATTTATTACTGTGAAGTCAAAGCTGTATTTTCAGCATCATTACTCTCGTCTTCAATGTCACATGATCCTTCAGGAATCATTCTAATATGCTGATTAGATGATCAAGAAGCATTTCTGATTATTGTACTAATACTGACTAGTGCTGCTTCGTGTTTGTTGATTAAAATTATTGATTTAATTTATCTTGCACGTCCATGCCTTGAAAAAATAAAACGGTTTCTGAGATCTTGTGAATTCTATTCTATATTATCTTGACAAATCAGCAAAATTTGCAACAGAATTATATAGATGGCCAAGAAATAAGAAAATGACAAACTCATAATTAATGTTTTTCAATGCATGTCATTTTCCAGTTCCATTTTCTGCTGGAAATTGTATTTTTCTGAAGTAAATGTACATGTGAAAAATTAATAAAAACATAAATAAATGTAAAACACTTATTATAATATACTTGTTAAATAGAAATTCAATATAGTCAGTAATATTTGTTAAGATATATTAACACTTATGCTCACAGCAAGGATGCATTCAATTGATCAAAAGTGACGAAAGACATTTACCAAATATTTATTTTAAATAAATGCTGTTCTTTCCATTAATTTAATTCTATTCACTATGTTTTGCTATCACAAGAATAAATTACAGTTTTAAAGTATATCACAATACAAAACATTTGTTTGTGTAATAATATTTCACAATACTACTGTGTTGCATTTTTTAATCAATCAAACGAAGCCTTGATGAGCATAAGAGACTTTTCAAAATATTATAAAAATATTTCAGACGCAATAATTTTTTTTACATGTATTAAATAATAAAAATGCATATCTAAACTCAATGTGTATCATTCTTTTGTGTTGGGGCCAGTGAAAGTGCTCAGAGGAAGTAAAAATGACATACTGTATTGTTAAGCCATGACTCAATAATTCATTGGTAATGTGTAAACACGTCTCTGTTTCCCAGTGGAATGATAAAACCTGTACAAAACCTCCTGGAAACTGCATAAAGCCAACCAATTAGTTTGGTTCCTGTGGTTTTGCTCATCAGATGGTCTCAGGCTGAGATAAGTTTCCTCATAACTGGCATCAACTCAACTGCATCAAACTCACCACGTCTTTACAGTCCAGCATGTCCAGGACGGTGCTCAGCAGCTGGACACAAGCCTCGAGATCAGGTTTGTTGGAGTTATCGTCCAGCTGCCCACTCAACTGATCTGTGATCAGAGGCAACAAAACATCTCTGCAGTCTAAAAGCACAAGAGAGTATATGAGAGGTGTGGATGATATCATATGTTGACCTGAACGGCTATCGAGTCCTACCTGGCTGTTTGAACAGGTTACTTTCAACAACTTTCACCAGACAGCCCAGCTTCTGCCTCACCATCTGAGAATCTGGGATGCTTTCGATGAACTTAGCCAGCTGAACACTGGGAGAGACAGAAATGTGCTCGATGAAAACAGTGGAAACTATACAGCATGGTACAGAAATCGCAAGTCAGAGGGCAATCACGGAAAAAGAAAAGAAAGAACTGACATACATTTCTGAACTCGAGTGTGAACAGTTGAAATACAGTACATTCCCTACACTTGTCTTTAAACAGAAGATGATTGCAAAGCCTGTTAGAGATGTGATGCATTTACCAAAGATCTACAGCGTCAAAGACCTTCTGTAAGTCAGTGATGATGCCAGGAAGTCTCTGTTCACAAATACTTTTTTTTTTTTTCACATTTCTGTTTTTTAACCATTAGGAACACTGGTGCAATTTATATGTAGTTATTAGTATCTTACTGTAACGATGATTAATGCAAAATCTTATTATGGTAAACAACAGTATGCCACAAATTAGTTTCTAACCAAACTGGTGGTAATGCAGGGGCTAGATGTTTCATAGCAATGTGATATACATCATTCATTTGCTTTACCTGAGCTCTACAGCGTCAAAGACCTTCTGCAAATCATTGATGATGGTGGGAAGATATTTCAAGATTGCTCCCTGTACGATAAACAGAGAAAGTTCACTACATATATAATGAAAACAATTATATTGTGAAATATTATAACAATTTAAAACAAATGTTTTCTATTTGAATATGTTTTAAAATTGTATTTATTCTTGTGATGCAAAGTAGGGCTGCAACTAACGATTATTTTGATAATCGATTAATCTGTCGATTATTTTTACGATTAATCGATTAATCGGTTTATGTACTTATATTTTAGTTTTTTCCATTTTTTCCCCAAGTAAATTATTAATAAAGGGTCTTTATCATTCAGCATAGATCTTGAAGAGATTTTAACCATTTTGCATTGTCATATCCTCATCAAAAATATACCTGGAGTTGTTTTATTATGTTAGTAATCCTTTGTCGAACTCTTCTGCAATCAAAACACTGACCCATACTCTAGCAAAATTCACAAGGAGATTTCAAATATTGTTTTCACCATGGCAGTCCTTAGAGCTCCTAAAGTAGTTTAACATCCCAAACAAAGCTTAAGGAATCTTTGAGAACATATTTTCAAGAAGTATAAGGATAAAACAGAATAAAATTGCAGTGCATTGTATTTTATTATTTACTGGGAAAAAGCTTTATAGCTTATGCTGTGAAATTGTAAACAATCCTTTTGAAAAAAAAGTGCCAATGGCATGAAACCTGAATGGAACTCACAATTTAAAGTAAAATCCATCAGAAGGTTGTCCAGAAAAAAAAATTGGGACACACACAAAAAAACCTGCTGTGTGAAAAAGAGCAGTGAATACTTAGAAAAGAAGTGCATTTTAAATATACTCAAACATTTACCTCTCTCATTCAGTCATAATTAGGCTGCAAGTCTGAATTATGAACTGGTAAACGACAAACTGATCACATAACATGTTTGTAAAGCTTTAAATGTTAACTGTTAAAAAGCAATGTTATCAGCTTTTACGACTAAACATTTGCAAACAACCTTGTACTGGAGAATCTGCACAAATAAAATTCTTAGGGGCCGTTCATATATCGCACCTAAAAACGCGTGGAAAACGCTAGTCGCGCCGCTTTCTCCTTCTTTCCAAAGCGCTCGGGCAGAAGCGCCCCTGAGGCGTCTGCCTTTGCTAAGCAACCATGACGTGCTCTCTCCATGACGTGCCCTCTCCATGAAGACCCGGAAATTTCAGCAAAGGATAAATGGATGCGGTGTGGACGCGCCTGGAAAAACGGGCGCATCGCACCGCGTGCGTGTCGCGACCGCGTCGCTTCCATTATGAGAGTGCATACTGCGCGCCTACATAGGAAATACGAACTTGAGCACGGAAAAGACACGATATGTGAACGGCCCCTTAAACAGTTCAGTAGTGCAGAGTTTACAGGTTACCCTTCATTTTGAAGGCTCAAAGTAAAGTACTCCCACTTCCCGCTGAATGCTGCAGAGACGCTGTTCGGGAAGCACGTGACATAAAACGAGGCCAGCTATTGGCTATTCGCTACTTCACCTGCTGTACTGGCTGAGTAAAACCTCCGGTGGCTCATTACTGCCACACTTTGGTCACCGCAGATTTGAAATATGCACCGCTTATGGCAAATAAAATTTATTTAGCGACGAATCGATTACTAAATTAGTTGACAACTATTTTAATAATCGATTTTAATCGATTAAATCGATTCGTTGTTTCAGCTCTAATGCAAAGCAGAATTTTCAGCATCTTTTCTCCAGTCTTCAGTGTCACATGATCTTCAGAAATTATTCTGATAAATTGATTTGCTATTGCAATTCTGATTATAAAAAAGTTGTGCTGTTTAATATTTTTGTTGAAAATGTGATATATTTTGTTTTTCAAGATTCACTGCACAAAAAGCCCAGCATTTGTTTGAAATAGATATCTTAATAATAGTACTGTCACTTTTGATTAGTTTAATGAATCTTTTCTGAATAAAAGCATTATGTACTTTAAATCTGTAACTTTGTACTTTGTAAATCTTTTACAAATATCTGTTCACAAATGGTGTCTGTAAACATTTCTTCTAAATGTTTATGTATTTCCATGTGGAAAAAAAACCTGCCTTTATCTTAACTCCTTCATCCAGAGGTCTGTCCATCAGAATACTGATAGAAAGAAATAAGGTCCGAATGGAGTCGAGAAACTGCCCTCCATCTTCACTTTTCCCATAAAACCTGACAAAAAAAACAGAAGAAAATCAGAGATCTATCCATCTATCTTTCTATCTACAAACATGCTGCATATGGATGCATTTCATCTTATAATGCATTAAAACAATTTTGCATTTGTTGCTGTTGTTTTTTCATTTTTGCATTGTCAGATCAAGGACAAGTTCAATCAAGCCCTCGTGAAGGCTATTTTTGAGAGCCAATAAGGGCCAGGTCTCACCTCAAATAGAGAATCCGAGACTGCACAATGAAATAAAAAAGATACTTGAAGGCTTTCAAAGCGGCGTACAGTCGCTCCGTATGAGCCGGGTCCTCAGCATGGCCCACAAAATAATTCAACACTTTGGTCAACTTCCTGTGAAAAGACAAGGCAAACCGAGGCAATTACGGCAAGCCTGTAAATCAATACAGGTCACAACCGAGAAGGTCACTGGACAGGTGTATATAGAGAACAGGTCAGAGACGGACAGAGTGTTAGTGTGAGATGGCAAGGTGAGAATTAAATGTGGACAAAAATGGCCAAGTTATATTAAAACACATGACCTGTGACACAAAGGACAGAGGAACCCAAACAAGACTTACTGGTACGCCAGAGTAGCGCTGAAGTGATTGCTAATGTAGGTCTCCAAAACAGGGTTGAAATGCTGAAACTTTACATCACCGATGAGTGAGATGATGAAAACCTGAACAAATCAAGCAACAATACAATGTCTCCTCCTTCATTTTAGAATCACTTAAAAACTTAGGAAGTTTCGAGACATCAAATCTAAATTTAATTCCTTAACAAATGTCGCTTATTTTGAATGATTCATCAGAAGAAAAACTGTATTAGTTGTATTTCATCACACTGGAGTCTCAACCTCTGCGAATCTTCAAAACAGCCTCAAAGGACTATGGGGCACAAACGTCAAAGGTCTGTCTCTCTCCATCCCAAATGTAATAAAATTAACACAGTGGTTGACAGAGAGGCTGAAATCAATTAGCACCCAAAATAAATAATGGTTTTCATATTCTGACCTGTGTGTCTGTGAGGGGGAAGACATCCCACATGCAGATGGCGATATGGCGTGTTATGGTTCTAAGGTTACTCATATGGATAATTAATGAAAGCGCAATGACATGGAGAGTGCTCTTGATCCAGTTTGTAACTTTAATGTAACTTTTGTGCAATGATTTGCCGCATGATCTGAAGTATCATGATTAGAAAAGTAGACCAAAGTTTAATACTTGTTCAGATCCCAAAGCCCGAGTATGAGCAACAGTGTTGAACAATCTGCCCACACTATGAATTTTCATTTATGATTACTGGATAAGGATTTTTATATATACACATGAAAAATACAACGTTTATAGAATTATAGATTATAGAAAATTGAAGACTTTATTGCTTTTCATGACTATGAGATTGTATTATTATCATTACTATTATTATTAATATTTAAATACTTTCTTTGACTCTTTAAAGATATTATCAGTAGTAATATTAGCTGATATAAATTAATTAATACTAACAGTGTCGTTCATATTTATAGTTTATTTATATATTTATTCTTTAGGGATATTATTATTATTATTATTCATAATAATAATAACAATAATAATAACAGATATGAATATGATTGTTAATTTTATTTATTAATAAAATAAGAACTATTAATTATGCATATTCAAAGTAATTGTAATTATAATGACAAAATCTAAAATAGAAAGTAATAAAATATTAATATTTATGATACAATTAGTATTATTACGAATATAATCATATTAATATACATTTAATAATAATAATCATTATAATCTCTTTAAAAGTAATGAAAAGTAATAAGATATTAGAAAATCTATATTTTATATTCATGTATTTTTGTAGTTATAAAAAAATAATCCTTATTCAATATAATTGCACAAAAGTTACATAAAAAAAAAAAAGTCATAGTGTGAGAAGCTTTTTCCGAGTGAGTAACACTAACTGTTCCATGCTTGCGATGACAGATCTGAACATGTGTTATTTCTGTTTGTGATAGTTAAAATCATAATGCTTGTTCCCTGATATATCCAGGTTTTACATTGCTGGAGAAACTCCGTCATGAGCATAGGTTGGCAACTGCTGGATGTTTAAAGAGTGAGTTAAATAATCGATACTTGCCAAGGCGTTGAAAACCAGTGTATCATAGGTTTCTTCCTCTGAGGTCTCCATCATGATATTAAAGAGAGCGTCCAGTGTGTCCTGCAAGAACTAGAGGAACACACAACTAAAAACTTAGATCATAAAGCAGCATTTTAAAGAGGGCCGAGTGTTGTGTTTTCTACCACCCTTACTTTAATTATCTCCCCTCCTTCTACTTCCATCAGTTTCTGAAGGATTTCTTCAAGTCTCTCAGTGTTTGATCTCCAGTTGAGAAGCCCCAGAAGGTCAACTGAGTCAGAGGAAATTAAAAAAGTTATAGAAAGCCAAGTACTGCAAGAACGTTGCTGTCTCAAACGGTTATATATTGCTTTTAGAGGTGATAGTTTAGACCAAAATAAAACTTTTGTAATTATCTACTCTCACCTCTCTTGCGGTTTCAAAACATTTGATTTTTTACAGAAGTTTGCGGAAGCCATGCGACAGCTTCAAATGTAGAAAAGACTGATGTTTTTTTTTTATTATCTACTACTTAAGTTCAATATGCGGAGACATCAGTAAATGCCAGGTTTGCAAAGACATGAGGGTAAATAACAGAATTGTAATTTTGGGGTGAAATATAATTTGTTCTTTTTGGGGGGGGGGGGGGGGGTAGGAAAGGAAATGCCTCTTACCGTTTTGTGTAAGCTTTGTGGAGCAGGTGAGGGTGGCGATCTGGAAGCTGTCTTTGGTGATGGGAATGATGCCACCATGATGAAAGGATTTTCCCGTCTGTCTCTCTTTCTCTTCCACATCAGCATACGAACCAGGCAGAGTCAAATACGTCTTGGCATCGTCAGCTTTCTTCACATCTACCTGTAGGAACAGAAGAGGAATTGCAAGTGGCATTGCTCCTCGGTGGAAGAGTAAGACCACATGACAGAGAGAAATAACAGATACTGCAGGTATAGAGTGAAGTCCAGAGAAGTTTAAAGACATCTAAAGGTTTCCATGTCAAGATGAGGCCTAGCGACTACAAAACTTAACTTTTTTTCTTTTTTTTTGACAGAAATTAATACTTTTATTTAGCAATGATGCATTAAATTAATATAAAAGGGACGATAAAAGACACCTATAATGTTACAAAGCATTTCAAATACAGTATATGCTGTTCTTTTGAACTTTCTAGTCACCAGACAATCCTGAAAAAATATATCATGGTTTTCAACACTAATAACAATAATCAAAAATGTTTGTTGAGCATCAAATCAGCATATTAGAATGATTTCTGAAGGATCATGTGACACTGAAGACTAGAGGAATTCAGATTTGCATCACAGGAATAAATTAAATTTTTACAAATATTCAAATATAAAACAGTTATTTTAAATTGAATTTTAAATTAATAATTTTCTGTTTTCCGATATAAAATAAATACTATTAGAAATGTTAAAGCTCAAAGTGTTTTATTTACCTGTAGTCATCTTTAAAGCATATCCTTCCAACAACAATTCGTTAATTTTTACTACAGCAAGTATGGAGCAAATTCTTCATTTAAAACAAATCTCAAACATTATGAACTAGGAAATAATGACAGAAGTTTACATTATTTCCTTAAAGAGATAGTTTTGTTTTCAGTGCAAACTAAGCTAAATCAGCAGAACTTGTGGCACTACATTGTGAACCACAAAAAAAAAAAATATGACAAAATAATAATTTTTCCAATGTTTTATGTAAAACAAATAGTAGAAATGTGAAGCTTACATAAAAAAAAATATTTACATTAATTTTTCTGTTAAAACTTTTATTAAAGTGGTTATTGCCAGTTTTAAAAATGTTTGTATTATGTTTTCATGACAACAAATATTTTAAACTGGATATAAAACCGAAAATAAGTAAATATGCTAAACTGGATATAATGTTGCACAGAAAAGGTTATTAGGTAATTATTTCATACTAAACTCATGATAACGTTTATATTTTATGGCTATAATGTCACTGAAAATTACCAAAAAAATTCTGCCAATTGAGCTCAGTTTGCACTGAACCAAGAAGGTTTCTCACAGAAGCTCACCTTGTAGACAATGAGCTTGTGTTTTCCATCTGGAAGTGTGGTGCCATCCGACTTCATCAGGCGAACAAAAGCCATGCCAAAAGGCTTCTCGGACTTATCTCTAGCTACAGAAATGAAAGACATTCAACTTAAACACAAGCCTGAATATACAACAGCAAAGAGGTTCTCAAACTGGGGTCAAGTGAGATCTGTATGAACTCCAGCTTATTCTTTATTTGTAAAACTGTTTTTCAAGCATAACGGTTTGCCCTATGTTGGACCTACAAACAAAATAAGCAGATTTTCTTGTGCATAAAATACAAAGTGAAATGCTTGCTGCAAACGTGCCCTGCATGACAAGGTTAAGAACCCCTGCAGAAATGAATGAATGAAACTAAAGAGAACAGAGATCATAGTCCTCAGCTTCTACACACAGTTCTAGCTACTCAACATCATTTATTTACTATAAGGTTCTGTGAATGTCTGAATGACACTCACAATCTTGAGACGATCTGTGTCTAAAGGTGAGCTTCAGATGACATCGACACACATCCTCAATGGGAATGGTCACCTGACGGACAGAAGAGAACGGGTGAATACGAACCCAGGTGTAGCTCTTAAGTCCCTTTCACATGACCCATGTTGAGGGCATCAATGCACCTCTTAGCACATGCGTCAAGAGTCACATTGACCTTGACATGAAAAGCATTGACAGGGCAATTTTCTTCCTGGGCAGAATGAAAGTGGCAGGTGTACACAGTGAAAATAGTGCAATCAAATGGAAGAAGAAACATAGTTGTGCTTAAAATAAGAAAATGCATTAATATATCTGATTATATGCATTTCAAACTATTTGCTCAGTTCTCAACCTATTTTCACACATGACATTATTTTATGGCTAACCCTGATTTCAAAGTTATAAATTATGACCATTGCTTGAAAAAAAATGCCATACTTGTTTTCTGTTACATCTGTGGGTGTTTTATTTCATCCAAACAGCAGAACATTTGAGATTTTATGGGGAAAAAAAATTATTTATTTGACATTAAATGGACTAATTTAACATATTTTCATACTTCTTTCGACATTTTATTACTTTTGATCAAGTTAGGTGCATTAAAGTTATATATATATATATATATATATATATATATACAGTACAGACCAAAAGTTTGAAAACATTACTATTTTTAATGTTTTTGAAAGACGTGTCTTCTGCTCATCAAGCCTGCATTTTTTTGATCTAAATAAATATAGAATGATACAGAAAAAACATTTATATTGTGAAATATTATTACAACTTAAAATAATAGTTTTCTATTTGAATATACTTTAAAAAAAAATTATTCCTGTGACGCAAAGCTGAATTTTCAGCATCATTACTCCAGCCTTCAGTGTCACATGTAACATCCAGTCTCCAGTCTATTACATGATGATTTAGAAATCATTCTAATATTTATTATGAGTGTTGGAAACAGTTCTGCTGTCTAATATATTTGATGAATAAAAGGTTAAAAAGAACTGCATTTATTCAAAATAAAAATAAAAATTCTAATAATATATATTCTAATAATATATTTTCTTTACTATCACTTTTTATCAATTTAACACATCCTTGCTGAATAAAAGTATTGATTTTATAAAAATAAAAAAAAGAAAACAAATTACTGACCCCAAATTACTGACCAGTAGTGTATATTGTTATTACAAAATATTTATATTTTAAAAACATAGCTTCTTTTTTTTTTTTTTTTTTTTTTACTTTTTATTCATCAAAGTATCCTAAAAAAGTATCACATGTTCTGAAAAAATATTAAGCAGCAGAACTGTTTCCAACTTTGATAATGAATCATCTTATTAGAATGATTTCTAAAGGATTATGTGATAATGATCCTAAAAAATTCAGCTTTGCATCATAGAAATAAATGATAATATAAATTATACTAAATTTAAAAACAATTATTTTAAATTGTAATAATATATCACAATATTACATTTTTTCTGTAATTTTTATCAAATAAATGCAGGCTTGATGAGCAGAAGAAACTTCTTTCAAAAACATTAAAAATAGTAATGTTTCCAAACTTTTGGTCTGTACTGTATATATATATATATATATATATATATATATATATATATATATATATATATATATATATATATATATAGACACACACACACACACACATGCAAACAGCTGATAAGCTTTTTGATTTCCAAAATGTGGAATCGCTGAACTTTGAATAATAGGTCACAGCACCTGACCTGTGCACAACATAAATTGAGGTTGTGCTCTAGATTGAGGTTTGCATGACAGGTCTGGCGTGAGTCATATGAAGGGATGTTTAGTTTCAAAACATCAAGAACCTAAACCCAGATGTCTTTACTTTAGTTTCCAGATGTCTTTGCTTTAGTTTTTGTCCAGTGTTTGTACCTTAACCGTCTCATTCCAGCAGGGCTGCTTGACTTGATAGTAGATGACAGACTTGTATTCAGTGATCCCTTCATAACCAGCTCCAGGAAACATGGCTTTCTGAAGAGAGAACGAGAATGTAAAATAAGAAAAAGAAACATCTACTGGAAGAAAAGAGTTTTTCTTTACTCATACAGCAAGTGGTTTGCTGCAGTAAAATGTAAATGTTGACAAAACCAGAAGTTGGCAGTACACAACTTGAGTTAAAGGAAACGGTGTTGCATAATGTGCAGTACATAAAACAAGATCAAGACTGAAAAACAAGCTTATATCTCTTAAAAGAGGGGGAGATCTTTTTAGGAAGCTTTTCAGATTTCCGCGAGTGTAAACAGGAAACGCTTATATCTGCATTATAGCTTGAAATAGCGTTTGGCAAGAACAGAGCTGTAAAAAGCTTTCTGTGTCATGTGTTTGGACATTTAAAGACGGCAGCCGTATCATAAAAGAGAAAGATCTGCAAGCTGTTTTTATGCCAGCAACAGTTCTGCTGTCAAAACACAGAGATAAGCAGGGTGGATGAGCGCTGCATGCTAAACAGTGAAAGCAAAGACTGTTAGACAACATAAACGAGAAGAACGGAGGACGAGAGAAAGTACTTTTTTTATTCATTTTAAAATGACCTTTGAGGTATTTCCTAAAAAGTTAAGCCACGGTTATATCATGTTTTTTGTACACCTGCAAATTTGCTGATGTATAAACATGGACAGACAACACTGATTTACCTCCATGGGATTTCCATCCTCATCCAGCACGCTCATCATAACTTCTACATTTTTGGGGGTCTTTTTTTTGCCACGATCAAATTCTCCTTGTAGCAGCGTAACATATATATCATTCCTTAAATAACCTGTAGAGACATGATCGATGCATTAACTGGTACATATAGACTGACCTTTGTGGGTCAGAAAAAAGCTTGAAAAGCACTGCTATTAAGACAAAGATGTTACAATCTGAAAGATGTGCAGACTGACCTGGCAGGATAATTTCAGGAAAGCCCATTTTCCTGACTATAGCTGTTGTGCGATCCACAAAATGAGGGTAATTTTTTTGAACCTGAACCACATCTCCAGGGAGCAGCTTTAGGGTCACAAACAAACCTGAAAGCAAGAACATGCCGTCATGAGGTCAGACGGGTCTCATCAGTCAACAAACCTCAGAATCTCTCAACACAAACCAAATCATTTCAAAACCAATGACTCAAATGTTAAATAAAACATAATTAAAAAGGAATAAAATAAAATGAAAAATGAATGCATTAAGTTTCAATTCAATATACAATAAAGCAAACTCATTATAAAACATATTAACTAAATGTGAGCTTTTATAGCACATGCAAAACTATCCCAACTCCCAGATTATTTTTGTTTGGATATTGCACCATTCTCACATTAATGGATTATTATAAATAGTGGCTTAGCAATACAGATTTGTATAATATTTTTTATATACATGTTAATATGTGTTAAGGCAGATGAAATATATAATAATAGAAAATGAGACATACACAAGTATGCTGGGTATATTGACACAATAATCATAAAATACTTTAAAACGGAGAACTATTATTGTCTTTTACATGTTCACAATTAAAATGTGATTGGTGTACTGGAAAAAAATATTTAAAATGCAAAATTTTAGTTTGAAGTCATCTGCACCAATGTTCATGCAAAAAATGCATTACTATGGTTGATTTAGCAATTATGTTTTCTAGTTTTTTTTATTTATTTTTTTTATAAAAGTAATAATTTGAAAATGAATGAGCCAAAAAGTGACCAAAAAAAGTGCACTGTGCACTTACGCACTATTAAAATGGTAAGGCTGGTAATAATCATTAATGGCAGCTATAGTAATCTTCCCAATTTAATTTTACAGTGTGAAATAGGAATTTTGAAAAGAACTGGGTGATATTCCAATTCCCTGCTAAAAACATCCTGGAGGATATGCATCCTCACATCTCATTCTGTCTCGATTCAAATCAGTTTGATTACATCAAAGTGATCATGCTTTCATTCTCTCAAACTTTCTAGACGTTTTACTTGCATTCAACAACCAAAAAACTTCCACAAGTTCACATGTCTCCCCAGAGACAAAAACACAAGAGCAAATATTAATTTTTTGGCCTATTGGTCTGGATTTACCCTGTCCTTTGTGGTTAAACTCTCGCGCTGCTATGACCTTGTTGAAGACAGCAGCGAGAGGCTCATTCTCGCCAATGACACGAGACGGGATGAGAGGAGACATGATTAGCTGCCTCTGACGGATGTACGTTTCCATGGCAATCCTAGGTAAAGAGAGTCCAAGAGGAGAAGGACAAAACTGAAGAAAAAGAGCAAAATACAGCCTAGGGGTAACAGTGTATGATCTGCCCAAAATAAACAATGCATGAAAACAATAAAAAAAAAAAAAACTACAATCAGGCAAATGAAGGATGCTGTAATCTCATGAAGGACACACTCACTGTTGACATGGGATGAAATACTGCTTATCATCATCATCAATGTTCCCTTGAGCAATATCAGTGATATCCATGACTGTAGACACAAAGAAACATGAGTCTG
The DNA here is from genome assembly GCF_023724105.1 of Carassius gibelio. Lineage (NCBI taxonomy): Eukaryota > Metazoa > Chordata > Actinopteri > Cypriniformes > Cyprinidae > Carassius > Carassius gibelio. The sequence continues at coordinate 24,697,377 of NC_068378.1, read as the reverse complement.
GTGCTGATCCGAACCACAGATACATTACATTTAATTATCACATTCAATACTGTTCACATTTCCTTAGAGAGAGAGAGAGAGAGAGAGAGAGCAAATATCTCATATTTTCTAAGTATTTGTTTTCAGATGCATTCGAAGGTAAAAGATGGGGCACAAATTGTTCATTTTGTCTTCCTATAATTCTTAGAATGTGTTTCAATGTTGATAAAAGATTTAATGAGAGTCTACAGGACTCTCAATATCAGCTTTTGATTTGGAAGCTGGTATACCAAATAAAAAGACTCAACATTATTATTATTATTAAATCGAAGAAAATAGCATCTTTTCTTTGAAACTGCTTGCTGCCAATAACTGCTTTCGTTCGAAATTAATAGAACAAATCAGTAAAAATGAAAATGTACTCCCCATCAGCCAATCCAAGATGTAAAGAAGTCTGTTTCTTCATCTGAACAGATTTGGAGAAACTGAGCATTACATCACTTTCTCACCAATGCATCCTCTGCAGTGAATGGGTGCCGTCAGAATGAGAGTCCAAACAGTTGATAAAAACATCACAATAATCCACAAGTAATCCACATGACTCCAGTCAATCAATTACCATCTTGTGATGTGAAATGAATCCATCATTATTATATTTTATTTTTAACTACTTCCAGCTAAAATATGAATCCTTTATCCATAATATTGCCTTCTCCAGTGAAAAACTTTAAAATATGCACAAAACACATGCAAACAACAGTCCAAAGCCTTTGCAAACAGATGTATCTGTTTAATTTTAATGTGACAGGACAACAGAGGATGGACATTTTCACTGGAGGAAGCATTATTATAGATTATAGATTATCCACTATTTAAGCAAGAAGCTACAGTTTAAAGTTAAAATTCTGAAGGCAGAGGATTCACTGATGAGCAAGTGATGTAATGCTAAATTTCTCCAAATCTATTCTGATCATGAAATAAACTCATCTACATCTTGGATGGACTGAGCAAATTGTTATTTTTAGGTGAACTATTCCTTTAAGTGCAATGGCTTTTATTCTCTAACTGCATACTTACAACCGTGAAAAATGAAAAGGTAAAGGTAAATCTGGTGTGCTCAGGTTTAAGAAAACCACAGGCTGAACATTATGCAATGTGAATCTGAAGATTATGGTATAAATGGCTTTTTTCATCTCGAAAAATACAATGAAGGCATTCGGGCATCCTGAGGTTGCTGTGTACAGCAGCAAAAAAGGGTCAAAGCACTTGACACAACATCGTTTTGAAACTAAAATAGGCACTATTTTCAGCAAATGCACCTGAAGGTTTGATACAAACATCAATATAATCATTTTATATGACATTTCGGAGTTCAACCAACAAGGAAAGATAACAATAGTAGAGTTTGGTCTTTCAGGTACTTGCAAGACTGAAAGCTTTAAAATGAAGGAAGAACACACAATAGAAGACTATAAGATGTGAAACATTGTGTGCACTTGACTGGGGGGAAAATCATTCCTCCCATATGGATAAATATATTTATGTCTTCTGCTCAGTTATTTGACAATGCGAGGCAGTGCTGAAACAAAAGTTAAAGTGCAGTTATCAAAATACTAGAGAAGTAGTACGTGCGTTCACACACACACACTCACACACATCTTCTGGTCAACACAAAATGATCATCCCTCAAGATCATCAAAAAACAGATGAAAAATGCCATTGGAGTAATGTACTTAGACTTCAAGCCCAATGGCCAAGACATCTGAACAGCTTAAAACCAGAAACATATTCATTTGCTCACCAATGGATCCTCATAAGTGAATGGGTGCCGTCAGAATCAGAGTCCAAACAGCTGATACAACTAAAATATGTGTCCTCTATCTAATATTGCTTTCGCCAATGAACAAGTTTGAATAAGGAGAGAAATATGCACAGATCAAGCAAAAACCATCCAAAACAGTCCTAAACAAATTTGTCAATGGATTTTGATGTGAGAGAGCAACAGTGGATGGACTTTTTCACCGGAGGAAGTGTTCTTATGGATTATAGATTATAGATTATAGATTTAAGTTAAAACGCGCTAATGATGGATTTGTTTGCTACAAACACGCAGCTTTTCACTCCACGAGATGTTAACTGATGGACTGGAGCGGTAATCCACACCACTTTTGGATCATTGTGATGTTTTTCTCAACTATTTGCACTCTCATTCTGACGGCACCCATTCACTACTCCATTGGTGAGCAAGTAATGTCAATTTCTCAGAATGGTTTCAGATGAGGAAACAAACTCATTGGACAGCCTGAGGGTAGGTAAATATTCAGCAATTATTATTTAGAGTGAACTATCCCTTTAACCAGAACTAACTGTCAAACTAATGGCAAACACAGCGTTTGGAAAAAATTTGCCTGAAAACAATTCTGTGCAATTTTGCAACACTAAGTTAGTGGCACAAAATTTACCTTTAAGGTTGGTTGGAGTTTCTAAACAAATGACAAATACGAAATCTCTAATGAAGAGGAGAACTAGGAAACCTCTGGGCCTTCTACAGATATACCATCTATTAACAATACAGAAGCTATTATTAAGTCTAGAACCTGCTACTCCAAACGGCCTCCGCAGTCCCCCTGTGTGTTTCTTTCCCTCCTTCAGCTCCATGCAGCCCACACGGATGATCTGACACACCAGGAAGAGACGCTGTCTGATGAGGTCACTGCTACTCAGATCCTAAGCACAGAGACACCACAGAAGAAGAACAGCAGGAAGCACTTCAACTTGTTTCATTAGCACAAAGAAAACGTCTAATGCTTTTTTCTCAATTTTAGATCTATGATTCGAAAGTTTGGGGTCAAAATCTTTTTTAAAACATTTATTCAGCAAGGACATTTTAAATTGATCAAAAGTGAAGTAAAGGCATTTATAATCTTATAAAAGCTGTTCTTTTGAACTTACTATTCATCAAAGAATTCTGAAAAAATGCTATTAAATTATTTTGGATGAAGATCATGTGACACTGAAAACTGGAGTTATGGTTACAAAAAAAATTCAGCTTTGCATCACAGGAATAAATTAAATTTTTTAAATATATTCAAAAAGAAAAGGGCTATTTTAAATTGTAATAATATTTCAGATGTCATTTTGATCGAATAAATACAGCCTTGGAGAGCATAAGAGACTTCTTTAAAAAAAAAAAAAAAAAAAAAAAATATTAAAAAAATCCTAAATGTTGATTGGTAGTATATGGGACTATAAAAACCTGAGAAAAAGTATTCTTTTGATCTTTGTTACCGTGAAGAGTGCAGGAAGGTTGTTGAGTTTTTCGATCTCTTTCGGCATGCCTGTGCTGTCCCACCGTACCAGAAAGTTTTCACTTATAGAACAAGACAAAATGTGTCAAAAAAAAAAAATTCTCTCCACTGTAACTGACACAAGCTCACCAGCTACTCGCTGTGATATACACTGATGTACCTCAGCTTACAAAGAAATAAACATTCACATATTTCAAACACTTCTTGTCAGGAATCCATATGTATAGGGTATTCTACATTTTCCTCCTTCTGCTTTTTAGAAAACAACATAAAGAAGAAAAAATAAATTAATGAAGAGACTGACTCACCTGATAAACTCAGATTTGTCAGGATCGTATAATGACATGAAGAGTTCTGCGTCCTCGCCGATGTTGCATACAAAATTTCTGAGATTTATTAGAAGGCTGTACGTGTGCACACCGCTGAAGAGAGTCTGACGCCGCTTCTCCAGGTTCTGAAGCCGCATCTACAGGGAAAAAAAGCACAAGTGGTGGACAGTTTGACTGAGGTTCTAGAACACCTTCCAAAACAGTGCTAAAACAGTAAAGGATGGAACTAACAATGCCAAGGTCATGGGTTCGATTCGGAGAGAATTCATGAACTAATAACATCTACACCTTAAATGCAATGCAAGTTGCTTTCTTCCAAATGCATTTTTGAATAACATTTAAAAATATAACATTTAAAGATATTTAATAGGAAAGTCTATGAGTGTTGCATTAAAAATTATGATGGAAATTGAATATGATTTTAAAAAAACTACAAATAAATTGCACTTTTTATGCAGACGATATAACACCACATCAATATCAGATAATTGTATTTAAAATACAGTTTTTGTTTTAATTTGCAGCTTCTCTAAACACAACTATGTACAAAGAATCTATCAGTTATTTTCAACAAATCCTGTCATTTTTACACAGCAATTTGAACCATGTATTTATATAGTTATTAGCCAACTATTTTAATTACTCATCAAAGCCAATTTGACATTTCTCATGTGCTATTTCTGGAACCAGTTTTCAACATGCAACAAAAAAGAAAAAACAAATTCTAGTATCACAGTATATGTTTTACCTTCTCCTCCTGTATCTTCTCATCAATACTGCGTGATGCTGACTCGTGAGCCCTGAAGAGACTGACTGTGCTCGTGCGTTCGGGGTCTAATGTGTTTCCTGCTTCATCGCGCACCACTAAATCAAGACCCAGAATCCTGTGCAACAGACAAAGACGTAGTCTACAACACAAGAATACTAAAACATCCCAACCATATTATTAGAATCAATTATATACAGTTTTAATACATTTCACAACTTAAATTAGGTTAACTCAAAATTTATGCTTGATGATACCAAACATCCGGGCGCATAGAATTAATAGTTTGGTGAAACAACATGAGGAAGTACAGGAAGCCAAACTGCACCTGTTCCCATAATCAATTTTCGCTGTGACTTTCTTCTTGAGCTCCACAAGGTCGTCGTTGGGAAGCGTACCAGACACAAAGTGCGAGCGGTACTCGATCAAGCTGTAGGCCATCTGCTGAACGCTCCGGAACAGCGTGGTCTTGTTGCTCTGGTGTGCAGACGAACAGGTGATTAAAACAATATCACGGCTTACAAAACACTACCGATGGGATTTGTCTTTGTTGAACAAACACAGTGTGGGAAGCTCTGTGTTGAGCTGAGACGGACAATGAGTTGAACACAAACAAACCACAAAGGCGACACAGGTGGGTTCACGTACCACATAAAGCTTGTGCCATATTTGTGACCATTCTCGTAATGTGGTGCCCAGCTCCTGGACCAAGGGCACATCTGTAGGTACAACAGTCTCTTGTTTCCTGTACATTAACAGAAGGGTAGAAGACAAACATGACTTAATCAGGTTCTCAAAAATAAAGATGTCATTCGCAGTTCCTTAACCCTTACAGACCCAAGCGTAGGTGTAAATTCTATTTAAAATGTGTTTAGGAAGCCATAGTTATATATATATAAAAAAAGACAAGGTTTGTTTCCAAAATTTGCATTGGGAGATAGTTTGGAAAAAACATCTGCAAAAAAATTCAGAGCATGGTATTTAGGGGGGCAAAGGACCAGTATTTTTTTATTTTTTGGAATTCTCAATACAATGGTAATACTTTATAATAACTGCATGCTATTGATCATTAGTTAAGCATTAGGAAAAAGTTAATTCATCATTTATAAAGCATTAATATACATTTATAAGCGGTTTATAAATAGATATAAATGCTTTATACCTGATTTAAATGCATATCTATAATGTATTTAATAGTTGTTTTTTCATACTTTATTAATGATCAATTTATCATTTCTAAATTAAGTATAGCATTATTTAAACACCAGTTATTAAGGAGTTGTCAGTGGTTCATAAGATCACTTAGAAATTGTAAGTAAATGATTAATAAACTATTTAAATGTGCATTCATACATCTTTTTATTCAGACATATAGTAACAGTTACTTACAGTGTTAATAAATGGTTTATTAACATGTATTTCTACTGTAATTCAGGGTTAATTCAGGTAGTTATAAAACATATGTAGTTGTTAGTTAACTATTTTTGTGAGCTCATCTAAAGTGAGGACTATTTATGCCTTGTAAAGCTTCTACAAATGAGATTTAAAGGCTGTTAATATTTCTATGTTCTGTATCACTGTGTTGTGTTTGTTTCTGTTTTTTTGTTTAGAAGATAAATGAGCCTCTAAATATCCTTTATGCTTTACAAGGCAAAACTAGTCCTCACTTTAGATGAGCTCAAATAAATAGTTAACTGACCACTACTAAATGCTTTATAACTACCTGAATTTACTACATTTCTTGTGATCTTATGAATCACTGGTAACTCCTAAATAACTGGTTTGTAAATAATGCTATACTTCATTGAGAAATGATAAATTGATCATGAATAAAGTATGAAATTACACATTATAGATATGCTTTTAAATCAAGAATAAAGCATTTATATCTGTATTTATGAACTGATTATTACTGTCTATTAATGATTTATAAATTATGAATTATCTGTTTACTAATGCTTAATTAATGATTAATAGTGTGCAGTTATTATAAAGTGTTACCCATAAGGATATACCTATATATATACAGCAATATATAGGTCCAACACTTACTTAAAGGACTGCTAAATTTGACTTTGGCATGCTGGAAGATGCAGACTAAAATTATTTGCCAAATATGTTGTTATGATACATTTTAGAGCGTTTTAACCACTATTTAAGAATTCTGCATTACTTAACAGCCTTGAACAAGTGTTACAATTGTGCTACAGTGGGTCTCTGAAGGTAAACAAGAAAAAAAATAGTAAAGTCAACGGCAGAGAACTGCCACTGTAGACTCCTCTGACAGCACATAGTTAATTAAATGAACGAATTATAGAGCATAATTAACATGTGATCTGCCTCTTACCCGGTTCCCTCAACTTTCGCTTCTTTCAAATGAATATAGTTGGCAGGGAAAATGCCCTTTGAAATAAGACAAAGAAGCATTTGTGAGAACCCACGCAATTCATTGCGCCTGCTGCAGAATGTCAGGTAATGATTAGATTGTCAGTTTATCAGTAGGATGACAATTATCCCGACACCTTTTGTGATTTCTGTCGTAGTGTGTATCCTCGGTACCACCCTGAGAGAAGCAGAGAAGGAGAGAGAAAAGAAAAGATCAGATCTTTAAGACAAATGATGCCACATGGCAGATGCTGTTCTACATTAAATATATCACAATAAGTCAGACGTTGTTTTTCATCCTTAGAAAAAGCACTAGAGAAACTACGGTAGTTGCAAACAAAAAAAAAAATTCACAGTGAATGTTGAATTTTGTTTGTGCACATGTTGTGTGTTGTTGAAAAGGAACAGATATAAATTTTGCCAGAAAATACAGATTTAGCCAGTTCATGAGGAGACCGGCTTTAATTTTGAGATCAGTATTTTTTCTTTTAAAGCCTTGTTTTAGCACAATGCTTGATTGACAGGTTAGTCAGAGATGCATCAGGACATATTTAAATGCAATGTAGTTACATGCGTCTCTGCCTACATCCAAGAATAGTTTGAGGGATGACAAAATGTTTTGGTTTGAATGGTAGCGTTTATTATTCTACACTTTTATTCATTAAATTGATTAAAAGAGACAGTAAAGACATTTACTGTGAAAAGTTACAAAACATTTCTTATAAAATATATTATGAAGCAAAATTGCTAATAATAATAAATGTTTCTTGAGCATCAAATCAGCATCAGCATGAGTGATTTCTGAAGAATCGTTCATGTGACACTGAAGACTGGAGTAATAATGTATTTTTTAAATCTATTAAAATACAAAAATACAAAAAAAATCTTGCCTACCCCAAAAAATGACCATTTGCATTTAGCGCTTTCAAAAATGAAACCTGTCATTGTTACTAGACCCTCAAGCTGTTGCAAACCTGTATTAATTGCTTTCCTCTGAATATTTCAAAGGACACTGTTGTCGAAAATACATTGGAGCCCACTGGACACATTTTTCCAAAAATCTTGTTTTCTACCGAAGAAAAAAGCCTTACAGGTTTGCAATGACATGAGTGTGAGAAAATGGTCATGGAAAACTAAAACATTTTTAACATTATAATTGGACTTTGAGGAAAATAAACTTTAACAAAATGTAAAATATGAGTCTTTTAAATCATGTTAGCAAATATGGTGCTTAATTTGAATGTTGCAGGCCACATGTGAAGAACATTCTTTCCAGCAGCTCTCCGCAGGACTCTGGGATATCCCAGATTGTGTGTTCAGTGCAAGTGTGAACACGCTATAGAAAGTGTGGAAGGACGTGTCAAGACACGCTGGAACTCGACACTCACCTTCAAACGTCTCAAGTATGTGTACCGTGTCCCCCACCTGAAGACTCAGCTCTGGCTCTCCTCTGGATTCATAGTTATAGATAACTAAAATTGAGACAAAAGGGTGTCACAGACTGCAGAGAGCAAAGAGATACCAAAAAATAAAAACAACAAGGCTGCTGTCTGTCCTGTGAAAGAGGACGGCGCACCAACTGTTGAACAAATTCTTGAGAGGAAAGGTCTCAAGTTCTGCAGGAAAACAGCCACTTGACATGTCTGACATCTATCGGTATGACACAGATCTTCAAAATAAGCCAAACTCCAAATGAGATTACAATAAAAACTTTTTTTTTTCCCCGGAAAACAAGCCACCACAATGCAATGGCATAGCTATGTAGCTGCTAGGATGTTCAGGGTGGTTTTGAAATCTGGGGGGGGGGGGTCAAATTGCAATTTTTCTGATAAAATTGTGATTGTCGTATACATCACTATGGACATAAAATAGAGCTACTAATTATTACTACAATATATACATATTTATAATACTAAATAAAAAATGTAAATATAAAAATACTAAATAAAAAATATTTAAAAATTTATCTAACTATAATTGTTATGATATAAATATTGCATTATTCTATTGTAAAATAAAAATCAAGTATTAAAGAAAATAATATTATTACTTTACAACTGTAGGAAGTTTAGGTGCTACTACAGGAAGCCTCTAAAGCTTCTCTTGTTGATAAGTGCTTCTCATTGCAAGTATGGGAAGATTGCTGAAGCATGTTGCATTGCTAAATGAACACTGAAGCAACCCAAACTCAAGAGCAGATGCATACATTTATTTATTCAAACGACAGCCTTTGCTATTTGAAAATTGCTCTAAGCCATACCATGAATTTGGTTTTTATTTTGATTAATAATGCAGCCAGCCTAAGAACAAAAAGCTTACAACAAATCTGTTTAATATAATACAGATATAGCTTGGTTCCCTCCTTCAGGGTCAGCTAAAGTAATAGCAATGCTTGCCTTCCCAAACACCTCTTAATACACGTATCAGAGTCAGTTTCACCAAACAATATTAGATTGCACAAACAGCATCTGAAATGTTGGGCACAGTGTAAGTGCTGATTCATGGAATGTGAACACACTTAGAGGCGCCGAGTGCTTTCCTCTTACTAGTAGTAACATTTTTGGGCTGTTAACCTGCAGATGAACCTGAGAATGCATGTCTACACTACAAGACTGAAGGCCTGAGTTTTCCCTCCCGCTTTAGTGCTGAAGGACACTTAGTGGGAGTGCAAGATTTCCTTGTGCCATGCATCTGCCTCCACACTGCTTTCCATCTGCTGAATACACACAAACAAGTGTTTATTCGTATAAAGGCGCAATCTAGGAATGTGTCAACCCTGTCTCTCTCTCTCACACACACACACACGTCAATGGCAAATACTTAAACTAATAACAAAACATACCTACAGTAGCTGATTCAGAAGCACCAGATTGTTGTAGCAATGTCCGAATTACCTCTTCTCCTATGGACTGTCATCCATTAAATGTGTTACTAGGGGTGTGACGGTTAGTATATAACCGTGAGACCAGCGGTTATAGTTGAACACCGTCATTAGAACTCTATAACCGCCAAAACCGTGTCACTAAAATATTTTTTACAAACATTTTTTATCAAAAATTATTTTCATTTTTTAGATAGGATCATCAGATGCGCAATATATCGGGAGACATGGTTTTTACCACTTAATGAAGTTTTGTAAATCGTCAGACATGATATTTACCACTTCATTAAATTTTGCTTTGTAGAAAACCTTTCTTAAAAACGAATTTCGTTTTGAACAAATTTTATCTTAATTTTAATAAATGTTTCATCAACCAATTGCATGTATTTTAATAAATAAAAAGCAAATATAGCAGACAATGATAACCGTGACATTGAAGCACCAGCGCGCCGCGTTCACTTGCACTGCACTGTGAACTAGAGCGCATCTCATCGTAAATGAAACTCAGCGTAGGCCTATGCCCCATACATTAGCATTAAATATCTTTGCTGCATCCTTTCCAGAACAGACAATGGTTTTTTTTTTTTTTTTTTTTTGCGGCTCGCATCAGCAAAGCATAGACCGCAAAACAATCAGCGGATGGCGGGCGGGTGCGGCTTTGAAATTTGCTCAAAAAACTTTGGCGCGGATGATGAGTTTTGTGACAGATCTCCTTAATAAACGGAGGTCTGAAATCTCTGCCCCTTTACCGATCAGAGCGCGCGCTGAAACGGAGTTAACCCGCTATCTCCAAGATCAACCAATTGACTCTACGGCAGATCCACTAGCATGGTGGCGAGACAATATGAAACAAAATGAAACACGCTATCCGCATTTGGACAGCATTACGCAAATATTTCCACATAGTGACGTAGACATGTGGGGTGTGTTAGAATGAGCTGTTTTGGGGGGGGGGCGGCAGAGTCTTAACTTTGATAGAGAATATATTTTTGGATTGGAGACTTTAGTCTTTGCAACTTTACAGATCTTCATTATACACCAAGAGATTGTTACACTTCAAAGAGAAAGGAAAAAATTGAAATTACATCATATGCCCCCTTTAAAGATGTAGTTACATTCACTGAAACATGATTGGCTGATAATGGATGTGGGTGATAAACCACTTCATAAACCCATTTAAGTAAACTGTCCAAGTGTGCAAAACGCATAGGTCACTTTAAAAATTGAGTGCTAAGGAGGAAATAAACGGTCTCTAAGCCACTCCCCCAAAAGTAACAGTAAAGACATTTATAATAATGCAATTAAGTGAATGACAATAGAAATAACAGCAGTTACAAAGATGGCCACGCAATATATCAGGTCTATATTGGGTATTTTTATAGGACGTTTATGGATAATTGATTTCCATATATTTTTAGATTTTGCAATCATCTAGCTAAAAATGACAACAGTAGATTTCGTCAAAGAGCAAACAATTAACCCTTTGAGAGCAGATAAAAAATGTTGTGATGCCTAAACACAATTAGCATTGATTTAACAATCCTTAACATCCTAATTCCATCATTTAACATCCTAATCTTTGACATTCAGAATCCAGAAAGCATTTCCTTTTCACAGAAATTGACTACTTTGCTGTGTTTCCACAAAAACATGAAGCTGCACAACTGCTTTCAACACTGATAAATAATAAGAAGAAGAAATGTTTCTTGATCAGCAAATCAGCATATTAAAATGATTTCTGATGGATCATGTGACACTGAAGCCTGGAATAATGATGCTGAAAAGTGATGCTTTGCATCAAAGGAATAAATTATTACATCTTAAAATATAACACAATCAAAACAGTTTTTTTTGCTCAATTTTGCTCTAATAAATCCAGCCTCGGTGAGCAGAAGAGACTTTTGAACCATAGTGTACATACATACATCTATATATGTGTGTGCGTATGTGTGCGTGTGTGTGTGTGTGTTGGGTTTTCCCATTAAATCTACAACCTTTAGCTGATGCATTACACAACAAAAAATATAAACTACAGCTAAAAAGAATGAGATTTTTCAATGCTACACTATCTACAGCACGCTGACACTCAGCTCAAGGAAAAATGGTTCAGGCCTTGTTCAGGCATGCACATTGTTCAGTTCAAATAAAGACTTGTAGATAAACCGAAAAGCTTGAGGCTACGTTTCACAACATGCTTCCACTAGTGCACTGAAGATCTCAAGCACACTCAACTGATAAATCTCTCCGCTTCTTCTTGACTGAAAAGAAGTATGAAGCAACTTTCCATTTCCGCTAAATCTGTGGCTAAATTACATAGAACAAGCTCATTACAATCTGACACATTGTGCTATCAATGCTACAATTTCTAATAACCTCCACAACTCTTAAAATCAGACCATAAACTTCACTCTGGTTCGCTCAGATTAATCATTTATAATAAAGGTGCATGAAACTTCCTGTCCACACCCAAACAAATCCAGACCTCAAAGGAGTGTCAAACACAAAGAATTTCATCACCCCTGGCTACATTTAAAATGCTCAGGGTGTCATTAAGACAAAAATACCATATTAAGATGTTTTATCACTTTAAAAACACTCCCACCATTCAGGAAACACAGACAATTATTCAGTTCACACACTATAGGCACCATTTGAGCATGTCATTCTTGGCCAAATGGGCCTTAGAGGTGTCATAGTGTTGAGGCCTGGTGCATGCTGGGATGTGGGCTAACAAGCTTCATTCTGACGGGTCTTTGTATACGCTCATCTATGACATCACTGACAGGCAGGCCAAGCTCTAGTACACCGCAACTTGTCATTTCATAGAGAAGATGTGTGATCGCACAGTGTAATGCCTTGTGGTTACAATGACATGCAGAAATAGTGTTGAAACGATGGTGCAAAAATGACACAAATGTGTGTCATCAGAGTTCAGATGAATCAAAAATATTATCAGAAGTGGAAGTCATCATAATTTGCTGAACTTCTATAGTGGTAAACAGAAACTAGAAGAAATATAATACTCCCATCTGCTCCAATAGCGACACAGAAATCCATGATAGTGTTTTTTTTTAACCAAGAATACAGTCGATACCATTGGTCAGAAGAGAGAAATATGTCAAATTTACCCTCAGCCATTGTAATATAAACACTTGTGCATCAGCTTTAACTAGTTTGCGAAATTTAATGTCAAAGTAATGTTAAGCAAAGTATAGTGTAATAAACAAAAAATGAAGGAAAAAAAAAAGTGCAGAAATGCATCATTACAATTTATACAATGCAAAAAAAAAGGGGAAGTTTAAGCACCATTAATTTAAAGTCCTTAAATATATGTCAAAGTTCTCAGGGACGGGAAAATCAGCCCAGTAGGAACCAGACTGCTTGATGTCTGACCCACAGATTACAAATCCCTTAAGAACACTCCAACACAACAATCGTCCCTGTGTGCGTTAAACTGCCCAGTAGACCGCTCTTGGCATGAACAGTAAGTACAGTACTACACCAGAGCAACAGAATAAATACATATGCAACAGCCAGAGTGAGAAATTAATTCAGGGCAAAGTCAACAAATGCAATGTGTTCTGAGTCTGTTATCTAACATGTACAGTGAATCATAATGCTAAATTCTAGGCCAGTCAGGTGAAAATATCTTGCCAGACTTTCGAATAGCATGTCTTTTATTATTATGAGAATCATAAATTTAGTCAAGTATGTCCAAACAATTGACATTAAAAATCAAAACATTAATTTATATAGTTTTAATACACTGACTGAGTCAGGGTCAGATTTGCTCATTTGTTTCTATACTTATTATTTCAAGAGCAAAGTTTTTTTTTTTTAAGGAACATGTAGAAAACAAGGACTTGAAAATTACTTGAGACCAGCCGAGCATTTATTTGTTTGATATCTTGTGCATGTGAAGCGGATTTAATTCGTCAGGCAACAGCTATAATAGTCCAGAGAATTTATTTCGGTGAATCAACTGAAGCATGCAACTTAAATTGGATGGTTGCAAATGAAAGTATAGCATGTCAGCTAGCCACAAACGTACATTAACCAAAAGCCCTTATCAAGCCACAAACAATAATAAAGCACATTTGCAAAACAACCCATCCACTGAGCAGTGTGAAATAAAAGAGTTGATTCAGTTTGGTTTTATGGGTCTGTTAACCTGAGCTCATTAACACAGATTAAAGTGATTGGAAGGGAATGCTGTTTATGACTGTGATCACTGTTGCTGTATTTATTGTAATTTTATTGTCCTGTCACACCTGCAGGAACAACATTCACTCTACTGTGTACTTATAAACAAACTATACTAAAACAAATATGTTGTTTGTGACCCGAAAGTGCAATGAGACACCCATCCAAACTTATCTTACACAATGTCAACAAACCTATATCCTGCTGATGTATTACAGCATCTGAGTAGTTTATGTATAATAACAGACAACTCTCCATACAGGTATCAGAAGCGCGTGATGAGTGTGTTCAGGTAAAGGTGCGGCTAAACGCTCCTCAAACTTCAACGCGACTTTCCAGAGTGAGCAAAAACTAGCAAAAGCGCGTTGAAAGTCACTCACCCACTCCATATTTCTCTCTTTTAGTGGGAATCCACCGCGTCATGGCAGGAAAACTTGAGTGAAGTGAAATTAATCATATGAACAATAATAGTGTAGTGGAGCAGTGGGGCTTTAGCGGTCCTCACATCACAGTTCCGGTGTTACGCAAAGAACCCCTCGCTGCGCGCGTGTGTGACGCACCATCGGGCTCGCGCGCACTCACGCAAACACGAACCGTAAAGTTTGTGGAACGTACAGTTTGTGATCATGTGAAATCTAATTCATTCGAAATCCAAATGTTTATTCGTGCATTCTTTTTAAAATCTTTTTACCATTGTGCAACAGTTCAGTTTAACTAATATGGGCTATAAGGAAGGTTGCAAATATTAAAACATTTGATAGATAGATAGATAGATAGATAGATAGATAGATAGATAGATAGATAGATAGATAGATAGATAGATAGATAGCACTAGAAATATTTTTATATATACATTTATTTGTATTATTTTGGGATGTTGCATTAGCTATTATATTTTTACTTGTTCTAAAGTTAGAAGTCTTTATTTATTATCTATCATGTCTGTATGTATGAAACAATGAACAATAAAATGAACATTGACTTTGAGTATCTGGTGTTTTGAAGCAGTCTGTGGGATACATACCTTTCATTATGTGTGCGTGTGTTTTTATTTATATTATTTATTGTGTACTTTCTATTTAGTATCATTATTATTATTATTATTATTATTATTATTATTATTATTATTTATCTATTTTCTTTTTAGTACAGTTCCTCCAAACTACCCATAAATTTATCAGGCTTTAATTATTATGGGAATATTTTCCTGAACAGTGAACTGAGCCAGAATGAGATGAGATGGGAAAGAATGTTTGGAATCTTCTATTGTTACAGTAACTAACCCTAGCCCTAACTACATCTCTGTGTGTGTGTGTGTGTGTTTGTGTAGATGTGTGTAAGTTTTTAGTAATCAATGGTGTCGACCCCGTCCCACACACCCTCTGCAGGACCCAAGCTGTTTAAGAGTGGATTTTACTAACTAAAATCATGCCTCGTGTCTCTGATTTATTTGGACAAAACAAATTCCCCAATCCCTCTGCAAACACAGAGACCTTCTGTTGCCAACAACATGTGTTGGGAGAACATTCTGTCATTCTGTTCTGGCTTATTGTTCTGCCTTCAATTTTGTACCAATTCGAGGTTTAGATGATTCAGCAAAACAGCGGCGTGTAAAGCACATTTGGTCAATAGGCCTAGGCTATAATTCTTTTAAATGATAATACGGGTGTTTACCGTGTAGTTAACTTTGGCTATACTCAATCTTTGGTTGAATCTTACAAAGTCCTCTAAATATTCAATACAAGCTTTTTTTTTAAGGGTTTGAGACAATTATCTAAACAAGATAAAATGCTTGAATGTTTTATGTTTTACTTCAGTGCCCTTTATATGTCTACATATCAGTGAAACTTAAGATGTAAACAGGAGAGCTGAAATGCAGAATGAAACAGGCCCAAAGACAGAATGGCAAATTAAGAGTCATTTAACTCAGGCCTCCAAAGTGCTTTGGGCTTGTTAGTCTTTGTTTTTAACAGGGACAGAGTGCCATCCAGTGTTCACTGCGAGACAGTATTTTTATCTCAGTGTTTTATTCTAATCAGACAACTCTTAAAAAAGTCAACTCTTATATATATATATATATATATATATATATATATATATATATATATATATATATATATATATATATATATATATATATATATATATATTAGGTTAAATATAATGCCTGGATGTTCTTCCTGCCCCTGGATTATAAACAGCATGAAGTGAATGGATGGTCGTGACCTGTCAACATTATACAGAATGCCTTATAGTTTAGATTTTTTAGCCAGTTGTGTGTAATGTTAACTTGTCGAAAATAAATAAAGGCTACTTTGTACTGGTTTGCTGTTGTTGTTTCTAGCTCGTTCTTTAGCTCTTCAGTCATTAACTGACTAATCAGTGAGGAATGTGGCCTTTAGCCATGCAGCGCACAAAACCTTCAGACTCACTCACACACAGAGTCAAAGGATCCTGAAGTGTTTAACAGGTGACAAACAGCTAGCAGAGAAAGATATTGAGGCAATCTGCTCAGAAGCAAAGAAAATAAAAGAAAAAAAATATTATGACCGGACCAGAAACTAGTCTAATATTGAAGAAGTAGAAGATTTTTGTCTATATTTATTCTAACTGTTTTAATTTCTTAACAAGTATAACTGCAGTATACAGGGAAAGAAATGGGCAAAAAAATAGCATTATCTAATCATGTTTTTTGTTTCCAAATCACTGTTCATTGTTTAAATATAATATGAAAACGCATTCGAATTTCAACAACAAGTATTGAGGAGTGACGAACAAAAGCATTTCCAAACTGAATCTGTGAGCAAAACAGGTCTAAATATGAACTCAGACTCTGTGAACTGTATGTCTCTGGTAATAATGTAGGTATGATCATTCTGATGCAGTGCTGAGAGTGTCCAGTAGATGGAGACAGAGCTCCACATCTGTTATATGAGACAGATGTGCTGAAGCTTTTATCAAACTAGAGGCTCAAGGTTTGAAAACACTGAAGGGTTTGAGATGACTGTTTGAGATGACTTGACTGACTGATAAACCAGTTCTATGGAAATCAGCATACATTGATTTTGATGTTTCCTGGCACTCTAATAATAACCCTTTGCAGTCATATTTATTTGTTTTTCACAATACTCAATTAAATAAAATAAAAAAATAAAAAAGCTCTGGAGACTTAATGGCTTTCTGGGTTATACTTCTTTTACTGTAAGTATGGTTTTGTCTTGGATTTTTCTCCTGAAATTTTCATAAATAATACAGTGATGTAAACAATACTGTAACACTTCATTCGGCTCCATTTGGTTAACTGCATTAGTTAAAGTGATAGTTCATCCAAAAATTAACATTCTGTCGTCATTTACTCAGCCTCAAGTTGTTCTAAACCTGTATTAGTTTCTTTCTTCTGCTGAACACGAAAGGACATTTTTAAAGAATATTTGTAACCAAGAAGTTGCTGGTCCACGTTTACTTTGAAATACACAATGGAAGTCAGTGGAAACCCTTTAACAATGATCGGTATTTCAAAAGCATTTGTTTATGTTAATTTCAACATTTACTGATACAATATTACAATAAAAAAAATCCGTTAATGTTGCATAATGGACATGAGCTAACATGAACAAATTATGAAAAAGTTTATATATTTTAACAAATGTATTTAATCTCATTGCCTTTGCTCATTTCTCTCATTGCAAGTCTTTCTTGTTTTATGGTAAGATGGGCAGTAGTGATGTGGGTTGCATCAAAATGTACTTCAGAAATGAAGAGAAAGAAGGTGCATGTGAAGCTCTTACAGTAAAGCTCAGCAAAAGCTTTGATCCGAAGCATACACTCCTTTTATCATTGTAAAAGTGTGCAAAGAGTGTTCAGGTTTCATGCAGTCTGCTTCTTGCTGACAAGTGCTGTTTTGACAATGGTGAGAAAATTGTTTAACAAAAAGATAAAAGATACAGGATGTGTTCACAAAAGTAAAGGACATGCATGGTTTCTAATTGAAATTCTCCTCTACCCTCACCTCCCTTTCCCTCCCATTAAACTGGATTGATCAGCAGAGAAGGACACATCCAATCTGTAAGTGCTTGCGTGACCAGAGCAGCATCTTTCTGCGAAAACATCTCTGTGGAAGTCAAAGGCTCAGCACTTCCACCTTAAATCTTGTCAGGGAAATGCAGCGTTTCAGGGCTTGGAAGTGCTGATGGGGTTCATCCAGTTCCATGGATGTGACCGCTCTATCTTTAACTCCTCCAAAACAATGGCAACTATCTGCTTTTGGAATCCAAAACTAAGACTGATTAGAATTTCAAACTCCATTTATGAAGTGACATTTCGACTGTGGAATTGTGCATTGAGTTTCTGTGCATTAAGTCAAGGGCAGATCCCTCTATTTTTACATTTTCTGCAAAAACTGTAACTGGCAATTACTCACAGTATTGGTGTTAGCAATGCCAAGTCTAGTCACATTTATTTATGGCACCCCCCAGCTAATATTGAACATTCTCAGAACTTTGGCTGATGTTCTAGCAGCATGCTCTCAAAGTTATGAATGTTCTTCCAGTAACTTTGATAGAATGTTCATTCAAGTTGTGGTCTTTAGTAGCAATCGTTATAGTACAGTATTCATTAAATATTTTATTAGACATTCTTTTGTTTTCTATGTTACTACTTACTTATTTCAGATCATTCCAATTTTTTCCAACATTCCACTTTTTTTATTAATGTTTTCATATAATGATAATATAGCAAAATGTTAGAATATACTGTATATTTGTTTTTGTTATACAACACAGATTGTTTTAAATTGGCTTCACATTACAGTAATAAACACAAAAATAATATAATTATATAACTTAAATAAATAAATATGTAATTTAATTTGAGCTATAAGCAGCTCAGAAGATTCAGTAGTGTCATTATTCAGTTCAGTTGCATGTAGGTTCAATGTTAATGCAGTTCAGTTCAATAATAATAAAACCAGTTCAATAAAATGCACTTTGGATAAAAGTGTCTATCAAATACTTAAATGTTAATGTAAAATTTGCACTGCACTAAAAAGTTTTTTCAGGCTTTCTATTACAAATTAAAAATTCACATTTAATTCAGTGTTTTACTTGCCATTTTTTTTTATTTGAAATTATTTGTGAATTTTACAAGCAGGAGTGAAAATCTTTTAAAGTGAATAAAACATTGAATAAAACATGACATTTGGAAGTAAAAAGACTAAAAACAAATATTTTTATCTTTTATTTACAACTTCTAAAAAAACAATGCAAAAGAGTCAAATTTGCTTAGAAAAATAGATGCCTCTTTAAAAAGCCACATGATTATGGTCTAAAAAAGAAATAATGCACCAAAGTATGGAGAAAAGTAATTAACTTATTAGTATCTGTAAAAAAAAGAAAAGAAAAAAATTCTAATTCAAAATTGCATATTTAATTCAGTGTGTTATGTGTCATTTCATTGTAATTGTTTTTGAAATTTACTAGCAATTTCTAAGGAATTTTTCCTCGAAAGTCCTACAACAACATTTTTCAGTGCAGTCTTGCTTATTAAATAAATAAATGAATAAAAATAAAATAAGTAATATAAAAAATGTAACTAAATCTAATCACAACACATCTGTTTTAGCAGTTTGTTTGTGTTTATGCATCACAAGCTCATGCTCTGCTGTAATATATTATTCTTCATCAGCCCATTCAAGCAGTAGCTCGTTGAAACTTTAACGCTTTTACTGCTTTTAACACCACCATAAATAAATGATGTTTTCATTCAGCAAGAATCACTGTGCATTATTGAGCATTTCAGCACAGAGATCAGATGAGACAAGAGCTTGGCAGAATAATAAAAAAATGAACTTGATGAACTTTAGAGTAGTGAGCCATGCCAATCCGCTCTAAACCAGCAATGCAGCACAACTGCTTCAAATAGTCTGATTCTTCAGCGCCTGTCTGAAGGAGTGTGTGGTGTGGTGTGTGTGGACACTCTTGTGTTGTGGGGTGTGGTCTGGGTGCAATGCAGTGCTGGACTGACCCACCTCACAAGTGGGACCACCTCTCCTCATCTGTAACGCCGCTTGACAATATCCCACTGAGACAGAGACGGAGAGAGGAGGAAAGCACTGCACATTCTGGGTGTTGCCTTTCAGGTCCTGGATAGAGGGTAAAGGTCAGGTGACAGCGGTGCAGCTACACAGAATACAGCATCTTTTTGCAACAAATGCATGGTAAATAATTCACATGCAACCCCGGGCTGTCTTTGTTTTTACAGGCTTTTACAGCAGCAATAATGGAGCGAGTGAGAAAGGTGTCCAGATACAGCCATATATAGGATATGACAATGAAAGCTGGCACAGATGTGGAGGTTGTTAATCATCTTCCTCAAGTGTTCTTACATCTGTGTGTGTGTGTGTGTGTG
Source organism: Carassius gibelio (assembly GCF_023724105.1). Taxonomy (NCBI): domain Eukaryota; kingdom Metazoa; phylum Chordata; class Actinopteri; order Cypriniformes; family Cyprinidae; genus Carassius; species Carassius gibelio. The sequence continues at coordinate 24,677,121 of NC_068378.1, read as the reverse complement.
TGTGTGTTAGTGTCGGCCACACACGCATCTGTGGGAGATTTATATCCACTGCAGTAATGAAGTTACACTCACTCTGTTATTTGGCAGAAGCGTTAAACACCTCATAAGAGCTCTGCAGCAGGACGATGGTACAGTTTTACCTCGTCCCATGACACATATCATATGCACAAAGTGCCCCTGTTCATTTTTTCTCTTGTGTGTTTTTTTCACACGTGTATGAACAGAGATAAAAGACAAGGTCGTTTTTGTTTACATTTGTTTAAACGTTTTTGTTAAATCTTCCTGTGTATATTAATGAACTTATAGCTTGTGAAATAAACAGTAAAATAACCTATCTAGGTACAAGTGAATAATTAAGTTACATATCATTTCACAAACTACATACTAGTTAATTCACGCCTGAATTAGGAAGTTTTCGGTTATTTTTGTGTAAATACATATTTATGGCAATTTACTCTAAATTGCAGTTGTATAATATTTTATCGTATTATTATTATACATTTAATATTTATATTTAACCATGTTAGTACCATTTGATCAATTCAGTTGAGATGATCAAGAGACCAGGCTCAGATCCAAAAAGCCTAAAAATAATTACTATGAAAAACAAATCATATAAATTCTTATTATCTATAAAAGTAATAATAGTTTATATCATAGTTAGTTAGTTAGTCCCATTCATTCTTCCTCACTTGTATTATTATTATTATTATTATTATTATTATTATTATTATTATTATTATTATTATTATTATTATTATTATTATTAAAATCTGGTAAGCTTTAAAAATCAAACTACAAAGACATCAAATGTTTTAGTAGTAATAGTATATGTTGAAGTACTAGTTTTTTGCTAATTTATCTTTGTTTAACTAGTCCCACTGAGAAAAAAAATACTTATATGAAGACAACATAGCATATGGATTTAACCACAGTTGTACATTCCCAAAGAGTATAGGCCAATTGCATATTAAAACGTTTTCCTTAAAAACTGTTAAGACAAAAAGAGAAATGCACTGAAAACCTGAGCTTCAGAAACATTCATTGTGTGAGTCCTGCATTAGTACAGTAAGGTGCAGATTCAGTGTTATTCTTCATGCTGTCACACCGATAGGGGGCGCTGTATACATTCACACTACTACAGATGGACAGCGAGATGCAGAGGACAGACACACTTGTTAACATGGTGAAGAAAGATTCTCTTCAAATGCTTCACATGCAACATTTTTCAAGGGCTGTTTATTTTGAATCCACAGTACTTTGATCAGATTTTCAGCTATTGATGTCTCTTGTGATATAGTGTTAGTGACAGTGTTAATAGATCATTGCTGCTGTATAGTGATTTGAGTTTGCATAGGTGAGTGTGAAAAGATCAATATACAATAAACAATGTTCATATCACGACTCACGAGGAATCAAATTTGACTCGTCCTGAAATAAGAGTTCACTGTATGAAAACATACTGTAACTTTCAGAATTCAAGGCTTCAGCTGTCGCTCAAAAAAAACTAAGCTGCAAAAAAAAGAGTCTCATTTTGAACTTAAGACAACATCTGAAATCAACATCAACACATGCCTGTCCACATCAGCGACACCTGTTCAGTGTCCAAAAAATGGCCATCCCACTGTGCACAGTCATGCAATGAGGATGAAAATTATTATCAACAGCAGAAAAAAAACTAACAATAAAGAGTGCAGCTTTTTGCTCCAGATCATATCAGCACAGATTGTGAAGCAGCTGTTTTAGAAGAATGGGAACTGCAGCACTGTATTTGAAAAAAAAAAAAAAAGTAAACTTTATAATTCAGTGTGTGTGTGTGTGTGTGTGTGTGTGTGTGTGTGTGTGTGCGCGCGCACGCGCGCGCGTGTGTGTGTGCGTGTGAGTGTGTGTACGTGTGTGTAAACAATCTGTAAAAAATCTGTAAAAGTCAAAAATAAAAGTTTAGCTTTCAATTTGATATTTTGTGGCAACTAGGAAATGTTTCCATTTATTCTTTTAACACATTGACTGATGCTTATATCTGGATGTTACAATTTAGAATTAAATGCACAGTTATTTATTATATAGATGTATAAAACACGAGAAAATTCAGATTTGCCTACATTATAAGGAGCACGTTTCCCCTCAAGAATAGTAAAACATGAACTCGTCCACAGTGTTGAACATAACGGTCCTCACGAGGAAAACGGCTCAAAAATGCGCTGATGAAAATTAAACAGATTTATGTGCTAATAAAATCTAGAAGCTCAGACACTTTATACGAGTGTTATGGGGCATAATATATCATGAGCCTAAAATAAATAAATAAAAATGCAGAGAAAAACAAATGTTTTCTGTAATATTATCTGTTCTGTCAAAGTTATATCACTGTATTGTGACAGTGACACTCCTGACATCTCCTGTTTTAATTGGAGCGCGTTTGTTCTGTTTTATTATTAATAATAGAGCCCAGTCTTTCTGCAATTGAGTCCTCCTCGCCTCATCCTTCACCCTGACACTGAGGCTCGTAAATGAGACATCAGCCTCACTTTTGCCGTGTGCTGCAGAGGGGCGGAGCTTGTGATTCACACCCAGCGATGAGAGATGTGAGGGGAGAGCGCGCGCGTGAGTCTGCAGGAAAAACAGTGCTGTCAGCCAGCGCGAGCGAGATGCTGCTGACGCCCATGTGAAGACTTCCGTTGGGCTTGAGTGAGAAATGCAATTCTCAAATCACCGACCATCCCAAACAGTCGTGTATATAGCCTACCTCTTTATCTTCACGAACACCTAGCGAGCAAACCAAAAAGAGACGGAAATAATGCAAGCATATATCTAGTTCAGTATAGTATGCGTAGCCTTTCTGTTCCAGAACACACAAACACACGAGCGCTTATCTTGTAGTACTATCTTTCTTACATTCTCGTTTGTTAGCTCCGGTAATCGAGCTGTGTTGTGTCTCTGGCGCTGACTCAGCATCTCTGCAGCCCGCTGTTGGCTCGTAGCCTGGGCTGAAGCATCCCAAAAGCATGACTGTGCAATTTTATAAACGGTAAAAAGCAACTTTGTTGGGCCTTACAATTACATTCGAGCGTCTAGTGTTCCACTGCGGCAGGCGATTCCCTATCACGAAATCAACAGGACATGAAACGGATAAGATTGCTACTAGAGATGATGCACAACATACTATACATATTCTATAATATTATAGGCAATTCTATTTATTCTGTCTATTTAAGCTATTTTAAGCACTTTTGTAAAGCACTTTTTAATGCTTATTATGCATGTAACTGAATAATAAGCTGCATATCAATTCAGACACTACATGGAATAGGCTATTTGTACTTAAAAAGTTATTAATGCATGCTTATTTATTTATACATACTGTAAAATGTTGCTGCAATTAGTTATAGCAACTTAACATTTGTTGACATAACTTAAATATCCATCTTAACTTAACAAAACTAGATGTATGTATGTATATATATATATATATATATATATATATATATATATATATATATATATATATATATATATATATATATATATATATATATATATATATATTTACATTTATGGCTCCATTACCAAAGAACATAAATCTGGATGTGAGCATCACTGTCAATAGCAAGCTACTTTCCTCTCCTGATTGTCAGATTTACATTTTTTATTGATTATCTATAATTTCTATTGATCAAGTTCTTCTGCTTTCTCGTAACCTCTGACATGTGTGTATTTCCCATCATGCCTTACTGCTGCCAGTATGTGTACTGATTTTACTTATCATGGCTATTATCTGGTTATTCAAGTGCATGGTAAACAGTTTTATCTGGTTAGCCTTATCCTTATCACAACACTATAAATATCATAACATCTTCGAGATTTCCACCCTACTAAACTTCTTCATTGACATTAGTATTCAAGATGTGTTTTGATCTTCTGGGACCTTCCTTATGAAGAAGATGTAATTATTATTTTAGGAAGGCTATATACATTGGAGTAAAAAGATTCCCATGTGATCTGTAAAATGAATTCGAAAACTTCTTATAACCTTGGTACTTTGCTGCATTATTGAACCTTCCTGACAACAGAGGTCAAATCCCCAATGCATCAGCTCATGCTGACGCTGATTGCCTGCTTTGTCTTGGCATGTGCACAGATTCAAGAGTGCCAGTGCCAAGTAAAACAAAAGGTTTTAAGTAATAAGTTAAAGATGTAAATGTTAATATAAATAAATCCCAGGTTATAGATATAACTGTACATTGCTTTTTATCAAACTCTTGTAAAAACCTTTTGGTCTGTCTTTAATGGTATTTTAACCTTGATGAACTGCAGTATATACTGGCATTTATTAATCAGTATATTCATATAAGCTATTTTAAACAAAATTTGCATAATTCTTGTATATTTGTGCATTCAGTATTATGACTGCACAATAATCCTGACTACATGGAATATTTGTACTTAAAAAAAATATTTGTCACTCATTAATTTTTAAACTAAAAACTGAAAAATTTCTTAAAAACTGTGATCAGATAAAGCATCTAAAATTACATATCATATACAAAAAAAAAAGTTTCATGGGTAAGGTTTTTTTTTTTGTGTGTAGTTCAGCCTGTGATAAGTATCTGTTATATACACTGTAGAAATTGCATTTTATTTGTATTGCCCTGCATGTGCCATAAACCTGACTTTGCTTATGTTTTCATGCATAAAAATAATAAAGATATTTATAATGAACCCAAAGCAAAATTCATGTTTATTGGCAAAGAAAGTTTGCACAAGGAATTAAATTTTGTGGTTTGCTCCAAATGACAGAATCGGGCTAAAGGCAAAATATATGTATTTCTTTTCATTGAATATTGATGGAGCAAATAAATTATTTTTTACTCAAAGCAGCATTTTAAAATCATTTAAGAGAATGTTTCTTGAGCAGCATATCAGAATGATTTTAAAGGATCATGTGACAGTGAAGACTGGAGTAATGATGCTGAAAATTCAGCTTTGCATCACAGGAAATACTTATATATTCAAATAGAAAAGAGCTCTTTTAATTCACAATATTACTTCCAACTTCCAAAACCTTATAAAATCGTAATGCAAACGTTCGACATATATAATACACGTGCTTAATCTTGAGTGCAACTTTTATGATCATATAAAGTCATGAGCTGCAATAGGATAAGTGATTTATCAAACTAAACAAACACGTGATGCATGAGAGTGCACTGCACCTTTTGAACAATTTTAAAAGATTTAGACTATTTGGGGGCATTGGGGTGAATTGCTGAACATCCAAACGTCCCAAAGTCCTCCTTCAGTCTTCATCGATTTTCCAAGGGGGGGTGCTGCTCCTGCCTCGCTGACTAAGTAAGCCGGCGTATAAATACAGCAGGAAAAACGCAGCAATGCCCACACCACCCATTCACCATTCACCATAGACATGATAGGGACCCGCAGAAGAGCTCTGGAAACACGGACTATCCGGCCGCAGTCCACCAATATGCGCTCCTGGACTAAAAGCAGTCCTCTGCCTTTCAAAAGATCCACAAATGTGGCCGCATCAAGGGTTGCGTTCAGCCACGCCGTGCTCCCGTCTCCGGAAGGGTTCGAGTTGAGCGCGGCGCTCAGTGGAGATCCGGTGCGCAGTAACGAGAAGGAGCAGCTCCAGGGGCTCAACGACCGCTTCGCCAGCTACATTGACAAGGTTCGCTTCCTCGAGGAGCAAAACAAGCAGCTGGAGGCTGAGATCCAAGCGCTAAAGCAGCAGAACTTGTCACAGTCCCTGCAAAGCGACGCGTACGACCGCGAGCTCCAAGACCTGCGCAGCGCCCTGGAGCAGCTCCACAAGGAGAAGGCGCAGATGCTGCTCGACACAGACCACATGGATGAGGATCTGCAGCGGCTCCGAGAGCGCTACGAAGATGAAGCCAGGCTCCGAGAGCACATCGAGTCAGCGATCCGGGGAATGAAGAAAGACAAAGACGGCTCGCATCTGATGAAACTGGAGCTGGAAAGGAAAGTTCAGGCGCTCGTGGAAGAAATGGACTTCTTGCGGCAGAACCACGAGGAGGAGATCAGCGAGCTTCTGGCTCAGCTTCAAGCCGCGCAGGTGCCGGTGATGGAGATGAGGGACCTCCAGACGACCGACATCACCTCTGCGCTCCGGGAGATCCGCGCGCAGCTGGACGGGCTCTCCTCCAAGAACCTCCAGCAGGCTGAAGACGTGTTCAAGTGCCGCTACGCCATGCTGACGGACGCCGCGGATCACAACAAGGATGCTATAAAGTCCATACGGGACGAGATCGCAGACTACCGCCGTCAGATCCAAGCCAAGAACATTGAGCTGGAGGCTCTTCGTGGCACCAAAGATTCATTGGAAAGGCAGCTGCATGATGTCGAAGACCGCCACAACAACGACGTTGCTAGTTATCAGGTTAGTTTATAAAAAAGTGAATATATAAGTTTAACTTAAAAATATGAACTGTATAAATATTAAACTAATGAATAAATGAAATAAAATATATAATTATTATGTATTTTATGCATAGTTTTTATTAAAATTAAAAATAATAATGAATCATAAAATAAATATATTTAAATTCCAAATCATTCAAATGTGCTCTCTTTGTTTAATTATTTTTATGATTAAATCCTGCACTAGTAGTTATAGTATAAGTATGAACACTGTGCAGTTGACGGACAAGCAGCTTGAAATAATGATTTCGGACACGTTTATGCATTTTTCATGATATGAGGATAATGTTTTGTTCTTAGGGTGTATTTAAAGGCACATGGCTGTTCTGTAAAACATAGAATGGCCCAAAAATGCTGCATACGAGGTTTTGAAACGCAGCCATTATTTCACAGGTGGTTTGCGCACTGCGTGCGTGATCATGCGTAACGAGCAGTGCGCATAAATCCGTTTTAACCAGCGCTGCAGGATTTCACTTCAGTTGCCTGCTGGGTTCATTTGAGCCAGATCAGTCATAATTTATTAAACAAGTCATAAAACGGATGTAGGGTGCTACATTGGATACAAAGAAAGCATTTACACCCAAAATGAGAACTTTTAGAAATGTGGTTATTAAAAATGGTTTAACAAAAATGTACAGATTATTTTAGTCATGAATGAAGTGAATTGCATCTGCTTCAACAGGAAATGATTCACCAACTGGAAAATGATCTGAAGGGAACAAAATGGGAAATGACTCGTCATCTTCGAGAATACCAGGATCTGCTTAATGTCAAGATGGCACTGGATGCTGAAATAGCAGCTTACAGGTAGAGTTGTGCACCTTGTTGTTTTGTTGCATGTCATTCATTTAATTAATGACAATTTTCTCACTCAAATGCAGGAAACTGCTGGAGGGTGAGGAGACACGCTTCCATGCGGTCTCTGGGAGTATTCCAAGCCATGCTTTTGCTTACAGCCAGCCTAAAATCTCGAAAGTCAAACATAAAATAGTGGAGGAGATCATTGAGGAGACCAAAGGAGAGAGCGACCTCGATGATGATCTGGCAGAGGTGGCTAAAGAAGTGGCGGAAGAAGCTGGTGAGGGTGAAGAGGAGGAAAAGGAGGAAGAAATTGTCACTGCCCATGAGGCCAAAGTGAGTTCTGCTGCTCCTGAGGGCGAAGAAGAGGAAGAGGCAGAAGGAGGAGAAGAGGAAGAAGCAGCAGAAGAGGGAGAAGCAGCAGAAGAGGGAGAAGCTACTGAGGAGGAAGAGAAAGAAGAGGAAGCAGAAGAAGGTGAGGAGGAAGAGAAAGAAGAGGAAGCAGAAGAAGGTGAGGAGGAAGAGGAGCAACAAGTGGAAGTGATTGAGGAGACAGAACTGTCCGGTGATAAATCTCCAACAGGAAGTGAAGGAAAGAAAGAGGAGGAGGAGGAGGAGGGTGAAGAACAAGAGGCAGAAAGTAAAGAAGAAACCAAAGAGGAGGAGGAGAAAGAAGAAGCTGAGGAAAAAGATGATGAAAAAGAGGAGACCAAATCCGAAGGAGACGAAGAGAAGAAAGACGAATCTGGAGGAGAGGAAACGAAGGCTGATTCAGAGAAGAGTGACAAAAAAAGTGATTCAGAAGAAGAGCAGAAGAAATCACCAGAAAAGGAGAAACCAGAAAGCCCAGTAGAAGAAAAGCGGCAAGAAAAAGAAGAAGTTGTTCCCAACGGAGAGCAGACGAGCCCGGCCAAAGAAGAAGCCAGTCCGAAAGAAGAGCTCCAAACCAGAATAGTGGAAACCATCACCAATGGAGACAAGGAGAGCAAACCTGACACAGAGAAAGAGAAGAAACCAGAGGAAGAGTCTCAGGAGAAAAAGAAAGTCACCAAAAAAGAGGAGAAAGTCAGTCCCCAAGCAAAGAAGGAAATCAAAGGAAAAGACTGATGGAAATTACTTGGACAGGGAATTAGATTTAATCAATTGTTAGAAATAATTCTATTTGATGCAAATGTCATTTGATGCAGCTAGCATAATAATTGCATGCCTGTTAATGATTGACTTGCATGTGTGGTCTGGAGGGATGTACTGAACCATGCTGAGCCCACGCGTCTGAAACAGTAACTATAGTGCGTTTGAATTCAAGTACAAGTACATTTATGCTGCTAATGACTTTAACGATAAGAGAAGTACTTCAGCGGTGGTTTGGCAACAATGGTGCTACAATATCATGATTCGCAGGTGCACTTTGAGCTGAATCTCCATTTCATTATTTCAAATGATATGTCTTTCTAATATACTTCTTGCCTTAAGATATAATGCACTGACTCAATGATAAGACTCGGTTTGCTAACATGAAACACAACAGCTGTTAACAATAATACTGTGAAAGCTAAAGGTGCTGCTCTTTGCAATATCACCACAATCAATAAAAGCTCAAGTCCATACAATACTCCTAGTGTGTATGAATTTATACTGTGCTGTTTCGAAATTTGGGGTTGATTTTTGTAAAGAGATATGCCTCTTATGCTCATCAAGGCTGAGTTTATTTAATCACAAATACAGTAAAATGCAGTTTAAAGTCAATGTTTAAATTTGAATATTTTTTTAAATGTAATTTATTCCTGTGATACAAAGCTGAATTTTCAGCATCATTACTCCAGTCTTCAGAGTCACATGATTCTAGTTATAACTAAAACAATTACAAAAACAATTCAATTTCTTTAAATAAAATAAATGTAAAATATATATATATTAACAAGCTATTCAGCTATTGCCAAGGCAACATTTCTTATTAATTAATTTGAACTTATTTGTCTATAAATAAAATAAAAATAAAAAATATGAAAAACTATGTAGACATTCATTGAAAAAAACCTAATAAGTGCCATTTACTTCCAGATTTTTTAAATGAAATAAAAAAATGCATTTATTTTAATTTAAATTTCTAACATTATAAATGTCTTAATTGTCACGTGTTATCAATTGAATGCATCCTCGCTGAATAAAAGTATTAATTATACTGAATAAAAAAACAAATAGCACAAAGAATATCACAAAAATCAACATAATCTTAATCCTTAACATTTATATTGTATCACACAAAGTTACCTGCAACCCACAATTCACAATATTGCATGTCTTACTGCTTTCATAAAATGCTTCACAAATAATAAAAATATTAAGGTTACAGTTTTCTTTAAAAAAGGTTTCCATAAGAAAATAAAGGCTTTGATATGTAAACTAAGAGTAATAGTTGGCAATAAAACCTTCCATTTTTCTATATGGGCAAATATATACCAAACTAATTTCACAAATTTTTCATTACAGCATGTACATTTATCACATTTTTCTTCTCAAACGAGATCACTCTCTATCCCTCTCCATTAGTGTTACTAGACTGAAGTGTGTAGCTCTCAATTAGGATAATGGAGAACATGTGCTGCAATGGCTTATTAGCTTGAGGCAAGAGCTCTGGATCATCAGGTAACTGAATTTGTCGCTGAGGGGGCAGTAATTGGATTTGCAAACTTAAAAACACTAATTCTGCAATGCAAACGTTAAATCAATACAGATTTGTGCTGATCACCGGGTCTGGCTTGGGATCACAACTGGGGTTACTGCATTTGGCTGACACTTATAGTGCACAATGGTGATAGCTCATGGTTGAACTGTAATAGGGTCGTTCAGACTTACAACTTTCAGGGGAACGGGGGGATCAAAATCTGTGCTTTCTGTGGATTCTGCTCTGTGCTGTTGTTCAAGTGCTGAATGTGCACAAAATTGTCACATGGCACCACTCTAGTGAATCACTCCAACAGAGCTCTGAGGTTTCTTGCATTATATTGATTGCAGCTGTCATGAATAAATAATCAATGCACAGCGTTGTACTAGAGTTGATGGCTGCAAACTAGCAGTATATATATTGTGTGCAGTATATGCACATTTTCTGTATGCATTAAATTCATGGATTACCTCAAATGCATATCAATCAACAAAGTTCACTGTGTGGGATACTGTATCCCACAATGCATTGTGTTCAACCTTTCATTTCCGCAATTACGAATGAATTTGCAGTAATAGTTCCATCCAAGAGGTAGATGAGTTTGTTTCTTCACTGGAACATTTTTGGAGAAATTTAGCATTGCATCACTTGCTCACCAGTAAGCCTTCTGGCCAAAAACCAGTCCATAATCCACAATAACACATCCTCCAGTGAAAAAACCCACCCCCTGTTGTCCTTTCACATTAAAATCCAGAATTTCTCTCCTGATTCAAACAAAATGGCTTTTTCACTGGAGAAAGCAATATCATGGAGAGAGGAACACCTTAACCATGGATTTGTTTTATTACAAACATGCAACTTTTCCATTTTCCAAGATGTTAATTGATGGACTGGAGTTTTGTGGATTATTGTGATGTTTTATCATCTGTCTGGACTCTCATTCTGACGGCACCCATTCACCGCAGAGCATCCATTGGTGAGCAAGTAATGCTACACTTCTCCAAACCTGTTCAGATGAAGAAACAAACTCATCTACATCTTGGATGGCCTGAGGGTGAGTACATTTTAGCAAATTTTCAAGTTTTGGTGACTTATTCCTTGAATCAATGAGCATTGACCTTACACACAATTTGACAAAAATACATAGTAAGCATCTTCTAAGATAAAAACTAGACGCTACTCAATGAATTATGCTGCATGCCACATAACTACATTTGTTTTATGCCACATAATACCGTAGCATACAGTTTAGACTGCACAGTTAGCATAAGCAGAAAAACAACAACAACAACAACTCAGTAATGCACCAAGTTAAGGAGGTGTCAAGTTTTTATTGGTAGGCAATGAGCCTTTCTTTGAGGATCTGGTCTAAGGCATTTTGAATACTAAGCACACTTGTGTTATCATAGGCAGTTGATAGTGTGATTAATGCTGAAGGCATACTGACACAATGCTCAATGAAAATTATTTGCATTCAATAAATAACACGACAATCAAACCAACACAAGCAACCTGCAATCACAACTTTCCTGCCAAGCGCAAGTGTAAAGCATCTGTTCATGTATAAGCTACTCGGGCTTTGGCCGATCTCTGCGGTTGCATTCATTATTATCGTTTGTGTACATTATGGTTTGCTTTTAATTTAAACTGAAAATAAGAGTAGCAGGACACAGTGAAGTTGTCATTGAGATGTCTGCATACGTGAGATAAATGCACGAGGTTTGATCACCTCCAGATAGCACCAGGGATTTCAGTCCGATGTGTTTACTTCTCTTTTGGCTTGACTTTCTCATCTTTACTCTCTTTCTCCTCTCCTCCTTTCTTTTGATCCTCTTTTCCAGCGTCATCCTTCTCTTCTTCAGCTTCCCCTTCTTCTTGATCACCTTCTTCACCCTCTCCTTCTTCCTCTTCCTCTGCCTCTTCTCCTCCTTCTTCTTCCTCTGCTTCTTTTCCTTCTTCCTCTTCCTGTTCTCCTTCATCCTCACCTTCGTCCTCTCCTCCCTCTTCACCTGTAAAATGTTAAATACCATAAAAATCTAGTTAGAATCAACTTTTCTCACTAAATAAAGAGAAACATAAAAAAACATAGAAGAGAAAAAATTAATGAAAATGTTTTTGTTGCATTAATTGAATATGTATAATTAAATATACATATGCACCAATATGCAATAATAAATTAACAGCAATTAACTGTACACGATATATAAACAAATGATTTTCACCCTCTTCTTCTTCCTTCTCCTCCTTCTCACGCTCTTCCTCCTCCTCTTCCTCCTCTGGACTTGCCCCAGCCTCCTGCGCCTTACTGGCTTCAATGATTTCATCTGGTGTGGCAGAGTAGCTCATCAGTCTGCTTCCCAGAAGGTAGGGGGCGCCAGAGGACAGACTGGACTGAACAGAGAACACAGGACGACCGAAAGAAGGAGTGGCAGCGATGGAGGGAGAAAACACACTGGAGATACCGCCAATACCCCCCACGTTGAAGCGTGTTTCTTCTCCTTCTAGAAGCTTCCTGTTAGAATGTAAATTAACTTTATATTTAAGGATATAAAGAAATACTTGGGTTTAAGGTTGATCAAATGTAATAAATGTAAAACCCTTAGTGATTGACCAGTTTTCAGATTTTTGTATTGCCTTGGTCATATAGGCTATACATCTCAATTGCAAAAAAATGTTAGACTACATAATAGATATTACTAACCTGTAAGCAGCTATCTCAATGTCCAAGGCCATTTTCACATTGAGAAGGTCCTGATATTCTTTGAGGTAATGGGCCATTTCACTCTTCATGGTCCTTAGCTCATTCTCTATGTCACCGATGGTATCCTGTCCAGACAGAAAGAATTTAAAGACAAAAGTTTAGATTTTTGTATAGAACAGTGCAGATGTAGTGAAGTATTGCAGTATTAAGTCTTCCTGTAACTGAAACAGTAGAGCATAACACTAAAAGTGCCAAGACCGCGGGTTCAATTCCCAGGAAAAACAAGAACTAATCAAATGTGTACTTTGTATGCAATGTAAGCCACTTTGGATATAAGCATCTGCCAAATGTGTATTGTTCATGTAGTTGTCATTCTGACCTGTAGGGCGGCGATCTCTGCGCTCTGTCTCTCCTCGACCTCTTGCAGTTGTTGCTCAAGTGCTTGGTTCAAGCCCTGGCATGCTTCGATCTCCAGGTCTCGCTCTTTTAGCAGGCGACGGTACTCCCCAGCCTCGTCTTTAGCGGTGTGGATGTTCTCCGTGTGTTTGGCCGTGTCACCCGCCATGGTGCTCACCTTTCCATGGAACCACTGCTCCGCGGCCTGGATGTTCTGCTGCGCCATGCGCTCATACTGACCTCGAATATCCCGGAGAGCTACCGAGAGGTCCGGTTTGGCCACTTCCATCTCAACAGACATCTGGGCGCTGTATTGCACCTGGGTTTGGAGTTCGCTGATTTCGCTTTCGTGGAGCTTCTTGAGGAAAGTCAGCTCATCCAGCAGAGTATCAGCCCTTTTTTCAAGCTCAGCGCAGGCCAACGCTGCATCATCTGCCCCCATCCTGGCATCCACCATCTTTCTTTCGGCTTCCTCACGGGCCAGGACTTCTTCTTCGTAGTGACTCTGCAAGGCCTTGAGCGCCTCTTCCAGTTGGTCCCGCCTTTCTTGAGCCGCTTGGTGCTCCCTACGGGCCTCGTCTACCGCTGCACGGAGTTCCCTCGCCTCTTGCTCATACAGCCCCCTGAGACGGGAGGGTTCGCAGTGCCTCTGGCGCAACAAGAGCAGCTCTGCTTCCAGGGCACGGTTCTGGAGCTCCAGGCCATGTACGTGCTCAATGAACCCGGCAAAGCGGTCATTAAGGTCCTGAAGTTGAGCCCTCTCCTGCGTCCGCACTGTTTTGAACTCTGAGCTCAGCTGTGAGGCCTGGCTCAGTTCCAGATCTGGTGATGCAGCAGAACGCTGTAGACCTGCTGAAGAGGACAGTAATGAAGTACGGGACGGAGATGAATATGACGAATAGACAGAGCGAGAGCGACTACTTCCTTCACTGAAGGGCGTCCTGCTGTGCATCATCACCCTCCTCCGCTGCACAGATGGGAGATAGGGGTTGTAACTCAAGGAGCTCATGTTTGTCGAAGAGAGAAGAGAGCAGAGATGGTTTCCGCAGTGCTGCTGCTGCTGCTGTGGAGAGAGGTCTGTGAGGATGCAGCACCACTGGCAGGGCTTTTTATAGCAGCCAGCGAGACTGACGCAGAGCTTTTTACTGACAGCATAAATCGATTACCTTCCGTTCGGGCTGGGTTGGGATCTTGGGGAGTGGAGGGGCAAATTACAGAAATGGACCGGCAATACGAGAACAAGAATGTGAGCACAGCAAAAAGGATAATGAGGACAAAGATCCTGAGCTTGAAAAACAGTTCAGATGCAGCAGGCAGAAGACAAAGCTGATGTTTAAAAACAAGTTTATTGAATATTTGTATTGTCTAAGCTCAATCTGACCAGAAACAAATTTAAGCAAAAAATTATATATATATATATTGTTTTCTTTAAATGAAAAATATAAATTACTTACTGGCCCCAAACGTCTGAACTGTGATATGCATGTCAGTAAAAGATATTAAGCATTACCATTATTTTCTCTCTTTTTTCGAAATTTTTTTGTTTGTTTGTTTGTTTTTTGCCACTGTCACTCAATCATATAGATTTACCGCCCTTACAATCTGAACATACAAGTTTATATAATATAAACTTTCTATTAAATATTATTTGCTGAAAATTAGCATTGCAGGTTCAGTAAAATAGATAAAGTAAAATAAATAAAGCGTTCCTACAGTTTCGTAATTACTAGTTACTTTTGGTAATAATAGGAGGTTTTTCACTCCTGAAAGAAACACTGAACCATAAACTGCAAACCCAGCGAGTGGTTCGGTGAAAGTGGTGATGAATGTATATATGTATGTGAGTGTGTGGGTCAGACATTTTGTAGAAGGACACAGTGCCGGCCAGCCTGTCCAGAGGGTTTGACAGGAAATGTGCATATGTTTTGTTGTTGTTGTGCCAGGCTCTATATCCATCAGGAGTACAGAAAAGACTGCAGGACATATCATTCCACCCAAATCACCAGTCACTCCGTTTTTGTTTAATATTTGATGACTAAATTGAATTTCTGTACTGTTCACTGTACAAATTAGATATGCTTCAAAGGCTATTCAGTTAAGAGCACTGAGTGATTATATCCTTTTCTTTTCTTGTCTGATTAAAGTGCCACAATTATGCCATTTTTAATATTGCCTTTCATGCATTGTATAATATAGCTGTATCTGAATGTAAACAATCTGCAAAGTTTATATGATATATATATATATATATATATATATATATATATATATATATATATGTATGTATGTATGTATAGATATATATATAGGTCATAAACTGTGTATCTGTGGTCTTCTCAGTGTAAGATATATCTGATGAAATTTTCACTGAAATGCTTAATCTCGTTTTTCTCACCATATCCTCACATTTTCGGGTTTGTGTCTGTAGGCCTACTTTTCACTCCTTTATAACATCTAATTCATATTAACAATGTTTACTGGAATTTTTCTAAAGCAGCTAAATACATTTTTGCTATCGGTCATCTGTAGCCTATGTTACATATAAAGACATTCATTACTACAGTGACAACACGTCCATAATATTGCTGCGGAAATAAAACCATTCACTATCACTGAGGTCAAATATGATAATCACGTTATTTGCTGAGAATGAAGTTTAAGGAACGAAAAAAAAGAACTAATTTCTTATTTGGTCTGTGCCATGTTAATGGTTCGTTGCATAATATGAACAAATCTCAGTGTTTGATTCAAAGGAGATTCTTGTTTATTTTCATACAATAAACAATTTTAGGATTGCTTCAGGTCACCGCTTGGCTCTGAAGTGAAATCAGTTCAGTTGAAAATCAACTATGTGACCTGCAACAAGTCACTGAATGCATATTTTGGTGAACATATCTCAGATTCAAAAGAGTCATGGGCTGAATCAAAAGCATATATTTGATCATGCACCCAAACACTATATCAATAGACTATATAAATATCATTATACCATGGTATTTTAGGATGAAATCCATGGTATTTAATTTCATTATCTATGAGTAGAAACCTCAAAACCAATATGAACCCACAAAAGACAACGATGAGAATTTGAAGACATCCAACAAAACAAAACGGCTTCAAACTATATTTACACAATTTACAATGCAAGAGATTCAAACATTTCTTCAATGCCCCGGCTACAAAGTTGCTCTTCTTAAGGCACATCAAGTACATCACATATATGATTATGCAAAAAATGAAGGCTGATTCCAATTATCTTAAAAATAAACACACACAACACACCAAAATGATTCATAGTACATATGGAAGTGAAGCTGTACATGATAGTAAAGATTTAACTGTAAACAATTAGCAATTTTCAAACTGAAAGATATATAGATACAAAAATGAACAGGAAATCACCTGGTAATGTGTAAGACAGTGACATCATGGTTATTTTGACACAGAAAACACCACGTCACAGCATTTGCGTGACATTTATAACACTTATATATATATATTTTTTAATTCTCACTCTCAGATCACCAGGAAAATGATCTTTCCGCATGTTGATCAAAAGAGTCAGGCACAGAGTCTTTTTTATCTGAGTTTTAATGAATGCAGTGAACATTAAGGGCTTTATGTTTACAGGCACACATATAAATGGTGTGTCTCAGCGTTGAGATCGTCGAGGTTTGAATCCGTCCCAGCCGGCTCTGTCCGTCCAGCTCTTCTCTGGGAGCAGCGAGTCCTTCAGTCTGTCTGGCAGGGGCAGGGCTTTCACCTTCTCCTCAAAGGGCCAGGGCCCCAGACACAGGCGGATGAGTCTCCTGCAAAGAGACCTCATTGGCAGCGGCTGCCTTTCTTGCTCCTCTAGTCTGCTGTAGAGCTCCAGCAGGGGCTGATGGGTAGATGTCTGATCCAGCACGGGCAGTCCTGAGCGGGGGAAGAGAGGAGGAATGACCGGACAGCAGATTCTGGCCAGATCCAACAGCACTTCAGCTTTGGCTAAAACATCAGCCGCCTCGGCAGCATCTAAAGCTTCCCGGAGAGCTTCAGCGAGACGTGTGAATATCAGCTGGTGACCTGTCCAGTAGGAGGTGCTGTGGTGAGAGCAGACAAAGGAAGCGCCATGCTGGAGTAAAAGGGCTGTCAGGGGAAACAGCAAGTCGAAGTTCTCCAGACTGGTGTAGGTTAGCGAATGCTCCCACAGTTCCCCGTCGGTAGCGTTCAAGCAGCAGCTGGGATCGGCGCCGTGGTTGATCAGAAGATGTGCCACGCGGGTACAGAAGTGGCCGATCTCCTTCGCATCCTCCACGCTGCTGTCCAGAGCCTCCTTCACCAGGAACGTGAGTGATGACATGGGGGTCTCGCCATCGTGTGTGATGGTGTTCACATCTGCACCTGCAAGGGATTATAGAAATACAACGTTAGCATTAACAACAGTAAAAAAAAAAAAAAAATTGAATGCTTTTAAAAATAAATAAAATGTAAGAAAAAAAAAAAAATGCAATGATTAAAATAATATATATAAAATATAATATATATAAATATAATATAAAATAATTACTATATATATATATATATATATATATATATGTGTGTGTGTGTGTGTGTGTGTGTGTAATAAATTTAAAAATACATTTTATTTTATATTAAAATATTATATAAATATATTTTTGCTGTCAAATCGATTAATTGCGTGTAATGTGTATATTTATATGTATATATAAATACGCACATATAAGTATATATTTACACACACATATATATATTATGTAAACAAATGTTTATTTTTGGATGTGATTAATCGCGATTAATCGATTTCACAGCACTAGAATTTGACATTTTATTAATTATATTGTATTTTTATATATATATATATATATATATATATATATATATATATATATATATATATATATATATATATATATATATATATATATATATATATAATTTCGGTTTTGGATTAAATATGACCAATAATATATAATAATTTTCCAATATGATATATACATAGTAATTGTAAGAATATATATAAAAAATTATACAATTAACAACATTGCAATAACAACTACTTAAAAACGTTTAGCCTAATATTTGAAGGAAATTATACATTCTTCCATGTTGAAACTATTTTCTTTTTTAAACATCTATTAATGAAATTCCTGAAATATATTGTTGTCTAGTAATGTCCGAGCTGATGTTTTAAATTCACCTCTTTCTAGAAGCAGCTGTATATTGTCCAAATTATTGACTGTGAGTCCATCACTGCTGGCCAGAGCATGAAGCAGTGCCGTTTTTCCTGCAAGCAGGTACAATAAACAGAGAGTTGGAATCATGTGGAAAAAGGAAACCACAAACAATCTATTTGGTTAGATAATTCAGCAAAAAATACCATTCTTGTCTTTTGCATTCACATCAGCACCCAAATCCAGAAGCACACGCAGACACGGCAACCTATCCACCTCCTCACCGGCCAAATCAAGAGGGCTGCATTCATGAATCTATTGCAGACGCAAAAACATCATATTTAAAGACATTTAAGAAATGTAAAAATAAAAAAATAATGTGTGCATTCAAAGCAAATATCAAAGATACAATAAAAATAATTACAAATAAAGTGCATGTTCACAACAGGCAATTTTATATATATATATATATATATATATATATATATATATATATATATATATATATATATGGAGAGAGAGAGAGAGAGAGAGAGAGAGAGAGAGAGAGAGAGAGAGAGAGAGAGAGAGAAAGAGACATTCTCACCCTGTCCCTCTTTTCGATTTCAGCTCCATGAGATATCAACATCTGCACCATGTCTGGCTTGTTTCTCAACACTGCAATGTGTAAGGGGTTGTAGTATGACACAGGATCTGGAACCATAAGAAAAGGGTCTGATTATATTTCCTTGATGACAATGAGGTTTATCGGAATCCCAAAAGCATCTTTAGCATCTACAAACCTTCAAAGTTGAGATCAGCTCCGTAACGCAGAAGCACCTGTGCTGCGCTGACCAACCCGAGATCAGCCACTCGAAACAGAGAGTAACTGATGCCCTCCATGAAGACGGGAGACTGAGACTCTCTGTCCAGAAGCTCCACAAGAGACCCAGAGACGCTTTCATCATCATCTCGCCTGTGAAATGCAGGATATACATTTAAATACATTACATACATTTATGCATTTAGCAGATGCTTTTATTTCAAGCGACAGTGCATTCA
Organism: Carassius gibelio; assembly: GCF_023724105.1. NCBI lineage: Eukaryota > Metazoa > Chordata > Actinopteri > Cypriniformes > Cyprinidae > Carassius > Carassius gibelio. The sequence continues at coordinate 24,657,890 of NC_068378.1, read as the reverse complement.
GGCTAACATTTTATACCTAACATGTCAAACACATGTGCAGTTCATAAAACTCTGTCGTCATCTGCCTATTGCACTCTAAGATGCAGTTGGTTTGCTGACCTGCGCTGGTTTTCTCCTTCTATTCCCAGGACACACATCACTTCATCCACCAGCGGCTGGTACTCGTACACGATCCTCCTGAAGCCGTGCAGGAAAGGCATAGTCTGTTCCCTTTGTGCCACGATCTCTTCACGCTGTAAAACAGAACAGCTTCATGTAAATCATACAGAAATCCTGTTCTCATGCAGCAAAACATAATGTTACACAATTCTATTCAACACAGATCCATCTGTCTGTGACAATTAAACAATGTTATAAATTCTTATGCAGCATTAATAAATTAAATATATTAAAAGGTATATAGTAAGGCTAAGAAACAACTACTCAGTCCTGTTGGAGTTTTTAAATAATGCACATTAGAAAGACTCTCTGTCGGTTTATCAGATGGACCACACCTATGAAAGAGCGCTATATTCACATCTGTGAAAATGCACATTAATTTAACACCTTAGAAGATTTCTTTAAGATTATAACATTTCAATTAAAATAAATATTATAAACCAGATGTATTCATTTTGTTCGTTGTTTTATGTAGAGGGATCTTTACTTGCATGCATGCTAACTGCGCTTGCTACTATATGATTCATAACTAATCAAAGTTCTCAGAGGCTCCGGGAACTATTATTATTATTATATATATTTAATTTTTTTAAAAACATAATACATCAAAAAACATGCTTAAAATTTTGCTTTTCATTCTTATGTTTGTAATTGTTTTATCTTACCCACTGTAGAACCGGAAGTAGTTCCTCCCACATGTTACTGTGAAAATAATGGTGGTGAGGTTTTTTTTTTTTTTTTTCAAAATAAAAGCACACGAATGAACGTGGGATTATTAATTATACAACGGATAATTCTGGTCCCTGATTCCGATTGGTTGAGCCTATTTTGAAGCTGCTGTAATTTACATTACAAACATACATCTTTTACTCTTACTTCTGTGTGTTTGTCGGCAACCACGTTGTTTCTTGCGGCTTATTGTTTTATTAATACACGTTAATTTCAAAATAAAAGCTTTGAAGTTTAGTCTTTCATGTGAGCCAAATCTCACGTCCCAAAATATTTTTTTACAAAATATTGCAACCATTAACACAGGGAAAAGATCAAGATAAAAAATTATTCACTTGAAGAGGCCTATTCATATTCCGATTTAAACATGACTAGGTTTTTATTAAACATGATTTCATCTTTAAAAGTGACATTTACACACAAGTTTACATCTTTGCTGTCTGGTAATATGCACTAGGTTGCCGTTAAAAACAATTAAATGGAAAGAAAGACCAAATGTAGCTTAATTCAGCAAGTGTGATTAAATTTATTGAGTTAACAAGGCATAAATACAGTAGTGTTATTGTGCAAGCGAACACAATTTCAGTGACACACAGCCTCAACATACTTATTCTCACACACTCACTCACTAAGACACACAAAAGTGAACAAAGAGTTATATTAATGTCTCTTCTCTTAAGCTGCACATTTATGACCACAAAGCACTAAGGAATTCCATAAACAAGTGCCACGTCCCACAAAACCAATAAAAACAGAAATATCAGCTCTATAACAAAGATAAGACACAAGTTTCTTTCATGGTCCACATGATATAGTTCAGACTCACTCAAAACATTACAGTCATCGTGACATTTACAGTAGGAGTTTCATTGCACATAAGTCAAGCCAGCCTGTATGGAAGATGCTGTTGCCAACGGAGCGAAAGCTTGGATTTGCCTTGTTTACTTCTGCTCCCGTCTCCAGATGATCACCATACCGGTGGTGTCAGAGGAGGCCAGCAAGCTTTCGTCGCAGTTGAAGCTCACGTCCAGGACGGGCCCGCTGTGGCCCTGCAGCTTGTTAACGATGGCCTTAGTGTTGCGCTCAACGTCGAAAAAGTAAACGCACCCATCCTCGCTGCCAGTGACTGCAAGAGGGAAAGAGCAGGATTCACTTACTCTGGTTTTGCAAACAGGAGATGGATTGATACTCTTCAAACTTTCTATTCATAAAACATATATATATTTTGTCATATAACTTGTTTTCAACATTAACAGCAGCAGCAAATCAGCATATTAGATTGATTTCTGACAGGTCAGACTGAAATAGCCTGTAAATGATGATTATGATCTTACCGACACAGGCTCCCTGTCTGAAGGACATGAGAGGACAGAAGATGCTGTGCAGTGGTTGGGATCCCTGTTGAATGGGGAAGCTCCTCTTCAGCTGTAGTGTTCCCTCATTATCCACGACCCTGTCAACACCAGATCAAGAATCATCTCAGTCAAGAGCAAGTGACAATATGAGTTGCTGTAAGTGCACTCTAACCTGTAGAGCAGTAGTTTGTTGACACAGGCGTTGATGAGCAGTGACGGATCCCGTGCCTCTCGACTGATCCACGAGCGGGCGGTGATACTAGAGATAGAGCTGCCCTCATTCACCACCAGTCTCTTAGCTTTGGTCAGTTTTCCTGTGGGAGAAGAAACCTCAGCTTTACATAAACACCAAAATATCAACCGTACTCTCATCTACATTTCCAGAATTTCCACCAGGTTTTTTTTGCAAAGAAAATATCTTTGTACCTGTGGCCATGTCAAAGAGGAAGGAGAAAATGCTTCCCCTGTCATCACCAGCCCATAGGATTCTCCCCGGAGCATCAAACGAGAGAGAAAGCACTCGACCGGTGAGCTTACTGGAGCCTCCTTTCACTTTCTTCCCAGTGGAGATGTTCACCACCTGCAGGTGGTGTTTACTGTTGCCAACCTGGGGACGGACAACAAGGGACAGATTTGATGCATCATATATGAACAGAAAATACTTCATGCAGTAGATGAGATTCAGGGTAGAAAATGTGTAACAGACGCATTGTATAAAAGCCAATATTTAATATTTGAGTGAGTGAATAAGTACAATGAATTTCTATTGCAAAGCCTGAAATTTGTTATATTGACGGTTTTTAATATTTCATATGGAAAAGCTGAGACAAAATTACAAAAAGTTATATTCACAATCACAAAGGAAGGTTTTTCATATTTGATGCATCAGGCTTTTATGGCTCATGTATCATGATATAGGCTGAATATGGAGCTCATATGAGAAGATCATTTTTGTTTTCAGGGGTTTAAATCGATTAAGATAATTAATGATGTCATATTATTATATATGATATTTACATGTCCAAAAAGAATGGTGGCTTTTTGATTTAAATGTAAATTAGAAAATTATATAGCGAAATACTTACAAAAAATGCATAGAAATAGTCACTCTATGTCTCAGCAACATGATATTTAAATGCTTAGTTTTATGATCAAAGTTCTGTAGTTTCAAAACATATAATGCAATTCAGATGTTTTACAGTTCACCCACCACAGTAGTTGGTAGGTAAGTAAAATTACCCACCACTGCACACAAAATTCTCTTTTTAGCTAGTGGTGCATGTTAAAGTCACACACTAATAGGATTACTGAAAGGGCTGATGGTGTTTTTTAATGCATTCTGCAGTGTTTCATCAGCATAAACAATTCCAATTTTTTTGAGTAGCAAATCAGCATATTAGAATGATTTCTGATTTCACAGAAATAAAATACATTTTAAAATATATTAAAACAGAAAAACGGATTGATTTTAATAATATTTCACTTACTGTTTTAACCATATTCTGATCCAAAAAGAGTATACAAGACTTCCTTCAAAAACATATTGAAATCTTACTGAGCCCAAACTTTTAAATGGTAGTATACAAAGAAGAAAAAAAAAGGCTGGCATTTGGACTCACCACAGTCAGGTTGTTGTTCATGGGCTGAAAAGTGCAGCACAGCAGCTCACTTCCCTCTGGATCGGCCACCTCTCGGATACAGCGTCCATCCTCTGTGTTCCAGATCCGCAGAGTGCCATCTTTTGACGTGGACACAATGATGTCATTGCTGAGGGACCAGGCGAAGTCAGTCACGGGAGCAGCATGACCCTTTAGTGTCACCTTTACAGTCGGTGGAGGCGGGGACAATGTCATGATTGACAGTGTCCCATCCAACGAGCAGCAGGCGAGGAGGTGTTTATCATCATTAGCAAACTGCAATCGAGGAACTAAAGAGATAAAATAGTGAAAGGTTTAAATGAAAGGCTAAAACAACAGTCCAGACCCAGGACTGACAGATGCTTCTTTCAAACATTAATGCAGAAGCACTGAAGCAGGCTAGTGGTAATGCAACTTCACAGCGAAAATAATCAAAAGCAATCTATCAGATCTGTGCATTAGCAGATGTTGGAATTAAACTAAAATATTAATTAAACAATATAAAAGAAGAAATGGTCCTTTGGGGTTGTTTAATGACACATTTTCAAAACTTTTTATCATTTATTAATGCACTGTTAAATTGTTCAACTTAGGAGCACATGCTCCTAAAAAAAAAGCAAGCATCAAGCCCTGAGATTACAGAATCAAGGAGTTGCTGTCTATAGTGTAAATCTGTTTATTTTATGTATATACTTTGTCATCAAGTTTAAATGTTTTTTCTTACCTCTTCATTATGCTTTATTTCTAATAATGTCGATAAATCTGTGGCATGCAGCATTTGTTATTTACTATTTTAAAACTTAGATAGGGTTTGTATTGACATTGTTTCACACTGCTCTCTAAGGTACTGCCCATTAATAAAAATTGGACTAGAGCAGAGTAATCTTAGTCGTGTCATTAACAGCTGACTCACCAGCTGAGTCGACATGCTGGTCAAAGATGTGGTGCATTCCAGCGAAGGCGTAGTTCTCACTTAGGGTGGTGTCACCTGCCATTGCCCGACTGGCTTCTGCCACCGACGTGGGCACCAGACTACCTGGAGGCCTGGCACATGAAATAGAACCAGAGAATTATTCATACTGGTACAAAATACTGTAAGAACACATATTTGCTTAATGAAATCCAATACTTGTTTCTTATTAATTTTGGGGTGCCGATTCTAAGATTAATGCCTGTTTTGCCTAAGCATGTAACACTTTGTCACAAAATAATATGCATTTCATAGCATTTTGCATTCTGCAAACATGTGTCAGATGAAAAAGTTAGTGGACTTTACCTTTCATCATACACTGCCCTGTTCATCTGGGCTTGCAGCTGGTATGAACCACGGCTTACTGATCTCCGGTGGCCTCTGGCACCCTGAGCCCTGGGATCCTCCTCGAAGTCCTGATTGAAAGACAGAAAAGAGGATAAAAAAAGACCAAGAAAAGAGGAAAGGAGGCAGTAATGAAGGATGAAGCACTACAGCAACATAAAATCCATCATGAACAAAAGAGTTCGCAATCTACATGCTCTGCAGCTCTCACACAACACACAATGACCTGGATCTGGATTGCTATTTATATCAAGGACTATATAGATGTTTGATCTTGCCCTCTCTCTGTTTTTTTCTGGGGCTTATTTCAACCCAGAACTTCTTATTTGCATTTCTCTAGCCCTTTTCCCTGTTTCTGAATGCACCTAACCTCCATGCGATCCAGTGTGGTGCGGGAACTGCGCACACTGCTTGCTCTGAAGCTGCTCTGCTCTGACAGCGGCCCGTAACGCAAGGCAAGCAACTGACTGCGCAGACGCAGATACTGCCTGCGCAGCCCCGGCTCAAAACCACACTTGGCATTCTCACGGAGCAGCTGGCTACGCCGCCGGATGTACTGCGTGCGGAACTGGGGGAACGTAGGTGTGCGGTAAGCATTGTACCTGCGGAAAAAGACAAAAAGATGCAGAAAGACAGAAAACAGAAAATAATATAACAAATGATTAGGCACTACACATATCAAAATACATATACATGGAGTCGCATTACAGTGACAATCTTGCACACACCTTGCGTCCACTGCCAGCACCTGCTGCCAAACAGCAGCCATGAGATCCACAAACACTGAGAGACGCAGGAAACACAAGGACTGCAGGAGACACAAAACTGTTATAAAAAAAAAAATGAAAACAATATATATCTATATATATGTGGGGGGGGGGGTTAATAGATAAAGATATTAAAGCATTATAATTCAGTTCAGTTGAGATGTTTTCTTTACGTAATTGTTGTTAAAAAGATTACATGAGGGACAAAATAGCACAAGTAACCCTAATTATAAACAATAAATGCAATTAACAATGTAATTTAAAAGATTTCACAATTTTTAATGCTAAAAACCCCCAAATACGATGATTCTCTTATGAGAGATTCTAAATATAATAAATAAAATTGTTTGTTTATGTGTAAAAATCAATTTATATAGTATAAGCAAACTATTCTTTGTAATAATATTAAGAGGAAAGTAAAAAAAAATTGTTTCAAAGTTAAATATTTGGCTTTTGCATTGTCATTTTACTAAAACAAAATGTTAAAATGTTATCTGCAAATATTTACGTTTAATTAACTTGACCACGTTTATATAATTATTTTTATATTTCATTTTTATAAAATAATAGCATTTTATTAATGTCTTGATTTCTTTGAAAAGCAGAATGAAATAACTGTTACCTTTATAACATGCAAACGTTAAAAAAAAAGTTAAACGTATTTTATGAATACCTTAGATGCACAAATTAACAATCCTAAACCATATTTTGTTGCCAAATAAAGAAAAACTCTTATTAATCCAGATTAATGTACAAATAGTACAAACATCCAACACACTAGCACAATGCAACATGACTAAGTTAACGTAAACACAATGTTTATAAGAAACATATAATAACAAAATGATTCGTATTTATGCACATCATAAAATAATTTTAAAATCAATGTTTTGACACATTAGCCCAGTTAGCAGGGACGCTAACAACAACAGCCGTTACACACCGATTTACAATCTCCCCCAAGAAATCATGTCAGTCACCCTGTGGCTCGCTAATAACAATTTCTGAATGGGTTGAATTTACTGAAACACAATGTAATGAATCATTTTGTATTTAAAGGATACCTACCGTGAGAGACTCTCACCGGTTCATTCTGTCTGTCATTCTGGGACTGGCGTGATCACGTGACAGAACCGCCCTTCCATCAGCTGATCTGCGCAGTGACGTCACTGCAGCGTGTTATAAACATAATTGTCTAAATATGTGACTAATAATTAAAAGCATGGTATTAACCACAGAGATTCCATTATTTTCTAAAACAACAAAAAATAATAGATTATTTTGTGCCAGGTTTGGATAAGTCTAAACATTTTGTTTTGTGCATATCAATACAATTCTTAGTCACTTCTTGTAAATACTGAAGATCCAACATTGTCCAGGTAAAATAAACATAATTTATCAGAACTAGTAGATCAGAGTCTGTTAGCCTGCAGTTTCGTCCTAAATATTAAACTGTAATATTAAAATTCCAAAATTAGTAAATATATCTGCGTTGAGGGAAAGGCTGTGGGAGCAAACCATCAATCTGTGTTCAGCAAAATAAAAAGATTAACTATACAAAAGATACATACACACTTGTGATTTCACCTGAGCTCAGCAGAGCCCCATGGCAGGACAGTGCAGAGGCACAGCTGACGGGGCTCTTTGCTTGTTCCTGAAGCTCTTTCCCGAAGGGGGCCCGTAGATGGAGTCATTCAGTGGCCGGGGCCATAAATGAGGGCTGCACCAGTGGCTCAGCACTGCTTATTCTAAAAGGACACAAGGACTTTGGAGCGCAGCCAAAATGCCTGGAACAAAAGGTAGATATTCAAGCAAAGCATGAAATATGCTTAATATTTTTTTTTAATGATTTCATATGATATGTAATATGCAAAAATGTCATGAAATATTAGTAATAAATTAAACCAGGCATGCAAAAAGTAATGTCCTGAATGTTTTATCACTTAACAGGTAACAAGGCGGACAAGAAATCCACCACCAAGGTAAAAAAAAAAAAAATTGCCCACAGCATATCCATTGCACATATTGGGAAGTTACACATGCATAATTTATAATGCCTGTTCAAAATCAGCCAATGTCAATTTTGGCTAATGTTCTGGCAAGGTTCTCTAAAATAAAAAACACAAACAAATAAATGCTCTTCCAGTAACATTAATAGAATGTTTGTTTTCTGGGTTTTGATAACATTTGCAAAACGTCAGTACCAAAACATAATTTTTTTTCAAATGTAATTTTTTTCTGAATTAAAAAAAAAAAAAAACTTTACTACTTGTTTCAGAATATTCAGAGAACATTAAAATGAACTGTTCCTAAAATGAATGCACAATGATAAATGGAGCATTCCCTTAATGTTTTCTTTGACATTAGCATTAGAAAGAAATAAAAAAAACTGGTTGATTGTAAATGTTCTGAGAACATTTAGAGCACATTCCGAAATAACATTTTCTTAACTTAATTGGAACATTAGCAAAACATTCTTGAAACAAATTCTTATTCGCTTGGTTAAATGAGATCTTTGAACATTCTTCCAGTTTTCACAGAATGTTCATTTAATGTTTAATGACAGGCACAGATTCATGGAACATCTTTTTTCTGAAACATTTTTTGAAATGTTATTACTTGTTTTAGAATGTGCAGAGAAACGTTCAAAAGTAAGATTCCTATAATGTTTGCAAAATGATAAATGGAACATTCTCTTAATGTTTACTCTAATGTTTACATAATCAAAAGAATTTAAAAAAAAATTTTTTGTGAAACAATTAGAGCATCTTCTGAAATAACCGTTTTTATCACCTTATGACTAATAACTTTGAACTTTAAAAGTTCTTCCAGTAATATTAATAAAAGGTTTATTTAATTAAAGTTGTCTGGTCTTTAACAATGTTCGTACAAAAGCATTATTAATACGTTGTTGATGGAACAATCTTTCAATCTTATTATTACTTCTTTCAGAATATATAAAGAACATTCAAAGATAACATTCATTTGATGTTTATACAATGATAAACGGAACATTCTCTCAGTGTTTTCTCTTACATAACCGAGAAAAAAAAAGGTTTTAAATATTAATACCGGTCTTTTTAAATATTCAGACAACATTCGGACATAAAGATTTTCAAAACGCTCTAAGAAAATACTATTAGTTGGGATAACTGAGATCTTTAAATGATTTCTTTTGAGATTTAATTTTATGGATCTATTTATTTATTTTTCGCTGTAGCAACCTCAGAGTCCTAAGGAGCAGCCGAAGAAAGGTGATCAGAAAGGAGATGATGCCAAAAAGCAAGGAGGTAATAACTGACAACAGCACCGAGTGAGATAAAAAGGCATTTCAACTGTACCTATGAAATACAAGCAAAAATTACACTGCAAATATCTGAAATGCAAAAATGCTTTTTATGGCTTATGAAAGTAAATGTTTGACTTTTTCTGATTTATTACAATAGAATAAAGTGTCAAATAATATCAGGTGTATGGGAGAAACATTATACAATATCTTGACACAAATGAGAGAGAAGATTGCACATTTCGATCTTGCTCTCAGCCATAACTGGATTTTATTGCACTTTGCTGTATGTCTCCAGTCAAGGTAGCTAACTGTCTTTGTGTCTTTCCCCTCACAGGACAGCCGAAGGGAGAGAAGCAATAATTTCCAGGCCTTCGTGAAGCTGGCTCTGGAGACTCTCCTGGGCTCTTGTCGACGCAAGCATGGGGGCCCCCAGGGTAGGCAGGGCTGAGGTTAGCTCCTCCCACCACCAGCATCCATCTGGCCGTTACTAGACAGAGCTTGACCTAAGCCTCTGTAGTCTGTCCCTTCTGTACCTCCTCACACGGGTCTCAGGTTTGAATAATGCTGCTGATTTGCTCAGTGGAAGCTGGGCTAATGAAGACTCCAGAGACTCTGTGACCCCGCCCTCATCTGTTCATTTGACTCCGCCCATGTCATAGATCTCGACTGTGCTGTACATAACTGATTTGCAAATAAATAATTTCATACGCTTGCCATAGTTTGGATTTTTTTAAACAGATTTTTAGATTACAAAAAAAATTAAATGATTTCTTTATCAGATTTGTTTCTAATAACATGTACACTAATACATCATTCACAACAAGACCAGAAACATGTAATAAAGAAAATTAACAGGTTCGATTATGATTTTATGTTGATGTTTGAGTTTGATATATATTTTAGTTCCTCCTGCAATCAGTTGTATAGCTATAATTCTATGATAAAAATACAGTAGGCTCTTGCTTCGACCTACAATAACGTATGTCTTTTAAAATAAATCAATTTTGCCTTCACCAGCCACATGCATTACCAAAGTCTGCCCAGTACACAGCAGAGAGAAATAGGTGTAGTGTAATCATGCATTATAGCAACAGCGCTCAGGGAATATTAGGCATGTATGTAATATCAGGCTTAGGCAGCAAAAACATAGGATGCATTTGTGTCAGAGAACAAGTGTTTTATAGGAGGTGCATGTAGGTGCATTAGGGGTTTTGTTGGTTCTGGAAATAAAGCATATTAAATGCACTCCAGTATTTGACCATACAGTGCTTCTGTTTTATGGAATGATAGAATAACATAATGTCATTCTTTCTCCTGACTTAATCACATCAGACAGATTTTGAGTTGTGTGTGTGTGTGTGTGTGTGTGTGTGTGTGTGTGTGTGTGTGTGTGTGTGTGTGGTTGTGTGTGTGATCACATATGCAGAGCCATAAACCTGACAGAGTGATGTGAGCATTTCACCCTGAATGCACTTCAGAAAATGTGCCATTTATATTTAATCTCAAGTAATGAATATTTACTTAGCAGCAATGCTATCATATGTGGCCATTTAACCAAAGATGTCATGCTATGGTCAGACCTCTTTTAAACTGGTATACTGGCTCAAACTTGCATTGAGAACAATATAATATAATATAATATAATATAATATAATATAATATAATATAATATAATATAATATAATATAATATAATATAATATAATATAATATAATATAATATAATATAATATAATATCATATAATAAAAAAAGCTGCTGAAAGTGCTTTATCTTAACTTTATTAAAACCATGTACGAAGATACATGCTACATAGATACATAGATAAAAATGTACTCAAAAGTACCATGGTATTAACATGGTATTCTGTGAAGTATCATATATAGTGCCTAAATATATGATACTTTATACCATGGAATTACCATTGTACATGTGCAGAAACAACAGCTGCAGAATATGATTCTACTTACAAAAATGTAGCCCAAAATGTAAAAGTACCATGCTATAATATAAAGTAAATTACTATATTCATGCACCATAGTATTTACATAATACACAAGGTACAATACTTCATATAATGTATTGGTATTACCATGGTACATGTTCGATAAACAAATCTACTATACTAACAAAACTCATGTAAAAATTAACATGGTATTAACATGGTACTATTCTATAAAATACCATATACTGTACTATGGTACTGAATAACTATATTGATGCACTGCACAATGGTTTTTACATACGCCAAGGTACAGTACAAAACAGAATACCATGGTATTATTGCCATGATGTCTAATAAGCAAAACAGGCTACAGCATTAAAAACATGACAAAAAAGTACCATGATAATAACAGCATTCTATAATACCATATACCTATGGTACTGAATTGCTTCTATGGTATTACAGTGCCATGGTATACGACCAATAAACAAAATAGGCTATACTTACAAAAATGTACACAAAAAGTACCATGGTATTGATACTACCATAATGTTTTAGATGTACAATTGTAGTGCCATGGTTTATTCTGATGCACCATAGGGTAGCCTACCATGGTACATGGATTTCAATGTTATAGTATTACCATCTGATATATGGTAAAGTCGCAGTACGTTGGATGTCATGGCATTTATGATATTCCCAGGTAGCTACTTGTTCTTCTGAAAACCTGGCATAACCATGGTACATGTCCAAAACACGGTAATACGATTCTGGTACGTTTTCTTATAGTCTACTGGATAAATAATTCTGTGTTCACGCCCACAAAACTCCCACCCACCCACTCACTCTCTCTCTTTCACACAATCACGATCCTTGGCTTCCTCCATTAGTGCTTCAGGGACGTTACACGAGAGCATCCAGCGCATGCACGAATCATTATTTAACACAGATATGGCTTTCCATCAGTCTGTCGGTTGGACGGCGGGATCGGCTGGTTTCTGCACGAACGCCGGAGGAATGGTTTGATAACTGCATCGCATTTCAGGTCCAGCATCTTTCTGAGGTGCTTCAGGTAAACGCTCGTGCGCTACAAGTGACGCTGCTCTACAGTCTCTGTCGCTCGCTTTGACTGTCTGTGTGTGTTAATGAGAAGAAAAAAAATGTCATAAATGAATGAAAAAAAAGGCTTTAATTGTCTTTATGCAAGCATGTTTGATTTCGGGTTGCAATATGTTGTTCTGATTCTGAGATTTTCCTGTCAGCTGATCTGTAGACTATAATTAAATGCTATTGGGAACTTGGCGCTGGCAGCAAATTGCCCTTTACAAGCTCTCTGTAGGTGTTTGAAGAAGCATTGACGTACAAAGTCTTATACTTAAATGTTATGTTTTAAATTTATTACATTTTTACTACAGCGAAATAATTGACAGGCACCCTGCTGAAGGCCCCTGGTATTGTTTGATAATTACTCATTTCACTTCTTATAGTTTCAAAATTAGTTTGCATTTGTTAATTAAAATAAAGTTATGATAATATATAAATATTAAATGCAAAACTTAAACTTAAAATATAGCGAACAGGATAATTTATTTTGATGTGAAATATAATGTCAGATTGCTTCACATAATAGCTTTATTCACTATCAGTGGTGATATTGTTAACTATAACTAGATTAATTAAAATTATCTAACCTCAAAATCTTATTTCCAAAAATTCTTGGAAATAAGGCTAAAATAAAATATTTAATAGATTCATAATGCTAATATATACCTATAATATTAGATGAAAATTCCAAATTAAAAGTTAATTCAAAATAAAACAGCTGTTATTGCCAGTGTAAAGAACATTTCATTGCGTTTCACAGACTATTAACCAATAACAGTTTCCAGCCTAGCTTAATAGTTTCATCCCAAGATGGCATCTTTGCTGAAGGATGTCTCACTTATGATCACAAGAACTACTGAAGTAAAACATGTCCCTCTGTGTTTAACATCTCAGGAAGAGTTTCACAGCTTTAAGAACTGTGTGATGAAGACATCAGTGATGGATCTTAAAGTGGAACCTATGGACATTGATTACGACCAGCCGCCTCCTCTCCAAGTGTTCGCTCACACCTCGACTCTACACGGCATCTCTCATATCTTCTCCTATGAGAAGATCACGGCCAAGTGCTGCCTCTGGGTTGTGTTTTTCCTCAGCTCACTGACCTTCCTCATGTACGTCTGCATCGACCGGATTCAGTTCTACCTGGAGTACCCTCACGTCACCAAGCTGGATGAGATCACGACGCCCATGATGGTTTTCCCAGCAGTGACGATTTGCAATCTCAACTCTATCCGCTTCAGCAGGATCACACGCAACGACCTGTACCACACGGGCGAGTTGCTGGCACTGCTGAACTCCAGGTTGGTGAATGTGTATCAGTCGAGGGGCTGTGGTAAAGTTTTAATAATGAGCATGAGTCACTGGCTCAGTAGATTATGATCCCGTATTCCCCGCATGAATGCACAAGCACACTGGAGCATAAATGTTTAGGGTGCTTTTATTGAACTTGAGAAACGGATATGAAAAAGCAGAGTTCTGGGGAGTCCATGATGCTGAAGTCATGGTATCGTATATATTTCTGTCACTCCTGCCTCTTCATCCTAAGTGCTTTTCTGGCAAATTGAAAGAAGCAGTATGATTATTGTTCATTTTTTAATTGAGGAAAGTGCACTCTTAAAAGTAAAGCTTCCAATGGGTGGGGGGGGGGTTGCATCAATGCCATAGAAGAACCATTGTTCCTTCCATAAAAGAGCCTTTCGGTGAGTAGTTCACCCAAAGATGAAAATCTGCTGAAAAATGACTCACCCTCATGTCATCTAAGATTTGTGTCCATTAGAACATATGCATATTCAGGGAAATGTTGCATCACTTGCTCACCAATGGATCCTCTGCAGTGGGTGGGTGCCGTCAGGATGAGAGTCCAAACATCTTATAAAACATTACAATAATCCACAAGTAATCCACACCGCTCCAGTCCATCAGTGAATGTCTTGTGGAATTAAAAGCTGTATGTTTGTAAGAAACAAATCCACCATTAAGGTGTTTCAACTTTAAATCATCACTTCTGGCCAAAAGGTCACTTTTGTCCTTCAGACAAAAAATCCACCCCTCACATCAAAACCCATCAATATATGTATTTGTTGTGAACTGTTTTGGCTTTAAAACAGGACTTGATCTGTGCAGATTTCTCTCCTGATTCAGACAAGACAACTTTTTCACTGGAGAAAACAATATTATTGATATAGGACTCAAATTTTTGCCAGAAACAATTCAATAAAATCATCAATAAGATATTTTTTATGACATACATGCAGTTTTTTAACAAGATGATGGACTGGGCTGGAGTGGTGTGGATTACTGTGATGTTTTTATCAGCTGTTCAGACTCTCATTCTGACGGCACCCATTCACTGCAGAGGATCCTTTGGTGAGCAAGTGATGTAATACTAAATTTCTCCAAATCTGTGCTGATGAAGAAACAAACTCATCTACATCATTGAGGACCAGAGGGTGAACCTTTCCTTTAAGAGGATTTTAATCATCCAAAGAGCGTTTTTCCAATCTAAAGAACCTTTTGTCCAGTGGAAAGATTCACTAGATGCTAAAGGTTCTTTACTGAACCATAATTCCAATAAAGAGCCTATATTTTTGAGTGTGACACGTAGACCGTGTAACGTCAGATGACATGGATCTCTACTGGAGGTGCAGCTTCAATGGTAAAATATTTAAGTAAAATGATATCTTTGGCATAAGCATCAATATCAGCTTCCATCTGGCATTAGGAAGTCGTGATTGAGTTACTGCAGTGTTGTAACACCCGGCAGCTGTGAAGTGATGTGATGTGGGTTTGAATTGGACTTCAGTCATGCCTTCTTCTGCATTCCAAGTGCTTCTGCACTCTGACAAACACACACACACACTGTCTCTCTTTTTCTCAGTTTTATTCTGTATTCAGTCCAGTGTGGCACTTTTTGACATGTTTACAGAGAATTAACCTTGAATATTTTCATCTTCCTGAAAGGACAGCTGAATAGAACATGCACAGCTTTGCTGCATCCAGGGAAAGGCATAAAATAAATAATGTGTTTAAATAAATAAATGTGTTAAATAAATATTGTGCCATTATTTGAGCTCAGTTATGAGTGTAGACAAACTGAGATTCAACCTAGAGTTCGCTTCTAAATTTGACATTTCTTTATCTGTGTAGCACCTGTTGCCATCATTTACTCAAACCTTCCTTTCTTTTGTGGAACACAAACAAAGATGAAGAATTTTGCAACAGATCTTTTTATTTTTATTTTCATAATGTGACATACATCCTAGTGTTATTTTAGTATTATTTTATATAGTTTTTATTCATATTTGTTGTATTTTCACTTTACACTCTAAAAAACGCTGGGTTGTTTTTTCAACCCAACTGCTGGGTTAAGGCCGTTGGATAGCACTTTGGGATGTTTTAACCCAAGTTTGGGTTGAAAATAACTCTCTTTTTTAACCCAGCGGGGTGGGTTGAGGACGCGGACGTGAAGGAGAGCACGCACGTCACGTCAAAATCGTACGTCTCCAGTGCGAGCAGCCGCCATTTTCTCAGCGTGATAGAAGCGAGAAGCGAGTGAAAGACTATGGTAAGTAACGTTAAATATTCAAAATGTAAAGTTATCTTTTATTGTTTACCCGGTTGTATGAAAGGCGGAAGGTTTTATGAAAGGCGGAA
This sequence comes from Carassius gibelio, assembly GCF_023724105.1. Taxonomy (NCBI): domain Eukaryota; kingdom Metazoa; phylum Chordata; class Actinopteri; order Cypriniformes; family Cyprinidae; genus Carassius; species Carassius gibelio. Next base: position 24,641,938 of record NC_068378.1, on the reverse strand, counting down.
ACAAAGGAGCTTAACGTTATATATATATATATATAAAAAAACGGACGCGGTTTTCGCCTCGGACACGGAGGTCTTAACTGCCTCATGTAACGTTACTGAACGGAGGATGTACTTTTAATATAACGTCTGTGAATGTATTTTGTCATATTTACATAAGATTTTACATTATCCGTTCTCTTTGAGGCGTTAACAGACGGTTATGGTCACGGTTACGCTCATGTGAATTTGTCCTTTTTTTTCGCGGTTAAACTGAATGTATGTTTGTCTTCTAAAGGAAACGGCATTGTGTAGTAAAGACTAGCATAATTATTTTGAGGCTGTTGAAGTGGTAACTGTTAAAAGTATGTTTTACATGTAATATTTCAGACTTGTCCAGCTCCTGTCTTCATTGTCCTCGCGCCGAGAGTTAAAGACACAGAAGCTGTTTGTGTGAGGAGTCACAGACCTGTGTGAGGATGAGGAGGAGGTGTTCTTCTGAAGAGAGGGACAGACGGTTTAAGGAGAGTAAACTTCAGAATAACATCAAGCTATCTTTATTTTTACTAAGACTAAAATAATGTGTGTGTGTTTTTAGATGTTGAAATCCAGAGACAAGATAACTTCATTCTTTTGAGACTGATGTAAGTTAAATTATTATTACTTTTTTTTTTTTTTAGAAAATTAATGTTTCTGTTGTGTCCTGCCTGTTAACTTGACATTTTGATGCAAAAACAGTGTGATTTTATATATGTATGTATGTATATGTTAATATTTTATTGAAACCATTGATGTCCCTCTTTGCAGAACTCAAACTAACTGGAGTTAAGGACACACAAGTCTGCTTGTGTAAGGAGGTGGTTTTCTCAGCTTCTTCTGAAGAGAGGGAAAGATAGTTTAAGGCAAGTAAACTTCATAATTTCATGTTATCAGTTGTTGTTTTTTTACTAAGAGTAAAATAATGTTTGTTTTTTGTTTTTGTAGATGTTAAAAGCAAGAGACATGGGAGAGCATCATTCCTTTGAGATTTTATCTAAGTTATTTTTAGAAAATAAATTTTTCTGTTATCTCCTGCCAGTTTACTTCACATTTTGATGCAACAACAGTGTGATTACGTGCTCATTTCATTAAGACCATTGATGTCTGTGTTTTTTATTGCAGAAATCAAACCAACTTTGGAGTTGTCTTGTCTGATTTGGAGAGTCATTATTCTTGGTCTTCGCTCTTAGAGGTAAAGTTCACACAAAAAATCATTTACTTGCCCTCAAGTCATTCCAAACCTATAAGACTTTTGTCTGTCTTTACAACATAAATTAATATATTTTTAGTTTTCTCATAATATTTGTTAATCCATTTATAGTTTAGATAATCAGTATTTTCAAGCTTCATAAATATAGAGTTATTGTAGAAGTAAATTCTGATATTTATATATGAATACATCTTAAATTATATGATAGCAAACATGTATGTTCAAAATAAAATACTGGTCTCCCAGACCAGCAATGGAGGACACAAAAAGAGAATATTAAAAATATTCATACGTTTTCCAAAAAATTAGCAGATTTTGTATGAGTCTGGAAAAACATGAGGAGAGTAAATTATAAACATTTTAATTATTTGGCGAACTAACGGTTTGAAGAGCAGCCCTCCACGTACATGAATATTGTGAGGTATGTGAATGTCATGTCTGTTTTAATGTTTCAGTAAAGAAGCTTTCTGAAAGCAATATTTATTCAAACAATATCGCATGTCCTCACACTAGTGCTGCCATTATAGCATTCTGGAGAGCTGTGGTGGACTGAGACATTAAACAACCACACAGTGTTGAAACTTTAACACAGATTATTTACCTATCCTTACGGATGTGAATACACCTCTGAAAATGGATAGTTTAATTAAATGTTTAATTTTTTCATTTGTGTTTCTCTTAGGCCACTGATGAAGAGCAGGCGGTGACTGGATGAATGCTGGTCAGAGAGGAGAATCTTCTTTCCCCTAAACTGATGCAGCGGTGGTTTTAAAGAAGGACGCTGCCCTGGATGATGTAGAAGATGTCAGATGCTGTGCTGATGGGGCTTCTTCATGACTACATCAGTTATGTTAAAGAGATCATGAAAATTGACCGTGATGCATGATCTGTATTCATGGACTATGAAACAAACTGTAAGTGTATAATTTGTTAAAAAAAAAAAAGTTAAATGCTTTTTCTGTGTTGTTTAGTAGAAGAGTTTACACTCTGTCATTCATACACCTGCTCACATTCTTACACACACACACACACACACATGCGTCTGTTAAATGTTATAATATCAAAGTTAATGTTGTGATTTATTTGTGTACTGTCATGCCAGAATAGTTGGAAAAAAACCTAACTAATTGTAAATTTATTGTATGTGTTTTTGTATATTTTTATACAATATAAACAATTGAACTGTTAATGCCATCCTTTTCTGCATTTCTTCTAACATGTTACTTTTTGACTTTTCTCTTGTTTTTAATAAATATTTTCCTTTTGGTAATTATTATTTGTGTGTAAAAGTGATATTTAAAATGAACAACATTTGTAGGTTTAATGCCTAGCTCAATTTGGGTTAATTTTAACGTAGAAATGCATTGTTTCCCCACATGGCTGCACTCTGCGAGTTTATTTTCTGCCAGCAGGAGGCGCTAAGAGCGGGAGAGGTAGGTTTCTCCGGTAACGGCTGCAGAGCGGTACTGAGCTCACAAACGCTGCCTTATCAAGCACATGCGAAATGATATCGAACATTTTCTAAATACAGTAGTTTTCCTTCTGAAATACAGTGATAAAAAAACACCCGCTCTGTTTTTTTTAAACCCTGCAATATAGTCATTTTAAACCATAAAAAAGGCAACCCAGCAGGCTGGGTTAAATATGATAACCCAACTGGTTGGGTTAAAACAACCCAGCGCTGGGTTCGTCCCTTTTTGACCCAGCGCTGGGTTGTCAAAATAACCCAAATTGGGTTGTTTTCAACCCAGCAGTTTTTAGAGTGTAATTTGAACTTAATTTAGTTTTTCATCTAATGTATATTTGTTATTTATTTCAGCTTCATTTCTGTTAAAAAAAAAGATTTTTAAGAGTTTTAGTTAATGATAAAACCCTGATTTGCATAACGTCCTTTTTTTATCTGTGGAACACAAAATAATATATTTTGAAGATTATTTTTCACAATGATGATTGAGTTATGGCATTTCGATTAAGAATTATGAGTTAAATAAAAAACATAAAAACGAACATAGAAAACATATGCATGGATAAATATTTCATAAAAGGATGAATAAGATGCGTTTTGAAATTAGATTTGAATTTCAAAAAACCTTGTTGAAATTAAGAGCTTTAACCAGGCTAAAGTTTGCTTGCCTTGACTGGTTTAAACTGGTTTAGCTGGTCTCCCATGTTGACCAGCTGACAAAACTGCTCTGAAACCATAAAACCCGACCATCCTGATCCGTGCAAACTGGTTTGGTGGACAACTACAGACCACATTAGACTTTCAGCAGGGAGCCCCTTAATAAAAACCAGATTTAAAAAAAATGCATTTTGACAAATTTAACACTTAAAATAAAAGCCAAGTGTAGTTCCAGAAGAACCTTTAATATCCACTGAACTTCTTCAGTGCACTAAAGTGGAAAAGTGAAATGTTCTTCACACTAAGAAACAATGGTTCTTTTAAGAACTGTTCATTGAAAGGTTCTTGTGGGAATTAAAAATGCTTCTTTTATGGTACCGCTGCAATAAAACCTATTTAGAACCTTTATTTTTAAGAGTGTGCTCTCATGTTCCTCTGGTTTTTTGTCGTCTGTCTCTATAGACATGAGATACGGGACACTCACCTGGTTGAAGAAAGCGTGATGGAGGTTCTCAAGAGCAAAGCAGACTTTCGCTCCTTCAAGCCGCGTCCCTTCAACATGTGGGAGTTCTATAATAGAACCGGACATGACATAAAAGACATGCTGCTCTCCTGTCAGTTCAGAGGTTCACCGTGTCGCCCTGAAGACTTCAGCGTGGTAAGGCTCTCTAGGGATGCACAGTGATAAAGTTCTTTGAGCTCTTTTTCCTTTTTCAAGTCCATTCTGCAGCCCTGGTGTATTTATTTGATGCGAATCTCTCACGGAGCGCTGGAGGCTTTTTCTAGGTTTCAGCCAAATGCTGGGGTGTGATATTTGACAGTCCAATCATTTACGCTGCTGGGATCAAGTTTGTAGTTCTCGAGATTTCCCAGGGTTCCCATTGTGCTGCTGAGTTGTTTTATCGCTTTAATTTCGCAACACTAACAGAAAGGACCAAAGAAAATATTGTTTTCTTTTATGTGTCTAGCAACATGGCAAAACCAGAGCTCAGCTATAAGGATGTTTGCGTGCAGAGCAACAGCTGCTGTGTGAGTAGAAGTGCATTGAAATTTTATTATGACGCATAATCTGAAAAATGTGCCATTTGAGCAATTTTCTTATCCATCAAAGCAGAAGCAAGAACCTTTTCCTTCTTTAAAAGATGTAAACATGCAAAACATACATATTTATTATTTTAGACTTTTCACAGTGAATCATATCAGATAAAAACGTTTTGTTCACCAAAAAAAAAAAAAAAATCTGCATATTCCATGAAATCTTTCAAACACATTTGTGTATGTTTACTTTGGAACTAGCAAAAAAAAAAAAAAAAAAAAAAAATCACAAAGAAAGTGAAAAAATGTAAATTATTAAACATGAAAATCTGACTTTTTTTCTGTGAATTCTGAGTTTACACTTCTCAGTTCTGCCCCTTTTCTCAGAATTGTGAGGGGCAAAGTCTGAACTGTGAGATATAAACTTAACACTGCCAAAAAAAAAGGCAGAATTATGAGATATAAAATAAAAATCATGAGTCAAATGTCTGAACTGTGAGATATAAACAAAGAATTGTGAGAAAAAGTCTAAATTGCAAGATATAAACTCAGATTTACAAAGAAAAAAGTCTAAATTGTAAGAAAAAGTCGCAACTACCTTAAAAAAAAAACATCCCATGCAGTTAACAAGCGTCTAAAATTTTCTTGTAAAACCTACTCCAATAATCTTGTTTTATTTACAACCATGAAAAATTATTTTTACAGTTTACTTCCCGTGCATGTAATACAAGATACATGCATGTGGTAATCATGAAATACCATGGTATATATATATCAGTGTACCATGGTACTGCCGTCTGAAACCACTGCTACAGTACTTTCTGTGTCTGTGAAGCCAGTGACTCAAAGCTTACTGTTTAACTGTAAGCGATGAGAGCAGATGTGAGTAGCAGCTCATTACTGAAAACGAGCGTTGGAGCAAGAGTTCACTATGACACTGTGAGGACTACGCTGATGAAAAGGTTGCTTTGGTGATGTAACCACGTTTCTCTCCAAGTTTCCATGGCGACATCCCCGTCTGAAGCATCTGAAGTCTTTTATGTGTGTTTATGCATGCGTGTGTGTGTGTGCATTGGTGATAATGCCCTACTTACCCAAATGCCAACATGAGCATATTGTAGAGGGATTTTTCCTTCTCTAAATATAAATGCTTGTATAACAGCATTAGAAGTTCCCTGATGAGCAAAGAGTCTCCCGAAACCTCTGCATGTTTCTGATTCCCCGATGACTGTAGCTCATCTTCCATGCCAGGCTTTGAAGAAAGCCTACAAATTGCGACTGCTCCAGGCTGCTTTAAACTCCCACTACAGGTTCAAAATACCCTGCAGCCTTTAAAATAGGTCAGTGTTAAATACTAGATTTGGTGTGATGTGTGTGAGAGAGTGCCTGGGACAGTCTATTCTTTATCTCGGTCTTTACTGACTCAGTGCTTTGGGAAAAAATAGCACAGTGAATAGCACCAGACTCTTTTTTTGTAATTGTTAATGGAGTTTGAGGGATGGCTCTCCTCGGTCTGTCTTCATGGCCAGCCAGCTCTATTTTGTGGTTTTCAGCTCTGTGTAGCTACAATTAAATGCTTGATGGGTTTCGCTCTGGGAGGGGAATTGTTTGCTTCATTGGCCTTGAAATGCTGTTTATATACTCTCCAAACAGCTTTATTTGGCGCTTTCCACAAATAGGCTGCGCTTGGTGGTGTTTTTTCATTGGAGGCATAAATCGTATGTTTTTGTCATGTGACCTATTAAAACGTTTTTTTTTAAATTGAAGTAGCAAGTTCTTTAAAAAACATCAAATATTATTATTATTATTTTTTTTTTTGGCCTGTTAGAGGCCTTGACTTAATCTTCTGTATCCATAATTTCTATCGTAATTTTTATGTACTCTGTTGAATTTATATTTCATGAATTTTAGTAAAAAGCTATTTTAATTATCATTCTTAAATTATTTAAATTATTTTAAAATTTAATATTTAGCTGTCTACTCACATTTTGTGCACAATAATTGTAATAATAAATAAAATTTTAATAAAAAAATGTCTCTATTTAAAAAACTGACATTATTTGAAATTGTAACTTCCAACAAATAACATGATATGGACTCTTTCTACAACATGGTGGGGGGGGATAATATATATATTTTTAATAATTTAATTTATCATGAATTTGCCTTATGTTTATACACTGCCATTCTAAAATTGGGGGCAGAAATATTTTATTTAAATAAATTAATACTATTATTCAGCAAAGATTAATTAAATTGACCAGAAGTGACAGTTAAGACAAGTAGAATGTTACAAAACAAATCTGTTCTTTTGAATTTTCTGTTTATTGAAGAATCTTTAAAAAAAAATGTATCTCAGTTCCCACAAAAATATGAAGCAGCACTACTGTTTTCAACATTGATAATAATAAGAAATTATTCTTGAGCAGCAAATCAAATCAGCATATTAGAATCATTTCTGAAGGATCATGTGACACTGAAGACTGGAGTTATGATGCTGAAAATTCTGCTTTGTATCACAGAAATAAATTACATTTTAAAATGTTTTCAAATATAAAACAGTTATTTTAAACTGTAAAAATATTTCACAATTTTACTTTTGTTTGCTGTATTTTTGGTCAAATAAATGCAACATTGGCAAACATAAGAGAAACCAGAAAATACTAGTCAAAATCACACACTCCTTTTTTTCCTGCACGGAGACTTCTTTAAAAACTAAAGTCAATATTATCAGATCTTCAGTCGCAGATGAATAAATTAATTAGCAATGAATAATCTCACATGGTAATGAGACAGTGATTAAAGTGCCTTTGCATGCTGTCTGTGCTTCCACCCCACGTAAATGATGTTTACAGTTAATCATGATAGTTAATTGGACTCCAGAGTGTTTGCCGAAGGAGAGAGCGGATGATGCTGGTGGAGGGGGAGGGGAGGTGTTTACATGAAGAATAAAGACCAGTGAGAAATGCACAGGCTATCAAATACTAACTGACTAATTTATGCATCTTTAACACAATTAGCCCATTAAAATGCTTTTCAGACGTACATTAAAAAGTTGGTAGTGACGAAATAATAAGGAACTGGCATTTTTCTAATGTTTTTAGCGTGCTATGCTGATGCAATAATTGATGCAACAGTTTGCATTTTTCAGATGTGAGCGATGCTTACCTGTGCAATGTTCAATGAATGCAATGTGTCTTGTTTTCAATTTATCAGCCAGAGAACATGATCATTTATAACAGTTTGTTTCTTCGCTGTCAGTGTCCTCCATCTATCTTTCTCTCTGCTGTTTAATGATTTCTCCTCAGCTCCTGCAGCGCACAGGTCTCTCATATCACGCATAGCCATGATTCAGGCAGCCGGACTGATTGGAAGGGGAATGAAATTCTACAGGGTTTGTGGCTATAGATGACATATCTCATCCCGTCCTGACGAACAAAACTACCCAGGGTGGTTTGTGCTGGTTAAGCTGATTTCCCAAACTTGCCTATAGCTGACTAACCTTCGAAAAATTAGCCAAAGAGAAGCCGGTTCAGTTTGCAAGGCTGGATGATCTTAGATAATAGTTGTTGTTTTTTTGCAGGATGATTTACATTAGTTATCTTCTATATTGAGATGTTGGTATACATCTGTGCATATTTTTAGGATGTTGTGCAGGGATGGATTAGTAATCGGACATATCGGGCATTTTCCAGGTGGGCCGACGCACTTAAGGGGCAGACAGAATGTTTTTATTTATTTATTTTTAATTTTTCGCCGAGGACCATCTGTACAATTTCTTTAATGCTTCTGAAAGTCCCTTTTGCTGTAAAATAAAATCACGTGACGCAGGACTGACGGGTCACAGGAAACCTCTCAGGATCTCCCACTATGTTTTCACCACAGTCAAACAGATGGAGTCGTGCTCAAAGAGAAATGTCTTGAAACGCTTTAAATGTTTAATTAACGAATCAAAGAGCACACAGCGAGAGGGACGAGTGTGGTGTGTGTTTGTGCGAGTGTTTCCATGTTTCACACACTTGGATCTCTGTTTCCATAGGAACCGTCTCCCTTTAATAACTCTCAGCAGGTCTACAATGAACTTTTCTTTTTTTTATTGCTCTCTCATTGTTTATGTCTCATGTCAGTTTTCAATAATAGAGCGTTTTACTAGAATTGCTACTCATGTAACTCCTGTAATACCTCTTTATTTCATTTGGATCATTTTAGTAAGGCTGCGTGTCTTTTCTGACAGCAATAATAAAGTGAAGCTGGAGGATTAAACATTATGGAAACATTAATACATTTTAATATTTGTATGCAAATGACTTTTGTCACTGTTTCGGGTAATGTAATATGTAATATAATATCAGGGTCTGGAAGCAAAAGCAACCAATCTTGAGTAGAAATCATTATTTATTTGTCTCATGAGCTAAACATAATATTTCTCAATTGATCAAAAGTGACAGTAAATATGTGTAATGTTACAAAAGATTTCTATTTCAAATAAATGCTCAAATATTAATCAGCTCAACTTTTTTGGTGGGGTTGCTAACCCACAAACTGAAATGTTGAGCCACGTCTATGTTTTCAACATTGATAACAATAAAAATGTTTATTAAGCATCAAATGATTTCTGAAGGATCATGTGACACTGAAGACTGGAGTAATGATGCTGAAAATTCAGCTTTGCATCGCAGGAATAAATTACATTTAAAAATATATTCAAATAGAAAACAGTTATTTTAATTTGTAATAATATTTCAAAATATTGCAATATTTTTACTGTATTTTTGGTCAAATAAATACAGCCTTCATGAGCAAAAGAGACTCACTGACCTCAAACGTCAATATTAAAATAGCTACCAAATATATTAAATAAAATGTATCCATATTTTAGTTACAGTGATATATGAACCATCTGTTGAAGTAGAGGTAGTGTTCCTCATAAACTAAGCTGACTTTTCCACATGCAAGCATCTCTCGCATTATCTTCAAATTATGCAAAATAAAATATTTTTTGTGTAAGAAGTAACACCAAATGAACAATCTAGTACTTGTGTGTTGTTTCCAAAGCCCTGGCCCAGTAGAAATAAACAACACAATTAGAAACCAAACATTATTATAAAAGATTTACATTAGTTTTCTTTGGTGTGTTTTCAGGTGTTCACGCGTTACGGGAAGTGTTACACCTTTAACTCGGGGAACACCGGCGCGCCGCTGATCAGCGTGAAGGGAGGGATGGGAAACGGCCTGGAGATCATGCTGGACATTCAGCAGGACGAATATTTACCTGTGTGGGGAGAGACAGGTGAGGAAAACCCCAGATGCACACTACTCCTACTGTATATCCTTCCTCTCACGCTCTCGTTTTCTCTCACAGAGGACTCGTCGTTTGAGGCGGGAATCAAAGTTCAGATTCACAGTCAGGACGAGCCTGCGTTTATAGATCAGTTTGGTTTCGGAGTCGCACCAGGATTCCAGACGTTCGTTTCTTGCCAAGAGCAGCGAGTGAGTGTCACATTAATACATGCTTTATATATTTGTGTTTGTTGTTTCTTTACTCTAGTACTATTTCTTTTTCAGCTGGTGTATCTCCCTGCTCCGTGGGGCAGTTGCAAGTCAACCCCACCGAGTTCAGACTACTTTAAAGTGTACAGCATCAGCGCCTGTCGAACGGACTGCGAGACGCGCTACCTGGTGGAAAACTGCAACTGCCGCATGGTGCATATGCCTGGTGAGCACTGCAATGATTCCAGCATTACATTTACAGCACTTTACTCTAATATTGTAGTTACTGTAATGATTCGCTTCAGAAGAGTCCATCAGGTCCGTGAAATAGTGGATCATTTATTGTCCGTGTTGTGAAATTAAACGTCAAAATGCTTTACATGATGTCTATCAGTGTTGTTATTGTTAACAAAAACTATTACAAAAAAAAGTATTTTTTCAATAATTGAGAATAAAACTGAAATAAAATATAAATATTAGATGAAAACCTAAAACTTAAGAGCAACTAACTGAAATAGTTTGAGAGAACTAAAGTTACGAACACTAAAACTGAAATGACAAAAGCTATATAATACAATCTATAGAAATATAGCCTACTTAAAGTTTATAAAAATGACAACACAGAAAGCACATAAAATGTTTCAAACTAAAATTAAATAAAAATGGGAAACATAAAAATAAAAGATATTAATAAATACAAAGTATAAAATCTGATAAACAAAAAAAATTGTCTATATCCTTCCCTTTTCTTATGTCACTTGACATAATGACTAAGTTCATTTTTAGTGTTTGAAGTGTTTATATAGTGGGACAGTAAATTCATGTTACATAAATGCTTCAAACTGACCCTAAAGTCTTTAATAATTGTGCACAATCTAGATTTCAGTTGTTGTAATTATGCTTAACAGTCACATTTCTAACATACTAGCAGTGCCTCTAAAAAAAGCAGAGTTCACAACTGTGTTGAAGTCAAGTTGATCAAGCGAGTGAAACCTAATTAAACCTGCTCCTGTCAAACTGCCACTGGCACTGAAATCTAATTTAGTTGATTACAGAAGGCTAAATTAACATATATCAGTGTGGGATTTTAACTCTGGGCAATTTAAGGACTCTGTTATGATGCACAAGAAGTGCTTGAGGTTTTTAATACTTATTTGTAATTGAGAAGGACTGTGTGTTAAGAACGTTTTGATCTTATGATTTATTTTAGTAATCTTTTATGTGCTTTTGTTATTTTTATTCGTTTATTTGGTCACACTTTCTATCTATCTATCTATTAATCATACTTGAATGTATTTATTTCAATTAGTTGCTATGTTTCCACTTTTCATCCAGTATTTATTTTTATTTCAACTTTATTTAAATGAAAAAAAATGGTTTTAATAGTCATCTTTTGAGAAAAGGTGATAATTTAGAAAATTAAGAAAATGATGACAGAATTCATTTTTGAGCAAACTATACTTAGACATGTACTGCCCCTGCAGGTGATGCGCAGTACTGCACTCCTGTGCTATATAAAGAATGTGCACATCCAGCACTAGGTAAGTAACTTTTATCATGAATCAGTGTCAGAAACACAGTCTATCCTTCAGACGAGCCATGATTTTAATGTTTACAGTGCTATAATTTACCTTGTTCTGGTTGCACAGATTTCCTGGTGGAGAGGGACAGTGACTACTGCTCATGTGAGACTCCGTGCAACATCACGCGCTACAGTAAAGAGATGTCCTTCGTGAAGATCCCCAGCAAAGCATCGGTCAAATATCTCGCAAAGAAGTACAGCAAATCTGAGAAATACATAACGTGAGTGTGCTATTTTTACCTTGCTGAAATACAGTTTTCCATCACAATGACTGTTTCGAACATTTCTTAAAGGTGCTGTATGTAATTTTTGATTGTACTAAAGCATAAAATGCCATGTTTACAGATAATTAGAGTTTAGAACTAGTTCACATACTTATTGCTCTGAAACACAATGCTACAGCCAGTTATTTCACTCTGAAATGTGTGTTCTGTGTCGGAATGGCTGTTTTTGTTTTGGTCTGTGTGATTCTGCTCATTGCCAATTCACTCAATAGGATTTCAATAGCCCCGGTTGCCAGTTGGCAGAAAAAAATAATGTATTGCAGCCATGGAAATGAGCTACTTAAAGCTCAAACTGGATCAGAGATCACAGGGTCTGCCCGACCTAAAAAGCCTCAGCACCCATCTAAAATGCTCTGTTACCAGAGGCATATTAAAACTGCAATAAATCACAGTTTAAAGCTTGTTGATTTCCATTATCAGCTTATCACTTTTTCCTGTTGTGTGTCCTTGATCTGGCAACTCACATGAGCATCAAGTATTACATACTGCAGCCTTAATTGAATAACTGTGTAGATACCAGTACTACAGTGTGCTAAAAAGACAAAAGTGTTGGATAATGTGTAATTTGAATTGATAATCTGCCAAACTGGATTGCCAAAAGCATGCTAAACCATGTTGTGTTTGCTGTCAGGGAGAATGTTCTAGTGCTGGACGTGTTCTTTGAGGCTCTGAACTATGAAACCATTGAGCAGAAGAAAGCCTATGAGGTTGCTGGTCTGTTGGGTGAGTAAACACTATATATACAGTATATTGTACAGAAAATATTATTGTAATTTTAAATTATTTGAATATATTTAAAAAAGGTAAATTATTTAGTTTAATTGAATAAAAGCTGAAATGTATTTATTTAAAAGCTGAATTTTCAGCATCAATACTCCAGTCTTCAGTGTCACATGATCCTTCAGAAATCATTCTAATATGCTGATTTGGAAACTGAAACAATTTTTCAGGATTTTGTTATGAATAGAAAGAACAGCATTTATTACATTATGTATTTACTGTCACTTTGATCAATTTAATGCATCCTTGCTGAATAAAAGTATTAATTTATTTCAAAACCAAAGAGAGAATATCAAACACTTGTATAAGAAGCCACCTAGAAATTAGCCAAAACATCTTAGTGAATTTATAGCAACACATTAAAATTGTGGCAATGCGTTTTGCACATCTCAGGTTTTCTTCAAGAAATGTAAATGTTCAGTCTGTGTGTTTGTGTGTTTTAGGTGATATCGGAGGACAGATGGGGCTGTTCATTGGAGCCAGCATTCTTACGATTTTGGAGCTTTTTGACTACCTTTATGAGGTAAGAGTTAGAACATAAAATGGCTGTATCTGTATGGCTGTGTCCTGTCAAAAATATTTCTGTTGGGTTTTGTGTGGGGACATTTTTATTAAAGGAATATTTTAACCACAAATGAAAATTATCTCAGCCTCATGACCCAAACCCACATGACATTCTTTCTTCTGTAGAAGAATATTATTCTGTAGTATTTATTCACTAAAAATATCTTGATACATAACCAACATGCCATGCTTAAATACACTGCCATTCAAATCAGTTTATTAGATTGATTTCTGAAGGATCATGTGACACTTGAGACTGGAGTAATGATGCTGAAAAATCAGCTTTGCATCACAGAAATAAATTACATTTAAAAACAAATAACTTATTTTACATTTAAATAATATTTCAAAAACATTAGTGTTTTTACAGTATTTTAGATCAAATAAATGCAGCTTTGGTGAGCAAAAGACTGAAGATTTAAATAATTTTCATTTTGGAGAGAATTAGCCCTTCAAATACAATATTACAGCATCTTTTTGTCTTCCTTTTTGTCTGTCAAGGTAATGAAATACAGGTTGTGCCGCTGCTCCAACAAGAAACATCACAACAACAACAACACTGATCACGGCACTGTACTCGGCCTGGATGACGTTAAATGTCACGTCAGTAAATACCATTAACATTCCTGCAGAAGTTCCAGCTGTTTGCCTGCCAGTCGTATCCAGATTATGTTCTACATTTTAGCAGATGGCATCACAACACCAGCACGGTTGTGTTTTCTTCAGATTGTTCTGGCATCTTGTGGTTGTACTCTTTCTTATGCCTATGCGATTTTTGAGGATATTTCCAGAAATATTTTGTGCTTTTCTGAAAAACGTGCTTTTGATTTATAAGGCAGGAATGTCAAAAAGGTTTGATATTAATTCAATTGTTTGATCTTTGTCTGCCTGGTCTTTTGCGTCAGAATTGCATCTGCTAGCTTGAGGGGTTACTGTATGTGTCATATTTTATTAATTCTGTGCATCTTAAAGGCTATAATATGGATGTAAATGCATTGTGACAAGCGATTCGTTGCACAAGGCAGTGTTCGAGAGAACACCACTCTGAAAGGAAGAGCTCACCCTAAAAAGAAAATTTGCTGAAAATGTATCTCACCTTCAGGCCATCCAAGATGTAGATGAGTTTGTTTCTTCATTAGAACAGATTTGAAGAAATGTAGCATTCCATCAATGGATGCTCTGCAGTGAATGGGTGCCGTCAGAACAAGAGTTCAAACCGTGAAGTGAAGTGAAGTGAAAAGCTGCATATTTGTAATAAAACAAATCCATCATCAAGACTTTTAATATCAAACTGTTGCTTTCGGCTAAAAGTCCTCTATCCATAATTTTGCTTTCTCCAGGGAAAAAGTTGTGTTGTCTGAATCAGTAGAGAAATATGCATGGATCAAACCCTGATTCCAAGCCAAAACATTATTATGGACTATGGACTGATCTTTTGACTAGTTTAAAGTTAAAAAGATTTAATGATGGAAATGTTTCTTACAAACACGCAGCTTTAGCTTCACAAGACATTCGTTGCTGGTCTGGAGGGGTGTGGATTACTTGTGGATTATTGTTATGTTTTTATTAGCTGTTTGGACTCTTATTCTGACGGCACCCATTCACTGCAGAGGATCCATTGGTCAGCAAGTGATGCTAAATGCTAAATTTCTCCAAATCTGTTCCAGTGAAAAACAAACTACTACACCTTGGATGGCCTGAGGACGAGTACATTTTCAGCTCATTTTCATTTTTGGGTGAGCTGTTTCGTAAAGGCCTGTGGGTGCTATATGATATGAGCATGATATCATGAGCCCATGTCAGATCAGAGAGAGACTAACCCCAGAAATTCCCAGGGGTGCATGTGAGCTCTCCCAGGCTTCTGTCTGCTGTGTCATGTTTGTTTCGGGAGCTGGGATGTGTGTGCATGTCTGTGTATGTGTCAGTTAAAGTTGTGTGCCGTTGCTGTGTGTGTCTGTGTGTTTGCAAGCTCGTCTGAAAGTGCATGGATGTGTTTGTCTGTTTGTAAGTGTGTCTTTGGGCATGTACTGTACATATTACATGTGATCGATCATTTCTGGAATAGATGAGGAAAAGCTGAAAGCAACAGGGTGTCGGATATTTTTAATCAGAAAATGAAGTATTTTTAAGTCTGTGATGCATTAGAATGATTTGTCAAATGCTAGCAGATAGAACACAGTGATTTGTCGTAGATTAAGGTAGCTTAAAAATATTTTTTCATGTTTGATTTACATTTTAGACACTATATTAATCTAAATACAGGTCTGGTTTCTTTTCAGAAAAACCACACAATCGATTTTCAGTATTTCCTGAATAAGGATTGTCAAATAGCAACAGTATTAATATATGAATAAAAAATTTTCAACTGATACATTTCTGGATTATTTTGATGTTTATCATGTCGTTGTGATAAAAATATGATTTTTTTTATTTTTTTTTATGAATAAACATGCATAAAATTAATATTGGTCCTGGAATATTTCTGTGTGTGTGTCTGTACAACTTAAGATGTAATGTTGTGCAAAGCAGTGTTGATATTCTGCCCTTTGTGATTCCACATCAGTTCATCAGTCGTGCCTGTGACACTATGAAGGGCAAAATCAATCCGGATGTGACGGGAATGTGGCTCATCAAGGTCCCCTACACTCATGTAAATATTTAATGAGTGCCATTTCCTCAGCAGTCTGTCATTGTGGGAAAAAGAGGAAAGTTGCATTCTTAGATCACGAGACTGAGGGCTAGCGATGACTCTGCAAGGCAGATATGTTCTGGTCATGTACTAAATTGAGACAATTTTGGTCTTCAGTATTTGAAATTTGAAAATCATTTAATAAAACTCAAGCATTTAATTTAAGAATACAGGCTAACACAATAATGGCTTTGCTTGGAGTTATAGATGACGAAATTCGTCGGCAGCGCTGCGTAGGATTTGTTCGAAAATGCCTCCAAATGAGTGAACTGAACAGTGGATGCAGTTTGTTTTTCCGGGGCAGCAACGGAGTGTAGCAAGTGCATTTGTGTTTTCTGGTCATTTGAGTGGAGAAAGTTTTATAAAAAAGGCCCAGGCCGACGCTGGATTTGCACATCGTTTGCTTAAAGACCCTATTCATGTAAATCAGCAAATTTGTTGGAAATCAGCACATAAGTGAATATATGTTAATGGAAACAACACGAAACATCAGTATAGCTCCGCTCATGGCACGCCTCCAGGAGCTCGGCTTCTTCCGGAAAGAATCGGAAAGATGTATTTTATTATGATAAAACTAAAGACTTTTTGTATATATGAAGGATGCAGTACTACTCTATAGGTACTCAAGATTAACATGAGATTAGGTGAAACGGTGTATGTTATGTCCCATTTAAAAACAAAGGAGTACTGGACGGGTAAGACACAAACTTTGATTTATAAGATTCAAACCTCTTGTACATTTAGTGCCAAACATTGCAAAATAAAAGACACACATTTGAACATTTTGTCCTCCCCCAGAGATCCTCTTTTTAATGCATTGTATGAGATCTGTTACTGAGTTCATCCACTGCTTACAGAACTATCCAGAACAACAGTGAAAGAAGAACAATGCTTCAATACTGAGTATGTGTGAGGGTTTGTGTGCAGTATTCATGTGAGCCCTGCTGAACGGAATAACATTGCTGTAGTTATGAATACTCCTTAAATAGATAATTCATCTTAATCAAAAAACTTATTTCAAACAGCAGTAGCATGCAAATCTCTGGTGATCTAAGTTGGTCTGTTCAGCAGGGTGTGAGTGTGTGTTACAATAAGAGTGACCAAGGTCACATGAAGATGCTCGCAGGTTTTGTCATAGCTGCTGCTCGTTTCTAATGAATATGTCTTGCAGCACTGTACTTTCAGACACTTTATTCTGTAGAAAAGCCACAAATGCCAGACTGAGCGCTCCTCTTTAAGTGCCACTAAAGCTGATACCGTCCATTCAGAGTGAAACGGTTCTTAAAAATCACACTAAAATGAATGTTCTCAATATGTAATGTGAAATAAATCACTGTTTCTATGAGCTATAGCTGTCTAGTTCTTTCAGACAAGTGTTGTGAAATAAATAACAGTATGAGGGTTGTACAGTATGTGGAGAACCAGACATGACAGTTTGAATGATTTACAGTAGCCCCAAAAAAGTATTTAACACTTAAGATTAAATGTATATATGAAGCAATTTATTCTTCATAACCAGAAATAATCCACTTTTTTTTTATCTACATTTTTAACAGTATATCTATTTTTATTAATATTATTATGAAAACTGACAGTGTTCTCCTCAATGTGCTATATTTACTTCAGATAAATCTTACTTTATAATACTTGGTTGCAAATTCAAAGACAATCATACTTGTCTGCATAAAACCATCTGTAAAAAGGGCACTAGAGAGTGTCACTTTGTAGAGAATATGCATTAATCATAGCATTTTGTTTTACACTAGGAAACATAACAAGTGTCATCCAACCTGAAATGATATTCTCTAATAAACAATACTTTGGCATGTGTCCATCAACTCAAAAACATCTTCACTGAAGTCATTATACCTAAGACTGGAAAAAATATGAGAAAATTAATATGTTATCACATGAAGTACATCATATTGCACTCAAGTGCAATTAAATGTAAAATATATTTAGCTTTAGTTCAAATGTCAAAACATAATAGAAAATGTACTGCAAAAGTAAGCACATTTACAACATTGAAAATACAGATTTTAGTTAATAAAATATATTTTGGACAATATAAATGTATTTCCACTGAAAATAAAAAATGCAAAAAATATATATTATATATTTTTTTAGATATTTATATAAATATATTTTAACTTGTATGATATTAATGTATATTTGGCCATTAAAATACATTTAAAAACTATGAAAACATTTAAAATACATTTATAAATAAGTTTACAAATAAAATATATTCAATTAATATAAAATATAACATTTATGGACTGAACTTACTTTAGTTCGGTCATTAGAGGACGGTCAAGCATTAATTTGACCAATCGTGGTACGGAGGAGTCCGTCATTTTGTTGTTCTTTAGAATGAGAGTTGATAAAGTGCTGCTGGCAGCAACAGATTCACATAACTCCTCGACGCAAGCGTCTGTGAGCGACAGCATCTCCAGACTGCAGAAACAAGACGAGACAGGTAGGATTCAATCATCAGGTGCGCTTCAATTTGTTTCAGTCAATCACGTGTGAGGATTTTACTCACTCCAGGTGCTGTAGTTTGCACTGTTTGTGTCTCAGCGCCTCCCAAATGTGTTTGGCTCCAGTATCGCCAACATCGTTCAGCCCAACCGAGAGACTGACGAGCTTTGACACGCCAGACGTCAAAATACTCCCCAGTGCTCGAAACACCTCCTCGGTCAGCTCACATCTACTCATCCTACACCGCAACACACACACAGCTTAGATTTCACATAATCAACTACCAAGAACTACCAAACACAGAACCTTGTGTCAGATCGAGTGTGAGACACTGAATCCTAAGGGACAAGTCAGTGAAATAATACACATATGGGGCCACCCAATCCTAGTCATCCCACATTTTAGAGTATTTTCTAATGATCCAAGCAAGGAAAAATTATATTGACCAATAATATCATAACCTAACATGCCTCAACTCTCCCCACCCCACATGATCATCATAAAGGTGTTTAAACACCTAACAGCTCATTTGCATACATACTCCAGTATCTCCAGTGAGCATTTAGGAGTCATCAGTGCTTCACATATCTGCATCGCTCCTGATTGGCCGAGATCATTTACGGACAGATCCAGCTCAGTCAGACGGCAGTTTTCTGATCGGAGGGCAGCTGCTAGAGAAGAGCAGCAGGAGCCAGTCAGCTCACAGCTAGACACACTGTAATTATATCAGAAAGACATCAAAAACACACATGATCAGTCATACAAAACCCATATCTTATCAGTATTACAATAAAGAGATGGCTATTAGTAGATTTAAATAAGGGCAGTTTACCTCTTGGATTTTGTAGACAACTGCAACCATCTCGAACTTATTTAATTTAGTTGTGTTTTGAAAGCAATTAATAGTTTTATTCAGCAAGGATGCATTAAATTGATTCAAAAGTGACGGTAAAGACATTTATAATGTCACAAAAGATTTATTTTCATCGAAGACTTATGGTTTCCGCAACAATATTAAGCAACACAACTGTTTTCAACATTAATACTAATAAAAAATGTTTTTGAGCAGCAAATCAGTATATCAGAGTGATTTCTGAAGAATCATGTGACACTGAAGACTGGAGGAATGGTGCTGAAAATTCAGCTTTGATCACAGGACTAAATTATATTTAAAAATATATATTCAAATAGAAAACTGTTGATAGATATTTGCTTTCCGAGGTGATTTTCAGGCACATGTGTTGGCCACCTGAACAGAGTATGTGTGTCTTACTTCAATGTGTTGAGGCGGCCTTTCTGTAACACTTGTGAGATCAGCTCCATCCCATCATCCATCACTTCGTTCCGGCTCAGGCATAGCTTCCTCAGATCTGAAAAGCCGCTGTTCAGAGCTGAAGACAGCGCAGGCATGGATGCCGCGGTCAGTGAGCATAGATCCAGACTGTAGAATACAACACAACAGCAGTTAACATACCACACGGCTTTCCTTTCTGTTTCCAAAAAGACTGACTGATATATGAATAGTGCAAGTGTACTTGATTTCCTGTAGTCTGCAGTTTTCCAGGGCACTGCTGAGGTGAATAAGGCCTTGATCCTCCAGATTATTCCCAAACAGATTGAGCACATGTAGCCGCGAGCCTCCAGAGAGCATCTGAGCCAGAGCTTCACAATCAGCTGTAGTCAATGAGCATCCACACAAGCTGAACAAAGTCATGACATACTTCAGGCAAGTGTTCGAGCAAAAGCAAGCACTCATACGTCCTTTATTTCCTTAGCCAGGATTCATACATTTGGACTTTGTTTACCTACTCTTTTCATACTTGCTGACTGAAAAGTAAATAGCATGCAAGCACTGTGTATAATAGACCAACAGTGGCTTGCAAGAAAGCGGGATCTATAACGAACAGTACATATAATGTATGAGGACTGTAGAGAGCGAGTCAATAGAAAAACAAAGCCAAAACCTGGACATTTTTGACAATTTAGAAATCTCAGACCAGGACATGTTTGGGAAAAAGAGGTAGTATGGTCACCTTTAAAAGTAAATTTCATCTAGTGTATCAAAAAAGTACATTACTGTGGCTGAGCCACATTAAAGACAGAGCTTTGAGTCTTATTCCCTATATTATGCTCTCCTGTCTTATAAAGGCACATACATAAAAAAATACTCTTACTTGACCGACTCCAGCGTGGAGCGCCTGAGTGCATCACAGAGGGTTTTGACTGACTCTTTTTTTAGTTTGGAGTATGAAAGATCCAGCGTTATCGTCCGTCCCTCAGCCAGCGCTGTTGACAGGTTTGTGATGGCAGTCAAACTGAGACGACTCTGTGACAGACTGACAAAATAACCCCACTGACATAAACTGTTTGTACAAAAAAAACTGCATTTTTAAAATAAATTTGATATTAGTAAGATTTTTTTTTTTATATTTATAGCTTTATTCATCAAAGATGCCTTAAATTGATCAAAAGCGACACTAAAGACATTTATACATGTTACAAATAGTGCTGTTTAATCAACTGCATCCAAAATAAAAGTTTTTGTTTACATAATATATGTGTGCATATGGTGTATATTATTGTATATTATTAAGTATATATAAACACAAACACATGCATGCATATATTTAAGAAAAATACATTATGTTTATATATTAAATATTTTTATATGTAATATAAAATATAAGAATATAATTATATAAATGCATATACATGTAAATATTTTCAAAATATTATACATACATAACAAAAATATACACAGTACACTCACATATGTTATATAAACAAAGACTTAATTAATGGCGATTAATCGTTTGATAGCACTAGTTACAACGTTTTCTATTTCAAATGAATACTGCTCGGTTTCAATTTATTTTATCAAAGAATCCTAAAAAAAGTGAGGCAGTCAGGACTCATGAGTGATTAAAGCAATAAAAGTCAAATATGCATCTAGTAGTGTCATGTGCACATCTAAAATCTCAGACTCACCCAATGCTTTTCGACAGCCGTAACGCTGGTATAAGCATCTTGACCTGTTCATCTGTTAATTCTGCACTGTACAGGTTCATATGCTCCATCTCTCCCACACAACTCACTACATATGACAGCGCAGCGCAGTCAGGCTCCTGCATGGAGCTGTAACTAACATGCCTCCACTGGCTCTTACTAATGCTTTCTTTGACCAGAGATGAGTTACGTGCATGTTGCAGAAGCTGAAAAACACGAAAGTGCTTCGTTGCATCACCATCTGGCAACACCTTAGAAACATTTCCTATCAACCACTGAGAGAACGTGGATATTCGACTTTCGTCGAACTTTCCCACGGAGTCTTCTATTGGTTTACGCTGGATTGAGTCCAACAGTCCCGCTAAAAATGTGTAGTAAAAATCTGAGCGATCGTCTGAGATCTCCTGCACGGATTGATCGATATAAAAGGATGTGGCCAATAAGAACTCACGCATCACTGGAGACAGGAAGGAGAACGTGGTATCAGGGTGAGTGACATCACCATTGATGCACAAAAAAGCTGAAAGCGTGGGGTAGTGTAGAAAAGAAAGCAGGCCGCAGGATGTGACATCGCTGTAGGAGCAAACCGGATTAGTAAGTTTTCCCAAACTAGACACAAGCGCTCTGGTTTGTTCTGCATGCATCTCCTGTTTCTGCAGGAGCATGTGTGTGATAATGCTGAGCAAGTGAGTAAGAGTCTCAGGTGGGGTTTTTTTATTCTCTAACTGAGTTTTAAACACATTGCAAAGCGTCCAGCAGAAGGCCGGACGAAAACACTGCTCGTACACTCCCAGTGCCTGCTCAGATTGGTGAAAAAGTCTCTCTGCTTGGCCTCTGTCGTCAAAGAACTGCTGGAAGAACGTTCTCCTCTGGGTCTGGGAGAACCCGACCACCTCAAAACATCTCAAAGACTCGACTGGCCCTTGGGAGGTGATCAGCAATGAAGCCTCCGCCAGCAGAGATCCATGAAGTAGACTGCACAGCAAGACGGAGCCGGACGCTTCTTGTTCTACATCACATATAAGACTAGATGAGGACAATGGACTGCATAGAAGGTTCTGCAATCGCTCCAATCCATCAAGCACAAGAAGCAGAGACTGAGGCCTCTGTAGAGCGCCGGCGAGAGTCTCTGTGGAAATGTGCGAGTGTATGCAGCCCAACATGTTCTGCAAACTCTCTGCTTTCCCTCCAAGAGCGGCCAGCTCCCAAACCGGCACTCGCATGACGAGGGCGTAATGTTGCAGGCGTGCACCCGTCGTCCAATCCCAAATGACCTTTTCTACCGCTGTAGTCTTACCCATTCCAACTCCGCCATAAAGAAGCAGCCTACGGCCTTCAGATCCAGGAGAAAACTCTCGAGATATGACATCCTCTAAAGCTTCCAGACCTCCTCTCTTAGCCCTTGCGCGTTCGGCCTCATACGCACACACTGAGAGGGCCGTGTAGTGACCTTTCTGGATCACCTCTCCCACAGGCTGACCTCCCAAAAGAGAATTGGGCAGAGTTGTGTTCAGAACAGAGTTTCTCAAAGTCTCCTTATGCGTTTGCTGCACATCTGTGGAAAAAAGAAATGATAAGAATTATTGAAGTACTTAATTACATAACGTCTATCTATCTATCTATCTATCTACCTACCTACCTACCTATCTATCTATCTATCTGTATATTCTGAAATTATTCTGAATTCAGGTAGCAAACAGGTTGCATATAAAAATGGAATTCAAATTTGACTATAAAAAAAATAATATATATATATATATATATATATATATATATATATATATATATATATATATATATATATATATATATATATATATATATATAGTACTGACCAAAAGTTTGGACACAGCTTCTCATTCAAAGAGTTTTCTTTATTTATATATACTATGAATATTGTAGAGTCACACTGAAGGCACCAAGGTCTATTTGAGCAAGAAGGAGAGTGATGGGGTGCTGCTCCAGATGACCTGGCCTCCACAGTCACCGGACCTGAACCCAATCCAGATGGCTTAGGGGTGAGCTGGACCGCAGACAGAAGGCAAAAGGACCAACAAGTGTTAAACATCTCTCGGGGAACTCCTTCAAGACTGTTGGAAGACCATTTCAGGTGAATACCTCTTGAAGCTCATCAAGAGAAAGCCAAGAGTGTGCAAAGCAGTAATCAAAGCAAAAGGTGGCTACTTTGAAGAACCTACAATATGACACACTTTCAGTTGTTTCACACTTTTTTGTTATGTATATAATTCCATATATAATTCCACATGTGTTAATTCATAGTTTTGATGCCTTCAGTGTGACTCTACACTTTCCATAGTCATGAAAATAAAGAAAACTCTTTGAATGAGGTGTGTCCGAAAAAGTCCCCCTGCTTGGCTTCTCTCTCTCTCTCTCTCTCTCTCTCTATATATATATAAATAGCTTGACAAAAAGCTTGTTTTCTTGTTTCGAAAAAAAGTTTTAAAATCCTAAAGTTAAGGTTTATAGACATATAAACAGACAGACAGATTTACATATAGACTCTATTCTATTAAATAGATTCTATTAGAACTGATAAACTCATAAACTATTACGTAAGCGTATCGTGTTAAAGAACAAACAGTCAGAGCTGTTTTTGCTCACCA
This sequence comes from Carassius gibelio, assembly GCF_023724105.1. NCBI lineage: Eukaryota > Metazoa > Chordata > Actinopteri > Cypriniformes > Cyprinidae > Carassius > Carassius gibelio. Next base: position 24,618,056 of record NC_068378.1, on the reverse strand, counting down.
AATGAAATCTCGCTCCACATGGCTGCAGATCCAGAGATATTGAGAAACACTGAAGTTCACGGGCTGCAGATGAATAATGTGCTGGACGCTCGATGCTCTTTGGTCAGAGAAGAACGAGGAAGTGTCGTGTGTCTTTAATGTAATGAATTGTACTTTGCAAGACCCCGCTATGATAATGACTCCGGGCCGAACAATTTCATGCTACAAAATGACAGGCTGTACTTTTTACACACATACAGTATCACAAATATGCACGAAAACGATTCCGTTTGAATGTGTTTAGAATACCAACGCGGAAGCAAAGAGAAGTTAGTTAAACAGCGCCATCTAGGGCCAGTTTACATCATAACATTTAGTGAAGTTCATGTTAAACGCAGTCCAAAGCGACTTAACATCGCGCTCATATTTCATCAGTTCATTCTGTGGGAATCGAACCTATGACATTGGCGTTGCTAGCTCCATGCTCTAGTTTGAGCTACAGCATTAATACATATTTAACCATTTTCAATTACTTTGTTGGGTTGGATTTGGAGTTGATTAACTATACTAGTGGTTTTCAACCTGTGGGCCTGATGTATTGCAGGTGGGCCACCAATTCCTATTAAAATAAATAATGTTGTTCATATATTTAAAAATAACTAGGTCATAACATAATAACATTTCATATATATATATATAATTAAATAACAAAAAATAAATATTAAACTGTAACTAGCTATGCTTGCACTATTCGAGCTCACTGATTGGTTTAAGAATAAACCTCCTTAGATCTTAGATATTTTTGCTGCATATGCTACAGAACTACAGCAGTTGTGCAAAGTGGTGCCAGCCCAAGTTATTTTCTGTTCCTTGCCAGTTCATTCAATAAAGACAATCTAGCTTCTGAGTTATTAACTCAACAATAGTGGGGTCAGTTAATGTTTTTGCAGTGGGCCGTGCAAACATATGTATTTAGTTGTGTGGGCCGTGAGCTGAAAAAGGTTGGGAACCACTGATCTATACTATATATTTTCTGTTTGTTTTTTGGCTTGGATAGAAGGAGTCAGTCAGTCAGTCACACAAGAAAGTGGCAAAATCCATCATGGTTGTGTATCTGTTTTGGTGAGTTGTTGTTGTTTTTGCAGTACAGCTACTTTCCTTGGAATCCTATCAGGCCTGTTTCTCTCTTTGAAGACAAAATAACACACTTCACCCCTGTGTTACATTTAGACCGTGGCCTGGTTAAAGCTGTCCGGTCTCTAATCACAGCTCATGATGACAGGATGCTTCAGATTCTTCAGATGACACTGTGTCACACACGCTTTTGTAATCTGAAGCAGTCTTTCGAATTATGCACTTAAGGAACGGAACATATTAATGCCATTTTAGATTTTACAATGCATTAAACAAATAAAATAATATGTGCATTTTTATAATTCCATTTTTACATTATTTATTACACCTTAAACTTTTCTTTACTTTTAAAATGAATGTTAATAATTTCAGATAAAAAATCAGGGTCTAGACGAAAGGTAAATCAATAAAGTCTACACATAAAGGGCTTTTTTACAGAAGCAAAAATAATAATAGTAATAATTTGACCTCCAAATGAAAAACAATAACTTCAGTTAATTATAATTAAACATTGAGAACATAAAAACACCCAAAAATATTTTATTTATGAGCAGTTTGTGAAAGAAAAAACTGAATGTATCTTTCTTTTGAATGTAAATATTATTTATTTTCTTCTTTCTGTCAATTGTTCGCTATTAATGTCTTCATTCAGCAGAGATGACATGACATGAAGTGAAAGTGTAGACAGTCCGATGCTTGCTTTTTCTTGTGGGTTTATGGGCTGGATGGATGTTTACAGTGGATTATAGTCCAAGCCTGATGGGAAGGAGATTTGTTGAGTTATTACCTGAAATCTTCATATCTACTTTTGACCACTTATTTCAGTTAATTCATCATTTATATATGATAAATATTATAAAACATTTAAAATAAAATTATTAATATATTTAAATAAAAAAGTAATATTTAAATAATAATAATAAATAAATTAACCATATACTAAAATAATAATATTAATATGTAATAAAAACAATAATACTAAAAATAATCATCTAAGATAAATACTTTATTTTAAGCTCTCTGTTAATTGTTTAAGCTTTACAGCTTCACCTGTCTTCTTCTCCTTCCAGCAGTTTCTTGTAGGTGGCGATCTCAATATCCAGAGCCAGTTTGACGTTCATCAGTTCCTGGTAGTCTCGAATATGTTTGGTCATTTTGTGTTTGGCTTTCTGCAATGCGTCCTCCAGTGATTTTATTTGTTCTTTTGCATCAAGCACCGCCTCCTCACCACAACGCTCCGCCTCTTTGATTTGCTCCTCAACACTCTCATGCTGTAATGATGTCAGAGAATTAATACTGTGGTAAAGCTGTTAACATTCATTTACAGCCCTGGGCTTTAAAGATCCCATTTGTAATAGTATAGAAAGTTATCAGTGCAATTATTGCGAATGCTCATGGTTGCCCTGGTGTTCAACAGCAGACACCAACAGTTAATAAACAGATGTTGAGTATTATCTTACCTGTGGTTTTGCTGAGATGATCTCTTTTTGCAGTCGTGTTATCTGCCTTTTCAAATCAGCGATTGCACCTTTATTGTCTTTCAGCTCAGTGTTGCACTGGTCAGCTTGTGATGAGATCAAGTCAAACTGTGAGGAAAAACACAGGTATATGCACAATTATGACATTTACTATATATATATATATATATATATATATATATATAAAAAATTTTTTTTTTTTTTTTTTTTTTTTTTTGGCTGAAGGGTTCTGTGATGACAAATTCATTTTTAAAAATAAAAATATTACATGGAATATTTGTATAAAAATTACAGGAAAAAAAACCTTTTAAAATGGTTTTAAATGAATTATGCCATGTCACAAACCAGGGGTTTTCAAACTGGGGTCTAGGAGGTTTGTGGAAAGGTTTGGAAAAAAAGCAGTGCAGAAAATGTAAAATAAAAAAAATAAAAAATAAATAATAATAATAATAATACATTTAAGATTCAATTAAATACATAAATATTTTCTCATAATAAATAAATAAATGACAGTACATCTAAATAGTTTTAGACATTTTTCAGGTTATAAATTTAGTCTTTATACATGAAAATATATAACTGCCTTTTACATTTTAGATGGCATCCCTTGCACAAGGATTATTTGGAAGTCCATGGCATTGAAAAACACTTGACACTTCCTGTCAGCTACTCAGAAATGAATGCACCCATATATATAACATGCTATTTGGTTTCAAAAGTCTAAAATCTTTGATTACTTAATAACATGAGAACCTGCAGGAAATAACGAATGAGTCCTCAAGATCCCAATTGTTCTTCACAGAGATTAAGTGAAGGGAAGTGCTTAAGGTTTGGGATATATATCTTGAGAAAAGGCCTCTATGCTCTCAAGTTTCTCCTTTAGTGTTTCAGAAGAGATCTTGGCATTTTCTCAATAATTCAGAGATGTGATCCTCACCTTGTTTTTGTACCAGACCTCAGCTTCCTTTCGGCTGTGTGCTGAAACCTCCTCATGCTGGCTCTTCACAGCAGCGATGATCTTCTCCATGTTCAGCTGCCTGCTGTTGTCCATCTGCACCACAACAGACATGTCCTTCACGTCATCCTGCAGCTCACGCAGCTCCTACAGAGAAAGAGAGGTTAAGCAAAGTCCTCCGATTCATCTCAGGACATTTCATCCATGCATGAGTTTGCAGTACCTGTTCATAGAAGCTCTTGAAAAAGAGCAGTTCATCCAGAACCGCTGCTATTTTATCTTCCAAGGCATTTTTACACAAGTATGAAGTATCCACATCCTGACAGGACAGTAACAGTATACTTGTTATATATTATCATTATTATTCATCTGATGCTATTTATCTTCTGCAACTGGATTTGTCTTACCTTCTTCAGAAAAACAAACTCATTTTCAGCTGTATTTCTGTTAGTAATCTCATCTTCATACCTGTAGAAGGAATTATATCATCTCTTGGGTAACTTCACTCAATGCTGTTATTAAGTAAATATATTGAATAAAATAATTCAATATATTTACTTAACATTTATAATAATTAACATATTAAATAAAACATATATAAGAATTTAAAAAATGCATTAGAAATGCTGCCTTGGCAACCAACTGAAATAAAATGAGCTGAAGTACTAAAATTATTATAAATAATACATAGAAATAATTTTTTTAAAAATACAAAAAGCACATAAATAAATTAACAAAACTTACACTAAAATGAAAATTAAAACTGAAAATATAAAAATAAAGGCTTATTCAAAAGTTAACTTCTATTAATGAAAATAAATGTGTAAAAATCTAATTTCAGTTTTCAAAATTTCAGAATATTTCTGTTGTTCTGTTTCTTTTTTTAATAAGTGATACAACCAAATTACCATGGTTTTACTGCAGTAAGAAATCATTAAATTGCACATCTAAACATATTATATTGTGCATTTCTTGGCATACTAGTGTCAAGTGAAGTACAGCTAAATGAACACTTGAATTTTGGGCTGAAATCAAATGGTTATCATGGAAAATGATTATAAGGAATGTTGTTGTTTACATGATTTTACGTTTAAATCTGAAATAAAATTGAATATTGACTATAAGTTTAAAAAGATTGAGACTAATATTAAGTAATGCTAGCATGATTAGCAAACTCAACACTGATGTCTAGATTTGAGACTGAAGATGCAGTGTGTGAACACGGACCTTTGTTTCTGTTCCTCAACCTGTGCGTGGACATTCCTGAGCTCGGCGTCCAGGTGTTCTCTGTCTTTGTTCACCTGCTCCAGCTGTGACCGCAGGGTAGTTATGTAGGACTTCAGCATGGGCTCCAGTTTAGACTCGGGTTTAGACTCTTTCTGTAGCAGCTGCCATTTAGTCTCTAAAAGTTTGTTCTCCTGCTCTAATTTACGGACCTGGGTGTGTTTCAAAGAACAGTTTATTGCTCAAATGTTGCTCTTATAACATAACCGAGAATTATGTTTCATTTAAGTATCAACATTGTTCCTCTTAAAGTTTCTTAAGAGTAATACAATACACACAAAAGAGACAATAGTTGTCATACAGTAAGAATAAAGCTATAAGTGTGAGAACAGACTGAGAAATATTGGAGTTCATATTGAAATCTCAGATTTCTGATAGTTTCGGCCAATCTGAGCCCAGTTTGAGACATTGTTGATATTTCTACTGATACTTATGAGACACGTGTGAGATCAGAAAACAGGTTTACAGATCTGCAGTGTTTAAAATAATAACAATAGTGTAATGTTCTCAATTGATAGAGCATTGCGTTAACAAGTGCAAGGTTTGGGGTTCGATTCCCCGGGAAAACATGATAGGTAAAAATTATTAGCATGAATGCACTGTAAGTCGCTTTGGATAAAAGCGTCTGCTAAATGCATTAATTTAATTTAATTTAATTTAATTTAATTTAATTTAATTTAATTTAATTTAACAATTGTAATTTTAAACAATAAAATAATTATTTCTGCCATAATAAAAATAAAAAATAAGAACAAAATCAGAACAAATAAATACATTTATATTTCTCTCTATGGTTATTTAACAGATCTGCCTGCTGAGATTAAAATAAATAAGAAAAAATTAGTACAGACAAAAAAATATTTCTCTCCTGCAGGTTGATTTACAAATTCAGCTGCTGTGATTAAAACAAAAAATAAAATAAAATAAAAATAAGTACAAATATTTTCCCCTCTCTGCTTCAGATCACACACACACACACACACACACACACACATCGTCCCCTTGGAATTATAAGGTTCTATCTGCGTTCTGAGTAGTTTTGAGATATTGAGCTTTAAAGTTTTTGTGTTCCATAGACTTCTGTAGATAGAACCTTTTTGTTTTTTCAATAAAAAATACCAAAATGTACACAACTTAAAATAAAACATCACATAATGTAAATAAATTGTCACAGAATAAGAATATGTGAATAACTCAATTTTGACAAAAATGTCAGATAGAACCGTATAATTCTAAGGGGACGACATATGTGTATATCCTGTGTATATATATTGCTTGACAAAAGGCTTGTTTTCTTGTTTAGAAAAAAGTTTTAAAAGCCTAAAGTTAAGGTTTATAGCCATATAAACAGAAAAAAAATATTGGATGGATAGATTTAAAAAATACATTTAAACATGAAGCTGAGTAATGTGTTATGAGTAATGAGCAGCTGAAACAGGCAGAGAGAGGGCTCACCTTGTCAATGAAGGAGGCAAAGCGATTGTTGAGAGTTTTGATCTCTTCTTTCTCCTGGATCCGCACCGCCTGCAGGTCCGGGTCCAGCTGAAGATCCACAGGAGTTAGGAGGCTTGTGTTAACAGACACAGCCCTGATGGGGGCCGCAGCCCGTGACACGTTCCCAAACCCGAAATATGAGTTCCCCTGCCGGGGGATTTGTGCTCCGGCGCGGGGGTACGAGTCCACGGAGCGGCTGCTGAAACCATTCTTGGAAGAGCTCATGGCAGATAGACAGAGAGAGAGATGGAGAGGTGCGAAACAGAGGGTTGACAGGAAGACAAGAGCTGTTTCCTGAGAACTCAGCTACTTATACACTGACAGGTGGGTGTGTATTTGTGTATAAATGAGAAAATAGCAGCATTCCTCACTCTGAAAAACCTGTTTAGTCCACCATAACTGACTGGACGAGAACTACTGTTCACAGATCTCAGTTCTGAGATATCAGACACTTCAAGAGATCTACGTTTGATTATGAGAAGATTTCCTGTTAATGATTGTCTAGAATATGTGAGAAATATACAGCGTAGGGCTGCAATTTTAGCTAAATGTGCTGTTTTGCACATATTTCTTGCTTTTTGGTTGCATATTGTGCAATTTTTTCCTGCCTAAACAATTTATGCTTTTTGGATTTAATGGAAATACAAATAAAATTGGATGTAATTCTATACAGCTGCTTCAGTAGAATATTTTTGCATTAATTTCTTTGGCTTCTAAACGAAATGCATCGATTATTCAAACAAATCCTCAGTTGTTGTTGTTGTTTGTTTTTTATGCACATATAAAAATGCAGGATGTTGACTTCAAAAGAGTATATTTGCAATAGTGCAATGGATTTTTATTTATTTATTTATTTTTATGGAAGGCCAGGATGTGATTTAACCTGTTTACCTGCTGTTATGTACATAAGCAACCATTTTAAATTATTCATTTATAATTGGCTCACCGAGAATCTAACTTTTTTTTGTTTGTCTGAACCATTCAAAGCCCATGTTGAGTTTAATAAATAATGAGAAATGAGTTCTCAGCACATAAGAATATTGAAATAAATATCAAAAAGTAAAGATCTGTTTACAAATTAACAAATATTTAAATATATTTTAGGTTTGTATATTTCTTTCTTTACAAAATATGAAGTTTTTCCCCTAACAAAATAAAAAATATAAAAATTTAAATATAAAATATAAAAAATAATAAAACCTAACACCTAAAAAAGAAAAAAGGGCATAAACGAAATTACTAAAACTAAACTAAAATACATTAAAAAAAAAAATCTTCAAAATATTAACAAAAACCATAACAGTATATAAATTAAATTGCAAATAATGCAAATAATAAATCACATTTTCTAAATGCCTGCATTAATGATAAACAAAAATGACAAAATTCTTGAAAAACATGTGGTAGTATTACTATATATAAAAACAAATCTAATTTATGTTTGATAAATAAATAAATAAAAAGTAATAATTATATTATAGCAGTTCACAACACCATCCTTCAGAGGGCGCTGTTGAGACGCACGTAAAGCTAAACTGTCTATACGTACACAAACCTGCTTCCTGTTTACGTTTGCCGAGCACTTTCACAGTGCGAGAAGAAACAGGAGACATCGCAAACATCACCTGGAGACAGGCTCCTCGTTAGTTTTGTTGAGATCTGTCGCTGTCCGTGCCCCTGCAGCCGATCCTGTCTGTTAGACAGGCCGTTTCAATGTATTTCAGAGAAGCTTTACCGCCGCGCAGATGGACGCTGTTGATCTGTTTTCAAGCTGCAGAAAGGGCGACATTGCCAGAGTGAGGTCAGACTTCTTCTTCTTGTTTTGGTTGAAGTTTCGCATGTGGGAACATATGCATATGCATTTCCTATTTAATCTTTTGAGTCCATAAATGCATATATATACCAATTTGCATGGCCATCCAATACACAAATGTGCATTACCAGTGTTGTCAGTATATGCATATGAAACACAGTGTGCAAGCCTTATATAGTGTTTGGAGACTGCATGTGCAAATCTAAGCAACTGTGCATAGACTACGTATATAACCTAATGTATGTGCATGTGTAACCAATTGTGCATGGCATATTTGTTATATAGATGCTGTATGTATATTCAGCAGTCAAGGTTGCCTTACACTGCAGTGTAGAATTATGCTTTTCAAACACACGTAAGATATCAGGGTTGTCTTTCAGTGGCATTTTGTTTGGCAGTAATGTTCTGTATTGACCCACATACTGCAATTACTGTACTAAGTTTCTTGTGTGATGCTCTATGTTCTGTTCTGAAGGATGTTTTAGTATAATGTTGGTTGTAATATATCTTGTATCTGTTTTTTCTTTTGCAATTTTTTCCCCATCTTCTCCAGATACCTGGTTGAACAGAGGGATGTAGAACTGAACATCAGAGATAAGTGGGACAGCACACCTCTGTAAGACTGCTCGCTTATTTGCTTTCATTGTCTGCTACCTCCGTTCTGATGAAGCCCCTGATATCTCTCCATCTTTATCTTCAGGTATTATGCATGTCTCTGTGGACATGAAGAACTGGTGCAGTACCTGCTTGCCAACGGTAAATATCATACTGTTAGAATTCATAATTTACCAGGGAGTTATATAATCTGTACTGTATAGTACTGTAAATCTGAAACCCTTAAAAAAAAAAAATAATAATAATAATAATAATAAATAAATAAACACACAATTTTTTTTATTAATTAATTTGGATGGTAAAACTAAATTTTATATGAGATTTTTTGTATTTTATAAAAAAAAAATTATACGTGATTTTTTTTTAATCCAGGAACTAAAATTTCTGCATGTTTTAACAGTTAAAAAACTCTGTTTTTAAAGCAATAAATATTTAATTACAAAGCTCATAAAATAAATGCAAACAAAATATGCCAGAATGGGTAATCATGCAGCAATTTTAACCTAGATTTAATTTGTTTGGGCTCTAATGTTGATTTACAGTACATAACCTTTATTTCCCATTAAATAAAAAAAGAAATAAAGGTAAAATACAAGTGCACTGCTTGTCACAATTTTTAAAAATACAAATTTAGTTAAATATCACATTTTTGGTCCAAAAAAAAAAAATATATATATATATATATATATAATTTTATCACATATATATATATATATATATATATATATATATATATATATATATATGTATATATGTATGTAAAATAAATTACATTTTGTTTCATCAGATTGAAAAGATGTTTGACCTAAAGATTGTTTGATTGTTTAAAACTTTTCAAGCTATGTTAATTTTATTTTAGCTTATAGTTTATCCATCATATATAATAGGTCTCACTATCCTCAATGGTATATTTATATATATATTTTTTTTTCTTTTTCAGGAGCAAAGTGTGAGGCGAACACGTTTGACGGCGAGCGCTGTCTGTACGGAGCGCTGAGCGACCCCATCCGTCGCCTGCTCAAAGAGTACAAGCGCATCACAGCGAAGGCCATGCAGAGAGACTACTATGACCAGTTCCTGCAGACGTGAGGACCACACACACACACCACACAAACTTTGTGTCACTTTCACAGACTCACTGATTGGTGCTTTTTCTCTCGCAGGCTTTTGGAGCAGGGAAGCTACAGCGATGTGACGTTTATGGTGCACGGTGAGATGTTCAAGGCCCACCGCTGTATCCTGAGTGCCCGATCAGAATACTTCGCACACATGCTGGAGACCAAGTGGAAGGGGAAGAGTGACATTACCCTCAAACATCCACTGGTAGGCGCTGTTTCACCACGCAGAAATCACTTGAGTGTCAAACTCCAGAGCCCAGCTCCACCACACATATTGTACACCCCTGATGTAGAGTTTGAGATTAGGACCAGAGCGTCCCAAAAGAATGGAAGCTTGTTTCTGAAACAGAATTAAAAAGTAAAAAAAAAAAAATTGTGTCTATTTCAAAATCCTGCCTTTTTCTTGTTTTCAGAATTGTAAGATATAAGCTCACATGGTTAATTCCAAGTTTACGTCTGACAATTGTGATTTTTATATTTCTTAATATTTTAACTAAACTTATATTTTTTTTCTATGAATTTTGAGTTTCATCTCACAGTTCTGTGTTTTAGTTTGTGCCATGCAATAAAAAAAATGCAAACTTTTTATCTCACAATTCTGATTTTTTTTTACTCTGATTTCGGAGTTTACATTTCCCAATGACATTTTTTTGTTTTCACCATGGAATGAAAAATAAGACCGTAATTGTGACTTCACTCACTTTTTTTTTTTTTTTTTTTTGATGATCATGAATGCGAGTTTGCATCTCACAGTTCAGATTTTTTTCTTAGAATTGTGAATTTATGTCTTGCAATTCTGAATTAATATATCTCATAATTCTGAGAACGCGTTAAAAATGCCATTAATATTTTCAGAATAATGCATTAAAAAATATTTAATGCCATTAACACAGAAAAAATGTGATTAATTAGTTCATTTTTAATTTAACTTGTGATTAATTGTAATTTTACTCAATCAACATCACTATATGAGCTATAAACACTGAAAAGTGTCAGTTACCCTTCGTATTTTCTTATTCTGTGGTGTAAACGGGCTTCCATATAAATTATATTAAGTCAAAGGAACCCACGTGGCATATTATCTGCAGTGCATACTTTTTCATATTTAATAGAAGTGTCACTTTTCCTGAATAGTAAGTTACGCCACCTTTTTATCATTTAGAATTAAACATGAAATCATGTTACATTTATTAATGTAGCAGATTCTTTTATCCAAAGTGATTCATTCTAAAGAGAAAGTGTTAATGCTATTGTTCACGTCTTCTTGAGCTGCTTTAATTCTCTTCTCTCCAGGGTTGTGTTAAATTAGACAAATATAACCTTTAACTTCAGCATGCTCCAGACTCTCATGATCCTAATGTGTCAATCCTAATTTCCTTTTTCAGGTCAATCCTGCTGCATTTGGTGCAATCATGCAGTATTTCTACACCGGTGAGCATCAGACCGAGAGCTAGAGTTTATCTGGTGCCAGACAGCGTCATTCTTCACCATGTGTGCTGTCTTTTTCCAGGGCGTTTGGATATAGATGTGAACTACGTGGAGGACTGCAAGCGTTTGGCCAAACAGTGCAAGATCAGCGAGCTGATTGAGGAGCTGGAAGTGAAGTGCAAACAGGTTTATGAGTTTGGTGAGGAGTTTATACAGCAGTCATGAAGCTCATAATTCAATGTTGTTAATGTACAGTCAAGCTTTCATTCAGATAAAATAATTCGCTTTGCTGCAAGATATTAACAAATAGTAGATAATTGCTTTAAAGTGTTTTACTGTTTTTGAAATAAGTCTCTTCTGCTCACCAAGGCTGCATTTATTTGATCAAAATACAGTATAGCAGTAATACTGTGAATCATTATAACAGTTTAAAATAACAGTTTTCTATTTAAATGTATTTAAAAATGTCATTTATTCCTGCGATACAAAGCTGAATTATCGGCGTCACGTGATCCTTCAGAAATCATTCTAAGATGCTGATTTGCTGCTCAACAAACATTTCTGATTATTATTAAACAGTTGATACATTTGTGCAAATCTTAATACTTTTTGAGGATTTTTTTGATGAATAGAAAGTTCATAAAAACAGCATTTATTTGAAATAGAATATTTTGTGACATAAATGTCTTTAATGTCACTTTTGTTTAAAATAAATACATCTTTGATTAAAAGTAATAATCTATTTTGAACATCATTCACATATGGACAGTATATAGATATACTTATTTATTTATTTATTCACGGGAAGTTATATTTTTCTGATTATATAGCTATGCAATTTGTATTATTAATTCAAGAAATTAGATTAGTATTTGCACAAAATATTGTTTAATTTTACGTAGTGAAACCTAATGCATTAAGTGATGTTAATATATTGAATCTGATTTCAAATGTATAAAAGACAGTGTGATGATCGCAGTAATTTTATCACTAAATTAAATCTTCATCAGTATTTTTTTTTCTGCAAAACAAAACAAAAAACAAAAAAACTAAAACATTAATTTCAGGATTTTGAATCGGTTTCATTGCAGTGAACCGTCTGAACAAATGGATTGATAATAACACATCTGGACTTCTCTCCTCTCTCTTGTTCTCTCTGGCAGTGTCTAATAAGCCCGGGACGTGTGTGAAGGTGTTGACTCTGGATCCTCATGACTTTCAGCTGCAGGATGGGATGGCTCTGCTGGCTGACAGTGCACTTCCTGCCGAGCTGCGGGTGAGAGGATGCACACGCTGCAGTCCTAACACTTTTTCAATAGGATGAAAATATATACGTGTAGGGTCTGTGGCTGATTGAATTTTTTATAATTATGGGATGTGTGGTTGCCAAGCAACTGGTGGTTATATATATCTAAAATAAAGTTCCTGTTGGTCAGATTTCACATGATGCTTCCTCTCCTCATGGGAAGCAAATTTGCCTTGAGGATCAATAAATTCTGTCATGAAAATGTTTTTTATTACAGTATTTTCCGGACTTTTTTTCATAGTTTGGCTGTTCCTGCGACTTGTAGTCAGGTGCGACTTATTTATCCAAATTAATTTGACATGAACCAAGAGAAATGAAACAAGAAAAATGAACCAATAGAAAACATTACCGTCTACAGCCATGAGAGGGCGCTCTATGAAATGAGAGTTCTTCTTGTTTTTGGACAGTGTTTTTAAACGCTTGCAAAATTCTCCTACACAACGTTCAAACATTTGGGGTCAGTAAGATTTTTTTTTTTTTTGGAAAGAAGTTAATATTTTTATTCTGCGAGGATGCATTCAATTGATCAAAAGTGACAGTAAAGACGTTTAGAATGACACATGCAATCTATTCAATAAAGAGCCGTGAAAAAAAACATGCATCGCGGTTTCCACAAAAATGTGAAACATCACAACTGTTTCAACATTGATAATAATCAGAAATGTTTCTTAGATATTACAACTAATTCTGAGGGCTCATATGACACTGAAGGCGATGCTGAAAGTTCAGCTTTGCATCACAGGAATTAATTACAATTTAACATTTTAAATTGTAATAATATTTCACCGTTTTACTGTACTGGTTAAAACTCTCGCTGTTTATCTTTAGGTTGGATACGGCCAGCTTCCTTTCGATCTAACTGATAGTTTTCCGAGTTATCCTGATATCTGCTTCCGGGTGGAGGGCTATGACTTCCTGTGTCATAAGGTCAGTATTTAACAGCGCTCATCATAATCATAATGTGGGAGGACATTAATGGCATCCCAAATGCAAATGAAGACATCAATCTAATATCTGTTATTAGAATGACAGTTGTGTTTTCATATTACATTATTGGCTTGATTCAGAAGGGCATTTGTGCAGATGAAATGTGTTTGTGTGTATGTGCGCAGGCGTTTTTCTGTGCTCGTAGTGATTATTTTAAGGCTCTGCTGGAGGATCATTTCAGCGAGGGGGAAACTCTCCAGGCTCATCCCAGTATTCCTGTCATCACCCTTCATGATGTGTCTCACGATTTGTTTTCAAGGATCCTTTACTACATCTACAGTGATAACACTCAGGTACACACAAGCACACTTAAATGTCCAGTAAACACTACATGCAAGATCTACAAATCAAGCAGAGGATTGCTAAACGCTCATTTTCTGTAAACTAAACACTGTGTAGTTCTGGCATAAAAACAAACTGACATTTATCATTGTAATTGTTAACTAAAATGGAAATCTGTAATTGAAATAAGCTGAAATAAAATTTAATTAAATAAAAATACTTAAAAATTAAATACAAATAAATAGAAATATAAAAACTAAGAAATTACAATAGCACATAACAAAATTACTGAAATGAAAAAGATTGAAAATATAAAAATAAAAACAGTCAAAATATGAATAAATTAATTGTCAAAGCAGAAATAAAATATCATTATATTTTAATCATAAAAATAGTACTAAAATGACTAAACAATGAAAGCAAAGGCATCTTATTAAGTTTTAGGTTGAAGCTATTTGCACTGAGTGAAAATATAAATGCATTAAATGTATATTAAATTGAAATAGAAGTATTTTTTGGTGATTTTGCTATTTACATTTGAAACATGGTATGTATTTCCACCTCAGTATTGTAGTACATTATAAAACAGTGAGTGTGAATGTCATATTTCTTAAAATTATTAAATGTATGCTGCCTTGTATTTGGGACAATAAAGCCATCCCTTCACCTATCCAAAGAGGCACAAAATCATTTTTATCATTCCTTCATTTTTATAGAAAATAAAAAGATACTGTGATGCACTTTACGCTCTACATCACTGAGTCAGTTGAATGACGTGCGTCTTTTGTTATGTTGTTTATGCCAACCAGACACTTGTGGGCGGGGCTAGTGTTAATAGCCTCTGCCAACAAGATGGGCTATTTACACTTACACTTCATTTCTATCATGCTCAAGAGCTTCATAAGTGCAGCGGTCCGTCAGATGTGCTAATGAAGCCTCTGTGGTTGTCTTCCAGCTCACTCATGAGAATGTGTATGAGGTCCTGTGTGTGGCCGACATGTACCTGTTGCCGGGTCTGAAGCGTCTGTGTGGCAGGACTCTGGCTGTGCTGCTGAATGAGGAGAACGTCCTGCACATGTGGAAGACGGCCAAACTGTTCCGGCTCTCACGTCTGGAGGACCAGTGCACTGAATACATGGCCAAGATCATAGAGCGGGTATGTCTCAGTACAGCAGCTGGGATTTAATTCATGTTTATACTGCTTATGATCCAAATTCATCTTATTTACATTCAAAATTAATGTCCCACTCATTCATTTGAATTTTAATATTATTTAAAAATTATTTAATTTTTTAATGATGTTATCTAATATAAAAATATGTTATATAAATACATATATAAATACATAAATACATAAAAAGTATATATATATATATATATATATATATATAATTTTTTTTTTTTTTTATACATAGAAATATAAAATATTTGCTAATATTTTTTAAATGCATTATACGTTTATATTTCTAGAATATATAATATAAACATATCAATTTATTATATAATCATATATATATTATCATATTTTTGTTATATTATTTATATTTGTAAATATAAAAACGACTTATTTACTGTTCAAATATGAAATTGTTTATTAATATATAATTATATATTAAAATATAATTTTGTAATATTTTAAAGATTTTAAAATATAAAAATAGGTATTTTTTAATAAGTAGAAATTTACATAGTGTATGTATATTTTTTGCAGTAATGTGAAAATATTTAAAAATATAAGTTAAGAATTATGTTTAATTTATACACATGTAAATTAATATTTTTATAATATAAAGATATTAAAAATATATTCTAAAAAATTTGTATATTTAAATATTAAATATTTAATTTTATATAAATAAAAATTTATATTTATTTACATTTTATAATTGTATTAAAATCGTTTTTAATATGAATATGTATTATTTAATGAAGAAAAAAACTATTGAAGAATGAATGAAGTTCGGTTTGTTTCAGCTGGTGGAAAGGCCAGAGTTTGCTGATATGATCAGAGAGGATGCTGGGAATGTGGCGGCCAGGCAGGAGACTGATTCCATCCCTCTGGTAGACGAGATCCGCTTCCATATCACCAGTAACGTTCAGACGTACAGCGCCATCGAGGAGGCCAACCAGAAACTCAGCGCCCTGGAGCTCCTGCTGGTCAGCATCGGCCTGGAGTGCTGAAAGACAACTAGAAACTTGAGCTCGGGAGAGAGCGGGACGCTGACAGATTGATCAGATGCTTATGAAATGCTTTACATGCACAATTAATCTGTAGCAAACTAGCACCACATTAGCAGTAACAAACTAATATGGTCGATTCTAACCAAAAACATGCATATATAGAGTCGAGATGTGCCTGTAGTGATTCAGCTTCCTGTCTTTAGCTGTTTCTGTTGTGAACAAAAAGAGAGACGAAAGCTTGACATTTGAATTATTTCACTGGTAGTGAACCTGATATATCAGAACAAGTTGATGTTAGCGCTCTTCCTGATCCACTGTTCAGCCTTCCACATGCATCATGACGGATGTAGCAGAATATGTATCAAGCTTTATAAGTTGTGAAGTGTTGCGAACACGGAGTCAAAACCATAGGGTTTAGCTGTTACATCCCCGATGATGAATTTGAGTCAATGATTAATATAGGATGAGACGATAAAAACTGGCAAAAAACGATTTATTCACATGCATGTAAGAAAAGATGTGCATTGAATAATAGTCTTTTTGAGAAGTTAAAATTTGAGATGTTTTCGTGATAGGACTGACAGTTATACAGTCATCCATTTTTGATACAAGAATGAATTACAAAAGGATTTCATTTTGTGTGATAGTTCAAGCAAGTGGACGATTATTTCTGCCTCTAAATGTATCTTCCAGCAGTGATATAAAAGTTTTCCAGCTTTGCATCTGCAGACTTCTGCTAATGCGCATGCAAAATCAGGAAATGTTCTCCTAAACCTGTCTGTGCTTAATCTTTCTCCACCTATACATTTTTACTCCTGCTTTTTGTTTTTCCTGGAGTGCTTTGATTTTATTTCATAGTCTTTTATTTAATGTTTTTTATGCTGGTCTTTAAGCATATCCTGCACTTATTTGCTCAGCAGCACTTGATGAGTTTGTGTATGTTTATGTTTATGAACTGTGTGCTCAGGAGAAAATATGACAAATGAGATTTGAGTTTGAACTTTCATGAGTGTCCAAGTCATAAAATATCTGATGCGTTGGCATTGCAGTTTCCTTTCCTATGATTTATTGTGGGATACTCTGACTGAATGGGACGTACGTAAGTGAGCAAAAATAAATTTTATTTAATCTACATATTACTTGTGGGTCTGTTTGATTTACATTTGAAGAAGTCTGAGAACAGCAGAAAAGCCGTTCTGTTCTGTATTACTTAAAATTGAATTTAAATGTCTTCTAGAATTAGAAATTCTATGTTTTTTCATTATAATTATTTCATATTTATTACTATAAATGTTATTAGAAGTATATTTTGAGTGAAAAGTTGAAAAATTGGTTCAGTAAAAAAACTAAAATATATTATTATTATTATTATTTTAATGAAACCAACACTCAAGCAATTTTTTTTTACACTTTGACCTATATATAGTTTTTCATTTATAAACAATTTATTATTATAAAATGTATTGTCAGCATATTTTGAGTGCAAAGTTGAAAAAATTAAAAAGAACAAAAAATACAAGAAGAATATATATATTTTTTTTTCAGCGATACTGGAGCCAAATTTGTTTACATTTTTATTTTTAATACATATTCATTATTACAAATGTTATTATCAGTATATTTTGAGAGAGAGGTTGAAAATATATTGGGGGAAAAAACAAATTTCCTAGAATATTAGTAGGATTTTTATCTTTTTTTTTCTCGCTTTAATGAAAATAACATTTGTCTACATTTGGACATACAATAGTTTTTAATTTAAAGGAAAATGCCACTTTTTGAAAATAGGCTCATTTTCCAACCCCCCTAGAGTTAAACAGTTGAGTTTTGCACTTTTAGCTTAGCTTAGCATAGATCATCGAATCTGATTAGACCGATAGCATCTCGCTTAGCACCATTAATAAGGAATTAATGGTGCTAAGCTAAATGCTAGCATAGTGGCGCCACGCGCTACAGCGATTGTGTGCATGCACCTCTTTTTTGTGTCATTTTATTATTTATTTATTTTTTTCCTATAAATCCTCAAAAAAATTTTTTTTACAGCGCAAAGGTTCAGTGCGGTTTGGAAATATTTGCCCCATCTTTGATTTATTTGTAGTCCTGCAGGAGGCGCTCTGTATCAGTCAAACTCAAAACCTCTCAATGGCACTGAAGGACAAAGCTACAAGATTACTTGGATCTTTTCCACATTTATGGGGTTTCGTCTCACATTTATGTTATAAATCACTGTATCAAAATGTTTGGCAGAATGAACATAGAAATGTATTAAATGATTACAGCAATGTCTCTTCCTTTTTAGAATAGCTAAGAAACCTCTGAAAACTATTTAAAATACTTGTTTGCTGGAGTTTGGTAATTTGTCAAAAAACGGCGCAAGGCTTCAGTCTGGGTTTTCATGTTTCCCCAGGCAACAGGAGGCAGAATTACCATGACAACCGAGTCAAGTGAGGGATGAAGGCCTGTCAGAGCAGCATCGTGTTTCTCTGACATCTATCCTGAGAGCCGTGTGTGTTTGTGATCCCTGAGTAACTGGCACGCCGTGAAGATACTAACTAGATTCAATCCTACACCCACAGATCTCAGATCAGAACCATTGCAACAACTCCTACTTCACAGCACTCTCCTCAAATGTAATTTGATGCGTTTTGTTCAAGAGGAATAATAAACCTACAAAAGCACATTTACAGGATGAAGACAAGGTAAAATGTGCTATTAGCAGGCATCATCAGATGCTGAATAATTTTTATAATATTATTAGACAATAATTTACATATAAATAATTAATTTAATATAAAATTAATTTACATTTTTAATTGATATTAATATATTGTCTATTAAATATAACAATATATAATATAAATGCACACATTTATTTATTTATTCAAATGTTTTGGGGGTTCATTATAGATTCATATAGTGGAGTTAGACAATTTTGTGGTTTCTTTAACAGTAGGCCTACTAGATTATGTAAAAAAAATTTTTTACACAGAATTACATTATTTTCTGCCAGAATGAAAGGAAAATGGCAGGTCAGAGTCTGACAAGGCAAATATTCTTAACGCCTAAATACTACTCAAATATTAAACAAATATATCCAAAATATCTCAGGCTGAATTGAAATCAACAGGTGACCGAGCCTTTGCTGTTGCTGCTCTGAAACTCTGAAACCGGTTTCTATCAGAACTGCCTCTACACTGAATGAATTTAAACTCAAAACCCATCTTTTCTCTCTGGCCTTTAACTGTAGTTGATTGTGCGGTGTTCGCTCTGTTCTGTGCTGTAATTTATGTTGTTCTGAGTGTTAATGTTGTTGATTTTTGACTGATCATACAGCACCTTGGTCAACAATCAATGTTTTTATTGGTGCTAAGTTGAGTTGAGCGTGTCGTGCAACTTTTAAAGTATGGTTTTCTTGAGTAGAGAACTTAGAATCCAGAGTGTATTTCCATATATCTTCTATTTTCAATAAGGCTGATAAAACAAAACTAAATTAGAAATGTTTCTTTGGAATTTGTTCCATTATCAGTATTCATTTAATGATTATTGAAAAGCAGACCAAAGTAACACATATGCAGCCATTTTTTGGCTTTCATTCCTTTAAAAGGATCTGAAGAAAGCATGATATTAAACTAGTTGTTTGAATCCACTAATTTTAAAGTTGTATAGCTTTAATCTAAAAAAAAAAAACAATTTATTCTTTCCAAGCATCCGCCAGGGTTCATCTACCTCTGGAAGGGAATCACTTTCCATGAATGTATTTCCTGCTGCGATCAAAGCTTTGTTGGGAGTTTGGAGTGTGGTTTTTCTCCTGCATTGTTCTGACAGTTTAAATCAATCACAGCATGTGTCAGTCTATGTGCATAACACAATCTCATGGCAATTTGTGAGTATTTTACATTTTGGCAAATCGGTGGCCTGTGTGTGTCAGCATGTGAATGAAATCTTTCAGTATCCCCCAGCTGCCCTGTGACACGAACAGAGCACATGTGAGGGCGAAAGAGGCTTACTGTGGTGGCACATGACTCTTCCCATAGTCCACCTGCTTCACGTCTAAAAATACAGCACAAAAATCTCTAATCAAAACTACTGAAGAAAATCCAGCCACATGACACCGGGAAACTAATGCACAACTAATGATAACACCAATAATTAATAAGTAACAATGAGCTCTTTGCATTCCGCTGCTTGGAATTCAATTAAGTGCAAGCAAAGAGATCTCATCACATGCAAATGTCAGTGTTACACAAGCCGGATACAGCTGGACTCAGCACTTTGGAGCTGAGCTGATTTACTGCTATTATTTTGCCTTGGATAAAAATACAATCTTTTCCATTGCCTCGCTCTTTAATCTCCTCCTAGGTGACCAGCGGCTCCAGAGACCGTTGAGGAAACCTGGCAACCCTGTTCACCACCACACACTAACCACTCACATATTCTTGCTGGAGTATGTGATTAGAATTCTTGTTGAATTCAACATTGTCTTAATGGCTCACAACACTGCCTTAATGCTCAGGTCATACAAAGTGTCTCATATGGGAGAGGAATGAAGACAAAAATGTTGAGTTTAAAATCATATAAAAAACAAATACCAACAAATATTCATATTTGCTGTGAAAATTAAGATTGTCATTTTTTTATATTTGAATTAAAAATGTTCATACATTTATTTTCAGTAATTTATTACAAAAAATATTGTTGAAAATGCTGCAGAAAAACTTGTAAACTGATATTTTATATTTAAAAAGACAGCATGTCAGTTTAGGTTGGATTTATTCATATCTATCTAGATAATCACAGTGTATTTTAAAGTATTTTAAATCCAGTGAATATGTCAATATGTGTCAATTGGTTGATATATTTAAAATTGTATTGTGAAAGAAAGGGTCATCCCTAGCCTTCATCTGAACAACTTCCTGTCACAGGGTTTCAGTCACCTCTGAGCAGCCCGCAATCTTGCAATATCAGTGAAAATAAGAGGAATGCGGCCTTAAATAGGGTTTGTCATAGAATTAATGAATTTAGCACCAGGTGCCAGAACCAATAATTTAGAGGTATTTGTAAGTGTTCTCTAAATTAATTTTCAAATATCTATAAGATTTTTATGTTGTGCTTCAGAATCCAATGAAATATGCTCAAAAAAACTGCCCTTTTACTCCTGTTACCTTCAAATAAGACTAAGCAGTGACCTTGATATTTTGGAAATTGTAGGGTGTTCTTTTGATCTCCACTGTATAATGCACAGTGGATTCTGACCATTCAATAAGGTTTTTAGATTCTACAGTAATAAATTGTATATAAAAAGGCAGTGCATGTAATTTTAAGTTGGTTGATATAGCAATATAATTTATCTATCTATCTATCTATCTATCTATCTATCTATCTATATGTGAAATATAAAATAATGAACTATGTTTTGAAATTTCGAGAAGTATTTTAGATACAACAGTGCAAATAGTATTTTAAAAGGCAATGCATGTCATTTTAAATTGGTTTATATGTTTATTACATAACAATGTGTTCATAACAAGTACTTTAACAAAATTCTTGCAGTGATATTTTAAAAATATTGTTTCCTAAAGCATGTAACACATTTGTGCATTGACAGACTAAATATTGTCATATGTATATGGCATGCACATCTACATGGACAGCATGTATGTGTAAAAAAATAATGGAACCAAAGCAGCGAGAGTCTGCCGTCTCGTATAGTGTAACGACCACAGCTCTCACCTTTTGAGTGATCAGCACAGTGTGGACACATGGACAGGCCATCTGTCTGCAGACAATCTCACACATGCGTATGTCATGAGTTTGGGTGAACAAACTCTTTATTATACAAGAGCAGAAATGTACTGAAATAGCTTCAAATGCCACAAAAATAAACCTTTATATCCATGACCTTGAATGAACATGCAATCATAAGACTCTATTCAAGCAGAAAAGAAAAGGAGAGACAAGGAAATGTGAGGGCATCATGGCACTTAGCTTTATGGAAAAACACCACTGAGGATCACAATCCTTTGGCTTTGCTGTGATTGGCAGACACAATTATCTCAGCATTGGTGCCATAAAATCAGTCTTTGGACATTTATGTCCTCTACACCCTACCCATTCTTCTTTTTTTTCTTTTTCTCTGTTGATCCCAAAATTTTGAGTTTAGGTAGATTATTCCCTCACAAGGCCACTGCAAAAGTGGGCGTTTATCACCATGTGGGTGTTTTCAAACTGCTGGGTGTTTCTAAATCATGCAATCTAAATGATCCCCCTTACCCAAACCCACCCCTAAACCTAACGTCACTATGACGTCAACCAATCAGGTATCATGGTGTAAAAACACCCTGATCTAGTAACTCCCATTACTTTACTGCAGAGACCTATACTTGCACTGACCACTTCATGTGAACTCACTTTAGCACTATCTGGAGAGTTTGCTTTAGCACACTGACTGAATCTTAAAAAAACACATGGGAATAATGTATTGTCAGTCATCTAGGTCTTATGATGGAATCAGGGACGGACTGGGACTAAAAATCTGCCCTGGACTTTGACTAGGCCCGGCCCAAAGCAATTGGCACGCGGAAACTTGACAACAACAAAAGCAACGCCTGGCATGAGTGTCACAAGACTTTAACTGTGGCTCATGATACTATACCATCCAAATTATAGCAATAGCACTGATGTTGACTAGATGTTGTGTTAAAATGAAAAAAAAAAAAACCTCTAGGCTGTGACTACGACTTGGGTGCGCTTAAAGTAATTTAAAGTTGAGCTGGTTTTTCTCTACCCTTGGTCTAACTCAACCAGAATAAACAAATGATGGAATGGATTTAAAGAAAAAAAAAACAGGTTTTATTCCAAGATAGCATGGAATAGATTATAAAATATGATGTTATAACAGCATATTATACAATCTATTCCATGCTGTCTTAAAATTAATTTATTACTTAATAATCTTAATTAATTCATGCAGTAATTAATCTTAGTGCACAAATGATAATGTCACATCTAGATGAAAATACACCATTACAAATGTAACTTCTGTATTCAAATCTTAAAAGTTTGTAAGCATTAACTGTAACGTTACCAACAATTTTAAAAGAAAAAGCACAACATATTTCTTAATATTAGCTACAGCATGTGACATTTTACAGCTAAAATGTTGAAGTTGAGCTGTTTTAACTACTGTAATCATTAAAAATGTAGCAACCTGAATATCACTTCCTAACATCATCTCTAGCAAGTAACTCTCTTTCTCCTCTCATGTTCCATACTTGGATCTGGATCTGCCTGTGGACCACGCTCATCTTTCTGTCCCTCATCTTCACTGGTGGCATGTTGCTGCATAACTGTCTGGCTCACTTCTTCTTCACTGCTGCTACTACTCTTTGAAAACTAAGCGACTTTTAAATATGCATTAAAAAACAAACAAACAAACAAAAGTTATGAAATATAAATAAGACTCGGTGGATGATACAGCTTTCTGTGCCCCCTGCTGGTGTCATATCAACTCATTACCAAGCAACACAATTAAAGCCCATGGAGCGACGCGCGCGACGCTGATGGATGCGAAGTGATCGTGTGCTTGTCTCTTTAAGGAACACTCCTGTTGCACGAGAGCCTGGTGTTTTTCCACTCTCTCCGTTATTACATGGACTCGAATATAAGACAGAAGTCGGAGGGAGAGGGCGTAAAGATTATTTCCCTCGCTTTGCAGCCTCATCACAAGAAGACAAAAGAACAACAAACGGACTTGCGCTATAAATTGAATTGTCAGGTGAGTGACACCTTACAGGTCAGCGGAGGCTGAACTGTATCTTTAAGTGCATGCTGTGCATCTTTGTGTAGCCTACATTTAATTAACTACTCGTTTATTTTTGTCTTAGGCGGGTGGTCATTTTTTTAAATTAAAATATATATTAAATTAAAATCGAGTCTTTGGGAAGCGCACCTTTATATCTAGACTTTATTTTATTTTTGAACGAACTCATTTAATTCATTTAAGCTTCTAGCATTGTATTGAAATATATGCGTTTTAGTTACTTTTGTACTCTCACAGGCTCTTGAAAGCTTAATGCCATTAAATATTAAATGCAATCATTTTATTGTAGATGCACTGTAATTGAATATGAATTGTAAGTACTGGTAAACAGTATACCAGTCTATATAGCCAGAAAAAGGCTTGTGACAGCACCCTCAGGACCATCACAGAGCATCGTTCTCATAGCGCGCGTTTTTACAGCTCAATAAAAATGTAGGTTAATGTGAATTTATTCTGCACTGCTCGTGCATGTATACACTGACAGCGCCTGAGACTCAAACCTGTCATGTGGGTTCATGTAACACCGGCACGCGCACAGACACAATGCATGTTCTTGGGGCAAAGTTCTTGTGTCCATTGGTCTAATGTGGTGAACGCAAACCCCTCGGTGATAGATGTGCATTGGAGATTCAATTGGTTCACAAGTGAATGAGAGTTTGAGGCGTGTCCGCACGAGAAGCCTTTTATTGTGGCTCGTGCTACGTCTGTGTTTGTTTGTGGTGCGAAATTGCAGTGTCTTAAAAACCCGTTTTGAGAAGCTGGGGTATCCAAATTAAACACGCACTGAAAAAGTAGTAATGTAATCAGGAGCGCGCTCCGGAGAATTAGGGCACCTGGCGACGCGCGAGCGAAATATTTGTCAGGTTCAATTTTGAGAGCAGACAGATTTAGTTTTATAATGCATGATATGAGATGACCTTGTAGAAACAGTACTTTAGTACAGCACTTTCTCCTCAATACCCCAATACTTCATACCTCCTCAAAAAGTAGCTTCTGCTGCAGTTAGGGTTAGGGTTAAAAAGATGGTCTAATGCTTCAATTATACTTTAAAGTGATGCAAACGGGATATTATAAACTGAAATGACAACATTTAAAACTATCATAATGGAAATTTAGTTCATTGTTGTCTGGTCTTTCAAACTAGAAAACTTTAACAACTTTGCTTCACAGCTATCAAAGTTTTGAGAACTTTTTGACAACGTTTTTATTATGAAAACGTTATTTATTGTAATTGTATTATTATTATCATTATTAAGAATGCTGCTTCTTTGTAATGTGAACATTAGAGGAACATTCCATTCTATCCTTCTTTAAATGTTATGAGAATGTTACATTTGAATTTTCTCGCAACATTTAAAACATGTTGTTATTTCTGAAAGTTTTTTAAATGTTTTCGTTTTATTTATTAAGAACGTTTCTTCTTGGTTGTGCAAACAGTAGAATAACATTTCGTTTTATTATTTTGAAAACATTATGAAATTTTTTTTTCTTCTAAATGTCCAGTTTTTTAATTAAGTAAGAACATTTCTTGGTTATGTGAACTTAAGAAACATCCATTTTGCAAAAGTTATAGAAACTTTACATTTAAAAAATCTGTTTTTAATTTATATATATATATATATATATATATATATATATATATATATATATAATGAGAAAGTATATCAAATATTAATAATGTCATAAGAACGTTCCATAAACATTATTTAAAGTTTATTTTGTCCCAACAATTTAAAAAAAACTGAGTTATGTGAATGTTACCTGTTAACATGGGTTATGATATTCTTGTACTTCGAAGAATACCATGCATTACAATGATATGTGGTAAAATGATATGTGGTAAAACAAGAAAATTCTGTAATATCATTGCACCATGTACTAAAACTTAAACTTAAACTTTACTGAAATTCAATTGTGCAAAGTTGGTAAAGTTTTCTAGTTTGAAAGACCAGACAACAATGAACTAAATTTCCATTATAGATGATAGCTTTAAATGTTGTCATTTCAGTTTATAATATCCCGTTTGCTTCATTAAGTATAATTAAAGCATTAGACCATCTTTTATCCCCATTCCACATGCTCTGTTTATTTTAATACATCCAGTTTGTGAACTGGAGTGTACTTTATAACCTTCACAGCTGAATATCCAGACAAGGTTAAGTTACAGCTGTCTGTTGTTGTGGCCTTCCGATTCATTGTCTTGGCTCTTTCTTCTCAGTTTATGACATTGGTTAATTTAACATGAATTAACATAGCTTTTGTTGATAGTGAGCTATCAGTGTTTATCTGTATGAAGGCTAATGAGAGATCAGGGCATGCTTAGAAGGTCATTACTGGGGTCACGGTTGAAAGAGGCTGATGGTGGCTGAGATAAGATGAGTTGTGACCCTGCAATATTTCTTTGCTCATGGCCACAAAAACACAGACACAAGGGCATTTGACTAGTACGAGTTTAGCACTCTGGTGACAAATAAAATGACAATAAATTGACACATGGCTTGTTCTCCAGATGAGATAAGATGGATTTTTTTTGTGATTTAATGGCTCATTGGAATCTAATTCTCGAAAGATCAAATTGACAAAAAATATGGTAAAAACTGTAATATTTAGAAATATTATTACAATTTAAAATATTTGTTTTCTGTTATAATATATATTTAAAAAAATTCTGTGATGCAAAGCTGAATTTTCAGCATCATTACTCCAGTCTTCAGTGTCACGTGATCCTTCAGAAATCATTCTAATATCTTAAGAAACCTCTTTTTATTATTAATGCTATTAATGATTAATTTCTTTTTATTATTATTATTATTAAACAATTATGCTGCTTGATTTTTATAGAATGCTTTGATGAATATCAAGTAAAAAAAATAGCATTCATGAAATATAAATATTTTGCAACATTATAAATGTCCTTGCTGTCACTTTATTAATTTAATGTATCTTTGTTGAACAAAAGTATTCATTTCATTTGATCGTAGTGTATATCATTCTCAACCCCTTCTCCTCTCTCGTTCTCAGTATGGCACAGAAAGAAAAGTTGCAGTGTCTCAAAGATTTCCATAAGGACACGCTGAAGCCGTCTCCTGGTAAGAGTCCTGGCACGCGTCCCGAGGACGAGGCGGAGGGTAAAGCACCACAGCGGGAGAAATGGGCCAGCAAGCTGGATTTCGTTCTCTCCGTGGCTGGAGGTTTCGTCGGGTTAGGCAACGTTTGGCGTTTCCCGTACCTCTGCTATAAGAATGGCGGAGGTGAGTGTGTTTACATGTGTAATATGACAACAAAATAAGTTTGAGGTAACACTCTTTAATCTTTGTGTGCTGTAAATAACTGCTAATTTCACATGCAAACATAATCCTGTGACATTAAAGGGATAGTTCACCCAAAAAGTTAAATTCTGTTTGGTTATCAACAGAATTGTTATTTTTAGGGTGAACTACCCCTTTAAAACCTTTGAGCTCATTGCAAAAAATAAATAAAAATGTGTGCAA
The DNA here is from genome assembly GCF_023724105.1 of Carassius gibelio. Taxonomy (NCBI): domain Eukaryota; kingdom Metazoa; phylum Chordata; class Actinopteri; order Cypriniformes; family Cyprinidae; genus Carassius; species Carassius gibelio. The sequence goes on along the minus strand of NC_068378.1, from coordinate 24,590,695 downwards.
ATCTGTTCCTATTCTAAAAAAGTAGAACAGTGTTTTATAATACATTTTGACCTTCTGCATGATTAACAAGTTCAAATATTAATATATTGAATTATGTTCAGTGCTAATAAATATTTGTATAAAACGATCATACTGTATACTATATTCACACTATATCAGTACTAAATATAATACCATATTTAGTAGTATCTATACGCTATTGTATTTAAGATTTAGAATTAGCTTTTATTTAATATTTTCGGTTATCAATTTAACTTTATTTTAATTTTGTTATGTGCTTTTATCATTTTATTTTTTTTTAGCTTTTATTTTTTTTTCAGCTTTAGTAATTTCTCTATATTTATTTAATTTTAATTTTAATTTTTTATTATTTTTTTTGCCAAGGTGATTTTTTATATATTTTTTTTAAATAGTTTTTCTGTGTTAGGTGCACCTTCCTTATCTTGTGTTGGTGTTTCCAGGTGCATTTCTCATCCCCTACTTCATTTTTCTGTTTGGTGGAGGTTTGCCCGTCTTCTTTCTGGAGGTGGCACTCGGTCAGTTCACCTCTGAGGGAGGAATCACCTGCTGGGGGAAACTCTGCCCTATTTTCACTGGTGAGACAAATGGATGAGAGAGTGAAGAGAGAGAGAGAGAATGAGACAGGTCTGACTTTGATGGTATGTAATGACTCATTCGGCTCAAGCTCATTTTAATCAGCATAAATCTTATTTCATAATGCTCTCCATCCCCCCTACCGGCTATTCGTGGTTCCTCACGGCGGCATCAACCAATCAGCACGGTCGTTACTGTGATGAGCTTTGAGTCTGATTGGCTGCAGATGTGGCTCGTTAAATCATCTTCACTCTGACCTGTTTCAGCATCTGCTGCGGTTGCTAGGCAACACTAAAAGATGCTGTGTTCTTTTCAAAGCATCGTCATGTTCAGATTCTGTGTGTTCTTATCTGTGTGTGAGCGGGATGCTGGTCACTCATACACATGCAGTACATGTGCGTTTAATCCCCCATGATTTGTTTGATTTGCGCTGCTGTGACTAACACCCCGCTCTGCATTTGGACATGTATTCTGACCTCCATGGCAACAGCTGTGAGAGGTGACTGAGATGCTTGCGATGGGATCTCCTCTCAGCTCAGGAGCCAAATGGAGTGGATGTGTTAGAAGCAGTATTTTCATATAAATTATATATATATATATATATATATATTCTAATCAAATTAATTTATTTAGTGTCTTATTAATCTTGTATTTATTTATTTGTAAATGTTTTACGTATTTAAATCAAATTTATTTTATCTTATTTTAGCTAAATCTAAATGTTTTATTAGCAGATCTTGTTCATTTTTACATTTTATAATGCATTTCTTATTTTTATTTAATTTAATCACATTTCATTTACTTATTTTTATCAGGTATATTTTATTTAAAACAAATATAATTTATATTTATGATAACAAAAATAATTGTATTATGCATTTATAAAAAATATAATGTTTATTTCTTTATTTTTTTTACTTATCTATATAACAGCTATATATTCTCATGTAAAAAGACCTGATTAATAATGTGTAAAATATATTTAATTATTTATTTAATTGTATTTTTTTTTACTTTTTTTTATTTTAGTCAAATTTATTTATTTTAGTTATTGAAATGTTTTAGTTTATTTTTTACATTATTTTTTTAATTATAACACTTTTTTTCTTATTTTTGTTTAAACTTAATTTTAGTATTTTATCAATTGTATTGATTTATTTATTATCTTGTATTTTAATTACTTTATTTTAAATGTATTTATTTTAATAAATAAAATGTATTGAATCAATTATTTATTTTAATAAATTAAATTAAATTAAATAATTGTATTTATTTATTTTCTAACATTTTATTTAAGACAATTATTTAAATCAAATATATGAAATTATTATCATTGATGTAAACCAAATTAATTAATTAATTTAGTTTAATTTGATCTATTTATTTATTTATTTTTTCTTTACACTGCTTTTCTTTAAACTTTTCCATAGACCCTCTAGCACTCCTTTCTATTATTTTGGTGCCTGACCTCTATATACACACTTGCACGGGCACGTCGCTCGCAAGGCTGGGCTGTAATCAGCACACACGGTGCAGATGAGTTATATTTCCTGACAGCGTCAGCCCATTGTCCCCTTTCACACAATGATTATATTCTTAGTCTCACTGACAGCTGACTATTCTCTCATGAACACGCGAATGCACCTACTGTGAAGTCCTGCTCATACATACTCAAATACACGTTTGCCATTCTGTTGTCAGCTTTCACAGCAGCTCCTGGCACCACGGAGTGAGCTTGTGGCACTTTATATTAATTATAGCATAAAACTGGCATTCAGCCTTTGCCTGCCCTCAGCCCTAGAAAAATGAACACCAAAAATACAATTTCAGATGTAGACGTGTCAGAGCCAACAGTTGAAGCTTTATTGTCACTTCAGCTGTGCTAGATTCATTAACTCAGCTGTGTGCTGCTTAGTTCACTACTAAATGTTTGAGGGATGATCCTAAATCCTAAATATAAAATAAATATTTAAAGAAGTAGGAGTTAATTTATTTTAACGACTGGAATAAAGTGACAGATTGATTGAATTTGAACAATGTTGTTGACATTTACAATCATTTATATTTTATAACATTAGAGAACATTATATGAATAATGATTCCTTAATGGCTCTCGGGCAAGAAATTAATCAAATTTACAGACTTAAATTATAGATAAATATATAAACAATCAAAACAAATAAATACATTCATACATAAAATGAAAACGAACAAAGTTAAAATTTTCCAGTTTGTTGTAGTAGTATTTATTTATTTATTTATTTCATTTTAGCAAATCAGCATATTAGAATGATTTCTGAAGGATCATGTGACACTGAAGACTGGAGTTATGAAGATGAATATTCAGTTTTGACATCACAGGAATAAATTGCTTAACCACTTAAAGGTGCTGTTTGTAAAATTGACTTTGAGTGGTTGAACTAGGTATTGCAGTCCAAATTCAAAATATCGGAGAGTTTTTTTTCACCCGGCCCCTCCTCCTCAGACTTGATGCATACACAGGTTGCCAGATTGACGATACCATCAGGAACGAGCACACTTGAAAATGAATTAAATTAAATACTTTGTGTTTTCCGCCAAATTTCTGCTGAAATAAAACTGGGTAAACTGGCAGTGGCCGGGTTTCACAAACCAAAACAGAGATATACATTCTGACCCGGGAACACACATTTTCAAAGAAGAATAACCGACTGTAACATTGTTTTTCAAGTTTGTTAACTTATCATGTTTTTTAAATATCTGTGAACATATTATGGTATTTTAACGCTTTAGTAGAGTCAAAAACTTACATCCAGCACCTTTAATCAATGGTAGTGTAAATAAATTTATATATGATAGAAGTGATATATATTTAGATAATATAATTTATATAAATACATTTATAAATAATTATAATAAAAGTAAACCAGATATGTATTTTAGGAAAGCAATTAGGGGGAGTTATGCTTCCATATTGACTTGTATTCTGTTTATGCTTCAGGAATCGGCTATGCCTCGATCGTGATCGTGTCCCTGCTGAACATCTACTACATCGTGATCCTGGCGTGGGGTCTGTATTACCTGCTGCAGTGTTTCCAGCACGAGCTGCCCTGGGCTCGCTGCAGGCACAGCTGGAACACCGGGAACTGTGTGGAGGACACCGTCCGCAAGAACAAAACCCTCTGGCTCTCCACCAACGCAACCAACCTCACCAACCTCACCTCGCCGGTCACTGAATTCTGGGAGTGAGTATCGAGCGTGTAGGAGTGTCGTCCTGAGGGTGTGTGTGCAGGACAGGTGCTCTACGCTCATCCTCATCACTCTGATGTCACCTGCAGGAGGAACGTCCTCAGCATCTCTTCTGGGATCGACGAGGTCGGCGGTCTGAAGTGGGAGCTGGCGCTGTGTCTGCTTGCTGTCTGGATCATCTGCTTCTTCTGCATCTGGAAAGGAGTCAAATCCACTGGCAAGGTGAGGGAGAGGATGAGAAAATCCGGAAAAATGTCACAAGCAGGGGTGTGACAGCCATTTAACTTTTACACTCTCAGAAAAAAGGTACAAAAGTTGTCACCGGGGTGGTACCTTTTCAAAAGCCACAGCTTTGTACCTAAAGAGTCCATATCGGTACCTTAAAGGTACACATCAGTACCTAAAAGGTATAAAAATATACCTTTTGAAAAGGTACTGCCCCAGTGACAGCTTTTGTACCTTTTTTTTCTGAGAGTGTAGGAATATCTAAGTTTGTCCCCCTCAAGTTTTGGTCATTATATTTTAAATGTAGCCAACTGAATAAAATGACCAAGCAGAAGCCAAGTGGTTGTTGCTGGCCTTTCAATAAATCAGACAGGAATACTTAATATTAATATTCATAAATTAAGTTGACTTCCCCAATTTTCGATTAGATCCAGATTAAAACTTACTATGTGTTTGATTACAGAAGTAGCTTAGAACGACAAAAATAATGGTATTTTTAATGACAGTACTGTATGATTTATATGATATTATATTGCATATTGTAAAAGAAAATAAGAAAGATGAATAATTAGAATAAATATATTTTGATCTTTTTTTGAAGCACATAGCATACATGGCCATTTGGCTTCAGCGGTAACATTCTTGAGGCTGAAGTAAAACTGAAACATTGCGAAATATTATTTATGTTTTATATTTGCATATATTTAAAAATGTCGTTTATTTCTGTGCTGCAAAGTTGAATTATCAGCTTCAGAAATCATTCTGATATGCTGATTTGACATTTCTTCTTATTATCGGTGTTATTTTTGTGGAAAGTGTGATACATTTTCTTTTCAGGATTTTCTGATGAATAAAAAGTTCAAAAGAACAGCATTTCTCCTGCAACATTATAAATGTCTTTAATGTCACTTTCAATCAATTTAATTTGTATGAATTGATTTCAAGAAGAAATGTAAAAATTCTTACTGACTGGTAGTGTATAGATGAGCTATAAGCTAACAAAAAATAACTAAAAAACACACACAAAAACAATGATTTTACAGGGTCTTTTAAAAGAATCAATTTTTTTAGTTTAAAATATGTGAAAAGTCACAGCTGTCATAAGACATCCCAACATAACCAAGGCTTTGAACAGTCAACTAAAATGAAATAAATAGAGATACGTTTTGATTTTGGATTTCAATCGCAGACACAACTGAGCCTCATTCTTGAAACACGAGCAGAACTGATTTTCGTGCCAATCATTTGTAAAAACATTTAATTCAATGCAGCACTTTACGAAAGAATCAGTGAATTACACAGAAATCCATTCTGCGCATGTTTCTTGAATAGGACCCAATTAATGTGCACTTTCACACGCCTTCCTTTCAGAGTTTGTGGCACTCAGTGGGTTTATTTGTGAATATGGCTTGCTTTATGTAGGTGTATAATTGTTTTATATTCATAATAAAAATCCACAAACCCCTCTGACCTGTTCTCGGTCTGTCTGTAGGTGGTCTATTTCACAGCGACGTTTCCTTTCCTCATGCTGATTGTGCTGCTGGTTCGTGGTGTGACTCTGCCTGGCGCTGCCGAGGGCATCAAGTTTTACCTTTACCCCAATCTGACCCGCCTGAAAGATCCTGAGGTATTGAGACAGGCAGAAAGAAATCTTTGTTTTTGATGGTATGTGATGTAGCACACTGAAATCTCTGTCTCTGTGAACCGATGTAGGTGTGGATTGATGCAGGCACGCAGATCTTTTTCTCTTATGCTATTTGTCTTGGTGCGATGACATCACTGGGAAGCTATAATAAGTACAAGTATAACTGTTACAGGTGAGGACTCACATGTTTTTATGTTAATATTTAAATGCTGTCTATTTATTGTACAGATATTGTGTGTGTGTTCAGGGACTGCATGCTGCTCGGATGCCTGAACAGCGGCACCAGTTTTGTGTCAGGCTTTGCCATCTTCTCCGTCCTGGGGTTCATGGCTCAGGAGCAGGGCGTGGCCATCGCCGATGTGGCCGAATCAGGTAATGCTCAGGGTCAAAGGTCACCAACCTGCTCACACAGAACTCTTGGAATGAGAAGGAGAAAGTATCCATGTGCATGCTATGTGAAAGTTATCTTATTTTATGCAGTTCCTTGACTATACTGTATGTATAAAGTCCTACACTACAACCTATTCATTTGTATATATTTTTTTAAATAATATAACTCACAATTATAAGACCTTTTGCTGCATGTGTGCTATATACATAAATATAGACATGTACAAGATGCAGATAAGTTTTTCAGTCTGGCTCTCATGAGAACACTTGGACATTTAGTTTGGGGCTTATACTGCACAAAGTGAGACCCATTAAACATAACTATAAAAATGTCATTAATATTCATTTATTAATAATTTTTTTCATATTAATATTTATTAAAGCTTATTTTGGTGTGTTGCTGGCAAGGTTGCATTGTCATGCATTTAGTGCTGCGAAGTGAAATGCATCAGTGAATGAAATGTCTGTTGTTCCTGTAGATAGATTTATGCTTTTTTTATCTTACAGTATTACGGTTAGTCGATCTGAAACAGTGATTGTGCATTAACAGTGATTGTGATAGTGTGTGTGTGTGTGTGTGTGTGTGTGTGTATATATATATATATATATATATATATATATATATATTGTATTGTGTCTTGTGATAAGCTTTTCTTTATGATGTCCTTTATTTCTGTTTCCCAGGTCCTGGTCTGGCCTTCATCGCGTATCCAAAGGCCGTCACAATGATGCCCCTGCCGACGGTCTGGGCCATACTTTTCTTCATAATGCTTCTGCTGCTGGGCCTAGACAGTCAGGTGAGATCGACACACACAAAAACACACCTACACTTCCCGCTGCAATTCATTTTTTCATTTTTGGGTGAGCTATTTCTTTAAGACAAACTAGCCACTAACCTCTGAGTAATAAAATGATCCTCTGGGTGGTGTGACATATGAGTGTGCTGGTATAAGAACAAATGAACAAATTGAGGTGGTGGTTCAGCCAGCAGGTCATAACTTAACAACATAGTGCTCAGTCCTGATGTGAAACATCATCTCTCTGTTATGTGTGTTTAATTACGCCGCTAAGTTTTTGGGCTGCCTCCCACAAACACACTCCCTCACTCACATATCACGAGACACTGAAGGTATTCCAGGCTCATATGACCTGCGGAAAAGCCAACGTGCAGCAGATCACATTTCCTTTTGCGTATGTGTGTGTAAAATTACACCTACATCACACACACACACACCAGCAAACAAGTGTGTGGATATAAATAAGGGTGCCATTATTATGAAAGTCATTCACGCTCCAGTTCATAATCCCTCAGACTGTGTGTTGAAGCACGTAGGTTTTGATTCTCCACAGGTCAGGGTAAAATGTCACCATTGTTTGTTTGTAGATGACTTCAAGAGGAATGACACATTAAAACAGTGTTTTTGGAGAAAATGTTTGTTAGTGATGTTTACTTAATGTTTTGTTTGTTTAATCAGGGATAGTCATCATAAAAAAAAAATCAGTCCTCATACTCATTTTCATAATAATTTTACTTTATTTTACATAATGATTGAAAAAATATAGCATGAAGCCTTATTTTACTTACCTGTTTTTTTTTCTTGTTTTTTTTAAAGCGTCAATCCCACTACTAAATGTAACCTAAACTAAAAGATTCAAAAACAAAACCGGAACTTAAAGGAATAAAAAATTGCTGAATTTTTTTCTACTCACTCTCAGGCCATCAAAGATGTGAATGAGTTTGTTTCCTGGTTGAGAATTCAAACAGCTTCTAAAAAGCCCACAGTGACTCCAGTCCGTCAGTTAACATCTTGTGAGTGAAAAGCTGCCAGTTTTTAAGAAACATATCGATTAAAACATTTTAACTGTAAACCATCACTTCTGGCCAAATACAGGTTCATAATCCATAATAACACTTTCTCGTGTAATGCAATATGTTAAACAGTCATTAAAACACAGAAAATCAAGGGCAATCTGTAATCATGATAAAATGACATTAAATTTAAACCCATGATGGGTTTAACATTTTCAATGTTTATGCAATTTAAACTTTGCTATATGTTTAAATGTTATCAAATAAATTTGTATTTTGTCAACTAAAATTATATGCCTACGTCAAAATGCAAAAACTTTAATCTATGAAAACAAAAACGGTAATAACTAACAATGCTGTACTGGTGGTCACTAGAAGGTGTCCATACTGGTATACATTTATGCAATGTATCAAATGACTTCTGCTTCACAAACATTGTGATTGTCCAAATCACATCACTTCTCATTACATAAACATAAAGTTAAATGGTTGCATTGTTCTCTAAATCACACATCTTTATAACTGTATTGTCACTCCAGGCACAAGATCATACAGCAACAAGTGACAAAAGCTCTTTATTCCAGTTTTTTTTTCTTTCTTTTTTTTTTCATGGAATATAAAGTTAGTTTAAATGAGATTTATTGTATCCAATCGAACACAACAAATGACCATTGACAGTTTTTTTTTTTTTTTTTTTTTTTTTTAATCAAACAAAATCACATTTAATGTCACATTTAATGTTATATGCAATTTTTTGACACTGATTAAAATGATAAACTATAACATCTCTATTTTAGTTTTTTTTTTTATTTAATTTTATTTCTTTTTATTATTTTTTTTAAATTTATTTGTTTCATTTTTTTATTAAACAAACACAAAACAAAGTAACAAGTCGCCCGACACACAACAAAGATAAACAAAAATATGCATAAAATAAAAACAAGGCAGTGTACTATGAACAGAAATGTACGACAGACCCAGCAGAGAACAAGGAAGAGAAAAAACAAAAACAAAAGACAAATAGACCCTCTGGAGGCACTATATCATACCAAACCTCAGAATATCACAAATAGAGGCATTTATGTTGTCCAAATAAGGTGACCAAGTACGAGTAAAAGTATCAGTTGTAGAGTGAATGAAACATGTTAGGAGTTCCAAAGGAATAGTCTCTCTGATGACTGCATGCCATCCCTTCTTAGAGGGAGGTTTATCGCTGATCCACGACAAAAGTAAATTCTTCCTGGCAGCGAAAGTTAACAGGTCAAAAAGACGTCTTTTATGCTTATTAGAAATAGCCTTACATGGGAAACCATTGACAGTTTATTATAGCAGCTTATATAATTTTTCAGTAAGCACACAGTTTAAGTCACAAGTACTCACCAGTGTTGTTATTATCAACTAAAACAATAAAATAAAAATAATAATAATAATTAACTGAAATAAGATTAAATAAAATAAAATATAAATATTAAATGAATAAAATGTTAGAAATAAATACTTAAATGACTAAAAATTACATAGAAATACATTTTGGCTAAATATAAATATTTTTAAAAAAGTAATAAAGTTAACAAACACACATAACAAAATTACTAAAATTAAACTGAAAACTGAACATGTAAAAATAAAAAAGTAAACTAACTGAAATAAGTTTGTTGAAGTACTTAAATGGTTAAAATAATGAATGTATTTATTTATAAATTATATAAGCACACACTAAAAATTACAAATGCACTAAACCTAAAATGCAAAATGAAAACTGAAAATATAAAAATATGTAAACTAACTGAAATCAGTAAGTTTAAGTACTAAAATTAAAAAAATGCATAAAGGCTAAAAAGAGAAAAACTAATAAAAAGTAATAAAACCGACAAACAATAGAAATTATCAATAAATACTACAGTGGTACATAAATAATTGTCAAATAGCACTGGCACTTCTTGAATCAGTTCAGTTGTTTCTGCCCTCAGTTTGTAGAAGTGGAGGGTCAGATCACCTCTCTGGTGGACCTGCACCCATCCCTCCTAAGGAAGGGATACCGGAGAGAGATCTTCATCGCTGTGATCTGCCTCATCAGTTACCTGCTGGGACTCACCATGGTCACTAAAGTAAGAGAGAGCGAGACGGAGGAGTGTGTTGTATTGATTCAGGGTGTGTGAAGGCTGAATGTGCATTTGTCTGTCTCTCTCAGGGAGGCATGTACGTCTTCCAGCTGTTTGACTACTACGCCGCCAGCGGTGTGTGCCTTCTCTGGGTTGCATTCTTTGAATGTGTTGCAGTAGCCTGGGTTTACGGTAAGTGCTCACTAGTGCTCGGATTTTCTACTTCACCACTATAATAAAAGTAAACAAAATCTTAAAATCACGGGATTTCAACTTTTTTTTTTTTCAAGACAAGAAATCTAGCAATCATATTTTAATTCATTTAGTATTATATAAATATATATTTTAGAGAAAAAGAGTCTAGTTTTAAAGGATATTTTATAATAACTGAAGGCTTTTTATTAGAATTTAATTGCATTTTAATTTATTTTTATTGTACAAATGTTACATTTTCTCTTAATTATTTAAGAAAAAAGTTCATTCAGACTATAATACAATCTATAATATATGTGTTTTAAAAAACTGTTCAAATCAGTATATTTCTATTTTTTTAAGGAAATAAATATTTCAATCATATTATAATTCATTTGTATACATTTGATGGAAAATTTAGAATTATTTAAGAATTTTAATTCCTAATATATATATATATATATTAGGGGTGTAACGGTTCACAAAATTCACGGTTCGGTTCGATACGATACACTGATGTCACGGTTCGGTTCGGTTCGGTTCGATACGTTTTAGATACAGCAAAATGTAAAAACATCTCAACTTTTCAGAATGCCGCAAGCGCACCGCGGGTCATGTGACAAGAACTAACCAATCAGCTTCATCCTTTCCCGTAACAACGTTGAGAGCTCAGCCAAGATGAAGGATCAGCTGATCATAGTTGTATATGGATTGCAATTTTGAAATAAATTTAGTAGCAGAGCTACTGCAAGCGATTTTTAGAGCTGCAAATCCATTTATCCTTCGCTGAAATTTCCGCGTCTCATGGAGAGAGCACGTCATTGTTGCTTAGCAAAGACAGACGCCTCATGAGCGCTTCTGCCCGAGCGCTTTGGAAAGGAGGAGAAAGACGCGCTTAGCGTTTTCCATGCGTTTTTAGGCACGATATGTGAACGGCCCCTAAGGCGCTCGCTCACTCAGCACGCGCTGAAGGCTCGTTGCAAAATGTCGAATGCCTTTAACAGACCAGAAATATAAGATCCTAAAATAACCAACAGGTCTGGTGTTTGGGTTGGATTCCCTGTAAGCTATAGTTTCTAAATGCTGCAGGGATAGTTTGCTGCGTGCATGTTTCTCCTTTTTTTCGTCTTTTCCCAGATAGTACTGACGCATATATCCCAGATATTCCCGCTGGTGTTTTTTTTTTTTTTTTTTTATTCCCGCTGGTGTACCCTGTCATGTTGCAGATGCGACATACCGTTGTTTTTTTTATCCACCACTCTCTTGCCATCACCATTATAGCTTAAAGGGAATCCAAAGTGCACCCAAACACCAGACCTGTTGGTTACTGGAGGATCTTCTTTTTCTAGTCTGTTAAACGCATTGGCCATTTTGCAACGAGCCTTCAGCGCGTACTGAGTGAGCGAGCGCCTGCTGAGTAGCCTAACATAAACATATAAGATGGTGTTTTTTTCTTCTTCGGGAGTGTCAGGGGCGTTGCCTGTTACGTTGTTTGGGTTATTGGGCTACCTTGTTGAACGCATATCATTATATTTCTCTCTCTCTCTTTTTTTTTTTTTTTCAAATATAATTAATTACTCCAACGAACCGTTCGGTATACATAATGCGTACCGCGTACCGAACCGAAAGCGTCGTACCGAACGGTTCAATACGAATACGCGTATCGTTACACCCCTAATATATATATATATATATATATATATATATATACATTTAAAAAATAAAAAAATTGTTTATATACTCTACCATTCAAAAGTTTGGGGTCAACTTGATTTTTTTAAATGTATTATTATTTATCATAAATAACAGTAATGTTAAAAAAAGATTTATATTTCTATTGGTGGTTGCTAGGCAGAATTAAGTCCTAATTTAAATTTTCAGTTTAAATAATATTTATCAAAAATAAATAAATAAATAAGAAGAAGTTTTAACTATATTTTGATCAAATAATGCAGCCTTGGTGAGTATAAGTGACTTTCAAAAGCATTTAACAATCTTACTGCCGCACGGTTTTTGAATTTTGGTGTATTAATATATGGATGTTGTCCATCACATGCCCAAACACACAAATCTTCATAAAAATCAAGGTATTAGACTGTGAATGTGAGCATAAAAGGGTCATGTGATAAACAATCATAAACACACACTATACTGTATGCACTACTATTAAACGGATGTCTCTTCAAAAGCTATGGTCACTTGTGTTTACAACATAAATCCTGAGCTCATTTGTAGCATCATGCCTCTTATGATCTTTGCATTAAGCTCATTAATATTGCTCAATCAAGAGTCTAACTATGTTTGCTGAGATTAATCTTAAACTGTATAATCTTATTTAGTCTTATATAATCACGTCAGTCCTCTGGGTTTATTTCAGATCTCTGTTTTTCATCCTGAGTGACCCCACATGAAATCTGCATACTGTTCCTCATGTTTTCAGTGTTGATGATTTGGAAAACCCCAGCAAAAAAAAAAAAGAAAAAAGGAATAAAGATGCATGTGTGCGTTTTCAGGGGCTGATAATTTCTATGATGCTATAGAGGACATGATCGGCTACAGACCCAACAGCTGGATGAAATGGAGCTGGATGCTGATCACACCCGTCCTTTGTGTTGTAAGTGTGCAAACATAATTCATGCTTGAGAAATATGGCCAGCAGCAATGGTTTGTGTTCATTCCCATCTATCCATTTCAGGGATGTTTTGTCTTTTCACTGGTGAAGTACAAGCCGCTCACCTATAACAAGTTTTACAAGTATCCGGATTGGTCCATTGGGTTGGGTTGGGCTCTTGCGCTGACTTCTATGATTTGCATCCCGATGATGGTCGTCATCAAAATCATCCGATCAGACGGATCCCTGATAGAAGTGAGAAATTCCTAAATTGCACGTAAAATATGTCAAGTATACAAATCTATTGACTTTTTGAGATTTTTTTTTTTTAGTACAATATATCTTACATCAGGATGATTCTTAAGTTAGGGCAAAACTATTTTGTCCAAGGATGATGAAAAAAAAAAAAAAAAAAAAAAAAAAAAAGAAAATTTGAAAAATTGTCTAGGAATTTTATGTATAAAAAAGTAATTCTAGATTGAAAGCATATATTACACTAACTTAAGGCCTTTTATAATAATTTCTTTTTATTTAACTTGTTCTAAAAATTTTCTATTGATTTAAAAAAAGTTGATTGGATTTTTTTTATATACTTCCCCTCTATAATAAATGTAAATACAACTGTTAAAATCTGTAAATTATATATTTTTAAAAGCATTTTTACAATCATGTTTTAATTAATTTGGTATTGTATATACAGATAAATTATAGAAAAGAAGACATTCTAATTTTAAAGGTTTTTATTATATAAATATATATATATATATATATATATATATATATATATATATATATATATATATATATATATATAAAGCTAAGCTATTTATTTAAAAAATACACTCTCTCTATATCCCCTACACTAAATATGTAAAAAAAATAATTTTTCATGAAAATAAATTTATAAGTATATATATTAAAGTATATATATATAGTATAAATACTATTATACTATTAGTATAAATAATGTATTTTATTGTATTGCATTGTATAAATAATTCAAATAGTCATAGTTTTAAAGGATATATTACAGTAACTTTTTTATTTTTATGTAATTTGTTACTTTAATTTTAATTGTAAAATGTCTTTTAAAATTAAGAAAATAAAAAGTTAATTCAGACTTTTTTCTTTTTACTTCCCCTCCAAAATAAATGTTTATTTGTTTAGTTTTTTACTATTAAAATACGTGAATTTCAACTTTTTTAAAGCAAAGAAATCTAACAATTATATTTTAATTAATTTTGTATTGTTTTGATATTGGTTTTTGTAATAATAAAACCTTCATATTCATCCGGAAGAAGGAGGCGGGAACCGGCGGACAATCAAATAAAGACTTTAATTACAAAAATAAACACAAAACAGCGCATCAGTCCCTCACGGACGACTGATGCGCACAAATAAAAGGCAAACATAAAATAGATGTCCACACTTACTCTAAAACAAAAAAGGTTCTTTTTAAATAAGATCATCCATGATTTCACTTCTGTGTCATAAAATCTGCTATCGTCTTAAATCTGTCACTAATAAGAGTCTTGAAAACATCCTCAAATCAATGAATGTGTTGTGTTCAGCGGATCAAAGCTGTGGCGGCGCCAGTTAAAGGAGGCGCAAGCTCTCGTCCGAAGGAGTACAGCCAGAAGAACAGTGAGCTGCTTCACCCGCTGGACCCTAACGGCATCCACGGCTTCACCAAACACAGCCACACCATCGTAGAGACTACCATGTGAGACTCTCTAAGAGAGATTCCCATATTCTCCCGCTCCTGTCCTCTCCTATGGGAGATCCCGTTCTCCTGTTCCCTCTCTCAAGCTGCACTAGTGTGTTTCAATGAATTGTTCTTATCAATCGTTTTTGCATTGTTGGACTTTTATTATGATTGTAATCATTGCTATTAGCATTAATGCTGATATTGTAATAACCTGATGTGAGCTTTAGCTGTCTGGGGTTTGTTTAATCTGTTTAAACCACATCCTAACCAGGAACAACACACGATTTACCGCTCATCGCATTATGATTTCTTTTTTAGGATTTTGATCATAAAGTGCCACAATGAGACATATTGCCTTCTATTTTGGTCCTGCCACTCTGAATAGCCCTGCCAATTATATATATATATATATATATATATATATATATATATATATATATATATATATATATATATATATATATATATATATATATATATAATGTATTAAATGGTAGATTATTTTAATTATTTATATATAATTTTTAAGTGAATTCAGACTTTTGTACTTTCCTTCAATAACAAATTTATTAAAAAGACTTCAAATCAGGACATTTCTGCTTTCTTCAAGAAAATATATCATTTAATTTATTTAGATTTTAATTAATTTGATTATGAAAAAAGTCATTTTATAGTTTTAGATTAACTGTTAATGTTGTTCACACTTAAAGGTGCTGTAGGGAACTTTTGTAAAAAAATATTTTTGACATATTTGTTAAACCTGTCATTATGTCCTGACAGTAGAATATGAGACAGATAATTTGTGAAAAAATCTAGCTCCTCTGGCTCCTCCCAGTGCTCCTATTGCCATTTGCAGAAAATCATGCGCTCCCGGTAAAAAACAACCAATCAGAGCTGCGGTCCGTAACTTTGTTTGTGTTCAAAATGTAGAAAAATGTATATAATAAGCGAGTACACCATGAATCCGTTTTCCGAACCGTGTTTTTAGCTTGTCCTGAATCACTAGGGTGCACCTATAATAAGTGTTTATATTCGGACTATTTTAGATTGCTTCGGGGGTACCGCGGCGGAGTAACCCAGTACCTTTGTGATTCTTCATAGACATAAACAGAGAGTAGTAGTTCCGGCTACGATGTTCTTCCGCAAGACGCAAGCAGTTCTGTTTATTAACCGCTAGAGCGTCAAAAGTTCCGTACCGCAGCTTTAATCTTGAACAAAATCTAAAAATAGGTTTATAATATCATCAGTAATTTCAGTTTTGGGTCATTTAAAATAAATATTGGCTATTATAATAAATTACATCAGGGCTTTATTTTTTATAATAGTCTTGAATACCAATTAATTCACTCAAATAAATGAATGCAATTGGTCAAAAATTCTGCTCCGCATATATTTAAGTACATAAATCATTGCTTTTATTCTGATTTTGTTGCTTTCCATTGCACCTCACTTTGTATGATGACTTTTATTGTGTCGCACCTGGTCAGGATGCAATTCATCAGCAGAGAGAGCGAGTACAAACTAAATGTGACATACACTACATTATGATGTCCGTCAGTGGTTGTGGCAGTAACAGTAAAAAGTTTAATGAGGTTCTTAAATGTTCTTTGTCTTGAAGAAAAATGAATGTACCTCCGCTTTGGGCGGATGCTGTGCACAGACATGCACACATACGTAAGACATAAGCAAACCTTAACGCTCTGTCCTTTTGTCTCTCCTTGAAGCATGATCACTGCCATCGCACACACCGAGTCACTGAGTTCCTCTAACACTGTAGGCAGCTGTGTTCACTAACACAAGTATCATTTGATGCACTATTATAAGCATCATTTACTGTAAGATGATCCAAGAGCTGATGAATATCAACACCGCGCAGGGCCATTTGGAAGCACTTTACTAGCTGTTCATGTATAGCAGGGTCCGAAAGTATATATATCTAAAAATATATATTTTATTTAACTTTCCTAAATGTTTTTGTTTTAAAAAAAAAAGTAAATTCAAACTTTTGGACTTATTCCTCACTTGTATAAATGAATTAAAAACCTGTTAAAGTCTGCAAATTTCTTTCGCTTCAAGAAAATACATTTATCAATCATATTTTAATTTATTTGGTATTGTATACATAGCTTTTTTTTATAAGACTATTATTTAAGAATTCATAATTTTTTTTAGATGTTTTATTTTATATTCAATGCTTTTTGTTGTTGTTGTTGTTTTAGATTAATGTTAAAGAGCCCTGCACATGAAATGCATACATAAATATGTATCGTGACCATGAATTAAGAATTTCTTTCCCCTTGTTTTAGTCTAGTCCACAAATTAATCCGTTCCCTCATTTTAATTAAATGAAAATAGGGAATGTATTAATACAACGTGACCACAATTTACTAAAGTGAGAATTAATTAATCGTGGAAAAAAATCATTTGTTAAAACGATTGAACTAAAATTAGGGAATATGTTCCCAAAGGCTGACATGAACAAAACCTGATGAGCGTCTTGTGCTTCAGTGGACTGTCTGATCGAAGAGTCTCATGATCAATGTCACTAATGCATTTCTCTTGCATTTGATGAGTGACCTAGAAATAATATATTATATAAATATATATTATATATATATATTTTTTTCATTCCAATCAAAATCATCCATTTTGATTCCATTGCATCTCAGACGTTTGAGGGCCACTGTATATCACATGTTTCGGCCGAGCCAAACGCTCACAAACATCAAACCATCAGAATAAACACAGGAGACCTGGGCTTTATGTCTTGCACAGAGACACTGCCATTCCCCTTCCTGGCCTCTCTTTAGCCTTAAAACCTCCAAATATTCAAGCTAATCACTAACAGCAAAGAACTGCCACTCATAATAATGTCCTTTACCTTCGACCACACCACCCTCTATAAATACCATCCCCTTTGACCCCAGCGACTTTGTACACATCTGCCCTTTAACCCCTGAACCCTTCCAGATTCAGCTGAACCCTCTGACCTGTTTCCACCCATAACTGTTCACTAAGCAAGTGTTTGCTCATTTGTAGTATTTTCATTGATCTAAAATTTGCCTTTTTGTATTTAACCGTTTTATACTGTACCTGATGTGATTGGTTACTTGCCTATATTTTTTCTGAAGGTGTTCAGAAATGTATATTTAAGCATTTTTTAGTTTTCACCCTAAATGCAACTTGCAGTGTGCAATATTTGTAAACAATTGACTTTGTCCATTTATAATTTCAGCTGGAAAGTACTGTAATACGATGAAAACAGGAAATTCAAGATCAAAATTTTTCCTTCAAGGTTAACCTGATTAAACAAAATCTTGTAAAACAAAGTCGTTTTGTGACCGACACAATTCAAGATGCATATTGCATCTTTCAGACAAAATAAAAATGTCCAATCTTGGTATGTGTTGTGTTAAGTCTGTTCAGAAATGTCTATGTGTGCTTTTCCCAGAATAGACCTGGATGTGGAGGTTGATTTCAATTAACCCCATTTTTCAAATCCATCAAAGGTTAATTAGCAATTTCAGATGCAGTGGATAACAAAACAATAAACAAACAGCTTGGTTAACTCTACCCATTAAACTTTAAGTTGCAAAATTAAACTAAAACATGTTAATTATTTGTCATCGGTGGAGGCAAGTATAAAAGCAATTGTGTCTCAATCACTCCACAATCCAATCAACACTACACATTTAATCCCATAAGAAATCCCAACATGCACCTGTCTTCAGTTTAAGCTTGTTTTCTTACCACAGACAGGGTTAGATACACTCTGGTTTTTATCATTTATTTCTTTAAAAAATGAAATGATAATTTCCAACCCAAGAATATTAAATGTACATCTTATTCATAGCATTACATATCTAACATCCAGGAAAAAGGGTTTATACACAGAATAGAGGATTGTGGGTAAACAATATACAAAGACAGATCTACTTTTAAAAGTTAGACTTAAAACAAGCTCCTCTGAAGGACTTGACTTAAAATCTGAATTTACTCCTGGTTTGTATCAGGATGTACAATCCTCATAAAATGCCTTATGATACACAAATGACATCATTTTTTTGAAAAGATTGTCAAGCTGTCATGGTTTTGATCTCAGAGAAAGATTTTTAACCGATGGCTTGAGGTTTCTCTGTTTTGTGAAAACCTGCATCAACATCAAAGTGTTCTCGTTGACAGCAGAAACTAAATGAGCCCGTTATTCATTTATAATAAAAACAAAAGTGGCATGTATGAAGATGAACGTGTACAAACGAAAGTCGTGTGCCACTGTGAATGGTCAAATCAGCGTTGAAAATGTGGCTTGTTGTTTGAAAATGGTTTGAATGAAGTGCTGATGTGTCCAATGTGCAGTTGAGAGAGAGAACTGAAAATTGTGCTCTGTTTATGTTGCTCATCAGAGGTCAACTCTTCTTGGATTTTGTGCCGAAACCACAGACAGTTCAGATGGGTCCTGACAGTTTTTAGGTGGCCAAACATGTGCCTGAGCGAGAGGGTTTCTGCTAATGACCAGCTGCAGATGCTCTCCGGCCTCTGTGATCAATGGCACGGCGACACAACAGTCAAAATCACGTGTCCTTGCATGATTGACCTGTTAAAAATAGTCAGAAACAAAACCAGCAGATTGAACTCTGGGATTTAAAAAGTAATTTATTCCTGTGATGCACAGCTGAATTTTCACCATCATTACTTCAGTCTTTAGTGTCACGTGTAACACTAAAGACTGGTAAATAACATTTCTTATCAAATGTTGTGGTGCATCATTTTTGTGGAAACTGTGATGCATTTTTTTTTTGCATTCTTTGATGAATAGAAAGTTCAAAAGAATGGCATTTATTTGAAACAAATCAGTATAAATGTCTTTACTTTCACTTTTGATCAATTTAATGCATCCTTGATTAATAAAAGTATTCATTTCTCTTTAAAGAACAATCTATATATATATATATATATATATATATATATATTTTTTTTTTTTTTTTTTTTTTTAACACCGACACCATGAGGGTGAGTAAATAGCAACATTTTATATTTTCAGGTGAACTGTCCCTTTAAGAAAAAGTCAGCCGAAAGAACACATCACCTGTAGGATACGATCATATGAGCGTAATCCAGCTTGGTCTGCAGGCCCGTCCGGACGGATCATGTTCACATAAACACCCTTTTCTAGCAAACTGTCAGACACGCTGAACCCAAAATCCCTGCTGTCAACATCCTTCTGTACACAGATCTGAGACAGAGGGAGACAATGATGATCTGACAGTCTTTCAGTTGTGATTTCAACCGCCGGGAAAGTCATCATTACCTTATGAAGCTCTAATGGCATGGATGGGCTGGTGTCCTGCATGTCTTCTGGTACAGCTGTGTTCTCTGAGGTCCTCTCTGGGCTCAATGCCAGAGCTTTGGTCCTTCTTTCATTCTGCTTCTCGCCGTCTTTTCCTAAACTGAGCGTGCTACCTGACATTATAGTAGCCTACAAAAGAAGGAAAACACTCCAATACAAAATGCACCACATTTCGACATGCAGGACTAACATGAATGGTGACGTTTGCTGAGATATAAATATCGGTCGGTCTTGTTCTACTAAGAGTTATAAATACTCTATGGTTTTGGTTACTTACATTGTTATAAAAAAAAAATTTGGTTAAAAATGGCTTATGTTATGCTCTTCAGCTCCCTGAGGGTGCATTTATTTGATTAAAAATACAGTAAAACTGTATAAATACAGCAATATTGTGAAATAATCATAAAAAATAAAGGTTTTCTGTTTTAAAACATAATGTCATTTTTTTTTAATTGAAATTTCTACATAATCTGAAAGCTGACTAAATAAGCTTTCGACTGATGTATGGTTTGTTAGGATCAGACAATATTTTGCCGAGATACTATTTGAATATCTGGAATCTGAGGGTGCAAAAAAAAAACCCGAAATACTAAGAAAATCAGCTTTGAAGTTGTCCAAATGAATTATTAGCAATGCATATAAATCAAATACTAATAAAAAATTATGTTTTGACATATTTACGGTAGGAAATTTACCAAATATATTCAAGGAACATGATCTTTACTCAATATCCGAATGATTTTTGGCATAAAAGAAAAATCTATATTTTGACCTATACACTGTTATTATTTTTATTTTTTTTGCTATTCCTAGAAATATACCCCAGCGACTTAAGACTGGTTTTGTTCTCCAGGGTCACATTTAAAAAAATAATTTATTCCTGTGATGTAAAGCTGAATTTTCAGCATCCTAACTCCAGTTTGAGTGTCACATGATCTTTCAGAAATCATTCTGATATACTGATTACTTATAATAAAGACTTACTTAAGGTAGAAAATCTTTTCTATCATGGTATAGATTTTGGTCATGTTCCCCACCTCTACATAACAAACTGGGAGCAGCTAGAAAGCGAAACATGATGTTTTAACAATCTAAGCACATAGACTGTATATAAAGTAATGATTCACCTCAAGTTCCCGCAAGATTTCCGATTGGCCGCAGGTCTCCAGGTCCTGAAGAGCTTGTGACCAATAGTTCTCCTGAGCTTCTGTATTGTTGTGCTTGTGACAGCGTGCAGGACTGACAGATCTGTGTCAATGCAAAGCAACCTGGGTAATGTAAGGCCAGGTGTACTATTGGAAACGGAGCTCTCTCTCTCTCTCTCTCTTTATGAAACTGAACTGTACACTGTGCTATAACAAAAGCTGCAGTTAGAGAAAGAGAAACACAGATGTGTCAGAAGAGGCCATGAACTAATTCCGGCAATAAAAGAGTAAAATGATTAAAATGAGCGATAAAAAAGAAGCAGACAAGGGCGGATGACAGCGAGTGGCCCACGGATGATTAGTAAGGCAGACGAGAGACAGAAAACCTGAGAAAAAAGTAGAAAAGAGAAGTGTAGGAGCATACAGAGACTGGAAGCAAACAGGCTAGTGGTTTCTGTGCTAGACTGTGAGCATCTTTAACAAGCGTTTAGCCACAGAAACCAAAAGTGCAACAGAAAAAGTGTATGCCATAAACGATTTACAAAGAAAGGCCATTCACTTTGCACTGGATCATAAAAATCACCAACAAATTGTCTAATTTAACCAATGTGGGAGAATCTCATACCGTAAAAAAAAAAAAAAAATAGAAAAAAACCAAGATTTATACCTGTATTACGGTAAATACATTTTTTAGTACTCGCTAGTCATTTATAATGTTTCAAAAGATTTCTGTCTCAGATAAATGCTGTTGTTTTTGACTTTATATTCATCAAAGAATGTATCAGTTTCCTAAAAAAAAATATGAAGCAGCACAACTAGTTTTCAACATTGATAATAATCAGAAATGTTTCTTGAGCTGCAAATCAGAATATTAGAATGATTTCTGAAGATCATGTGACACTGAAGACTGGAGGAATGATGATGAAAATTCAGCTGCGCATCACAGAAATAAATTACATTTTAAAAAGTATTGTAACAATTATAATAACATTTCAATATTTTTACTTGGTGGTCATAACATTAAAAAAAATCTTACTGACCCCAGTTTTTTTACGGAAGAGTACATAATTTGTTATGATTTGTTATGAAAAAAAAAGAAAAATCTTAAACTTGTAAAAAAAATTGTAATACAAATGATTAAACTGATGTATGAATGTGTTATAATTTAAATAATGTATCTCTGTATTATGACCTGTACATGTTTCATGAGATTCACCGGTATGTTTCATTCTTAAGTGCATATACATGGAAAATTATAATTGACAAACCAAAAGAAAGAATAACATCCACGTGATTTTGTGTTAGCAACCAAAACTATAAAACAAGCAAGAAATGTTCTTATGCTCAAAAAGAAATCTGCTGTTAGGCTTCTTAACCTCCAAGTTCCTGACTAGGATCTCGAAGATATTAAAGTTACTGTACCAATAGAATCAAGCCGTGTCCCTAAACGAACTCTCACCCAGAGTATGTCCAATCCTCCTCACCCAGCCTCCCATCATGCACTGCAGGACGGGGGGCGTGTCTTCTGGAGATCAGTGGGCTCCTGTGATTGGTCTGTCTCCAGTCATTGGGATGAAGAGTGAAATCAGACGCCTTATGAATATAGACACCTGAAAATAAAGGTTTGGGTTTGATTATGCTCACACACAAGTTCAATTTGAGAGCTCTGATGGAGGGGAAGATTTTCCAGAAATAATGACTATAAAGAATATAGTGTCCTGTATTTATGGATCTTTTACAGTCCTTTTGGAGCCTGAAAGCATTTAGTGACAAAAAAAAAGTTTCTTAAAACTTGCTAAACTTAATCTTTTGTATTCAACAGAAGTTATACATGAATGGATAAATGATATTAGATTTTTGGGTGAATAATCTCCAGTGTTGCCGGTTGGACTATTTTAAAATTGACATCACAGAAAAAGTTTCACAAATGTGGGATTTGGGTTTTTGGATACTTTTATAATGTACGTCAGCTGGCAAAAGATCATTTAAAATATCAGACAGGATTTTTATTTCCTGTATGAAGACAAACGATTCTTAAAGGAATTGGGGAAGTAGAAGAACAGTAAGCATTTAAAGACAAAACTAGCTAAAAGACCATTTCTATTTAGCTTTTTAAACAATTGATTAAGCAAAGTGCTTTAAAAATATATAAAATAGACAATTATAATCAAAGAAAGAGTAAAATAATTAAGAGTATCTATTTATCAAATATTTTATTCCATATATATATATATATATATATATATATATATATGATTTATAAAATACAGAATATTTAGATTAGCACAAAAACAAAGTAGTGTAGCTAAATTTATACAAATAATAATAATAAAAAAATGATTATATTAAATGAAAATTTATTTTATGGGAATCCTGCAGCTGTAAACTGTGACTGGATGTGGGAGAAAATAAGTTAGTTTTCATTCTTTTGGGGCAGGTTTGGGTCATTTTTTGGTTTTACATTTGTCTGGCACCTGGCAACCCTGACTATCTCTTTAATTCTCCAAGGCTCCTTCACTGACCTCAATAAAAGGAAACTCTTAGGACAGATTACAATCCAGGCACAGTCCTCGCCCACTTGAGTCAAATGAGTCAATTAACCCTTGCTGACCTTAAGTTTCAGCCAATGTCAACATTCAATTATGTTTCTCATCATCTTCCGTACCTTGACTTCCATAGCCGGGATCTAAGGCCGAACTATCCCACGAGTCCATGGCTGAATCCAGTCTGGGGGGTGTGGTCGGGCGATGAAGTTCTGAGTGTTTTCCTCTCCTGAGAGAATCTGAGCGATCGTCTTCCATGTCACTGACACACGAGGCCGTCCTGGACGGGCTGATCCTGTCCGACTCCAAAAGTGCTGGAAAAAACAGATGTGGGTCAGGACGACAAGCACTGATGCATTATTCATGAAGATGCTTTTCCTAGTGGATTACATGTCGGAAATGTTTGCATGCACTTTTCCAGAGCACACACACACACACAGATCTAAATTCTGACACTTACGTTCAGATCGCTTCTTGATCTTGAGTGTAACCGTGTCTCCGGCGGTCTGCAGCAGGTGGATGGCCTCGCTCAGAGGTTTTCCCTTGAGACTCGTGTTATTGATGGCCAAAACACGGTCACCGATATGAAGAGCACCAGTCCTTTACACATAAAAACACTTACTGCATTGCAGTCCCCAGTCCATCACATGTGAGACTGCTGCTCAAGATGTCAGAAGATGTGTGTTATGAAACATGCAGGTCGGAGTATGTATTATTCATGTACTTCTGCATGAAACACTGGATGGGGTTGTGAGTGTTTGTGTGCACCTGTGCGCCAGGCCGTTGCGGGTCAGACTGGAGATCAGGATGGGGTTGAAGGGCTCTTCAGTGCCTGAAATGGTGATTCCAAGAGGACCTCCGTGTCTCTTGAGTTCTACTGTGAATATGACTGAACCGGACGACTCGAATTCATCTGCAGTAAACAAATACACAAAA
Organism: Carassius gibelio; assembly: GCF_023724105.1. Lineage (NCBI taxonomy): Eukaryota > Metazoa > Chordata > Actinopteri > Cypriniformes > Cyprinidae > Carassius > Carassius gibelio. Next base: position 24,566,219 of record NC_068378.1, on the reverse strand, counting down.
ATACACAAGTTAAAATATCCCCAGTACATATAAGAATTTTAAAGAGTACACACACACACACACAGACACACACACTCACCCAGGTTGTCTTCGTCTTTCTGAATCCGCAGTTTGACCATCCCCTCGGCCTGCTGGAGGACCATCATGGCCTCATCCATCCCACAATTATCCAGCCGAACATTATCAATAGCCAGCAGGCGATCACCCGGCTCCAGGGTTCCTATTCTATTATAAAAGGTCATTTCACATCAGTATCTTTCAATCAGTTTTTAATGTCAAAGAATGTTCATCAAATTAATTGTTGTAATGTGCTGTTGTAACCTGTGTGCAATACTGCCTCTCTGTATCTCCGAGATGATCAAAGGTTTTCCTGGCTTCTTGCTCTCTGCAAATCAGAATTCATTTGTAGTAGACAGATTTATTTTGCAAAAATTTAATACAATTACCACTTCAAATTTGTATTAAATAGAGAGCGTTGAATGCTGGTTGCATTTGAGCTGTAAATTGTTCTAGGTCAACAGCGCCCCCTTTTGGTCATCACTCACCACTGATCGTAATGCCCAGCTCCACTCCACGTCTCTTGGGCAACTTAACCTGAAATGTGCCACTACTGGGAATCACTGATTCTGTGAGATACACACACAGAAATATATACAGCAAAAACCCGTGGTTGCGTGTTCAGATCACAAATTTTAAAATCAATTTGCATCTCTGATCTTTCTTTGTACCTGCAACATCAAACTCCACCTCCAGTATGACCTTATTGGCCAGTGCTGCATCTCGGAGCAGCTGATTGGCTTCTTCCAGTGTTCCATCCTCAGTGAGAATTCCATTAATGGAAAGAATTCTGTCTCCAATTTGTAACACCCCACACCTGAAAAGCAAAAATATACAGCACACATTAAAATAAACACAGACACGTGTCAATATGTTGCATAATTTCATAATTGTGACTTTTTTTTTTTCTCTCAAAATTATAAGTTTTTCTAGCAATTCTAAACTTTTTTTAAGGATATAATCTCAGAATTGCGATTAGTGTTTCTGCCACATAATAGAAAATAAAGGTAGCAAAAAGTCAGAATTTTAAGTTAAAAGTTACAAATGACCTTTTTTTAAAATTTTGCAGAACATTATAAGACATTATTCAATGATTAAAATATTTAATAATAACGATAATATATAAAGATGACAATGAACAATAGAAAAAACGACAGACAATCATCATCGTAATAAATCTAAAAATTGTGTTTCATTCTTTTATGCTCAACAAGTCTGCATTTATTTGACAAATACATTCAAAAGAATGTGAAATATTACAATTTAAAAAATCACATTTATATTTCAGTGCATTTAAAAATTTATTCCTAAGACGCAAAGCTGAATTTTCAGCAGCCACTGCTATTATTAAAATCAATGTTGAACAGTTGTTTTAGGATTCTTTGATTAATAGAAAGTTCAAAAGAATAGAATTTCTTTGATGTTGAATTATTGTATAAAACAGATTCTAAACACCTCTGTGGTTTATATCTGGTTGTAGGTTTCTATTTTGATAGCTTGTCTTGGTACTGGGTCAAATCAGCATCTGAGCTTTCTCTCATGCTGTAAAGCTTGTGTGTGTGTGTGTGTGTGTGTACATGTACATACATCTCTCCAAAGGAACTAAATGCACTAGACAAAGGCTTCAGCATCCATGGCGTCTACAGTTTGACAGCTCAGATCAGCGGCGTCCTCTCACCTTTCAGCAGGTGTGTCAGGCTCTATAAAGTGAACACAGGCAGGCGCTGACAGCGGTTCAGTAGCAAACACTTCCCCCTGTAACTGCAGGCCGAATCCAGTAAGAGGATCTCCTCTCAGAAGCACCTCGCTGGTTTCGACATGCACCACCTGACCGCCAGCGCCCACTGTACTCGTCGCCAGAGACACTGAGAGAGAAGGATTCATAAAATTAAATAATTATTTGGCATACAGTAATGTAAAGTGGATCTAAAAACCCTTAATCATGGGAAAAAAACTAAAACACTGATGTCCAACCTTGAGTTTACTTTGTGTGTGTGTGTGTGTGTTTCTTTTTCAATTCTTTAACAGCACTGTAAGACATTATTTAACAATTAAAATATTAAATAAACTGATGATAAATTAATAATGATAGATAAATAATGTTAATTAACCAACAAACAAACAATTCTTCCCAGGTAATATTGTTTTTTAGCTATGACTAGCAACTTGGGGCGTTAATATAGAAAGTATATTGGCTACTTTAGTGTTGTTTAGTGTTGTTAATATAAAAAATTATATTATTTTTATTTCTTTTACACTCTGCAATAACATTATGTTTAAAAATAATGATAAACAAATAACTCGTCCTCAAAGTAAGATTCATTCGAGTTCATTAGGGACATTCATACAGAAAATATATTATATTTTAGTTTTTCCCAATTGTAACATAATTACAATTGTTCACTTTTTAAATTATTCATTGATTTAAGACAATCAAATTATACATTAGGTGACTCACAATAGGCTTTGAGATGCATTTCTGAGGAAAACTGGAGAAAGTAGTTTTTTTATGAATTAAATTAATTTAAATTACAAATTTCTCTTTTATAAATTTAAAGCAATAGTTGAAAATCAATGACTATGATATTTTATAATTGTCAAACACTGTTAAAGACTTCTGGAATACTGTATTCACTGTATACTCAAAATAGTGTTTCTCTTTTTGTCTAGATGTCAGAAACAGCCACATTAAATGAGAGACAGTGATACTAAACTGGACGTAAGGCAGAGATGAGACATAAATCTGTATATGAATGTGCTCACAGGAGCTCTTGTGGTCTCTTCTGCTTGGTCTCCGCTTGGTGTGGGTGCAGCGAGGGCTGGACGGGTAGGAGGGCAGGGTGCTACTGGGATAGGTGTTGGGGTTCGTCGACTGGGTGCCACAGCTGTAACTGTGAAAGCCTGATGTGTTTGCAGAGATGCCAGACGTCACAGCTGGAGGAGAAAAGAGTTGAGATCGAATGTGCTGGAATCACCATGTGTTACTGGTACATGTGGAATGGAATACTAACAAACCTTTGGTATGAAACATGAGTGACAGCCAGTTTAATTATAGCAATATGTATTTTTAATCAGTATTTAAATTACTGTAAAACTGCTTTAAAACAGCATAGTTTGGGAAATTGGAATACAAATAAATATACCATATTCCTTGACTTTGTCTGTTTTTTTTTTTTTGTTTGTTTGTTTGTTTTTACTATAAATACAAATGAAACAATAAATAAATAAAAAATTAAAAAAACAAAAAGAAAAAGTAAATAAAATATCAATTACAAAAAATATTAAAACAATAAATTTAATAAGTATATAAAAATTTATAAATAAAAATGAAAATAAAGTAAATAAAAATGAGAATAAGTACAATAATAAAAGTCAATATGTAAATGAAATTGAAAAATAAAGATCATGAATAAAGAAAATAAAGTAAAGAAAATGGATAATAATGCAATAAAAAGAACATGTAAGAAATGAATAAATGAATATATATATATATATATATATATATATATATATATATATATATTAATTTTTATTTTAAATATATAAAACAAAAAAATAAAAAAGAATGAAAGTCATTGACAGACGATATTATTTTCAGTGAATCTGCCACAGAGGAAATCAAGTGTAGTTGCAAAATGTATTGTGGGATCCAGTATTCCACACAATGTGCTCTGCTGAAGGCAGAACATTTTTTGTAAATGCACTACAGTAGGTCATCAGGTATTTATTCATACAGACAATTTGCACCATGTGCACACAGTATACAGTATTGTTCAAAATAATAGCAGTACAATGTGACTAACCAGAATAATCAAGGTTTTTAGTATATTTTTTATTGCTACGTGGCAAACAAGTTACCAGTAGGTTCAGTAGATTGTCAGAAAACAAACAAGACCCAGCATTCATGATATGCACGCTCTTAAGGCTGTGCAATTGGGCAATTAGTTGAAAGGGGTGTGTTCAAAAAAATAGCAGTGTCTACCTTTGACTGTACAAACTCAAAACTATTTTGTACAAACATTTTTTTTTTCTGGGATTTAGCAATCCTGTGAATCACTAAACTAATATTTAGTTGTATGACCACAGTTTTTTAAAACTGCTTGACATCTGTGTGGCATGGAGTCAACCAACTTGTGGCACCTCTCAGCTGTTATTCCACTCCATGATTCTTTAACAACATTCCACAATTCATTCACATTTCTTGGTTTTGCTTCAGAAACAGCATTTTTGATATCACCCCACAAGTTCTCAATTGGATTAAGGTCTGGAGATTGGGCTGGCCACTCCATAACATTAATTTTGTTGGTTTGGAACCAAGACTTTGCCCGTTTACTAGTGTGTTTTGGGTCATTGTCTTGTTGAAACAACCATTTCAAGGGCATGTCCTCTTCAGCATAGGGCAACATGACCTCTTCAAGTATTTTAACATATGCAAACTGATCCATGATCCCTGGTATGCGATAAATAGGCCCAACACCATAGTAGGAGAAACATGCCCATATCATGATGCTTGCACCTCCATGCTTCACTGTCTTCACTGTGTACTGTGGCTTGAATTCAGAGTTTGGGGGTCGTCTCACAAACTGCCTGTGGCCCTTGGACCCAAAAAGAACAATTTTACTCTCATCAGTCCACAAAATGTTCCTCCATTTCTCTTTAGGCCAGTTGATGTGTTCTTTGGCAAATTGTAACCTCTTCTGCACATGCCTTTTTTTTAACAGAGGGACTTTGCGGGGGATTCTTGAAAATAGATTAGCTTCACACAGACGTCTTCTAACTGTCACAGTACTTACAGGTAACTCCAGACTGTCTTTGATCATCCTGGAGGTGATCATTGGCTGAGCCTTTGCCATTCTGGTTATTCTTCTATCCATTTTGATGGTTGTCTTCCGTTTTCTTCCACGTCTCTCTGGTTTTGCTCTCCATTTTAAGGCATTGGAGATCATTTTAGCTGAACAGCCTATCATTTTTTGCACCTCTTTATAGGTTTTCCTCTCTCTAATCAACTTTTTAATCAAAGTACGCTGTTCTTCTGAACAATGTCTTGAACGACCCATTTTCCTCAGCTTTCAAATGCATGTTCAACAAGTGTTGGCTTCATCCTTAAATAGGGGCCACCTGATTCACACCTGTTTCTTCACAAAATTGATGACCTCAGTGATTGAATGCCACACTGCTATTTTTTTGAACACACCCCTTTCAACTAATTCAACTAATTGCCCAATTGCACAGCCTTAAGAGCGTGCATATCAGGAATGCTGGGTCTCATTTGTTTTCTGAGAATCTACTGAACCTACTGGTAACTTGTTTGCCACGTAGCAATAAAAAAATATACGAAAAACCTTGATTATTCTGGTTAGTCACATTGTACTGCTATTATTTTGAACAATACTGTACATGTGCTACAAAAATAGTTAAGAGCATTAAAATGCTATGATAATATGATATGCTTAAAACTGCACTATTACATCTACTTTCTATATTTAACGCACAGTTCCTTATGTAGACGTGCACATGGGGGACACTCACATCGGTGTGAGGGTGTAGGGGTGGTGTGACTCCAGGCCGAGGGTGTCTTTTGGAAAGGTGGAGGAGTACTGATGCAGTTGTCACTAGAGTCCCACTGATGCTGACTTCTCCTCTGGACATGCACTGCAGGGAAACCACACACAAAAAACGGGCGGTAAATGGGTTATTTCTGCCAAAAATAAGCTTATGTTACAGCACTTAGGCTGATATGATCTGATGTGGACTGATCCACACTGCTTCACTGATCACTGACATTCACAGGGACGAATCAGAGACGCTGCTCACAGGCACTTCATACACAGCACATTTATTCCATCCTTTTCTTTTTCTCTCTCTTACATTTCCGGTCCAGCACTTGTAAGGCCGACAGCAATGGAAAACCATCTTAAAACTCTCTTTCACTCACAATTAGAACAAATGCTCTGCAAGAAAGAAAGAGGACATTGTTTTGGATTGTGACAAACGGTTTCTTGTGACAGTAAGCAGCTTGTGTCACTAACGATGCTTAATTAGGCATGCATCATGTCCCGCTCAGCAGACCAGCTGTTTAGACAGAGATAAATCTGCACGTCAAAGAGCTCATGTGCCTTGCTTTTCCTTCTATTATTCTGCTGTCTTATAAGCAGCTATTGCAACTATTTTTCTTCTGGGTCCTAAATACTAAGTTGTGTCAAAGAAGACCACAAACAGAAAAAATAGTCATGCTTTTAAGAGCCTCAACATTTTTTACCAGACATACCTTAACCTGCTGATTTGGCTGAACATTACACATTCTGGCAAATATGGTTGATCATACAGGTATTCATTTCAAATATAATAACAAACAAATAAATACATGTTCATTTAGCTTTTTTTCTGATGGATCTTAAAATAGATCACATTTAATATTAATTACATAGTAGGTCATACAGGATTCAGAAAAATAGAAAATACATACAAACATATTCAAATATCATGGAATTTCTGTTTTTACTGACAAATGTGTCAACAGTAGAGTAAATTAAAAGTATTGAAAAAAATTATGAAGCTGAAATATTTTTTTTGTAAATATTTTTTCATTCTAAATATTATATAAAAAATTCAAGAATATAGATAGAACTTAAAGAAAATGTATACACACACACACACACACACACACACACACACACACACATATATATATATATATATATATATATATATATATATATATATATATATACTTTGATGCATGGGAATTACAAAAAAACTAAAACTGAAATAATAATTTTTAAAAACTCTAAATAAAAAAAATTAAACTACAAAAACTAAATGACAACAGCATATGAAATTACTAAATTGTAAAATAAATTTATGATCAGAAAAGCACACCAACATAATTTACTATTTCTGCTGTATGCTACATGCATGATTTTTTCTGTATGCATGGATGATGTACTACATGTTAAAAATGTGCAGTGTACAACAGAGCACATTGAGGGGAAAATGCATCCCACATTGCAGTGCAATCATTTGTGAATCAACCAAGACTCATTATTAGATCAGAAGCCCAAGGGATCAGATATTTTTATTTAAAAGTGTATTAAAATTCCAAAATAACAAGGATGACTTCTGGGATGATATTTGAGAACCAGATGCAAATCAGTGAAGGATCATGTGACACTGAAGACTAGAATATAATGACTGGTGAAAATTCAGCTTTGCATTACAGGAATGAATCACATTTTAAAATATAAAATTGTGACTTTAAATTGTAAAAATATTTCACTGTTTTTACTGTATTTTTAATCAAATGCAGCATTGGTGAGCATAAGAGACGTATTTCTCTACATTCCTCAGTTTTCAGTTCTGCAGTATATAATCTGTGTGCATGAAAAATGACTCCACATATGAGATTAATCTCTGACAGACAATGAGCTGCCCAGTGAGCTCAAGCTTGAGCTAAAGAGGATGCAGGTGTTCAAATCACTTTATAACTGCTGTGCGTCTGTTCATATCTCTTTTCTAGAAAATCTCATGATACAGTCAGAATGCAGTTTTCTAGTAACATAGTAAAGCCAGAGTGAAGGCTCTGATCTCATGGTGTGTGTGTGTGTGTGTGTGTGTGTGTGTGCGTGTGTGTGTGTGTGTCTGTGCTCTGCATATTAAGAATGACTCATGATCCTTGTAAGAAAGTGGCCCAAAGCTGGACGCCAACAACCACTTCAAATCCACACTGGCACAAATAAAGGTCAAAGAAAGACAGAAATAGAGAAGAGAAGGAGAAATGAAGATGAGACAAGGAAAGAATCATGCAAGGACAAAAGTGTAAAGCAGCAGCTGTGAAATGAATTCATATTGTAAATATGGAGCGTAAACATGAATAGGATATCAATAAAAATATAGCATTGATGCTCTTTTTGTACTAATGCTAGTGGACAGGAAATCAGCCTTGATAAATACATCATTTACTGCTGACTGCGCAGTACTGTTTTTAGGATATACAAATAGTATACAAAACAAAACATTTCAAACTGTGCTGCTTATTTTCCCCATATGAACTATGATGGGTTTAGCGAATATAAATAGTTTATCAAATACAAACATATAAATAACATAAAATATTATGGCAAAAAAAAAAAAAACCTACTGTTGTATGGTACTTTTTAAATTCAGTATACTGTAAGTGGTCTCCATATATAATAACTAACTAACTAAAAAATCTAAAAAGCAAACTCAATCTGGTGTAGCTAATCACCTTCTCAATGGCACACAAAGCAATTTGACTTTCAACTGTGATCAGCTCAGCATGAAAAGAGTTTTTACTGCCATGTTTCATTCCTTGGTAGTTTAATTGAAGCAAACAATCAACTGGTTGGCAAGACACTGTCGAAATACCTCCAGGATAAAGTCAGCAGATGGATACAAAAAATTCCGCTGTCAAAAAAAAAGAAGATATTTGGTACAACACAGACCCTCCCTGGATCAGGACGTCCCTAAAGACTCGATAAAAGAGCCGGAGGAAACTGGTCAGAGAGCCGACCAAGAGCAGAACTCTGAAGCAGTTGCAGGAATTTATTACAAAGAGTGGTCATTGTGTGCATCTGACAAAAATATCACAGATTTTCCACAAATGTGGCTTGTATGGGAGGGTTGAAGAAAAAAGCCACTCCTCAAGAAAGGCCACATGCAGTCAGACTGAGCTATGCCAAAACACACCGTGAATATTCTGAGGCAGATGAGACTAATGTTAAATCATTTAGCCTCAACACCAAACGATAGGTCTGGCGGAAACCCTATCCAGCTCACCATCTAAATAACAGTGTTCCTGAAGTACAGCATGGAGGTGGAGATGTCCTGTTATGAGGTGTTTCTCTGCAGTAGGGACTGAAGCACTCGTCAGGATAGAAGGAAAATGCATGGGGCAAAATATCATCAAATTCTTGAGGAAAATCTACTGCCCTCTGCCAGAAAATTGTCAGTGGGAAGCAGGTTTACATGCAACATGACACTGACCAAAAGCACACAGCAAAACTGAGCACACAGTGGTTGAAGGAGAGAAAGCTGAATGTCTTGCACGGCCTCTTCAGTGTCCAGACTTAAACCCCATTGAAAATCTGTGGAATGATTTGAAGACAGCTCTCTACAAACACTCACCATCAGATTGAACTAAACTTGATCAGCTGTTCAAAGAAGAGTGGACAAATATTGCAAAGTCTAGATGTGTGTGTTTAGTCCCAACGGACTAAAGGCTGTAATAGAAGCAAAAGATGGTTCAACAAAATACTGATACAAGCGGGTGATCCTGTTTCCAACTCAGTGATTCTGTTTTGTATGAGTTTTACTGAGACTGTAGTATTCCGTGAAAGAGGCTCTTATATATTGCAAAATGTAGTATCTAGGACAGAAAATGTACACACTATTAATTTCCATAATATGCATAGTCTGCACAGGAATACTATGTAAAGAGTATGGTAGTATGCTATTGCAAACATAGCCAAAGTAAAGCGGCTTGTGAATGAATTCTGCCAGACATGTCTAGATGATCTAAGCTTGTGAATATCATTTGAGTCTGTTTATGAGCTGTATGTGTTTGCAGACCTGTGTCATGTGAGCAGTGCTGAGAGGGCAGGATCTCTAGTTTGGTGAGCTCTGAGGAGCTGGACAGGAGCTGCTGAGCCTCCATCAGAGAGCAGTGCTCTGTGCTCATGCCATCTATAGCCAAGAGAATATCTCCCACATGCAAAGCACCACATCTGAGGCAAGAGAGAAACAGACAGCAGTGGCAACTAGGTGAGAAAGTCATTTGTGTGGAGCAAAGCAAGAAAAGAACAGAGTGAAAACAGTCACAAAAGATGGGAAGGTGTAAGGTAAAAAAAAAGAGAGAGAGATAGCAAGAGATAAGGATAGCTAAATATGTTTATTTATGAAGAATTATGCTTTCATTCTAATTAAATTAAATATAAAAAAATGTATTGCATGTGGATCTAAAACACAAACACAAGGTGACATAAAAATAAAATGCACATACTATAAAGATTTGTCATACTTAGCATTGGAATTATGGGAGATATGATGCAAATATAATATGATTTATTTATTTGTTTCATAGGGACAATAAACATTAATGCACCTTATAATCAGTAAAAAAAATTAAAAGCATAAAGTACAAAATATTGTATAATATAAATATAAAAATAAATGTACAATATATAGACAATATTTATATAAAATGATACAAATTCTCAAAAACTATTTGACTATAAGGTGTGCATTATCGGTGTATGAAGCTGTCAACCAACTGACCACATACTGACAGAATCTGCTTGGCTGATTTATCAATCCATCACTCTGTCCATGCTTTCATATTTAATTTATTAATGTATGTGTGTAGGTGATTCTTTACATAAAAATTTGTGCACGCATCTGGGTGTTCTCACCTGTCAGCAACACTAGCAGGTTTGATTTTCTGGACTGTAATGACCTGTTTGTTCCTGTAGATGGATGTAGTGAGACTTAGTCCCAGTACTGAACCTGCGGAGCGGGCAATGTCCACCTGCAGCGGCCCAGACGACTTCTGGACGGAGTCTGCCATGAGGTCAAGCCGGAACCAGAGAGAGACAGAAAAGAGTAGGGGATATTACATTTTAATTCAGATATGTACAAAAATATCTGAAGGAAGCTTTCCAGGTGTAAAGACAGAGATCTCATTGGTGCTTTGTCTTTCCTATGGGAATCTAGAGCGGAGTAGAATATGTTTCTACTCTAATTAAGGCCACATGAGAATATCTGTGCATACAGGCAAACTCAAGGGCATGTCTCTGTACACGTGTGCATCTGTGTGCATGCTCACCCATGACCATGATGTCATACTCGATGAGGAAGAAAGTCTCCTGGCTGCTCTGCATGATCAGGGTCAGAGCGTCAGCATGTTTCTGTCTGTTCACAGCAACACCGTTCACGCTCAACACACGGTCGCCCGCTCGCAGGGTTCCCTCTCTGACAGACGGAGAAACACGGAGAGACGTACGGAAACATACAAAGACAGCAGCAGAGATGAGAGGTAAATGCTAAAATAAAACAGTCCCATTTCAGGATTTCAGGATTTTTAATGATCAAAATGACTTTTCATGGAAATTGTATGATTTATTTTTATAAGTAGGATATCACATTTACCGTGTTTATGACACCAAAAAGCCTCATTCATGCATGTTTCTTCATCAGACTAATGTGTGTACAGACGACTTACGCAGAAACAAAAATGCAACATTTTGCTGACAAGTGTTAAGTTTCACATAAACAATACGCACTGTGGAAGTGTAATTATTATGCTAATCTAATTCTAATTCTGTGTGTGTGTGTGTGTGTGTGCACTTCAGGCTGTGTTCTACCCTTCTCACTCATTCTAATGTCATCATCCTATGCTTCAGTTACCATGTGCCCACAAAATACAGAATCTACACCAAATACATAACATCTCATACACAAAAACTCTATTAAGCCAGTGTATACACAAATAACCGACTGAATGCATGCATGCAGCACTGACACACACACAGAGGCAGAGAGCTTCATGATGATTCAGACATTCTGCTAATTAATAAACCGAGATGTCCTAAAGGACCTCATGTCTCACACACACCAATGATTTGAGTCATGGTGGTCTCACCTGTCCGCGGGTCCGCCGGGCCTGACGTAGGTCACTACTAGAGGTCGAGCCTTATGCCAGTCCTCATGAAAGCCCCCTGAAAGCATGTGAAACACACACCTGACATGTCAAGCCAATTGCCTTTAGTCATAAAATGCAGCTGAACACACTCCTGTTGCCCTTCAAAGAAATATCACACAAATGCTTTAAAATACATTTTTCCTTTTCCCTCAGTTTGTAAAAAAAAATTATGCACAGCGCTGAAGTAGTATTGAAAGGATTTCTAATTTTTTTTGTCAAACCAGACTATTTTAAATCTAAAATACAGTATTTCCTGTAAGTATCCCCTGAGATTTTAAGTTAATATTGTAATAATACAAGGAAACATCTGCTGTTAGTTAAGGGTCACATGACATGCAGAAAATCATTTCTTTAGTAAGTTTCATGTTTTTATATGAAATTATTAATTTATATGAATTTGAGATTTTTATGATTAATTTAATTATTAGCACAACCCCCATGCAGTTCCCTCATGAACCATTTTGCAAAAAACTGTTGTAATGAACCCGGAATATTCTTTATGATATAAGAAAATATATATATAGAGAGAGAGAGATGTATTTCAAGACATCATTGATGTAGTTTTAAATTCATAAATTCATTCATTTAAAGTAAAAAAACACATGAAATATTAATGTAAAGACATTTGAGTGTGTCTGATGGTGGTTTGGTACCTCTCAGAACAAAGCCAAAGCTGTTTCCTTCTTTTTCCAAGCACACTTCGATAGTTTTAGAGATGATGCCGCAGGGATTGCTGGGAGCTAAACACACAGAGAACAGCTTGTGTTAATGTCACAGGAGAATGAGGTACAGCGCTACACATTGAAATATTTTTACTTTAACAAGACCATAAACACCAATGCCACGTATTAGTCACATAAGAACTCTGAAGAAAAGGCTTTTACATATTCAGTTCTTCTGAAGTACTATTTTACCATGATCAGAGGTACTTTGATATTCACTAAAGAAAAATACTTTTTAACTGTCTTCAACATTTATATTAATAAAAACTCTTCTTGATCAGAAAATCAGCATATTAGAATGATTTCTGAAGAATCACGTGAAGCTGAAGACTGGAGTTATGGTGCAGAAAATTCAGCGTTGAATCAAAGCAATAAATTGCATTTTAACATATATTCAAATAGAAAACAGTTATTTTCAAATGTAATAACGTTTTGCAATATTACTGTTTTTACTGTATTTTTGATTAAATAAACACAGCTTTGGTGAGCATAAGAGACTTTCAAAAACATTTAAAAAACTTGCCGACCCCAAACATTTACTCATCAAGAGTCTGGAGTGAATGTGTATGTATTTGTGTCCGTACCGAATGGCGGCAGCTCGTACTCCACCTCCAGCACCACACGCTCACCGATGTTCTTCAGCATGCTGATGATCTCGTCATGTCTTAGTTTGGACAGGTTTATGCCGTTCACTGACTTTATGTAGTCCCCAACATTGAGTTGGTCACTCCTGCCACACAGATGCATATGGAAAACTTAACAGTGAAGTGATACATTTTGGAAACATGTTTCTGTTTAATATGTTTGGGTAAAAGTGTACAGAAACAGTAGAGCATGGCACTAGAAATGCCAAGGTTCAGTTAACAGGGAATGCAAGAACTGCATAAGTAAAAAAAATAAAAAATGCTAAAGAAGTTGCTTTGAATAGAAGTGTTCGCTAAATGTATAAATGAAAAAGTAGATTCATACAGGCAGATATTTATCCTTCACAAATACATGAAAAAGGCAACATTTATAGTAGTATGTAACTTACTTTTTGTCTCTAATTCTATTTCAAAACAATTACGTTTCATCAATGTATCAGTTTCCACAAAAATATTAAGCGATACAACTGTTTTCAACATTGATAATAATCAGAAATGTTTCCTGACCATCAATTCAGCATATTAGAATTATTTCAGGATTATGAAATGATGCTGACAATTCAGCTTTACATCACAGAAATAAATGACATTTTAACATATATTAAAATAGAAAATGGTTATTTAAAGTTGTTATAACATTTACTGTTTTTACTCTATTTTTGGTCAAATAAATGAATAAATCTTTCAGAAACCAACCATATACGGAAGGGTAGTGTATGAAAATCTATTATTGGCATTGACTTCACAATAAATGATTCTTATAGGCCGTAACTCTGTTATTCACAGATGCACTGATATGAAGACTGCACAGTCATCAACAAACTGCATCTGCTGCAGAAAGGTGTATTGTGCAGCAGGTATGTGCGCTGTGTGAGTGTATACATATGTGATGTTAGCAGAGCTGACTCCTCGTGTACTGTTGTAGAAGCTAATTTAAGCCGCTGTTGTCATCCAGCGCTGGGATTTTGCCTGTAAGCATCGCATTAACTTAGACAAAAGCACACGCTTGCAACCGACACAATGACGACACACAAAAGTAGTTCATTTACACATGAGGCACACAACCGAAGGCAAAACGAAACAACGAAAACATTTTGATCATTTTGTGATTCTGCATAATTATGCCTAGAGTTAAACAGCATTAACACACATAATAATTACACACTCGCACATCTGCGCTAGAGCTTCAGAAACTGATCAAACCATTAGCTGTAAACTACACGAGTTTAAATCACCTGGCTGCAAAACAAATGTTTGCAACTCTGCGTTCAGCAACATGCACATCAGTCCTGCGGCTGTCTACAGGTCAGCGCAACCATTCAACTAAAATCTTCCTTGTGTGTGACAGAGAGCGAGCGGTCACATTAGGCCTGCATCAGCCTGTCATAGTAGAGGCTGATGTGATGGAGCAGCCCACATCCTGAGGTCTCACACACACATGTTTGTTTTGTGAAAAGTGGGGACATCCCATAGGAGTAATGGTTTTTATACCGTAGAAACTGTATATTCTATCACCCTTCACCAACCCTACACCTAACCCTCACAGGAAACTTTACTTTCTAAAAAAACTCATTCTGTATGATTTATTTTGAATAATTGGGACATGGGTTATGTCCTCATAAGTCACCCTCTCCTTGTAATACCTGTGTCATACCCATGTCATTATACGGGGTTGTGTCCTGATATGACACAACAACAAGAGCACACACACACACACACACACACACACACACACACACACACAGGAGCAGCCCAGATCCTCAGGTTAAAGAGCTGTGTAAGTAAACATGGTGTACCACACACAATACACCAGTGCTATTTTAGCACTGCAATACTATTACAATTTTTATGATTATTTAGTTTTTTATAAATATTTAGATTTTTTAATAATTGTAACTTTTTGTAATTATGTTGCATTTTTGTCATTTTTATTATTTCTGGAAAATAACTTGTTAATAACTTGATATAGTATCATTAAGATAATAGTTTTGATTCACATTTTGTATTAGGTTTTATTTGGACCATTTTAATTTTACTTTAAGTTTTAGTAATTTGATTGCATTTATGTCATTTTATTCCAGAAAATAAGTCACACAGACTACACCAATGTTATTTTACTATCATTGGCATACTATTATAGGTTTGATGAATATTTTTAGTTTTATATTTTTCATTTTCATGATAGATTTTGTTTCTGTAATTTTGTTGCATTTTTTTTTTTTTACCTTAAATTTTCTGCTTCTCAAGATTATCCTTCAGGGGAAAAAACTCAATAACCTCTCAGAGATCTCTCTCAACAATCTCTCAAACTGTGTTCAGATTTGCCAAGATACCAAAGTCTTCTCTATACTAGTTTTAGTTTTTAGTTTATTTATAAAGCACCAATTAAAACAGCAAAAAACTGACCAAAGTGTTGTACACTACAAGATATTACATAAAATCCACACATAACACAAAAATACAAAACAGAACATCTAAGATTAACATATTAGATTAATTAAAAGCCATTCAGTTTTTTTTAGAAGAAACAAGACAAAGCTGCTACCCCACTGAAGCGTAACTGAGAACCCCATGAAGTCTTTTGTGCTGTGAAAGAGCCACTTTTGAGCAATGAAATGTTCTACTGGGAGTTGAGTGACTGATCAGCATGCATTTGTGTGTGTCACATCTGTTTCTCACCGGATCGCGAGACCTCCTGGTCTTAGGTTCGACACTCTTGGCTTGCCGTCCTTGTCACAACCTCCGGAGATCGTGAGGCCGAGACTGGTGCCCTCTTTTTTAATCAGTTCCACTGTCGTCACACCTCTCTGCTCATCTGTGCATACACAAACACACACAATAACCACACAGCCTTCACAGCAGGTAACTCACCCGTGGGTCCCCGGGGAGCTGGTGTAGCCGTGCATTGTGACATGAAAGTCAGATTCATTTAACCATTTCATGAAGGGCAGATGGTAGTATTGCAGTCTGGCAGAATAACTGGCTGTGTGTAATAAATATAATTACACATTATGGAAGCAAACCATGTCCAAAGAATCGTAAAAAATAATAATAATAATTAATGAATAATAAAAAAATTACTTATTACTGATGTGTTTTGTTGTTGTTGTTTTATATATAAAGAAAAAGAACAAAGCAGGTAAATTTGACTAAACTTTTCACATAAGACACTTAAAAGTGACCTAAAAGAGCTTCAGTTACATTCATTTCATTTAAAAGTTTGGGGTCAAATATTTTTAAATGTAGTCTCTTCTGCTCACCAAGGCTGCATTTATATGATAAAAAATATAGTAAGAATATAAATATTGTGAAATATTATTACAATTAAAAATAATTTGTATTTTGAACTGTAATTTATTCCTGTGATGCAAAGATGCATTTTCAGCATCATTAATCCAGTCTTCAGTGTCACATGATCTTCAGAAATCATTCTAATATACTGATTTGCTGCTCAAGAAATGTTTCTTAATATTATCAATGTTTTTACATTACACTGTAAAAAAATTAGAACAGGCTATTTGCTTAATAAATTATGGTGACAATATTGGAATCTACCTGAATAATTCATGTGAAATCTCCTAAATTAATTAATCTATGACACAATGAATTTAATATAATTAGTGAAATATGATCATTTATTTTGAGTTGGTTCTCAAAAGTCTGTGATTTTGTATTTGACCGAGATTTTTTGTACATTTTGGACATCTTTTTTATCATTTTTCATAGAATTATTTTGTAACAATGTAAAGGTCTTTACTGTCACTTTTGATAAATTTAACATCCTTTCTGAATAAAATTATTAATGTCTTTACATAATTTAAGAAAAATAGAAATACAAAAATATTAAGCATTCCAAAATTCACACTCTTGACATTTCTGAGCACCCCATTAAAGAGAAGATATTTTGTATGTAGAATCGAATTACTCTAATATTTATGACAGAATAAAAATAAACTGCTCAAAATTGTATGAAAAACTATGTTTTTATTGCGAAGAAATAGTGTAATGGTTACTAAGTTTAATGGTTTAAAATTATTTACTATTTACATAAATGTAAAATCTCTCTCTTTGATTCATTATGCATTATTTGTTCAATTGTATTTTTATTATAAAACAAAACGTACTTTTTTATATTTAGATTTTTTTGTCACAAACAACAAATATTCAATTAAAGAAAACAGAATTACAAATACTTTGTATTCTATAAATTTCAACTCATAACGGTTATGAGGACACCATTAAGGAGAATATTCTACTCAGTTTGACCAACCAAAGATAAACTATATGTGAAGCTCTTCTGATGCAGCCACTGCAATCCAAAGTGTGTGCTCATCTCTGCTGTTAAATCTCTACAGCTTCTGATAGTGAGTGTCAGTCTGGTAAATCAGTAGAGACTAATTAACTGACCTGATTCTTCACAAGCCCAACGGATAAAAAGAAAAGAACAGAGAGAACGACTGAGGGTTTACAGCAGCGGTCCGAAGAAACCAAATATCAGCATTATCACAGACTCTCTCACAGAGCTCCTTAATAAAGAGACTCGATCTAGAGCAAAACATGTCTGATACAGCATAGTGGTGTCATGTGAAGCATTAAAGGAACAGTTCATCCAAATATATATATATATATATATATATATATATATATAATGTTTTTTTTTTAAGTTTCTCAGGTCATTCAGGATGTAGATGAGTTTGTTTCTCAGATTTGCTGAAATGTAGCATTCTATCACTTGCTCACCATCGGATGCTCTGCAGTGAATGGGTGCCGTCAGAATGAGAGTCCACACTGCTAATAAAAACTTCACAATAATCCACACCACTCTGCAGAGGATCCATTCGTGAGCAAAAAACTTAATGCTCAATTTCTCCAAATCTGTTTCTATGATGAAACAAGTTCATCTACATCTTGAATGGCATGAAGGAGTGGAAATGTTCGGCAAATGTTCATTTTTGGGTGAACTGTTTCTTGAACAGCAGTTATCGGCAGGTTTCAGTTCTTCTGGTTCACATGCCAACTTACCAGCAATGCTACTCCTCTTGTTGAGCCCACTGCTGTCACTTGCAGTATCTTTGTTTCCCTTTGTATATGGGACATCATCTGAAACATGAAATGATCAAATACATTATGATATTGAGAAAGGCAGTTTACTGAATAATTAGACTTGGATTGTTTGCGTTTGACAACATTTAGAATTATAAACATATAAATAAATAAATAAATAAATAAATAAATAAATAAATAAATAAATAACAACATATAATTCAGGTATGCAACACACACTTTTTATGATCCAACATTGAAAAAATACTTAGGCTTAGATTTAAGAAATGTATTTGAATTTTACATCAACACTGTTATCCATTTGGATTACACAATTTTAACAAAAGCAAATGTAATGTGATGCATATTTGTCAGTCATACAGAAATGAAACAGGTACGATTTCTGTGATAGTGCTAATAAACTAATTATGTTTTAAATACATACCGGGTTCATATATTTATCATCAATAATTCCTTTTTTTCTTAAATCTCACACATTTTAACTAACTGAATATTACTTGTTCCACAGCTAACCATATTTTCCCCAGGTTCATATATTTTAACTGAATAAATTTAATTGTTTTAAAAATGAACAGATTTATGCTAAATCTCAGCTATTCGAATTTAATGCATTATGAAAATATTATTTAAATAAAGTCAATGCATAAAATGTAAATACATTTTGAGTGCATAATCTTACCCGTTTCATTTATGTATGACTGACAAATGTGCATCAAATTACGTTTATTAGTGTGTGTAAAAACTGTGCAATCCAAATGTTTAAGCAATTTAAAAATTATGTAACAGGAATTGATTCACTCCAAAAACCAAAACAAAAAAAATGAGGACTAAATGTAAGTCCTCGCCAGTGTTATTGTTAAATATTCAACTTTATTTGGAAAGATACATTATGGAATACAGGCTGCTAATACGGTTTCTCTTTAAGCAGCTTTGGAGCAACCTAAAATGACGTTGAGAGCTCAAGGCTTTTCGCTTGGTGGTTTTAAATTAACATCCTTTCAGTTTCCAGTCCAGCTAAAAGTACACAATCTGTAACCAGTAAAGTACACAATCTGCCTGATGTGTCTGATAATATATGTCTCAACTGTACTCTTCATTGTTTGTTAACCCTATAGAAATTTTAAATCTTGGACTGTTCACTACTGTTCAAAAGTTTGGGATTTTACTTTTTAATGTTTTGAAAGAAGTTTGCATCTATTTGATTGAGTAAACACAGTAATATTGTGAAATATTATTACAATTTAAAATGACTATTTTCTGTGTGAATATATTGTAATATGTCATTTATTCCCTGTGATGAAAAGCTGAATTTTCATCATCATTACTCCTGTCTTCAGTGTCACATGATCCTTCAGAAATCATTCCAATATACTGATTTGCTGTTCAAGAAACATTTATTATTATTATCAATGTTTAAAACAGTTGTGCATGATGTGTTAATTTTCAGGATTTTCTGATGAATAGAAAGTTCACTAGAACAGCTTTTTTTAAAAAAAGAAATATTTTGTAACATTATAAAATGTATTTACTGACAGTCACCCTTGTTGAATAAAAATGTCTTTTTTATTTTACATAAAATATTACTGACCTCAAGCTGAAAATAATAAGAACTTGATGTAGAGGCAATTTGTGTGTTTCTCAACAAAGGTCAACCATCCCAAAGTGTTAGTCCCTCCAGAGTGTCAACAACCCATAAATCTCCTTTTGGTCAAAAGACTGAACAAATAAACCAACTTCACCCAAACTGTTTCTTTAATAGGTCAAAACATCACACTACTGCTTTAACACTCAACAAACAGCCCATCTATGAGTATTCAGTAATTGTTACATAATTATTATGTAACTCTCACACACAGCAGCTTCTCTGAAAGTCACAAGAGAGTAAAACTGTCACTATAGGTCATGATAACTCCTTTTCCAAGTCTATTAAAACTCTGAAACTAATTTGGAGCACAGCACTCCGACAGCTCTAGTTGTGTTGACACAAATCCTGATGTAGGTTATACGGATGATGTTCTAACAATGCAAATGGAAGCTCAGGGCCTATTTTCAGACCTGGGCTTTTATTTATAGAGGCCACAGTGGCTCCAGTTATCATGCCTCGCTCAGCTCTCAACTGGCTTTTCCATTTACCAGCAGGACTGGAGCTAAAAAACACATGGCCCTTGACAAAATGTTCTTTCCCCTGGCCCAATAGGTAGACAGTTTCATAGACGAACAGAGTGGACCATATTAGTCACAGGGCCCGGGTCCACACATTAGAAATTAATACATTTAATTAATACTTTTTTCCACCAAGGACACATTATATCAACCCAAAGTGACAGTAAAGATGTTTAAAATGCTACAAAATATTTATATTTCAAATAAATGCTGATCATTTGAACTTTCTAATATCAAAGAATCTTGAAAAAAGTGAAAAAGTTTCCCCAGAAATATAAAGCAGCACAAATGTTTTCAAAAATGGATAATAAGAAGAAATGTTTCCAGAGCAGAATGATTTCTGAAGGATCATGTGACACTGAAGAGTAATGATGATAAAAAAAATCAGCTTTGATCACAGGAATGAATTACATTTCTGTAATTCCTTAACATTTACACATCTGTTATTTTAAATTGTGATAATATTTCATGATATACATTTTTTTCTGTATTTTTGATCGGTAAAATGCATCATTGGTGAGCAGAAGAGACTATTTTAAAGACACTAAAAAATCTTGCCAACCCTAACATAATGCATATGACAGAAAAAGTGAAAAAGAAAGGACCGAATGTGTAAAAATGATCAACATGACTCACCACTGTTGTTGCGACCTTCTCTCCTCAAACCACACAGCATCATGGGAATATCACAATTCCATTCTGCCTCACATCAGTTTAGGAACTAGCTAAATAGACCAAACCATTTGTTAAAGTACACATCTTAACCTTTCCAGTTAAGCTACATTACATGTGTAACCTCAGTTAGGATGCCTTAGAGAAAGAATAAAGCAGACTAGATGAATCCATTCAGCGAGCTCGGCTGGGTTTATCTATAGCTGATCCTGTTGCACAGATGATGTTCAATCCATACTGGCAGACTACACAAATCATATAGAATTCCAGGTTTTTACATTAATTCATGCAGATTAAATATAATGTCAGAGTGTGATGCATGAATGAGCGACTGAAAAGGTGTTGCATAGCTGGAACTAGACAATTCCTGAGACATTCCAGTGCCACTCCAGTTTGATCTTTCCAAACAGCATAACGTGGTTTCCTCCGCACATGCAACTAGTCTTCAGTCAGTCATCCATAAAACACGTGTGATCCGCTCGCACAGATTCATTCCTGAGTCGAAGCAGATGGTAGTTTATCCAGCGATGACAGTGCTGCAGTATGGGAATGTATCTTAACGCTCCAGTGCTTCACCGAGATCAGACCCGGACAGAAATCACACTCACTCCTTCTCTCCTCTCCTCCCTCCTTTCTGCAACTCCTCCCTCACTTCTTGAGCTTCTCGTCATTCACATGCACTCTTCCTTCCTGCACTGGCCTATTAATCATCTTCGTTCACACACACAGTCTTGCACTCTGTGCCTGAGAGTATCTTCCTACTGGCAGGCAAATGTAGATGAATATATTAAACACACACACACACACACACACACACAGCCAAACCCCTCACTACTCTCTCAGCCCCCTCACACACGCACACTTCCTCCTCCCTGTCTGTCTCCCTCTCACATGCCCCGTTTCCCTTCATTTGGCAGCTGAGCATTTAGTGTGAAACAGCCTTTGCAAAATTGTACCATGGTTCATGTTTTTAAAGAATCCAGAAAAAAATCTCACTTTCCACAAAAACATTAAGCAGCATGATATTTTAACTGATTCTTTTTGATGACCAAATCAGCATGTTAGAATTATTTTGAAAGGCTATGTGACAGTGAAGACTGGAATGATGCTGAATAAATAATAAATTCAGTTTTGCATCACAGAAATAAATTACATATTAAAGTATATTAAAATAGAAAACATTTATTTCAAATTGCAATAATATTTCCCAAATTTAAAATTTTTACTGTCTTTATAATCAAATAAACGCAGCTTTGGTAAGCAGAAGAGACATTTTACAGCCAAGTAATAATCTAGTGTGAAACAGCCCTGGTAAATGTAGTTTCATTACCATCAAATCACAGTCATCAGAAAATAAATCAAAATGATGCACCAGATTGTAATAGCATGGTACTGATCTATAATATATAATAAATAGAACATAGATGCATAGCATATTAAAATATGACTTATCTACTGTACTATATTATTTATAGCATTTCATCTAATAGTATGGTGACACCATGGTCCATTAATTTTAGTGCTATGATATAGATCAGTGATCCTCAAATCTGGCTCACGAGATCCACTTTCCTGCGAAGTTTAGCTCTAACCCTAATCAAACACGCATGAGTTTGCTAATCATTGTCTTCAGGATCATTAGAAAATCACAGGCAGGTGTGTTTAATTGGAGTCGGAACTAAACTCTGCAGGAAACTGGATCTCGCGAGCCAGATTTGAGGATCACTGATATAGATCAAAGTACTATCTGATACCATCACAACATCAAGGTATTTTTACTTTTTTTACTCCTTTGTACTTCCATGTTATTACCATGAAAAATGCTAGTACCATGGTTTGCAAAAATATAATATTTATTGTGAATATTATGACTTCCTGCGCAACTATCTGGAACGCTTGATTCTGATTGGACAAAGGTGGCATTCATGTTAAATAGTTTAATATAATGACTTATAATTGAATGTTGTCACATATGTGCTCTCTTTCTTATTACATAATAATAATAATAATTCATTACATTTATATAGCGCTTTTCTAGGCACTCAAAGCGCTTTACATAGTCAGGGGGTATCTCCTCATCCACCACCAGTGTGCAGCATCCACCTGGATGATGCGACGGCAGCCATAGTGCGCCAGAACGCCCACCACACACCAGCTTACTGGTGGAGAGGAGACAGAGTGATGAAGCCAATCAGCAGATATGGGGATTGTTAGGAGGCCATGATGGTCAGAGGCCAATGGGCGAATTTAGCCAGGATGCCGAGGTCACACCTCTACTCTTTTACGAAAGACATCCTGGGATTTTTAATGACCACAGAGAGTCAGGACCTCGGTTTAACGTCTCATCCGAAGGACGGTGCTTGTTGACAGTATAGTGTCCCCTTCACTACACTGGGGCGCTAGGACCCACACAGACAACAGGGTGAGCACCCCCTGCTGGCCTCACTAGCACCAATAATAAAATGTATATTTCATAAACATTTTGCTACCACGAAATAAAGGATGAAAGATCCTGTTCCTCCTTGTCAGATTTTAATTAAGAGATAATGACAGAACATTACCCCTTACATAAACAGCAATTTGTGCATTTTAAAATCAAATATATGCATCTATTTCTCAAGTTGTAATCTTGTTAAAACTGGCTTTTAATATTTAATGCACAGACTGAAAGCCATACACTTTATAGCATTTAAAGGGACAAACTAAGAGCAAGTCTGTGCAAATCTGCTCTCAGATTACATTTCAAGGGGTCGGTGGGGGGTATTTTACCCACTACTAGAGTTTTGTCTTCACAGCCTTATGTGCCTGAGATGAACCCCTGTCTAACCCATCAACACACAATGCACCACAAATTCTTCTTTAGTATACTGTAACAGCCCCAACAAGGCCCCTCCCCAGCAACAGATGACACACAACTCATAATTTACAGTCAATACACCACACTGACAGTTTAATAGCTGCGAAGATGCATTTTCAGCACCATTACTCCAGTCTTTAGTGTCACATGATACTTCAGAAATCCTTTTAATGTGATAAGATAATATAATAATTGTTTTGCTAAGAAATAGGCTGAAATATTACTAAAATATTCAAAGAGAAAACCTTGGTCTTTTCAATTATAATATTTCACAATAATACTATTTTTACTGTATTTTGCTCGGTGAGCATAAGAGACTAAAGACATTTCAAAATATTAAGATTTTGACTGGTAGTTTAAATTTCAGTTTATAAGCACATATCATGATAGTACTACATCTAACCAGCGTGAATTTATTTCTAAGAAATATATCACTTTTTTAAGTGTTAAATTATTCATAAAAATTCGAATTAACTGATAATATGTAATTTAATGCGGTGAAATTAATAAATACTGAGTGGGTTCACTGTTAAGGACAGCAGATTATTTGAAGTCATTTGAAACTATACAGCCCCCATGTGGCTGAACACTTGTTTTTCAGGTCACTTCAGCTGACATCTCATAGGACATAGGACAACAGATCTTGCATTCATTTCTCAGACACCCAGTCAAGAAAAAAAAAAAAAGAAAAATTACACACATACCTTCAGCATGACTGTTCATGAGGTACACCAGTACAAACATAACCACACACTCACACCTTATTCACATTCTCTTATACTGTATCTTACCTTTAACCCTTCCTCTGATAACTCCAATCCGACATCGTAAAGAAAACGAGAACATCTTTCTCTTCCCTTTGACTCCTCCAACCAGTTCTTTCTTCATGGTCACCCATGCAGGGACCCCGTCTGGGAGTACTTTAGGATTTAAAGAACAACTAACTTGCCACATGGCTCCTCTTTCCTTCTCCTCTGGCTCGTACCACACGGATATTTAGCCTAGTCTTGCTTCGGGTGTCTTTCTTTCTTATCTTCCTCCTCTACCCTTTCTCTTCATCCTAGAAGAGCTCTTTGTTCATTCTCTGAGGGAAATCCTGTCTTCTCACTCAGATATGAAGGTTTTGAAGAAACACAGCTGATGTCGTTTCATCCTCCTCAATGTAATGTAATGAAAATCTGGGTATGACTTACTAATAAATCCAGTTAAATACAGTGGGAAGAGCTGATAACACGATGGGGTGCAAGTGTGTGCATTGGCTGCTCACAGATGAGACAGATGGACTGAAGCGGCCTGCTACTGAGATACAGACTGCCAGAACCACAGGAGAGACACCACACTAACAATAAAGTACCAAAACTATGACAGAACCATATTTTCATGTGGATGTCTAAATACCATAGTTCTGTATGTATGTTAATCAAACAATGGAGAGGAGACTATAGGAGCTAGTTGTCACAATTAGCCAAATGATGATAAACATGTTCACAATTGTGACAATTTATAGCATGTCGTGAAAAATAATCAAAAGAATGCAAAAACTTTTCAAGGATATATAAACGTGAAATCCTGAATACTGAAAATGTCTCATAAGCATAGTTTGCAGTAGCTTCTCTGTGAAACACAAATACAAGGTTTTCCTCATATAAATATATCAGCATGTCCCGCTAGCAACTCTGTATGAAACCCACACTCAACTAAACTGAAATTTCAAATTGCTCTTGTGCAAGGCGCTCATAATACAATGTATTTTTATATACAATGCAGGCCTGTGTAGACTGAGCAATGGCCTATTGTTGACCTCCCCACTTAGGCTATGTATGAGGGGAGTCATTTACGAAATAACAATCACATGATGATTACTGTCCATAGGCGGATATCCCGGGGTGGGGGCAGGAATATTTTGAGTCTCGCCCTCCCTTTCCTCACAGTGCTTTGGTCTATTGACTTATCCGTTGGATTAAGTGATTATTTTCTCTGTTATACACACTACACAATTGTATTTTTCAAGGAGTCTCGCTATGTTAGCAATAATATAGTTACATGCTTGATGGCAAGGGTTGCCATGTTTCACAACAAAATCTGCCCAATTGCTACTCAAAACTAGCCCAAACTATCTGTGTTTCGAGGGGGACCCTTGAGTATTGCAGAAAAAAATGTAATATCAGAAACAGTACTAGTATAGTTAGATCCCAGATATGTTAGCCTATGTATTTTTAAGCTATGATTCTTCTACGATTCTGAAAGCAAACATGTACAAAATACGTAAATATGTAATTTACTTGCGTTTCTGACTAAATGTTGTATTACCCAGAAAGCAATTTTGCGTTTAAAATACCATCAGCCCAGACATCTAGGCAAAAACCAGGCTCACTTTAGGCTGTCAGTGAAAATTGTATAGATGTCTACTCATAGCCCAAGCATAGTCATCAAATAGACAGCTAATAAATGCCTACATAAATACATCTAATAGACAACAAAATGGCAATCCATCTAAACAAATTACATATACAGATTTTATTTAAAAAATTATAATAATTAAAAACATGGACAGTTTAAGACAATACAAAATGTTAAAAATAAATAAGAATTAATCAAAAAATAAAATTCTATAAATACCGTACACTTAAATATAAATATTACAATAAAAAAATCTGGAATTGAACAGCTTAAGCTGATAAAAACCTAAAAATGAAAAAAATATATCTTACATTTTTGTAAGATATTAAAAAAAAAAAACTATGTTATCATACTTAACATTAAAACATTCAGGATAAACCACAACATAAATAAAATAAAAGATAAACCCTTTTGTTGATTTACTTATTTTAACAAATGAAACAACCAACAGTGAACTTTCTGTATAACCATTGTTCAGTCATAAATTCAATATAATAATTAAAATAAATGATGGATTTAGGATGAAAGATGAGAGATCTAGGAGTTTTTTTGTTTGTTTTTTGTTTTTACCATTGCAGCCCAGGTTTTTTTCCATTTACAACTGCTTTTCCAGATGTTTAAACTTCCTCAGTTTCTCCTATTCTACTGAGTGTGTTAACTGTATTAACTTATATTCACTGTGTTCGCTATCAACTATGAACTACACTAAAATGTCACAGTTCGTAAACATGATAACAAATAATATAGATAAATAATGAACACATGTCAAAAATAAAACACAGAAACCTACAAGACTAAATCGGAATTTCCCCCCACCCCCAATGTACTAAAAAATAAAAAAATAAAATAAAACGAGCTTTCCTCCTCTCTGTATAAAAATACAATGATCTCAATCCTCTGGCATATTAGAGACAAGTCCGAAGGGACCGTCTGCAAAGTTCATAACTATAATGTTACTAATAAAATAGTCAATAACTTCACAGTAACACACTGTAGTGTCACCAAATTCAGTTTACACATCACTGCTCTCCTGCTGGTTATTCTACAGGTTCTTTCGAAAGTAGTTGCTTTTGCACATTTTCTATGATTTTTTTATTATGAAAATTAGTTAATAGATTTACTGTAACACACTGTTTTCTCAAATCCAATTGTGAACCTCAGAATGAGCGATTCTAAATACAAATAAATACAAATATATGTGGTCATTGCTTTCGGAGGTGGATGCTGCTGTTTGGGAACGCAGTTGTTCGAAAGTGCTAAGAGGCAATTATACAGAAATACTTTGATGACAAACTTTGCTCAGGCATTTCCGAATGACCATATAACAACATTTCAGATGCTATGGAATGAGATCGGTCCGCTGGTTGGGATTTACCGTCCATGACATTTTCAATGCGCTTGGAGGAATTTTTTTTTTTTTGCAAAATGCATTTCCATCTCCCATTATTCACATGAACCCTTTTTCGCTCAAGTCAAAACCACTTCAAGTGAGCATAAAAACTTAAGTCAAGTTAAAAATTAAGGCATTTTATGTTTCCATCACTCGGTTCTGATGCGATAATTTAAAATGTACATAAAAGCAGGGTTATGGAAACCCAGCTAGTGACTATTTTTCATAATACAAAAAATATATATATCACAAAATGTGTAAAAGCAATTATTTTCAAAAACAACTGTTGTCGTATAAACAGCGGGAGAGCAGTGATGTGTAAACTGAATTTGGTGACTCTACAGTGTGTTACTTTGATGATATTCACTATTTTATTAGTAACATTTTTCGCATTTTGCACTTTGCAGACGGTCCCTTCGGACTTTCCTCTCAGACAGTGCATATTTTGTACACAGCGGAGAAAAGCTTGTTTTGAAGAAAACTCGCTCGTAACCCGTTTTCTACATCAGTACGAAATAAAAGAGGCTTCAATTTTGTAGTAGAAACATTTTGCTCGCGAGTTATTGATCCGGAAAAGTCGAATCTGTGAATATCTTGCCAACTTTTTCCGAACTCTTTTTTAAGTTCTCACTCCGTTAGCAAAATGGAGAGAATGACTACGAGGTAAGTTAAGACAAAATGTTTTCTCATAACCGATATGTACATTGTTTGTGCCCAAACTGACCTCGTTAATCTTCCTTTGAAGTGACCATGGAGCTAACCACGGCATCGTTAACCCGGTTTATGGATTACCAGCAGCAGGTAAGAGTTTACGCAGTCTCAGATTTCCACAGGGCGGCACCCCATGACTACTTTTTCAGCGCTAGTAAAATTAGGCCACCAAGTTTCTGCTTAATGCAATTCGAAAAAAAAGCTATTTTTTACGTAGGCCTAGTCTATTTCGCTTTGTACACAGTATAGTTAGTATGCATTATTAATATTATTATTAATATTAAAATTAGCATGCAGAACTTGTTTTGTATGTGCGCACTTGGATAGGTTAAATGCAGAGCACAAATTCTATAGATTATATTTATATATGACACTAAGTAATTTGCTTATGCAACTTTACACATTTACAATTACTTATTATTTAGCCTATCATTACTCGGAAATATATATTGTACGTTTTAATCCTCTGGAACACACAACAAACATCTTAATCTTGATTAGAACATGATGCAAAGCTGTGTCTCTTTTCATATTTAATAATTACTTTTGGAGAAAGATTTTTTTATTTTTTTGTTAAAGGTCTTCCTTTAACGGACACCAATATAAGACGACACTGTAAAACAATTTACACTCAAGCTGTTATATTCCTGTTATATATTGTCCAACATTCCTTATTTTTCTGTTATTCATTTAATTTTATATTTTGGTATTAGTTTATAATGCTAACACTTGAACATTTTCAACCGAAACTGACGTTTTCTTTTTGGTTCGAACTCTTAA
Source organism: Carassius gibelio (assembly GCF_023724105.1). Classification (NCBI taxonomy): domain Eukaryota; kingdom Metazoa; phylum Chordata; class Actinopteri; order Cypriniformes; family Cyprinidae; genus Carassius; species Carassius gibelio. Next base: position 24,537,043 of record NC_068378.1, on the reverse strand, counting down.
AAATATGTTGTTCTGTTTTTTAGCTTGTTCACTGTACACATTGTCATTGCTCTGTTTATATATATATATATATATATATATATATATATATATATATATATATATATATATATATATATATATATAGTCAGAAATAACAAGGAGGCAACTTCCCGCAAGCGAAAATCAATGGAGAGCGTTTGTTTTCCCCCTAGAGGGTGTGTTTTTCAGATTATGACACGTGTCTTTTTTTTTCTTTTTTTTTTTATAAGTCAGAAATGACAGGGAGGCAACTTCCAGCAATTGAAAGTCAATGGAGAGCGTTGTATTGTAAAATTAGCCTATGTCTCTAATAAATATAGTCACGCGTGTTGTTTAGACTGTCAACAGATTGTTGTGGTCTCATCTTGTGCGCTTTCTTTCTTATGCGCAGCCTCAAAGTTAACTCTCCTGAAGTTAATAAAAAAATAACAGAGCTTATCAGCTCTTTCTCCCTGGTTTTACTTTGTTTCACCTACAATACAATAAGCAAATGCAACAGTCGTCGCCATAACTATTCATAAATAATCAAATTTGTATAATAACAACATTTATTGCAACCCCTCCAGTTGCAGAGCCTAAAAAAACTTCTAAATGCTCTGCTTTATTGTTAATTCTGACTGGTGACGCCGTGCGCAATGATAGTTAAGAGATTTTCCTTCTCTGCTTCCTGTGGCTGTGAAGTGATGAATCGATTATCCTTATCGCCGTTCGCAGTGCCCTTTGAACTGAACATGTTAGCTCCCTTCTGAAAGGAGTACCCTGTGAAGTACACTTCGCAGTTACGGTCGAATCACGAACATAACCAGGTGAGCAGATCACTCTCTCACTACTTGATTGCTCTAGTCTTTATCCACTCATCATCATCATCCACCAATCAGAACACACGATAACTCTTTGACCACAGCTGCTGTGCTTCAAAAGCTCTTGCAGCAGCTCAAATCACATTTTAATCATCCTGATTTTTGGAGAAAAACTGAAATGGCACTCTTCTTTTGATATTGATTAACTACACAAAATGATATAAATACAGTATATACATTTTCTAACCCCCATATCTTGAATTTTGTGATCATTCACATGTATTCATAAATGCATTTGAATACACCGCAGTGAAAGAATGCACTCAAAATGCACACGCGCACTAGTTTGACTTCATCATGTAATTTTACATTAGCCTAGATTTGTTTCGTTTTTGAATATACTTGATACTGTTAAAAGGCACATCATTAAAACAAAAACACGAGTTCACATATAAATTAGTTAAAGGGGGGGTGAAATGCTATTTCATGCATACTGAGTTTTTTACACTGTTAAAGAGTTGGATTCCCATGCTAAACATGGACAAAGTTTCAAAAATTAAGTTGTACGTTTGAAGGAGTATTTTTGTTCCCAAAACACTCCTTTGTCACAAGTTTCGGAATTTTTTTTTTCGAATATGGCTCTGTGTGACGTTAGATATAGCGGAATTTCCTTATATGGGTCCTAAGGGAACTTCTGCCGGAAGAGCGCGCACTCCCGTATATCGAGGCTGAGCACAGACATTTCATGATCAGAGCGAGAGCGTCGCGAAAAGTCACAAAAGAAGTGTGTTTTTGGTTGCCAGGGCAAGACAACCCTGCACAGATTACCAAAAAAAAAACAGCATTAAGGGACCAGTGGATGGAGTTTAATTTTACAGAGCATCAACGGAGTTGTGCAAGTGTTTTTGTTTGTTCCCTGCATTTCGAAGATGCTTATTTTACAAACAAGGCCCAGTTTGACGACGGATTTGCGTATCGTTTATTTCTTAAGGATGATGCAATCCCAACGAAAAAGGGTCACGATCGTGTGTTGGAACCGCAGGCGGTGAGTAAAACTGCTTAAAATATTTCTGCCTCCTTGTTAGTGCGTCCCCTCCCATGCCGGAGACCCGGGTTCGAGCCCTGCTCGGAGTGAGTCGTTGCTGCTGCTGCTCTCGTTCAGTTTCAGCCTCGGGATCTGATTCTGGATCATAAATAAACGGCTGAATCTGACTGTAAGCCATGGTTTGTTTTGGATGATGGTTTTTCCTTCACGGTAATGTCACAGCTTCCACATGCTCTCAACGCAAAAGCCTACTGGCGCTCGTGATTCTTTAGCTCCGCCCACACGTCACGCCTCCAGCCAGTCGTGTTTTCCGGGAAAAAATCGGTACAGACTATCTTTCTCTTATGAATATAATAAAACTAAAGACTTTTTGGAGTTATGAAGGATGCAGTACTACTCTATAGGTACTCAAGATTAACAGGATATTGAGCGAAAACGAGCATTTCACCCCCCCTTTAAAAATGCCTATCCATATACAGCTATGAAAACTGACTCAAATGATTCGCGAACACCAAACTGACTCAAATGATTCGCGAACCTGCTCCAAACTTCCAAACTGACTCAAATGATTTGCGAACCAGCTCCGAACTCCCGAAATGACTCAAATGATTCACGAATCCGCTTTGAACTCCCGAACTGACTCAGATGATTCGCGAACCCGCTACGAACTCCCGAACTGATTCAAATGATTCCCGATCCCGCTCTGAACTCCCGAGCTGCTTCAAATGATTTGTGTTCCCCAAACTGACTCAAATGATTTCGCGAACCCACTTTGAACTCCCGAACGGATTCAAATCATTTGTGATCCCCAAACTTACTCAAATGTTTCGCGAACCCCCTTTGAACTCCCAAACTGACTCAAATGATTCGCGAACCAGCTCAGAAGTCTTGAACTGACTCAAATGATTCACGCTCCGAACTCCCAAACTGACTCAAATGATTCGCGAACCCGCTTTGAACTCCCGAACTGATTCAAATGATTCGTGGACCCGCTACGAACTCCCGAACTGATTCAAATGATTCGCGATCCCACTTTGAACTCCCGAGCTGCTTCAAATGATTTGCGTTCCCCAAACTGACTCAAATGATTTCGTGAACCCACTTTGAACTCCCAAACTGATTCAAATTATTCGTGATCCCCAAACTGACTCAAATGATTCGCGAACCCGCTTTGAACTCCCGAACTGACTCAAATGATTTGCGACCCCGCTTTGAACTCCTGAACTGACTCAAATGATTCTCGAACCCGCTACAAACTCCCGAACTGATTCAAATGATTTGCGATCCCCAAACTGACTCTAATGATTCGCGAACCCTCTTCGAACTCCCGAACTGACTCAAATGATTTGCGATCCTGCTCCAAACTCCCGAGCTGATTCAAATGATTTGCGATCCCCAAACTGACTCAAATGATTAGCGAACCCGCTTTGAACTCCCGAACTGATTCAAATGATTCGTGATCCCGCTACGAACTCCCAAACTGACTCAAATGATTCGCAAACCCGCTCCGAACTCTCGAACTGATTCAAATGATTTGCGATCCCCAAACTGACTCAAATGATTTGTGATCTCGTATAGAACTCCCAAACTGACTGAAATGATTCGCGAACCCCAAACTGACTCAAATGATTCGCGAACCCGCTCTGAACTCCCGAACTGAGTCAAATGATTAGCGAAACCGCTCCGAACACCCGAACTGACTCAAATTATTTGCGATCCCGCTCCGAACTCCCAAACTGGTTCAAATGATTCAAGCTCCATACTCTGAATTCCCAAAATGACTCAAATGATTTGCAAACCCGCTTTGAACTCCCAAACTGACTCAAATGAATCACGCTCTGAACTCCCGAACTGACTCAAATGATTCACAATCTGAAGTTCCCATTCAAATCAAATGACACCGCCAGCACAATATTGGCTTAGTTCTCTAATTGAATAACATTTACTGATTTTAAGGTACGAAAAGTATGTTGTTAACAAATAAAATATCAATATTTCCATTCCGAACTGCTTTCCATGTCGAAATAAATTGTTCAGATGAACAAAGCACAAGGTTTTATCAGGGATTAAACGTGGAGTTATGTTCTGTATTGCAAATATGAAAACAAGCATCTGTGCACCAATGACTACGTTTTGTATCTGCTGATTGCTGATCGAGATTTACATGCTTGGCCGACTGGCCCTGTATACTCATTAATTTCATTCACGAACTTGAGTAACTGGATGAAACCAAGTATCCCAGAGTGCAGTCTGGACGATGGGGCGGGGCGACACACCTCAGCGGTTATTGGTTTATGATTAAGATGAGCTTATTGGTGTACAGATGAGTGACGATTTTACAGCTTATTGGTATAGAGAATTATGACGCTATTAGCAGGATTGGAATGCGGAAGTAGACACTCAGATGAATAAACTTTTAATATAAATTAAAAAGTGAATATAAATGTTGTGTATAAATGTTTTTGCATTTATTGTTGCATTTCCACAACATCCCGTATAAATACAAAGAGTTTTGGATTACGACGAACAGAATAGAAATAAATGGTCTACTCCCTCAATGGCTGTAGTGTAGACGCTACCTCGGCATTACTCGCTGGTTTGAAAATGACACGGCAATATTATGCGGTTATGTAGATAGTTATGGAGTAGTAGGAGTACCTTGATTTATATATTCAAATTATATATATATATATATACTATACAGGTTCTAAAGAACTTGCCCAAAAACACTTGTTACTTTCTGTTATTTGTTTTCTGAACTGCACTACTGAACACCTCATTAATCCTCACAATCCTGTCACAACTAAATTAAGAATCCATTATGAGCAATGCATAGCAAATTATGTTATCATCAAATATGAGAAACCTTAAAGAATGATAGACTGATGTAAATGACTGAAACCTGTTGTCATGCACGTGTTTTCCATAGCTTTTTTATTAAAACATTATACACTGCAAAGTTTAACTTTAAATGACATCAATTAATACATCAAAACCAGTTGATCTCAGTCCATTCTCTATTTCCCTTCAATGAATTTAACACACAAATGTGTTTCATGCCGCAAAAAAACAAAAACAAAACAAAACAAAAAAAACAGTCCTTGGAACAAAATCCTGTGTAAACAAAAGCCCAGAAGATCACCACACCGGCCTCTTCCCTGTACCCTGGTGGGTTAAACTTGAAAAGGCTCTGCACTGCAAGCATTCCCTGATGCTGTACATCCGTCTGAACTCGTTCCGGTCAGGAGACAGGAGGACAATTCTTCCAGTTGGCCACAACTTATAGTGTAAAGACAAAATACATGAAAGATAATAATAATAATACAAAAAAAGTTTAACAGCCTTCTACTACAAAATTCAATTGGAGAATGAGCATTAAACGGGGAAATCTTACTGTCTAGCCAGGCAAACTGTGCCGCTTTCCCAAAAACTTCGGAGCACATCCCTAAACCATCTGCAAACCAGAGAAAGTGTCAAATATGCAGAGTCACCCGCCGACAAAATAACTTCCCTGAGGATTTCCAGTGGAAGCTGTTGAATCAAAAACATACATAGGTTTATTTATACATGTATATAAAAGTTATTAAACATTATATAAACACTGAATACAGACAACCTTGCTTTAAAACTCTCATTAAAAACTCTATAGATTGTTGTCACAACTGCATACTCATTCTTTTATAATAACACTAATAAAATGTTAATATATACAGTACTGTGCAGAAGTATTAGGCATGTTAGTATTTTCACATTGAAAAAAAAACTGTTTTAAGCCAATTATTTATATCTTTTGCTGTTGTGTGTCAGTAGGATATATTAGTTTACATTTCCACACATTCATTTTGCCATTAATTGTAATAATCTAGTGAGATATTTGTATATATTTGTATGCATGATCCACATGAAGATCTTTTACATTGAATATAAATATTTCTGTCTTATATGGTGAACAAAATCCACATTAGATCGCAAACAGAAGTTATTTAAAAAACTCGCTGCTGTCTGAAAATGAATTAAGCTGAAATGTTTTTAAATGTCCTTGATGCTGATGTTAACTGATAGCTATATATTAAATAATCCACAGTGCTGACCAATATAGTACTTGTACATAATACCAATTTCACATCTGAACAACTATGTAGCTGTAATAACTAAAATACCTCTGCATGTACACACATATGTAATTATTAGTTCTTAATGAATGTATGTGCACAAATAACCTGCTTTGCTGGACTCTGCCTCCTGAAGACATGGTGAATGGTGAAGTTCTCCTCAGTGGTTGAGCTCTAAAAGAACAAATGTCAAGAGGTAGGTATATTGCTAGATATAGTACAGAGTAATGTTTCATGTAGCAACATTCAAACAGCTACATACATTTGCGGAGTAAAGCTGTCCAGGAGAACAGAACACCACCACCTCCTGATCATGTCATCCTGAAAAATAATAAATAATAATAATAATATACACACAAAAATCATGCATGTCTGTTCAGATAACTTGACAAATGTGATGCCATACCTCTGTAAAATCGAATGAACTAAAGCCATGTACAGAGTGTACTGTTACAATCCACAAATCCAAAAAAAAATTTGCAATTTATAACAATTATTAACAATAATTATTCAAATTGAACGTACCATGGATAAATAAATGATCGAACATTGCATTTCATATTATAAGATATTTACACAACCACTTTTACTCACCTCAAGCAATCAACGGAATAGCGTTAGTACTCTGCTGCTGTAGTCATAGACATCATATAGGTAGACGCCCCATCGAACGCTACTGCCTATTGGCACGAACGAGCCGTGGAGCCGCCATCTTGGACCGGTCGCCAGCTCCACTCAGTGTAACTTGTTTGCCAGGTGCAATGAGCTGTCAGCGCATTAAATTAATCATAGCTCACTGAATACGTAACTGATTTTGACGCGGATTTTTTTGCTGCAAAGGTCATTCATGCAGCTATGATATAGGACACATGATTCGGCGTATTTTAATATTCATAATAGGCTTTACAGTTACATATTCTATTCTGATAGAAGATATAAATGACCAGACGCCCAAAATATAAATATGTGAGGTAGAATATTTATAAATCACACACTATAAATATGATAAAGAAGCAGAAACAGATAGTTGCAGTAAAATAAGATATTTAATAAGTTGAAGAAACAATTTATTATAATTTGTGACATATACACTGGTTCTCTCTCTCTCTCTCTCTCTCTCTCTCTCTCTCTCTCTCTCTCTCACACACACACACACACACACTCTCTCTCTTCTGTGACTGTTGACACCAGAGGAGCTTGTATTGCTGAAGCTTGGCGGATCACCCTCTCTGCAGCTCTCAGCACCTTATAATAAGAATACAAATTATGCATATTTATTAGCGCTTTACACAGTACTCAAATACACTATAAAGAACAGAGAAAATATGAACAAAGCAACCTTAATATACATTACTTGCTGATATCACGTGCGCTAACACAAATAACAGTTATGTTATGTCGAACAATGTATGTAACGTTACTCAGATTGGATTGTGTTGGTATTAGGCACTTAACGTTACCTAACGCTAAAAGTAAGTTTCGTGCATCTAACATGTGTTTTTTCGAACTTCTTTCTGATCTGAATAGTAATAGTAAGTTATGTGAGAAACACTTGAGTTGAGATACATAGTCTAACTAATGTTAGCTAGCTACGATTTCAGTACAGTACTATCAAAGATCCTTGCTCCTTCTCAATTCTCTGGATTTAAGGACAAACTACAATCAATAGTACAATAGTAATGTTAAGTCTTACTTGTGAAAAGTAATCCCGAGCCGTACTTGCGATGCTCCGCCGATTAGAACACGAAAATGCTGCACAGTGCTCTGGCATCTTAACTGCTGCTACGCAACGAAACTAGGAGTACGACCGGTTCAAGATGGCGGCCGCAAATCTCGTCGCCCAGCGGCCAAAAGGGCGTCTACTTATATGATGTCTATGGCTGTAGTTGCCACTGTTCTGTTTGTTTCAACGCAAACTGCCCCCTGCTGGCTCGGAGGAAAATGTCAAAGGCGGGGAAAACAAAAATGGGCGGGGCGACACGTGTCGCTCCGCCTCGAAGTGTCGCCCCGCCCCATCGTCCAGACTGCACTCTGGGGTTACTCGATGAAACAGTTCACAGAGCTGTTCACGAGCTGCGCATGCGTTGCTAATAGCGCCACGCTCGCGCGCTGCTGTAGAGAGAGGAACTTCAGTGAACGAGAAATGAGTCTTTTACTGCCTATGGTCAGTGGATTACGTAAATGAGAACGATTCGTTCACCTAAAAGATTTGTTCACGAACGAACCATTACCTATAGCCTATATTGATAAGGTTACGATAGGAAGGTCTAAGTAGCAACGTAACTTCCGTGATTTCCCCGATGTGCGGGGCGGGTCGGGCGGATCAAGAAATGTTACTTTGCGGGGCGGGCTGGGGCAGGCCAAATAATTTCATAATAGCGAGACCTACGGGTTGGAAAAAAACCCGACCCGTGCATCACTATCGTGTATTATCACCTACTCCACCAGACTCACTCAGTTCCCACAGGTCTTGGCCCCGCCCCACTCGTGACACTAAGTTACTAGTAACTAGTTACTGCCATCAGATGTCATCACCATAAGATTTTATTTTTTAAATTTTGCGCCCTATTTTGTCCCATTTCTATGGAGTGAGATTTATGCCAAAACCTCACACACACACAAAATGTGTTTTACTCACACCCAACGATTCACAAACAAACTCAGTGTGGTTTGCAAATACAAAACATCACTCACAAACTAATGCATTTTGTTCTGCAAATAAAAAACGTAGCTATCAAACAAATACAGTACGTTTTACATTAACAAAGAAACTTATGTCTTCAATGACAAAAATATCTTCCAAGTACAAACTAAAATCTTTCAAGTACAAAACAAAATCCTTCAAATACAAAACAAAATCCTTCAAGTACAAAACAAAATTCTACAAGTACGAAAAACTGTCACGCGACTTTTGGCACAAATTTTCCGCATTGCTGATCCACACGCAAATGCCTTCAGATCCACACACATGCTAGTAAACGGTCATGTAATTCGCACTCCACAACAGCGGGTGGCGCTGTTGGGACTTGCTTGGCGCCGCCACCGACATGGAAACAGGAGAGAACAAGAAACGCTAGCGTAAGGGACGTTTTGAACACGATGAGCGGCCAACAGGTGAGTTTCCAGTCATTGCTGGTGAAAAATCAGCCTGAAGGGGTTGTTATTCGCTATAACAACCGCCTCGCTATACATGATCCCACTTATTACATTGCTACCTACAAAATAAATAAATAATTTGACAAAATTTATTGATTTTAAAAACGATTGTATTGCTTCCGCTAAAGAAAATAGTCCGTTCCGCGTCCATATCAACGGTCTGTTTATCATGGCAAGGGTGTTTAGACCTCCAAATCAACCCTGGTCTTCTCCTGCTAGTGTCTAATAGAATATAGAGGCTTTATTCCATGTCAAATCAGTCAGAATCCAGGAAAGTGGTCGCAGCAACATCTCAGATGAAGAGTTTTTCTATATTATATTTGGGTCCCAAAACCAAGGCCTGTAAAAATATTCATATTTTTTGTCAGTCCTTGAGATTGTCATTTTTATAGCATCAAAAACACTATCAGAGAACCATGTTTGGGCATTAATATCTTAAAGTGTTATTCATAGCCTCACCGAACTTTGCAGGATGGAAGACAAACATGTTCTTAGTATAACTGAACCAAAGTTTGTACTGCATATCTATTGAGATTCTACAAGGCCCTAGACTTGGGTAAATGGCTAAACCCCTGATACTGAGGGTATTATAAACTCATTTTCTGCATCCATGTGATATCAATCATTACATTTTCTTAATCGTAATCATAATCATGTGTCATTATTTGAGGTCTCTATCACTAATGATATGTAATAATTGATAGCCTGATTGCACTGTAAGTCGCTTTGGATAAAAGTGTCTGCTAAATGCATGAATTTAATTTAAATTAAATGTTAATTTAATTTAAATTTAATGGTCATGAAGATATTAAGAATGAACCAAAGTGTAGTTTTTGGTCATTTTACTGGTCATGTTCAGTTACACCAGTGTTTTTGACCTCATCCATTTTTCCTCTTTTTCCCTCTCTAGGAACTGCTTGCACAAACAATGTTAGAGAGAATCCACACACGGCTCCAGCATATTGTCTGTCAGCAACCCCTTGACCTGGATTACCTTGAATTTGTGTGTTTTCAGGAGGCTGTTCTATTTAGTGCTGCCTCTAACCAGGTTCTCATCCCAAAAGGCATTTTAGATGCTCTCACAGAGCTGCACATGTTGGTTAAAGGCGCGGACACACTAGACTTTAAACGTGCGAAAATATTTCGGACACCGCTGCGAATATGGGCGGGAGCAATAAAACGGTCTTTCCTCAATTATCACAACATGGATTAATATGTGCTTGTACTGTGTCTTTTGCGACGGCGTCGAAAGCGTCTTATTATATTGTACTCCCCATCTCTCTCTCTCTTTATAAATATATACACCCTAAGCAATAAAAAATGATAAAACATCCACATTCAAATGTATCATCTGTTCCTGTTGACACTACAAACCATGCAGATACTTTATTTTATTTTTTATAATCTTTTAAATCTGTATTATATAAAATAGGACGCTGCGCTACAACTAAAGTTATATAGCGCTTCCTTCATTTTTGAATTTCTCTACAGAGAGGTCACGCAGTGACGTAACGATCTTCTACTGGTCCCACATCTTCACGTGATGCGAATTCGCAGGTCAGAGTTCACCAAACTTGAACTTTGGAACGCAGCAAAATGCGGAATTTTTCGCATGAGCTTGCGTTTCCGGTCTGACGCATTGGCATGCGTATGAATGGAAGTCAATGGAGAGAAAAGTGCAGTGTGACCGCCCCATAAGAAAGAGAAAACCAGGTCCCCATAGTAAAAAAAAAAATAAAAAAAAAGAGAAAGATTTTTTATTTTATTTTTTTTTTGGTTGTTCCAACCCCCCAGATGTTTTAAGATTGTATTCACACTACAATAAAAAAAAATACAATCTACATGTGTTTGGTTTGAACATTCATTACAACATTAAGAGAGCAGAAAGTCTTAAAGTCCGCTGCTAGCACTGCTTGAGGAAAGCTATTCTTCCTGCTGCCGCTGGCAGTCCTAACATGGGGCATGTCTGCTGGTCTGATTTGATTAAACAGAGAAAAATCAAACATTAGACCACCTCACTGATTCAGAAATATTTATTTGTGTAACTGTAACATCTTACAAACCAGTTATTAGCAGGGGCACTGTTCTGTAAATAAGTGTTCTTTTTGTATTTGTGCTGCATTATCATTGAATCAGGTCCTTTGCTGAGTACATTTTACGGTAAGCCTAGTAAGTGCTGGACATACTCCACAGTAAGTAGGTAGATGTCTGAGCCATGTGATTGGGAGTGTCCCAGGGGATTTATGGCTGCCCTTAGTGCTGCCATTTGTTCATCACTCAGTACATCGCCCATCTCAGGAACAGTCACATCAGGCAGGCCACTGTCCTCCCAGTCCAAATGTGGTAGGTACAATACCTGAAAAGACATGTAAAGTGTTTATGTGGTTCTCAAACATTTTTACATCAAGGACCCGGACCACATTTGATAACATTTTGTAACAAACTCCAGAAATACACAATATTAATTCTGAGACTGAATAACATTACTTTCTTTGTCAATGTATGTTCAAATTAATGTCAATGGGATGCATTTTTTGGTAAAATTTATAAAGAAGTTTGTGGAAAAATAGTCTATTTCTAGAAAAAATTAGAATTAAAAAGTTGTGTGTATTTATATATACCCCTCCTTGAACCTCCCTCAAGGACCAGTGCCAAACCCATTGCCAAGTTTATTCTTACTGATTGAATATACTTTAATTCAAATAAAATCTTTGCACCTACTTCATACGTATAGTTCTTTTTAGCAAGGGTTAAGGGTTATTAACAAGCAGGTTATGTCCTAATTTTCAGCTTTAAAAAAATGCAGCACCCATGTATGCTGACAGCCTGCTGGTATGATATGGATGCAGAAAATGAGTTTATAATACCCTCAGTATCAGGGGTTTAGCCATTTACCCAAGTCTAGGGCCTTGTAGAATCTCAATAGATATGCAGTACAAACTTTGGTTCAGTTATAATAAGAACATGTTTGTCTTCCATCCTGCAAAGTTCGGTGAGGCTATGAATAACACTTTAAGATATTAATGCCCAAACATGGTTCTCTGATAGTGTTTTTGATGCTATAAAAATGACAATCTCAAGGACTGACAAAAAATATGAATATTTTTACAGGCCTTGGTTTTGGGACCCAAATATAATATAGAAAAACTCTTCATCTGAGATGTTGCTGCAACCACTTTCCTGGATTCTGACTGATTTGACATGGAACAAAGCCTCTATATTCTATTAGACACTAGCAGGAGAAGACCAGGGTTGATTTGGAGGTCTAAACACCCTTGCCATGATAAACAGACCGTTGATATGGACGCGGAACGGACTATTTTCTTTAGCGGAAGCAATACAATCGTTTTTAAAATCAATAAATTTTGTCAAATTATTTATTTATTTTGTAGGTAGCAATTTAATAAGTGGGATCATGTATAGCGAGGCGGTTGTTATAGCGAATAACAACCCCTTCAGGCTGATTTTTCACCAGCAATGACTGGAAACTCACCTGTTGGCCGCTCATCGTGTTCAAAACGTCCCTTACGCTAGCGTTTCTTGTTCTCTCCTGTTTCCATGTCGGTGGCGGCGCCAAGCAAGTCGCTAACAGCGCCACCTGCTGTTGTGGAGTGCGAATTACATGACCGTTTACTAGCATGTGTGTGGATCTGAAGGCATTTGCGTGTGGATCAGCAAGGCGGAAAATTTGTGCCAAAAGTCACGTGACAGTTTTTCGTACTTGTAGAATTTTGTTTTGTACTTGAAGGATTTTGTTTTGTACTTGAAAGATTTTAGTTTGTACTTGGAAGATATTTTTGTCATTGAAGATATATGTTTCTTTGTATATGTAAAACGTACTGTATTTGTTTGATAGCTACGTTTTTTATTTGCAGAACAAAATGCATTAGTTTGTGAGTGATGTTTTGTATTTGCAAACCACACTGAGTTTGTTTGTGAATTGTTGGGTGTGAGTAAAACACATTTTGTGTGTGTGTGAGGTTTTGGCATAAATCTCACTCGATACATTTCTCAAGAATCAATGGAATACCATTTTCAATAGTTTTAAAAAAATGTTGGGGGGAAGGTGGGCTAAGCAGAAAAATACTAATAATAACTGGTTATTTATAGAATGTATTTATAGAACGTATGGATTTTTCACAAAGGTATTTTAACACAGGTCACATAAATCACAGTAAGTATTTCAGAAGCTGTGCAATAAATAAATAAATGTTAGAACGTATAGTGCTTTTTTTGTGATATTTGAAACAGAATGGTTACAATATGTCTTTATTGGTGCACATCCAGTGAAAAACTGACCTATCCAGTGCATTTAAATCCCATTCAGCAACAAGCATGCACGGACCTGCTGCACTCCCTGCAAACATGTTCGATACAGTCCCTGGATATGAAGGAACAGTGGCTGGCGGAGGCGGTAAGAAGCATGCAAGTGCATCTAACAAAACGCTTCAGCATGAGAAAATGTGCCTGGGCAATTATGGTGCATTCAAGTTATGTCTGAAAGGTCATGTTTACAAGTTGAAATCACATAAATGTCACTACAAAATAGTAATTACAAGTGAAAAACTTTAAGCCCCAGGTTTCCGAATAGAGGGCATGTTAGTGCAAGATGCATGCACAAAATACCATAGTATTGTGCAGTTACCATATAATATATAAAAATTAAATTCAAAGCACCTTCAGAAATTTTATAAAAACATATAAAAGCAAAAACACAGATGCACATTCTCTTTTCATCATTTTGTAGATGCAGACAAAACCTTGTTGAATTTTATGTAGAATAGGTACATTGACATCTTTGTCTGAGAAAATGATTTAAACACCTTACGTCGTAAATACAAATTTTCCAAAAGGACTTGAATGCAATAGTAGACCTTATAGTGTTTCAAGCACAGAAATACATGAATAAGCTTAGTTTTGTGTCTGTTTTCTAAGGTGGCTATCTTCAACCTCCCATGCCATCTGTACCGATGCCAGTGCCTGCACAGACCCCCAGCCCACCAGTCTGGCAGTAAGAGCTTTTTATCACTTAATGCACACATTGAATTATAAACACTCACCTATGATATGCAATGTTTATACGAAGATGGGCATTCTTCATTTCAATAACAGTTTTTTAATATAATTCTGCTGATTCACCTTATTCTGAACTATGTCAGTTGTGTGTCAGTTTAGTAAAACACATAAAAAGGGTCATGGAGGTACTAAAAATGTCACAACATACCATGTTAGACATGTGCAAAAGTCACTAACATATTGATATTTTCTCTTTGATATCAGTATACCCTCCATCTCAGAGGACAGGGCACGTGAAGCTTTCGCAACATACGTCTCCAGCAAGTGCTGCTATAGTTCTGCCCCCGTCAGAGAGGGAGTAATAACCAATATGGAGTCCTTTAATACCTACAGGGTGAGACCTACAATAAATCATCTTCATTATGACTGTAACGATGAGCCAGAGACATTCGGATCTATATGCATAACTTTTATTAAGAATGGTCAGACAGGCAATAATCAGTAACGGCATCAGGTATGTCAGGTATAACCAGGATCAATAACAGAAATGAGCAGAATGTCGGGGCAGGCAGCAGAGAATCAGAGTCGATAAAACAATGCAAAGGTCAAGCACGGCAGGAACAAACACAAGGAAAAACGCTCAGAAATGTCAGACAGGCTAAACAAGACTTCGCAATGTGGTGGAGTGAGTGTACTGCTTATATGTGTGTGTAAATGAGGTGCAGGTGTGGCAAGGAAATTGACTGAAGAATGAGTTGCAGGTGTGGCAAGGTGATTGTGATGCAGTGACTCATGGGAGATGTAGTTCGGTGCTAGTGTCTAAGTGATGAAATGGTGACATCTGGTGGTTGATGGGTGGAATGGCCCTGAGTGGAGTGCCCTCTATTGAAGTTCATGGGAACTCCAGCTAATGATCGTGACAATGGCCATCGTTTTTGCATATAATGTATAAGACATATAATTTTAAATCCTGGAGGAGGATGAGCAGGTTCTTACAGAAATGGCTTGGACCACCCTGAAGCCTAAGCAGTATCACTTTATATGGGCAAAACAACAAGCTGAAACTCCCCATCACCAGCCTTAAAGAATTCATGGTGATCTGCACTAGGTAGTTGCTGCAATACTAGGAGTCTTCAGACCCAACAGTCTCTCAGGCAGGGATTGAGGTCAGGCCAGGGCTGAAATGGAAGTTATCTGAGGCTGTGGATGTTGCGGAGTCACATCTGAACAAAGGGCATTGGTGGGCACAGTGGTTGAAGGAAGCGCAGACCTGAGCAGCAACACGGCATCATGCTATGGCAAGGCAAGGAGGATGGATAAGAGGTCGCAGCTCCAGGATGAGGTCAGAGCATTGCTTGACGGGGGGGTAAAATGCTCGTTTTCACTCAATATCCTGTTAATCTTGAGTACCTATAGAGTAGTACTGCATCCTTCATAATTCCAAAAAGTCTGTAGTTTTATTATATTCATAAGAGAAAGATAGTCTGTACCGATTTTTCCCGGAAAAACACGAGCGGCTGGAGCCGTGACGTGTGGGCGGAGCTAAAGAATCACGAGCGCCAGTAGGCTTTTGCGTTGAGAGCATGTGGAAACTGTGACATTACCGTGAGGGAAAAACCATCATCCAAAACAAACCATGGCTTACAGTCCGATTCAGCCGTTTATTTATGATCCAGAATCAGATCCCGAGGCTGAAACTGAACGAGAGCAGCAGCAGCAGCAACAACTCGCTCCGAGCGGGGCTCGAACCCGGGTCTCCGGCATGGGAGGGGACGCACTAACAAGGAGGCAGAGATATTTTAAGCAGTTTTACTCACCGCCTGCGGTTCCAACACACGATCGTGACCCTTTTTCGTTGGGATTGCATCATCTTTAAGAAATAAACGATACGCAAATCCGTTGTCAAACTGGGCGTTGTTTGTAAAACAAGCATCTTCGAAATGCAGGGAACAAACAAAAACACTTGCACAACTCCGTTGATGCTCTGTAAAAATAAACTCCATCCACTGGTCCCTTAATGCTGTTTTTTTTGGTAATCTGTGCAGAGTTGTCTTGCCCTGGCAACCAAAAACACACTTCTTTTGTGACTTTTCGCGACGCTCTCGCTCTGATCAGTGAATCGCTCTGATCAGTGAAATGTCTGTGCTCAGCCTCGCTATACGGGAGCGCGCGCTCTTCCGGCAGAAGTGCCCTAGGACCCATATAAGGAAATTCTGCTCCATCTAACGTCACACAGAGCCATCCTCGAAAAAAACTTTCCGAAACTTGTGACAAACTGGAAGGAGTATTTTGGGAACAAAAATACTCCTTCAAACGTACAACTTAATTTTTGAAACTTTGTCCATGTTTAGCATGGGAATCCAACTCTTTAACAGTGTAAAAAACTCAGTATGCATGAAATAGCATTTCACCCCCCCTTTGAGGAAGTGCAAGACAGCAGGATTGTTAGGATGCACCAGCAGGAAGCCTGGGCAAGTTGGGAACAAGTAGTAGAACTCAAAGTTACTTAGTCCAAGCTCTTGAAATCTAAGCTCTACTGAATAAAATTCTTAATACAGGCCATCTATGACGTACTACCAAGCCTGATCAATCTTTTCTGCTGGGAGAAGATAGAGTGACCAATTTGCCCTCTGTGCCTGAAGAGAGGAACCCAGGATCACATCCTTAGCAGCTGTCTAAGAACCCTGAGTGAGGGGCGCTATCGTAAGTGTCATGACAAAGTTCTAAAGAGCATTTCACAGGGTTCCTCAAATCCAGTCCTAGAGGACCTCTGCCCCCAGAGTTTAGTTCAAACCCTGATCAAACTCAGATACCAACTCAGGAGAGGAGAGCCTTGGGTGGGGTAGTGGTACCTGGACACAAGTTGGGACTTGATCAATCCCGACTGGGTCACCTGGGCAAATGGTGTCTGATTATTGAAAGACTGGAAACACCTGATGACGCCAAGAAACATCACTGATGATGTGTCCGGAAGCATCAAATGATGATGTACATTAAAACTTGAAGTGATATGTGGTTGATAGAACTAAATGTTGCTTCTGTTCTCAGTATCGTTTGGAGACGTTCATGGAGTCCAGATCTACTGAATGGAGTCAGGAGCCTTACACAGGTACCCAGAAGTCAAATAGGCCATGTTTACACTTCATGCTGTCTCTTGCTTTCATTTACAATGGATACAAATTTAATCTTGTATTCCTGCACTAAATTCAAATCTTGCATGATACAAATGCCAGGAAGGAAAATTATCCTTAGAAATGCACTGATGTATACCCAGAGAATACTGAACAAGAGGGTCAAGCAGAACCTTTGCACACATGGATATTGCAAGACATATTTCAGTGGTAACTTTATTATTGTTGTTGTTGTTGTTGCTTTAGGGTTAGGCTAAATCAAATTTTAGATTTAAAAAAAAAATCACTGTAAGAACTAAACAAAACACAGCACAAGAAGTGCACATTAAACTCTCTCTTTCTCTTGTATTATAATCAACATTACAGCGAATTGCACAAATCACTTATTTCAATTAACAGTAAATATATATATATATATATATATATATATATATATATATATATACAAATAAAGTGAAAGTGACGTGACATTCAGCCAAGTATGGTGACCCATACTCAGAATTTGTGCTCTGCATTTAACCCATCCGAAGTGCGCACACACACAGAGCAGTGAACACACACACACACACACACTGTGAACATACACCCGGAGCAGTAGGCAGCAATTTATGCTGCGGTGCCCGGGGAGCAGTTGGGGGTTTGGTGCCTTGCTCAAGGACACCTAAGTCGTGGTATTGAAGGTGGAGAGAGAGCTGTACATGCACTCCCCCCACCCACAATTCCTGCCGGCCCGGGACTCAAACTCACAACCTTTCGATTGGGAGTCCGACTCTCTAACCATTAGGCCACGACTTCCCAAATATATATATATCATTCCTTTTCTGGGGGTGCTTTATAAATGACAAACTTTAAGTCAGAAGAACTGCATGCTTTCAATACCCATATAGCTCTGTAGACTAGAAAACCTGTCAAAAGGGGGAAGTCGTGGCCTTCTCAAAGGTTGCAAGTTCGAGTCTCGGGCTTGTAGGTAGTGTAGGTGAGGGGGGGGGTGAATATACAGTGCTCTCTCCACCCTCAATACCATGACTAAGGCCCGATCCCAATTCCGTTTTATACCCCTTCCCCTTCGCCTACCCCTTCCCCTTGTCCCTTGAAACCGAGTGTCAAGGGGTTGATATTGATGAGAAAATATTCCCCTAAGAATTGGGACACCACTACTATGCCATCACATGTCATCATTCGTCATCTACCTCTTACAATACACACATATACTGGTGTGCTGGTGTGCATTAGATCTTTTAATTATTGTTCTGTATTAATGAGCTGCTTACTGACACACACACATATCATAAATCACACAGCTCACACATCCAGGAGAAAATAAACTTGTCAATGCTGCCCCAAGACTTTTATTAAATACAGTTTAAATACTGAATCGCTACATTATATTTTCCAGCGACGAGAGGATACAATCGCTGTTTTTAAGTAAACTCGCTCTAAAAAAATAAACGCACAGACGCGAATACACGCAACATCCATTTCTCTTTCTCGCTCTCGTTCTCTCTCGAATAGGCAATATTTAATTTTTTTATTTTTTGCGATTTCTAATTATTGGGGGGATTAGCCCCTATCAATGTCTATGGCAGTTATCACCCTGATCAGACATATGCTGTGGCACTATCATGCAGTCTGCAATGATATGACGTTAGCAAATATTAGTGATTTTTTTCTTAACATTTCTTTGAGTAACATGGCCGTTAATATGAACTCACAATTGAATTTAACATAAAACAATTGATTACTTTTCATTAAAATCTTTATTTATGACAAAAAAGATTACATTTATGTGTCTTTTTGTTCGCTGTGGCAGCCAAGATAATTCATACCCCTTAGTTTGAAGTGTGGTCCCGAAAAATCTTTGTTTGAAGGGCTATGTGGTCCTTCCCCTAACCCCTACCCCTCAAACCAAAAGAGAATCGAGACACCCCTACCCCTTCACGTGAACGCGCAAAACCAAGGGGTAGGGGAAAGGGAAGGGCTAAGGGGTATAATTGGGATTGGGCCTAAGGGTGCCCTTGAGCAAGGCACCGAACCCCCAACTGCTCCCTGGACGCCGCACCATAAATGGCTGCTGACTGTTCCGGGTGTGTGTTCACGTGTGTGTATGTGTGTGTGTGTTCACGGTGTGTGTACACTTTGGATGGGTTAAATGCAGAGCAAAATTTCCAAGTGTGCGTCACGTCACTTTCACTTTTCACTTAAAAAAATCCTGCCTAAGTAAAAGATATTTCATACATATTTAAACTTACAAAAAAACGAATTAGAAGATTAATCATAATAAAGTTCATACATTTCTGTACCTGAAAACTGTTAAACTACCTAAAAAGTACTTTTTATTTAATATGTATCTTGGTTCTTTTGTATTTATGTAGGCTTGCTGAATGTTAAATGGATCCTATCCATGATGCATGCAGCAATAAAACTGCTAGTATAATTTAATGCAGGTGTTTTTAAACTTTGCTGATTTAAAACATGATTAAAATTCTATTTATTTTGATGCCAAAATTTCTAATAAGTAAGGAAGTGACAAATATTTGTATTGGAATCGGACAATAAGTGTTTGCTAAAATCGGTATAGTTATAGGCCCCCAAAAAATCCTATCGTGCATCCCTAATTTTCCTGCATTTAATGTGGCTCGTAATCAATAAAAGCATAAAATTTCAGGTCAGCCTGTGGATGCTGGTGTTCAGCCTGCTCCAGGTCCGTGGCAGATTACAGCTCAATCTCCGGCCTTCTTTCAAGAGCACAAGCAGACCATTAAAGTGCCCTATACTTCCTCAGTCAAGGTTTGACCTTTAACCACATGATCCACAAAAACGAACTAACATTCGACACACTTTAACCACTTTTCCACTGTCTGACTGAACAGTTCTAAGAATGTTAAGAAATTTCCACTTATGCTTGGTATGGCATGGCACAATTGTAAACTGTTCTCAGCCTACAATTCTGAGCACAATTGGCTGGTAGGATATCTGTAGTGATGTCTCCTATCAGAATTAGTCACTTGATTGTTGTCTGCCCACTAGTTCCCTTTCAGTTGGTGACCAATGAATTGCGATCTCACTTTGAGAGACCAATCTACTTTGAGTGTAAACTAAACGAATTATGGAATTATTGCATCAAGCTGCGGATGATCACAGCATGAGCATAAAAAGGCAGAAGGTGCAATGCATACCAGCTTTTTGGTTCAGAGCTGAGCGATAACATCATTCTTCTCCATCCAGTGTTTCAAGTGACTATGAGTTCAATGCCCTATTGGAAGCTTCTGGTGTTGGCGGTACGACATTTCAGTGGTGGTTGTTCAGAGTTGAGCAGGTTGCACATTTCAGGCTGCCGTTTCACCTGGGCATTTCTGAATGTGGTTCTCAGTGCCCCGCCCTTGTGCCTTTCTTTCCGGAAGTGCATGACAAGCTCACCAGGGTGTGGACAGCACCTTTTACTGCCAGAAACTGGCTGGTGGGCTACTCCTCCCTCACCACCCTTGACGACTGTGGTGCAGATAGGGGGTACATGGGGGTCCCCTGGTAGAGCAGTCGGATTTGATGCAGTGTCCTAATACCTCCTCCCCCCAGCAGGGCAAGCCATGCCTCCCCACCTGGGACTTTAGGTACTCTGGCATGTGCGGCGATGCTTATATAGCCTATGGAACAGCTGCATCTGCCTTACACCCTACAGCGGGTAGCTGCTGCCTCCACTTGTCTGCAGGCCGCAGCGCCCCAGCCTGCTCGTCACTGAGGGCGGTCCCCGCTTCCGCCACCACCCCAGCTCCAGCAAGTGAGAGGGAGGAAGCTGCTCTTTGGAGGATGGTAAGGCACCTCTCGCTCCACTGAATGAGGGCCGGATGGAGAATCTTGAAAATATCAACGTGAAAGCAGTTTCTTTAAATCTATGGAGCCAATCAGCCCAGCCCATGGTTTCTGGGTGCCTGGCTAGTGCAACCCAGCCTGTCTACAAAGGCAGTTAGGCAATCCCATAGCAGGTCAGAACTCACCTGCCACCTCCTCCTCTGAGTCAGAAGGTTCTGAGGTCACTTCATGCCATTCGCATTCCAGGCCTGCTCAACCATATGGCCGTTGAGCTGTCTCAAGCTATGCTAGTATCACCATGAGTAGCATGAGTAGCGTCACCATCCCCAGAGAGTCCAGCTGATTTGGAGAATCAATTTTGGTTTCTGAGCTGCTCAGATAGACCTATTTGCCTCTCCAGAGACCTCTCACTGCCAGTTGTTCTACTCCTTGACCGAGGGAGCACTCGGAACAGATGAACTGGCACGTGGCCTGCGTGAGTATGCGCTTCCCCCAGTAAGACTTCTTGCAAAGACACAGTGCAAGGTCAGGGAGCATGAGGAGCAGGTCTTGCTTGTGGTGCCGTATTGGCCCACTCTGACCTGGATGGGAAGCAGACGTTCTAGGTGACCTACCCCTAAGAGGTAGTGGACACCATCACTCCAATGAGAGAATTGTCTACGAGACCCTCCGTCTTTATGTCTTTACGCCTTGAAGTGGAACTTGTTCATTAAGTGGTGTTCTTCTCGTAGAGAAGATCCCAGGCAATGCCTGATCAGGGTCGTGATTTCCTTTTTGCAGCAAGGGCTGGAGCAAAGGCTGTCTCCCTCCATGATGACTATGATGACTATGATCATGAACCTTGACCCAGTGGAAGGGAAGTCGGTAGGTAAGCATGACCTGGTCATTAGGTTCTTTAGGGGGACCAGAGGGTAAAATTCTCTACAGTCCCTCTACATACCCTCTTGGGACCTGTCTTTAGTGCATAAAACACTACAGCAGGGCCCAATTGACGCTTTTAGTCGAGCTAAAGTTTCTTTCATTGAATACTCTGCTCCTACCTTCACTGGACTATAGAGAACCTGCACGCATTTTCTTTAGATGATTTTTGCCTAGAGTTTGGGCCGGCTGACTCCCAGGTAATCCTGAGGCCCCGGCTCGGCTATGTGCCCAAGGTTCCCACTACTCCCTTCAGGGATCAGGTGGTAAGCCTGCAAGAGCTGCCCCTGGAGGAAACAGACCCATTCCTAGCTTTGATCTGTCCTGTCCGGGCATTAAGATGCTACGTTGACCAGACACAAAGCTTTATGACCACTGACTAGCTCTTTCTCTGTTTAAGCCAGCAAAAGCGGAGAGGCGTCTTTAAACAGAGGATGGTCCATTGGATGCCATCATCATGGCTTATCAGGCACAGGGTGTGCCCTGCCCGTTCGAGTTGCAAGCTCACTCTTTTAAGAGTGTTGCATCCTACTGGGCGCTGGCTTGTGGTGCCTCGCTGACAGATATTTGTTGAGCTGCAGGCCTGGCAACCCCCAGCACATTCGCTAGATTATATAGCCTTCATGTGGAACCGGTATCCTTCGGTGTTCTCACCTCAAATGGATAGTGGCCGAGCGGCAACCTCCCGCTCTCTCTCGTGAATCCAATACGAAAGTGACTAAAACTTTAATCAACTGGCCTCTTGAGGCTGGCTGCAAAAGGAAGTCAATTTCATAGACTCCCAATGTTAAAATGCTCAACTTTACAGCAGAAAAAAACTTTTACAGCCTGGTGCAAAAAATTATTTTTGTCTATAAAGGTAATTTTACTCTTTATGACAACTGTGAGGGGGGTGAATTTTTTACAACTCATCTGTTTAAATGATATTAAGCCTTAAAGATCTGCATAATTAAGGGCGTGGCCACTTGAGTGACAGGTGGATTGCCGTTGCTGTCACCGCTGTCACGTTTCTGTAACCAGCTCTCGCCTTTTTGCCTATTTTTGATTACCCCAGAGTGACGCACAGTGACACGCTGCCAAGATGGCGACGGCCCGCTCTGCCCACTTTTGGTTTCAAAAACTCTCTTCGGAAACCTATGGGTGACGTCACGGACACTACGTCCATGTTTTTGGTAGTGGCACTGAGAGGCCCCGGTTAGTGTAAGCTTGCTAAAACTACTCCATAGTGTCCGTACTGTTTACCCTGTCAAGCTCCTCCATCCCCTTGGCAGCCAGACGTGGGACATCCTCTCTCTCTCTCTCTTTCTCTCTCTCTGTAGTTGACCAAGTGCACCATTTGACTAAAGTAAATAGAAATATCTGATCATCCTCCATAACATGGTCGCTATTTACATCTCGTATGGTATGTTAACACTTGCGTTACCAAAGCAACGACTGATGAATTTGTATTGGAGCGCTGTTATCAGCCCCACAGTGGACCATTAAACCAAATCCATACCAGCTGGGATGAATCTGATCGCACTGGCATGGAATGGAATGGATAAGAATTCGAATGGTTTGGCCTGATGGTGGAAAAGTGGCTACTGTTCAGCATTTCTGCATGAAAACTCAAAACATTCTAAAAGTAGGGAGACCATATGCGCAGTTCATATGGGACATGTCCCAGCCAGGATTTGAATAATGCCTAAAACATCAGGAGCAGCTTGACCAATAACATGCAGGTATTGTACATAATCAACCAATCGTGGGGCTGCGTGTGAGAAGGTGAGATCTAGAGGGAACGATCAAAGCAAAGCAAATATGCGCACGTGTTTGTTCATTCGATTGACTTGAAGGGTCGCTTCGCACAAATCCCAAAAAACAACAAAGTGCACCACAATGCTTCAAGTCAAACGAATGAACAAACATGTGAAAGCGATTCGAAAGCATAAGGAGCTGTCTTGCTCTGCTCTATATAGCTCTCATGAATGTTACACAACGATCAACCTGCACAGTGCAAATAGCCAAAACCTGGATATTTTAGGCAATATTAAAATCCTGGCTGGGACGTTTCCCGTATAAACGATTCATATGGTCACTCTATCTAAAAGGTGTGACGTCATTTTATTTAATATTTAAGATCACCAGAACATTCATTTTAATTATTTTGTTTGTGAAGCAAAACAGTCGAGTTCCGGAATCAAAGTCATATTCATTTTCACATTACGAGTGAATTTAAAATGATAACATAGAAAACTTTAAAGTCAGACGTGCCATGAGCTATGAGGTTGTTAATCGATGGCTTATGCTTTTGAAGCCATCAGCTTGCATTATTTTGTATGAAACTTATTTTAACATACATATATTTTAAATAGTCATGTTCAAATCCAGAATTCATGGTGAAGAGCTACATTACTGATTCTGCAAAGAAATCGTTACAACAAATAGTACCAAAAAAAAACACCCTCTCAGATAAAGCACTATGAATGATTTAATAGTCTCTCTGCATTTTCAAAATACTTTTTAATGTTGTGATTTTTACCTCATGGCTGGTCTGGTTTGCTTTCATGACTTACAACTGTTTAACAATGACTTTTAAAAATCCCTAAGGGAATAATGAATTGGGACAAAGAAATAAATCTGGAACCAAGACTGCTGAAAAAGTGTTTTACTTTCTAAAGTACAAATGCTTTTTGGCTTCCTGCCGCAGGTAAACTTGCCAGAAATGTTCAATTAGTCAGATCATATTTTAGAGCATTCTGTTTGCTCCCTAGAACTGTCACTTGTGTCTGGGAATGGGAAGAAACCCCTGTACCACCTGTGCTGGAGCTGGAAATGTAAGTAAATTTTGACTAGCACAGACTGAACCAGCTGCGTGCCGGGCATTTCATTGTTATCAAATAAAAATAAAGCACCTGTATTGAGTAAAAGTATCTCTTTGTGTGGTGACTGGAGAGCAATTCAAGTTGAATTGTACTGGAATTGTGCAAACAAGCCACAGAATGTTTTTTAATTTTTCATCATATGACAAACAGCCTAATATATATGACCTGTTTGTCTTCTATTGTTTTCCATGTGCAGAAAGTCTGTCGGCTGTGTAATGGTTCTGGTTACCGTAATTCTAATGACAGCTGCACGCACTGCAATGGGCGCGGACGTGAAAAGTAAGTCCTTTATAGCTGTATATAATAAGACATTTCTATTAAACAAGTTTCTCACAAAAACAAAAAAGATTTTTTTAACTTACTTTACTTTATCTATACTTAAATTACTTTATTTAATTCATATACATTATATATATATATATATATATATATATATATATATATATATATATATATATATATATATATATATATATATATATATATATATATATATATATATATATATTAAATTAATTTATATTGTATTCCTATAACTTTTGTGGCTACTGTGGGTTGAATTCAGATTAAATCCTTAAGGGGGCTTGGTATTTCTGAGTTTTGACTTGTTTGGTGTCTTTCAGCTGTACTTCATGTAGCAGCAGAGGCTCCTGCCAGTGTGACACCTGCCGTGGAAAGGGAAAGCTGCTTGTATTCATTAACCTCATTGTTAAATGGTACGATCTGTATGATATAACATTCATGATTAATAAGGCAGGCATCCTGGCTATTGCTATATTAACTCAGTCACTGTTTATGAAGTGAGGTTTGTGTAACGGTGTACAAACTTCATAATCATCGGGAAGAAGGAGGCGGTAACCGGCAGACAATCAAATGACATTTTAATGACAAAATAAAGACAAAACAGCGCGTCAGCCCCTCACGGACGACTGACATGCTCAAATAAAAAGCAAACACAACTAAAACCCAGGCCTGGTCCTCTCTCGTCCTTCACTGTCGTCGCTCCAGTTTTATATCCTTCCATCTCCTCCGTGGGACTCGAGACCGGTGGGTCGAGCAGATGTCACTCATTTCCAATCACTCCACCGGCCTCGCTCCTGTTCCCACGGCTCTCGGCCCGCCCCACTCGTCACATACACCCATCGCCCCTCACAGGCCGGGGGGTACCCACGAGACTGCACTCTACCCCCCCCCCCCTTCCCTCCGGGGGGGGGGCCGCTCACGGTGACCTGCGGGAACCTGGGGGTAGGACAGACTAGACAAGGAGCCAAAAAAAAAATAATCCGGTTCCCAGACGCACTGCTGCTCGGTTTTGGGCAGCCGGCAGGAGTCCCCCGTTCCCTGCTCCTCCCCATTCTTGGCGGATGGCAGCAGGCTCCGGCCCCCTGGCGAACGGTGCCGACTCCTCCGCTCCCTCATGGACGGCAGCCGCCCCTCCACATCACAGGCGGCCGGCCGGCAGCGAGCTCGTCCCATCCCGTCTTTGAAATAAAAAGAAATCAAGTCATTATTACATAATAAATGATGTTTTCATTAACAAGGTTCGGGAGGAGCGCGTCAGATACTTAGCCTT
This sequence comes from Carassius gibelio, assembly GCF_023724105.1. Lineage (NCBI taxonomy): Eukaryota > Metazoa > Chordata > Actinopteri > Cypriniformes > Cyprinidae > Carassius > Carassius gibelio. The sequence goes on along the minus strand of NC_068378.1, from coordinate 24,510,600 downwards.
ATCAACACAGGTGGACCACAATCTAGTAAACAATCCCACAGTATAAATATCGCTGACTTACTCTATCCATTGACGGTTAATCAGCATCCCTGATTAAAAGCTATTTTTGGACTATTTCAGGAGCATAGAGAAGGATGATTTCGTAGCGCAAGATTCAAGTGGTCTGAGAGTGGATAAACTGGAGGAGGTTTCGGGGAAAGAGCTCTTTAAAGACGCCCAGTATATGGTACGAACATAACATGCATATAGTGAGAGGTTCGTTGAAATGTGTAAGTTTATCAGATGGTTATGTTTACTGTAGGTCTATCCAGTGAGGGGCTTTCCAGATGTTTCTGTTGCACAAGCTTCTGAGCGTTTAATAAGAGAACATCAGGGGAAATATGCCCAAACATCCCGCATTTTACAACAGGTACCACTGTCTTCATATGTTTATGTGCTTCCAGACCTTTTAATATTTTCATTTTTATCACTTGATTATTACCATTCATAGTTTTCAATTATAATTTGCATATTTGTATATAAAAAAACAATGTAAATGACAAACTGTGCTATATCATTACCAGTCTGTAACTAGAGACAACCATCACGCTGAATCTTTCTGTAATGTGATCTGTTTCAGAGGCAGACGATCGAGCTCATTCCCATAACCAAAGTGAACTACATGTGGAAAGGAAAGCCTAATTTTTACTATGTGTTTGGAAATGAGTTTAAAGTGAACGTTGATGACTATCCCGCCACCTGCTGCTGTTCTGTCATGTAACATCAAGCGATATGACTGAAATCTTATATCACGATAACAATATATATCACAATATTTTTTTTCTTTTAAAAAGTGTTTTATAATATTAAAATCTTTGATATCATAGAATTTAAATAATCATTGTCACCAATGTCAGTATAAAACTTAGCCTAAACAGAGACATAAAAAACAGGCTCACTGAAGATAAATAAACAGTGATGAAATAAGGATAAGAAACTAACTGCAAGGAATAGGAAAATTACAATTTACAATAAATAATAAAAGCTACATACATTGTATAAATTGACTAGTCTTCACTGTGTTAAGTTAGTTCTTCTTCTTATCAAAGTTTTAAAAGTGATTTAATCAAGAATAGTGAGAGATTTTCATATTAATCTCAGTCCGGATTTAATGTACTGTTATGCGTTTTCTTTTTCATCTATTTACTCTTTCGTAAGAGAGTGTAAATAGTGCAAATAGCAATAAATAAATAGCACTAAGTGAAAATTGCATATTTTCTTAGTGATAGATACTATTTACACTAAGTGCAAATAGTGATGGAATGCTATTTACACTAAGTGCAAATAGTAACAGATTCTATTTAAACTAACAGTACACTACACTTTACGCTACAGTATTTTTAACAATATGCTATTTACACTGCATACAAGGGCAGATAGTGATATAGATTCTATCTACACGGTTAAAATAGGATTTTCTGATATTTATACTACTTATTGCAAATAGTGGCATTTATATGCACCTTAGTATTATAGTACATTATAAATCAGTATGCAGTAATAACGTATAGAGTGTAAATTATCATTTTAATTTAGATTAGGAGGCCACCTTATTGGGACAATAAAGCCCACCATTCACCTAGCCTAACCCTACCAGATAATGTATTTTCAATTTTTTTATTATTTCCTTCATTTTTTTGGTAAATAAATGCCTTTCCGATGTGATATGAGATCTGAAAAGGGAGAAAAGTTTGGTAAAAGGCGGATTCGAACCCAGGTCAATTGTCTGTCGTCTTTTATAGTGGTGACCATCCCTATCACACGTTTGTGGGTGGAGCTAGTGTAAATAGCCTCTGCCAACCAAGTGACAGCCTTCCGGTCTCTCTAGTGAAGCCTAAACAGAAGTGACTAAAACTGCAATTCATCAACTGGCCGCTAGAGGCTGGCTCCAAAAGGGAGTCAGTCTCATATACTCCCCTAGTTAAAGTGCTCAACTTTACAGCAGAAAACAACACGTTTACAGCCTGGTTCAAAAAGTGGTTTTGGTCTATATAGTTAATTTTGCCCTTCATGACAACTGTGGGGGGAGAGGGGGGGTTATAACTCATCCGTTTAAATTATATTAAGCCTTAAAGTTCTGCACAATTAAGGGTGTGGCCACTTGAGTCACAGGTGGATTGCCGCTGCTGTCATCTCCGTCGAGCTAGGTGGGTGTGGTTTCATCAACCAGCTCCCACCTCTTTGCCCATTTTTTAAGGATTAGGAAGAAGTTTGAATAAATATTTTAAAATACAGGCTGTGTCACTAATTAAACAAGTAGGTTATATATTCAGCTAATGGACAGCCTCTTATACGTATGCTTCTCATAAACAATTAGTCAATATGCATTAGGGCTGCTCTTCACTACAGATTTTTCTGGCCGACTAGAAGTCATTAATTTTAAGCATTAGTTGACTATTTGTCACACTTTTATTAATAAACCATATAAATCATAATAAGGAGCCTTTACTTACCTATAGCCTTATAAGCTATCTAGCGTACGGAAAAATACACTTGCCACAGCGCACCAGGAAATACAATTATTATGAATTTGTTAGGGAAAAACAGCAAGTACACTGCATTAACATTTTAATTTATTGTAACGTCATAATTAATTGTTACACTAGTGCTTCTGATTTCTGTTTAAGAGATGATGTCTGCAACAGTGACTAATCTACGCAGCACCTGTATGCATGTTTCAAACTTATTACATAATGTGAGAATATTTGTTTTCTGTTTGAATTGGTTCATTTAAAAGTTTCACTCTCTATGAATATAATTTTCATGTTTGTAATAAGGCAAGCATCCACGGAATTTCAAAATGACATGCTCAAGTTCTCAGAGACCAAGATGGCAGAAAGTGCATCATGTTTGCTTTGATTATTTTACAAAAGCGCAACATTTCATTGCTATTCTGTTAGTCTTTACAGATACAAAAGATGCATTACTCTTATCCGTATGACCAAAAATGATGTAGTATTTTAAGAGCAAATTATCACAGCAGTGCCTCCGTCTGTCCTGCAGTAGCCCAAGTGCACTACTGTTCAGCTTCCACACACCATACAAAAATGTGAACTTTTTTCTAGGCTAACATTAGATTGAGCTGTCATGTGAAGTTGCTACTACATACATATCTCAGATGATAAACCATATTTGAGGTTGATGAATGTTAGGTGAGCATATGGATGTCCTGCCCAATGTACTATATTACCACATAGACCAGCCATTAACAATTTGTCCGTCACTGACTGAGTGACTTCGCAACACGACGGACTTACAGACAAAAAAACTCAAGCTGCCCGAATGGGGCATTGTTTATGCAGCTTAACCATGTACACTGTATATACCATTTTATATGTCACCTGACTCAGTATTACCAAATGTGAATTACTAAACCTCTTGTAGATTGCATGCATTTTTCTAACTATTGAAGAATATGAAGTATAGTAGTCTGTAGTAAATCTATAAACAAAAACAATGTATTAAGATTAATAAAGTCAAAATAGTTTTGAAAAAAGACCCCAAAACTTGTATTTGCGTTTTCTTTTCATTTTTGTATTTTATTAAAGACTATCTTTCAAAGCCAAACAAGGTTCATGCCTGCCAACACTCATTAAATACAACCACAAATCAGAAAAAGTTTGGACATTTTGTAAAATGCATTGAAATGAGTCTGTGAGTCCCCATGCTAACTGCACACCATAGCTAACGCCAAGATCCCAAGATCTTGCCCAAGATCATCAAGATTGGACAATTGGAAGAAAGTGGCCTGTTCTGATGAATCAAGATTCCTGGTTTCATCACGTCGATGGCTCAGCCCAGATACCAACAGAGACTATGACACCTGGATGCACTGTGTGGCTGACGGCAGCGGTGTTATGATGAGGGCAATGCTTTTCTGAGACACTTTTGGCCATATTATGCCAATAGCACAATCCCTAACAGCAAGGGCTTAGGTTTGATTTTGGCATTGGTGGGAATTTAACCACAGACAACAGACATTTGATTGTTTGATCAGAATTATTGCTTGAGACAATTTAGTATTTGCTGGATATTGGTATGGACATGTCATAGTGTACCTAGTAAATTATCAATATAATGACAAAAAGTCAACAATAACTCCAGATAAATAATTTTGGTGAATATATCCGCATTCACCATATTCAGTTATTTCCTGCCCAAATTCCAGAAAAGACAGCACACATGATTTGCTGATACTAGAAGCTACGAAAAGATGTATGTGAAAAGTGATAGCTGCTGACTCTACTCTTTTGAGAGATCAACATCAAATACTGTACTACATATAACTGCATTGTTTGAATACAGGCATACCAATGGAAATGTCAAGTCAAGTCAAATCACCTTTATTTATATAGCACTTTAAACAAAATACATTGTGTCAAAGCAACTGAACAACATTCATTAGGAAAACAGTGTGTCAATAATGCAAAATGATAGTTAAAGACAGTTCATCATTGAATTCAGTGATGTCATCTCTGTTCAGTTAAATAGTGTCTGTGCATTTATTTGCAATCAAGTCAATGATATCGCTGTAGATGAAGTGACCCCAACTAAGCAAGCCAGAGGCGACAGCGGCAAGGAACCAAAACTCCCATTGGTGACAGAATAGAGAAAAAAACCTTGGGAGAAACCAGGCTCAGTTGGGGGTCAGTTCTCCTCTGACCAGACGAAACCAGCAGTTCAAATGTGCAACTGTTCAGCTCTCTGTCTTTTCTGTTTGGGCATGATCAAGTTAGGGCATGGTCATGTTCATTCCTCATCCCCAACAGGACTGGTCTGACAGGCTTGCAAAAGGCCAGAGAATTTCCAGTAAATTTCTGGAAGTTTTCCAGAAAGTTTCCATGGGAACTTAGAAATTTTGGAAATATTCTAAGTTTGAAACTTACCAGGAATTTATGGAAATTTTTGGTAATTTATGGGAATTAATTGGAAATTTGTTTATATACAGGCATAAATATAACATTTTGTTTGATCACATGCATACAAATTAATAACAATTTAAAAATATATATATATTTTGAGGGTGGGGGTGGCATTTTTCAGGATTTATTGATGAATGAAAACTAGTGCTGCATTTAGATGAATCGCCTTCAAATATGAACACGATATTTCATAGCTTGTCAGTGATCTATGGATCAGTGCATTAAATGCTACTCCATCTAAAAGCACATGAAGGAGATTTACTACTAATCACAGAACCGGTTTACTGAGGAGATACGTGTGAAGATCACATGCAATTCATCATGCAGCCCTAATGAAAACTTGTGAACATTGTTTATTAAAAATGTTATAACAATATAAGTCCTTACTATTACTTTTTATTAATTTAACACAACCTTGTTGAATAAAAGTATTCATTTATTTAAAAAAAGGAGAAAAGATACTGACCCCAAACTTTTGAAAGAAGAATGCTGTTCTTTTTTCTTTCTTTCTTTCTTTCTTTTAACTCTTTATTAATCAAAGAATACTGAAAAAATAAATCAAAGGTAAAAAAAAAAAATATTATTATTATTATTATAAATAAACAGCACAACTGATTTGTGAAATTGATTATAATAATATATGATTTCTGAAGAATCATGTGACAAAAATCAATGTGTTGTATTGCAGAATGCATGCTCAGCACTGCTGAAAGTTCGCGCGATAGTTAAATAGAAAGTAGAACTCACCCGTGCATTCTAAGACAATTTTAATTCCCCCGCTATTTGAGAGCGAATTGAGAGCAAATTAGGCTACATAACTATCTAGGCTGTTATATGTAGGATAAAGTAGGTTGTGTCTATAGCTCTGCATCATGCTTGAAAAAATTGTCTCTATTTGCACTTTGATGAGAGCACTTATTGTTCGCACTTAATATGACAAAAAAAATAACTGCTGCTTATTTTTTGTTTTTCATACTGTTTTTATATCTATGTTCAATTTGTGAAAAAGTGTTCAGTTAGAAGTCAACCGTTCTAGAAGCTTATGATTCATGTACAGTTCTAAGGTTTGAAGAGAGAAGCCAGTCAGTTGAACAAAACCTTTTACAGTGCTTGAGTGTTGTTGTTTTTAATGCATATAATAATTTATACTCAGAAAGTAGAACAAAATGTATTAGAAAATTGATTTGATAAATTTTCCAGTCATGTATTTGATCATGATAAAAAAAAAATTATCGTTAAAATCTAGTCTCACCTTATGTCTTGAGTTAGTAAGAGTGAGAGTGTAAATTGTTCCCTACCATCACATTCAATATGCAACCAGTAAATAAATGAGTGATACTAAGAAAGAGCACATATTTCTTTATTGATCTAGTTACTTGATTCTGCTTTCAAAATACATTTCTCCAGTAAAGCATAATGATTGGGGGGGGACTCACATAAAGAGCAGCCTAGGGGGCCCTGACCACCTTAATCCATCCCTGGTTGTACTAGAAATGTACTAGAACAGTAATTTCTTTTGTTTGCAACGGCTTGTGTGTGAGAGATCATGAAGACTTGAATTTGGTTCATTCAGTACTCAAATATTAGAACCATCTATGCAATACAGTGGAATAAAGTTTCCAGTTTATGCCCATTAATTCCCATATATTCCCATTAATTCCCAAGGAAAGTTTCCAGTCTTGAAAATTCCAGAATTTTTCAATTCTAGTTTAATAACCCTTCATAATAAGGTTCCAACATTAGTCTACATAACACTAAAAATAAAATAAAAATCTTCTGAAGCACATTTACATTTTTTTTTATCTATCAGACGCTTTATTTGACTTACAATTGAGGGCAAACAACAAATGATCTTGCTGTTTCAAAGTGTTTTTTTATTGATTTTTATTTATATTTTTTTGCCATGCAGTCAAATGTTGACAGGTGAGATGAGTTTTCAGCTGTTGTTTGAATTTTCTAAGTGAAATTGAAAATGTATTAATACATTATCAAAATCAAAAGTTGTATCCATTCATATAATTTAATGGAGCTAACTTTAACTAATAATGAACAGTTGTAGCTAATCTTAAATATGAATAAATTCTTTTACAAATGTATTGCTTAATTATTCAATAAACTTGAGTTTATTGTTAATCATAATCTATTATGTTCCATATTTGCTATTTCATTAATCATTGGTTCATAATAATAATAAATTTACTGTTAAAATGAAGCCAAAAGATGATAAACAGGTTTACATTGTGAAAATGTAGGCCTATGCCATGTGAAAAATAATCCAAAGAATGCAAATATGTCCAAAACGTCATTCTGTTTAACATCATTTCTATTCAATGTATATATATATATACACGTGCACGTGAACTCCTGAATACGAGAAAAACTTTAAGAAAGAAAGAAAAAATTAGAGCAGAAAAAAACCCACTTCACTGGTGTAGCTTTGGATGAATGAACAAGTGTAAAAGTTGTGACAACTAGCGCCCTTTTGCATCAAGACTACCCTGGATATACTGTCCATTTCACTGTATCGTGGTGCCACGTGCACCTATATGTTTCTAAAAGTAGCTACTCCTCACCTAAAGTAGTAAGTAAACCGCACTGGTTTCTCTGTCTGTCTGGTTCCTCGTTTTTGCTTTCATCAGCAGGTGGTTGTTTGTGTAGTAGTCCTACCGTCAAACTACGGAGAACCGAAAGCTCTTTTGCGTTCTTCAGAATAAGTTGCGCTCGTTTTAATACGATTTGCGAGTTTTGCGAAGTTTGCATATGTTCCCTTTAAAACGCAAATATTTTACCTCACATTGCATTTTTCAGCATGTCCCCCTGGTGGCTCCGTGTGAAACTGAAACTGCACTTTGTTCTTGTGACACGCGCTACGTCTACGAATATTGCAAAGTTTACTCATTTTATGTACAATACACGTCTTTGTAGACTGAGCATTGGCTATTTGTTTAGCTTCCCCTGCACTTATGAGTTGGGTAATTTACGAAATAACAATCGCATGACGATTACAGCATAAGGAGACTTGTTCAGGAACTCTCAATTTTACTTCTCATTTTGCAAAATGGAGAGATCGACAGTGGGGTACGTGTTTTTTTTTTTTTTTTTTTTTATCTAAGTCGTCATAACCGATATTTACATTATTTGTGCTTCGAAAAGCGCCAAAGCTTACTTCATTAAACTTCCTCTGCTTCCTCTGAAGTGATTATGGAGCTAACTACGGCACCGTTAACCCGGATTATGGATCACCAGCACCAGGTCAGAGATGGTTTTGCTGTGAAATGTACATAATCTCAGATTTCCACATGGCGGCACCTCATGACTACTTTTTCAGCGCTATATTATTAATATTACCAAGTGACTGCGTAACGGTATTCATAATAACGCTTTTTTTTACGTAGGCCTATACGTAGTATTAATATTACTATTAATGTTAGAATTAGTATGCAGTACTTGTTCTAAAAAATTGTACAATTGCAATGCAAGTATCGGCAAAAATACCACAGGTACAGTAATCGTTACTATAGCCTACAGTAGGCCTATTTACAAAATATATAGGCTAGTATTCTCGAAATGTACAATTATATTCTGGTGTCATGGATCAACTTAAATATAATACATCTAAAAATTGCACTTTATAATTCCAGGCATGCAAAGTCTACTCACAGTACATTATAATGTGAAAAATTATGGTGAAATAGCATGTATTTTATTTAACACTTTATTTAACATTAATGAAAATTGACTGAGTGAACAAGAAATAAAACAAATAAATAAATAACATTATGAATCTGAGTAATTTATTATTTATAAAAATATTTGGTTCAATATCAACCCATACATACATCCACATCAATGGAAATATATGCACATCAATGGAAATGTCCTTAGCATCTAGTTATAACAGATTGCATAAATTTGTGTTTGCCTTTTTCTTCATCTTCCTGGAACACACTGCTCTGGGTGTGTGTGTGTTTACTACTGTGTGTGTGTGCACTTGGATGGGTTTAAAGCAGAGCACAAATTCTGTGTATGGACCACCATACATGAGCCACACATCACTTTCAGATATTCTCCCTGGATATTATTTGACACTTTGCTATAAAGTTTAGTGTCCTTGTATAGCAACAGCCAATGAATATTTAGGCTCTTAGAATTCTCTCACTGCAATCAGAGCCATTGAGAAACAGATGCAATGTCCCAATGTGCCTACTTATACTATACTAAAGTATGTACTCTTTTGTTTAAGAAAAAGTACACACTTTTGAGTGTGTAGGAGACCAGTAGGCAAGCTTTGAGGCACAGCCTACTGCCACATCTTTAACGGACCACCCTGCCGCAATTACAAACATCCTGTCACTGTAAACTGTTAACTTCCTACCGTATTGAAGAGAAAAGAAGTAGCACGTTGATCTGCCAGCTGTGGGTCTTTATGCCAATAACTCTGTTCAGATTTTTTTGCACAATGATGGATTTAAAAATTAATGGTCAAACAGATGTATAAAAAAGTTCACGTTGTTGCCGATGAAACATAACACAGATAACATAAAATATTTTTTTTCTACCATGTTAAATGTGGATTATTAGTATTTCAAACATCTGCAATGTTATGTTTTTAACATTTTTTATTCGTACTTTTAGTTCTCAAGAGAACCCTTTGCCAAAGTGCAATGGACTGTGGGAAATATTAACCATTAGAGTGTGCACACCATTAATATGTTATCATACTCTTTGGCAGTCAAATGTGACCAGACACTATAAGTATAACTTTAATTAAGTAAGATTAAATAATTGTACTATATTTTAGTTCAATTCTATTTAGTTAATATTTTGAGGACATTTTTGGTACTAAATAATATATGCACTAATTATGAATCATGAATGACTATTTAAAATGTAATTTTTTTTAATGTGTTTATTATTTAGCAGGGTTGTTGCTTGTTTGTTTGTATTTTGGGCAAATTTGAGGCATTTGGTGACCGGAAAAATAATATTAATATGTAATGCAATTGTTTAACCACTAGATGCCTTTTTGGCTGTTTAACAAATAATCCTTTTTTTTTTTTTTTTTTGCTTTTTTTTTCTCTTTCAAAAACACACACACATATATATATATATATATATATATATATATATATATATATATACTTAACATCAAACAGAACATAAACAAAAAAAGGGGATACATATAACAGATACAATAAAGCTTACATGATGTGTTGACTACATGCTAAAAAAAAGAGTATCTCCAGTCATACTTGGTTACTTGTATTTTTTTTTTTTTTTTATGTATCTATATTTAGAATGGACGGAAGATACCCTGATTGTATATTATCAAACATTCGATTTTATAAGTTTCGATTTTTTTTTTAATGTTAGATTTAAAACGGTTAATTTCTTACATCCCAGTGTTATTTTGTGATATTCACATAAGCATAAAACATAAAGAAAGACAAGCAAATACGGAATTTAGGTAATCCAATAATAAAAATTATGTTTATAAACACAAGGCAAGGCAACCAAATGTATTCAGCGAGACTATTGTATTCTTGGAATGGTCAGTCTTCCTTGAAACTCATTAAACCAGTTTTTTTTTTTTACTTTCCGAAAGAACGAAACCGGACTTCCCATCATTGTTCATAATATTAAGCAAAAAGAGTAAACGAAAAAACAATCACTGCTCTTAACGTCTGTAGTTGTAATGTAGCCTATATTGGTGGCCGTGCCCGAGAAGGTTGAAAACCCGAGAAAGATCGCAGAAAGACAAAAAAAACTGAAAATATGAAAAAATAGCAACTGGTTATTTTCGCTATTAAGGTGTTTCTCGCATTATCTAACTGAAGTTATAAAAGGCTATAACTCTCCATCTAACGATAAACATAAACCATAAGGCGCTTCATAAAAATAAAATACCACTACTGGCCAGATTTACGAGAGGCCAAGTCTAAAAAAACTTGCTCCTTGACACACTTCACATTCCTCTGTTCCTATTGCACACAAGGAGTGTTGCAACTCTGTTTCTCAATGGCTCTGGCTGCAGTCACGTGTTTTCTATGCTGCTTCGGTTTAAGATAAATGACACAGAACAGGATTCCGTTTGGGACGCATTGAGAAAGATTTTCAGTATTTTTCCCCTCTCAACACAAATCGCCTTGTTACAATATTCGAAACATGATCGTTGCAAATAAGTGTAGAACATTTTAAATATGCGTTTGTTTGAGCAATCGTCATTCTTTCTACGTGAGTTACTGTAAATGAACGCTTCAAGATAACGGGGGCGGGGTTTGTGAACCCTGTTACCGTGTGAAATTGTTAAAATGACACTTAAACTGAGTTGAATACATTAGCAGTCACTGAGGAAAAACACACAGTGTAATAGTTGTAACAACATTTATTAAGAGCATGAAGAATGTACCAAACTTGTTCCCTTTGCAACGTCACAGTTCGCATCTGACGAATCTGCTGGAAAGTGAAACGCACACATCCCCACAGACAAAGGACATTGACACCCCCCAGTAAACACGATCCCCTGTTTATCCACATCACCGATACTTCCTACAGTGGTATATGTCCAAGAACTTGTTAGATTCACTGAGTAAATCACTGAAAGCAGTGTTACTTATTGAAGGAACTAACGTTACTCCACCCAATTGTCCATTCAGCGCCATCCAATAGGAGCAGCTCTCGGATTATATATAGTACTATACAGTCCAAAACCATAAATAGGCTATAGTAGACTTAAATCAATAGGCATTAGAGCGCACACTGCTCACCACTGGCTTCAGGGATCTTACCAAGAACGAGAACCAGTTCTTCGAGATCTATAAAGTAAGTTCCGCACTATTTCTTTGTGAATAACATTTTTTTTTTTAATAGCGTTTTCTTTTTTTTCTTCTTTTTTTGGCTAAGCAGCTGACGACTAATAACTGGTTATTTATAGGCCATGTTGACCAATCATAAATCGCAATCATTGTTTCAGAAGCTGTGCAGTAAATAAGTAAATGTTTGAACGCATCGTGCCATTTCTGATATATTTTAAGCTGAATTTTATTAATGGCTACTATTTGTCTTTCTTGCACATCCAGTGGAAAACCTACCTAACCAGTTTGTTTTGAATCCCCATTCAGCCATGGCGACCGCACCCGCAGCAAACATGTACGGACCTTCTGCACCCCCTCCAAACATGTTCGATACTGTCCCAGGATATGAAGGAACTTTGGCTGGCGGAGGCGGTAAGAATGCAAGTTATATCAAACAACAAAGATGCTTAACAAAACACTTCAGCGTGCCAAAATGTGCATATGGTGCAATCAAGCCATGACGGATGGATCATAGATACAAGTTGAAAGCACATAAACGTCACTACAAAACAGTAATTAAAACTGGAAAACGTTTATTCAAGCCAATAGTTTCCGAATAGAGGACATGTTGGTGCAAGTTGCATGTACCAGATTGTCTTGAATGCAACAGTAGAGCTTATAGTATTTTCAGCACATAAATACATGAATGAGCTTCCTAGTTTTGTCTCTGTTTTCACAGGTGGGTATCTTCCACCTCCCATGCCATCTGTACCAATGCCAGCACCTGAACAGCCCCCCAGCCCAGACTGGCAGTAAGAGCTTTTTATCTCTGCAAAAAGCGCTCACCTATGATATGTAGTGTTTATACAAAAATGGCTATTTTTCATTAAAATAACAGTATTTTTAAAACATTGGCGTTAACTTCAGTACAGTAAAAGCTTAGCAAATAAATGTTTTCTTTGCAATTTTGTCAGACAATATACCGTAATTCCTCAAATAAAAGCCGGGGGCTTTATTTACCTGAACTGCAGAAGGTAACATGCTTTTATTTGAAGCAGGATTTTATTAGAGGCAGGCCTTTATTTCTACTTCCATCTGTTTGATAAGTAATTGTTTTAAATAAAAGCGATAGCGTTCCAGTGGACAGAGATCATTACATTAGCTCAGAATCAATCACCAAAAGAATCCGTTCGGTTCAGACATGCAGTGAGTCAGTCTGCTTCACTCTGAATCACACATACGCATTATCATCAGCTCCTCGGTTCTTGAATTGGATGCGTCCGACAGAAACGGTTCTCAGTTCAGTGTACTGGTGATACGAAAACCGATGCAACCGGTTTTTGACTCGAATGAGAAACACTCCGGCAGCATTTGTCCGTGTTGACCACGCCCCTGGCCACCATAAGAAGCTCGGTGTTTATTTGACTACTGGTTTTTATTTGAGGAATTACGGTATATAGCTATGTACTGTAGCTGCTTTTATATTCACGTTGTGGGGGGTCATCATATATTAAGGTTTTTGGCAACAAAAAGTTTGAAAGCTTTATCTCAAATGCATTCTGCTGATTCACCTTATTTTGCACTATGACCTGAATGCTGTGTGTTACTTTACTAAAACGCCTAAAAAGGGTCAGGGAGGTACTGAAAATGTCACAACACACCCTGTTAGACGTGCAAAGGTCACTTACATATTGATATTTTCTCCCTGATATCAGTATACCCTCCATCTCAGAGGACAGGGCACGTGAAGCTTTCGCAGCATACGTCTCCAGCAAGTGCTGCTATAGTTCTGCCCCCGTCAAAGATGGAGTATTAACCAATATGGAGTCCTTTAATACCTACAGGGTAAGACCTACAATAAATCATCTACATTATGCCGTTTTCTTCTTTGGTATGTGTTTTCTTTACATATAATGTACAAGACATATAATTTTAAATCCTGGAGGAGGATGAGCAGGTTCTTACAGAAATGGCTTGGACCACCCTGAAGCCTAAGCAGTATCACTTTATATGGGCAAAACAACAAGCTGAAACTCCCCATCACCAGCCTTAAAGAATTCATGGTGATCTGCACTAGGTAGTTGCTGCAATACCAGGAGTCCTCAGACCCAACAGTCTCTCAGGCAGGGATTGAGGTCAGGCCAGGGCTGAAATGGAAGTTATCTGAGGCTGTGGATGTTGCGGAGTCACATCTGAACAAAGGGCATTGGTGGGCACAGTGGTTGAAGGAAGCGCAGACCTGAGCAGCAACACGGCATCATGCTATGGCAAGGCAAGGAGGATGGATAAGAGGTCGCAGCTCCAGGATGAGGTCAGAGCATTGCTTGAGGAATTGCAAGACAGCAGGATTGTTAGAATGCAGCAGCAGGGAGCCTGGACAAGTTGGGAACAAGTAACTTAGTCCAAGCTCTTGAAATCTAAGCCCTACTGAATAAAATTCTTAATACAGGCCATCTATGATGTACTACCAAGCCTGATCAATCTTTTCTGCTGGGAGAAGATAGTGACCAACTTGCCCTCTGTGCCTGAATAGAGGAACCCAGGATCACATTCTTAGCAGCTGTCTAAGAACCCTGAGTGAGGGGCGCTATCGTAAGTGTCATGACAAAGTTCTGAAGAGCATTGCACAGGGTTCCTCAAATCCAGTCCTAGAGGACCACTGCCCCCAGAGTTTAGTTCAAACCCTGATCAAATTCCGATACCAACTCAAGTAAGCAAGTCTGGCTCAGGAGAGGAGAGCCTTGGGTGGGGTAGTGGTACCTGGACACAAGTTGGTTCTTGATCAATCCCGACTGGGTCACCTGGGCAAGGGTGTCTGATTATTGAAAGACTGGAAACACCTGATGACGCCAAGAAACATCACTGATGATGTGTCCGGAAGCATCACATGGTGATTGTATGTCAAAACTTGATGTGATATGTACTTGATCGAACTAAATGCTGCTTCTGTTCTCAGTATCGCTTGGAGACGTTCACGGAGTCCAGATCTACTGAATGGAGTCAGGAGCCTTACGCAGGTACCCAGAAGTTTACACTTCATGCAGTCTTTTGCTTTCATTTACAATGGATACAAATCTGATCTTGTATTCCTGTACTATATTCAAATCTTACATGATGCAAATGCCAGGATGGAAAAAAAAATCTGCATTAAATGTGACTCCGAATCCATAAAAACATAATATTTCAGGTCAGCCTGTGGATGCTGGTCTTCAGCCTGCTCCAGGTCCCTGGCAGATTGCAGCTCAACCTCCGGCCTTCTTTCAAGAGCAGAAGCAGACAATTAAAGTGCCCTTTACTTCCTCAGTCAAGGTTTGAGCTTTAACCACATGATCCACAAAAACTAAAGGAGCAGGTCTCATTCGACACACTTCAACCAGTGTTCCGGCAATTGTTTCCGGGTCGCTAGATTTTGCACTTTCACACTGCCAGTGATTACCCGGGATATGTGCGTGCTTTCACATACAACCCATAAAGGTCCTGTAATGACACGTGACATCAGGGTGTGACATGTAATGGAGTCGAAAACGTTAGGCACGTTATACTTTCACTGAAGCAAGCGAACGATCTCAGCTTCAGCGCGGAAACTAACTGATCTCTGCTTCATTACAGTTTGCACATATTTTTTGCCGTGAACGTTGATCTTCCTTCAAAAAACCTGGTAAAAGAGTCACGTTATAATGTGCGTCATCACTACGACACAGCATTAGATCTGAATTTTGTTCACACCGCGCTCATCCCAGGATTGAACACGGCAATGTTACTAGGTCCCCGACCTGGGTTCAATGCCAGAATCAATCCTGGGACGTGTTTGCTTTCACACAGATGGTTCACACAGCATTTCTGCATGAAAACTCAACACGTTCTACAGCATTTTATTTAATATTCACGATCACCAGAACATTCATTTTCTTTATTTTGTCTGTGGAGCAAAACGGTCGCTTTCCGGAAGCAAAAGTCTTATTCATTTTCACAATACGATAGTGAATTTTAAATGATTGCATAAAAACCTTTTAAAGACAGACGTGCCATGAGCTACAGTATGAGGTTGTTTATCGATGGTTTACATATGCTTTTGAAGCCATAAGCCTGCATTCAAAATTTATGGTGAAGAGCTACATTACCCATGATTCTGCATGAAGAAATTCTGCAATAAGAAATTGTGACAAGTAAATTGTACCAAAAAACCACCCTCTCAGATGAAGCACTATTGATGATTTAATAGTCTCTCTGCATTTTCAGAATACTTTGTTATGCTTTGATTTTTACGTCATAGCTGGATTGGTTTGCTTAGATGGCTTATAACTCTTTAACAATGACTTTTAAAAATCCCTAAGGGAATAAGGAATAGGGACAAAGAAAGATATCTGGAACCAAGGCTGCTTAAAAAGTGTTTGCTTTCTAAAGTACAAATGCCTTTTGGCTTCCTGCCGCAGGTAAACTTGCCAGAAATGGTTATGTTCAATTAGTCGGATCATATTTGAGCATTATATTCTGTTTGCTCCCTAGAACTGTCACTTGTGTCTGGGAAGGGGAAGAAGCCCCTGTACCAACTGTGCTGGAGCTGGAAATGTAAGTAAATTTTGACTAGCACAGACTGAACAAGCTGCAGGCCAGGCGTTTTATTGTTATCAAAGAAAAATAAAGCACTTGTGTTGAGTAAACGTATCTCATTGTATGATGACTGGATAGCAATTCAAGTTGAATTGTGGACACAAACCACAGAATGTTTTTTTTAATTGTTCATCATATGACATAAACACCCTAATATATGATCTGTTTGTCCTCTATTGTTTTCCATGTGCAGAAAGTCTGTTGGGTGTGTAATGGTTCTGGTAACCGTAGTGGTGAAGACCGCTGCTCGCACTGCAATGGGCGCGGACGTGAAAAGTAAGTATAGCAGTATATACAGTAATGAGGCATTTCTTTAAAACTGGTTTCTCTCTCTAAAAAAATGTCTTGCTTATCTTAATTGTGACCCTGGCCCACAAAACCAGTCATAAAGGTAAATTTTTCGAAATTGAGGTTTATACATAATCTTAAAGCTGAATAAATAGTTTTCCATTGATGTATGGTTTGTTAGGATAGGACAATATTTGGCCGAGATACAACTATTTGAATATCTGGAATCTAGGGCCTGTTCTTCGTACGTTGCTTATTACATCCGAGATCAAATGACACATCCAAGATGATATCGTGCTAATCCTGATCCAGCTAATTGGGTTCTTCGAAACACACCTGTTGTGTATGATTAGTATCGCTGGATTGAGTTATCTGAGATAATTGCACATTCATGTGTTGTCTTAAAAGGGGATGTGTATCGATACTCGAAACCATGATCAGCAGTGCAGCGATTTGCTGGTGGCAAGGCAGCAATGTAATGACGTCATATAATTTAAAACGACTCCTGACGAAAAACTTGACAAATTTCTGGACTTTTATAAGGAAACAGCCAAGCAAACAAAACTACATAAATGTGATAATAGATACATGAGACAGATAATAGATGCATGTTTTTATTTTTTTAGAATATTTTTCATTATTCCCAATTATTTAGATTCGCAATTTATAATAGTTGTGCAGTCTTTAAATTTTTTATTTCAATGTAGAAATTATCTATTCATTTCATTTTATATTTGGACAGATTTGTTCATGACAGCATTAATGAAAGTTTCTAAAGGGTCAATATCATGATATCTGCATCTCCTGCGCTCCATCAAGCCACTCTTATAATAGCAGTCATCACTCAAAATAACTCTATTATCTGAATAGCATGTGTGTAAGACTCTAATACAATTATGAAGTAATAATTTTATGACAAATAAATATTTCCGTGAGTAAAAGTGGCTGTGTCTATAGTAGGCTGTTATGGACTACACAACATTTTTATATTATTTTTAAATAATTTTTTTAATGATTATTATTTTAAATTATTGTCCCTGGATCAGTACAATACTCGTATAATAAAGTAGCGGTGGTAGCAGGCATATTTTGAGTATCAGTTCTGGTTGAAAAGAAGCGATCTAATCCTGCTTACATGAAATAAGCTGCTCCCGAGCAGGTTTAACCTTATGGACCTGTTGCTATGACAGCAGCTCCGGGATGAGCTTCGAAGAACCAAATGGTCCAAGATCACGCCAAATCGTCAACATTCAAATCCAGCTAACTGAATTAGCGACGTACGAAGAACGGGCCCCTGATGCTGCAAAAAAGTCAAAATATTGAGAAAATCGCTTTTAAAGTTGTCCAAATGAAGTTCTTAGCAATGCATATTGCTAATTAAAAATACATTTTTATATATTTACAATAGGAAATTGACTAAATATCTTCATGGAACAAAATATCATGACAAAATATCTTAATATCATAATGATTTTTGGCATAAAAGAAATATCTTTAATTTTGGCCAATACAGTGTATTTTTGCTGCAAATATATTTACAATATTTTTAATTTCTTGTATTTGTATAACTTTTGTGGGTTGAGTTCAGATTAATCCTGCAGGGGGCTTCAGTGGTTGGGTATTTTTCTGAGTTTTGACTTGTTTGGTGTGTTTCAGCTGTACTTCATGTAGCGGCAGCGGCTCCTCCCAGTGTACCACCTGTCATGGAAAGAGACAGCTGCTCGTCTTCATCAACCTGAATGTTAAATGGTATGATCTGTATGATATAACATACGTGTTTGCTAAGGCAGGCATGGCTGTTTACTATATTAACTAGCTCCTCAGTCACTCTTTGTGCTATACAGTGCTCTTCACTAATATTGACACCCTTGGTAAATATGAGCAAAGGTGGCTGTGAAAATAAATCTGCATTGTATATCCTTTTGATTTTTCATAAAAAAAAAAAAAAATCACAAAATATCTAACACATCATTAAAGTAAAACAATTGAAAGTGAAGGGGGGGGGGGGTCTCATAATTAAATAGTTTTTCTCCAATGCATGTTGGCCAAAATTATTGGCACCGCTAGAAATTATTTTGAGTAAAAGTATATTACAATTAATTTGGGTGACTAGGAGCATGAAATTGTACAGCCATTCCTGTTCCACATGTTTATAAATATGAGGAACACAAAGGCCAAATACTTCTTAATCATCCATCACACGGAGTAAAACCAAAGAATATAGTTCTGATATCCAGAACATGATTTTTGAGCTTTACAAAATAGAAACTGGCACAGATTGGTTGAGATTTGGGGTCAGAAAACCAAAAAAAAACATAATATATCAAACAACCCCTAAATCACATGTTATTCGGGAGGGTTTCAAGGAAAAATTCTCCTTGCTCATCCAAAAACAAACTCTGGAATATTCAGTTGTCAGACATGAATGGAACTTCAAATGGCACTGGCTTCTATGGTCGGACGAAAAGCTTTTGAGCAGCAAAACCACCAGATAAGTTTAGTACAAATGGGGATAAAAAGTACCCCATATCCAGAGTTCAATATACTGCTGGATCCTAAATGTTGTGGGCCTGCTTTTCTGCTGGAGGTCCTGGACATCATGTTCAGATACATGGCATCATGGATTCAGTCAGATACTTAAAGATAAAAAATCGAAACCTGACTGCTTCCATTAGAAATCTTATAATGGGCCGTAGTTGGAAATTCCATCAGGACAATAATCCAAAACCAATATTAAAATCAACACAAAAATGGGTCTCTGAGTGCAAAAGAAGCTTCTGCCATGGCCGTCCCAGTGCTCTGACGTGAGCCCTGTAGAAAATGAGTGAGGTGAACCGCATGGAGCTGGGAATCTGAAGGATCTGGAGAGATAGTGCATGAAGAAATGGTCTCCGATCTCTTATCAGGTGTTGTCCAAACTCTTCAGGCATTATAGGAGAAAACTTAGAGCCAACGTGAACCTCAGAAAACATTTATTTCACATTGAGATTTTCCCCCCACTTTCGACTGTTTTACTTCAATGATTTGTTAGAAGTTTGTGAATTATATATATATATATATATAATTTTTTTTTTTTTTTTTTTTACGAAATATCAAAAAGATAAATAATGCAGATTTATTTTCATAGCTGCCTTTGCTTATTTACCTATGGTGCCAATATTAGTGGAGGGCACTTTATATATGATTCCTGCAGTTTGAGGAGATGTTTGTGGTTCTGTTTCTAAACGATCATACTCGCAGACTTACATTGAAGTCATTCTTTGCACAAGAGAGCCCTTATTTATATATTAAATAAAAATAAATCAAGTCATTATTATTTCATGAAAATCAAAAAGTCTTTCAAACTGAGCTGTCTCATTCATAAAGCTATTTTTGGACTATTTCAGGAGCATAGAGAAGGATGATTTCGTAGCGCAAGATTCAAGTGGTCTGAAAGTGGAAAAACTGCAGGAGGTTTCTGGGAAGGAGCTCTTTAAAGACGCCCAGTATATGGTACGAACATAACATGCATATAGTGAGAGGTTCGTTGAAATGTGTAAGTTCATCAGATGGTTCTGTTTACTGTAGGTCTATCCAGTGAGGGGCTTTCCAGATGTTTCTGTTGCACAAGCTTCTGAGCGTTTAATAAGAGAACATCAGGGGAAATATGCCCAAACATCCCGCATTTTACAACAGGTACCACTGTCTTCATATGTTTATGTGCTTCCAGACCTTTTTATATTTTCATTTTTATCACTTGATTATTACCATTCATAGTTTTCAATTATAATTTGCATATTTGTATATAAAAAAACAATGTAAATGACAAACTGTGCTATATCATTTCCAGTCTGTAACTAGAGACAACCATCACGCTGAATCTTTCTGTAATGTAATCTGTTTCAGAGGCAGACGATCGAGCTCATTCCCATAACCAAAGTGAACTACAGGTGGAAAGGAAAGCCTAATTTTTACTATGTGTATGGAAATGAGTTTAAAGTGAACGCTGATGACTATCCCGCCACCTGCTGCTGTTCTGTCATGTAACATCAAATACACCTGACCTGGACAGTAGAAGTACAATATAAATACTGTACATCCATTAAGATGAACAAGTGTAATGTATTTGGGCTTGATCAATATACATCCTATATATCCCAGAATCATGACATGTTTAGATGACAGACACAAAACTCAGGCTGCCCGAATGGGGCATTGTATATGCAGTATATGCAGCTTAATCATTTACACTGTATGTTACATTTTATATCACCTGACTCAATATGACCAAATGTGGATTACTTGTAGATTGCATGCATTTTTCTAACTATTGAAGAATGTGAAATATAGTAAATCTTAAAAAAAAAAAAAAAAGCCAATGTATTAAGTTTAATAAAGTCATGAGAAAACACCCCAAAACTTTTCCCATTGTATTTGATTTTTTTTTGTTTTTAAGACTAGACATTCAAAACCAAACCAGGTTCATACTTGCCAACACTCATTAAACACCATCACAAATCAGAAAAAGTTTGGACATTGGAGTCCCCATGCTAACGGCACCCAATATGAAATGGGCCCAAGATCATCAAGATCGGACAGTGGATGATTGGAAGAAAATGGCCTGTTCTGATGAATCAAGATTCCTGGTTTCATCACGTCGATGGCTCAGCCCAGATATGGTGATTACGAACAGAGACTATGACACCTGGATGCACCGTGTGGCTGACGGCAGCAGTGTTATGATGTGGGCGATGTTTTTCTGAGACATTTTTGGCCATGTTATGCCAATAGCACAATCCCTAACAGCAAGGGCTTTGATTTTGGCATTGGTGGGAATGTAACCACAGACAACAGACATTTGATTATTTAATCAGAATTATTGCTTGGGACAATTTAGTGTTTGCTGGATATCGGTAGGGACATGTAATAGCTTCCCTACTAAATGATCTATACAGGTCCTTCTCAAAAAATTAGCATATTGTGATAAAAGTTCATTATTTTCCATAATGTAATGATAAAAATGAAACTTTCATATATTTTAAATTAATTGCACACCAACTGAAATATTACACGTCTTTTATTGTTTTAATAATGATGATTTTGGCATAGAGCTCATGAAAACCCAAAATTCCTATCTCAAAAGATTTGCATATTTCATCCGACCAATAAAAGAAAAAGTGTTTTTAATACAAAAAAAGTAAACATTCAAATAATTATGTTCAGTTTTGCACTCAATACTTGGTCGGGAATCCTTTTGCAGAAATGACTGCTTCAATGCGGCGTGGCATGGAGGCAATCAGCCTGTGGCACTGCTGAGGTGTTATGGAGGCCCAGGATGCTTCGATAGTGGCCTTAAAGGTGCTGTAGGGAACTTTTGGAAAAAAATATTTTTTACATATTTATTAAACCTGTCATTATGTCCTGACAGTAGATTATGAGACAGATAATCTGTGAAAAAAAATCAAGCTCCTCTGGCTCCTCCCAGTGGTCCTATTGCCATTTGCAGAAAGTCATGCGCTCCCGGTAAAAAAAAAAACAATCGGAGCTGAGGTCAGTAACTTTGTTTGTGTTCAAAATGTAGAAAAATGTATATAATAAGCGAGTACACCATGAATCCATTTTCCAAACCGTGTTTTTGGCTTGTCCTGAATCACTAGGGTGCACCTATAATAAGTGTTTATATTCGGACTATTTTAGATTGCTTCGGGGATACCGCGGCGGAGTAATCCAGTACCTTTGTGATTCTTCATAGACATATGCCGCGTTTCCACCGAAATTACCCTGAACATTTGTACCAGGAACTTTTTTCCCCCCAGACCTGTTGCTTTCTGCGTTTCCACCGTGGTGTGAAGTACCGGGTAGATTAGGCAAATAGACTGGTGATGTAGGTCTGCGTGCGTTTCTCAATACAAAGTTCCGCTGATTAAAAAAACAAATTTTGGACGTGCATCATAGGTACTTAGTTCAGACTTTGTGCATTCGACTTGGGAGTGTGATGTCCTTGACTACGCAAGTCAGGTAAATCTATAAACAGCAGCGTACTTGATAACTTCAGTCATCAATTACTCCAGATAAATAGTTTTGGTGAATATGTCAACATTCACTATATTCAGTCATTTCCTGTCCAAACTCCAGAAAAGACAGCACAGCAGATTTGCTCATTCTAGAGGCTATAAAAAGATGTATATGTGAAAAGTGATAACTGACATTAAATAAATACTGTAATAGTGTATGTTTCGAAGTGGAAAGCAGTTCGGAATGGAAATATTGATATTTTATTTGTTAACAACATCGATACGGGATAACGAATCAGTTGAGTCAGTTCGGGAGTTCAAAGAGGATTCACTAATCATTTGAGTCAGTTTGGGGATCGCGAATCATTTGAATCAGTTCGGGAGTTCGTAGCGGGTTCGCGAATCATATGAATCATTTCGGGGATCGCAAATCATTTGAATCAGTTCGGGAGTTCGGAGGGCTTCGCGGATCATCTGAGTCAGTTCGGGAGTTAAAAGCGTGTTCGCGAATTATTTGAGTCAGTGGGAGTTCGATACGGGATCACGAATCATTTGAGTCAGTTCGGGAGTTCGGAGCGGATTCGCGAATCATTTGAGTCAGTTCGGGAGTTCGTAGCGGGTTCGCGAATCATTTGAGTCAGTTCGGGAGTTCAAAGCGGGTTCGCGAATCATTTGAGTCAGTTCGGGAATTCGGCGCGTGAATCATTTGAGCCAGTTCGAGAGTTCGGAGCAGGTTCGCGAATCATTTGAGCCAGTTTGGGGTTCGCGAATCATTTGAGTCAGTACTGAATACTAGTTCCAATTACGTTTTCCAAGCGTGTTTAGGTGTGATCTATGTGAACTCTTATTTTTTGTTTTAATGATGTGCCTTTTAACAGTATCAAGTATATTAAACAACTAAACAATTCGTGCCTAAAAAGTGCACGCATCTAGGCTAATGTAAAGTTACATGATGAAGTCATACTAGTGCGCATGTGCATTTTGAGTGCGATCTTTCACTGCATTATTCGGTGTATTCAAATGCATTTATGAATGCATGTGAATGATCACAAAATTGAAGATATGGGGGTTAGAAAATGTATATATTTATATAATTTTATGAAGTTAATCAATATCACACGAAGAGTGCCCTTTCAGTTTTTCTCCAAAAATCAGCATGATTAAAATGTGATATTAAGTTACAAACAATAATTTAATTACAAATACAAAATGTTGCAACCCCAATGAGTTCAAATGAGGAATCTTTATATTACCAAACTTCAGGGAGAGGAAGGGTAGATATAAGTCATGATCTGCAAGATTATCCACAATCTGATGTGATCCGACCACCTCAGAGAAAACCAGTGTTGATCTGCTGCAAGAGCTTTTGAAGCACAGCAGCTGTGGTCAAAGAGTTCTCGTGTGTTCTGATTGGTGGATGATGATGATGAGTGGATAAAGACTAGAGCAGTCAAATAGTGAGAGAGTGATCTGCTCACCTGGTTATGTTCATGGACAGGGACTGGGAATAAAAAGCGGCCCTGGACTTTGACTAAACCCGGCCCAAAGCAATCGGCAAGCAGAAACTAGACAACAGTCTGTCTGCGCCATCTTTGTGTACGGTTGATTTAAACACTCAACTTAAACACTCTCTGTACTGTCAGGTATTTTGTCTACTTCTGAGGGTGCACTGAAAAAAAAAAAAAAATCTAGGATGTGACTATCTGACTTAAAAGTAATTTAAAGTTGAGCTGGAGAGAGTGTCTTTCTCTGCTCTTGGTCTAAGCTCAACCTGAATACAATTATGAAATGAATAAAAAGAAAAAAACGGTTTGATTCCAAGATAGCATGGAATAGATTATATAATATGTCATAACAGCATATTATACAATCTATTCCATGCTGTCTTAAAATTAATTTATTACTTAATAATCTTAATTAATTTATGCAGTTAATTAATATTACTGCACAGATAATAATACCACATCTAAATGAGAATACACCATTACAAATGTAACTTCTGTATTCAAAATCTTCAAAGAATTTAAGCATTAACTGTAATGTTACCAACATTTTTAAAAGTAAAAGCACAAAATATTTCTTAATATTAGCTACAGCATGTGGCATTTTACAGCTAAAATGTTGAAGTTTAGCTGTTTTAACTACTGTAATCATTAAAAATGTAGCAACCTGAATATCACTTCACCCTAGCAAGTACCTCTTTCTCCTCTCATGTTCCATACTTACTGTTTTTTTTTTTTTTTTCAGATTATAAGTTCATTGAGGGACGTCATTCCACAATTTAGGGCTTGCTCGAGAGAAAGCTCTGTCACCTTTTTGTTTATATTTTCATTTTGATTCTCCTTCTCGTAAAAGGTCATACAGATTTCATTTCAGTTGGAGACAGATCTGGACTTGCAGGTAGACCAGTCAAGCATGTTATCCTCTCTGTGTCTGCCAGGGTTCTCAAGTATTATCAAATTGGTTAGGGGAGGAGACCTAATGGAGCCCATCTCGCCCCCCCCCCCCCTTCCCCCTCCCCAATTTTACCCATTGTTCATAATTAACCAGGACAAATTGAAATTATAACTATAATTAATTATATTAATTATAATATAATTGCTATATCTCATAAATGACATAGCAATTCATCACATCAAGTATACTCTTTAATGTTATATGTCCAAATTTCAAATAATCAAAAATGTATATAACAAATTGCTCAGTTTGGAAAAAAACTAATATTTTTGCATTTTGAATGTGTCTAGTCGAAATGGTATAATGATTTATTGTGTGGTGGGAAATTGTGAACAAATGGACATATTATAGTATTAAGGAGTTTGTGTGTGCGTGTGTGTGTACACAAGAGTCCACACTCCAGCGTATGATAGGTGTACATTTTTAGTGTTTGTTGCACATTTTGATGACATCTTTGAAAAATACAAATGCAATGGCAACTATTAATCAATGTATGTTTTGACAGAATATTAAAATATTACCCAGAGCACTCTGCTTTAATACATGTAGCCTTAATGTAACTAAAAATACTATTAATATAATATATAATAAAAAATAAAATGAAGAAATACATCTTCATTCCTTCCCATACCCACTAACATTTCCCTTAGTTTCAGATAACGTAAGCTAGCCAAACTGAGCCAAAGATTCTGGTCTGGTTGTTGCATAGTAGTTGTAGAGTTTTGCTGCATCAATAATAATGTATACGATGAGCTATATGTTAAATGTTCTAGCCTAAAAAATATTAGACAAGCTTTCTACAGACCCGGAAGAGAAGACAATGCTGAATAAAGTCGTAGTTTTTGCTATTTTTGGACCAAAATGTATTTTCGATGCTTCAACAAATTTTAACTGACCCTCTGATGTCACATGGACTACTTTGATGATGTTTTTCTTACCTTTCTGGACATGGTTGGTATACCGTACGCACAGCTTCAATGGAGGGACTGAGAGCACTCGGACTAAATCTTAAATATCTTAAACTGTGTTCCGAAGATGAACGGAAGTCTTACTGGTTTGGAACAGCATGAGGATGAGTCATTAATTATATAATATTCATTTTTGGCTGAACTATCCCTTTAAAGGGGGGGGTGAAATGCCATTTCATGCATACTGAGTTTTTTACACTGTTAAAGAGTTGGATTCCCATGCTAAACATGGACAAAGTTTCAACAATTAAGTTGTTCCAAAAATACCTTTTCTGGTTTGTCACAAGTTCCGGAAAGTTTTTTTCGAGTATGGCTCTGTGTGACGTTAGATGGAGCGGAATTTCCTTATATGGGTCCTGAGGCACTTCTGCCGGAAGAGCGCGCGCTCCCGTATAACAGAGCAGAGACAAGACATTCACTGATCAGAGCGAGAGTGAAATGTCCCAAAAGAAGTGTGTTTTTGGTTGCCAGGGCAAGACAACCCTGCACAGATTACCAAAAAAAAAAACAGCATTAAGGGACCAGTGGATGGAGTTTATTTTTACAGAGCGTCAACGGAGTTGTGCAAGTGTTTTTGTTTGTTCCCTGCATTTCGAAGATGCTTGTTTTACAAACAAGGCCCAGTTTGATGCCGGATTTGCACATCGTTTATTTCTTAAGGATAATGCAGTCCTAATGAAAAAGGGTCACGATCGTGTGTTGGAACCGCATGCGGTGAGTAAAACTGCTTCAAATATCTCTGTGTTGTTGTTAACTTAGCTATCGGCACGTAAGCACATCAAGTAAACAACGTGCGATGTTGACATCAAACTGCACTTTCCACATGTACAGCTTAAAAAAAAAAAAAAAAGACGACATAAAGTGGAACTTTTGCAAAACCGCTAAGCAAATATATACAGTTTCAGTACATACCACATAGAGACGTTGTTGCTGATGCTGCTCTTGTTAAATTTCAGCCTCTGGATCTGATTCTGGATCATAAATATACGCTGAATCTGACTGTTAGCCATGGTTTGTTTTGGATGTTTTTTTCCCTCACGGTAATGTCAAAACTTCCAGACGCTCTCAACGCAAAAGCCTACTCGCGCTTGTGATTCTTTAGCTCCGCCCACACGTCACATCTCCAGCCGCTCGTGTTTTTCCGGGAGAAAACGGTACAAACTATCTTTCTCTTATAAATATAATAAAACTAAAGACTTTTTGGAGTTATGAAAGATGCAGTACTACTCTATAGGTACTCAAGATTAAAAGGATATTGAGTAAAAACTAGCATTCCCCCCCCCCCCCCCCCCCGCCCCCTTTAAGTTGAAATGTATAAGAAAGTTCCTAGTATTTCTGAGGCAATCATTTTTCTATGGAACTGGACTTTTCCATAACTGTACTATATATGCATTTTTCTAACACTTGTCTTGGCTAGCCTATTTCACTGAAGGAGATTGCTCAATTTACAACTGTACTATACAATTTCCCACCCACTCCTCCAGTGCCATCCAATAGCAGCAGCTCTTGGATCTGTATTATACATTCCTAAATCATAAATACGGGAGACTTAAGTCCATAGTCATTATAGTGCACACTGCTCACTACTGACTTCAGGAGCCTTACAACAACAAGAATCAGTTCTTCAAGGAAAAAAAAGGAAGTTATTACTTGGTGCAGCCTTTAATAATATTTTCAATAGCTTATTTGAAAAGGCTAAGCAGATGAAGACTTAATAACTGGCTATTTATAATTTATACATTTATATTTGGATTTTTAGCTATTTATATTTGGATTTTTTTTTACAAATGTATTTTGATAAAGGCTGCTGTGACTGGGCAGTCAGAACCAAATGTTTTAGAAAGCTGTGCAATAGATATATATAAAATTGTCTGAATGTATAGTGACATTTCTGTGATATTTGAATCAGAATTTTATGAAAGGTTACTACAGTAAAACATTTTCTTTGTGCATAAACAGTGGAAAAATTCTCTAACTGTTTCTTTTTTTTTCATTCAGCCATGGCAAACTTCCAAGTACCCCCTTATCCACCACCTGCAGCCATGTTCAATACAGTCCCTGGATATCCTGGAACGATGTCCGCCGGAGGCGGTAAGCGTGAAGTTATGTCTTTAAGATAAGTCAGCAAGAGAAAACATGCTCAGGCTCATGTCAGAAAGATTGTATTTAGAAGTTGACCACACATAGCAGTCATTGTAGCGGCCCCTCGGATATAGATTGATCAAGACGCAGAGTTTCAAACAGGTGTCAATTTATTTCTTCCTCTCAACGAGCACCATGCACCTGGACACCTTGAAAACTACAGAATAAACAGAAATACAAAATGCTTCCATGTAGTTTCACAAATAATTTGCACATAAATCATCTTCACATATTAATCATGTTTAGACCCAATACAAATTATTTTAACAAATGACCAATATGAAATGTGTTTAAGCCTTTATGACAAATGAAATATCACATGCTTCTTTTAAATTAAACAGAATATATTATAATTGTTTGAAGAAAGAATATACGTTTTTATATTGATGACGTGCAATAAACCCATAAACAAATGAAGTATTGACATTCTCTTTTTTCCTTAAACAATATCTCTTCTGATAATAATACAAACTCCACATATTTTCCTTCATACCTCATTCCGCTTTTCCAAGGGCGCTAATCAAAGAGTTTCTGCCATCAGCTACCATGTGCTCTAGCTTGACACACCCTCACAGTTCGGAGCGCTTAAAAATAACATGTACGAGCAATACAAAAATAATAAAGTAAATTACAATGTAAACTCTTTCTTTAAAAGATTCAAATGGATGAACATGATAAATAACTTGAGTGTTTAAAGGTTTTTACCGTTCTTCCGACGATATGTGAACACCACATTGTGACGAGAGAATAGCGGAAGTTTAGCGTCACAAAAAAGAAAAAAACATCCGAAGAAGAAAACAGCGCTTTTTCAAAATAAAAGCGGAACAGACAAAGTGACACTGTTAAACATATAATGCCTTAAAATATTAATATAAAATGTTATATATGTTGTATATATACGGTGTAGGATATTAATGCGATTTATAAAGACATTTACAGTCATCACAAGTGGGAAAGTTTTTTTCTATAAACTTTGAGTTTTCAAACTGGGATTATTTTAGTTGCATGTCTTAATTGATGCACAACCAGTGAAAAAAAATCCCTAACTGTTTTTTTTTTTCTCTTTTTTTTTTTTCTTCTCAATTCTCATTCAGCAATGGCAGCCCCCCCTGCGGCAAGCATCCACACACCCCTTTATGCACCCCCTGCAGCCAATATGTTCAATACAGTCCCTGGATATCCTGGAACGATGTCTGGCGGAGGCGGTAAGCGTGAAGTTATGTCTGTAAGATAAGTCAGCAAGAGAAAACATGCTCAGGCTCATGTCAGAAAGATTGTATTTAGAAGTTGACCACACATAGCCGTCATCACAAGTGGGAAAGTTTTTTTTCTATAAACCTTGAGTTTTCAAACTGGGATTATTTTAGTTGCATGTCTTTATTGGTGCACAACCAGTGAAAAAAAATCCCTAACTGTTTTTTTTTTTTCTTCTCAATTCTCATTCAGCAATGGCAGCCCCCCCTGCGGCAAGCATCCACACACCCCTTTATGCACCCCCTGCAGCCAATATAATCCCTGGATATGAAGGAATAGTGGCTGGTGGAGGTGGTAAGAAGCATGCCAAATTTAAGATATGTCAGCATGAGAAAATATGCTTAGCTCATATAGAGCATTCAAATCATGTCCCCGAAAGATTGTATTTACAAGTTGAGTGCACATGAACATCATGACGATAGGAAAAGCTTAATTTTTTTTCAAATTAAGGGGTATTTTAGTTTACAAAATACCATAATATTGTAAAATTACCATAGAATATATAGCCTAACAATTAAATTTACAGCACCATCATAGATTTAAAAAAGTATAAAAGCAAAGACACAGCAATGCACATTTTTTTTAAATCATTTTGTAGATGTAGAGTTATAAACAAATTTAATTGAGTTGAATTTTATGTAAAGAAAGAAATAAAGAAATAATAAAAAAATAAATAAAAAGGTACATCGAGGTCTTGCTTTGAACAATTTTTCAACGCACCTGATGTCATAATTACAACTTCATTCCCAACTAGTAAATACAAACATTAGAAGAACTTGAACTATAAACCTTATAGTGTTCAGAGCATGAATGGGCCCCTAGTTTTGTCTAGGTTGACAGTTTTGACCTGTCACTGTTTTCACAGGTGCGTGTATTCCACCTCCTCCTCCATCTGTACCGATGCCTGTGCCTGAACAGGCCCCTTGCCAACAAGACTGGCAGTAAGAGACTTTTTGCTATACAAAAAGCACTGAATGCATGCATTGAATCTTAAAAACCCACCTATGCAATCATCATAGAAAGTAGGGCTGTGTTTGATGCATTGATACGACGATGTATCATCCCAAGCACTTAGCTAAACGTGTAGATACAGCTGTTTCTATATCGGTATCGCAGCACGTGCGCAGTAGCTGTAGCTACCATGCTAAATTAGAATACAAGAACAGTGTTTAAATCGAAATGAAATGTATGAAAGGTTTCTAAAAAATAAAAATACAATAAATTAATAAAGATAGAGATAGAGAAGACAATATAGTATAGGCCACTATAACTAGTTTAATCTGGTCGCAGAGGAATCCAACCAGGTTGGCTGATATAGTCAAGTCAAGACAAGTCACCTTTATTTATATAGTGAAAGTGAAAAGTGAAAGCGCTTTATATAGTGCTTTAAACAAAAAGTATTGTGAACTGACCAACATTAATTAGGAAAACAGTGAGTCAATAATGTAAAATGACAGTTAAAGGCAGTTCATCGTTGAATTCAGTGATGTCCTCATTCAGCTCAGTTCAGTTTAAATAGTCTCTGTGCAATCATTTGCAATCAAGTCAACGATATCCCTGTAAATGAAGTGACCCCACCTAAGCAAGCCAGAGACGACAGCATCAAGGAACCGATGCTCCATCGGTGACAGAATGAAGAGAAAACCTTGGGAGAAACCAGGCTCAGTTGGGGGGGCCAGTTCTCCTCTGACCAGACGAAACCAGTAGTTCAGTCCAGGCTCAAAGAGCCATAATCCCCGATACAGAGTTTAACAGTTATTGTTCGCAATATTGAATTATAAATGTGTTACTAATTTTTGTCAACCTGGCAACCGTGCACGGGCTCTTTCTTCGCTTTAGATAAAATATAAATGTGCCAGCTTTCTAAATACACAGGTAAACTTACAATTTAGCGATATTCACTATTCTATTCTCAGAAAATTGTGATTCATCAAGTTAATTTATGAGATGGAGAGAGTGCATTTCTCTATTAACAGTAAATAGGTGGCTTTAATTGCTTCAGAAATGATATTTCCAACTCTTTGCTGAGAAAAACAATGTAGCCTACCTCTTCTAATGTACCTCTTTTAATGATGAAATTGCATGGCAGGATTGAGTTAAGATGGAAAAGCGTGATCTACAGCAAAGACAGCGGTTTTATTTTTTTTTAAGTAGAAAATGTGTTAATTTGTGCAATGATATTATTAATATACACATTTAGCAGACATTTTTATCCAAAGCGACTTACAGTGCATTCAGGCTATACATTTTTTTTTACCAGTATGTGTTCCCTGGGATTCAAACTCACAACCTTTTGTGCTGCTAACGCAATGTTCTATCACTGAGCCACATATATATTAGCAGAAGCACTTTTTTTGACGATCTTGAAAACAAGATGCAAACAATCAGAATATTGTACCTGGTGTGGAGTGCCCAATTTTAACATGAAACCTATGCCATTGCCTGTATTTGTTATACTGTGGTACAGTTAAAGGTACAGGTTGTAGCACCTGCCATGAGAGGGCGCACTATCAAAACAATAACAATCATGTGGTTTGATGATGCTAAGAAGGAGCGTGGAATGATGGGATGTGTTGTCTTCTACCCAACTGCTGATGGCCATCAATCACACGGAAAGATAAATCATGGATTTAACATGAGTTCAATGATTTGCACGATTAGTCAACGCAAAGACGCGATCAGACGATGGATCAGACGTGTCCTTATGTGGCTCTAGAGTTTGCGATGTGATGCCCCGAGTTTGGCGTATATGCCCCATAATACTAATCTTGTTCATTGTTATAATAGCATACCTTTTCTGTAAAGATACAAATCAAAACAACTCACCTGTCGAGTAAAACACAAGCGAGATCAGCATCTCTTTCTAGTTGAAGTTTGTCGTGAAACTATTTCCTCATTTGTCCACGACCCTGTTGTCATGTGGTTTCTACATCAGTAAAGGTGATAACAAACGGTAACCAACGTCATCGACAGGTGACTGCTCTGCCCCGTGTCACTGTTTAAAATGGGAATTTTCTCATGATTTACAAGTAGTTGAAAACATTACAGATATTGTTAGTAATCAGCTGGACAAAATATAAAACATTAGCCTAGTGGTTTTTGGATATTTTAATGCAAATATCTTACAAATTGTACCTTTAAAGAGGCCGTTCATAATGTACAGGTTCAATTGGCGGCCTGAAGGAGGAGTTCACGCAAGTCGCACATATGCCTTGTGCTAACTAGTTTGTCCACAAGGTGGCATCACTGGCACAGGCCGCTATTTCACAACCGAAAATGAAAAGGAAGAGATGGAACAACTTTCTGAAGACTGCAAATAAATTAAAAGTTACATTTTTCAGAGCCTACTAAATGTTGAAAAATAAGTATTTCCATACTGTAATGTTGAATGGCTATAATTGATGGCTAAAATTGAGGTGAAAATGCATTTAATAGAGAATTATCTTATTTTTGAGGTTTTCGGCATCAAAATGTTTGAAAGCTTTACCTAAAAAGTATTCTGCTGATTCACCTTTTTAGCTCATTGGTCTGCATTAATGTGGTGTATCAGCTTAGTAAATCACTTAAAAAGCATCACAGTAGTAGGCTACTAAAACATGTCCATGTCACAACACACCCTGTTAGACGTGCAAATGTCACTTACATATTGATATTTTCTCTTTGATATCAGTATACCCTCCATCTCAGAGGACAGGGCACGTGAAGCTTTCGCAGAATACGTCTCCAGCAAGTGCTGCTATAGTTCTGACCCCGTCACAGATGGAGTCATAACCAATATGGAGTCCTTTAATACCTACAGGGTGAGACCTACAGTAAATTATCTTCATTATGACCATCGTTTTCTTCTCCAGTATGTGGAGCAGAACAGTAGCAACTAGAGTAATTTTGGTGTTCATCTGTGGTGTGTCTGCTTATTCTGCTTCTGTTCTCAGTATCGTTTGGAGACGTTCTTGGAGTCCAGATCTGCTGAATGGAGTCAGGAGCCCTACACAGGTACCCAGAAGTCAGAAATAGCATGTTTTTTTATACTTTATGCTGTCTTTTGCTTTCATTTACACTTGGCCATATCTCTGAAAAATTGCCACAAATCTAATCTCACATTCCTATAATATAAACAAATCCTCCATGATGATGCAAATGGCTACAAGGGAAATATTGCTGCATTTAGTGTGGCTTGTAATCGATAAAACCCCAACATTTCTGAATTACATTGCAAAATATTCATTTTTCTTTCATTTTGAAACCATCAGCCATGGCTTTTGGAATTTTTTTCAAAAAAATTTTCTCCTGTTCAACACAAAAGAAGTACAAATGTTATAGAACGGCTTCCATCAACTGTTTGGTTGCCAAAAGAACCATGTCATTCTCCCTGTGACTCTCTCTCTCTCAGGTCAGCCTGTGGATGCTGGTGTTCAGCCTGCTCCAGGTCCGTGGCAGATTGCAGCTCAACCTCCGGCCTTCTTTCAAGAGCACAAGCAGACCATTAAAGTGCCCTTTACTTCCTCAGTCAAGGTTTGACATTTAACCACATGATCCACAAAAACTAAGAAAGCGGGTCCCATTCGACACACTTTAGCCACTTTTCCACCGTTTGACCGAACGGTTCGGTAAGGAACAGTATAACCTCTTGGATTTGGCACGGCATGATTGCATGTAGTGTATGTAATAATGTTTACATTTTCTGATGTCTACGTATAGTGACATCACCACTCAGAATTGGTCACTTGATTGTTGTCTGCCACTAGTTCTCTCTCTCTCTCTCTCTGTAGCTGGCCAAGTGCACTATTTGACTAAAGTCAATAGAAATATCTGATCATCTTCCATAACATGGTCACAATTTACATTTTGTATTGTATGTTTAACTTGTGTTACCAAGGCAAAAACTAATGCAATCAAGAATTCATTGTGAATAGCTAAATTAACTATGATTCTGCAAAGAGATCTCCACCAATCAGAGAACAATGAAAAGCAAATTACACCAAAAAAAAAAAAAAAAAAAAAATCACCCAGTCAGATGAAGCACTGTGAATTATCTATAATAGTCTATCTACACTTCCAGAAAATATACATATAAACACTGCAGCTAAAAAGTTTGGGATCTGTAAGAAGTTTCTTCTGCTCAAGGCTGCATTTATTTGATTTAAAAAATATGTATATTTCAGTGAAATATTATTACAAATGAAAATAGAAACTTTTGTTACCATATACACTATCAAAAGTTTGGGGTCAGTCAATTTTTGTTTCTTTTTTTTTCATATATAAATTTGTATTCAGCGAGGATGTACTAAATTGATACAAAGCGATAGAAAAGACTTCTATTGTTACAAAAGATTTCTATTTTTAAAAATAAATTCAGTTTTTTTTTTATTCAGCTATGCATCACAGAAATAAATTACATTTTAAAGTATGAAAAAGTAAGAAAATGGTTATTTTAATTTGCAATAGTATTTCACAATGTTAAGTTTAAGTATTAAATATTCTGTATTTTTGATCAAATAAATGCAGCCTTGGTGAGCAGAAGAAGCTTTTTTTTTAAAAAAAAAACAATATAAAATATACAAAAAAAAAAAAAAGTGTATTGGCCACATCTTCAAATACTTTTTTTTGCTTCATGCTACAAATCGAAGTTTTAATTCTGTGATTTTAACACATTTGCATGGCTTAAAACTTAAAACAAAAGTTTTTAATATCTTTATGGAAAAATAAATATGTTTGGAACCAAGGCTGCTAAAAAAGTGTTTTGCTCTCTAAAGTATGAATGGTTTCTGGCTTCATGCTGCATGTAAACATGCCAGTAATGGTTATGTTCAAAAAGTCAGATCATATTTTTGAGCATTATATTCTGTTTGTACCCTAGAACTGTGACTTGTGTCAGACAAAGGGGAAAACACCCTGTACCACCTGTAATAAAACTGGAAAAGTAAGTAATTTTTCTTGCATGCAAGGATTTTAATTGTTCTCAATTTTTAATTGTCTTTAATTTCACAGAG
Source organism: Carassius gibelio (assembly GCF_023724105.1). NCBI lineage: Eukaryota > Metazoa > Chordata > Actinopteri > Cypriniformes > Cyprinidae > Carassius > Carassius gibelio. The sequence continues at coordinate 24,475,142 of NC_068378.1, read as the reverse complement.
AAAATGACACTTGTACTGTGTAAACTGGAGAAGAATTCAAGTTGAATTGTATTGTAAATGTGCACACAAGCTGGAGAATTATTATTTTTTTAGTTCATATGATGTAAAATATCCTAAAATATTGTTGTCTGTGTGCAGAGGAACTGTACGTCGTGTAATGGTTCTGGTAACCGTGAATCTGGGGAACAATGTGTGAACTGCCACGGGACTGGACGTAAAAAGTAAGTCCGTTGTGGCAGGTAGGTTTAAAAATTGGTGTCTCTCTAAGAACAATTCCTCAGGTAATAAGTTCCATGATTACTCCAGATTTTATTTAGTTTTTTTGCTTTATTAATTGTTTACTTTTAATTAAATAAAAATGTATTTCTTTCATTTCCCCCATTTTATGTATTTATTTTATTGAATTACTTGTTTATTTTCATTGTATTTATTTATTCATTTATTGATTTTTCTGATTTTATTTATTGGTGTTGTTACTGTGGGTTAAATTCAGATTAAATCCTGCAGGGGGCTTCAGTGGTTTGGTATTTTTCTGAGTTTTTACTTGTTTGGTGTCTTTCAGCTGTCTTAAATGTAGCGGCAGTGGATCTTGCAAGTGTGACACCTGCGATGGAAAGGGAAAGCTGCTCATCTTCATAAACCTCAATGTTAAATGGTATGATCTACATGATATATCAAGGTTATATTTGGCTAGGACGGTCCAGGGCTGAGCCCCAGCACGTTATGTTGGTAACTCATCAGGTAGGGGCCCGACCTGATGAGTAACCAACATAACGTGCTGGGGCTCATAGGGCCTATGATTTCCATGGTGCGAAAAACACGAATCTTGGAATCCAGTAATAAAAATGGAATTTACTGTATAACGTGGAATGTCTCAGGATTTGCTAATTAAGAATGAATAAATCAAAGGTAGGTCAGTACAATTAAGTCAAATGGCAATATGGACCAGTGTTTGTGAATATTAAATGGCAAAAATACTATTTAAATATGAATACTGCATGTCTCTGTGTGAATGCATGGTGCAGACAGACAATTTCATATCATATCATTTACACACACAGACATAACTCTCCATGGCAACCTGTCAAAATATGGTACATGGAACAGTAGAATGTATGTCTTACTAGTATTACTACTGCTACTAAAATGATATGAAATATGGCTGTGCAATTAATCGAAAAACGGTTTTGATTTCGATTTTGGCCTTCAACGAGTATGAGAATACAATAGTTGAGATAAAAGTATTATTGCACCCCATTCCGCCCCCTTTTGCAGCGCTCCGCTTTCTTTCCTCCATAAAAGCAGAATTTCCCATGCAAAATTGTAAAATCATGTAACGTGACTCTTGCAAAATTGGATGTGCTTGATTTATCAAAGTACATTTATTCATGTTTTTAAAAGCATGAAAGAACTTGTGCTGCTCCTCAGGAAGATATATGCACTCAGAGACTGAAATATGAACAAAACACATTAAAGTGTAAACATGCTGCGCTTAAGGGAAGTCGTGGCCTAATGGTTAGAGAGTCGGACTCGCAATTGAAAGGATGTGAGTTCGAGTCTCGGGCTGGCAGGAATTGTGGGTGGGGGGAAGTGCATGCACAGTGCTCTCTCCACCTTCAATACCACGACTTAGGTGCACTTGAGCAAGGCATCGAACCCCCAACTGCTGCAGCATACATGGCTGCCCACTGCTCCGGGTGTGTGTTCACTGTGTGTGCAATTCAGATGGGTTAAATGCAGAGCACAAATTCTGAGTATGGGTCACCATACTTGGCTGAATGTCACGTCACTTTCACTTTCACTTTCAAGTTTCAGCATTAAAAACTGTCTGTGGAGGTTGAGTCGTCCTGCATCCAGCCCCAGCCAGCTGCTCATTGGCAGCATCTTTTTTCTAAGTTCTAAAAAAAATACCGTTGGTGGCTAGGCACGAATTTAGATATGCATTTATCTTATTAATCTATATGGACAAAGACAATACAACCTTTTTGTCCCCTTTTTGTTTTAAAGCTTGATGAATAGAGCGCAAGTTGCTGCAGATGCGAGGAGGACAGTGATGCACGCGTACAGGAGTGATTGACAGTTCGCGGCACCGTGAACAAAAAATAAGTTAGCGTTAAGTTAGCGTTACAGAAAGGTTTGATTTACACACTGTTACAACAGTCATTGTTTTTTTTTTATTATTACAATGACATTTGAGTTCATGATTTTAATGTTGTTGTTTCTTGTGGCAGACTAAAGAGTAATGACAGACGGTTGATCTGTGAATAAAAATGTGTTTAGTTAAGGTTTGAAATTCATTATCTTTTATTATAGGCTACGAAGTCTAATATCATAAGCCCCCCATCCCGTCACCCAGACCGAATCGTCTGGTCACCCTACCTGAAAGAGCTACTGCATTACTTCAGTAGCTTGCGTCTGACCTGCAGTGATATCATTCAGGCTTGGTGAGGTGTCAGACAGCGAGTCATCTGATTCTGACCGTGTTGTTTAAGTACTCAAAGTCTGAAGCCAGGAGAGCATGTTAAGTGGTGTTCAGTGTATTTGAATTTTTATCGAGCCGAGTGTACACGTTTCCCTCACCCTCTCCGGCCACGTTAAATTGTCACTGACAGCGGCAAAAGCGACGCATGCACTTTTCACTTGTAAAACTCAAGGGTGTATGGGTAATGTAGTCTCTGCTCTCGGTGGGATAAATTAGGAAGCTTGCATTGTGAAGGGCGCTCTGAAAAGTGGCAGTGCAGGCAAAAGATTAAAACCTCTATTAAAACATGTCCAAATGAGCATACCGGTACGCTAAAAGCACGGGATAGGTGGCGGTTCGCTCAAGAGCTATATTTGGAAGTGGCGGTAGCCTACTGACTACCTGTGCGTACCTGCCCACTTAAAGCACTGCTTGCATACAAAAAAAACATTAAAGCACAGTTTTTTTAATTCGTATCTTTTTATAATATTTTATTTGTCCTTTGCTTTTTTTTTATTACTGACGGTTTAATTATTTTCAATAATTTTGAGGACTTTTTGTTTGTTTGTTTGTTTGTTTGTTTGAATTCCGCTGGTTTCTACGATGTAGATGTCATCCTTATTTACAGGAAATACATGTTTAACATGTATCACTATATTTAAATAAACCACTCCTATAAAGTTTTGGTCATATGGTCATAATCGTGTTAAATAATCGTGATTACAATATTGACCAAAATAATCTTGAATTATGATTTTTACCATAATCGAGCATCCCTAATATGAAAAAACTTTATTTTTTAGGAATAATCACACATTTTGTCCTCCATGTTTTAACAGTAATCCTCTGTTGTGCAGCTCTTTGTCTGACAAAAAAATTAAAGGGTTTGTTTAATTTTAATTTGACTAAAAGATAAATTCAATTAATATTTTATGCCATCATTTGAGTACGAGACAAATTAAAGTAAATAACACAAAATGTCTGAAAATGCATGAATAAATAAACTAACAAACATAATTTGAGAAAAAATAAACATATTTCATAAGTTTCTAAAAAAAATTATTTTTTGCTAAACTTTTAATAAAATGTTTTCCAATGTATAAGTCATGATTTCAATGAATTAGATATGCTTTTTGTTGAATCAGATTTAATTTGAACATTAAAACAGAGACAGAGACAAATGTTTACGGAAAAATTTTTATTTATTTTTTTACACCCTTCTCGTTCTTGCTAATTTAAGCTCTCTTAACTGGTTACATTTAACAGTTTGTCAATTGATATAAGAGTTTATGGGCTTTCATGCACATCTGCACTCCTTGAAAGCATGAAACCAACCTTCATGTTTGCTAAGGCAGGCATGGCTATTGCTATATTATTAACTAAGGACTATGCAATTAATCAAATTTCTAATCGCAATTACAGTTATGGATGCCACAATTATGTAATTGTTCAAAGTGGCAATTATTCAAAGTCCACTTATGTTATTCTGCACGCTTAAGAAATGTTTTTTTTTCTGTCTACATGTTATCTTAAGGGTGTTTCCATTGTTTTAGTTTTAGTACAACATTATAATGCCATTCATATTTTTACTTTTTTATAATTTAAAGAAGAAACCAGTCCAATGTTTATCTGACATTTGAGTCTTAATATTGATTATATAGAAAAGCACTAAATGTTTTTCAGTTAGAGTGTTTCAGCTTGTTTATTTTATTTAAAAATACAGCATGCAGTTGCATCAAACAACGGTATAAACATTATTCAATGTAAATTGTTATAATCGTAAATAATAATCACAATTTCAATGGAATAATCGACAGTTATGATTTTTGTCATAATCGTGCAGCCTTATATTAACTATAGCTCCTCAGTCACTGTTTGTGCTACAGTATATTCATGAATCCTGCTGTCATGAGGAGATGTTTGCGGTTATGTTTCTAAATTATCATACTCATAGACTTACATTGAAGTCATTCTTTGCACAAGAGAGCACTCATTTACATATTAAATAAAAATAAATCAAGTCATTATTATTAATTATTTCATGATAATCAAAAAGTCTTTTAAACTGAACTGTTTCATGCTAAAAGCTATTTTTGGACTATTTCAGGAGCATAGACAAGGATGAGTTCTTAGCGCAAGATTCAAGTGGTCTGAAAGTGGAAAAACTGCAGGAGGTTTCGGGGAAAGAGCTCATCAAAGACGCCCAGCATATGGTACGAACATACCATACATATAGTGAGAGGTTTGTTGAAATTTGTAAGTTCATCAGATGGTTCTGTTTACTGTAGGTCTATCCAGTGAGGGGCTTTCCAGATGTTTCTGTTGCACAAGCTTCTGAGCGTTTAGTAAAAGACCATCAGGGGAAAAATGCCAAAACATCCCGTATTTTACAACAGGTAATCTTTTGTGTTTTAGTGTGCTTCCAGATGTTATTATATTGTAAAATTTACAATTTACCTCTTTTTTTTAAATTGTATATGTAAACATTGGCATCACCCGATATGAATAATTACGCTGTTTTGCCTTGAGTCCTAATGCTCAGGTACCCGGTCCTAATGCTGTCCCATTAAAGGGTTAGTTCAGCCAAAAATGAAAATTATGTAATTTATGACTCACCCTCATGTCGTTCCAAACCCGTGAGACCCCCGTTCATCTTCGGAACACAGTTTAAGATATTTTAGATTTAGTCGGAGAGCCTTCTATCCCTCCATTGAAACTGTGTGTACGGTATACTGTCACATGGATTACTTTGAAGATGTTTTTCTTACCTTTCTGGACATGGACAGTAGACCGTACACACATTTTCAATGGAGGGACTAAGACCTCTCGGACTAAATCTAAAATATCTTTAACTGTGTTCCAAAGATGAACAGAGGTCTTACTGGTTTTGAACGACATGAGGGTGAGTTATTAATGACATAATTTTCATTTTTGGCTGAACTAACCCTTTAAGGCCACTTTTCTATTTGGGGGCGCTGTTGACCTACTTGCAATAAAATCTAAATAAAATACACAAATAACATTAACATTGTATTTCTGATTAAATAAAGTAATAATAAATATCATCAAATTACAAGTATGTTTTGGTTTAAAGTTCAGAAGCTATATCTTAAATTAATAAAATATCACAAACCTGATACTTGTACAGATGTATTCTTTAACGTGTAACATTTTGTCAAATTAATTGTGAAAAGTTTTTCAGATTTTCAGAGGCATTGCAACTCTTTTGCTTTAGACCATTTATAAATGTAATCCCTATAAATAAAATGTTAAGGTTACCATTGCATCTGTCTGAAGAAAAAAACTGCAGTGATTGCTTCATAGTTGTTTTCAAAGCATTTAATACTCTCATTATGAAATAATTTAATTCTAACAAGTAAGCTTCTGTTTAAAAATATCCAAACTATAAAATAATTCGTTTATGATCTCTGCACAGGAGAGACTTGGTCTTGCTTACAAACAAAATAAATATATTGTATCAGCATTGGCTGTTGGCCAAAATGACTTGCAAAATATCGTCATATCCGATATTAGCAAAATCCAATATCGTGCATCCCTAATTTCCGATTTGTTTTAAAACACAACAATGTAATGCACAGAGTTCTAGACAAACTTTTTGCACTGGTTGCACTGCACTGACCCAAATTTTTCACAATTTTTAAAAAAAAAAATTAAATCGCTGTCCATATAGACAATATTAACTTGGAGCCTAAATGATTAACTAACAATCTGGTCAACTGAAAATTCTTTATTTGAAGCACAATTCTACAATAAATTTTTCTTACTCAAAAAGTGTTGATGCTTAACGTGTTTCACTGAGCTGAAAAGTAAACTTAAAACATCTCAAGATAAATTAAATAAAAAGAAAGTCTAAATTAAGTGTTTTAATCCTCCATTGCAGTAACATTCCCCCTTATGGCCAACTCCTGTAGTTTGGCCTTCTTGATCTTTGGCCTTGGCTGAAACAGCTGGCCACACTCTCTCTAGCAGCAAAATCTTCCAGACTTGGCCCCTCTACATTGATTCTACTTGACAAAATAAAAGAAATCGAAAAACTTTAATTATAATCATAATCTGTAAAGATGCATTTCTCTCTAAATGAGATGGCGAGTCATTATCGGCAACTTCATCCTTGCAACACAGACTCAGAAAACACTAGGTCACACTCTGAATGCCCTGAATGCACAAACTTTGCTGTATCATCACCAGTTTGTCTGTAACTAGATATTGAATCTGTCATTCTGTGATCTGTTTCAGAGGCAGACGATCGAGCTCATTCCCATAACCAAAGTGAACTACAAGTGGAAAGGAAATCCTTATGTTTACTATGTGTTTGGAAATGAGTTTAAAGTGAAAGCTGTTGACTATCCCGCCACCTGCTGTTGTTCTGTCATGTAACATCAAATACACCTGACCTGGACAGTAGAAGTACAATATAAATACTGTACATCCATTAAGATGAACAAATGTAATGTGTCTTTTGTCTTGTATATCACAGAATCATCCCAGAATCATCTGTAGTTGACAGACACAAAGGTCAACCTGCCCGAATTGGTCTTTTTTTTATGCAGCTTAACTTCCAACCATGTATATGTTATATTCAATATGACCAAATATGAATAACTAAACTTCCTATAGATCAATACATTTTTCAGAAGACCTAACTAATGAATAATACGTATATTCTGAAGTAAATCTATATTAAAAAAATGTATTGATTTATTGCATTTCTTTTTCAAGAAAGAGTCCAAATAAACTTAGTTTTGAGGAAGGACCTTTTTGTATTTTCTTTTCATTTTCTGAATAATATGATTTGCTTTGAGAAAGGACCGATACTGATACATGTTAAAGTATCAATTCAATTAAGTGCATATTCAATCTGGTTTTGGAAACATTTGTGCAGCAATTGTTTTTTTTTTTTTTTTTTGGTTTTTTTTGGTACTGTTTAATGGAAAATGTTGTGTTTAAAAAATTTAGGTCAGTGGTGAACCTCTGGTTATGTGGTCAAAAACACCTCCTCATGGGTCTGTTGTGAACTAAATTTCCATTTAAAATGACCACAAACCAATGTACTGAAATGGTTTCATAGCTGAGCTCCTCACGAATGTGTTCTTGAGTTTCAGAAAAAAATAAAGCTGATTTAATTCAATTGTGATTTAATTAGCAGTATACTTCATCAGCATGGCTGTAGGTGCAAGGAGTGAAAAAAACTGCATATTTCCTTTTATCATTAATTAAGCATTTATTCAGACTGATAGGCTAGGTACTGTACAATTGTGAAATCTAATGTAAATAGTGGTTTTGTTATAATGATGGTGATCAGTTTTCCATTTGACCTTGGTTACTTTTTATTCTTTTTAAATTTTCTGGTTTTGCCATTTTATCTCTGCACCAGTCTGTTAAATATTTCACTGAAGAGCCAGTGGGTGGGTGGGCGTTAAACCACCAACCTGTAACCTCAAGTTCTTTAACCATCTCGGAAAATCACAAACGTCAGAATGCAAGACTCTTTACAGATATATAATCCTCATCTGTCGCTTCTGATTTGATAAGCATCGTTGAGATACAGGAAAGTAAGTCTCTGGTTACCTCTATGTTGAGACAATAGCTTATTTTTGGCTAATAATAGGCGTATGTATTGTACAGGATAATATCTAATAATGTAAATGCCTAGATTAATTGCTATATAATTATTAGTTACATATGCAAAAAGGATCCTATTTCTGAATATATTTTAGCCATTGCAGATCTAACTTAATGAGAGCTGAACTTAAACATTTAAATTATTTTTTTCCAAAGTTTGATATGAGCTGAAATTAATATTAATTTATAATTGATGATAAGCAAATAAAAAATTGCATTAATTTGTTACAATCTCTTTCTTGCAGGTATGTTTGACAGCATCCCAGGATACGAGGGAACTGTGGCCGGCGGAGGGGGTAAGAAGCACAAAACAATATTTAGTACTGTTCAATTTTCCTTATTATATATTTTTAAATTAGTTATTATTTTACATTATTTCATTATTATTGCTAGTATTAATAGGTACTCTACCATATAACAGCATTCAGCAGTTTGGGGTCTGTGATTTTTTTTCATTTTAATTCTGAAAGAAGACTGCCCACCAAGGCTGCATTTATTTGATCAAAAATAAAAACATCTATATTGTGAAATATTATTACAATTTAAAATACATTTTCAATTTTAATATTTTTTTTTCATTCCTTGTGATAGCCAAAGCTGTTTTTTCAGAATTTTCTGAAAGTTTTACAAATTTCGAAATAGAATTGAAATAGAAACTTTGTTTATAATTGTCTTTACTGTCACTTTTGATCAACCGAATGCATCCTTGCTGAATAAAAGTATTATTTTCTTTCAAAAACATCATACTGACCCCAATTTGTTTTTGAATGGAAGTGTATATGCGCTTTCATTAAATTATTAATTATATTAATTATATTTTTTTTGAATCGCAGAGTCTCACCTACTAGGGATCCAAGTGCATGCAATACTTTGTGTTAATACTATACCAAACAGATGATGTGCTAACTTTCTTGGTTGCAGTAGTACAGCTTCTAGATTTCAGTATAAAGTAGAATTTGGATGCTGGAGTTATAAAGAGTGGTTTCTTGTGAATGTTCTTCTAACAGGTGCGTATCTTCCTCCTCCAATGCCTTCTGTGCCGATGCCTGTGCCTGAACACGCTGCCAGCCATCCAGAGTGGAAGTACGTTTTTACTTTATAAATATATTTATTCAAACAAAGTCACATTTATTTATATAGTTCAATACAGATTGCTTCAGGAAGCAGTGAAAATAGTTTTTCAATAGTCAAGCCAAAGACTAATGATATCAATTATCATGTCTGACATTGAGCTTAACATACTGTATACAATCATTGCCAAAATTATTGGCACCCTTGGTAAATATGATCAAAGGCTGTGAAAATTAATCTGCACTGTTAATCCTTTTAATCTTTTATTTAAAAAAACAAAAACTACAAAAAGCTAACCTTTCATTGCATAATAAGAATTTGAAATGGGGGGAAATATAGTTATGAAATGTTTTTCTCAAATACATGTTGGACACAATTATTGGCACCCCTAGAAATTCTTATGAGTAATATATCTCTAAACTAAATTTCCATTCATATTCACAACTTTGAGCACTCCAGGGTGATGAAATGAACATGAATTAAAGAATGGATAAAAGAAATATAAATAGTAGGGAAAACAAAGCCAAAAATCCATTAATCATCAATCACAATGAGAAAAAACTAATAATATATTTCTGATGTGAAGCAAAAGATAATTGAGCTTCACAATTTAGTGAATGAAGTAGCTTTAAGAAAAGAGGTAGAGCAGTGGAAATTCCCATTTCCATCATCAGGGCAATAATTAAGAATTTCCAGTCAACATAAAAAGTATTGAATAAAAGGGTACCATTAATTGTGGCCAATGTGTATTAGAGAAAAACATTTAATTAATAATGATATTTCTCCTCATTTTAAATTCTTATTATTCAATGAAAGGATAGATTTTTGTGATTTTTTAAAAATAAAAGTTCAGAAGGATTAACAATGCGGATTAATTTTCACAGCCTTCTTTGATCATATTTACCAAGGGTGCCGATATTTTTGTCCCTAAGTGAATAAGCATTACCATTCTCATTCTGATACATTGACTAGTATACAACCCTGTATAATTCACTTTTCCCCTTTTTATTCTGAATCAGTTTCTAGTTCAAACATACATGGCTGAATTAATCCAATATTGATAATATTGTATAGCCGTTTACTACTTCAGTTAACTGAGTGAAAAGGAAGCAGGTAGGTGGAGCTGCTGTGGTTTGAGTGGAGGCAGGGACTAATTTGACATTTATAGATTAATGCATTGTGCTTAAAGTATGTTGATTTCTCAACTGAATCATGTTGCAGATGATGCATTATTCAACATGCAATCAATATCTTCTTGTTAGTGACAACATTCCTTCCATCTCAGAAGGAAGAGCACGTCAAGCTTTTGAAGAGTACGTCTCCAGCAAGTGCTGCTATAGTTCTGCCCCCGTCAGAGATGGAATCATAACCAAAATGGAGTCCTTTAATACCTACAGGGTGACGTAATTCATTTTCATTATGAGCTTGGTGATATTATTCTTTTTGAGCATGTGGAGTGGAAATGTATAAATGCACATGAATAAATATGGGGCTGTTTTGGCTTTATAGAGCCATGTGTTGATAGATGTATTCATGAGGTCTTGTCTTTTTGTTCGGTTTCTGTTCTTAGTATCGTTTGGAAACGTTCACAGAGTCCAGAACGACTAAATGGAGTCAGGAGCCTTACACGGGTAACAAAAGTCAATAAAGATGTGCTTTCTTAGGCTGCATAAAATTTGCTGAATGAAATCCAATACTCAATTCTTACTCATTTTGGGGTGCAGATTCCAAAATAGTGCAAATGTTTGCTCAAAAACAAAGATTTTGCAACACATCACATTCAACAACCATATGTAAAGTGAAGAAGTCTTGTATACCTTATTCAGTAGAAAAAATGCCACAAATACATGATCCAAATATTATTCCAAGCCAGATTGCAACTATTTGTTGAATTCTCAGCTGATTTACATATGTAAACTCAACTCTCTCTCAGGACAGCGCATTGATGCTGGTATTCAGCGTCCTCCAGGACCGTGGGAGATCGCAGCTCAACCCCCGTCCTACTTTACTGATCACAAGGAGACCATTAGAGTGCCTTACACTTCCTCAATCAAGGTTAAATCAGACACTGTCATCAAAAATATCCAATGCAAACAACAGAGCCTGCAGCGAATACTGAATCATAACCTGTTTTTTAATCAAACAATAATCTTTAACTGAAGCTATTGTTAGCACTTAATTTAAAGAAGCAAGAAATGTACCATATATAGTCATGTAAATTGAAAGTAATTTGTTCCCTTTCAGTCAGTCATGTTTGATGTCTTATCGGTGACCAATGAACTGTGAATCTTGCCAGAAAAAAACAATCTGTTTTGAGTGTAAAATAAACAAGCCAATGCATATTGGCATGCAATATTTGCATCAGCCTGCTACACGCTGCAGATTAGGTATAAATAGACATAATACACATATTCAGCTTTTTGCTTCGGAGCCTAGCGGACTTGTTTGTTCTGCTCCACTAATCTGTTAATTGTTTCTAAATAGAGAGTTGTTCTAGGAGAAGCCTCAAGATCACTGCCTCATGTGTCTGGGCATCAAGCACGGGTGGCTGAGGTGGCTTTCATAGAAAAGTCATAAACCCACTGTGGGAAGATGACCATCTCAGAGTAGCAATTGAGACTCCGGTACCTAAAAAGTGGTGGACACCCCTAGTCTCAGCCTTGATTTAGTTCTCTTTCTGGTAAAAAACAAAACAAAAAAACAACAACTACTTCAGTAGGGATTCCCAATTTGTCGGTCACCAACGTAACATTGAAGATGAACGACTGAAAGGGAACGTCTTGGTTACTTTTATAACCCTTGTTCCTTGAAGGAGGGAATGGAGACATCAGTTGTTGTGCCACCACTGAGCGGCCGGGTCACCAACTCATCTCAGGAGTGAAAACCTGAATATGCGTTGCACCTGCTGCTTATTTATACCAACGCTGCAGGGCTTGGCAGTCAGATGCAAATATCATATGCCAATATGCATTGGCTCATTTAGATTACATTTGAAGTATATCTCTCTGGTGAGATTCCCAAGTCGTCCGTCACCGAGGTGACCTCTGCGTTCCCCTCCTTCAGGGAACAAGAGTTACACAAGTAACCAAGACAATTCTTGTTGTATCCTAGAAATGTAATCCATGCAGTGGAATGGGAAAAAGCTCTTGTTCTTCCTGCACTGGAACCAGAAGTGTAAGTGACATCTTATTGTGTTAAGAGCAAAAAATTATAGGAGGTTGCATTATTGTATGTGAAACTAGAGACTTTTTTTTATGTCTGTCTTAATGCAGAAAGTGTGCTCTGGATGTAATGGTTCCCGTCAACGTCCTGATAACCAGTCCTGCAATAAATGTGACTATAGCGGCCGTGAAAAGTAAGTCTGCCATTCTTCATGTAGGAACTGTTTGTATTTTTCCATCCATTAAAGACTCTCATCACGTTTGATTCAGAGTCAAGCTCAACTGCAATGGTGTCCTTGCACTAATGCTTTACTTCCACAGTTTTTAAACAGTTGTAAGTGCATTCAGTAGAGAGCAGTTGTGGTTTGATATTTCCTGAGCCTTTGTCTGACTACTTTTAGATGTAGTTCATGTAGCGGCAGTGGCTTTCACAAGTGTGACACCTGTGATGGAAAGGGACAGCTGCTCGTCTTCATCAATCTCAAAGTGAAATGGTATCATCATCAGGATTTCACTGATAATATCCTAACCCTGTACAATCTCTCAAACTCAACTGTCTCAATCTGAAAGCAACTGTTTGGGCAATTTCAGGAGCACTGAGAAGGACGATTACGTAGCGCAAGATTCGAGTGGACTGAGACTTGAAAAACTGGGGAAGGTTTCAGGAAAAGAGCTCTTCAGAGATGCCCAGATTATGGTGGGAACAGATGTGCACTGACAGTTAGAGATAAAAGCAAGAATAGTAAAGAAGCTGAAGAAGATACATTTATCACTATGGTCGTTTGCCGTAGGTTTATCCAGTGATGGGTTTCCCAGATGTTTCTGTTGCACAAGCGTCTGAGCGTTTAATAAGAGACCATCAGGTGAAATATACCAAGAACTCCCGCATAATACAACAGGTACCTCTTTTATTTTATTTTAATGAAAGTTGCATTATATGATCATCATGATGACATACTTATGTATGATTTTATGTTGAATCTGGTTCTTTAAATCAATTTTCTCTTATTCCAGAGGCAGATGATCGAGCTCATTACCATAACGAGAGTGAACTACACGTGGAAAGAGAAGCCTTATGTTTATTATGTGTATGGAAATGAGTTGAAAGTGAACGCTGATGACTATCCTGACACCTGCTGCTGTTCTGTGATGTGATTCTGCATGTTCATTTAGGACTGTGCATGCAAACATCCAAACTGTACATCCCACATTTCTAACCTGACACGCCTAACAAAACCTGTGAGCGACGACTATTATTTAGTATTTAAAAATTGTTCTAGGCAAACCTACATTACGACCATGTAAAAATTTTTAACATTTTAAAACATCTCACGAATAAAACTTATTTTAATGATAGTTTACTGTAATTTTCTGATGGAAAGGTCTGTAATGTAGCCTGCAGTAAGTCTAAATAAAGTGAGTTTTGTGGATGGAACACATCAATTTGCCTTTTTATTTTTATACAAATAAATCCATAAAATGAATACTGTTTAAAAATGTAAGCATGAGGTTACACTGGGTTCGCAAAAAGTAAAGTTAAAAACCGCTGGTGTAAATATAGAGATATACGAATAGAGAAATGTTCATTGGTGAGAATATAATGTTAATTTTAAAAAATTACATTCAGAGAACCGACATTCCTTGTTAGAGTGGTCATATGATGTTGCTAAAAATAACTTTATTTTGTGTATTTCATGTTTGTTTTGGTGTATTTGGCGGTTTAAGTCAAGTCACCTTTATTTATATAGCGCTTTAAACAAAAAATATTGTGTCAAAGCAACTGAACAACATTAATTAGGAAAACAATGTGTCAATAATGCAAAATGATAATCAAAGTTCATTATTGAATTCAGTGATGTCATCATTCAGCTCAGTTCAGTTTAAATAGTATCTGTGCAATCATCAATCAAAGTGTTCCCGGTTACGGTTTACCTAATTAAGGCAGCCTAAAAACCCTTTAACCGATTTGGATATTAGAAGCGTATTTAGATATATTTTTGAGATGGAAAAATTTATTTTTACAGATGTTAGAAACGTGGCTTTCTAATGAAAGATTGCCATCAAATAGCACACTTAGGTTCCTAACTGATGACAAAGAATTTAAGGTTAAAAAAACACATTATTTTCCACTTACTGTACATTATTGTTTGTCCTCTATGGCCCGTCATTTTTACAAAGCTCATCGACTTGAAAAGCGAGGTGTGCTCTGATTGGCCAGCTATCCAGTGCGTTGTGATTGGCCGAATACCTTAAGCGAGTGACAGAAATGTTTAACCCCTTAACATATTGTGATAATATGTCCCGGCTCCTGACCAGAGAAAACCAATAAAACCCATTACAAGCTAAGCATTTGTTGCGTCCATTGAGGACAAAATTACTGATTATAGTGACTTATAAAGTACTGTATTTTTATGTGTTTGAATTATCAGTGGCAAATTCTTTAATTCAGAACAGCCAACAGATCAGGAAACAGTCCTCCATAAAATGTGTTGCACACATCTGAATATTTTGGTCGAACTGTTCTGGAATAGTGTTGTAAATACAACTTAACCACTGATTTCTAGTCGTGTCCTTGGAAGACCAAACAAAGTAGTTATGCCTTCACAACGAAACTCAGTGTCACACACTGCGGGCTAGAGTGAGTGGAGGTCAGCTTGAAACATTTGGGCAGCATTATGCAAACCTTCCCAGATTGTGATGTAGACATGTTGAGAATAAGCTGTTTTAGGGGGGCATGGTAGAGTCTTATCTTTTATAAAGCTACCTCTTTGAATTTGAAACTTTAGTCTTTGCAACTTTACATATCTTCGTTATGCACCAAGATCTTGTAACACTCCAAAGAGAAAGGAAAAATTTTAAATCGCATCATATGACCTCTTTAAAAGAAAATGCAAGAGCCAGCTTCCTCTTTCTCAACATTTCTGCACCACACAGCACTAGGCAGCTGTTGTTATAGCAATAAAAGACGTCCTCAGCTGCCAGCTTTTGTTTTTGCAATAAAAAAGCCCTTGTCAACTTTTTCTTTTCAAATAAAATGCCAGCTGTGAACATGCCCTTACATCATTTGCTTACCAGTGGATCCTCTGCAGTGAATGGGTGAGAGTCCAAACATCTGATTAAATTATCCCAATAATTCACAAGTAATTCACAGTATTACAGTCTGCATAACAGGACGTCTGCTAAACCACTGTAGCAGTCGCTCTTCTGATTGGGAACACCTGTTGGTTTATTGTCACTTATTTGTGTTTCATTTCTTATTTTAGTTATTCACAGCTTCTTAGAGTCCAAAGGAAAGCACCATACACTGCTTCATAAAATGTAAAAATCTGTTTTTTGCATCCATGTTTCAGTTTAGGACATTCCTCATTATACGAATGACAAGGACTGCACTTTAACACAGGAAATATAAAGGAAGTCAAACTGAGCTAGTGCACACTGTGTTAGTAAGGACCATCGTTTGATGCACAATGAAGCTCCTTTCACATGTCCTTTTGCTGGTTCTAATGTTAGCTTCACGTAAGTATTTATACTCACGTAAGTATATTTTCTCCCATGTTTTATATTTTACTCCACAATGTGTTATAATAAACTATTTCCATCTGTTTATCCAGAGAAATGTCAGGAATCAGAAGATTTTACTGATTATATACTTCAAGACTATGGAGATTTGGATGTATGTCTTTTCTCAGCCCTAGAATAGAACAAGTAATATTACATGTCTAATATTTTTATGTGCCTTTGTCTGACAGACATTTCTAATCACTGATGACTACACCGAGGAGTATGAAAGTATGAACCAATTTTGTTTCACTGTATTAAAGTTCCTTGAAATACAATACATGTTTATCATGTTTAAGTTGAAGTGATTCTTACTAGTTGTTTTTATTATTGTTGATGTCTTTTAGTAAACCAAAACAGTTTGATTAATTTAAAATCAACATTAATTACATTCCTCAAAACAACTATTTTGCATTATTTGGCATGTTGATGTGTTCCAGGTCCAGATGTTCCAGAGCCCAACATCACAGTGTACCAACAGATGGAGGATGGAGAGAAAGTGGTCGTACTGTGCGAGTTTACCCAAATGTTTCAATGGAGATTCAGAATTCAGTCATATGAGTTGTTTGTAGAGAGCGAACTGAACTACACCATAGAACTACTGAAATGCTCTTCTTTAAATTCTTCAGAAATATGTGTGTTTCTGGTCACAGTGAGTCCACCGGCTTCATTCACCTGTGTGGATGAGTTTAAGTCAGGTTTAGATGTCAGGAACCTGCGCAGCCAGACCTACAATTACAACAGATCAGGTAAACAAATACATCTCTGCAACTATGTTTAATGGTGCATCCCTCCCAAGATCATAAAATATTGCTAAATGTTAGCTTTTTCCTATTTTAATTTTTTTCTCTCTCTCCCAACTCTCTTTCATTCTCATCTGATGTTTCGGATGCATAATTAGCCATTTAAAATATACATGAATAAGATACAGCTGATCACTGGAGTGTCTGTATGAGACTATGTTTCAGTGCATGCAAGCCAAAGCATATTTTGACTATCATTGCATTTCCTTGCAGTCTTTGATCATCACGAGGAAGGACTATCTTTATCCTACATCTGCTTTTCCTCTTTCATTGCTGTTGGTCTGTTCATCATGACTGCAGCAGTGATTGTGACCCACATAAGGAGCAAAACTAAAGGTGTGTGTTTACTAGTTACTCACTCATTTATAGCAGCAATGAATATTATTAAATACCTGATGACCACAGTCAGATTTAAACCTAAGAATGAAAATGCATACACACTGATAGCATTTCAAAATGCTTCTTTATGTATTTCATTTGATTACTGGATCAATCATCCTCTGGCTGCTAAAGATTCCTTTCAAGAAGCTCATTACTAACATGCAGGCTTTGGTTTTCAGATCTGTAGATTAAAGTAAATGAACTAAGTTTCTCTTCCTTGATCTTAAATCTGACAACCATCACACATAAGGTGTCAAGCATATATATTGTTTTCTGTGTATGTCTGCATTTTGACATGCATTGGTAATGAAGTCAACTCTAGCTGAAAGAATTTGGGTTTAAGATTAGATTTGGATAAGGCCTGAGCTTCCTTAGTTTAACAGCACACATAAACTAACCCTGAACTCTTTATTAACCTTTTAACAGACTCCATCAACCCCACAGCAGTTACAAACAATGACTATGAGGAAACATAACCACTTTCAGAAAAGAATAGTACAAGCCTGAAGAAAAACAAAACAGTATAAAAATTATATATGAATTAAAAAACTATTCCTTGCAATTCCTGATTTTTTTATTTTATTTAGAATTTATGAAATATATTAAAAGCACTATTTTATAAAAATTTCATTTGTAAAGGGTTTTAAAAAAATACATTTTACAAGATTTTGCTTATGCTGTAACATCCCTCATTTGTTGGTATTTTTGGATACAAATCTTTGTTATATAAAAATAACTGCTTCCCTTTCTGCTGTAGCTTTGAATTGTCTAAATTCAGCAAGGGGCAGAAGCTGATGTATATAACAAATATGTTTTTATAAGAAAATAAAAGTGAATACTTGCATGTATTAATGTGATCTGTGCTTTTTTCTCATCTTGAATAATAAAAATTAAATAAAGCAGTATTTAGAAGGTATAAAGTTAGTGTTTGAGAGTCACTTCTGCTTTGTCACATCTACTCTGCAAAGTGTTCTTTTTCAAATTACAGGTGCACCTCAGTAAATTAGAATATCATGGAAACATTCATTTCAGCAATTCAACTCAAATTGTGAAACTCGTGAATTAAATAAATTCAGTGCACACAGACTGTAGTATTTTAAGTCTTTGGTTCTTTTCACTGTGATGATTAAGGCTCACATTTAACAAAAAAAAAAAACCAATTCACTATCTCAGCAAATCAGAATACTTCAGAAGACCAATAAAAATAAAAATAAAACATTTTTAGTGAATTGTTGGCCTTCTGGAAAGTTTGTTCATTTACTGTACATGTACTCACTACTTGGTAGGGGCTCCGTTTGCTTTAATTACTGCCTCAGTTCAGTGTGGCATGGAGGTGATCAGTTTGTGGCACTGCTGAGGTGATATGGAACCCAGGTTTCTTTGACAGTGGCCTTCAGCTCATCTGCATTTTTTGGTCTCTTGCTACTCATTTTACAAGACTGTGATGACGCATTTAACTGTCATCAGCATCACAAATCTTTTTCTTTTTTTTTATGTATGTACATAACACAATTCTTTGTATTATGTCACCTTTGCATCAAATTACCAAGAAACAGTTTAAAGGGTTAGTCCACCCAAGAATGAAAAATCTTCAACTCACCCTCGAAGCATCCCTGGTGACTTTCCTCTTTCAGAATAATCCAATCGAAGTTATATTAAAAATTGTTCTTGCTCTTCCAAGCCTTTCAATGGGGTAAAGTGAGTGTTTGGTGTCAACAGTTCAGAAATAAAGTCTGTGTAATAAAACATCCCTCACGTACCTCCAGGGGGTGAATAAAATCCACCTGTAGCAAATCCATGCGTTTTTTTAAGATAAATATCTAGATTTCAAATGTAAACTTTTTATCCACTTCTGCTGACTGCTGGGAACCGGAAGACGTGCAGGGGGGTCTGGCATCGTCTGTCGGACCAATCCTAATGTCAGAGCAAGATATTCTCAGTTAAGACCGCTCATATATGCATTTTAGTCTGGAAATAGCTTAAGCCTAGTCTGTGTAGCCACCAGGGGTAAATCTTATTCACTTTAATCTATTTTAAATCTGTTCTAATACTTTCAAGTAGGTATCGCTGCAGCCCGGAGACCTCCAAGTGGGAGGAGCTTTTGCCGCAAGTGGGCTGGACTTCACGGAGAGCTCCAAGTGGGAGGAACTTTTGCCGCTAGTGGGCGGGACTTTGCAAATGGGCGGGGTTTAAGCGGAAATTTCACATTGCGTCATTGCCGGGGTGCGCGCGAATGAGGATGGCATAAAGTAGCGATACTAATGAAAAACAGATTTATTGTTTTTCATTGTAGTTTACATTTGATTAACAAGAGGTTATTTAATTTTGTGACAACTGCAAACATTCAAGTAGCCTATATTAAATTATATAAATTTTATAATTATATCAGTATCAAGAAAATGAATGAGTAATTTAGAGCAATAAAATGTTTACTGTATGTTAATGTTTTTCTTTAAAGCAAGTTTGAAATCTGAGGGAGAAATTATATTGTTTAGATTGTTACAACCCCCTTGGCTCTAGGTGAAACAACATTACAAAAAGCCACACGTGGAAGTACATTTTACAAATAAACATTTAATTTAAAAAAAGAAAAAAATATATAAATAGTAATACAAGAGTTAATAATAATAATAAAAAAACATTCCAAGACTTAAGAGGAAAATATTATTTGTACCAACAATCCGCACCATTAAAAATTCAAGTTTTATTTGTTATATGACATGCAAAAAGCAGTGAAATGTAGGTCTGGCATACTCTTTTTAGACTGTGCAAAAAAAATAAAAATAATGAAACAACAGGAAAAAAATATACTGTATAAAATATACACAATATACTGTATTAAACTACTACACAGATGATTTGTAGAGATGCTACATAGAAACTGCTACACAGATGATGTGCAGAGACGTAAACAATGTGCAGTGAGGAGGAGTTGCATAGTTAGGTTGTCAAAAAAGTGCAGTGTGCAGAGAGTTATTGGGAAGCCCTAAACAACCGGTCTATAAAGTTCAGTGTATTTAATGTCCATGTTTAGTAGTCTGATAACATGAGGCAAGAAACTCCTGATGAGTCTCTCCGTCTTTGCCATCACACTGCAGAAGCGTCTGCCTGACTGTAGCAGATGACACAGTGGATTTCCAGGGTGGGTGGGGTCTTTAAGGATCTTAACAGTCGTAGATTTACATCTTCTGGTGTGGATGTCTTGCAGAGAGGGGAGAGATGTTCTGGACATGTGCTCAGCTACTCTTTGCAGGGCATTTGAAGGTATTGAAGCTGCTCACTCTCTCCACTGGGGTCCCATTAATGATGATTGGGGTAGATCCGCTGCTGCCTCAAATAGAAGAGTTATTGTAAAATATTATTACAATTTACAATATGACTGTTTCTACTGCATTTCTGAACAAATAAATGAAGGCCTGGTGAGCATCAGACTTCAAAACCATTACAAAATCTGTCCAAACCCAAACAGTCCTGTAGAACAGATATTTAAGGAACCTGAGGTTTTAACCTGCTTGATTTTTATCAGCATTGGAACACTTTGCTGCTGCTTTCACTCCAAGACTATGGATTATATTTTTACTGGAATGAAGTGTCATTAATCACTAAACATTCAGTCCAATGACATCCTAAAATAGTTCACTGTTGACAAGTTAACATTAACTAAAGTACAATGCACATTTATGTGAGACGTCTACAGAATGTAATGTCATTTACATTCCATCATTTGTCATTTAGGACAGGCTCTGACCATACCCCTGGAGCAATTTTAGGGACAAGCGCTGTTGCAAATGTCCACCTTTAAAGTATGAACATAATTTATCCACACAAAGACCCACATACATACACACACACACACACATACACACACACACACACATTAGTCAAAATTCTTCAGACACAATAAATTACACATCTTGATGCATAGAAAGAACAAAAAAAAAAAGTTTACAGGAAAGTGATCCTTTGGGTTTGCAGAGAGAGGCGGTAACCAGGTCACTGAAATGTAACTTCTGGCCACCCAGACTTGAACTTTTTGTAACACAAAGTTTACACATAATGTTTTTGTTTGTTTGTGTTTCCTACAATGACAAAATTAATTCTACACCTGTTGATATGTAATGCATGGTAGTGGACACTGCAGTTATCCTCATATATCCACTGTTATGATTATTAAATTGAAAAAAATGAATTTGGTAATTAAACCAAATGTTTCAATTGCCTTACATTATTTGGATTAACGTTACAAGTAAAATAGATAACATTTTAAAAATATAACAGCAGGTTTTGAAACAATGACCAGCTTTGTTAAAGTCAAGCATTATCAGTTAGGAGAAGACTCATTTAAAGACTTGTAACAAAGACTGATTCTTGTGGAACACTGTACTAAATCTATTAATAGTTATTGATCGCTTAAATATAAGTGCAGTTATAATACCTATGCCTGCATATTTTGCGTAACGTTAGTAACAATACCTGCTTATGGTCTTCAGTGTCCGTAATCTGCAGCGTAAATCCTATATGTATTGCAGAAATATTTAGCACAAAAGGGTAACAGACACGATAAAGATGTAATTTATCTGTGCTGCTAATTCTGTCTTAACGTGCTCTCGCAATAATCGTAAATATGAGTTTTGAAGGTAAAAACTGCACATGAATGTCCTCCCATTTTCAAACTTGAATGCAATGAGCTTGTAATCATGATTTAACTACGTCAAGACTAAAACATCAACCGCCAAGATACTGCACTTTTTCGCAACTTGTAACGTTGTACAAACTAAACTTACCCCTTCAAACTCCTCTTTCTTGACGCTGAAAAGCCTTGGGAAGTTGACGTCGTCTTTTTTTTTTTTTTTTTTTTTTTTTTTTTTGGTGGGGGGGGGGGGATTCGCAGCGTGCATTAACCCCGTGACATTAAATAAACCAATCAAAAGGCTCTGGAGGTTTGTACAGCCCACTTGGAGCTGAAGTCCCACCCATTTGGAGCTGATCCGCCCATTTGGAGCTGGCTCCGACCTCCGTTTATACCTATCTCAATAGGCTTGTTCGACTTCATGCAGTTTTGCGCAAACCGATCGTCGGCTGACTTGAAGCAGTGCATGCCGGTTAGAAATTTTGTCCGACTTGATACAGCGCTGACGCCACGTGACTGTGACGTGTGCCGTCAAAGTACCACGAGAGCGATTCGAGAGTAGCCGGAGAACTCAGCCAGCGCAGCTTCTGAAGAGCGGCTGCACAGGTTCTGATGACGACACAACTGATCCACGGTTGGCTGGATTCACTGATGACACCGATGACGTGCGTTTCAAGTTTATTGCGAGTCGGCTTCAGTTTCAGAAATTCTCATATGGACTTTTAAAACAGTTCAATACGTTTTTATGTCGTCTTCATCTTATAAATCATATTTATTAAATATTGTTTTACTGTATTTACTTTATTGTTAATATAAAGTTTGTGTATGTTTATTTTGCATGACTTTCTTTTTTATACAGACCTTTTACAGTATTCAGCAGCATAACCTATTCAAATGAGCATTTTTAAGAACTAAAATGTTAATCTTAAAAACACACAATCTAATGTGGTCATAAATGCTCCTATACAAATGATACATAATACATTATGTTCCTCCATTTGTTTGGTTTCTTCATATTCTTTAGTTTATTTTGCTGTGTTTATACTTCACCTGCATGTGGTTAGCAAACTGCTAACAACTTGCTGTAACTTCAACTTAACAACATTCAAGACCCTTCCAAAACACCACTTATACACACATTAAACGCGATCAAGTAAGCAATCGCCACGTGATCTGCCATGACTGACGTAATTGCAGCAAACTACGGGAGCCACAACGTGTCCGGCTTCATATCTCCGTTTGCAGCTCCTCCCCACCTGCACGCGGCTACTCTCGCCGATCGGTTGCATCCAGCCGCAGCCGATGTCGAACACACCTATTACTTTTGGTCACATGAGCAATGGATGGGTCCAAACCAGGGGTGGTGAGTGGAGATCCGGGGCTTAGCCCAGAAAAATCCATGTATGTGACTTTTTATTTTAATAAATCAGAAAGATTTACCTAGTTTAAAATATACAAAAACAATAAAAACAAATTTTAAACATTTTATTTAAAGTATTGAGGAAAATACATTTGCTTTTTGCAAACAAAAATTAAGAATTGCAAAACAAATGAAACAGCGCGAAAGCAATTATTTTGCAATACATATTTTCCATGGTCATATCTATTCATTTATTTGCAACGCTGCTTTTATTTTGCGTGTCAGTCTAGTTTGAGCTTGCGATACCATGATACCATTTTTCCTTTGCGCTTCACTTTTCTGCACGTCACTCTTTGTGGCACTAGGCTTGTTTGAGATGCGCCTTGCCTCGCCTGAAATGTAAGCGAGAGTAGGCAGCTGCAGCGAGAGGAGGAGTGAACAAAGTGCAGGCAAGCCGGACAGATCTCTCTTCTCGTAGTGGATCTGACACCCGTGAGATCAAAGATGGCTATCGCGGGATTCACGCTCGTGCACAGTTGCTAATAAACTGGATGTAATTCAAGTTCTGTTGCTTTTATATGAAAATAAATAAAATGAACAAGAACCCATTTAATTACATACCAAAGACGTGTTTATCAATATTTAGTTCTTTAATACTGACATATGTGCGCCTTGCGCTCGCGAGAGATTTTGGGCATACGTCAGCATGACATCAGAGCAAGGCAGACGTAACTCGGAC
The DNA here is from genome assembly GCF_023724105.1 of Carassius gibelio. Taxonomy (NCBI): domain Eukaryota; kingdom Metazoa; phylum Chordata; class Actinopteri; order Cypriniformes; family Cyprinidae; genus Carassius; species Carassius gibelio. The sequence goes on along the minus strand of NC_068378.1, from coordinate 24,451,335 downwards.
ACATTTCTAACCGGCATTCATCTCGCGCTGATCACCAGTGATCGGTTCTGCGCAGATTTTGCTCATCTCAAACAAGCCTACTGTTTTGACGTGGGGGCGAAGTCAATGGACGGGGGCGTGTACAACATGCCTCCATGAAAGTGACGTCATCGGCCCGAGCCGCATTTCCACTGTCGGGCCAGTGCGAGCCAGGGCTTAAAGTGGGCCGGGCGGGGCTCATAGCCCCGGGCCAGTAGCACCGAGGCCAGAATAGCGCAGGATTTCCACAGTGGAGCTTGAAGCACCGCTGCACGTCACTAAAACACGCCCTTTACACGCCTCTCAGAACAACGTCATGCAACCTCATCATTTCACCATCAAAGAGAAGTTATCAGAAAACTAAGAAATAAGTCACTGGAACATGCACGATCACAAAACAAACATGATAAAAGAGGCCATTTGTTTGCATGCTTTGTTATATATATTCAAATTCAAAAGTATCGATGTTTTAACTATAGAATTGATTTAATTTATCAGGACTCAAAATTAATCACACATAAATACACTTATTTCTATTTTATTTATTTATTTTTAACGCTTATGAAAATAGCCTGCTTATTCAGTCGAGTCTGTTTCTGTTTATTAGCCACAGTAGCTGTCACATTTAGAATTAATGATAATATCTCTATTTTTATAAAAGGTCCCGAACAAAAAAACATTATTAGGCTATATTCTTTTATGATAGGCAACGTGAGATAAGCTCTCAAGACGAGGCTTGTGACAGATAATATAAGTTACTTAATAAATACACGACTGTGATAGATAATAAGGAGCTGTCGTCTGATTTCTTCAAGCAGGTCATATTTTACCATGTTTAACATGTTTATCGTGCATATCTTTTTCATCGCATATAAATATTTCTGCCTTGTGTGGTGATTATAATCCACATTGGATCAAGTTATTTCAAACACTCTCTGCTGACTGAAAGTGAGTTTTCAGCTCGACTTATTTAAAAAAGTGTTTAATGTTGGTGTTATAGCTGTTATCTTTCTGAAATGATCCTCAGCGCAGACTCGCTATTTCTATAAAAGCTCCAGAACAAAAATCATTATTATATTTTGATGATATGCAACGTGGAGCTAAACTCTTGAAACAAGACGACAGATAAAATGTTACTTAATAAATACACAATTGTAATAAAGAATAAGAAGCTGACGTCTGATTTATCCAAGTGGTCATTTTTACCATGTTTACTATGCAACGTTAATGTTTAGCGTACATAGTCTTTTACATCGCTTATAAATATTTCTGCCTTGTTTAGTGATTATAATCCACATCGGAAGTTATTTCAAACACTTGCTGCTAACTAAGAGTGAGTTTTGAGCTCAACTTATTTTAAAACGTCTTTAATGCTGCTGTTAAAGCTGTTATCTTTCTAAAATGATCCGCGCTGACGCTCTCCAGACACGGAGAAACTCCGCCTTTGTTCATAACCCCTCCTCTAGCCCCAGCTGGCCCGCTTTGGCCCAAGGTTTTCGTCGGGCCAAAAAACCCTGGCCGTTGGCACCGAGGAAGCCCCGGCGAGGCACGATCAAGCCCCGGAAGTGACTGTCGATGATGAGCAGAGACTTTCTAGTGGATCGTTTATTTTTATTCAGTAGCATTAAAACATTCATGTTTTCGTTTTATTTACTTTATTAACAAAGTTAAATAGTTAAAGAAGTTGTTAACATGAACATCTGCTGTTTATTTCTCTGGATGTGCACACTTTTATAGCATTATGTGTATTGGGATCGCAAATCATTTGAGTCAGTTCGGGAGTTCGGAGCGGGATCGCGAATCATTTGAGTCAATTTGGGGATCGCGAATCATTTAAATCAGTTCGGGAGTTCGTAGCGGGATCGCGAATCATTTGAGTCAGTTCGGGAGTTCGTAGTGGGATCGCGAATCATTTGAGTCAATTTGGGGATCGCGAATCATTTGAATAAGTTCGGGAGTTCGTTGCGGGATCGCGAATCATTTGAGTCAATTTGGGGATCGCGAATCATTTGAATAAGTTCGGGAGTTCGTTGCGGGATCGCGAATCATTTGAGTCAATTTGGGGATCGCGAATCATTTGAATCAGTTCGGGAGTTCGTAGCGGGATCGCGAATCATTTGAGTCAATTTGGGGATCGCGAATCATTTGAATAAGTTCGGGAGTTCGTTGCGGGATCGCGAATCATTTGAGTCAGTTTGCGGATCACAAATCATTTGAATCAGTTCGGGAGTTCGTAGCGGGTTCGCGAATCATTTGAGTCAGTTCGGGAGTTCGTAGGGGGATCGCGAATCATTTGAGTCAGTTTGGGGTTCCCAAATCATAGCTGTATATGGATAGGCATTTTTAACTAATTTAGTAGCTAGTTATAATTACGTTTTCCACGCTTGTTTAGGTGTGAAATGTGAACTTGTATTTTTCTGTTTTAATGATGTGCCTTTTAATAGTATCAAGTAGCTATATTCAAAAACTAAACAAATCGTGCCTAAAAAGTGCATGCATCTAGGCTAATGTAAAGTTACATGATGAAGTCATACTAGTGCGCTTGTGCATTTTGAGTGCGTTCTTTCACTGCATTATTCGGTGTATTCAAAATGCAATTTAATGCAATCAAATGCATTTATGAATGCATGTGAATGATCACAAAATTCAAGATATGAACCCTTTGTGCCAAAAGGGTTTTTTCTTGTCATTATAGAACCTTTTTAGCATAAAAGGTTCTTTATAGTTGAGTAAAGAACCCTATGGTTCTGTATAGAACCCCAATGATCCCTTTCTTCTACAGTTTGTTGTCATAACTTATGACAACAAACTGTTAGAAGAAAGGGATCATTGGGGTTCTATACTAAAGGTGCTGTATTCTAATTTGTTTATGTGTAAATAATCTAATATTCTTTTTTTTTTTTTTTTTTTGAACATCTGACATCCCCGCAAAACAGTTCTCATTCGCGCTTGAATATGAAACGTCCATGAGTGAACGTCATGAATCAGTTCATCTGGAAGGGAAGACCTGAAGACCTCAGCTGTGTGGGAGCACTTTAAATTGTGTGAGGACAAGACAAAGGCTGTGTGGCAAATTTGCGATTTGAAACTGGCCTACCACAACAGCACATCAAGTTTGAAAAATCTTCTATCTTCTACGTATATTGTTGGTGTAAAAAAAAAGCTGCTATTATCCCCCATGTTAATAAGTAATTTTACACATGATAAAAACGTGCACTTATTTGCTTGGAAAATACTTGCGAATACAAAAGTGATCACAAAAACGTACAGTCCAGCCCTTATAATAATTTGTCGTGTCACTAGAACAGTGTGTACGTTTTAAGAGCATAAGCCCTGCCCGCGTGAAGCACCGCTTCCGGCTCGCGCTGTTCTGTAGATTAAAAGTTTATTCATTCTGAACGTGTCGCGTGTCCAAATTGCACCAAAATGTGACACTGCACTTCCTTTGATCCGCAGCAATACACGGACCACGCATTAAGGCGATTGGATGAACTGTTCTTGGCATAAATAAAATGCAAACACAGACAAACACACAGAGATTCCAGCCTTTTATTCTAGAGAAGTTTCGAAGCTTAAACGTTTTTTTTTTTTTTTTTGACCAGCCCTACTGTATGCATGCAGTAAAACATTTTCATCAGCTTTACCATGCAAAAATCACAAACACAGTCTCTTTTTTTCTCTCTTCCCTGCATCTCTGTTCGGAGTAACAATGAAGCTCCTCCCCCTCTGCTCTCCACTCTCCACTCTCTCTCTCTCTCTCTCTCTGTGTTTCTCTCTGTTTGGATCTGTCAGTCTCTGTGCTGGTGTTTGGTGGCAGCGTTTCTCTTCACTGCAGGGGCAGCTTCATTCTCTCCTCCAGGATGTCGGGCCTTCTGACCAGCTCTCTTCTGCTCTTCCTCTCCCTGACGCTGTTCCAGATCCCCACACCAGAGGCAAAGGTAAAGCAAACACCATACCAAACCCTCATCGTGTGTGTTTGTTGAGACTGAGTGCGTGATTCACTTTGATTCCTCAATAGTTACATCTTAACCTGCATGTTTTCTTATTTTTTACCTCTATACAATTTGTACAGAGGTTTGCATTTGGTGCTAAATTACAATTTCATTGTGTTTAGAGACACTTTTCTATTTCATTTCAATTACTTGTGAATCATTGCACATGTTGAATATGTGAAAGTACACAATGTACTATTTGTGTCCTTTTCATATGTTATGCTTGGCTGTGTGTAAATTTCTGCTTAACTGATGTCACAGAGAACAATGAGATCAGTCGAGCCAGATGGCGTGAAATAGGGCGTACAAATCATTATTGCCTGGCAACAAGAGAACACATATCAACAGGGCTATTTACTATTGAATACAATCCTGATTAAATTCTGGAAATTTCTCAGAAAGGCAGTGCGCAGAAATGGATGCACAGCAAAAGGATCTTGCAAATGACCCAAGATCACATTAAATATTACATTGAATTTTCAATCGCAGAGCTCCATGTTATTTTAGCAAGGTAGACAGAATGATACTTATATAACAGATGATGTGTCATGTGTACTTGTTGAATTTACTATTTAAAGTGACATGAGACTAAGACATGAGAGCACAAGTGTAGCAGTCATTAGTGTGAGCTCATGTTTTCAGCACCATGGACAGCAGCGGTCACTGAAACACAGTCATGTTGAGCTGAATGTAAATGCTACAGTCATTTTGGGAACGTGTAAAGGATAAGGGGCCATATCTGAAGGGCAACACGGGATAAAATCAATGGCAGAGGAAGCACAATCTCATTAGCAGAACAAACACTCTTTCACTCCAAGCGGAGGAGGAACGCTGCCATGGCAACAGCTTTCGGAGAGCACTCTCAGTTTTCTTCCATCCATCCATCTATACTGTAAAAATGTTTGTCAGTTAACCTAGTAAAATGAGCTTCATGTGCTATCATGAAAAAAAAAATTCAATGACTGAATAAATGTGAATATACTGGGCTCAGTGTTAATTTAGTATTATTTCAATACTATTATAGTATTTAATATTTGGAGCTATTTTATATATTTTTCAGCTTGCATATTAATTTAAGTTAGTCATTTTATTAGTTTTTAATCTATTTACCTTTAGTTTTTTTTTCAGCTTTAGTTTTTGGTAATAATTATTAGTATAAATATTAGTATTTATTACAGTTAGTTTCCAAGGCAACATTTCTAATTTTAAGTTTTTTTTTTAAGTAAGTAAGTTTAAGTATTTTTATTTCATTTTAAAAATAGATTTTAGAGTTTTGCTTTTTAGATTTAGATTTTTTTTTAGATAAGGATTTTAAAAAAACAAACAACACTGATTGGATTGAGTTGTTCTGAATTTTTTTGTGAAATGTTTTTTTTGTTTGTTTGTTTGTTTTTTTGTTTGTTTGTTCATTTATCTCCACTTTTTAAATTACAGAAAACAATTTGTTATTTTTAGTTATAACAACACTGATTGTATTAAGTTTTTTTAGACATTTGTTTTTCATTTAATATCTTTTTTAATTTCATCTTTGTAATTTTTTTTATTGTTTTAGCTAAAACAACACTGATTGGAAATTCACTTAATCTGTACACACACCAAACTGTAAAAACCTTTTTACTGTAAAATTATTTTTACACTTGCTATTGATTTTTTTTTTATGCAAAAAAGTGGGTACGTGAAGCATCTTTATTAAGTCCAATCCCATGAAGTGGATTGATAATCTCTTAATACATTTTATAATGACACGCACAACTATATGCAAATTGATGTGACAAAGCACTTTGGCTGGAGTCTACAGGAGCTGTAAAGTAACTTTGCAGATGGTTGTTTACGTTAGAAAAATTTCCATTGGTGCAGAGTGAAGCAGATGGTAAGGAACCGGAGGACGTCTAAACCACTTAAATTCATGATATTAACAGCAAGATTCATATCACCACACATGCAATGTGTACGTCTGGAGTGCTACAGACATCTAAATGCACCAGAATGAGTCACTGATCAAACTCACACAGCGTCCAGAGGAATCCTGCTCCTTTAGTTTCAGACGTCACTATATCTGCCTCATTTATTATTAATCATAACAGCCCTAAAATACCACATAAATGAACTTCACTTATCATTCTGACAAACACAGAACTTGCACATATTGTAGTTTTTGAGCTGCTAGTTGTTTCTCAGTGCTCGCTTTGCAATTTAGAATAATTACTTTGCACACAGAGGGTGAAGACAATGTCATGACTCAGCACTTTGTTTATAACCTCAGGCTTTAGCTCTTTTCAGTGGTTAGCATGAGTAGAGAAACAGATTCAAGGTTCTAGATCATAAATCACTGCTGAAACACAGGTCTCCTATCAGTAATGGACCATAACCAGGTGAGCAGATCACTCTCTCACTATTTGATTGCTCTAGTCTTTATCCACTCATCACTTAATATCACATTTTAATCATGCTGATTTTTGGAGAAAAACTGAAATGGCACTCTTCGTGTGATATTGATTAACTACATAAAATGATATAAATATGTACATTTTCTAACCCCCATATCTTGAATATTGTGATCATTCACATGCATTCATAAATGCATTTGAATACATCGAATAATCCAGTGAAAGAACGCACTCAAAATGCACACGCACACTATGACTTCATCGTGTAACTTTACATTAGCCTAGATGCGTGCACTTTTTATGCACGATTTTAGTTTTTGAATATACTTTATACTGTTAAAAGGCACATCATTAAAACAATATGTCATATATTACACCCAAACACGCTGGGAAAACGTAATTAGAACTAGTATTAAATATTAAAACTGACTCAAATGATTCGCGAACCCCAAACTGACTCAAATGATTCGTGAACCTGCTCCAAACTTACAAACTGACTCAAATGATTTGTGATCCAGTATCGAACTCGTAAACTGACTCAAATGATTCGCGAAACCGCAACGAACTCCCAAACTGGTTCAAATGGTTCACGCTCCATACTCCGAACTGACTCAAATGATTCGCGAACCCGCTCCGAACTCCCAAACTGACTCAAATGATTCGCGAACCCTCTTTGAGTCCGTCCCTGGTAATGGTGGACACAGATCTTCAGTGCCAGTGACAGAACTAATATAAGCTGAAGAGGAGCTGGTTAGTCATACTGTCAGAATGTGCTTGCTATGCACCCTACAGTGATTTCAGGCCCTAGAAAGCATCTTTCATTTCTTCTCAATAGTGTGGTAGTAATTGAATGTCTGACTCAGTGGGGATGGAGAGGAGGTTTAAGGATGGGAGTACAGATGAGAGGAGAGGAACCATGCTTACTAATGCTTCCTCTCCAATGCATGAATGATTAGTATGTAAAGTGTCACTGAAGTGGGAGGTGAGTGTTTCTGTGCTCAAAAATTGTACGTCACAATCTACTAATCATAAAATCTCCAGCCCTTGCTGCTATTCATCAGAGATGGTCCTCTGTAGGAAATACATTACTTTCTAAACAAGATGACATTATTTAATTGCTTTCAATTATTGAATAATACATAGCAAAAACAAAAGTGTAGTTGAACATAACAAAATGATTGTAATCAATTACAGTCCGCCCAACAAAGACACATCACCAGTCAATATAATGAATCAACGGAACTAATACTGCATCATCACTTTTTTTTGTAACAACAACAAAAGTGAAGCTGAAATGGCCAAAAAGACTAAAAACCACTAAAGAATCTGTGCTAATTTTATTTAACGTAATTTCACAAAGCTACTGCAGACAAACCCCCCCCCCCCCCCCCCCAAAAAAAATGCCCAAAGTCACCTGTCAATATAATAAGTCAACGGAACTAATTTCTAATAAGTAGAAAAAAACAATGGTCATTTTATGTGAGGGAAATTTCATACTATATGCACACCTCATATAAAACCATTTTAGATGGGACCATTAATACTTATTTTATACAAATATGTATAAATAACAATGAGTATAAATAAGATTTTCTGTGTCAAACTGTGCACAAATTTGTTTAACATCGAAACAGGAGACATTTTTCACCAACCAGTTTGATTTCTTTCTCCTCTTCTCTGTATTTGTCAGCCTCTCTCTACCATCCGTGGAGGAGGTCGCAGCTTTGACATCCAGGCAGCTGAAATCCGTCTGCGAAGAGACCTGCGAGATTCAGTGCCCTACGAGGCACAGATGATGTCTTACCCCACTGCTGACTTCAGGAGTCGGAGCAATGATCTGTACTACCAACCAGAGGTCTTAAGAGCTCAAGGTCTTGGACAAGCCCTCCAGCGGCTGGTGGAGAACGACCAGAGGCGGGAACAGGAAGCAGTTTATCTGGCGTCAATGCTGCGTCTCCTAAACGAGGCACAGAATAACGGACAAGGCAAACCAGAGGAAGAGGAGGAGGAGGAGGGTGATTTCCAGGGCCCATACCCTCCGGACTACGATGAGACCGAGCAGGCTGTGAGCATGGCCAAGCCCCAGGCCTCATGGCAGGGCCTTCTGGATCCTCAGCTTACTCAGGCTCTGCTCAACCGCTACAAGCAGGAGAGACTGACGCAGGCTGGACTCGCTCAAAACACCAACAGGATATCAGAGAGAGAGCAGGACAAAGACCAAGAGATGCTCAGGTAATGGAAACATGCCGTTCATAACCATACCAATGCCTCAATGTCAAGGTTATTATCATCAACTAAAACTATAAAAACATTTTTGTTTATTGAAATAAGCTGAAACACTAAAATTAATAACTGTAAATAAGTAATACAATAATAATACATCTTAACTAAACCCAAAATATAAATACTAGATTAAAAACAAACTATAAGATTAGAAATAAATAGTGATATAAAAAAAATGATAATAAAACTGACAAAAGCACATAATACATAATTATGTATAGTTATATCTAACTAAAATTCAAATGAAAATAGAGAAATAAACACTCATTTAAAATAATAATAATATTAAATATTAGATGAAAAAAATTTAAAAGAAATTTAAAAAGCACATAACAAAATTACTAGAAATTTAACTGAAAACTGAAAGTATAGTTCAAATGGTAATTCAGAATATTAATTAAAATAGAAAAAATGATTAGATGTAAAAAAAAAAAAAAAAAAAAAAACTAAATAGTAATATCAAAAAAAACTAAAATGAGAAAAGAACATATCCAAATTAGTAAAAAATATTTAACTAAAATTTAAATTTAAACAAAATAGTAAAAAAAATCGAATTCAAAATATTAATAACATAAGACAAAATATGAACAAAACTAAAATTTTAAATAAATAGTAATATTTAAATAAACTACTACAAATTACAAAAGCACAAAACTAAATTATAAAAAGAACTTTAAAATGTTAAAACTTAAAAAAAAAACTTCAATCTACAACTAGAAATAGTAATATAAAAAATTCCACAAATGAATCAATAAAATGCCAAGCAAACGTAAAACTATTTTTATATTTTGAAGGTACCTTGTTGAGAAGATCCTCTCCAGCTTGGCATCGGGTGGCAGTCAGGGAGGTCCTTCAAATCAGCGTGCTAAACGGGATCTGAGCGCTGTGGCCAACATGGAGCAATCTGGAGGATCCGCCCTAAAACGCTCCCGCCGGTCCCTGGACTCCGCCCCTGGCCCCTCCCCCCACGCCGAGGCATCACTGCTGAGGGTGAAACGGCTCGATGGTGATGTGGATGACGAAGAGGTTGCAGGGCAGAGCAACAGAACACCACACGTCGGCCTACAGAGAATGAAGCGCATAGACACTGACCTGCCGCCCCCCAAAAAACACAGCCGCAAGCGCAGAGCCCTGACCTATGACCCCGCTCTGATCGCCCAGCATATCCTGCAGTACCTGCCAGCTTAAAGAGTATGTAAAAGTGAGAGGAATTAAAGGGAAATGTTTGGTGAAATAGAGAGAAATCTAGACAGACAGAGCAAGCAAGAGTTTCAGACGGGACTGCCACATTTCACTTGCTTACAGATACGCCAGTGTTCATTGTCGTTTGCCTAAATCTAATCAAGACCTGCTTGCCGAGGTACTCTGATATGATAATACTCTGTTTCAGTGTTATAATATAATAAATCCCATACACATAACAGCTTATGGAAAATGCTTTTTCTTCTTTCTGGCTACATTCTACAGAATGTAAACCCTTTTCCATCATGGAACAAAACAATTAAAAAAGCTAACTGTGACTTTTTTTCTTCCAATTCTGGGTTTACATCTTGCAATTCTGACTTTTTTCCTCAGAATTGCAAGGTTATTCCTCACAATGAGTTCTTAACTTACGATTCTGAGAAAAAATACATAAAATCAGAATTGTGAGATCAAAAGTCACAATTACCTTTTAATTTTTTTATTCCATGGTGCAAAAAGGCTTCCATAGTACAGGCATTAATTGACCATACTGACATGGAAATAATCAGTTATTGGCTTGCACAAGTAGCTTTTTCGCTGTTTCTGTCAAAAACAACAGGATCAAAGTTACATTTACCTTAATTACGGATTCAGATTTTAAATGATTGTTTGACCAGGGTCATGTAAGATAGCATTTAGGTGACGTTTTGTCGTGTGCATTGAGGAGTGAGTTCCTACTATAAGCCATTTGCCACTTGGCAACCCTGAGTTTCTCAGCAGATGAAAGGAGCATGACTGTTTCCTCAGAGATCCAAATATATCAGAGCTTATCTACAGCTACAGTGAGTTTGTTTCATATTGGGAGGAAATTAACAGTAACTCACAGCTCACTCAGTAATAATAACAAGCTCAATCAGTATCTACACCTACAGTACTGTTTTAGAAAGTAAACTTAATTTAGATTTATTTTTTTTAAACAAATGATTGAGAAACGAAAATGTCTGAAATCTATTTATTGCATAAGATATCCAGTACAGGTTTAAACAGCACAACAACACATCAGATCAGCTGCTTTCTACAGCACGTATCAGCACTACAGGAGAAAAGAGCCCTTCTAAATGTCAAACATGCTCTGAATGAGTTTCCTGTCCTCTCTTTCTCCGACTGGCTGTCTAAAGTAGTGTGTCGTTTTCTTAGTGTCATACGCATCCTATCTTAGCTTGATCAAGTGTTTTTGTCCCTTGACTTGGCTTTGAAACACTCTGTCTGATATTAATCACTGTCCCAACTTTCTGCCCTCTGGGTTTGTAATCTGACTATTATGAATTTGTGAAGGAAATCGTAGCTATATAATCATATATTAATGCTTTTAGATATTTGTGCAGTCATAAAATCTTGTAAAAAAATACATTACTGCAAAAATACAATACTGCAAGTTTTGTCAAACAACAGAAATCACTGTAAGTGCTAATAAAGTGTGTGAACTACAACATTTTGTTTAAAATTTTGCATTGCTTTTACATTGGAAGTGGATTAGAAAACACATCACATTCAACATTTAATGCAACGGCTTGATAAAGTCTTAACCTATCAGCATTATATCTGAAACAAGCACAACTGACAATGACTTTTTATATATTAACGGTGGCTGAAGACAATTACGATTACAACAGTGGCATGCAAGTTTAAAGTCAGCATGAAACAGAAGTTGGAATCGACTTTACTACCATTGTGACGTCACATGTTTCCATGTGAAACTGCTATTAATTGTTTTGTTTTGTTTTTTTGGTGAAAGTTTACTCACCATCAGGCAATTTAAGATGAGTTTATTTCTTTTTCAGAACAGATTTGGAGAAATTTAGCATTAGGGTACATCACTTGTTCACCATTGGATCCTCTGCAGTGAATGGGTGAGTCTGAATGAGAGTCCAAACGGCTGATAAAAACATCACAATAATCCACAACACTCCAGTCCAGCATTAAATGTCCTGTAAAGTGAAAAGTTGTGTAGCTACTTGTAAAAACAAATCCATCAGTAATATTTTTTTAAACTTCACTTACGGCTAAAATACAAGTCCATAATCCAAAATTGAGATTTATACATCTGAAAGCTGAATAAACAAGCTTTCCATTGATGTATGGTTTATTAGGATCGGACAATATTTGGCCGAGATACAACTACTTGAAAATCTGGAATCTGAGTGTGCAAAAAATCTAAATATTGAGAAAATTACCTTTAAAGTTGTCAAAATGAAGTTCTTAGCAGTGCATATTACCAATCAAAAATTTGGTTTTGATATATTTATGGTAGGAAATTTAGAGAATATTTTGATGGAACATGATCTTTACTTAATATGCTGATGATTTTTGGCATAAAAGAAAAATCTTTAATTTTGACCCATACAATGTTTTTTTTGGCTTTTCCTACAAATATACCCCAACAACTTAAGCTTGCTTTTGTGCTCCAGGGTCACATTTGTTTAGAATAACTTAGGACTGGACTGTTTTTCCTTGTAAACAGTGCGTAATCTGTGCATATTTCTCTCCTGATTCAGATGAGATTACTTTATCACCGGAGAAAGTATTATTACAGACAGAGGACTCTTATTTTTGCAATGGTTTGAAGTTAAAAATGTCTTAATGATGGATTTGTTTCTTACAAACACACAGCTTTTCACTTTACAAATTGTTAAATGCTGGACTGGAGTGGTGTGGATTACTTGTGAAATATAATGTTTTTATCATCTGTTTGGACTCTCATTCTGACGGCACCCATTCACTGCAGAGCATCCATTGGTGAGCAAGTGATGTAATGCTATATTTCTCCAACTCTGTCCTGATAAAGAAACAAACTAATTTAAAATTTGGATAAGAAAATAAATTGGCAGATTTTTATTTTGTGCTCACTTAAATATGAGTTATGAGCTACCTTTAGTTTAAAGATGATCAGATTATTAAAACTGACCAAAAAAAAACTAAACAGATTTATAGTAATATTATGCTGAGTTTAAATTCAGACTTAAATTCATGCACAAAAACATCTAGAACATGGAATCAAACATCACTGTCAATCCTCTAAATATCACTTAACTGAAAACCACATGTGATCTGTGATCACAGAGACCTCGACTATACCTCCACTTGGAAATGCACTAAAGAAAATGGCCTTTGCTCTTCTCTATTAAGAGCCGCCATTACAAGATCAGAGTAATGTTCCTCCGTCAGGGGAGAAAGGACTCTGTTGCCAGGTGACTGTTTCTATGCAGACAGGTTATGTAAGCAGAATTCACAGGACGGTGACATCATGCTGAGGGGGAAAAGACAAGCATCTCTTCACACGTTTTATCTCATCATTATTTGTCAGGAGAGAAGTTCACAAACGACGTGATGAAACAGCCACCTGAGGGGGTGAGAAAGAACAGTGACATGAGTTACAGAAGAGAGAAGAGGATGCTGGGTCCAATGCTAGTGCCAGAAGAAAAACACAATCCCCAGAAAAACTAGATTACAGTCTTACCAGCACCTTCTGACCGCTGCTTTATGCTGCCAGTAACAAGCCAGTCACTGAGAACAGAGGAGAAAACAACATGATTAAAATATCTCACACTTCACAATAAGGTTTATCATTAGTTATCTACTTTAGTTAACATAAACTAAGCATGAACAATACTTCTACTCTCTTAAAACAGGCATTAAAACATTAAATGATTTTAGAGATTTTAGCAAGAATGGGTGCACCATTTACCATCACCATCCTTGGCATCTTCTGGCAGCAGGGCATCTTGGCGATTCCCCAAAACAAAAGCCAGCGTGGACAGTATGCCGGCGTCCAGCACCCCCAACATGGCCAGTATATACGCCCAGTGCACAGAGCAGTTCCCCGGAGAGAAGCTACTCACACGGTCCCCGCAAAGCGCCCGCATCTCAGCACACGCCCAGGAGTCTGGGAACAACACACACGCCAGGGCCAGACAGAAGCCTGCATCCAGAAACAGAGAGGCAATTAGTAGTACTGTATTGTTTAACACACATTGTTCACATTTCACGTCAAAAAGAGCACATTTCAGAAGAGATTCAAAAACAATCTCAGTGTACTACAGCTCTACAAAGAGGTTATGACTGAAGGATGCATGCAATCAAAACTGAGATCATTTACATCCTCCACAATGTCTTAAAGATGTACCGGTGATAGCAAAAGTCAGCCTCTTTAAATCTAAGAGTCAACAAGAGGGTCATGGGACTAAATTTTTAGTGTAAAAAATGGAATGACTTATTCAGAAGAAATCACGAGCTTTCAATAATCACTTCTTCATCATCACATACTACACAGATCTCTGGATCATCATATATATATATATATATATTCTGTTAGAAATTGCTGCCTTGTGAAACTATTCAGATTTTCTGAATTGTGACTATTTTAATTAGAATTAGGCACAGATTTGTAATTTGAGACATGTTAATAAGTAAAAGTAAATGAAATAAATTAAATTAGATTTTACTTTAATGAGGTACATATTGGTCTCAGTGAGGTTGTTTCAAGGAATTAAAGACATTTCAAAAGTGACATATAAATATTAATATTGTAACAAATCATTTCTATTACAAATAAAAATTTTCTTTTGAACTTTCTATTCATCAAAGAATCTTAAAAACATTTTCAGTTTCCACAAAAAAAAAATGAAGCAGCACTAAAGTTTTCAGTGTTGATAAGGAACAAAATATTTCTTAAGCATCAAATCAGTATATCAGATTGATTCCTGAAGGATCATGTGACACTGAAGACCGGAGGATTGATGCTGAAAATTCAGCGCTGCATCACAGGAAGAAATTATATTAAAAAACATATTACAATAGAAAATAGTAACCCAGTATTTTTGATCAAATAAATGCAGCCGTGGTGAGCAGAAGAGACTTGATGAATCAGCTGAAGAGTCTCACCTGCTGTGAGCTGCAGCCAAGCACAGATCTTATAGACGGTTGCTGCGTTGCAGAATCTGAACAGACACAGACAGCCCACGCTGGCCCACACCATAGTGAGAGACATGCACACCAGCACAGCGGGAGACTGGAAGGCAGGGAGTGGAGTCAGGGTGCGAAGAGACCCTCGGCATTCTGGGACAGGCCAATCCATCTCCATGCAGACCTCAAAGAGGCCCAGCGTCCCGGTCGGAGGAGCCGGACCCCCTCCTCGGTAGTGCAGCTCTCGTGTGCCCACCCATGAAGGCTGGATGAGAATGACCACCTCGATAATGGCAAAGCAGAGCGTGCAGACGGCCCAGAGCATGCCCACCGCCCGCGCGCTCCGGATGAACTCAGTCTGATAGAGACGGGCCACATCAGACGAGTGACGCTGCATGCTGGAGACAGCTGGAGACGCAAGCAGAAGAAAAATTATATGATGCAATGCCATTCTATAGATCATCTACAAGGTTTAAAACACCACTTTGAATCTCCGTGTCATTTTTTCATTAAAAAAAAGAAATTCTGTCATCATATACTCACCCCACCAGTGTCAATTTAGTATGACTGAGATACTTTTACAGTTTTATACATATTTTGAATTAATTTTTATTTTTCTGTTTTAATTTTAGTTTTAGAAATATTTTTGTACGCTTTGTCATTTTTTTGTTTTTTTTAAATATCTATTGTTTGTATTTTTTTTCTGTTTAGTTTTAGTTATTTTAGTAGATAAAGTTAAACTAAATGAAAATAAAAAAAATTAAATACCTGAACTTTTTTTTTAAAATAATAAGATATTTTTATATTTACATTTATTTCTGTTCAAATTTTATGAATGATATTCATAAACAACTGTTTCAAACAACACTAGACCCCACTGACTTTCATTTTATTTTGAATATACCACTGCACTAAACTATAATTCACGTTCCATAGCTTTTATGATCACACTTAACAATAAGGTAAGTTAATGTAAACTAAACTAACATAGGGGAATTTATCTGTTACCGGGGTTATTATAGTAATCTAAAACTAAAATCATAAAAAACTTTAACTTGAAATAAAATATATATAAAAAAATCATAAAACTTAATTTATTTCAGATGGACGCCAAGGCAACATTTCTTATTTTGAGTTACTCTTAACTAGATACTATAATAATTTAAAATAAAAATTAAAAATTAAATAAAAAAATGAATAAAAACTACACATTTAAAAAAACAAACATTAAAAATCACAAAATTACTCAATCTAATATAAAAACAGAAAATATAAAAATGTATAACTAATCATTTGAAATATGAATAAAAACTATTAATATCTCTGTGATACTAAAATAACACTATTTATAATTTTTTGTTAGCCTGATAGTTTGTTTAAATTGAAAATGAAATGAACAGTAATACAATTTGCACTGTTATTTAATGTTAACTATTATTCTTATATTGTTATAATTGTTAGTTCATGTTAACTAATTAAATCATGTTAATTGAAACCTTATTATGAGGTGTTACTGTTTTTTACAGTACTCATGTGGTAATATCAAATGTACTTTTTTGTGTTTCTCATTTATTTACATTATACTTTAAAGAATGAAGCATGTTCTTAAAAAAACAAAAAACATGGTTTTACCATGGTAAAAATGCTAATACCGAGGTCATATTTAACCCAAAAAAAATTAAAGGGACATGAACCGCTAAGAAAAGACCTGGTAGAGGATGTAAAGAGATGGATGAAGGGAGATTCACCTCTCTGCTCTGGCTGACTCCAGGCCTGTTCCTCCCACCACAGGATCTGTGTGACAAAAACCTCATTCAAATTGAATTACTTGACAGCAGCATCACATAACATGAAGGAGTGAGTGAGTGAAAGAGAGAAACTGACCTGAATGGAGGGATTCTTCTCCTCCGCTTCCTCCCGGTCGGATCACGACAGGATGTGCGACAGTAAAAACAGGCCCACGCTGCTTGCAACCATCTTCTTCACACATATGGAGGGAGAGGAGAGAGAGAGAAGGGAGGGGAGGGGGAGCGCAGGGCCATTCTGATTGGGAGGAGGGTCTCTGTGCGCACACACACACACACACACACACACAGCAATGCAATCCAATGATGCACAACGAGAAAATTTAAATATCTGTCAACCCCTGTGGGGGGAAAGAAAGAGTTACAGCTCATCGATCCTAAAAGCATTACATTTCATACAGAGGGAAGAGGAAGAGAGAGAATAGTACACAGAGCAGAAGTGACGCATTTCAGATGAGCACAAGAAAAATACAACAATAAATACTAGAGGAATGAGCATGAATGCTGGAGGGAAGAAGCTCGTCTGAGCATCATTATGATCGCTCAGCTGTCATGAAAATTAATGCTTGCAAAAAACAGTAACCATAAGATTTAAAACAAGAATATCTCACTCTGGGTAAATCTAATTAAAATATATCAAGAAAGAAAAAAGGCCTATATATATCAAGCTATTTTATCTATCTACAGTATTTATCTATATATGGGTACTAATATTGTAATTAGGTATTATTGATAACATTAATATTAATGATTTTGCAACATTTATTGTTAAATAAGGTACAAAGCTGTTTTTTTGTTGTTGTTTTTTTTTGTTTGTTTGTTTGTTTGTGTGTTTTTTTAAAAGGGTATGCGCTTCTTTCTGACAGTGTGAGGTCACCAACTGGCCAACTCTGGTCCGAATCCGGACCGCAAAGCTTTTTGACATAATGACATAAATGAATACCAGGCACTATTTTCTAACAAAATCTAATTCATACCAAGCACATCAAGGTCTTGTTTAGGTCCTACAGTGCTATCATGGGCTGCTGCTACAGTTAAGTGTTGCTACGGTCAGACGGTCTGCAGTGAAGAGAGCAGAGAGCTATAAAAAGTCTTACTTCGTACAAGAAAGTCGTAAATGTGAACTGGTGGATCCACAAGAAGATAATGTATTATAAAACCAATATTAAGATTAATATAATAATTGATTGATAATAATTGCCTAAATTAATATAATAATTTATATTATTATATATTATATTTTCAAACAACAAATAGTTGGTTTAAATTGTGGCTAAAATAATGGCTTAATTGTGAAGTTTATCATTTTATAAAACCTTTTGTTTTAAAGTCTTATATATGATCCTAAATATCTTAGCCTGGTCTGCCAAAAACCATCAATTCATATTTTTAGGTATATAAATTGTCTGGACCTTGGCTGGTGACGAGGGTTCATTACTGGACTTCAAACTATTTTACATGAAGACCCCTGAATTATAATATATATATGTATGTGTGTGTGTGTGTGTGAATGTGTGTGTGTGTGTGTGTGTTTACGTATCTTTATATAAAACACTATTGTAACATTTATATATATATATATACACATATATATAATACTATTTATTTAATTTTACATTGGAGTGAGATTCTCCCTTTGATCTTTTCACAAATGTGGCCATAAAATGCTAAATCATGTATAAAATGCATTTTTTATTTATTTATAATGCAACAAAGTGAGGGATACAAAGTGAGGGTTTCCAAATGTTTGAGTCATCATGTTTGTGCAAAAAGGAATAGATAAAAAAGAAAAGGAACACAAAATAACTCATTACATCCTGTCCTCGGATGCTGGTTAAGTAAAAATTGCACTATTTATTGCTTTCAGGTTACGGTGGTTTTGTAATTTCCACAGTTTGATCACCTTGGTCTGGAGTCTGAATGAAATTCAGAATGAAAACTAAAAAGCTTCTCAACAGTGCTATGCAAACACTGTTAGTTGTGCACTGAGAATGCAATACATCTGAAACACTGATTTGGCTGGTTGTAAAATTGTGATTTTAGCACCATGCTACCGTTTTTCTACAAGAATTCTTAATAAAATCAAAGTACTGTTTTGGGAAAAAAAAGCAACCATTACAATTTGTAGATAGGACACCTTTTAGAGATTTTCTTTAAGATCAAACAAATTCCATTCAAATAAAATCTATATTTTGGCAAACAACCCCACAATTGGCACAATGAGAATCTATGAAGTATGTTTACGACAAAAGTGAGGAAGGAAGACAGATAAACTGAAGAAACTTGCTTCTACCGCAGCTCAGTTTGGTCTCTTTACATGCATGCAAACAATCACTTCTTTCTCTCTGCTGGTTTAGCTGAAAGGAGGAATCTCCTCTCCAAACTTCACAAGGTGAGCGGCACTTTTGGCTTCATGGAGCACCTGTATAACCAGAGACAGACAGTGACACGGCTGTGTATTGAAAAGGTGCATGTTAAATCTAACAGTGACAATTGAATTGATCTCATAAAGAACAAAAATGAACATGTTGTCATGCATCATTCAGAGATTACAGGCCCTTGATCTGGGCGGCACCCACCTTGTTGTGGACGTATGACTCACAAGCGTAGCACCAGACAGAAAGGTCAGAGAAGCTCAGCACCATTGGGTGACCCGACACCTGCCCGTGGGTCACCATGTGCTGCTTCACATAACGCCCACAGAGCACCTGACACAAAACATATAAAAGTGCTTCAACCACAATAAGTGGTTCATTTTAAATTCATACAATGGGTCTCATTCACTAATAATTGTTTGGATTATTCATATTTATAAATGTTTATTCACAACATATGCATATTCTTCTTAACCGTCATGTTGTGTTCCAGTGATTTTAACCTGGAGACGATTTTCTTTTCCTCAAAAGTAGTTCATGTTACAATACTATACAATCAGCATCTGTCCAGTTGGACTCCACTGATGTATACACATCGTCATTCAAAATTGCATAATTTCAAGATAAAAGCCAAACTTTAGCTTTGTGAAATTATGCTAAAAATGCAAATTCCCTCTCAGACAGCAGGTGGCGCTTATGGAACAGTCGAAATATTGTGTTTTTTGGTTATTGCTGTAAGCAAAGCAGTTTTGTAAAATGAAAAGGAAATGAAGCCCGTCTGAAACAGCTCTGCCGTGTGGAATACAAAAACATGATCCTCCTGAACGACATGCACACTTAGTGAATGAGACCCATAGTGCACCACTGTTGGCAGTGATAAATCTCAACTCTAAACTTCATTGAGCACTCAGTAAGGCTGTTACATGAATGATTTTGGCACATCCATGTGTTGTTTTTGCTGTGAGCGTCATTAACTGTTACCTTGTAGCAGAAGAGACAGATCCAGTTTTCTGTATCGCCTCCACACTCTTCACACGGCAGGAAGACATCGATGCCACCTGCAGGCACCGGTCGCACTGACTCCAAGTGTGGGCACCATGTCAGCGGGTCCACCACATACATGGTGTCCTAGCAACGAGAGCCACATGATTAGATCACCACACAAACTCCCATTAGTATCGCCCAGAGTACTGAACGATGCAACAGAATGAAAACTATAAATCTAGCTCTCTGCTACTCGCCAATTCAGCAACATAACTGCAACATTCTAAAATTTACCCATATGCAAATAAACTACTGTAAAAAAAAAAGAAATAATGAATAATATGCAATTCACATATATATATATATATATATATATATATATATATATATATATATATATATAATTTGTATTACTAGTACATATATATTATTATGTATCTTTTATTTTAATGTTATTATTACTACTAAATATATTTTAATATTTATATTATTTAACATTTATCTATTTATTATTAATATAAATAATAAAACATTATATATATATATATATATATATATAAATATATATATATATATATATATATATATATATATATATATATAATTTTATTTATTGTTCATTATTACTTTTACATTGATATATAAACATATAACATATAATGTATTATTATTATGATTATTTCTTCATATAATCATGCATTTATTATTATTACTACTATTAAATATCTTATTATATATACACACACACACACACACACACACACACACACACATATATATATATATACACACACACACACACACAACCACACAAGCACACAAACATTTCATATTTATTATTTTTACTACAATTAATAATGTATTTTAATTGGTTTTTAATGGGCCACATTTTACTGCATGTGAATATGTTACCAAATCCGTGGCTTGTGCTCTGCAGGCACTTCCTAAGACTGACATCATAGTGGCGTGGCCACCAGCGGCTTCCAGCACTGAACTCTCCTGGTCATCCACGGATTCTGGGATTGTCCGGTCCTGTTCAATGCATGTTTGATGACTGAATACATTACTAGTGGCCAAAATACACTGCTAATGACATTAGAGTATGCTTACAGGTGTCTCAACTTTTACAGCTGTAATCTCTGCATGCGTGCCATCTCCAGCTCTGGCTTTCTCTGATGTGAGTTTTAGGGGTGAATCTGACTCCCGGTCTGCTGAATCCCTCTGTGGGTTGGGTTTCACCTTCCGTCTGGCTCCTCCAATGGGGACAGACGCTGGGCTGGGGTTAGATGAGGTACTTGTGTTGAGATTCAGAGAGAGCAGGTCCTTACTGAGCTCATCAAGGCCAGACTGCTCGAGGTGCTGCGGTGTCTGTCCAGGACTCTGGGCAGGGGTGGACTGGCGAGGAGATTTCTTGCTCGTGCCCACCGATTCCCGCTTGTCTTTTGATTTAGGAAACAGCACAGCCAAACGAAGTGACTCTGGAACTGACATAAACACACAAACAAAAGCATGTCGCATTAAAATAGTCATTCTGTTCGTACAATTCAATTCTTCAGACTTAGGAAGTACTTTTCGATATGCAGACTCACTCTGTATTCTCAAGGATCTCCAAAAGGGGGCGTGTACGCGCAAGACATTGTTAATGGTAACAGTGGCGCTGGTCTTCAGAGGGGGCAGATGGTCTAGAGACGGAGGAGAGTCTCCCAGCAACATACTGGTGCACATGGACATTGACTCAGAGATGGAGGTGAGGTTATATCCCCCCTATAGTGAAAAGGATAAGACCGTGTCCTAAATGTTTTTCAAAAAACTCACCAAAGCTGCATTTATTTGATCAAAACATTATTACAATTTGGAATGACATTTTTCTATTTGAATGTATTTTACAATGTAGCTATTTCATGTGATGCAAATTTCAAGCATCATTTCTTCAGTGTCTATAAACACTCAGTATAAGCCACTGAAAGACTCAAAAGGAAACATGTGTGAGTGAATCTAGCCCACCTCTAGTATGATTAGCACTCTTCCTGCAGCCAGACTCATTAACTGATGGGTGAGGTGAGCGTAGCCTTCTGGGGTCACCTGATACCCTCCTAACGGATCGCCTCGTGCTGCATCGAACCCAGCAGACACCAGCACCAGCTCTGGGGCAAACTAGAACACAGACAACATTATTCAGTTAGTATTTAACACCAAACAACATCAGGTAAAAACAAGCATATGATGTGCTTTTACCTCTCTGGCTATCGGCATCACTATGTGATGGAAAGCCGCCATGTATTCTGGGTCTCCCATCTTTCCCCCATTCCAGGGGATGTTAACATTGTATCCTGTGCCCTTCCCCAGCCCCACCTTATCATAGTTAGCATCCTCTGAACTGGGGAAGAATGACCCGTCCTCATAGCGATGCAGGGAGATGTACAGAACACTGGGAGAACAAAGACATTTGTGACTGATCTCTAACAAAGATATTAATACATATGACAACATAAAGAGTTCACATTAATAATGCAAACCCACCCAGACAAAACAACAGGAACATTAATGATTATGATGCACCACCATCACACTTTAGCTCTGACTGTTTTATGAATGCACGTTTGTAAACAGGCTATTATTGAATGATGTGTTGCAGGTAAACACTATATTGATTGTGACCACAAATCCATGGTTAGTCATTTAAAATGCAAAGAGGTTAGCTGATCAAACAAAAAAGATACCTTGTATCAGAAGTCTCAAAACAGACGGTTTAATTCTCAGGGTCAAAGAAAGAGTCAGAAATGCTTAAGCAAACTAAAATATGACTTTTTGGTGAAAGGGAAATTTTAAATGATAAATTACGGACCTCTTATCGGCACCTGACTTTGGAATCCAGATTTAGTGTTTTTTTTATATGATTTATATAGTGTTCCTGTGGCTCAATGGTAGCTCTTGCATAAGCAGTGGAAAAGGTTTTGGGTTCGATTCCCATGGAACACATGTTGGGTAAAAAATGTTAGCCTGAATGCACTGTAAGTAGTTTTAGATAAAAGCATCTGCTAAATGCATAAATGTTTAAATATACTATTATATCATTTATTAATATTTTAAATATTTTTTATATATTATTTTTCACTTTAACTTTTGTTTGAGTTTTAGTAATTTTGTTGTGTGCTTTTGTATTTTTATTAGTTTATTATTATTTATATAGTTTTATAATTTTTTGTTTATTAATATTATTATTATTATATTATATTATTTTTCATATAAGTATTATTATTATTTCTATTAAGCTTTCATTAATATGAAACATTACGTTAACATTAATAAAAAAAATCTATAATTTTTTTCCCTTTAATGTTTATATTTTATTTCAGCTTTACGTCAAGTTACAAAAATAATTTGTAATATTTTTAGTTTGATTTAACAATAACAGCACCGATCCAGACCACTATACTATGGTTGATTATGGTCGTCTGTGGGACTGGTCAAACCTGTCATCCTCCTCAAAGATGTGCTGCGTGCCGTTTCCATGGTGAACGTCCCAATCGAGGATGAGGACACGCAGGGATTCGTGAGTGATGCTCTGGGCATAGCGTGCGGTCAAAGCAGCCGTATTAAAGAAACAGAAACCACAAGCCGTGTCTTTCTCTGCGTGATGACCCGGAGGACGGACTATAGCCACGCCATTTCTCACCTACAGGACCAAACGAAAAATTAAGGACACATGCGAACAAATTCAAGCAGTAACATTCTGGGACACATTTTACGGAAACATATTAAGAAGTGTATAACTTATAAAGATCACCTGGCCTGTGATTATGGCCTGTACAGAGTTAAAGCACGACCCAGCGGCCATCAGGGCGCAGGTGTAGCTATCATTACAGATGTAGATAGAGTTGTAATCGTTTCCCAGTCGGTCCAGATCTCTGGGTTTCATGTGCTCTGTACTCTTTATAGTGCTTATATGCTTAGAACTAGACACAAGAGAGAAAAACAGACTTTAATTGAATCAAATGCAATGTACGACATCAGTATTAGTAAGAAATGACCACTAAACAGGACTGAGGAAACATTATGTAAATTAGATAAAGATTGTGTTTATGTTTTTCTACATGAATGTGGTCAACACTGATTTATTCATTTGATTGTCACCTGTGACAGAGTGCCAGCTCTTCTTCTGTTGCTAGACGAGCTGGTATCTGAAGGCAACGGGACACCAGGCCCAACTCCTCATGCCGGCAAAAGATGCGAGAAATTCTCTTAGGGAGCTCCGGATGACAACTAAGGGAATCAATAGATCCTCATCTTATATATTACGCACAACCAAATAATCAAAACACACGCAAAATGAGAAAATGTGCCCTTTTCAGCAGTGTCGCAGGGGTACAGTGGTGTCTATGTTATTAACACTCTCACCGGTCCCACATGTTGTGATGAAGCATCATTCTCTTGTCGTAAACCAGTCCAGTGACCGGAGAGGAAACCTTCACTTCTGCACACACTGGAGCGGGCCGGGGAGTGACATCAGAGAGAGGACCACCCTCTGAAGACCACACACACACACATTCAAGAGCCGAAGAGAACATACAAACCTCTCAATCCTTCTATGCTGTACTGAATCATTTTTGAACAAAAATGGTGATGAATGCTTTCTTTATATTTGATTACCAAAAGTTTGAAGACTCTTCCAAAATGGATACAAGGCTGAGATGGTCTCTGAGATGGACTTTAGGGCACTGCAACAAAACATCAAAATAAACACACAACGAACAGGGAATAACAGAAAGAAATGTTAGAGAGCGTAAGCATACCTTTCACTCGGAGCGCCGGGAGAGGTCAGGTGAGGGCAAGGGTCACCCAGCAGTGACCTCACACTAGCACAAACACCCTCTGCTGTGGACTGGAGGTTGTATCCACCCTAACAGATGAAAACACAGTGAGTCTGAGTGAGATGTTAACTACAAAGAAGAATTTTGTTCGTAATATGATCGTACCTCAAGAGCCAGCACGAGTCGACCCTGTGCTACACCTTTCAGCATGTGGGTCAGGATGGAGAAACACTGTGGACTCACTCGCATCTCACCCTAGACACATAGAACGTATTAAACAATTCACGTGGAATCAGTTTTGGAAAGGGAATGAAGCGGAGCATCTCACCTTTTGGTCACCGATCACAGAGTCAAAGCCGGCCGCCACTAACACCAGCTGAGGTTGAAACTGGGAACAACATACACAAGAGAGGAGTCGTCATGAAACAGCAAGCTTTAAATCACATGTGCAGGTGGCTGATCTAAAAGCTGTACCTCATACGCCACCGGAAGCAGGAGCTGCTGGAAAGCTGTGATGTAATCTCCATCCTCCATCCCTATCTGGAGTTAAATAAAGAGATCAGGCCACATTCAGCAGCACCAACCCAACACACTTCTGAAGCATCTTCAGTTCTCACAGTACAATGTTAGCCTAACCATTTACAACCTCAATTCTAACTCACTCTAAACAGGCGTTTGTAGGATTTCTACATGTAAATGTAATGGACATGAGCCTCACAAACACTTAGGAAATGAGTGTGGTGTACCTTGTTCCAGGGCAGGTTGATATTGTAGCCCTGTCCTGGTCCTGAACCCACCGAACTGCTGTCAGACTCCTTGAGATGTGGCCAGAAGGAGCCGTCTTCATATCTGTGCACTGAGAAATACAGCACACTGCCATACAGAAACACAGAGAGAGTCTTTACAAATGAGGGACATTCAGCAAGAATAAATGTAATGTGATGTTCTGGTGCTTCAGATACGGATGAATTTACCTGGGATCCTCTTCGAAAATATACTGGATTCCCTGTCCGTGATGCACATCCCAATCCACAATCAGAACTCTGATAGAAGAAAGAGTCGCACCTCATGCAAAAGATCTCAAATCACAGACTTCATTAAAGAAACGGTGTTTGCAACATAAACACAGCTTTTCTAATTTTACATATTTATGACCAAACTTTGAATTTGATTCGTTTGGTTAATCTGATTCATGTCATTTATTCAAATCTTCAAAGCCATAGGCACATGGGTAAAAAAATATGTTTTAGAGGTGATAATTATCAGGAAAATGATGAAAACAAACACTTTTGTCTCTGGATTAAAAGTGTTCTGAAGAATCGCTCACAATAACACCAGAGAAATGTATCAGGTCTGTTTCATAATGTACTGTATAGTTGCAAATAAAAGTGTGATTGTAAAGCAAAATGCTCTCTCACCGTTTAACTCCATGCTGCTTCTGTGCGTAGCACGCTGCTATGGCCAGATTATTAAACATGCAGTAGCCATTCATCTTATCTGCTTGAGCGTGGTGACCAGGAGGCCTGTGTGTACAAGGAAAAAAATAGATCAATATTAACTGAAAATGCAGAAATATTAGAATTGCAATAATAACAGATGCAACGAGACCTGTTGATGGAGAAGCCATTACGCAGCTGTGCTGTCATCACTTTATCCACCAGCTGGAGAACTGATCCCACCGCCAGACAGGCAGAGGCGAAAAACTCCTGGTAGAATTAAAAACAATTCCACAAAATTAAAGCCATGTTGTTTGGCAACCATAAACAAATAAACTACACCACTTTGGAAGAACAATAAATTATTCTGATTATGTTTTATATATTTTTTTTTACGAAATAAGCCAAAAGAGACTTAGAGTTACAGTTATTTTATTACCCTGCTTCACTAAGGTACCCTAATTCATGCTTAAAGGAAAATTTACATTTTATGTTTATCTGCTTACCCCCAGGGCGTCCAAGATGTAGGTGGCTTTGTTTCTTCATTAGAACACAGACAGAGATTTTGTAACTCAAACCGATGCAGTCTGTCAGTCATATAATGCAAGTGAATGGGAATCACAGCTTTGAAAGTCCAAATCCAAATTAAACCCTGCGGCTCGATACATTTATGTATAAAGACACAAAACGATCAGTCTGTGCAAGAAACTGAACAGTATTTATATTGTTGCTTACCTCTGAATCACTGCAATATCCGAACTGTCCTGAGCGGGTCCTGAGCGCGTTCTTCTCAACAGCCAGCCCCTGACGCATCTTCTTCTTTTTCTTGCTTTACCGCAGACAGCAGACTTATAAGTGCATTAATGCCACCTCTCTCTCAAACAGATCATTGACATTCTATCTACAATCTCAATTATGAGTGTCAATGGTCCACTTGAGAGATAGGTGGCAGAAATGCACTTATAAGTCTTAAAAAAAAAAAAAGTAAAAAAAAAAATAATAATAAAAAAAAATAATAATAATAAACAAGAAGAAGAAGACGCGTCAGGCACCGGGTGTTGAGAAGAACATGCTCATAAGGACAGTTCGGACATTGCAGGGAAATCAGAGGTGAAAACTATATAAATACTGTTCAGTTTCTTGCACAGACTGATCGTTTTTTGTCTTTACACATCAATGTATCTTCACGAGCCACAGGGTTTAATTTGGTTTAGTTTGTGTATGTTTTTTTGACTCAAAGCCGTGATTCCCATTCACTTGCATTATATGACTGACAGACTGCATCGGTTTGAGTTAAAATCTTTGTTTGTGTTCTAGTGATTTGTGACTTTATTGCACATAAATCCACAGACACTATTTAAACTGAACAGAGACGACATCACT
Organism: Carassius gibelio; assembly: GCF_023724105.1. Taxonomy (NCBI): domain Eukaryota; kingdom Metazoa; phylum Chordata; class Actinopteri; order Cypriniformes; family Cyprinidae; genus Carassius; species Carassius gibelio. The sequence continues at coordinate 24,423,717 of NC_068378.1, read as the reverse complement.
GAATTCAATGATGAACTGCCTTTAACTGTCATTTTTCATTATTGACACACTGTTTCCTAATGAATGTTGTTTAGTTGCTTTGACGCAATGTATTTTGTTTAAAGCGCTATATAAATAAAGGTGACTTGACTTGACTTGACTTCTACTGAAGAAACAAAATCACCTAAGCAGGGGTAAGCAGATAAACATCAAATTTTCTTTTTTTCTTTAAGCACTTAATAGTCATCAATATTGTTTTCATGCTGACTTTGCGAAACATCAGGGAATGTAAGATTAACACTGAAACACTGGAACTGGAGTAATAAGCAAACAATAAATTCCTGAACTGGAGAAGATTTGTGATCAGGTGACTTACAGGATGCAGGTAGACAGAGTCATATTTATGAGCCAGAGTCTTCAGCTCCTCCTCTGTCATATTCTTTGTGGACTTCATCAGCTCTACATACTCCTTCCTATTGAACACAACACATTCCCCCATGTGACAATCATAAAACCAACGCGATTAACAGTGTCAAGCTTGCATATAAACTTACGTATGTATGAGTAACAGCTCAGCTTCTGACACAGCTCTGGCCTTAAATGCAAAAATAAACCAATTAAAACTCAAAAACAGGAGGAATCCAGGGTAAAGCCTGTTAATGTTAACATCATCACTACAGGAGTATCTATACCTCTACTTGTACGCAGCGTCCCCGCAGACCTTCCGTCTCCAGCATCTCCATCACAGTGCTCACTCTGGCTGGACACTCCGGGTGACTGAAAACGAAGACATCCAACCCACTGTTACAGAATATCTTTTAGAAACCAATACTAAGTGAACTAGTTCAAATGAGGTTAAATACAAGAATAAGTCACTGAAATCACAAAAAAACATAATATTTATATTTTATTGCATCATCAAATTAATGCTCAAATGAATTTTTGAAGGTTTTGACTTTGAATGCTTTATAGCATCTTATGGAAAGACATAAAGGGTTACCAATTAATTAAAGGAAAAAATGAGACAGCATTTTCAGTTTTAGGCAAATTATTGTCGGTCCCACTTTATATTAGGTGGCCTTAACTACTATGTACTTACATAAAAAAATAAGTACAATGTACTTATTGTGTTCATATTGTATTGTAAAACACTTTTGCTGCTATTGAGGTGGGATAGGGGTAAGGTTAGGGAGAGGGTTGGAGGTATGGGTAAGTTTAAGGGTGGGTTAAGGTGTAAAGTATGGGTCAACAGTGTAATTATAAAAGTAATTACAGAAATTAAATACAGATGTAATTACTGTAAATGTTGTTTTTTATATATATATATAAGTACCATGTAAAAACATGTATGTACACAATAAGTACATTGTACTAAATTATTAATTATGTAAGTACATAGTAGTTAATGCCACTTAATATAAAGTGTGTCCATTGTCAATAAATGTAACCTTCCTGGAGCATCACCTGGCATCCCAGAGGCAGTGAAAGCGAGTAAAGGCATCTACGTAGACGAGACCTGTTCCTGTTGCTTTAGTTTTACCACGAACATCCTGAAAAACATCCACAAAAAAATTAAAAAAGCCTTTCCAAAAGCACTCCATTTTTAAACATGCAATCTAACACTGATAAAGAAACTACTGCATGTGTGTAACTGAAAATGTGCATTAATGCCAACGTTGGGGAGCTATATTAAAATGGACTTGCCACACCTACTTGTAATGAAAAGGAGTTAAACACAGTAATGCAATCTTTTTGAAATATGAAAAGCTACTGTAAGCTACTATGTGAGCTAATAGAGAAAGCAAGAATGGAGACAATTGGGCAGAAGAAGGGGGAAGAATTGCATGGAAAATAAAGTTGCAATTGACTAACATCTTTAAGGTTTAAAAAAAACATTTTATTCATGCATAATTTTGCTTTTTGAACTATAATACAGATGATTATTGACAAGTTTCATGAGAAAACACAGTGACTAAGCGTGATTAAGTGTCTACCATATTTCTGAGTTCATTGCTCATCTCTTCCTCTTCTTTACTCCGATCCATTCTGCCCTTCCTCCGCGCCTCCTGAAGATTCTTCTTCTGGTTCGGATTGATGTTTTCTCTCTGGAGAACACAAAGGTCTTTCAGAGAGATCTGCATGCAGCCGAAAACAGGAACCCAAATAAAACACCACATTGAAAAATGAGTAAAACAGAACAAAACACTGCGTGGATCAAGAGGGTGAACTTCAAGAATATCTGTGGATTATTAACCTGAAAACTGATAACTGAAAAAAACACAGCAAATGATCGACACACGATGAACTCACAGGTGCTGAACACAGTCTTAAAGGAATACTTCATCCAAAAATGTAATATCAACACACCCTCGAGATGAGGATGAGTTTGTTTCTTCATCAGAACAGATTTAAAGAAATATAGCACTGCATCACTTGCTCACCAATGGATCCTCTGCCGTGAATGGGTGCCATCAGAATGAGAATCCAGATGACAAAAAACACAGTAATCCACACCACTCAAAGTCCAACAGTTAATGTAATCAGAAGTGAAAAGCTGTGTGTTTGTAAGAAACAAATCCCTCAGTAAGGCATTTTAACTTTAAACCTTTGTTTAGGCCAAAATACGAATCCAGCAACAATAAACAATACTTGCACTACTTTTCACTAGTTTAAAAGGAGCTTGATCTGTGCATATTTCTCTCCTGATTCAGATCCGACAACTTTTTTACTGGAGAAAGCCATATTATGGACAGAGGACTCATAATTTAGCCAGAAGCAAAAGTTAAAAACATCTAAATGATGGAATTGTTTCTTAAAAAACATGCAACAAAGGCTCAGCTATTTGGCCTCTCATTCTGACGGCACCCATTCACTGCAGAGGATTCATTGTTCTGCAAGTGTCTCCAAATCAGTTCTGATGAAGAAATAAACTCATCAACATCTTGAATGCCCAGAGGGGGAGTAAAATATTTAGGTGAACTATTCCTTTAAATGGTTAACATGAATGTATTCTGACTTTGGTTTCAGATGTTCCTCTCGGTGATCGAACAGAACCTTTGGAACCTGGAGCAGGATCCATCAGTTTAGGATTTTACAGATCCACACCAGAAACCTTGAGAAGAAGAGGATGTTTTGACAGGTGCTCAAAACATCTGTCAAAAGTCCCAAATTGCATTAATAAGAAATATCATTTATTTGAAAGAACAAATAGTTTGACGATAAATGAGAGATTATGGCAAATGCTAGATTTAGTTTTATTCTATATACAGAATAAATAACTGTTAAATTAGCTATTTTAAATTGTGACTATGACTGAATATGACTGTATAGCAGTTCATAACATGATAGGTGTTTATGTCATATTATAAAAAGTTACTAAATAATAAATGAAAATATATATATAACATAATATATAACACCATATCCATCCATTCAATCATTCCACTAATTCAATATCAAGAGCAAAATATCTTAATATTTAACGAGATGTACAAAACAGACCATTTAATTTTCTTTCTTAATAAAGAAACGTCTGGGGAAAGTAAAAAAATGACAGATGTCTGAAGAATGTACAGAACATGTTTACTTACTGCTTTCAGAAATGTGGGGTGTATAAGATATGACCAGATTTGCTGTCAGATTCTTATGCCGTTCGTAAAATACTCTTTGAAATTCTGATAATATATATATAAAAAAAACAATGTGTCAGTCATTTGATTCTAAAGCTGTCTGCTTTCCTAAGTTTCCGTGCCTGTTATTATTTTCTAGACTGGATATAACAACATGAACGTAGCAAAATGGGGACCGCATAGCAAATACAACTGTAAGATCAATATTAACTAGAAAGGGTACGAAAAAAGCACAATAATGTTTTGTTTAGAAATGCTAACGGCTAACACGCCCAACTGTGCAGAAAAATGACACGAATCTGTGTTTGTGAACCATTTCCTTTTCCTCTGAGACATGAAGCGCTTCGTCCTCTAGGGGGCGCACGGAGGCTCCGACGCTCAATTAACGCTTATTAAAAAGTCAGTGTTATTTCAAATGAAGTGCTTTCTGACTAAACTTAATTTCTAAGATAGAGTAATCTCTATAAAAATTATTTTCACTTGAAACACTAAACTGTAAAACCTCGTCCATTACCGTAACATGTCATTAAACACAAGTCAAACACACAGCTACTAAACCAATTAAACCTCAAGCATCCTTTGGGACAAATGTGGGCAAAATATGTATTATTATTTATAGTCTTGCTCTTAATCTTAAATGAGGGTTACAAGACTTGGCATCTGAGGTTTGCCATCTGAACTCACACACAAAATTGGGCACCCATATGAAATTAAAGGGAAATATATAATTCAAAGCATTTCTTTATTTGTGCAATAAAAGTCAATAAATCGAACACAATGCAGATCATACACATAAATGAAGGGCTGAGACTACAACATCCTCAATGTGCAAACACTCACACCCTCTCTCTCTCTCTCTTTCTCACACACACACACACACTCACACACACACACATACACTTCAGTGCCAAATCAAAGTACTAATGTTTGGTTACAAACAAAACATGTCTGAAAGATGCTACTTGATAGGTTTATTGTTAATTCTTACCTGTTTGGTACCATTTTACTATTTTGAATTATTAATTTGTTTATTTATTTATTTTTTGCCAGAAATAAATGATTACTGTCTCCTACTTTGTCTTTTCCTGTAATTTCACTCAACACTGAGTTTTTTATTTATTTATTTATTTTTTAATTCTACAATTTTAACCTGTAAGAAAATCTTAAACTTAAGAGGTTAAGCTCATTATAACATTGATTTATACAGATATCAGCCTTTATGCACCCACTGAGTACTACAGACAAATACTGTTACTGATACTTTTCATATTTATTTGTTATTATACCATCATATGTCACCAAAGTCACCAAATATTTAGGTTTCGACTGTCTGAACTTACTGGAATGATAATATAAGCATATTTTACATTAAAATATGTTATTTCTAGAGGTAAATAAGTTTTAAAAATCACAAAAAAATATATTATATATATATATTATTTTACTATTTTATCGAAGATATTGAAATTTATAAAAAAACAAAAAAACAATTGGGATCACACCTGAGACCTTCGTGCCCAAATTTGTCCCAGTAAGATGCTTGAGTATTAAAAAGCACTTCCTCGTCGCTAAACCCCGCCCCTATTGAAGCTTTTTACCTTTACCACACCATTCTTCCCCTTTCTGTTTCTCCTAGGCGCGAGAGCAGGCGCACTGAACTGACGTCATTAACGCAGAGCGCGTGCTCGTTTGAAGTCTGTGCTGAGACAGTAAAAGAAACACTGGAGGTCAGTGCTGCGTATTTAACGAAAGTTGTGATTATGATATGACAAAATTGTCAATCCGCCTGACGAGACTTTGCATGTAATAAAATTCTCAAAGAAAGATTCAGATATATAATTATGCACTCTATTTACGAATGCACCTGCTTATTTGTGTTATCTATATTTTTTCAGGGTTTTTTCCCTCTTAATTTATGTGAGTGGGCAAGGGCCAACTTGTACAATAATACAATATTTGAAGTAAGCCATATAGGCTAAAACATGGCACTTTTGTTTTCAAACTGTAATCTGTAAGGTAGTGGGGGAAAATGAATGAAAAAAAAAATGCTTAAAAATGTGATCAAACAAAATTTATAAATTATTAATAAATAAAATAAATAAAAATTACATCTAACATTACAGTACTATGTTGACAACAAAAAACATAATAATGTAATGTAATGCAACCAAAACATTTCCCAAATAATATTTTACACATTTTTTATAATAGCAAATTATAAATTAACATATATAGTTTTATTTTACAATTCAGGCTGGGAGTCCCTTGCACAAGGATGATCATATTTAGGGATTTTTTCCGTTGTAATTATGACAAAGCTTCTTATTTTCAACTTGTTTTATTAACACAAACTGGGAAAATTGGTATAATAAATTAATCAACCATGATTTATTTAGTAATTCAGAAATTAAAGAGCTGCATGTTCTTCATTAAAACAAGTAGCTATTGGGTAGTTATTTGTTTTGCATTTCAATTTGCATCAAAATTATATTATTTAAATGTATTAATAATACCTTATTAACTGAAATACTTTCAAGTCATCCTAAGTTAGCTCAAAAAAAAATAAAAAAACGATGAGGCACTATTAAAACAACTACAATAATACAGGTAAATATTTAATCAGAATACACAGCTACATTTGAATGGCTGTCAATGGAGAAAGATGCTTTTATGGGGTCAATGAGGTCAACGACCAAAATCTTGACTTCTCTAATGTTTCTCACATATTTCATGGCAGTTTGTATTGTGATCAACATTTTTGGCATACAAAAGCATTTTATTTAGCATACTGAGACATGACCTCTATGGGTTTTAAACAAAAACAACAACCCCATTTAAGCCATTCTTGTCTCTGTCAGTCTGTTTACGTGAATGGAAAAGAGGTTGCGAGCATGAGCGCGGTGGAGCTGGCGAGCGCTAACGTTCGGGCCTGTACGTGTCTGCTGGACCTGTCCTGTGGTTGCTAATCTCTCCCAGTCATTCAGTAGCATTTCCCCCACACTATGGTGCCGACTCCACCAGATAACACGGCTTCACCCTGAATGGAGGAAGCCCATGACAGAAAAAAGCGAACGATGTGCCTCGTGCACCAGGCTTGAAAAAACACCCATGCCATTGCTTGCAGCCTCATTCTGTGCATCTCCCTTTCCCTTTTACTCTTTTTTTATAGAGTCCGGAAAACCAGAAGCCGCCTGCGTTGCACAATGAGGCTCCACTAGAAGCCAGGGGAGCAGAGCTATGTGGTCAACCATGAGAGATGGAAACAGATGGAGGAGAGGGGAGGGGGGCTATCTGAGATATCATCGCCAACCAGAGCTCAGCTCACACAGACACCCATATTCCATAGCGCTGAGGCCTTTTTCCAGACCGGCATGGAACAATGCACGCAATAACGCCAATCTGGTGGCTCAGTGATGCAGGGATTGTAGTTTGCATGTGTTTGGGTGACACTGAATGTCATGTCTGCCATAACAGGTTGATTAGAGTTATGATTTTGACTAGAAAGCAACCGCTGAGAACTCTTTTGTAAACTCACTGTAACAAAAGCTTAATAACACTCAGAACACCTTAGAAACTGAATAGCAAAACCATGGCAAACTCACACAACAGCCAAACATTCTCACATGGCAAAAAAAAAACTAACAAAAAAACCTGGCCAAAATATATTCTACATGTATTTTAAATAATTCTTATTTAAATATATAATGCTGTTATGCTCAATTAAATATTTTTAGTTTCTACCTTTAAATACCAAAATAGATTTCAAAATGTACTTTCAAAAAAAAAAAAAAAAAAGGCCAAATATAGAAAAATATTTACGTACAGTACAGGCCTTTTTCCATTTTGAAATATATATTATATGTATTTGAAAATATATTTTTGCTATATATATATACAGTACAGACCAAAAGTTTGGACACACCTTCTCATTCAAAGAGTTTTCTTTATTTTCATGACTATGGAAAGTGTAGAGTCACACTGAAGGCATCAAAACTATGAATTAACACATGTGGAATTATATATGGAGTTATATACATAACAAAAAAGTGTGAAACAACTGAAAGTGTGTCATATTGTAGGTTCTTCAAAGTAGTCACCTTTTGCTTTGATTACTGCTTTGCACACTCTTGGCTTTCTCTTGATGAGCTTCAAGAGGTAGTCACCTGAAATGGTCTTCAACAGTCTTGAAGGAGTTCCCCGAGAGATGCTTAGCACTTGTTGGCCCTTTTGCCTTCTGTCTGCGGTCCAGCTCACCCCTAAACCATCTGGATTGGGTTCAGGTCCGGTGACTGTGGAGGACAGGTCATCTGGCGCAGCACCCCATCACTCTCCTTCTTGCTCTAATAGCCCTTGATGCCTTCAGTGTGAATCTACAATTTTCATAGTCATGAAAATAAAGAAAACTCTTTGAATGAGAAGCTGTGTCCAAACTTTTGGTCTGTACTGTATATATATACTCATACACACACACACACACACACACACACATATAGAGAGAGAGCAACATATGATATAAACAAGAAAGTGGAACATCTATGAATTTGCCTGTGATTTGCAAAACTAAGCTATAATGTGTTTCAGACTATAAATCATACATGATAAAAAAAAATACTGTTGAAGAAATGTTTTTTCCACAGTACAATCTGAACTAATTGTCACTGATACAGCTCGTATGATTTATGTATTTTGGCATCTCTCATCCCCTATCAGCAGCGCTTGACCTGCTCCCCCACTCTATGGAAAGTGCTGGATTTGCATATGTGCTGTCATGGCACATCGTAACTGTCGAACTCCCACTACAAACTAATTCATGCAAGCTGCACAGTTCACAATGGAGTGATAGAAAAACCACAACCACAACGTCAAACGTCTGTTATGATGCAGTCACGTCAAGGAGCCTCGCCGGTTTGATATAAAGAATTCAAGCAAGTCTTCACACTCCTCTTGCATCTTGTCAAGATTTACAGCACATGCAAAAAGAAAACAGTGCTTTACAAAAATGTTTATTTGTAAACTGCATTCTTTTCCATACAACATTTTAAAAACAGTCTACACGTTCACAAAGAAAAGTGTTAAAGAAAGATATAGAAAAGTGATTACAAACACAAAAACACTGAAGACAGTCTATATATACACAATCACATAAAAGTTTGGTGTTGGTTTTTGAAAGAAATCTCTTCTGCTCACCGAGGCTGCATATATTTGATCAGAAAATAGAGTAAAAACTGTAATTATGTGAAATATTATTACTACTTAAAATAACTGTTTTCTATTTGAATATATTTTAAATTGCAATTTACTGCTATGATGCAAAGCTGAATTTTGAGCATCAATACTCTAGTCTTCAGCATCACATGATCTTCAGAAATCATTGCTTTGTCAAGAAATATTTCTGATTATTATCCATGTTGAAATAGTTTTGCTGCTTTACATTGCAATACTTTTTTTGGCTGGATAAAAAGGTCAAAAGAACAGTATTTTTGTAACATTGTAAATGTCTTTACAGTCACTTTTGATCAAACTAATGCATCCTTGCTGAATAGAAGTATTAATTTCTTTAAAAAACCTTTCGGAAACCCCAAACCTTTGCCAAAATGTTCATGTAGCTTTATAACTGAGGACATGTTCCACTAACGCTTTACCATATGCTTCATAATAGTTTTAATCTTTCAAGCTTTTCAAATCTAGCAAACTTGTAAAGTGGGTTTGTTCTGTCTTTCTTTAAAATAAACGCACATGATTTGATGTTTTCTACACAGTGGATTGAGATTCCGACATCATGTGTGACTAAAGCATCCAAATATTTTTAGGGCAACATGTTTTTTTCATGCATCCACATCTGTTAAGTTTTCAAGCATGTTTTTACTGAGTATGTTAACACATGGCTGGGCAGCTGGGAGTGTTTTGTACAACATGATTCCCGTCACACCATGCTGGGTAAGATGGCAGCTGGTGGGTGGCATGGGTAGAGCAGGCTGGGCGTGGAAGGCAGCGGTGGGCGGCACTGAATGGGATGAGTGGCTGTAGACGCCCAGAGCTCCTGGACTCTGAGAATACAAGTCGAAATGCTGATCAGATGCAGGATTCTTTGAAAAATATAGATTCTCCTCTGTGGCGCTAAACTTCTTCCCTTTCCTGTTCTTGCTGGACATCTTACGGTTGCGCGTCTGGATGCCTTCCTTCTTCATAGCGAGCGGTCTGTTCACCTGATGAGAGGGATTGAAGTATTAGATGCAGAACTAGAGTTAGAGCTACTGTGTGTAATTTCCAACCAAAAGGAGTTGCATAAATAATGATCATCTGGAAGAAATTTGATAAAACTACTTCTTACTTCGCAATACACAGAAAGAGTTCATGCAAATCAGGTAACGGCACAAATGCAGGCAAAAATTGGGTGCTGGATGCAATTTGCATGCTGCGATTCCCACTTGTGAGTGACCCAACTTTACAGTGAATGGGACCACAGATTTTTACATGCATCAGCTTATACTCAATTAACCCAATACCATTTTTACATTTGAATAAAAGTCCAGTGAAACGAGTGAAGGTGCTCACATTGTGAAGCTTGAAATAGAGTCCGCAAGCGTTACACACGGGCTCTCCGCTGGCGTTTCGTCTCCACAGCGTGGTGGTGCTGGTCTGACAGTTCACACATTGAGTTCCTGTTCGCTTACTGATGACCTAAAGAGAGAAATATCATATGGCAGAAAGTTCTAGAAATCAAATAAAGTCAGTAAGACTTGTTTTTTTCTAAAGAAATGAATACTTTTATTCAGCAGAGACACATTAAATTGTTCAAAAGTGACAGTAAAGACATTTATAATACTGCAAAAGACAACAGCAAATCAGCATATAAGAATGATTTCTGAAAGATCATGTGACACTGAAGACTGGCGTAATGATGCTGAAAATTCAGCTCAACTATCATAGGAATAAATTAAATTTTAAAATACATCCAAATAGAAAACAGTTATTTTTAATTGTAATAATATTTCACTGTTTTTACAGTACTTTTGATCAATTTTTCTTTTTAAAGTTCATTCTGTAAATCAGTAAATTGAGTATAAGTGAGGTGTACCAGTCTCTTTTTGGGTCGGATGAGGGGTCTGTTCTGTCTATTCATCTTGTGGTACAGACCGCAGGCATTGCAGAGGTAGTGTCCCGTTCCATCACGCCGCCACAGAGGGGATGCAGTGGCCCCACAGTTCACACACTCACGCGGCTCTGTCGCCACTGAAGATCAGAAATAATGTTTACATTGCACATCATTTATCAGAAATACACAAAGAAAAAATAAAGATTTCAATTAGAGCATTTACAGACCGATGTCCTACTTTTATTTTGTTTGTTAGAAAACCATTTATGTTCATTTATGATTTTTAAACAATTCAGAAACCAACGTGCTGATTGGGTAACTTCAAAGAACCATGTAGTAATTGAATCACAAAGAACCACAAAGAACACTCTAATTAAATTTTTTTTTTACATTTTGACAGTAAAATATAAAAATAAATACTGGGGTAAAAACCTGTTAGTTGGTTAACAATATGTTCCCTTATTTTACAGTATACTGTGAAACTGTATCTTAAGGGACTTTTCTTGTAATTTAACAGTAGAATACGGTTTAATTTGCAGTTTTCATCTTATAATTTATAGTTAAAAACTGTAAGCTTACATTCCCAGAATTCTCTGTGTGACAATTCATACATCTTAGTTCATTAGGGTTTAATGCTACATCTTATGTTAATTCATATTTATTGCATTTTTTAGTGTCATATGTATTAGTATTTACCTCAGCTTGTGGAAAAGATACTTGCGATGAGTTTATTATTAAGGTAAAAAACTGATTTAAGTCATTTTAAATAAAAATGACTTCATATTTTTACTAAAATTCTTTATTATTTTATTTAACTATGAAAAATGTTGGGATTTAAATATTGTAATTGTTCTACACTTTGTGTTGTTTGTTTGGATACCATAATAAAATGTATTAAAAATAGAATAACAATAAAAAGACCAGAACGGCTCGAGTTAATGGATCGCCCCTTGAAGGGTTAGACTCTAGAACATTCTTAAATCAAGATACATTTAATTGAGAACCAAAATTACACAAAATATTTAGTCATTTTCCATAAATAAATAAATTTGAAAAATTATACTTCCTCACCTAAAGGAGAGAATTTCATCTTGCTGCATAATTTGGGTGAGAAGGACGAGGGTGTGTAGAGAAGTGAACTGTTGTAGTTCTCCGTGAAGCTCCCATAGGGACTGTAGTGGCTCAGTGACTGCGAGTGTGTTTTTGAGGAGTGTGTCTGCGCATACACACTGCTCAATGAGGGGGAAAACACACCACCAAACGCCTCCCCTCCTCCTGGAGGACTCAGCCTCTGTCCTTTCATGCTCTCCTGCACAATAAGGGTATCCTTCTGGTCCTGGATAAGGGAGGGAAGGGCAGAACGAGGCGGTCTGGCAGAGGAGTGAGGCGTGGAGCCGTGGAAGGATGAGGAAAACACACTGCTGTGCCAGGATGATGGGGAGGATGGGAAGAGGTTGGTTAGAGATGGGCCGTTCGAACTTTCCAGCCAGGACAGGTTTCCCAGGAATGGAGAAGAGTAAACGGGATATACTGAGAGAGAGAGAAGGAGGAAGGAAGCTTAAATTGGGGAAATCTGTTAATGCAGCTCCAATGAGTGGCTTAAGTAAAAAAATCATGTTAATAGCACCAAAGAGACACTGTGATATGTAAGGAAGCCTGTTTCTGCCACTAGATAGAAAATAAAACAGGGTAATTGTGACTTTTTATCTTTAAATTCTGACTTTTTTTCAGATATAAACTCGCAATTCTGAGAAAAAAAGTCAGAATTGTGAGATAAAAAGTTGCACTTACCTTGTTTTATTTTCTATTCAGTGACAGAAACAGGCTTCCATAGATATGAGAAAGTATTTGGACATAAAAAGTATTTTTTACTTGCGTAAAAATGCTAAAAAATAATAATAATAAAAATCGTATAAATGTTACTTCGTATAATTTAATTTAGATCTTCAAAGCACAAATCCTGAATCTTTCCTCTTTACTCTTATTGAGTAATCAAGACTTTTATTCAAATTTTAGTCAACTTTTATTCATAACAGCCAATGACATTTGAGACAATGACAATGAGATTTGCCTTGTGAAGAGACACAACACTATGGAAGCCATTCCCACCACTGAATACATTTTTTTTTTAAGTTATCGCAAGTTTTCACCTCACAATTCAGGATTTTTTTTTTTTTCACAGAATTGTGAGATATGAACTCACAATTGCTAGTTGGCACAATTGCTTTGGCCTTCTGGAAAGTATGATCATTTACTGTACATGTACTCAATACTTGGTACGGGCTCCTTTTGCTTTAATCACTGCCTCAATTCGGCATGACATGGAGGTGATCAGTTTGTGGCACTGCTGAGGTGGTATGGAAGCCCAGGTTCTTTGACAGTGGCCTTCAGCTAAATTTCTTGGTAAACAGGTGCATTGATTTTGGTTTTCAAAAAACACAATTGACCAACACTGGCAGATGACATTGTACCCTAAATCATCCCAGACTGTGGAAACTTAACACTGGACTTCAAGCAATTTGGGCTATGAGCTTCTCCACCCTTCCTCCAGACTCTAGGACCTTGGTTTGCAAATGAAACACAAAACTTGATCTCATCTGAAAAGAAGACTTTGGACCACTGAGCAACAGTCCAGTTCTTCTTCTCCTTAGCCCAAGTAAGACTCTGATGTTGTCTGTGGTTCAGCAAATTCCTTGACATTGTCTGTGTGTGGTGGCTCTTGATGCCTTGACCCCAGCCTCAGTCCATTCCTTGTGAAGTTCAAATTCTTGAATCAATTTTACTTGACAATCCTCATAAGACTGTGGTTTTCTTGGTTGGTTGTGCATCTTTTTCTTCCACACTTTTTCCTTCAAATCAACTTTCTGTTAACATGCTTGGATACAGCACTCTGTGAACAGCCAGCTTCTTTGGCAATTAATGTTTGTGGCTTACCCTGCTTGTAAAAGGTGTCAATAGCTGCTTTTCCACTGTTGGACCACTGCAAGCCAGTGCTTTAAACAGGCCGGGCAGGGCTAATAGCCTCGGACCTGTAGCACCAAGGCCAAAATAGTGCTGCGTTTCCAGTCAGGCCAGAAGATCTGCTGTGCTACACTAAAACCCACCTTTACACGACCCTCTAGAACAACATCACGCAACCCCATTGTTTCACCAACAAAGAGAAGAAATAAGTCAATGGAACTAGCACGATCACAAAACAAACATGATACAAGCAGCTGTTTGTTTGCATGCTTTGTTAAATATTTAAATCTAAAGGGACAAAGTTTTTTATAATAAGTGATACTTTGATCATAATGAATTAATTTATCAGGATTTAAAATTAGTCACATAGAAATAAAGCGTTACGAACAGCCTGCTATTCAGTCGAGTCTGTTTCTGTTTATTTGTAGTCACAGTATATAGGCTACATCACATTTAGAAAGAATGATCATTTTTATATTTTTATAAAAGCTCCCGAAAAAAAACATTATTATATTTTTATGACATAGGCTACAAGGAGCTAAACTCACAGGATGAGACTTGCGACAGATAAAATATGTTGCTAAATAAATACACAATTGTGATAGAGAATAAGAAGCTGCTGGCTGATTTCTTAAAGTAGTCGCATTTACCATGTTTACTATGGTAACGTTAATGGCTAGCATGCATAGTCTTTTGATCACTTATAAATATTTCTATGATGATGTGTAATTGGTTTATTGACCTTTTTTGGAGTATATTGTGTGAAGTACACTGGATATTTTCAGTTGTGTCATTCCTGTTCTTCCACTTGGAGATGTCTCATTTGGTCCTGATCTGAACTATTGCCTCTAGTGGCAAAGAAATTGTGTTGCAAGTGCCAGAGTGCAGGCACACCTGAAATCAATGCAACTATAAGTATGGCTTGACTCTGTTTGTTTGTTACCAACACCCTGATGAAGGCCAGTGGGCCGATAGGCGTTGGTGTTTTATGCTTTATCCATTTTAAATAAAAAAGTCTTTTTAACTTTTGCATCCTACTGAGTGCCTGGACTTGGATTTTTTCCAAATTCTTTTTCATGAACAAAACACTGTCAAATTTTTAAAACGTTTGGCTGCTGAGGGTCATAAGCCAGTTCGTAAAAAGGGAGGTGACATTTTTAGGACATCATCACTAAAAATGCCAAATCTTTATCTGTAAAACAAAAAGAAACAAATTCAAAAGATTCTAAAGCCTATCATGTCATTTGTCATAAACTAATGTCATTTTTGGCCATGTGTTCATATTGTTGAATGTTCATTCCAAATTATGTTATCAAGGAATCGCCCTTGAGGGCTTTGGCTCATGGGAAGGGTTTGCAACCCAATAACAAACTGATCTGGATTCCAGAAGCAGAGAAAGCATTTAAGAATATATTATTGCTACAAACATCACCAACACTGGGACTCCCAGACCCAGAGAGAAATTTTGTACAAACTGTTGATGAGAGAATTGGTTTCTGATTTCTGTTCTGTTACAGGATCATGGTGGAGACCTGTGGCCTATTTTTCGAGTAAGCTTGATTTGGTAGCGGCAGGCATGCAAACATGCCTGAGAGCTGTTGCATCTGCAGAAAAAAAGCTATTTTAGCTTCAAGGGAAATTGTGGGGTAGTCTGATGTGACATTACTCGTGCCACGCATGGTCTTTGTGATCCTGTTGGAACAGAAAACATCCCATCACCACCATTGTCAACGGTCAGGTGTCTCAGGTACAATGTAATTCTATTAGAAAAAGATGCACAGTGTAAAATCCAGCTACACTGCTCTCTACGAAGCAGGATGGGAAAGCACATGATTGTGTTGCCACATTTGAACAGGTCTGTCCACCAAAACCAGATTCCAAAAGAAACCCCCTTAGGAAAACTTAATTCTATTCATTGATGGTTGAGCATCTAGAGAGCCAAATAATTGGCAAAAACAGAACAAGTTAAGCCGTAACCACTGCATATGCAACAATAAGATCTGGAGCGCTCCCCGCGGATTGCTCTGCGCAAGCGGCTGAATTGGTTGCATTGACAGAGGCTTGCAAAATTGCTAATGGACAAACAGTTACCATTTTTACAAATTCTTGTTATTCTTTTGGGTTTGTCATGATGTTGGGCCATTGTGGAAGCACAGGAAATTTATAACGTCTGATGGTAAGCCTGATTTAAACCATGAGAAAATAGCAGCATTGTTAGAAGCAATTTTGCTACCAAAGTCAGTTGCTATCTGCAAATGTGTCACACATTCCAAAAGTTATGATTTTTTGTTTTTAGGTAACAAGTAAGCTGATACCACGGCAAAGGACGCAGCGGTGAAAACAGAACCTTCTTTTACCTGTATAACATTTAACAATGATTCATTTACAATCCCTTCTGATTATCTTACAGCAATGCAAGCTTTTGCCACAGTGGAGGAGAAGAAACAATGGGTGAAGGCCGAGTGCAAACTGAAAACAGGCCAAGTACTGAAGACAGACCATGTCTGCCAAAACACTGTTTCCCACACTATGCAAAACTTGTACATGGCTTAGATCACACGAGGGAATGATTGATTTGCTAAATCAATATTGGTTCACAAAGGGATTCACTTTCTTTGTGATATTGTCAATCATGTATGATTTGTGCCACAAGCAAAGTGGACAGAGGGCAAATGATGCCTCAAGCGGCACACCCACTTCCAAATCAGCGATTTGATAATGTACAATTGAAAGCAAAATTGATAATGCAAATGAAACCATCAGTCAGATGTGACATTAAAGAACTAATTAATGAAGTGTTGTGAGCAAACAGGACTGTCTTGGTTATAATGTATAAGAGGAAAAAGAACAGTCCATTTAAAATGTATTTAACTTGAGTCCATTTGAAATTTAGTTTGGCAGGCTAACTTCCAATGGAGTAGGAGCAGAACCACAACCACTGTGCTCTACAGCCTTGTGTGAAGATAACATGCTAAAGTATTGTCGAAAGTTGTCTCTTGCATGATATCAGGTCTTGCTGATAAAACATGGTAAAAGTGGCAGAGAGAGCTACGAGGTCGTACGAAGTCACTACAGGAAGGTTTGAGCGCCACCAGAGGGCTACAGCTCAGTAAAGTGATTGACCAGCTGCCCCGTGCCAAGGGGGACGTCTGGCTGACTTAGGTGAACAAACATACAGTGGTGTATGGGAGCTGAACACGCAGCAACATCACTGTGTGGGGGTGATCTGAGGTCAGTTTGGGCCAACGGATGACAGCGAAGGACTTGAGCTGTTAGGAAACATACCATCAGACCACTGCAGCGAAACTACACGACCAACTCGACAAGAGGGAACACAGGCTGTGGAACGGAGCTGAGAAGTTCTTCCATGCTGTAATTCAGGAGCTTGGGGTCAGCCTTCTTCAAATTTAAGTCCGAATCACAAGGTATGAACTGATAAGTTTCCTGAACACTACTAAGGTGACGAAACTAAGAGGACTGAGGCTGACTGCACTGCAAGACTCACTTGTTCTGGAGAATATATTGGGTTAACTGCCATCTCAGCACTGGCCATGATTTTATTTTTGCTGTGTATGTGGCCTTGTGTAGTGGGAGTGATTAGAAGATCTGTAAATTCAATCATGAAATCTTTAGTAATGCATCAGAGTAATGTACAATGTCTTGTTGAAAGTAAGAATAATGTGAGTGCTTCTGATGAAAATGATGAAAACAATGAGATGCTAAAATCTGACCCCTGCAGCAGCTCTACAGAAGAAGAGTAGTTAGTAAGCATTACATGCTGTAGAATAAAGAGGGTCTAAAGCAGGTCATTGTCCGTGTTACGAGATGATGCAACTGGAAGGAAAGTTAAGAACGTTTTTCATTTTTGAATATCACACTAAGATTTTAACATATAATCAAATATAAGAGTTATTGTTTTCTTTATAGCTTCCTTATATGTTAGGAATGACTATGTTCCATAAAAAACAATGCAAATGCTTTTTTGCACCCTTATGAGAGTAATGGTGTTTTAAATCTTGAATTTACATGATTGATGTAAACTATAAGGGTAGTGTATTCACAAATTTGTCTACATTTAATCAATATAAGTGATCAATAATGATCAAAAGGGAGGAGAAGTGTTATGGACATTTTTACCTTTGTTAATTTGGCATTGATTGCATTCATCTAATTTAAGCATCTTTTAAACATACAATGAATAAGGTAGTACAGTATATTTAGTCCATAGGGACATTGAGTTATTTTATGTAACTTACGTAACTGCTTTAGGTTGAAAAACAACATTTATGGGGAAACTGTGTACCAGGGACGGGCAGTTTTGAGAGTGACCAGACATCTTCCATGTAATGTGCATGAGATGTGCATGTGTTATGGAGTGATGTGCACTGAGCAACATGATTGGCTCAAAGGTCCTAGTCTGTCCTTCAATGTATCTTTTTACATACTATAAAAAGTGGGCTGTGTGTCTCTGTGTTATCTCTTTGCACACAGACTCAAGCTGTGTGTAAACCAGATCATTCTCTGCAGAGAATTAAAGCAATACAAAGACAAAACTCTGTTTGATTTTTTCATTCTCAGTCTCTACAAATTGTAATTGAATTAGAATTTCCACGACACTTTTTTGACGGCTCAGGAGACCTGTGCAGGTGTTTTGATTTGTTTAGCTGACTGGCATGTCACCATATTCTAATTTGTCGAGATAGTGACTTGGTGGGTTTTTGTTAACTGTGAGCCAAAATCATCACAAATAAAAGGATCAAAGACTTAAACTACTTTAGTCTATGTGCATTGACTTTATTTAATACACAAGTTTCACAATTTGAGTTGAATTACTGATATAAACTTTCCACAACATTCTAATTTATTGAGATGCACCTGTATGTTCTCAGAATTGCAATTGTTCATTTATATTTCACAGTTCTGACTTTATTTCTCAGGAATGCGAGTTTATATCTCACAATTATGACTTTTTAACTCGCTATTGAGAGTTTGTATCACCCAAATATGAAAATAATTGCAGAAACAGGCTTCTTTAACAATTCATTTGAAATATAACCATTGCTGAAGACGTCAAAATAGCTAGATAGTCCCATACTTTCACTTACATATGGTTTCTCTGTACTAGTTGGTTCTTTTTATATTATTCATAGGCTTTTTTCTTTATAGGACAATACAGTACATTTTGGACATGTTAATACTATGGCACTGTTCATAAAGTACAAAAAAATATATAATAGCATATAAATATGGTAATTGTTTGGTACAGTACACACTACTATTTGATTAAATAAACACAGTCTCTGTGAGCAGAAGAGGCTTCTTTCACCTCAAACTTGTGCATGCTAGGTAATGTATTTCAAAGTACCATGTGACACTGCCATAATATATCTTTGACAGTGTGCTGTGTCCTGTACATGCGTTACCTGAGCTGGTTTGGAAAGCTCCAGATGGACGACCATTGACAGGGCTGCTGAATAAAGAGGGCAGGCTGCTGTGATCGGCATCGGTGTAGGGGTACACTGAACCCTCCTCAGTGTGGACCATATAGCTGGAGTCAGGTGGATAATTGGGCATCACCTCTGATGATACCATGGAGGAGGAAACCCAGCGAGCCTGTTCAGTGGAGGTCTCCATGTCTGTCAGGAACTCCTTTTGTACTGTGTGAATAAGGACATTTAATGCACATGGAAAATGTCACATAGTATATGTATATACATATATATATATTTATTTATTTATTTATTTTTTTCACCCTGAAGTAGCATGTTAAAGTGTAGTGCAATGACAGAAAACCTCCTAATTTTGCATATTTCTGTTAGTGAGAACAAGAAGATTTTTTTGCATTGAGTGTATCGGTTACAATCAAAGCTATTATTTAATTATTTCAATAACTGCAATAGAATATCTTCAGTTTAAAGCTGAACCACATACAAATAAATTTCACAAATACATTCTAAGTTTGTTTGGGAATCAATCTGCAATCGCAACAACTTTTAAGAATATTTACATTTCAAATTACATTTAACACAAAACCCATAATTTTCCATAGCAAACAACCCCATAAGCACAGATCTTACAATAAATGCTACTGATTTGAAGAGAACAAGACAAATCACAACAGCAGTGACAGTGTCACCTGTCTATTTAACAGAAATTACACTTGGAATCAAATTCCTCTAAAAGCAAGATAAGCATCGCTTGCATTGTTTGATTTGCTTATGCAGCTGTAGATATGGTAATGTAGATCTGATTGTAAAGTGGCATACCTGAGCTTATCAGTTTGGTCTTCAGGACAGGTGTCTGTGACGAAAATGAGCACCGCTGATGGTCAGAACTTTATGAAGATGTGAAGATTTCTGTGCTCTGGCATAGTGGGTGATTGAGGTTAGACATGTGGGGACAGTGGGCGGAGCCACAAACAGGTCAGCTTCAGCAAATGGTGTGTCTCAAAAGTTCAAATGCACAAAAAAGTCTGGAAATATGCCACATGCAAATGAGAATTACAAATATGCAATGCCAACATACAGTATAAAGACCAAAATCTAATTCTCAGATCTGACACAGAAAGGTTTCTATGTGGAAGTTGAACCTAATTCATCAAGAACATTTGAGTAAATTCTCAAATATTAGCTTTAAACTATTTTACAATTATACTTAAAGTATAAGGCATATAAAACTCAATTTAAAAAAATAACCAAACTTAAAATATGAAAATAATCGAATCACATCACTCACCCCAATGCCTTTCCAAACCTGTATGACTTTCTTTTGTGGAGCACAAAATAAGAAATTTGGACCCCATTGACTTTCACCGTATGGACAAGAAATTTCTAAATATATTTTGTGTTCCACCGAAGAAAGAAAAACAAACAGGTTTGGAACAATGTAAGAATGAGCAAATAATGACTGTATTTATTTTTGTGTGAGCTATCCCTTTAACTAAACTTGCTATAAATTCTATGAATTCTAACCATCGTAAAAAATAAATAAAAATCTTGATAGAAGCCAAACCACCAGTGGAACAAAAGGGAAAGTGGAGCCAATATAAGATGCAAAGCGCAGCTTAATATGTAACACAAGAGGACAGTTGAGCTGATTACACTAATGCAAATAGAGACAAATGCTGCAATCGTTCTAAAGATGTCCAGCTTCAGCACATGCACACAGAGCAAGGCTGTGGAAGTCATTTGTTAATCAAAGCGTACCGTTTTCTTTCCTTATGTTTGTTCAGTCTGAAGGGAAATTAGAGCAGTGAATGATGTGTTAGAGTGTCTGTCATTTAGCTCCAAAAATGTAAAGTATAACAGACTTCAACAGAATAAAAAGTCCTGGTTTGGAGGTTGTTTGCCTGAAATATAGTGTCCATGTTCATTTAACAGATTCACTGAAGTTACACTATATGCTTCCACCTTTGATAGAGGCTGAGAGGTTGTGTGATGTGTTTTCACAAGAGATTCACAACTATGACTGCGTTAGTGATTAAAGTAATAAAGTTATAAAGTAATAATGTAATGTAAAAACTGATATAAAACAAGGACAGAACTGCTTTGCACACTATTAATAGAAACTAGTTGTTTGCATGTTGAGTGATAAGACTAGCTTCCTTCACAGCTTTTCAACAATGTAATGATCATTTGAAAGGTAGAATCTTTCCCTATGGTTATTAATTATATAACAGGGGATGTACACTACTGTTCAAAAGTTTTAATGTTTATAAATATGTCTTTTATGCTCACCAAAGCTGCAGTAAAATTTTAAAATGTTATTACTATTTTAAATAACCGTTTTCTATGTGAACAATTTTAAAATGTAATTTATTCCTGTGATGCAAAGCTGAATTTTCAGCATCATTACTCCAGTCTTAAGTGTCAAACGATCCTTCAGACATCATTCTGATATGCTGATTTGCTACTTAATGTTTTTGTGGAAGTGATTTAGAAATAAAGGCATTTATTGCAAATATCTTTTGCAGTATTATAAATGTATTTACTGTCACTTTTGATCAATTTCATTTCTTATAATTAGCAATGTTGAAAACAGTTGTGCTGCTTTATATTACACTTATTTCAGGTAACAACAACAGCATTTATCTAAAAACATATAATAATAATCTTTTATAACATTATAAATGTCTTCCCGGTCACTTTTGATACATTTAATGCACCCTTACTGAAGAAAAAAAAAAAACGAGTGCATAAAACTTGCAGGGAAGAGTGTTGGCACTTAACTGCATGCGTCGTGACCAAACCTGTTCTGGTGCATCACTGTATAAAGTTACGGCTAACTGAATAAAACTAAAATCAGTTAATTTCCACTGACTGGTGAAAAATGATAAGGTTAATGTTTGTTGGGTAGAAAGGAAGACTCGTGGGGACTCGCTTTTTTTCCATTGGCATTTTACAATCCCACTGAAGTGGAGTAAGTAACAGCTTTAGATGATATCAAGTCAAATAGGCTACTGCTCGAGCATGTGTACTGTAGCATGTAAAATGAAACGGAAATATTTATATACAAATACAACGAGACATGCCGTTTGAAAGTTCACTAATAGTCTATTCAGACAATCTGATCATGATATAGCATATTCCTTTTTAATACAGAATTACAATAAATAAACTGAACATTTATTTCGTTTTTCATTCTCAAGGAATCACAAACCAAACTTTTGTAAACGACATGTTTTGACTCTTTGTCATAATTATAATACTAATAATTTTGCATTTTTATTCCATAATTGATTGTCTCTTGAAAATATTTGATGATATTTAAACACATAAATCTAGACATGCCATTTGAGAGTTTACTAAAAGTATGCTCAGGAAAACTGAAAAATTATATAACCTATTTCTTACAATCTAAATTTTTTTTTCTTTACATTTTTTTTTACTTTTTGCACTTCCTGGTGTAAAACGTAGTACAAAGCCCTACATTTCTGCTTATACCGCTGTCACAAACAACTCTGCGCATGTCTCTGGATCAGACTGGGGTCCACCAAGCTCTCGTGTAAAGGTCGATCCACTGGGAATTCATAAGGGGGTTGCATGCGCTGTCTGGAGTGCTTTCCACGCTGAGGGATGGGCAGCTCTGAGTGATGAGCCGGGAGGGGGTCCGTGAAGAAATACGGATGGAGCAAAGCCTGATGGGAGAGACGGGGCACAACGAGTGTCAATGGAGTTGCACCACTAAATGAATCTTTACAGAACTTCAAATGTGCACCTGTCTAGCACTGATCCTCTGTTTGGAGGGATAGACAAGGAACTTCTTCAGAAGGTCCACAGCTTGTGGTGACGTGTCAGGCACGATCTCCTCCAACGGAATGGGGGGGTTTTCTTTAAAAGTGATTTTATTGTAGTCTGGTAGTTCTGTTATTTCCTAGATTAGATCGACAAGACATAGGCAAAACAATGAGCCCACAGTTCACCCATTGTGTGTCAAGTTGTTCTAAACTGTAATGATGAACAGGAATAGTGAATGCAAATGAGAGCTCACTGGCCAAACTTTCTGGTTGGGAGTTCCCAGCACTCGTAAGACACAGCACAACTGCTCAATGTCATTCTCTCCAGGGAAAAGTGGAGAGTTATTCAACAGCTCCCCGAAAATGCAGCCCACTGCCCTGAAACAAGCCAGAAGGGACACAAGACACACCAGCTGAGCGATGAATGAGCACTACAGCCATCTAGTGGACACTCGAGGAAAGAGACAGTTAAGTACGGATTCAAATATTGGCTTTAAATTTAAAAAATCTGAAAATGAAATCTGACATTTAGTCACGTTTTAGTTTGAGTTCATTATTTTGGTGTAACTCTCACCTCATTAAATTTAATAACAAAGACACAAATGTAAACTATACATTTTACATCTACAGATTTAAGAATTGCATAATTCGTTGGATATTTTAAAAGTAATTATAATTATTTATCAATGGATAGAAACAGATATAAATGTAAAAAAGAATAAAAATGCTGATGCATTTTAGCTTCCTTATCAGTTGCATTTCACTCAAGAATATTTTGCTTAAATATAGGATGCTTCCTATATTCCACAATTTCTTACCAGAGATCAACTCCTTCATCATATTTCCGGGCACCATACAAAAGTTCAGGTGCTCTGTACCATCTGAAACACAGCACATTCAATCTTTTTAGCCATTTAATCTATGCTTTAGCTGAAGCGCACCACTAGGACCAGTGTAGCTCAATGCTGGCTTGACCGAAGCTTTAAGTAAACTATCACCTGGTGGCCACCTGGTGACTGTACAGACGATCTCCTTCATTGGAAAAGAGCCGGGCCAGCCCGAAGTCAGCGATCTTTAGGTGACCCGTCGAGCTGATCAGAAGGTTTGCAGGCTTTAGGTCCTTCACACAAAAACATGTAAGCACATTAATAGGATAGATCACAGTGAATGACAAATGTAGTGACATGAGGAACACAGTCTCACCCGGTGCATGATGGAGTTCTCGTGGCAGAAAGCCACTCCTTTCATCAGCATCATCATGTAACCTTTGACCTGGGATGCGGTGAGAGGACGCTGGGAGTTCCTAATGACTTCTGACAGATCGGACAACATGTACTCGAACACCAGCACAAAGCCTGTGCCATGGGGGAAGACGTCCTTCAGCTTCACCACCTATAAAGATGATCGAAACACAACTAAAAATACATCTAGATCAAATGAGGAAAATAGAAATAATAGAAATAATAAGGATTCCAGGTTATCCAAATCAATATATCGCATCAAAGCCACGTTTCTCATAATTTCTGCCACATGAAAAAAAAAAAAAAACTTGCTTTGGTAAATCATAATGATTTCATAAATCATAATTATGACTAATGTTCTGACTTTTTGTCATAATTTTGACATATGTCATAACTTTGAATTCAAACTCATAAATGACAGTCATGATTTAGACTTCTCATGATTTTCTTCGTCTCATAAATGATTTAATATGTCATAATATCATCCTTTCATCTCATAATTTTGACTTTCTTCTCATAAATAATTTTTAATATGTTAAATGTTTTATTTCATATAAATTATTTAGTATGTCAATTTTGCCTTTTTATCATCATCAGTGTTGCTGTAGCTAAATTGGTAGAGCAGTGTGCTATCAAGTGTAAGGTTGGGGGTTCGATTCCTCGGGAACACATGATAATTGGTAAAAATTGATAGCCTGAATGTAAGTACTGTAAGTCGCTTTAAAGCGTCTGCCAAATGCATAAATTTAATTTTTGCCATGGGTTTGAAAGTCATTATTAAGACTTCTCATCTCATAAATATGACTTGTCATCACATATTTCTGCCTTGACTTAACATTACTAATGTCATAACTTAAATTTTTCATCTCAGAATTATGACTTTTTATGTCATCATTTCTACTTTTCATCTCTTAATTTTGCCTTTTTATGTCGTAATTTCCATTTCCCATTTTTAACTTTTTCTCATAATTATTGGTTTCCTTTCTTTATCAAATAATCTTGCCTTTACATCATATTTTTGATTTAGTATTTCCTAACTTTTTATTTTATTTTATGTGGCGTAGATGGGCTTCCACATTAATATTCATGAGTTAGTTGTAAGTTAAAAGCAGAAGAGATGCATCTTTACTACACAAGTCTTTAGGGAACAGTTTCTCTCACATGTTGGTTGTCCTCGATCTCTTGCAGGGCTTTGATTTCTCGAAGGGCCTGGTTCGGGATACCATCTTCAAGTCTTCTCAGAGCTACTTTTTTCAAAGCCACCGTCTCTCCTGTCTGAACAGAAACAGGTCTTCAGCTTTTGTAAACTATTGTCATATAGACAGGGTCAATAGAAGATATCCCGATAACAGTCCAATGTTACCTCGATGTGTTTGGCTTTGAACACAATTCCGTGAGCTCCTTCTCCAATCCTTCCCAGAATACTGTACTGATCCATTACACTAATACTACACAGCTAGCGGAGCAGAAATGTCTTTGTTTCCCACTCACGCTCTGGCAAGTGTTCAGAAAAGTAACAGTGCAAAACAAAACAAAACATTAAAATAAAAATGAAGGAAAACAATCGCTAGCAGGACGATAGTCTCGAAGAGATCATCTCCGCTGCAGCGAGCGAATAGCAATTGCCATGGAGACCGTTTCTGTACGGCAAGCGAATGAAGACAAAAGTCTTTTTAAAACAACCACGTACTGATTTATTCTAGTCAACCATATAAATATTTTCTAACAAATATGGAAAGATAATTTTACCTAATAGTTTAATTATCAATATAATTTTAGTTTATTTCGCCCAATGGCTCTAGTATAAACAAAGATCTGTCAGGTGGAAACTGTTCCTTTTCTCAGCGCTGTATTGAACGGACCAATCATAATTGACTGCGCTTTGACGCTTTTATCCAAAGCGACTTACATTGCATTCAGGCTAACAATTTTCTCCTAGCCTGGTCCCTGGGATTCGAACCCTCAACCTTACGCTTGCTAACGCAATGGACTACTACAGGAACACTATACACACACACACACACACTCTCTCTCTCATTTAGGCTACAGCGATTGGTGAGCTACATTTATGTTAGATACCAGGGTAAATTTGTCCCTAGGTTTATGGGTAATGTTATCAACCCACGAGTAGAAGCATGTTATCCTGGATATCCTATAACTTAATGGAAAGCTTTTTCCCCATATACATAAGTACATTCGTCATAGACACACACATACATGTGTTAACCGTTTTCTAAATCCATGCTGTACACTTACGAGACAAACAGACTTAACCCTACATGTTAAACATGTAAAGTTTTACCTACATTTGAGGGCAAATAAGATACATTTTCGACTCACTTGTAGGATTTAAAGAAAATATTCATGTTAGGATCCCAAAGCCATGTCTTTTCTTTTTCCTGATACAAATAATCAAAAAGACAAGAGCATCAGCAACACAAATGACAAAAACAAAACAAGACAAATGAACAGAGACAGAATTCCATTACTTTTATATGTCAAGACACAAAAGCAATCAATAGATGACAACATGTAAAAACATTTTGTTACAGATAATTATATAAAAAAGGCAAAGAGTTTTTCGTTTAACGTCTTGCTACGTGAAATAACTAATTTACAACAGAGTTCAAACTCTGGCTAAGCCAACAATCCATCTGCAACGTCTTCCAACAGCTAGAAACAGGAACAAACTGCTTCTCACTTCCATTCAAAGAAAGATATACTCATCAAAACCTCTACTTAATTTCCACCAATTTAGCATTTACACAGGCCTGCATCCCAAAATAAGTCCAAGCGGTCTGAAGCAGAGAATGAAAATGGTTCAAACTTTTGCTGCACAGCTTGAGAAGAATCCCAATTCGTATCTACCAACTCACAAAACCAAGCGTATAAAAGTAAAAAGAACTATAGACTAATGACATGGGGGAAATAAAAATAAAAGCATCTTTTTTTTTCTGTAGTATGCTTCTATAAATGCCAAAAAAATAAAAAGCTGGATGAGGAAATAAAAAAGAAAAAGTGGAGAAACCTCAAAAGAGGGTCGGTCATTGATCAGAACAAATACATACAATTTACACTACAGTTCCCAAAATAAAGGTCAAATCATTCATGTACACGGGAAACACTGTGGCATGAGTCTACAGGGATGAGGAGAGGTGTGATGTTTAAAACTGCGCCATGAAGCACAAATACATGACAAGGAAAGACCTTTTCTTATTAAAAAAAAATTAATAATAATAATAATCATTACAAAAATAAACCACACACAAATAACTCCTGTATCACCATTTACTATTTTTTGGATTTTTTTTCCCCTCTCTCTCTCTCTATACAAGATCTAGTTGACGCAATGCAAAAGTAATATGCTTTTTTTATTCATATACATGGATTGAAGTCCTTTTTGTCTTCAGCGTTGCGGTCCACAAATTGTCCCTTACAGCAAATGTATGAACACACAGTGATGCAAAACAGGCTACCGAACTGGAAGTGAATGAATAATTACAGGTTCTCTGAATGAACAGAGTCTTTTCCCTCAGAAGCATCAAGTGCTGTTCGTTTTCATTTGATTTCAATGCATTTCCCTGCTTCGTTTCGCTGTCCACATTCCCTCCTCTGTATCTCCTTTCAGCGCGTGGTTGAAATATAGACTTGGCCAAATAATAAAAACATCAAACTGACAAGAGAGCAAAGTTATTTTTCTGTTATCTATTGCTTGTATTGAAATAAGCTTAAGGGAGGAAAACAAGAACAAGTATCTGATAACAGTTATGACTAGACTGAACGCTGCTGGAATATCTTTACACAGAATTGAAAGGAAAAGCAAATGCATGTGCTTCTGAGGAGGAACATTTAGGGGTTTTTAAAAAAATACAGTTGGTAATAAGGCGTCCATGGCACCAAAATGTCCAGTGATGGGAGCGGATTTTTTTTTTGTACGTTTTTCTATTTTTGACTGCAGTTTCCTTCCATTTTGTTTCATATGATGGAAAGGGGTAATAAGTGGAAGCAGGAAGGTCTTTCAGCAGGATTTGGAGTTCAGTCATGGTTCAGCTCATAAACAGGGTGGGGTCAGGGGTCATGTGAGCTCACTGGTCAGATCTGGCCTTCTTTTGACCAGTGCCTTTCCTAAAAGGGCAAAGTAATGTCCAGTTTCAGTAAAACACTTTAGGTTTGGTCTACAGGTCTGCATTATTCATTTTGAAAGGTATAAAGGCAACATATACTCACAAATCAGGGGACGCGACCGGCCTTTTTGCTGCAGGTTTGGCCGCAGAGCCATCTTTACTGGTTTCTACAAACATAAAATAATAATAATAATAATAATTAATAATACAATTTCATTCCACAGCATAAAGGTGTTCAAATTAGAGGTCGACTGATATATCGGTCGGCCAATATATCGGGCCGATATTAGTCATTTTTTATATATATTGGCATCGGCTGATTAGTAGCGCCAATTTAAAGTCAGGCACGTCGGCGAGCAGCCCCGTGTTATTGGTGCGGTGGAAAGTGCTGCTGCCGCATGTGAAGGACCACAAGTTCCGTTTGAATTAGATTTTTCTCGAAAGTGACAGCCCTAATATATATACACACACACAAATATATATATATATATAAACAAAATGGCCTCACCTTGTAACCACCTGACTTGTGTTGCGGGACCGTAGCCCTTCTCATTGCGTGCGGCGATGCGGAAGATGATGGCAGGTTTGGTGGTGTAGTCAATATGGGCATTAGAGAGACTAGATGACTGCACTAGACAGGATGGGCTGGGCCCACAGTACACCCGCATGAAGGCAAGCTGAGCCGGCGCGGACGCTTTAGCCTCGACTGTTTGTGAGCTCTGGATGGCCAGATAAACTGAATACTCAATGATCTTCCCTGACGTCACTGAAGGAGGCTCCCAGGTCAGGTGAGCACCATCGGTGCTCTAACGGGAGAAGAAAAACTATTTTAGTAACCAAAATTAACCCAACACGTAGACCTAACACAAGCCATTTGCATTGCCCAACCTTGCTGATTTTGATGGCACAAGGTGCTCCAGGGAAGCCAGGTAAGCAGGTCTTAAACGCAGAGACCTCAGAGAACGTCCCTCGGCCACATGCGTTAATACCGGCCACGCGAAACTTATATGCAGTGCCTGGAGAAAGCTCAATCTTCTTCATTCGGCTGTAGTCTGGGATTGCGCCAGAATCATCCTGCATTGTCACAATAAAAATGATGATTATTGGTCTACTGATACAAATTTTCTCTCTCTATATACATGTATTTATTTTTAAATGCAGATGCTGACTAGGATTTTTTTTTTATCTCATGCCAATACCTTAAGAGTGCATGGTGACCAATAGACCCCATTTAAATATAATATGAAGTAATATAAAAAAACTGAAGTAATCAGAAAATTTAAAAGGAAAAGTTTTGCATTTAGATGGAAAGTTTATAATTGTGTAATTACTCCTATTATATTATTGTTCATAAATAAGTTGTAACCAGTAAAATCTGTTGTGTTTGAGCACACTGGGAATATTTTTCTCAAAAAAAGACCATGTTGCATTAATTTTACATACAGTACACAGTGATTATGACATGAGTAACAGTTTATTAGGTGTTTAAAATATTCAAAAACATGACAAAATATATCTGTCGATTTTTATTAGTCCTAAATATCACTTCCTATTCCAAAAGACATTTTACTTGAATTGCAGCAAAATACACAAACAACAACATTATCATTACTTACATCAGTAGCCGCTGAATCGTCTGCTGGCACATAATAGTGTGTGACAACCATGTTTGTGACCTTAACAATTCCAACGTCAAACCACTGATTCTCTTTCTTCACTGGTGGCTTTACAACGGCTGGAGGAGCTTCTTGCTTCTATGGCACAGAAAGATGGTTGAACAATAATTTCAAAGTTAACAACATTTGAAATGGATATCATTGCAGTAGTTCAAATCATTCACCACCAATAAACGTACCCCAGCTGCTGATTCAATCCCATTGGCTACCTCAGCTAAAGCAGTGGCCGCTTGCATCTTGGCAGGACTGGCGACCACGATTGGCTGAGATGGTGCAAAAGTACTTGATGGGGCAAGAGCTGCAGCAAAATAGAGGCATTTTTATCATGAACTAGAATTTACAAAAAGTGTTTTTTGGGAAATTTAGCACCAATGGATCCTCTGCAGTGAATGGGTGCCGTCAGAATGAGTGCCCAAACAGATAAAAACATCACAATAATCCACAAGTAATCCACACCACTCCAGACCATCAGTTAATGATTAGTGAAAAGAAAAACTTTTTTAAATTAAAATCGTCTAAAAAAGATTTTTTTAACCCTAAACTGTCATTCTTTCCAGAATATGAGTCCATAATTACATGTACATTTATTTTCCAGACGCACTAAGTCGCACTTTTTTCTTCATAGTTTGACTGGTCCTGCGACTTATAGTCAGGTGCGACTTATTTATGAAAAAAAAATTGACATGAACCAAGAGAAATGAACCAATAGAAAACATTAACATCTCCAGCCATGAGAGGGCGCTCTATGCTGCTCAGTGCTTCTGTAGTCTACACTTGATATCATAGAGCGACCTCTTGTGGCTGGAGACGGTAATGTTTTCTATTGGTTCTTGGTTCTAAATAAATGCGACTTATAGTCCAGTGCGACTTATATATGTTTTTTTCCTCATCATGACGTATTTTTGGACTTATGCGACTTATACTCAGGTGCGACTTATAGTCCAAAAAATACAGTAGCTGATGCTTTTATCCAAAGCGACTTACAATTGCTATATATGTCAGAGGTCGCACACCTCTGGAGCAACTAGGGGTTAAGTGTCTTGCTCAGGTACACATTGGTGTCTCACAGTGGATTCGAACCCGGGTCTCTCACACCAAAAGCATGTGTCTTATCCACTGCGCCAACACCATCCCCCATAATAACAACACTTCCTCCTTTAAAATCCATACCCTGTTGTTCTCTTGAACTGTTTTGAGACCGTTCACTTGTAAAAGGTGCTTGATTTGTACATGTTCCTCACCTAATGCAGTCGAGACGACTTTTTCACTGGAAAAAAACAATATGACTCGTGTTTTAGTGTACTCTAGCCTGATAAGTTCAGTTTTTGACATTTTGATGGATTTGTATCGTACAAAGATGTAGCTTTTCACTTCACAAGATGTTAATTTTAATTAATGGACTGGGGTGGTGTGGATTACTGTGATGTTTTTATCAGTTGTTTTTGTCACGGCACCCATTCACTGCAGTGGATCAATTTACAAGCAAGTCATGTAATCCTACATTTCTCCAAAACTGTTCTGATTTTGAAACAAACTCATTTACAACTTGGATGGCCTGCAGGTGCGTTAACTTTCAGCAAATTTTCATTTTTGTGAAATGGGACTATATTGTGTCACCACTCATTTTTGTTTGCACCATTAAAAACAAACATCTCTTACTCTCTGCAGAAGTACGTGGAAGAAGACGGGCCACGGCTCCCACCTCGTGGCCATTGCTCTCAGATGCTGGGTCGTTGAGGCTGTCTGCTGGTGCCAAGGCTTCAGTGGGCAGAGCAGCTGCGGCTGCTGCAGCACTTAACTGTTGGGCTGCGGCCGCCTGCGCCTGTGCCTGCGCCTCCTGGAGCTGCTGCTGCTGCTGAACCAAAGCAGCAAGCTCCTGCTGGGTCAAAACTATAGGAATGGTGGTGGATTGCTGCCCGTCCTGACCTGCGTCCCCCTCACCTGAGACAGGAAGTTAAGTCAAGCTGAGAAGTCAAACTCTACTGTATACATCATAATGCATGTGACAGTCTCTAGTACACTTACTGAGCACAGCCTGCTGAGCCGCCTGTAGGACAGCCTGTATGGCGAGGGCCTGCGCTTCTTCTGTAGCCGCAGCCTGTGCTGCAGCCTCGGCCGCTGCCGTCACAGCCAGCTCCTCTGGAGTCAGTCCAGTCACCATGAGAGTGGTTTGCTGTCCTTCTGCAGACATCAGCTCCTGGGGCAAAGCGAGGGCTTCTGAGTCCTGAGCTGCGAGACTCATTGCTTCTGCGCCCTCCACACCGGCCTCCATCTGCTGTATGGAGTTAACAAGGAATTGTTTCAGGGATTGAATTTAGCACCCGCCACCAGCCAAATGCCGATGATTTTGTGTTGTGGCTGGTAAACTCGTTTCACCTACTGGCCACCGTGGCGGGTAAATAAATATAGCATAATGTTTCACCTGGCCGGTGGACAAAAAAAAGATAATTTCCATCCCTGATTGTTTATTTGCACAATTAAACGAATACTATAGGTTCACACAAAAAAAGTTTGAGGTAGGGCTTGGTGATTAAACATTAACCATTATTGTGGGAAGTGGGATATTCATATCAAATTTGATTACAATATCACTCATTAGAACATGCAGAAACTATTTTTCTATATGAAAATAATTTTTCTATTAAGATATCAATCAAGAAATAATTATCAATATGGACCGATATGAAAAAAAGTTTTGATTTTGTTTTTGGCAGTATTGGCTAGGCCTAGTTTAAAGGTAAGATTTATTTATTCATTAAGAAATAATGCTTTTATTCAGCAAGGAGGCATTAAAAAATGTGATCAAAAAGTGACTTTCGTAGTGTTAAAAAATAATGCTGTTCTTTTGAACTTTCTATTTATCAAAAAACCGTGAAAGATAATGCACTACTGTTTCCACAAAAATATTATATATATATATTATGTAACTCCATTAACTACACTAATAATATATGTTTATTGAGCAGCAAATCAGCATATTAAAATCAGCAAATCACCCTCCTGGTGGAATGACCTGCCCAACTCAGTCCTTATCCATCTTCAAGAAACAATTAACAATGCATCTCTGCCATCATCATTTGACCCTCTAAATCTGGCTGAACTCTTTTAATAACAGATGAACTTCATTGAACTGAAGTCACTTGAGCTTAATGATGACATTTTTATCTTCTGTTGAATTTGTCTCATCTTTGATTCTGTTATTTACCCGTTTATTACTGTGAAGCAGCTTCAAAACATTGCACTAAATAAAGCTGAGTTCAAAGTTTCTTCCTCACCTCAGCCTGATCCTCTTGACTTGGCTGAGCTTCCATGGTGACATGAACCTGAAGCACGGTGCCCTCCTCTCCCCCTGCACTTTCATCTATGGCCACGACCCTGACCGCTCTCTCTTCACCCAGCTCTCCCTGACACTCAGTCTGCATAGGCTCTTCTCCCGCTGCTACAGCCTCAGTGCTGGTCTGCTCCATGGCCTCCGCCTCGCCCGGAGCCTCAGCCACTACCGCAGATCCAGCCATAGACGAAATCTCCTACATTGTGGAGAAAACACAAACAGATCGTGAGGAAGATGACAAAACATGTAAATGTGGATTATTTATTTGCATGTCTAAGAACAGAATTCAGGCAATTTGCAAGACTAAGAAAGTGGCTTGCACTACAGCTTATTCTGGTTCAGATGTATCCAATTAGACAGGAAATGACTGGGTGCATGAAAAATGACTTTACTAGTAACTTTAAGAGCAAAGTAGAATAAACCGGTATGTTCAATCATCACTTTAGAGGTGTGTTCGTACCGGTACTGATGGTCCAGGAGTGGGCGTGGCCTGTGTTACTGTGGTGATGGCTCTGTTTTGTGTTGTGGGATTGGCTGGTTCTGTAGATGATGTGGGTTCTGAGCTGGTGCCACTGTCACTCTGTCCATCACCGGCCTGCTGGGCTAATGGGACAAACACAGATGAGCTTGATTACTAGGGATGTACTGACACTGAACAGAAAAGTTCAGTTGATAACTGACAGCTAATAATAATTGTTAAGCAGTTGACATGATGACCAACATTACAAATCTGTGCAGTTCTGCATATTTTCTTTTTTTTGTAAATGTCCACGCTGGAGTGTGATTCTAAGTAAAATAGGCATCAAGACATTTTAATTTACAGTAGAACAGATGGATAACCTATTTAATTTTTCAGAGAGGGTGCAAATAGGGGTGTAATTTAGCCCTGGTATGAACAGCTTGAAATGTCAGGCTAATCAGATCAAACCTGTTTGGGGGGTTCAAACAAATAAAAAACACAATAAAATAATAATAATTATTATTATTATACATCTTTGGTTACATATACTTTATACACATACGTGACTAAATAGTATAAAACATTAATTTTAATCACGATTAAATCGCATGATTGTCTGTGATTAATCGCACTGTTACACACAAAACTAATAATGCATTCAAAAGTAGTGTATTGTGCACTTTTTTCATTTAAAAGTACTGGTATATGAACAAAAGTGCAATAACATTTGGGGCCCATTCTTCGCACGTCGCTGACTCAGTTAGCTGGATTTGATTGTTGACGATTTGTAATGATCTTGGATTATTTGGTTCTTCGAAGCTATTCTGGACTTGCTGTCTTAGCAACAGGTCCATAAATATAAACCTGCTCGGGAGACTGCATATTTTTAAGCAGAATTGATACTTAAAGTCTTTAATACTATAGACCCAGCCAGTTTTACTCACTGAAAGATTTATTCGTCAAAATTATTACTTCATTATTGTATTTGAGTCTTACATGCTATACAGATAAATGTAGAGTCGTGCATTAATTTGAGTGATAACGGCTATTATGGGAGTGGCTTGATGGAGCGTAGAAGATGCAGATAACATGATCTTGACCCTTAAGAAACTTTAATCAATGCGGTCACAACTAATCTGTTCAAATATAAAATTAAATGAATTGCTAATTACTACATTGAAATAAAAATTTAAAGCCTGTACAAATATTAGAAATTGTGAATATAAATAATTAGGAATAGTGTAAAAAAAATACTGAAAAAATAAAAACAGTGCACATTTAATTTATAGCGCGATGATATTATCTTGGATGTGAAATTTCATCTCTGATGTAATAAACGATATACGAAGAACGGGACCTTGGTTTGAAAACACTTTAAACAAATAAGGTGCTTTTTTACAGCAGTGTTCCTTTTACATAGTAGCAGTTAAAATATGTATTGTAAATATCAAATTATAACATTAATGTAATTAAATTAAATATAAAACAAGCTATATGCCACTGCCAGGACATTAATGTTTTTATAGGAAATATTTAATAGTTTGTTATAGAAAAAAAAAAGTTGTGCTCCGAGTCCAGAGCCCTTGATCATAACATTCCGGCATCTTCAGAGTAATATATACTCCATATATACTCTAATATTGTGAATGTTGATACTAAGCCTAAATAATTTGATCAGGAGCATCCCCTCCTGTGACCCATGGTTTGTCTGTATGTTTATTCAGAGCAAATTAATGTTCGGATAAATAATGGCTGTCGGTCAGGAAAATTAACCAAAATGAGCATCCCTACTTTACACGCAAATAATGTTCAGGTGTTGTAGAGATAAATACCTGTTTCTTCTCCAGTTTCTAAGCTACTGGTAGCTGTGGTGGCTGTGTTGGTGGTGCCAGTCTCATGGGTTTCACAGGGCGGATTGGAACACACCCTCTGCACAGTGCCATTCTGTTCAGCACCAATAGAAGATGAGGCCTGGGTTGATGTGTTTGTGGTGCCCGTTTCATGGGTTTCACATGGTGGATTGGAACACACCCTCTGCACAGTGCCATTCTGTCCAGAACTAATAGAAGACGAGGCCTGAGTTGACGTGTTGGTTGTGCCCGTTTCATGGGTTTCACATGGTGGATTGGAACACACGTTCTGAACAGTGTTGTTCTGTGCAGAACCAATAGAAGATGAGGCCTGGGTTGATGTGTTTGTGGTGCCGGTCTCATGGGTTTCACAGGGCGGATTGGAACACACGCTCTGAACTGTGTCATTTGGTCCAGCACCAATAGAAGAAGAGGCCTGGGTTGACGTGTTTGTGGTGCCGGTCTCATGGGTTTCACATGGTGGATTGGAACACACGCTCTGAACAACGTTGGTTTGCCCACTATCCATACTGGAGCTTGACTGCGTAGCCGTATTGGTCGTGCCAGTCTCGTGTGATTCACAGGGAGAATTTGAGCAGACGTTCTGGTCACCACCGGACACCTCCAAAGTGTTTGTGGTGCTCGTCTCACTTGTTTCACTGGGAGGGCTGGAGGAAATCGGTATCAGCGTAGAGGAGATGGACGCTTGGCTTTTGTTGGAGCTCTGCACTGTTCCCGTCTGGTCTGAGCCCATGTTGGAGCGGGCAGTAGTGGAGGTGTTGGTGGTACCTGTGCGGAGATTCTTCGGCCGCATGCTGCTTGATCCAGCACTGCTTTCTGAGACAGGTGTTTCTGCTTCAGAACCAGAAGATGTAGCTTCCGAAGATGATGTCTTGCTGTTCACAGTTTCCATCTCTTTAGATCCCATGTTGCAGCTGGCAGTGGTGGCTGTGTTGGTGGTGCCCGTATCATGGGTCTCTGAGGGTGGGTTGGTGCAGACCTGCTGTGACGTGCCCATGTTCACAGAGGCTGTGGTTGCAGTGTTGGTGGTGCCTGTCACGTGCATCTCACAGGGAGGGTTTGAACAATTCTGTTCGGTACCCATTTTGGCAGAAGCGGTTGTAGCCGTATTGGTTGTTCCAGTCTCATGGGTCTCACAGGGAGGGTTGGAACAAGTCTGTTCGGTACCCATTTTGGCAGAAGCCGTTGTAGCTGTGTTAGTCGTTCCAGTCTCATGGGTCTCACATGGAGGGTTAGAACAGACCAGCGTCACAGTGGTAGCACCATCGCCAGCACCATCACCAGCATCAGCACCGGTGGTGGAGGGCTGCTCTGAGGTGGGAGAGGCCAGGATGGAGACAGGAAGATCCTGTGCAGGCTGAGCCTCAGCACCACTTGGAGTCGTGATCAGGGTTACTTGAGTAGGTTGGGTTGCCGACTAAGAGGGAAAAAAAACATTAGGAATTTATTTTTAATTGTGCATACCGAAAGGAATGAACAAATAATTGTAATCAATATAATGATTTATTTTAAGTAATATTGAAAATATTACTACTTATGTTCATTTACACAAATTTAAAACATACATAAATTATAAACATAGATAATAAATTATAATTACTTATAATTATGAAATTCTATTAAAATGTAAAGATATTACAATAATTTTCAGCATCATTACTCCAGCCTTCAGTGACACGATTCTTTATAAATCATTCTAATATGCTGATTTGCGGTTTAAGAAACATTGCAAATGATTATCATTGTTGAAAATAGTTGTGCTGCTTAATATTTTTGTGAAAAAACGAATTCTTTGATGAATAGAAAGTTCAAAAGAACATTTAAAATAGAAATATTCTGCAACATTATAAATGGCTGAATGATAGTATTAATTTCTTTTAAAATAAAGACAGAGAAGTGACTCACTTGTATTGTAGCGGTGGCAAGGTTGGTCTGTGCAGCAGATACAGTGATAGCTGTGGGATTGACCACCTGGCTGGACAATGTGGCAATGGAACCAAGTGTGGTGACTGGAGTCACCAGGCTGGCATTAGCGCTTGCCACATTGGCCCCTGCAACGCTACTCGATACAGTTCCAGTTACTGTACCCAGAGTTGTGACTCCTAAATACAGAGAGGGCATTATTAACAATATCAAGAAAAAATAGTATTATAAAACTACACTACAGAGTATACAATCTGAATATTCATACCCGTGGTGCCCTTGACAACCAGTGTGGTAACAGTTGGTTTTCCAGCAGAGACAGTGCCTGGTGAAACCAGACGCACTCCACCCATAGGCACAGTGCGCAGGATAGTGCCTGGCTGTCCGGGCGCCCCCTTCAGGACCACCTGAGAGCGAATGAAATATATTCAAGAACCACTTAAAACACTAAATCAAAACTAGATGAGCTTAAAACGCAATGCATGTTTATGCTGTGACTGTGGTTTCAGAGTTCAACTAGGCCTCACCTGTGTGACCCCTTGTTGTCCTGCACCTGTCAGCTTTGGCACAGCAGTTATGATTTTCCCCGGAGCACCTGTGCCAGGGGTAACAACCTTAGTGGTGATAATTGTGATGGGGGACTTGACACCAGGACTGCTAGTAAGACCTAGTAAGGAGACAGGAAATAACATCAGAAATCATGTAAGCTTGCAGCAATGCATATAAAAAAAACTGATCTGTTTTTTAGATATAAACAAGGTTGTGCGGCTTAACTCGAGTGCAAGAGTGAGATACAATTTAACTAAAATTGCAATTACAAATGAGATGAACAGTCAATTGTTAGATGGACCTGTTGCTCCTTGTTGGATAGCAGACATGGGAATGGTTTTAATAATGGTGGTTCCTGGTTTGTTGGTGGTAGTTGGAGAGACTGTGCTGTATCCCAGGATAGTGGGTTTGGTGCCAGTCCCTCCTGCCTGCGTAGTTGTAATGATTGTGGTTGTCTTGCCATCGGCAGATGTGACCAGTTTCAGGATGGTACCAGCAGGCAGAGGAGTCTTTGTCTAAGAAGAAAAAAAAAAGAACAAAATCAACATAAGCTACTGATAAGGGAAATTCACAATTATTATTTCTGAACAGCAAATCAGAATGGTGAAATGTGACACTGAAGGGTGGAACAATGGCTGCTGAAAATTCGGCTTGGCCATTTCAGAAATAAATTAAAACAAGTACAAGCGCAAATGACAATAAGCTACTTACTTATTATAGGCAATTCACAATAGAATGCATATTGACCCCTTAGCAATCCTGTAAAATTTACCTAAAACACCTAAAAAGGCATACCCAAAGTAAATCGCATGCTGTTCTTAAACCATTTGGAGTATATGCATGGTTTTGGTCTGTTTTGAAAGGTGACACTCTGACATTTGTTCCTAAACAGAACAAACCTCAGAATCACTGCAAGTCTTACTGGTATTGAGTAATAGAACTTTGAACACACTGAAAAAGGAAGGAAACATTCCGCCTACTTTTCTGTAATCAGATGCCTGCAGATGATTATAGCTGGGAGCTATTAGCTGGAAAACACAATGGGATCACAGCATGAAGCCTTGTTGGCGGTCTGACAAAGACACCTATTGTACCTGCTGTGCTGATTGTATTTTAAAACGGTATGCATCATTCGAATCACAATAATGTCAGCTGTCCAAAGATATGTGCCATGTTTTTTTTTTCTTCTTTTTTTTTTTTTTTTGAGTTATATTGGTTCCTTGCTACTGTCGACTTCAGCTTGCCTAGTTGGGGACACCTTATTTCTGGCAATATTGTCCACTTGATAGCAACGATACTATTTGAACTGAACTAATCTGAGCTGGATGATGACATCACTAAATCAACGATGAACTGACTTTAACTAGAAAACTGAGTGTTTTCTATCGTCCTCTTGAATTATCGACACACTATTTTAATACTGTAAAGCTGCTTTGACACAATCTGTATCGTATAAAGTGCTATATAACGAAAGGTGACTTGACTATGTGACGAAGTTAACCCTCAAAAACATGCAGTGTACCGCGGGCGTTACAGAGGAATGCTAACCAGTTTTAAGAATACAGAAGATTTGGTAAGAAAAGGACATGCTTAAAATGAGCAGCAATACTGACTTGTATTAGAGTAACAGGACTGCTTCCAGCCTGCCCGGTGACTGCCGACGTTTGTACTGGTTTGGTCTGGACAACAGACATCATCTTCCCAAGGCTGGAGAGCTGAGAACAGTTCAGGTTAAGTCAAATGCTACAGAAAGACAGGCTCTACTGATAAAAATAAAAATTGCAAACCAACATGAGAGAAGTCATAATGAATCATTAAATGTATTCCTTTTGGATTAGTCACCTCATTGGTGCACTTAATATAGATAGGTCACAGTAGAACAAAGAAGAAGCTTTAAAGATTATTTCATGTCACTTAACTAATTTTAAGTCCGAACAATCTGTTATTGTTTTTTTTCCCTTACCAGAGGACCACTGCCACCCATTGTAATTGGACTCTTGACAAGGGTTATAGTTTTGGTGACTCCTCCGACCATGGTGGTGACGACCTGAGCCTGCTGGGCTACGGTTACGGTGCCTGATTTGTGCACAGTGATGATGGGCCGAGTCGGCGTGTTAGGAGTAGAGATGGAGGAAGTGCCGACCTGAGCCGCAGCTGTTTTCAGCATTCGGGTCGCAGGATTAGTAACCTGGAATAGAAGTAGGAACAAAGACATTAAATCACAAACAGCTACAGGACAGGAAGTGGATAACATGGTTAATTTAAGTCCAGAAGGATGTGAGAAAGGGAAGTTGATGAGACATTCTGTTGTATTATTTTAGAACACATTTTATCGAAGACATTTTATCCAAAATACTTTTTGTTTACCTACAGTACATCTCAATTTATTGATAATAATCCACTTCCGGCATGTAAAAGATGCCAGTAACTCCTTACAATAAGGTTCCATTAGTTAATGTATTAACTTTTATAAGCAAACAATGAAAAATACATAAACCGTATTTATTAATTTTCGTTAATGTTAGTTAATGAAAATACAGCCATTCACCGTTAGTTCATGTTAATTCACAGTGCATGAACTAATTTTAACAAGCACGACTTTTGATTTTAATAATGCACAAGTAAATATTGAAATTAACATTAACTAAGATTAATAAAATGCTGTAGAAGTATTTTTCATGCTTAAATCATGTACATTATAGTAGTTAACTAACGTTAATTAACCCTTAAGACCTATTCTAGCAGTTAGCATCAAGTGCCATATATCATTATAAACAGGAGAATTTACAGTTTAAGTTTAACTAATGAAATTAAAGTCTCAATTTTACTTTCGTTTTCTCAAAGAAAAATTACAGAATTTTAAGAAAGATGCAAGCAACAGTTGGGTGTTTTTTGCTGTGTGTACTCAAACAG
The DNA here is from genome assembly GCF_023724105.1 of Carassius gibelio. Taxonomy (NCBI): domain Eukaryota; kingdom Metazoa; phylum Chordata; class Actinopteri; order Cypriniformes; family Cyprinidae; genus Carassius; species Carassius gibelio. The sequence goes on along the minus strand of NC_068378.1, from coordinate 24,382,729 downwards.
AAACTCCTAACGTTTGGGTATTTTTCTTTAGAAAGTTGTTTCTGGGTGTTTGTGTTTGTTCATATTTCCAAAGAAATATGTTAAGTAGTAGTTCAAAAGACTACTTATTGGTTGAATATGGGACAGTTTGAACCAATCTGGGCTCGGGGGTGGGAATACGCATCAACAATCATTTCTGTTTAGCTCAGAGGAAAGAAATGCATTGGTTTCTTCTGATAAATCAATGTGGTCAAAATGTGATGACGTAATCACGTACACTACAGCGCCTCTGAGAGAAATAGGATATCTCTGCTTTATATCACTTTTTAAAGCATTCAGATTGGATTAGCGGTTCAAAAGTTATTAAACATTAAAAAACAACAGTTATTCTTAGCGGCGGGTGGCTGTCTCTGTCTTTGAGGGTTACTAAACCTTATTTTAAAGTGTTATCAAGATGCCTAATGCCTATAAGGTTCTCGGACAGAATAAGCTGGAGATCTTTGTTTAATCAAAGGTCTTGTTCTGCAAGGTAACACTTACCATTACGGGAGAAGCTACTTTGACAGTAGCTGGCAGAGTTGTGGATCCAGGAGTCAGAGCGACAGTTTTCATGATGGTGGCCCCAGCTGGAACATTTAGCACAGTGGTCGCGGGAGAGGGTGGGATCTTCTGTGTGGCAGCTGCAGCTGCAGCCAAAGCAGCCATGCCACTCATCTGAGGGCTGCTGCCAATTGGCTAGACACCAAAACAGTGTTCCAAATGGTTTAAATGGAAATTCAACATGGGAAACTAACATTTGAGACAGGGCTGAATCCAGGTTTGTGGAGCTTGTTTGTAGGCCTGCACAATTTGGCCAAAATAAATGTGTGGCTTTGTATCATTATAACAACAACAATAATAATTGTAATCGTTTATTAATAAATAATAAAATGTAGTATATAGTCAAATAAAATAAAAAATGCATTTAAAATAAAAAAATGCTATTATTATTAGTAACAATAAATATTTTTATTAAGAATTGTTTTTATATTTAAAAAATATGAATATATATTTACTTAAAATGTAATTTACTACTACAATAAACATTATTATTACAAAAATAAAAAAATATATATTGAATATTACTAAAATGACAACATTAAAAATTAATTTCCTAATTTTAACACTGGATCATGAGATTGCATGTGTGTAAAAGAACATTACTGCACTTCACTCTAAAACCAGCAGTGCATATATATATATATATATATATATATATATATATATATATATATATATATATATATATATATATATATATATATATATATATATATATATATATATAAAATTTAAAAATAAATAATAATAATAATAATAATAATAGCAGACTTTTATTGTGTTTATCACAATAAACCAAATCGCATTTTCACTTTGATTTAAAGTAATTGTCCAGCTCTAATTTAAGATTTACACTGATTATCTACATACCGTCCCCTGGGTACTCTGTGCAGGGACAACCATGCGGACACCTGCAGGAAGTGATGTAACTGTGACTGGGGATTTCCCTCCTGGAGTGGCCTGACGCACAGTAACGACTGATGTCCCGGGGGAAGAATGAGGCGCTGCCACTTTAAGAATAGCTGGGAATTATAAGAATATGTTGGGTTAGGTACGTCACAATTATTAATATTATTCTTTACAGAAAGTTTCACAGCAGTCTTCTGATTGCAAAAACCACAAAGTGATTTGTACCTGGTCCACGAGATGCGGCTGCAAGCGGGCTGCTTGGCATGGCGGTGGTGGGGGAAGGAACCTGTGGCACCATTGTGACCCCAGACAGGGGCAAGCTCTGAGCTGCAGGAGCAGCAGTGGCTGGTACCGGACTCTTAGGCGAGTTGACGGGTAAAGACGAGATGGGGTTGATCGTTGGTGATGTGGCAGCTGTTGCAGCAGGGATGTCGTATTTCTGCAGCTGCAGCAGGTAAGTGTCAGCAGTAGGCACCGCCCCCCAGCTCACCTCCAGAGAGTTGGTGTTGGCACGGACCAGCTGCACACGTGACGGAGGCTGAGGACGATCTGTTAGTGAAAGGCGAGATTTTAAACACTTAATACTTTGATTATGTGGAATAATTTGGTTGTTGATAATTTAGCACCATGCCAGCTACTATACCCTATTGGGCTATTTGTATTGGGTTAAGTGTATTAAAGCTTCTTCTACACTGAGGTTATCAGTTCAACTCACCAGTTTCCAAACACCACAGATCTTTGCAGCAAACTTGGTTGTTCCAGGCTTTGCGGTAGCCGTCTCTTCCACTCCAGACGTACAGCCTATTGTTTATAGCCACAGCGCAGTGTCCGGCTCTGGCCCTTGGGATATTATCCTCGAGCGTGTCCATCAAGATAGTCTCCCAAGACATTGAGTCTGAAGGAAATTAAGGTTAAGATCAGCAGTGATAAAACATATAAGCTCTGTTCTGAAACAGGCAGCATTTTAAGGGATAAGAGGCTGACCTCCTTAAAAGACCATTGGCGTCTTTGTTTAACCTACCTAGATTTAAGCAAGCCAGTGTGTTAGTGCACTTCCATTCCTTCTCGTGTGTTGCTACTTTGACATCATCCATGACCAGAGGAACCCATCCACCAAACACAAACATCCTAGGAAAACATGAGACCACAGTTAGTAAAATCCACACTAACTAGAACACTAAACATGGTGTAACACATTGTATTTTTGTGATTACTATAAAATTAAAAACTCTCAGGCTTGTTAATTTTATCCACTTCCAAAAAGGAAATATGTTTTCTTCTTTCTTTCTTTTCTTTTAAACGCCATACCAGCTTCTAAGGCTATATTCACAGCAAGAATAAAGTGCAATAAATCAAAGGAAGGCTAGAAAAGATCTTTAAAATTTATTTCCTCTAGAAATCTTGTTCGTATTCACTTGATTAAAAATGTTTTCAAAAGTATAAACGAAAAAAAAGGTTTCTAAAGAAATGTTTAAGTGGTAAACCAATTTAATGACGTATCAGACAACTGTACATTTGTGGCTACTGTGGTTTAATTATAAACGCTATCGTTAACTAATTTACCATAGTAAAATAATTTTATTTGCCTCTTTATTTTTGTATACTGTAAAAACTTAAACCACATTGAAGTATTTCACATTGAAGTTATCCAAAGGATTCATTAGTTAATCAAAAAAAGCTAATGAACATTAGATTATTAATTTATTTGAATAAAAATAATCGTTAGATTAGTCGACCATTCGAAAAAAATAATGGTTAGATTAGTCGACAGAAAAATTAATCGTTAGTTGCAGCTCTAGCTGATGCAGACACCGATATTCAATATAAACCAGATAATAGATCTAACATGCTTTTTAGCTACATTTAGGTACACTATGTACTTACCATTTAGCTAAGTGTGCTATTTATTTAAAGGTAATATGCTGCAATAATTTTAAATTTACATAATACTTACAAAATTACAAATAAAGTAATTGTTAAAAGCACATTTTTATGCAGAAAACAACTTCACAGCTCAAAACCATAGCAAGATTTGTTTAATTAAATATTTAGTAGATATTCAAAAATAAGAAATTAAGAACCCATGCTGAAGTAACTCTGAAAGTCGAATATGATTTCATGTCAACTAAATCTTCACAAAATAAGGCAGTGCTGGTTTCTTATCAGTCGTTTCCAATCTTGAAGACAGTGAAGATTTGTTTAAACAAGCTTGAAAAAGTTATAACTAACTTGTTTGTTATAGTGGTGGCAGAGTGGAGACTGCGGGGCAAAGGTGCCACACCACTTATGGCAGGTTTGTTCCAGGTTAATGTATCTACAAAACAAAGCACACGGTTAACGCATGTTATTCAATGTCATAGCATGGACATTTCTTGAACAAATATTTTAAGCCAATACTTTCTCTCACCTATGTCTAAAGTCCAGAGGTCTCCAAGACGGCAACCACTCATGCCTCCATAGATGATGAGACGAGACTTTTTGGACGTTTTCTCCGTGTAGACAACAGCAGTGTGGCTCTCCCGAGGAGGGGGAAGCACACCGTATGTAATAGGGACGTCCCAGCCTGCAATGTTAGACCCCGGGCGAAGCTCGAGAGTGTAGAGGTCATTCAGGTATCTGAGGCACAAATAAAGAAACTGTTTAACTGCGGATCTGCTGCTCAAACATTTAATAATTAGTTAGAGCAGAAACTGTATAAGGCTTTTTACCTGGGAATATTGTTTTTGGGATCCTCACTGTCATTTGCTAATCCACCAAACAAATAGCATTTGTTTCCAACCAGGGAAAAGCTGTGGCCCAGGCGAGGACATGGAGGTGGGCCATTCTTAGGGGCTTTGGGCTTCAAACGTTTCCATTCCCATCTACTGGCCTGTTTGAAGTATTTGACAGAAATTAATCGACCAATATATACGATGGGACTTATACTTTGAAAAACAACAACTTCTACTGAGCTCAACCTTAAAGCGCCCCTATTATGCCATTTTTAAAGTTCCTAATATTGATTGAGAAGTCTCCTAAAATAGAATTACATGCATGCAAGGACAAACGACACTTTTGTTTTCTCAAAATATGCATTTAATTCAAATTTTCTAATGATTCTTGAACAATCTGTATCTCTAAACCCTTCCTTTCCATGAGCTTGCTCTGCTCTGATTGGTCAGATGGCCAAGTCTGTTGTGATTGGTCTACCGCGTACAGCCAGTGTCTGAAACATTATGCCCATTTGCATAGTTCCATATTTTGAATGCTCGACAGAAAATAAATATTATTTATCAGAATTACAGGTGGTGATTCAGTGGAGCCAGCTGGTCCAAATAAACCGGGTAGTGAGCGAGCTTTTAACAGCAAGCGTTTTGTAACTCCCGAGATTAGAGAAGCAATTAAAATGACATGTTTGTGGGTGGGGTCAAGTTGTTCACAGCCGGCCAACGTAGAACATAGCCGGGAATCATGCAAATGTATAGCCGTCACAGAAGTAGGATTTGAAATACTAATGACTCGTTCATGTTGTTCAAAGTTAACTCATTTTCAGCTTTACAACTTTGCAGATCATTTACATTCCCTTTCAGCTACTTCACAATAATGGCACTATAGGGACACTTTAAGATGATGCTGACAGACTTACCTGTAGTTCATAAAGATCATTGCTGTACTTTCCGTACTCAACCATGCCACCGAACACAAGGAGTCTGGTGCCATCACACACAAACCCATATGCAGCACAGCCGGGAGGAATGTCACCCCGGACAGCAGGAATAAACCACTGATTGGTGGCTGTTGAGAAACATATAGTTGTGGTTTTGATGAATAAAGCTCTTTCTGTGCTGTGTTGCAGTGAACCATGTTCTGTTACTCTGTGCAGAACAAGGTTATTATAGTTAACTAGAAGCATAAAAAAAAACACGGTCTTGCTTGAAAAAATTTAATCTAGAATAAAACACTTAAACTCATTTTAATTCCGGTAATTGCCAAGGCAACATTTATCATTTTCATTTAGTTTAACATGATTTACTAAGTGAAATATAAATACATAAAATAAACAAGTAAATGTTATATTATTTACTAATGAATAATAAATGTTTTTTTAAATAATGATTTAAAAATGAAGAATATGAAAAAAAAAAATTAATTTGTAAAATAAGCATTTGAACTAGATATCATCTTAAGTCTGTAACCCTATTACAGTTTTTTTTCACAAATAAAAGAAATTGTTATAAATGTGCATTTTTATGCAGGCTACAAATGCTCACTCAAGAGGATCTAATAGCTGGATTTGGTAAAGTTTTAAAGGATTGTTATGGAATTATATTCCGGACTTTATTCAAAAGGAATTGCAAATTGCCTCTTTTATTAGCGTCGACTGTGAGTGACGTCACTTCCCAATTTAAACGCCCAATAAAATGACCCTACCCCTGTCACTTGATTGACAGGTTTCCGTGTAGACGTTGGAAACTCAAATGCAAAAGGAACTGCGATTCAACTTGAGTTTTGGCAATTTACATGCACAGTGCAGAGAGAGTGAAAAGGCAAATGTGGTAATTAATATTGCTATTTAAATATGACAGGCTCATAGCTCATAAGATATGGGAAACAATTGCAAATGGACTTTGCATTTCCAATTTAAATTTGGCAGACACAGTGCGTTCGCTTAAACAAAAATACAAACGGTAATGCGCGATTTGCATTTGCGTTTGGATTATGTCACATTTTATGCGTCCACAAATTGAAAACGCAATTGCAAATACAATTTGCAATTCCTTTTGAATAATGTCCGGAATATCATTCCATAGATTGTGGAATGAAATATATACTTTTTTTAATAAATGAGAAATGCTGCATTAGTAATTAGCCCAATATTAACAAAATAATCTGATGGTATAACTAACTATATTAATATAAATAGCTTAAATGTGTATGTGTGTATATATATATATATATATATATATATATATTTTTTAAATGTTAACTTTGTTAGTTTTAATAAACTTCTTGTCATTTATTATTATTATTATATATATATATATATATATATTATTATTAGATATCATCTTAAGTCTGTAACCCTATTACAGTTTTTTTTCACAAATAAAGAAATTGTTATAAATGTGCATTATATATATATATATATATATATATATTTTAAATGTTAACTTTGTTAGTTTTAATAAACTTCTTGTCATTTATTATATATATATATATATATATATATATATATATATACAAAATAAATGACAAGAAGTTTATTAAAACTAAAAGTTAACATTTAAAATGAAACTACTTCAAAATTTGAGTAAAAACTGTAATACTAATTCAAATACTATAAGAACCTCTGATTGTAAAGTAATCCTGGTTCTGCGTAGCTGTTAATATTTTCCAAAAGAAGAATCGACGAGCAATATGCAAATATAGGGCGTCTTTATATCACTTATATTAAAAATTCAACACTCTTTAGCATAGAGTGCAATAATAAAGTTAAAAAAAAATGCTTTTTGGACTTTATCTACTTCTTATTCCATAACATTCATCAAGCCATTCCACGACTTTGCCACAATTTAACCTTAAGTAAAATTATCCACACCATATAAAAAATGTGAGTTACATTTTCGTCCATTCATCCTAGAAGTATTGACATGGCAATGCGGGAAATATTGTGGGCGGGGCCTGTGTGTTGTGATGACGCAAGCGCCGTTCTTATTACCCGCCATTTCTCTTTGCATTTTCCAGCCGCGCCCACAGCGTTAGCTGGTTAGCTGCCACTTCAACCCAAAAACATCTTAACCTAACAATACACAGATCAGCTAGCAGTGCACCTAAATGCATCTCTACATTCAGCAAACGATGCACTAAAATTAGACGCACTAATGTTAGCGCAAACATGTCATGATTATGTAAGTTTTGAATTACACAGTCAAGCTTTATATCTTTATGCACATTCTTCATGGCTAGTTAGCGGATCACTTATGCAGATTTTGTCTAGCCGCTAACTGCGCTAATGTACCTAGCTAAACAATCAAGTCAAGAAATTGCTTAATGGGTAAGAGAAGTTGGGTAAACTACTATATATGCCATTCATTATTTAACCCGTTTAGGTGTTTGTAATTAAGGCAAACAGCAAATCTGACTAACGTTAGGCAGAAGCGACCGAATCTGGCTAACAACACAGCGAGCTAAATGCTACATAAGTAAAACGCAAGTAGATGATCAAACAATACCTGTAATACTAAATGATCGCATTCTCACCTGTGTTATAGACGTGCAGCTCGTCCACAATGCCTTCGTTCCCTCCGCCGAACACTACCATCAGCTCTTTAATGGCCACAGCTCGGTGTCCGTGTCTCGGGCGAGGAACCGGGCCAGACCAGCCCAAAACCCGCTTCCAGCGTGGCTGCAGAACCGAGGTCCCCGAAGAAGCCATATCCACTTCTCTAGCGAGACACAAATCCCAGGCACAGCGCTGATTTTAGTTTAGATTCCAACAGCATTCGTGTATCTAAAGCTATGTGCTAACTGGATTAGCCCACTAGCACCAGATAGCTTTGCGCAAGCTAACGTAACTAGGTCACCAAAACACGTTTTTGTTTTTGGCCAAATGCTCCCCAAATTGCACCAAAAGATTATAGTTTAGTAAATATTAGCGTTTACGCTTGTCAAATTTCGAAAAGCATAGAGCGTGGAAAACCGTTGGCCGGTTAGCACATTAGCCGCTCAAATGCGAGGCGCCATTTTAGCGGCAAAAGACGCTTTTCATCACGAGAAGAAAGTAAATAAGACGGACGCCGGCGGCTGAGCAAACGCGAATTCCCGGCGAAATGAAGTAAGGTAACTCGAAATACACAGCGAAACGTGCAGGTGGGCTCCTGCACATTTTTATTAAATATCTTTGTAGTGAGCGAAACCGCGTTTTGGGGTTAAATGTCTCTTGGAGAAAAAAATAAGCAAGATGAAGATGTGTACGCCGCCATCTTGCGGAGGCTAGCACGAGCGCCTAGTTAGCTGCTAAGCGGCTAAGCTAACACTCACAAGCTAGTGAACAGTAATGGGCGGCGGAGGCGGAAAAAAAGAAATAATAAATTATGATAATAAATCATAATAATAAACCGAAAGGGAAGTGGAAAATTAAAAACAAAGAAAATAATATTAAACACGTGGAACGGGGAAATACATACAAATAAAACAAAAACAAAATATCTGCGCTTTTGTTGAAATTAATGTATAACGAAATCGTATTATAATACTAAATCCTTCAATTAAATCCCTGCTATAAAAAATGATAAAGACTCACAAAAGTATTCAAATAAACGCGGATAGAGATTATTAGTGTAGCTTAGATTCATGTGATTTGAGGATTTGTCATGCCTTTCTTGTCTGGGTGCCGCCATCTTGATAAACAAACCAAACAATCCACCCTCTGGAAGCTTAGCGCTTTTTTAGTGATCCGAGGGCACAATGTAGATTTATAAACAAATACACAAAAAAACTCTTAAAATACAATGATTCTCTTATAAAACAGCGCTGAAATGTACTTGCATTTGCTGTTGTTAGCTATTAGCCGCATTAGTTAGCTGAAATGTTTAATGAGATCCATTGAGCAGCCAGTTAGCTTCAATTCTAAACAGCTCATTACAACACTGTAAACTCTACATACTCATTTTGCAACAACAGAGAAAATATTACACGTCTCATGTTTATTTACTGTTAAAAATTGCAGGAGTGACTTTTATTCGAGATGCACAGTTCAGTGACTTCTGTTATTGTTTCGTCCCTGGCTACTCGCTTAGCTTCCCTCAAGAAAAATGGCGGATGTACCGTTAGCCGTCACAGAGAAAGCTGCAAAAAAATCGGATTCCGTCATTGCCTGACACCAAATACTTACTCGTTCCGATTCGTTAACTTAAATAAAAAATCACGAGGGAGGACTCAGAGAACGAATTCGACCCTGGGTGCGCCTTTCACTGTAGATCTTGCTAACTCTAACGTTACATCTTTTCACGCAGCCCAGGAAGCCGCCATCTTCTTGACAAGCGCTCAGTAATTCAGCGGCCGCGCGCTTCCGCTCGAAACTTCACAGTCTGGGACGCGCGCAGATATTTTCTGGGCAAGTATGACTTATTGGTTTGGAAACAAGGGTCCAGTCGCCTACAAATAATACATTAATAAAAGTAATATAATTATAAACAGTAGACAAAGAGCAAGTAAAGTAAAAAGCAAGTAAAATAGACAAAAGTATAACAAAATAAAAAATAATACATTTACAAAATAATAATAATAATTTAGCCAGGGGTAACATATCCTTTATATAAATTCAAGAGAGATAGACATGCATTGAGTCACTTTTGTTTACATTATAAAAAAGCATAAATATTATACTTTGTGCATAATGTAACCATATTGTGTTTGGAATGCTGTTGGATGACAAAAGTGGTAATATTTTAATTTATGTAATGTTGATTCTTTATCCGTAAACAATGGTTTAACTAGAACTGAAATATATACGTGGCCTGCGAATTTGCTGGAGTGTTAAGAGACGTTTGGTGGATGAATGAAAGCTTAGTAAATCTATTAATTTCCCGCCAATTATATTGGTGTGATGTGCTTTATTATTTATTTATTACAAAAAAAAACAAGCAAGCCCAGCCAAGATGACAAAAAAGTAACGCAAAAGTAACGTAAAGCATTACATAAAGAGTAACGCTATTAGTTACATTTTTATATTATAATGCATTATTTCTAAAAGTATATAACACATATACTGATATCATATATAGATCAGCGATATATATATATATATATATATATATATATATATATATATATATATATATATATATATGTGTGTGTGTGTGTGTGCGCGAATGTGTATATGTGTGTGTACAGTATATATTATACAGGTGCTGGTCATATAATTAGAATATCATCAAAAAGTTGATTTATTTCACTAATTACATTCAAAAAGTGAAACTTGTATATTATATTCATTCAATACACACATACTGATATATTTCAAATGTTTATTTATTTTATTCAGTATCTCAGAAAATTTGAATATAAGTTAAGACTTAAGTTAAGATTTTTAGAAATCTTGGCCAACTAAAAAGTATGAAAATGAAAAGTATGAGTATGTACAGCACTCAATACTTGGTTGGGGCTCCTTTTGCCTGAATTACTGCAGCAATGCGGTGTGGCATGGAGTTGATCAGTCTGTGGCACTGCTCAGGTGTTATGAGAGCCCAGGTTGCTCTGATAGTGGCCTTCAGCTCTTCTGCATTCTTGGGTCTGGCATTTCACATCTTCCTCTTCACAATACTCCATAGATTTTCTATGAGGTTAAGGTCAGGCGAGTTTGCTGGGCGATTAAGAACAGGGATACCATGGTCCTTAAACCAGGTTCTGGTAGCTTTGACACTTTGTGCAGGTGCCAAGTCCTGTTGGAAAATTAAATCTGCATCTCCACAAAGTTGGTCAGCAGCAGGAAGCAGGAAGTGCTATAAAACTTGCTGGTATATGGCTGTTTTGACTTTGGACCTCAGAAAACACAGAGGACCAACACCAGCAGATGACATGACACCTCAAACCATCACTGACTGTGGAAACTTTACACTGGACCTCAAGCAACGTGGATTGTGTGCCTCTCATCTCTTCGTCCAGACTCTGGGACCCTGATATTCAAAGGAAATGCAAAATTTACTTTCAGAGCACTTAACTGGCGTCTCACTTCAAAAATGACTGGACTGCTGCTGAGTGGTCCAACACTCAGCAGTAGTCCAGTCCTTTTTGAAGTGAGACGCTTCTGACAATGTCTGTTGTTCAAGAGTGGCTTGACACATGAATGCGACAGCTGAAACCCATGTCTTGCATACGTTTGTGCGTAGTGGTTCTTGTAGTGGACTCCAGCTGCAGTCCACTCTTCTCTTTGTGAATCTCCCCCAAATTTTATAATGGGTTTTGTTTCACAATCCTCTCCAGGGTGCGGATATCCCTATTGCTTGTACACTTTTTTTCTACCACATATTTTCCTTCCCTTCGCCCCTCTATTAATGTGCTTGGACACATAGCTCTGTGAACGGCCAGCCACTTTTGCAATGACCTTTTGTGTTTTGCCCTCCTTGTGCAGTGGTGGACAGTAACGGAGTAGCTTTACTTCGTTACTGTACTTAAGTACATTTTTCAAGTATCTGTACTTTACTGAAGTAGTTTTATTTTGAGTAACTTTTACTTTTACTTCACTACATTCCAAAGCATAAGATCGTACTTTTAACTTCACTACATTTCATAAAACATATCGTTACTCCCTATAATATATCACGTGCTCCGACACGCAGAAGCGGTGTCTGATTCATCATGAACGAACTGAGTCTTTTCAAAATAAACCTTTAAATCGGATCGCGAATCGCACCAAACGATTCGTTTACGAATTAGAATGATCCGATTGCAGCTGTTCTGGAGTCGACCACTCACTGATTCAAATGAACCGTTTAGTGTGAGTCTACAGAAGTAAGAACCATGAAATCTTGTGAGCGCGTGCGTCTGATGTTGCTAAAAGTAAGTTATTAATGTTGGAATTTAGGATTAATTATTGTAACTGAAAATCATATTTTTTATTATTTATTTTATATATTTTATTTTGATAATTTAGAATTATTACTGAAATACAACCTTTTTTTTGTTTCAGACAGTTCATTGAACAATAATAAATGAAGTACCTGAAGCTGACAATGAAGTAAATGTATAATAATTAGCAAAGATGATTCATTTAGCGCTGTAAACGCGCGTGTGAGGGGCGGAGACGCGCCGCGGAGTGTCAGACGCGCTTGAGGACCAAACACAGCAGAGCGGTAGGAAACTTAACTCCTCTTATTATTTCGCTTTTATTATAGCGATTTATTTTTAGATACGTGATCTGAGTCTTTCATAGAGTTGTAGAGTTAGAGTTATTAGAGAAATATAATTATTTTTTACATTCTTTGGTCGAAGTTTTCAGATCGGCAATTCGGAGCCTGTTCGCGACTCTGTTGATTCAGATCGGGACTTCGGAGCCTGTTCGCGACTCCGTTGATTCAGATCGGCACTTCGGAGCATGTTCGCGACTCGGTTGATTCAGATCGGGACTTCGGAGCCTGTTCGCGACTCGGTTGATTCAGGTCGGGACTTCAGAGCCTGTTCGCGACTCGGTTGATTCAGATCGGGACTTCTGGACTTCGGAGCATGTTCGCGACTCCGTTGATTCAGATCGGCACTTCGGAGCATGTTCGCGACTCGGTTGATTCAGATCGGCACCTCGGAGCCTGTTCGCGACTCGGTTGATTCAGATCGGGACTTCGGAGCATGTTCGCGACTCGGTTGATTCAGATCGGCACTTCGGAGCCTGTTCGCGACTCGGTTGATTCAGATCGGCACTTCGGAGCCTGTTGGCGACTCGGTTGATTAAGATTGGGACTTCGGAGCATGTTCGCGACTCGGTTGATTCTGATCGGCACTTCGGAGCCTGCTGGCGACTCGGTTGATTCAGATCGTCACTTCGGAGCCTGTTGGCGACTCGGTTGATTCAGATCGGGACTTCGGAGCATGTTCGCGACTCGGTTGATTCAGATCGGGACTTCGGAGCATGTTCGCGACTCGGTTGATTCAGATCGGCACTTCGGAGCCTGTTCGCGACTCGGTTGATTCAGATCGGCACTTCGGAGCCTGTTGGCGACTCGGTTGATTCAGATTGGGACTTCGGAGCATGTTTGAGATTTTTTTTAATTCAGATCTCGAAGCAGGGAGTGTTTGTCAAACAGTTAATTGGTGATAAATGAATATTTGAACTTGAGGCTTTTTTTTTTAGACGAGTAACGTTAGACAGACATGAATGTTTATTCAGAACGGTACTGAAAATAAGTAAATATTGTAGCTGATGCTAAATGTCTAGCAGGCTTGCTGGTGCTAACTTAAGGTAATTTTTATAAATAATGTCCAAATATTTTTATTCAACCACCTATATATATATATATATATATATATATATATATATATATATATATATATATATATATATATATATATATATATATATATATATTCAACCACCTATATATATATATATATATATATATATATATATATATATATAGGTGGTTGAATAAAAAATATTTGGACATTATTTATAAAAATTACCTCAAGTTAGCACGTGGTTATCTATAGATATATAGATATATAGATTACATCTGGGGAGAAAAGAAAGGATGTGATAGTACAGTGATTATCAAAGAGGGGAAGAGATGCACCCCGTTTGGCCAGGGGTGTTTTTACACCACAGACAAGGTTTGAGAAGGAAAAAAATCATTAAGAAAATATAATTATATTTTCCTTAAGATGTTCTTCCTAACTTCAGGCCTTATTATCTTGTCATATATAACTGTGGTGTTTTGTAAAACCACAAACTTTAAAAAACTTTTTTCTTACTGGTGAAGATTAGATTATCATCTCTGTTTTCTCTCAGGTACATCACAGTGTAAGCTTCACAGTGAACATTACTCTCGTAAGCGTAGTCCATATCAACAACAAAAATATATCTTGACTCCATATAGTGGTTATTTTGGAAAAAATCCCAGGTATTTTGAGCAGTAGGATTATAAAAAAAAAAAAAAAATGTGCTAATATAAAATTAAGTACTTGATTTGTGTACTTCGTCCACCACTGTCCTTGTGCAAGGTGTCTTTTGGACAACTGTCAAGTCAGCAGTCTTCCCCATGATTGTGTAGCCTACAGAACTAGACTAAGAGACCATTTAAAGGTTTTGAGTTAATGAGCTGATTAGAGTGGGGCACCAGGTGTCTTCAATATTGAACCTTTTCACAATATTCAAATTTTCTGAGATACTGAATTTGAATGTGTGTGTGTGCATGTATATATATATATATATATATATATGTGTGTGTGTGCATGTGTATGTATATGCATGTATGTATATATATGTGTGTGTGTGTGTGTGTATGTATATATATATATATATATATATATATATATATATATATATAAAAATGAAGGTGTAGTAAAGAAAGTTTTTTCTGTTCTTTTTTTTTTTTTTTTTAAATGTTATCTTCATTTTAGCATTAACAATTAAACATAATGGGGGACACACAGAACATACAGAAATAATGTAAAATATATTTTTATTATGTAACATAATCCATGGTTAATATTGCAGTTTCTTCCATCTCCATTCATAGTCTCTGCATGAAATAACTCTCTGGTAATCATATAATTCACGTAAATATTATATGCTTATAAAACACTCCACTGCCAATAAACAAGAGTTGAATTTCATTCACACAAACAAATGACCAAAACCAGAGCAGATTAAATAGTTGAATCTGATAACAAGTTTTCAAGTTATTCTATTACAGTGTCAGTCTATATAGTTAAAAAGTAAAGGGCTGATTGTAGAAATCTGTAAAATTGCTGCTACATAATGAAAATTGCACAGACTAAATGTTTAATTTATATGACATAATCACCAGTTAGAACCATAGAGACAGATTAGTCATGTTAAACAGTACTCTCATACATGTAGGTGTGTTGTCCATAATCCAAAAGCTTCACTATGTTATAAAAAACAACAACAAGCAGACATTTGGTCGCCAAAACATCAGGAGTATAACAAAAAATTATGCACTTTTATATTTCTTTGGCTTGTCAGTCAAGATTCACAGGTACATAACTACAGAGCTTTCTTCATCCATACCACTTTTTATACATCTGCAGCTTTGGCAGAGGTATTTATGGAGGCATTTTCTCTACCATAACCATAATTTCATGTAATATTTGAACAACATATTTGCTTGGTCCCAAACATCCAGTGCTAAACTGCAGCAGGCAACTGCATGTTGATTCCAGATGTCTCACATGCAAACTCATCACTCTCTTCTGGCTCCCTCGTTTCAGCATTCATCCCTCGATCTACAACATAATGAAGCCACATAAATATATTATTTTGATTCAAACAAACAAGCACAGAAATATTGTGTTGTTGACACATTTTGTTTTTAAAATGAGTTTTCACTTGAGATTTGGAGCCACATAAGAGGGATTGAAAAAATGACTTTAGAAAGCGGGCAGCATCATTTTCTTTTTACACAGAGATTGGTTGGTCTATTAGTAAAATCTGTTGACTTTAGCATTTTTTGTTTCATTATATGTCAACGGTGACAGTTAAAAAATGTCAAAGTTTGCATGCCTGTACCTGAAGAAGTTTTAAAGATATCTTAATATCACTTTAGGTTCTGGTTCTTAGCAAACCTTCCTTTTGTTATCTTCATTTTAAAGGCCTTTAAATTAAAATTAAATTAAATTGATGCATTTAGCAGACACTTTTATCCAAAGCGACTTACAGTGCATTCAGGCTATCAATCTTTAATCTTTAATCATTTTGATGGTTCAATCCCAGAGATATGGTGATCTTAATGTGGCTCCAGAATTAAATTGGTAAATTGTCCACATTTTCTCTGGTCAAAAACATTGCTAACATAATTGCATAGAATACACGTGCCATAAATATTATTTTTCCAAATATGTCATATCTGTAACTCTAAAAGTATTAGATTCTTCTAGATTCTTATTCTCAAAAACATTTCTTTTGGAATATTTAGTTTTAAGGAATGGTTTATTCCCATATATACTGGGATCCCAAAGTGATTCCATGTCCAATTTGTATTTTTTATTTTACACATTTTCAAATGTCATTAACCAAATGTAGATAACTTTTTAAACAGCTGATCGTTATTGTGTTTAAAGAGGAATGTCTGAAGAACAAAATACAAAACACATTTTTCATTGGTTTACAAGTTTTTAATTCAAGAAGTGTTAAAGATATCAATGTAAATTTAGATTATTTTATTCTTATGAAACTTTTCTTTTGGTGTCTTCATTATTTAAGGCTCTATATGATTCAGTCTAATAGGTAACGTGGTAACATTTAGTTACAATACTGTGAATCTGAGTTCTTGGTAGCTTCAGAAGCTGTTAAAATTAATTTAAATGATTTTTTGTACTCAGGGTTATGTTTTAGGCAATTCTTTTGATAGAAGGAAACATTTCTAGTTTAAACATTGTTTATTCTTCGGACATTCCTCTTTAAATGCCATTAAGTATCAGATGTGTGCAAAGTAAACCACATTTGGTTTTAACCACTGAAAATGGGTAAAATTCTACAATTTGAATATGGAGCTGCTTTGAAATCGAAATAAATTATATGTGGATTTGAAAATTAAGATTTCAAAATTAAAGTTTATTAAGATGAATAAGAATCTAGAAGGATATTATAATATCTTGAATATTTTTAGAGTTACAGGCATGCAAACTTTGGAAAAAATGTATGGCACGCAGACAGGTATGTTCTATGCAATTGTGTTAATATATATTTCTAGTTTCAACATTTGTTCTTAAGACATTCCTCTTTATGCAAAGTGACCCACATTTGATTTGACCACAGAAAATGTGTACATTTAACAATTAACTCATGGAGCCACATTAAGATCATCATTTCCATATCATTTAAATATCTTTTCATTCATTTTTATTTATTATTAGTGTTAGTTTTATTTTATTTATATTTTAGTGTGTCAAGATAAACTAAGTGAAAATGAGTAAAGTTTGCCTTGGCAACTAGCTGAAATAATACATTAAAAATATATAATTTTAGTTTATTTTACTTCAGTTAAAGTTGATTTAATTTAAAGTCCTAAATATTGTTTTATGTCAACAATAATAACATCGGTATCAGTATGATGAAAACATTTACAAATAAAAAATGGAAATATAGACAATACATACAAATGCCAGATAAGAAATACAAAATATATGTTTATCGCTTATTGGGTCCCATTCGACTATGAGGGTCTTGTATTCATCCTTGAATCTGTCACTACAGTTGTGCTTTGAATGCGATTTGTGATTTGAGCAATGCCTTTTAAAACAAAGCTACAGACAATAACTACAGGCCAAAAGATAGAGAAGATGCAATCTTGATAACCAGGATCTATGACTATGCTATACGGGTAATTTTCAGCTACGCTTGAATAATAAATTTGTTATTATAAAGTAATGTCATCCAGTTACAGCTGATTTGGACACTTACATAATGAGGTGCCTGATGACAACAGATCAGAAGTTAAAATCCTTCCCTCTTCATAAAGCTCAATTTTTTGGACCAGTTGCTGCCTTGTAGGATTGATAAACACTCTCTGGTCAGAAAAATCTGTAAATTCAGAGAGAAATGAGATGGGGCCAACCAGAAAGATATAATACCATACATTCAAAAAAACAACAACACTCTTAACCATTTATGATCTGCCCATTTTAAATAACAAAGAAACTCATTACCTTTACTCGTACTGGATTGTGAAGGGCTTTCCACTAAAGAACCACTTGTTTTGGTGTTCTGAATGCCGCAGGCCCCACACGATGTCTCCTGAGCTCTGC
Source organism: Carassius gibelio (assembly GCF_023724105.1). NCBI lineage: Eukaryota > Metazoa > Chordata > Actinopteri > Cypriniformes > Cyprinidae > Carassius > Carassius gibelio. The sequence continues at coordinate 24,364,783 of NC_068378.1, read as the reverse complement.
TACAGTGACTCGTCAAGTACTGAGAAAAGCCTTGACTCTCATCCGATTCACACGGCATGCCAGAGGACTGTGAAGCCCATGATTCAGCATTCAACTCTGACTCTGAGTAGCTAGACAGAGTCTCGGTGGGATAGACAGTCTTGTGAAGGCAGGGGTATGTGCTCTCTTGAGGGTGGAGTTTGGAGAACTGATGGGCGAGAGAGTCCAGGGAGCTGCTGTCGGAGCACAGAGGCTCAGGGGTGGATGGATGAGATGATACGGGAGACATTCTGACCGTGGTCGATCTGCCAAAGGTCTTCAACTCTGAATGCACATCTTGAAGTGCTTTGAACACCTGTAAAAACACCAACCGAGCCAGAATAAGCATGATAATTCTAACTAAAACATAATTTTATAAAAGGGTATTGTTTTTAATAATCGTATGTTTTCCCTGTTGTGACCGCTCTTTGACCCATCTGTTTTTAGCTGCTGTACCTTTAAGAAACACGCCCTTCACTTGTGAAAAAGCCGGGTTTGTTGTCATGTGCAATGGTTTTTAAATTCTCATCCTTTAATATTTAATAACTTCAATAAATGCTCTTTTTAGTTCTGAATGTATTACTATATTTACACTACCAATTTTAATGTCTCACGAAGGCTACATTTATTTTTTTCTACTTCAAACACACAGTAAAAGCAGTCATTTTATGAAATATTATTACAATTCAAATGTATCTGTATAAATTTTAAAATGTAATTTATTCCTGTGATGCAAAGCGTAATTTTACCAGCCCTTACTCCAGTCTTCAGTGTGTCATAATTCTTTCTGAAATCTTAAAGGGGGGGTGAAATGCTATTTCATGCATACTGAGTTTTTTTACACTGTTAAAGAGTTGGATTCCCATGCTAAACATGGACAAAGTTTCAAAAATTAAGTTGTACGTTTGAAGGAGTATTTCTGTTCCAAAAATACTCCTTCCGGTTTGTCACAAGTTTCGGAAAGTTTTTTTCGAGTATGGCTCTGTGTGACGTTAGATGGAGCGGAATTTCCTTATATGGGTCCTAAGGCACTTCTGCCGGAAGAGCGCACGCTCCCGTATAGCAGAGCACTGAGAGCACAACAGACTTCACTGATCAGAGCGAGAGCGTCGCGAAATGTCACAAAAGAAGTGTGTTTTTGGTTGCCAGGCCAAGACAACCCTGCACAGATTACCAAAAAAAAAAAACAGCATTAAGGGACCAGTGGATGGAGTTTATTTTTACAGAGCATCAATGGAGTTGTGCAAGTGTTTGTGTTTGTTCCCTGCATTTCGAAGATGCTTGTTTTACAAACAAGGCCCAGTTTGACGCTGGATTTGCACATCGTTTATTTCTTAAGAATAATGCATTCCCAACGAAAAAGGGTCACGATCGTGTGTTGGAACCGCAGGCGGTGAGTAAAACTGCTTCAAATATCTTTGTGTTGTTAACTTAGCTATCGGCGTGTAAGCACATCAAGTAAACAACATGCGATGTTGTTATCAAACTGCACTTTCCACATGTACAGCTTAAAAAAAGAAAAAAAAAAAGCAGACATAAAGTGGAACTTAGTCATTTTCCAAAACCGCTAAGCAAATATATACAGTTTCAGTACATACCACATAGAGACGTTGCTGCTGCTGCTCTTGTTAAATTTCAGCCTCTGGATCTGATTCTGGATCATAAATATATGCTGAATCTGACTGTTAGCCATGGTTTGTTTTGGATGATGTTTTTTTCCTCACGGTAAAGTCACAGCTTCCAAATGCGCTCAACGCAAAAGCCTACTGGCGCTCGTGATTCTTTAGCTCCGCCCACACGTCACGCCTCCAGCCGGTTGTGTTTTTCCGGGAAAAATCGGTACAGACTATCTTTCTCTTATGAATATAATGAAACCAAAGACTTTTTGGAGTTATGAAGGATGCAGTACTACTCTATAGGTACTCAAGATTAACAGGATATTGAGTGAAAAACGAGCATTTCACCCCCCCTTTAAGAATATACTGAAGAAACAATTGTGAATAATACTTTTACTTTTAGCACTTTTATGTCAGAATTTCCTGACGATATACAGTCTTTATTTTTGAAATAGAAATCTTTTGTAACCTTATCAATGTCTTCAATGACACTTTTGATCAGTTTAATGCATCCTTGCTGAACAGAAGTATTAATTATTAACCGTAATTACCATTTTTACTGAACACAATTAAAGTGTGACATGATCCCTTAAACAAGTGTAGCTTCTAAAATCGTAATATAATAAACAAACAGTATTTGAATAGGTTCTCCTACTTCCGTCATGCGAGGTCTCTTCTTCCGTCGTCGGTCTAAACACTGGCACGCCAGCTGAGAGATTTCCATCGATCCATGCGGGGTAGGGTTGTCTTTAGACTTCAGTCGAGGATCCAGATGTTTCCTGCAGATGTTCTCCGCTGCACAAGCATAGGACAGCTCCCGCGAGTGCTTCCCTTTGCTGAAGCTTCTTCCATCATCTTCCTCCTCTTTTACTAAATCTTTCTGTAAGAAATAACAGGTTTAACCACCAGCTAGCTCTACACTATCATAGTGTATGTGACTAAAATATGACTTCAGCTCCTCTTACCAAGTAAACCGTTCTGGATTGGGCATCGACCTCCAGAGCCTTCCGCCCAGTAAGCACCTCTAGCATGACCTGCGGTACGAAAGAAACATGTTACATTATCAAATATGGAAACCTGAAAGACAAATATTATAGCAATATCTCTGCTGAAGTTATAAAATCAGGAAATACTGTGATAATGTTAAAAGTTTCGCTTTATAGACAATGAGTCAACTTCACCCTCCTTTTATCCCCTCACAGCCATGACAACTGAAGTCAATCATGGTTGCTTTTCAATGCTCCTGTGCGTATTTGAGTGAGGTTTCTGTATATAACGTTTTTTCGTAGAGTTGCACACTGCAGCTAATCACAGACAAGCAATGTTTTAAAATGCTGTGACTGACAATTAAAACCATTGCAATGGACTGGGAAAAAAAATGATGTCAGAATATATCTGTGCATGAAGTCTTGGGGTCTAAAAGGAAATTAATACCCCTCCCACTTATTATGTAATGCATTTCTTTGTTCTTCAAAGAACTTGCTTTGCTCATCTCACCACTCCAAAGCTGTAGACGTCGATCTCCACTCCAAGCTGTCCATCCTTCAGGTATTCTTCTGGGAGGTATGCAAGAGTTCCCCGGACCGTAGCGGTTTTAGCCACGGTGGACGTCTTGCCTGGGGCTTTGTTGGGGTTCCGGCATAAACGTGCCAATCCAAAGTCCCCTAGCTTGGGCTCCAAGTGATTCCCTAAAAGGATGTTAGAGCTGTAACAGAGGGAACATGACTGGTTGGTACTCTAATTATTAACATGCATGTCCAAGTGGAACAATATATTTAGCAAAATTGTAGTGCTGGATTTTGTCTTTTGGGAACTGTGACATGTAATGTCCCTTAATTTCCAAGCATTTTGGGTGATGGTGTTTTAGTAGCACCAGTGGCAAACAAGTTACCCCTTAACTGTCACTCACGTTTTTGAAGATAGTCTTGAATGTGCATGATACAAACCTAAATTTTTATAATTCATGACTGAAAACATTTTGTAACATGATTTTGATGTGCCATTTACATGGTAATGCAATGTCTGATTTTAAAATGGGTTTTAAAGGATGAATTTTGAGATTTTATGTTTTCAAGTGATATTTAACTTCTGATGATTTCTAAAATGTGATAGAGAAAAAGGCAACGAGGAAGTCTTTTTTTTTAAACAAAGGTCAAAACTCCTTTTGTAATGTAGATTTCTGAGGGTGCACTCGTCATAAATTCATCTATTACTTTTCCTACATAATTTTTAACAAAAAATATTGGTAAAATATATATTTGGGAGTCTTAAACCTTTCTAACGATATATAGTTTGTCAAGATTAGATTAGATTTGATTGTAATATAGTATAGTCAACGTAGGCGTCCCGTATTCGGGACGGGGGTGACAGTTAACAGGTTTTAACCCGACCCAAATGCACTTTCTAGACTAGACTAGAGCAATTATTAAATAAATATCTTTCTTGTTCCCCCTTTTTTGTTACATATACACGGCTAAAATGTGGCTAATATTCATATAGGCTAATGAAATAATACCGGCATTTAAAAAAAAATTAATTAGGCTATTTTTGGTGCCCCCTCAGCACTTGGTGCCCTACACACAGTGCGTGATGCGCGTGGTGGGAGCGGCGGCGCTGCACTCACCTCTTGACATCTCCATGAATGAGTGCAGGTGAGCATGAATGCAGGTACTGAATAGCTTTGGCAGTGCCCAGCAACACATTTACACGTTGTGACCAAGAGAGGGCGTTACTGTCCTGAAAGAAACCAGCGTAAGAAGGACACAGACCTATGCCATAAAAGAGGTAGATGACCTAATATGATAATTCTGTCATCACTTACTCATGCAGTTACAAAGCCAAGTGATTGTGTTTTGAGAGCTCATTTACATACAAGGTCATAAGGAAAAGATACAAAAAGAATAAAAAAGTACCACAGAAGTTACCCATATTTTGTCTTGTGAGAACCAGTGATTCGTGCTATATCTTGTCATTGATATTAAATGACATCCTCATTGATGTTGTCATCATTGTCAGTGACATGAAATAAGTTGTGATTCATTATATTTGAATGTACACAAATGAGATTTGAGAGCCAGGGTAAACAAAACTATTTTCAGTGAAAAACAACTTAAATTTAATTCTATTGTATGACATCAGAACACTTAAAATATGAGTCATAAACTAACTTTGTTGGGTTTTTTTTTTTTGCGGTGTCTCGGTCCCATTCACTTTCAATGTATGTAAAAATAGCACAACGGGCTTTCCTCAAAACATCTCCCTTAGCAGAAAGTCAAACACATTTGGAACGACATGAGCGTGAGCAAATGATGATGTAATTTTCATTCTGAGTAAACTATTCTTAGAAGTAGCATATTGAACAATGAGCCCAAATTGTCTAGCTCTAGCAAGAGTGATAACTCACCTCACATCGAAGCTGGTCCTCTAAAGAGCCATTTGGCATATAAGCATATATTAAACAATAAGTTTGTCCTTCTATACTGTATCCAGCAAGGTCCATTATGTTGGGATGTCTGTATCTGTGTAGTAAGAAAGAGCCTAATGAAAAACCGTGCTGCTTGAGATTATACTACATAAAATGTAACAAGGCATTACAGTAGCTGAAGGAAGCAAAGCTTGACAGGTTGATGTGTCAGAAAAAAAATTATGAAACAAAAACGATGACAACTAACCACAAAAAAGTTTTGGAGGGTGTGCAGGAGATTTTCTTTTTTTGGCTCATGAAGAGGTGTGGTGCATAAAGGGCAATCTAAATTTCAAGCGGGTAAGTCCCATTCTGCGCTTCTGTGGAACAAACATAAATGAAACACAGCCAGCCTGAAAAAAAGTTGATTAAAGGAATTGTTCACTCAAAATGTTTTCTCTTCAGAAAAGATATGGAGAAAATTAGCATTACATCGCTTGCTCGCCAATGGATCATCTGCAGTGAATGGGTGCCGTCAGAATGAGAGTCCAAACAGCTGATAAAAACATCACAGTAGTCTACACCACTCCAGTTCATCAGTTAATAATTGTTGAAGTGACAAGCAGCGTGTTTGTAAGAAACATATCCATCATTAAGTTGTTGATCTCCTCTTGTCCTCTCACATCAAAATCCACTACTTATTTGTTTAGAAATATTTTGGACTGTTTTCACTTGGAAATGATGCTTGATCTGTGCATATTTCTCTCCTGATTCAGACAACCCAACTTTTTCACAGGCGTCAGCAATATTATGGATAGAGGGCTTGTATTTTAGCAATGGTGTGAAGTTAAAAACATTTAATGATGGATTTGTTTCTAACAAACATGCAGCTTTTCACCTCTGAAGACATTAACTGATGAACTGGAGTGGTGTGGATTACTTGTGATGTTTTTATCAGCTGTTTGGACTCTCATTCTGATGGCACCCATTCACTGCAGTGGATCCACTGATGAGCAAGTGATGGAATGCTACCTTTCTCCAAATTTGTTCTGATGAAGCAACAAAATCATCTGCATCTTGGAGGGTCTAAGGGGGAGTAAATTTTCAGCTAACTTAAATTTTTGGGTGAACTATTCTTTTAAGACAAAACAGGAAAGACAGATTTAGAGCCCGAGAACAGGAAGCATAAGCCAAAGGAGCAGAGGATGGTCAGACAGTTTCTTACTGTGATAACTTTTCTACTTCCGTCCTGAAACTTTCCTTCACGACATTCCAGTCCAAATGGGAGTCCTGCTCCGAACACCCACATGAAAGAGAGAGAGAGAAAAAAGATGGACGCTTAGGAAACAAACTGAATGACTCAACAGAACACGCAAAATCATATTGGTTTGTTTTGTTAGTTCTGTTCTAATACTTCTTTCAGCTTCTTCACAGCAAACTCTGTGTTTCTCATCACAGCTTTATACACGTGTCCGAAACCTCCTTCTCCAATATGCTTGCACGGGGAAAAGTTGCATGTGCATCTCTGTACTTCTTCAAACGGCCAGCTCATCGCAGTGGAGGAAAAAGGTGGGGGTTCCACGCTGTTCTCAAACAGGCTCTATGAATAGGCACAAATGTGTCAGTGGATTAAGAGAGTGAACGAAAGAAAAACATGATGGCTAAAGGAAGAGTCCTCTCAACTATTACTTCACCAGCACAATAAAAACAATGAACAAATCAACAACGATTTTTTTAACAAATGAAGCACCTCTATATTGGAGATTCTTGAATTCACAGAGTCCAGATCAGGCGGTGGGGGGCTAGGCTTGGGTAGAGGCCTGACTTCTGGAAAAGCAAAATTACCATTTTTACCACAGATGTTCTGATTAGCAGCAGTCAACTTTTATTTTTAAAAAGAATATCATCATGTACGACAGATGCAAGCACTGTACTTAGGAAAAAGCATTACCGGGCACAGGGAGAGACTCTTTGACAAAGGTGACTGTACTGCTTTGACATGCAGGGACTGGTGGCACGGTTGAAGGCTGCTCTGAGCAAAACTGCAGTATACATCTGTCTGTGGAAAAGCATACAAAAGTACATCAATGGATTTATTATCTAAGTATTATGACATGCAGTGTCAGCACAAAACTTAAACATTAAAACTGAAATATATCAGACACTTCTCTAATACAGATGTATTTTAGTATTATTTATATATTATTATGGCATTCATTCATTTTAAATGTGCTTCTTTATATTATTTATTTTACATATTTATAACTTTAGTTTCTGTACATATATATAAATGTATATATATATATATATATATATATATATATATACACACACACACACACACATATATTATATATAGGTATGTATGTATCTATATATATCTATATCGCTCTCTCTCTCTCAGAGAGAGAGAGAGAGAGAGAGAGAGAGAGATAGATATATATAGAGATATAGATATATATAGATACATACATACCTATATATAATTTATATGTGTGTGTGTGTATATATATATACACAAACATACACACATACATATATATAATATTTTAGTTTTTTTCTATATGTACATTTTTCCCATTTTTAATTTTAGCACTTCAGTTTTAACTTGCTTATCTTGGAACTAATTATTATTTTTATTTTTTTGCCAGTTCCAATACTGTTAGCCATGTCAATGAATAATACACTAGGTCTTATTTGTTTAAGAAAAAACAACAAAAGCAAGATAGTGAATCTCAAGCAAATAATGTGTTAAATAATGTAATTTCAATCTCAATTGCTACAACTAAATAAGCCTATATGGCAAATGTATCTGCATTATATATGTAAGCAAGCATTTTGATAAAAGTCTATAGGGACAGGTGTTTTTGAGAAATCATGCAAAATGAAAAAGTGTTTTAACAAATCAAATACAGTCAATTTGGACTGTTTAAGATTAAATAAATAACTAATTATTTGCTGTTTTATAAATTTTATTTTTATCAGTAGATGTCAGAGGAGGATGTTATTGGTTGTATCTGTAATGCCAACGGCCTATCTAGTGATCAGAGAACAGAAACTGAGATAAATAAACACGTGATCACAGCAGAAAACTGTCAAACATCTGACAGCATTGTATTTCTTTATAACTTAACTTTGTTGCTTGTCAAAGTGCCTAAATGAAGACTACCATGTGAGTTTCACGACAACCACAAAACCCACCTGATAACCTTGATGGTTTGGGCATCAGATGTGGTAGAGACAACAGAAACGAGCAAATAACCTGACACAACGAAGCAGAAAATGTACATACATTTAAGGATGATATCACGGGCCCTATAGAATTGCAAGCCCTCAAGAATCTTCAGCAGTTCTCCGACCGTCCCGTTGCGAGAGCCCCATTTGTGCATGAGGTCGTCTGTCCGTCTGGGGCTTTGCTCCAAAAGGCGTAGTTCGGTCTGGTCTGATATTACCTGTGAAGCTGTAATGAACATTGGGACTTAGTTCCAATTGTGTAAGAGGATGATTCATGCCAAAACTTCATGAAGAATTATTATGACTGTGTAGAAGGTTCTTGTTGACATTCTCCAGCTATCTGGGGAAAAAAAGACAACACTGGCAAACATTTACTACATATAAATACCATCTTATCCAAACTAATCTCCAATCCCTTGATTCCCCATTGAAAAAAAAAAAGCTGTGATTTAGATGGATTACATTTCAGCATCTCACCTGACTCAAATTCAATAGACACAGCGATCCACGTCCATTGCTTAAGAGATGTCAACTTTTTAAAAACATTAGTAATTATTTACCCCTTTGTTTACTCCATCGATCATGATGAGGCACATTTAGCGCAACATTGTAACGTTAGTGACCTCAGATACATTCATAACCACACAAATATCATTACAAAGATGTACAAACTTTATTCACAACTAAATCATGGCTGTAAGAAATAAACATTTCACGTAATGAACAAAAGCTTTAGTTCTGACGTCACCGATCCGATGGCTAAGCCAGTTAGCGAGTTTGCTAATCAACATCCTCTTGGGTTCGAGTTCAGATTTAAATAAACGAATACAACATCATCCTAACGGGAAACTAAACTTAAATACATAATTCTTACCGAATAATATCCAATCTGAGCGTGAGAGTGAGTCCATAAACCGTGTGAAGTCATTCATAACAGACGCGGGTAGGATGTAAAGAAACTCAGTATCAAACTCCGCTCCAGACATTTTCAGGAACTAACTTTATTGTATTGTTCTTCTTGGCTTTTTTTCCTTCCTTCTTTGCTCTTTAATCAGCTCTGATATTATTTTACGTTGTCCTTGAATGCGGGAATTTCCTGCTTGTGGCCGTTATACTTCGTGATAATAGTGGTCTTTGTGTCACCACCACAGTCGTCACAAACCATGATGAATATTTATTGCGTCATCTTTAAACGTGTGCTTACCCTAATTAATATTCATGAGCCACGTTTGAAGATTCCGCACCTGACTGTCGCCCACATTCTTACGTCAGCGGTCGCGTTCTCACCTGCTATGACTTACAGTCACATTACGTTTATTAATATTCATATAAGTCACCTTCACTAAGTAGAGCTGGCTAATTCCTTCGCTTACTCAATCTTCCACTTCCTTTTTTCCACATTTAGTAATAGTGTAAATTTCACTGTCCTAATATTAAGTGATGCTTTTCCATTTTGAGGCATATGCTCAAAAATTTAAAGTGATGCAATATGCAAAATGCAAAATACATTAAAATTGCATTTATATCAACACATAAGTGATTACTAATTGAACTTAATGTACAATATGAGCAACAACCATTTTTTAACTGACCGTGAAATGTTAAAGAAAAACTCTTTGAAACTGAAATGTTGATTTTGCTTTCCAGATAACAGTTATTAATACTTTTCCTTGTTTTGTACGTTTTGTTCCCCTCACATTATTTAATTATAGATATAAATCTTACAACAGGATGACAACACTACCATTGTTTTGTTTGTGATGCGAGTCAAATAAATGTTTTAGACAGAAAGCAGGTAAATGTTGTTTACTATTGTGTATCTGTTACATACGGCAAACAAATGATACAGTAACACAGTACTATAAAAGTAGACACAAACTATACTTTTCACTTTCAGGAAGGCAAGGACTTAGCTGGGCAGATGGTGAATAACCACTGACACCTAGTCTGTAGGATTGTTTGGTTAAAATAACTTTTTTTTTTTTTAGATACATACTACCCATCCCTTTTATTTAAAACTAAATCAAAAAATAATATGAAAACAAAACTGCTTTGGACAGGTAAAAAATACATAAAAAAGTTAATGGGTGTCCTGTCGGGAAACATACTTTATAAAGTGCAGATCTTAGACTTGTTGTCCTTCCGGTCAAGATTGAAGGATTTTTCTTTTCCACATAAAATGCAATGTGATTGGAAGATTATGTTTGAGGCCGAGTTTTTTATATGGTCATGTCGAAATGGTGAATATTTCCCAACAAACACACAGTACCCAATAAACTGTGAGACATTCAACATAACAGGGATGAAAAAAAAAAACATAAAAATCCTATAGCTTTTTACATCATCAATATTGCCCAAGTACATCACCCTAATGTTTTCCTTTTTTTTCTCTCAATTAAGAAAATAAAGCAAGGCAAACATATTCTTAATCTTTATAAATCCTTAATACATCCAAAGCACTGAATACCAACAAGAGGCAAACACATGACTCAGAATAAAAATACAACTACAGTAGAAAGATACATTCTATTACTGAAACTTCAAGGCACAAGACTATGTTAAACAGACCATGAACTTTCTACCACCGTGGATCTGGAATCTAGTTCTTGTAGTTTAACTTCCATTTCATTTGACTTTAAATTGTCCTCCTTGCTCAATTCAAAGTGTTGCATTTTAGTCATAAGGGTAAATTTCTTTGACTTCAATCCCACTGTTACACAAATCAGAGACATACTAAAGGAGAAAACTCATTTCGGATCTGCTGGGTATATTATCATACTATTGCTACGAAGATAAAACGGTCTATTTTCAATGTTGGATTTATAATTAAAAAATAAAATAAAATAAAAAATCTAACACAGAAATCTACAAGTAGTGGCGTTAGCAGCCCAAACTCAGCTACCATCAGCTAAATGCTTCAATGAAATAAGTCTGTTCATATCAAACAGACCGAAGTGCACAAACTTCATTAAACAGAACACATTCAGGATTTTATACCTCATGAAACCCTTCAGATTCGGTTGGTGTGGTTGGGCTCAGCTCTTGGGAGTGCTGTTTGAAAACATCTTATATATAATAGTCAAGGGCAAGCAATGTCCTATCTTCTAATGGCAATCATGCATATTGATACATGTTCACGTACATAGCATGTATTTTTGGCTACAGGGACACAAGGACATTCCAAAGCATACTTCACTGCCAGAGGCACAAATAACCCAAATGAGAAAAAAAACAAAAAAAAACAAACAAACCAATATATATATAAATAATAAAAGTAATCTTCTTATTCTGTATTTACCAATTTGTAGGGCTCCATTTTTGTCAGTGGGCTTCGAGCGCTACAAAAGGCAAGAAGTTCATAAAGCAGAGGGTTTTTAACAATACATCATTTCTAGGTGGACAGAAATGCCCAGCTGATGGAAAAAAGAAAAATGGACAATAATGAAACCCTAGTTACAACACACACACACACACACACACACACACACACACGCACACACACACACACACACACACACACGCACACACACACACACACACACACACACCAGTGCACGTTCTACCTATGAAAAATGACCAAATAAAATCCAAGCATTTGAGTAAATTCATCATCCACGTTGCTTCGTTGGGATAAAGGCGTTTCTTTAGATTCAAAGGTCACTTCTACCACCTTAGTAAGTCTCCCAAAATAAAGGCACTACCCCTTCTGTGTCCGCCAGACTGATTCAGCTTGTGAGTCGAGAGTTGTGAGTCGTAACTTCAATTCATGTCTGGAGGTTTCGTTCCTGTAACTGACAATGTGCTTGCCGAGTTCAAGGTAAAGGAATCCATTCGTCTACCTCCAATCTCCAGCTCGAGTTTAGTCAAACCAGGGAGACGTTCACCGCAGACAGGTCACAACGTCACAACGTCAAAATACATTTCCTTCATCTGCTTTTGACTACTTGAAATGATTACATAGCCCTTGTTCTGAGCAGAAACGCTCTTTTATTTTCATTGCCTCTAACCGGTCGAGGGAGCGGGAGGCTGGAGGAAGAGAGTGGAGATGCTTTCAATCTTAATAAGATTGAGGGGGGAAATAAATATGTTCCTTGTGATTGTCGATTGTAATTTAATCTAAAAAACATAAAATTATTATTTTTTCTTTAAATGTATTTGACATAGCAGACAACAAGGCTACTCTAAAACACAATTGGAAAAAATAGGACTGGTAAGTTCTCTCGCATGCATTTCAATCCCTAAACAACAGCGAACATCCAAAACAACTACTCTAGTTGAACTACCAGATGAAAAGGTTTAAGTGCTGAGTGATATGACTCTAATCAAGGTTTAGTAGTACATCTTTTTTTAGCCTTTATGTCAGTGGCAAATCACATCCATCACCCAAGCCACAATAACTAGTAATGTATACAGAGACAAAACTGAACACAATACTTTGTGGGGAAAAGGACAACACCTCAAACCCTCACAATCTGTGATGACATCAGACCCAGAGATCTGTAAAGATTGATAAAAAAAAATGGTATGGTTTATTTGGCTTGGAGATATATATATGTCCCTGACCCTGGACCACAAAACCAGTCTAAAGTGTAATTTTCTTTCGAAATTGACATTTATGCATTATCTGAAAGTTGAATAAATAAGCTTTCCATTGATGTATGGTTTATTAGGATCGGACAATATTAGGCCGAGATACAATTATTTGAAAGTCTGGAATCTGAGGGCGCAAAAAAAAATACTGAGAAAATCACCTTTAAACTTGTCCAAATAAAGTTCTTAGCAATGCATATTACCAATCAGAAATTAAGTTCTGATATATTTACAGTGGGAAATTTACAAAATATCTTCATGGAACATGATCTTTACTTTCATAGAAGAAAAATCGAAAGTTTTGACCCATACAATGTTTTTTTTTGCTATTGCTACAAATATAACAAAGCGACTTAAGACATTTTGGTTTTGTGATCCAGGGTCATATATATACAGATATAGATATATAGGATTCAAACTGCAATTATGAATGAACTCGGACATTTAGGACTTTCTTTTACTGAGTACAATTGAATGCACATCATGTATAACATGAACGTTAAAAAGAGTAACAACAACAAATTAAGATGACAATACATTAATAATGGTTTCCCACTCAAACTCAATTGACTAAGGACTTTAAACTCGACTCGACCTAACAAGCTGGCCTCTGACCCAACACTACTGTAAGTCAAATGTAGCCTTTATGTGTGATAATTTGGTAAATATGGGGTATTTGCACAGAGAAAGCAAATCTAAACAAAAGAATGGATCTTAATAACTACACTGAACATGCATTCTATGATGCTGACACACATCTGAAGAAAGTTACAACCTAACCAGAAAAATATACGCAAATAAATTGGTATGCTTCTCACAATTCCAATGTTCAATTCTGTGAAAGTGTTTTAAAAGTAAGGTGCATTTCATCTAGAAGAAGAAACTAAAATTAAATGGAAAAAGTGCTGTATATTTTCTGTAAAATCCTAATTTTACATAACCAACAAAGAACATGATCTTAAGGAAATTCAGAAATTGATCATCTCAAAGGTACAATCAAATGAATTACCAAGACATCTTTAGTACGTTCAATCTCTCACAACTTTATGCACGGAGCCATGATTTGGTGTCCTTCTTTCTGATTGCAAATATTCTTCGTCATTTTGAGAAAGCAGACTTTAGAAAACTAACAGAACTATTCATGATTGCATGGTGTTGTACAATGTATGCAAGGTTTTCTTTCATTTGTTGCCAAGTAATGTTTCATAATACTCATAATTCAAAATATTTATGTATCTATAACAATTAACCCTCATCATCAGTGCTGAACCTGGCTTTATAAACCTTTATGTACAAGAAAGACAATGTCAGAGTACTGTAATAAATAGCACGCAAAGCACGCAAACATCAGCAACCCATGCATTTGACACAACTACAGCCTGACAAGACATTATATAAATATAGCCATCTATTAACGTTTCCGTCAGAATCGTTTCCAGAACAGCAGCTCTATGGGATAAGTCTAGAACCACACATGATAAAACCAAAAGCTACATTTGAAACTGTATGCTTTTTTTTTTTTTTTTTTGGTTGGGATTTGTGTCGTAAGAACACACGCCCACTATTTATACTGTACTTCATGGGGGAAAAAAAGCAGGTAAACATAACAAATTCCTTTTCTCGTTTTTTTTTTTTTACGCAAGTTGACATCTACTCAAGATGCTACACTGGACTGTGCTTTCAATGCTCCCTAACAAATACATTTGTGCTTTATCTTCCCCACCAGAGAAAATGAAAAATAGTGCTTTCCGCTCTAGTTGCATTTTCTCAGGCATCTCCGAAACTGGTGATTATTAGGTTAACCAAACTACAGATAATTAATAGACATGTGCACTGAAAATACCAACAACTTAAAAAGGAAATACTGCTTCTAAATTCAATTTATCTTTACAGATCAACAGGCTGGAAATATCAGCTTGGCACAAACCCACAACTAGGAAGTTCTTTTCTGTCAGAGTTAAGCTAGCGTCTTATTTCAAAGGTGATGATGCTGCAACAGCTGCGTCCGACTCAAATGGAAAAGATGAAGATCGAAAATGTGGCCCTTCTTTTCTTCAGCTTGCCGGATTTGCCCCTTCGTTTTAGACACAAAAGGAAGAACACATTGATAGGACACCTTTTTTTCTAGGGTTGAGATGACATGACTATGCTGCATTTTAGTACTTTCGAGAGCATCTTTGACCGGAAAGTTTCGCTTTACGATAACTATGGCATGTGACTTCATTACCACTTGAGTGTGTTTCTACTTCCTACAAGCTCTGACAAAGGAATAACTGGTTTAGGTGAGTGCTAAGATATACTAATACAAAGATATAGTGGGAAATGAAAGGAAACCATAAAGAAAAAGGTTAGCAGAGAATTCATCCGGAAGCAATTATCGCCCCGCGTCCAACCCACAGAGAGAACGAGACACAACAGCTGCCTTTTGTAGAAGTACGTTTACATTTTTGTATATTTTTGTTTCCTTTTTCTTTTTTCATCAGTAAAAAAGAACAAAAAATCACTCGTCCCGCTGCGACCGCCCTCCAACTCTTCGGGACGCAAAGCCGCACCCGATCCATCACTTAGTCAGTCAGCTCACTGGCTCGCTCACTGGTGTCCGGGACTCGACTGTTTCCTCGCGGCTCGGCCTCGGAACGGCGGAGGGAGGAACAATGTCTCTCAGCTCCTTGCCATCCCCCGTCACAGTCTTCTGCTGCCCTCTCAGGTCAGAGGAGGCCATCTTGCTTGCGTTCTGAGTGTCCCTGCTCGAGGAGCTATCAGTTTTTGCTTCCTCCCGGAAGGCCACATGTTCCACTTTGGGCCTGGAGGTGCTCAAGTCCTGGGGTTCGTTTTCTGTTGTCACAAGCGGCCCCCCTTGCGTGGAGTGACCCAGGGAGAGCTGGTGAGCCTGTGGAGTGTAGGTGGAGGGCGGCATGGCCTGTAGATGGTGGTGTTGGTGGTGGTGATGGTGGTGGTGGTGTTTAAAGTGCTGCCCTCGATGATCTCTCTTCTTGTGACCCTTCGGTCCGCTGCCACTGCCGCTGGTTACCGTCCCGCTGCTGCTGCTGCTGCTGCCGTTCCCCGGATCTGTAGACGCCTCTTTGTGCTTCCGGCCGGGATGCTTGTGAGACTTCTGTCCCATTTCTACCTCCTCCCCTGTAGGGGTCACAGTTGATGCAGTCAGTCGTTTTGCGATCACGGGAACAAACGTCTCTGTCGTGGAGGTGGTGGATCCTTCCAACTCCTCTAAAGTCTCTCGAGTTTTGCGTTTCTTGATGGGAAGTGCCCTCTCCTGAACAGGCTTTACGGAAGACTCCTTCTGAGCTTTTTTCTTGGCCTCGGCGGTGAGAATTGCCGCGGTCGTGTATGCAGCAGCTGAACCCGTCCCCACCGCTGACTGTGAAGCAGCTGCTGGCTTGCGGCCACGTTTTTTGGGGGTGCTCGGTGGTTCCTGTTCTGATTTCCGCTTGCGCCCTCGGCGAACTTTGGCAACTACGGCTTGCACCACTGGAGCCCCTGGTTCAGTTTTGGGGACCACAAAGGGCATCTTTACAAGGAGTTTTCCTGGACTCTTTTCAATGACACGCTTCACAGCCACCCCTTCTGTGGCCTGCCGTACCTTGCCGCTGCCTTTGGGCCGACCCCTCCCTCGACCAGAAGGTTTGACCACTTTAGGCTTCTTTGGTGGTCTCTTTTCTCTGCGAGAGGGGCTCCCGCGGCCCGTGACTGTGAAGTCAAAGTCATTGGGATCCGTGGTGGTATCACCCACCTTTTGGAAGTACGCCATGAGCTCCACTTTGGAACGGAAGGCTTTCCCTTCTGGGCTGAAAAATAAAAACAATATATTTTACATTATACAAATTGATGAATGTAATTCTGAGAAAACAATTTGAGAATTTGAGAAAAGGTATCTATGCTAAATTGGATGTTTTAATCATACAGTCCAAATAAAAAAGATTTCCTGGATTTCACTGTTATTCTTTAATAAAAAATGAAATCAAAGAAACAAAAGTTTGTGTTACTGGAAGTAAATAATACAGAGCTGTGGTCAAAATATGAATATTTTCTTAGATTAAAAAAAAACATTTAAAGTACCCTTTAATGAAGAAAAAGCTAATCCTGGTGCAATCATATAAACCTGTAGTCCAAATACAAATATTTTCTTTGATTTCACATTTATGTTTTTATTAAGCACCTTTTAATGAAATGAAATCAAAGAAAAAAGAAAACAGTGGGCACCGTGACACATCAGTCAGTGTTGAACAGCATGAACCCTTATTCATCATGTCAAATTGTTTGGCAGAACAATACACTTGACAACACTGAATTATTTAGCCATTCAACAAATCTTAGAAATCTAATCTAAACACTAATCTCTGTGACCCCAACCAGTGTAATGTACAACTCTCTCTCTATACGTGTAATTTACATTTACTGAACAACCACTGCGTTGTTATATCATGCTTCAAATACTGCTGGGAACTGTTACACAAGCTCATGTTTACACTGGAAGCGACCAGCGACACACCACCTCCGACAAATCAGCTGTAAATCTGTGATTAAAATGCAGCTCACTTTGACAACAATAACTATATTAGCATCCACACCAGTGCATGATAACACTCTGTTTATGAGCAAATGCTGCATTTATGTCGTCTGCCACTTTAAATGCTCAAGCTCTGTTTTTATCATTCATTAATCATTTTTAATTATATTCTGTTATCCGTGCTTTTAGCATTATCATTGTAGTTGTGGGGTGGATTAATTTGAAAATGTAAAATCTTCATCATTGTCATTTTTGATGTGAACGGGCCTTAGGACTTTAACAACAATAAAATGGGAAAGTTTCTCACTCAAAACATCAGTATAAAACTGACTTTGCATGGGCTAAAACAAATTTACATATAAATATGATGATTTAAATTTGTAAATCAGAGACCAAAAACATCACAAGCTTGCTTTGACGTAATGGACAGAAGTAACAAATAAGATATCGATAAATAATTCATGATATTTGTAGCCATAGGTAAACAGGGAATATAGCATATCAAATAAGGCCCTAACTGATACTTCCAGTGTTAACAGGTTTAGCAGCATCCAAACACAATGACTTAACTTTAATAATGACTCATTGGTTGCATGTGTGTCATTTGGATGCAGTATTACGAAATGAATATCATCACAGCTGCTCTCAAAAAAAAACAAAAAAAGAAGTAACTTCCTGTAACTTGTACTAACTTGATCAGGTAGACATCAAATTTTCCAGCGGATCGCCCCGACTTGCGCTGTTTTAGCTTGCGCGTCCAACCTTGAGGCAGTGAAGGGTCGTCATACAGTGGGCCTCTGTCCCGAATGATGGAACGCCGCTGCTTGGCTGATGCGGAAGATTCTGGAGCGCTGAGAGCAGCTCCAACTTCAGGGTCAATGGGTTCAGACTTCCCTGCCTCTGTCTGTTGTCCAACATCCCCCTGCGTAAGGAGGGGCGGGGGTGGAGGAACGGACACTGTGGCCTCGAGTTTTTCCACATCTTGCCGTTCCCTTTTGTTTTTCTTCTGCTTCTGCGTCTTGTCTTTTGAGCCCTCCTGGTCTTCATTCTTGTCCTCACCTCTGCTGATAACACAAGAAATAAGTGGCTCACTGAGACAGGACAAGTCTTACGGGTCCGCATTCAACTCAACCGCATGTCTAAATGAAGTATTTATTATAGAAACTGAACAGAAGTGCTACGTTTGCATGTTTGCCATCATAAATTCAATATTTTGGCTTCAAAGCATGCTCATTTTCAGATCACACAAGCTCTATTAAATACCACCAAAGAGCAGGCAATACGTGGTCTGAATTTGAAGTGTTAGCATAAGACTCGGTTAACCAAATAAACTGATGCAGTTTGCACCTTAACGTCTTTAGACGTCATGTGAAACCTGAGTCTAGGATGTGTCTATTTCGTAAATTCAGGAGAAACACGTTCAATTTGATTTCTACTCCGCTTACAGATCTGTGGATATCACTCTGGAGGTATCGAGAGGCCTGTGTCAAGCAAAACCTTGACGTGGAGCTTGAATCACTGAGGACGGAGGGATTTCCCACTTGTCTGTGGCTCGTCGATCAACGAATGTCATTTTCATTACTAAAGAGGTTAATGATCAACTTAATTTGCCTTAGACCTAACTGGCAGATTACTCTTAAAACGTGTCATCGTGACCACATGGCAGTTTGGTGTTTGAGTAATTAACATCAAACTAAATATTTTGCCCATAAAAACATCAGATCACAATAAAACACTTATATTGTGAACTTCATTTCCATATCTACATCAAAGAAAAACTGAGATTTAAAGCAAAAATAACTACCAAAATATGCTGCCTCCTTTTTTTAAACAACTTACGATGCTTCTTGCCTTGCTTCATTTTACAAAACTTTCAATTTCGATTTTAGGTAGTTAATTTATCAGGGTGGAGACTGTAACGGATCCCAAATGTTGTCACTTTCAATGACAGCAGGTGAAGTCAAGCGATGAAAAAATCCACAAAATTTACCAGGTAGAAAGTTTAACAAATAGTTGCTTGACTAATGACTAATAGTTTGCAATCAAGAGTTGCAGACATGTTTCAGTACATCAACGAGAGTCTGAGCTACCATTTCCCATCATGCATTTTCACTGGTTTTAACAATTTAGTAGAGTGCAACAGTTGGGTTTCAGAAGCAGAAATCACATTTTCAAAACAGAACTTAAAATATAAAACTAACATAAAAGTTTTAAGAGCTCTTATCTTATCATACGCTTCTGTGGAAGTCAATGGAAATTTCATTTTTAGAAGTTGCTTAATACAAACGATTTAACTTAAAATGGTATCTTAAAAAAAAAAACCCTTAACAGTCAAATTTCTAATGAAAAACTATGCTGCGATGCATTTATATAGGAATGAAAAGCTTGGCAAAAATAGCTCTGAAGTGACCGCTCACTCTCAAAATACACTGCAAATAACATAATCGAGTCTGCCTCCCAAGTTTAAAACACTTATTTCCATATATATGAATATTCTGCAATGAACATAATTTAGAATGTAATGCTTTTTTGGTTAAAATCCACCAGTTTTAGTTTTCACATTTTTTAAAACAATTGCATCACAATGTTTCATGGGATGAGTAGTTATGTTGAGAGTCTTGCAACTCTCTATGATTTCAATTCTTGGTGACATATAAAAGAGGAGAGATAGCATGATATAAAGAATCCTTCAGCAAGCTAGGATCAAAATGATAGCAAATCAAAAAAAAAATGAATTGGTTTCTACTTGACTATTAAATAAAAAAAACTAAAATAAGTTTAAAAGAATTAGGGCTGTGCGATTATGACAAAAATCACAGTTCTTGATCATTCCCTTAAAATTGTAATTGCGATTATTAATTACGATTGTCACAATTTACATTGAATGATGTTTATACCATTGTTTGATGCAACTGCATGCTGTATTTTTATATGAAAACAAACAAGCTGAAAACACTCTAACTGAAAAACATTTAGTGCTTTTCTATAGTATTAAACTTCAATGTCAACTATACATCGGATTGGTTTCTTCTTTAAATTATCAAAAAGTAAAAACATGAATGGTATTATAATGTTGTACTTAAATTAAAATTAAAATAATGGGCAAAACCCTTAAGATAACATGTAAAAAGAAAAAAATGCATCTTAGGCACGCAGAATAACATTGGTGGACTTTGAATGATTAAATGCCGCTTTGAACAATTATGTTATTGTGGCATTCATAACTGTAATCCCGATCAGAAATTTGATTAATTATGCAGCTCTAAAAAGAATGAACTTCTAATGTTTTAACTAATAAACCCAAACTAACTTCCACAGACTGCACTACATCCTCAGTGATATTCACTTGACTTTTTGATTTATATCTTTTGAAGAACACGTGTCATGAATATACATTTCTACAATCACTTTGTTAATAAACTATCCAAGAAAATCCTCATCATTTTAGGCAAAACCTGCATCAATTCATCACTGGATAATTATGTTAATTCTGACATAAACATTTTTGAGAAGTTCACATCCTACAGTGTGACTTGCAAAACAATTGAAATGCCTTTTTAATACATTTTGCATATATGTTATGCACGCAAATTTTATAACTTCATGCTACGTGAGAAACTACATGGAATATTTGCATTTTCATCAATATTTGGAAAATGATCCACACTGCAGGACCAACTAAAATGAGTTAAAGACAATTAAATTAATTGAGGAAAATACAGTGTACATATATAGATATTAATTCAAATTTTTGCTATGCATTCACATTTATTAATTTACAACATTAACACGTGTTGCATGCTCCATGAAATGATTGCTAGGGCAGAAACGGTTTCATTTGGCGTAGATGATATATTCTAATTGTTAACCATGGAAAAATATATAGATGTGGCCTTATGCATTAACTACCCATTTATGAAATGAATGCAAATACAGTTCACTAGTAAGTTTTCTTTAAGCCACAACTTTGTTGGGGTAAGTCAATTAAAGAACCACAAAGAAAGCTAATTGGTTTTGGTCATAATCAAGTTTTTATTGTGAACGTTGACTGTTCAATTTAATACTAAGTAGGACCTTGAATCTCAGCTGAAAATCAACGAATATGTGCATTAGGCAGCTCCTCATATGTAACCTTATAAAATATGAACAATTATACCATGTTGGACAATCAAGGATCATGTTTAACCATAATGAACAACCGACTTTGAAAAGACATCAGAAAACCAGAGAGCGAAAGATTTTAACGGTATTTACTTTAACTTCCTTTTGACTCACAATGATGAAAATTCAACTTGCCCCACAATGCAAAAAAAAAAAGCTTTTTAAGCTTTAAATAAAACAATGATTATTGGACTGCGTTTTACCAGGAAATACTATTTCAAAATGTAATGTGTAACTTGATGTGTTACTTGCCATTCTTTGCGTAAAAGCAATTTCTGGGTGAAAATTGTTTATTGTTTTTTCAGTGCATTTCCAAACAACTTTTTGGTGACCAAATTAAATTCATAATAAATACTCAAAATAACAAAGCAGTTGGCAAACTAAATATTTTATCTGGCCAGTACCTGCCCTTGCAATGAATTCATGGAGCATGCGACACAGGAAGAAGTTGCACAGGATGCAAGTTCAGTCTTTGAGACATGTCACTAGTGTGTGCAGAAGACATGACAGTGTCACTCAGTTTGTGCAAATACCCCTGCGGTCGACCACACACACAAACACATACACAAATATGATGCTGCTAGATCCGTTAGCTGGCTACCGGAAGTCAGCTCAACAATATCACCAGCCTGCTCTCACATGGGAGTGCCTTGTGAATTGCTAAAGCAAGCACACCATCTATTTTAGTAATGCGAGAAAAACAATAGTGTGTTTAACACCTGGATGGTTTGCATGCTGCAAGGGCAAAACTAACAGCAATAACAACACAACGACACACGCATGTTGACATCAGGCAGAGGAATAGCACACTGGCCAACTTGCATGCATATGCAAACTTGGTACCTGATGATGCACAGCTACCCACACAGCACAACACCACTGTATTGAGCTAAAACGCATCTTAACCTCATTTCTAAGCACTTAGTCAAGCCATTCCACGCCAGGACAGGCAGATCTATCTAGAGCAAATCTCATTTAGGTCCCCTGCCTTGTCCTGCAGCGCCACAGGCAAGCTAACTTACTTGAGTGTGCTGTTTTTGACAGCTAGCGAGCGCTTGGAATTAAACGACGTAACATTTCCGCGAAAGAGCCGCCAATGTCGGCAAAACAAAACATGTGTGTGTCCAAACCCCAGGCTTCCGTTCGTTCGAGATTTCAGAAGAGTTTTTTAAAGTAACGTCAGAAAACGACACCGAACACACACTGGACTAAAGCGCGCGGTTCTCGTGGCGCACAAAGTGCCCGCTGATCGTGGAAAAAGAGCGGGAGAAATGCGAGTGACGTATTCCCAACGCCTTTCGCGGACTAGCGCGGCTAACATTTCCCCCCTCAGCCTGACAAAATATCACAGCGACGATCAAAACCGACGCCATCGCCGCTCGCGACGCCTGACATTGGAATCCGTGACAACGGGAATGGATGCGGTTCACACTTACAGTCTCTCCTCTCCGCTCTCTGCGGCGGCCATTTTTATTTAAATAAATAAATTTCCCAAAAATCACGCAACATCTTTGTGGATACCCCTCACCCTTCTCCCCACTGCCTCTAACACAACACCATCCTTCGGACGCGAGATCTCGCGAGAGGTGTGGTGGAAGGGAAAAGGGGGTATAGCGCGTACGTTCTCGCGAGAGCTAAGGAGTGGATAACCAGAGAGGGGAAACGACGTCCAGGGCGAGGACAGCTGCATTGCACACCAGAATAATAGTGTATAACTGTATTATTCCATTCTGTGACAAAGTACTGTTTCTTTCAGTTAAATCCATGTCAAGTTTGTGAATGTGTTTTAAGATATTTTTGCCTTGTGACAAAAGTGTAGATTTATAAAATGTATAAACACCCCTTTCAAACAGGTCTCTGGAAGACTAAGAGTGTCTTTAAATAATAATAAAAAGAAATAATTATAGGCCTCTCTCTCTCTCTCTCTCTCTCTCTCTCTCTCTCTCTCTCTATATATATATATATATATATATATATATATATACAGACACACACACACACTTTATATATAAATATTATATATGTGTGTGTACATGTAAATTGACAAAAACAAATTTTTATAATATTGACTTTACAGTTTAATTTAATTTACATATATTTGTAAAAGTCTTTAAAAAAGTTTAAACCAATAATTGAAAAAAACCTTTGGCACTTAGATTTTTTAATTCATTTTTGTTCCGTATTTGCTTGTTTGTTTGGTTATTTTTCTATGTATCTAAATCACAAACCTGAACAAGCAAGAATAAGACTATTCCAGTGAAACTCATATTTTGTTCAATTTGAACTTTCTTTAACTACATATTTTGCTTGGCATTAACATTTTCATCTGTCCAGAGCAATCAACAAGTGCTGTTAAGTGATGTTTGTAAGGTTGACGTTTGTCTTTTTTTTCAACATCCTCTTTTGACACATGAAAGTGATAATGAGGTAAGAAAAGGAGGAAATGAGAGCACTATGGGGGACGTCCCATGTCTTTACTCACATGCCCACAGTTGAAGGTATATTCACAGACTTGGCAGAAAAAGCAGAAAAGAAAGACATTTAAAGAAATGAACCTTTATGTAACCTTTACCTTTAAACTGAATCAACATCAAATGCAAATGCCATGACTCAATAAAAACTCTGCCATTTGAATTTTAAATAATTGTCCAATCCATATTAGAATTTACCTGGTGAGATTTGTATGTATTTGTATTGGAGTTCTTGAGAGCTCTTTTGTTTTCCTTCTATTCAGTTGAGCTTATTTTAGTCTCCCATCCTCCTGCAATCAAAAAACATTTGCTTGGGTATTCAACAACACTTGCATCTGAAGCAGTGAAAACAGATTAAATCTGACGGCTACAATTTCTTGAGAGGTACTAAATCCATACTAAAGCCCTACTAGATAGGCTTAGAATAGAGTATAAAATAAAACCTGTACAATGTTAGATAACAGATGAAAATAAACGGCCCTATTTTAAATCAGGTATCTTTGTTGTTTTCGATAGCATTTTTACATCAAACACTGCTTGATTTCTGAGTCTGACCCTGCCTGGAAGACCCAAATAATAGTGATAGAGTGATAGAAGAGTGTGGAGTTAAGTATTGATGCTAAGGACATGTCCCTACCAATATCCAGTGACTACTAAAATGTCCCTGGCAATAAATTTGATCGTACAATTAAATGTCTGTTGTCTGCCATTACATCCCCACCAATGCGATGGCAAATTCAAACCTACCTTGGCGTTATATATCAGAGACATTTCATAGCGTCCCAACTAAAGTCTACACCCCTGAAAATAACAAGCGAAGCCCAACTTTGAAAACTAGTTTTGCTACACATAGTTTAATCATGATATTTGTAGTTAAATTGGGGTTATGTAAAAACTTTTTTTAAATGAATACGATTTTTAAAATTAATGAATATGTCTATTTATATTTAGTAAGGATGCATTAATTACACAAATTAATTTACAAAAAAAAATTAAGCACCTGTTTTCAAATATTAAAATTTACAGCAAGTCATGATATTAAATTGTTTTCTGTAGCATCATGTGACACTGAACATGGGATTAATGATGCTGAAATAGTAAATATCAAATAAATTCAGCCTTGGTGACATAATAAAAACATTACCAACCTATCTTTTGAACAGTAGTGTATTTGTAAGAAACAAATGATCTTTATATATTTTAATGGTTCTGAAAACTAAAAAAAAGGAAGAAAATTCAAATGGATTCCTGGGAATGAATCAGTGTATGAAGTTCGGAAAACGTTTTACATAATGCAAAGCATACAGCAAAACACATTTTCAGATCAGTCGCATCATGGCAAGTGTTGGTCTCGAGTGCTGGAGAAAATACAGTCAAGCTGCTAAAAGTTCATAGATTATGTGCAGAGCAAGATCGCCTTGTCCTTCATGCACTGCCACCTGCAAAGTTCAACAGCTCATTTTATTAGAATCAGCTGAAAAACAGGAGGAATCAGCGTATGCTTTGCTGGTCTACTTCAGTGGTTTACAATGAACTTCCAGCCTATCTATCTGTCTTATTTAAAGCAACAGCGAGTGTCTGTATTAATAAATCAATAATAAATATGGCTTAATATGTCAATATGGTTTTATTTTACTCAGAATATTAAAATTGCATTTTGCATCATCTGAGCAAACCACTAGTTTAGGCACAGTGTTTTGACTTTATTCAGTGTTAAATATTCCCTGTGTTCTGCAGGTGGGGATGTAGATTCCCAGAGTGTCCCGAAGGTTGTGACAAGACATGGATCCTGTTTTTTCCAGTGTTTTACCCATGCACACAGTATATGTATTTACTTACAGAATGAGTACTGGCAACAAAGAGTTGAGAACACCATTCACAAATACAAGGTCCTTAGATGCACATTTCGAATATGAAAGGTATTTATGTGCATTAAATATTAATGTGAGCCAATTTTGATCTGTGTTTTAGGTTGTCTGAGAGTTCACCAGGGGTTGTGGAGCATTTGGCCTCCACCCAGCAGATGAAAGAGGATCTGATCGTGGCTCAAAGTGCTGCGCTGAAATCCCATTCTTCACAATGGAGAGGAGCTCAAGAGCAACCTGCACAGGACTCAACTCAAGGTGATGGTCAATCAGTAAAATAGAAGGGAGTAATCACTGACAGTGAAAGATTTAGTAATAAAATGTTAAAATATAATTTTATTTAAAATAAGAAAAAGCTCATGGTAAGAACTAGAATGTTAAAATTCTGGCTGATACAATTAGCCAATAATTATTTTATGTTATGTTTCATAACTGATAACTAAAATTATTATAATTTTTTTTATAAAATTTTCTTAGATAATAAAATTCTATACTATTTAGTAAAAAATTAAAAATAAACACACACACACACAAAATAACGTAAATATAATTAAAGAAATTAAAGGCTGCAAATTTAGTCATCACATTATAATGTACAGTAAATGGATATTCCAAATTAAATTTTACTGTGTTAATTTCTTAATGTTTTAAAAGATTAGCTTTAAATTAGTGTTAGATTATAACAAAGGTAATTTAAATGTTGGAAAGGAGCTGTAAAGGTCAAAGGTCATGTTGAGATGTCACTGTCATCCTCTCTCTTATCATTTAGATTGTCAGGTCATCGCTTACTCTTACACACTCATATGTCAGATCATACAAATATATGCAGTTGAATTTATTCTGAAAATTCACCTCTTAACATGCAGGCTACATTCAGACTGTTTTGTAGATCATTTCAGCCTGACAGAAATATCTTAGTTTTTGCATGTTATAGAAATGAGGCAATCAGTGCTGTGCCAATCAAACTGAAGTATGTGCTTGACCTCAAAATGTCTCTTACCTCATTCTGTGCATGTGTGCTGTGATCCACACTGAGCTAAAGTGTTCAGGCCTGAGAGATGTGTTTGCGGAGATGAGGCGTTCTGTGCAGGAGCAGCAGGTGGCATTTGCAGACAACTTTAACCGTGTAGCTTTCCTTCAAAGCTTCATTATGTCTGAAACTCAGTTGCCTCTTCTACAACGCCCTGGGCTTTGGCGCCACTTCTGTCCGGCGCACAGCTGGAGCAAGGTGAATATATACCTGATCAGTCAATGTAGTGATTCTAGAATGGATGTTGATGTAAAAATAGTTCTTCTCTTTACATCCTAACTTTCAATAACAGCCTGTATTATTTTGCAAAATCATCAGAAAGTAATCTACACTGAACATTCCACTCAGGCTATTGAGATCAGACTGAAAGGATCGGGGATCTCAGCTGTTTGTTGCAAGCATTTCTAGCCGTATGCAGAGTTGGTGCTACACACAGTCAAGAACAGCCCTGGCTTGACTGATTTTTCCACCTCAGAGTAAGGCATTAGTGTGCATATGTTCAAATTTATGCAACTGTCTTATATCAGAAACCTACACTAATTTGGAAGAAGACAATTTAGAAGCTATTTTTCATTTTCATCAAGTTTTGAAGTTTGAGTGTTTCATAGTAGGTAGTTTGTGTGTGTGTGTGTGTGTGTTCAAATTTATTTGTCAGAAACTTTCAGATTTAGAAGTTAATGTTTTAACTTAATTTAATCATTTTAATTTCTTAAAGAGCTTGAATGCGTTTCATAACACATACATTTTTTTTAAAGTCATATTGATCTCTTTAATAAAATTACTCAGACGCGGACAATAATGCATTATGTTTAATTTGGGATTTTTCATTTTTGGACTCATTGCTTTGAATATATACCTCGAAAGGATGATCTGTAAGATGGTGTTGGAAGATGAGGCCCATGGTTTTCAACAGATGGTAAGACTAATGCATAATACTTGAGTGTCAATGTTGTCTAGATTTAAAGTGTGGAATTTAAGCAAAACACAATAAAAAATTAATCCGTCATGGTTTATTGCAGATTTCCTTTTTTTTTTTTTTTTTTTTTTGCATAGGAGAAAATCGCCTTTTGGTTCTAACTGGATGGTTTGTTCTGCTGTACTTCCCTCTGCTCTACCACAATATCAGCCGAGACAGTCTTGAAATTCTGAGGGAGCTCAAGGAGACTGATCTTCAGCAGGCTTTGCAAAAAGCAGGTATCTCCTGGAGGTACTTTGACATTTAAAGGGTTTCAGAATTTGGTCTTGATCTTTTCATTTGATATCTTCTAGAATGTGTCTTGGCATCTGTGGATTAATGGAAGAGGTCCAGACAAAAACGTTGGCAGAGCAAGTGGGAAGAGAAAGATGACAATTTAGTTGTTCTGCATCCCTCTAGCATTGTGAAGGTGGCCCTATCCACATTCTCTGCGTCTCCTGACAGTAAGCACTGCTTCTGAAAGAGTTGACATTTGAATTAATCTGCATGTTTCAGGAGGCGACCTGAGCTCAGGTGATAATGTAAATTTGTTTTATGAAAGATATGCAGTTAATTATTTAATATGGTTTAGTTAACAATAACATTTAAGTTAGCACTCTGATTTGTTGTACTAACATCTTATTTCCAATGCAAATTTATATTGTCATCAGCCAGACATTATGAGACACAAAGCTCCTCAGAAGCCCTGAAGAGATGTCAGCGGTGCACATCAGGCTCTCGTTCACTGACATCTTCTGTCACGGTGTACAGTATGCTGATGGATGACAATGAGGTGATGTGCATACACTAATATATGTATTAATGTTACAAGAACCTTTATATAATGCGGTTCCTTTCCAGGAAGATTATTAATAAATGACTTCAGAAGCTTTTTTAAAAATGTAGTTTTGAAGAGTGATTGTGTTTCAGTGAACTTGATATTAACCCCTTTAATAAAATCAATCTTACATTAACGCATTGTTTCATTTTAGATTCTTCTTTTGAATATACATCTTGAAAGAATTAACTGATACTAATGAATGAACTGAGCTAATGTGGTTAGATTCCAGGAAGATTATTCAAAAATAACTTAATTTTCACTTTTTCCTCGCACAAATTACCACACTGCATCATATTTGCTAAGAAAAAAATTGTAAAAAACTGTACATGATCAAAAGTTTTTGATAATTTAGGTAAATTAGGTAATATTAGGCCTTTTTAGCAAATCAGCAGATTTGTTTTCCATGATGCAGGGCTGCGAAATATTACACCTTAAAATTTTCAATTTAACAAAAATTTAATTTGTCAGTCTTTTTTTGACACTTCATTATTCTTAGCTGTATTTCTAGCACTTTTCTCCATAATATTTATTCCTTTAATTATAGATGTTTATTGTAAAAACCACCTGGCATGTGTTTTCCAGCTGTATTTTGGTTGCAAATGTCTGTGTGGAAATAGATTTTCATTGTTTCCCCAACAGCCGAGGTATAGCCTGAGAGGTCAGAAATCTTTGTGTGGTCCAGCAGTTAGCGGAGTGAAGAACTGATGCAGAATATCAGGAAAAGGTTTGATATTCCAGTTGAAAATCTAATCCAGTGAATAACAGAGATGCCAGATTATTTACTGTATAAAGATCTAAAAGATCTAAAACCTCTGAAAGATGGAATATCACAGACGTTTTTATCCTTTCTAAATGTATGACATAATATTTATATTGTTTCGTCAGAAGATTTGTACTTATATATCCATTAAATAAATTCCAGTGTAACAACTTAGGGTTTAACTTCTTGATCTTTTCTGCAAGTATTTCAGGTTACCGTACTTGTTTATCTGACTTTCTAAGCAAAACTGACATCTAATGGCCAAGCTGTGTAATTGATGCCAAAAATTATTTAAAAAAAGGCTCAAACCACCTTCCTAGTCAAATACTGTCATCACTGTAGTTAGTGGTGGGCAGGTCCTTCTTGCACTTTTTTTTAGGTTAGAAGTGGATTGAATTCTGTACTATATATGACACATGCAGGAATAGATTTAGAATGGCCTGTATGTCATTGTAACTCCAATGATTAAGCAGTGATGATAAACATGCAAAAAATGTATTGCATAGAGAGACTTGTGAAGAGATCCAGTCCTGCAGCTGGACAGACTCCACTGACTCAGCCTGTACGAACTCAACTTATATAAACATTGCCGAGTTTGATGGCGCCCTTTCCACCCATAACATGTTCATTTATGGGAAAACACACTCAGAAGGTTCACACTGCTGACAGAAAGGCAAAAAGTCAGGTTAATCTCACAAAAGCTGTCATGGACACGTCAGAGGTATTTTTACTCCAAGATCATAAATTATTTTAAAAAGATATATTATGTATTGACATCTATTGTTAGGACTATTTATGAGTTTTTATTTTGTTTTAAATTCTGTGTGACATTATTTCCATTACAATTTGAGCATTTCTCTACAAATAACCCTAAACATATATATATATATATATATATATATATATATATATATATATATATATATATATATATATATATATATATTTTATCCATTGATTATTAAAGCAATGAATCATTGGCTATTAAGGGTTGTACATACAATGGAGTGCTATTAACCTAATAACACCCAATTAGATCCACTCAAATTCAAAAAGTTCAGGTTTGATGGCCCCTCCCTTTGAAACCTTCTGAACTCGAGCTACTGGTGCAATGGAGCTCAAATGGGACGAGTCCATGTTTACAACCACTTTAGCTCTCCTCCAAAATCCACATAGTTTTATGGGGTGTAAATGTTTATTTATGAATTTATGAAATATAAACGATCTCCCCGATTGGGGTTTCTTTTCAGGAAGGGGGAACGTTCAAATCCTTTGAAAGTTTTTCCTCTGCATCAGATTTCAAGCACAGACCCTTAGAAAAAAAATAAAGAGAGAGGGAGAAAATGAGAAACAGACTTTGGGAAAAGAGGAGAGAGGGATGGAGGGGGTTGAAGCTCGGTTTCATATATCCTCCTGGAGGAGGAGGAGGAGAAGGAGGAGGTTTTCAGTTTAACAGACTTTGGCGTTGTCGAGTCCCACAAAAGAACAGACAAGCAACCGGTGCAGAGCGAAAAGAGCGGAAAAGTAACATTCCAACATTCTAACAATGGAACACTGCGACATTGTAACATTGGTTTTGTTTGAGGATCCCGCGTA
This sequence comes from Carassius gibelio, assembly GCF_023724105.1. NCBI lineage: Eukaryota > Metazoa > Chordata > Actinopteri > Cypriniformes > Cyprinidae > Carassius > Carassius gibelio. The sequence goes on along the minus strand of NC_068378.1, from coordinate 24,333,715 downwards.
AAATACACACGCTGACAGCCGGAGGAGTTTTCAGACAGCGAATGTGGATTGTGTTTGAAGCAGCTGACTGGGCACTTTTTTTTGGATACGGTTGTACTGAACGGAAACGGGGGGAAACCGTCTGAATAATAACGACAATATGCGGAGCCGTTTACATTCCGCAACCAGAAGTTTATGGAAGGCGATATGGGAAAGTTAGTTTCTAAACGCGAATGTCACTAACAGAACCGATGTGGTTCTTCGAACCTCGTTTGCTTCGGACACGTCATGTAATAATGATCATCATGTCTTATGTTATGGATTCATAACGCTATTCGTTTGCTTCTTTAACGTTACATTCTGAAACCGCCACACATCAAATGGCATAAGAAGATGACTGAATTTCACAAAGCTCATTTCACAAAAACGCATCGGGAGTTCTTTATATCGCATTTGCTTGGACTTGTATGTGATTCTGGTTAAATTGATCGTTGATGGCTGTTTCTGTTCGGATTTACTCTCCACCGGCTGATCAGGAGGGATCGATCCGCCTGATTCACCGTTTCCAGCATCTACAGGAGGAGGACGAGCTCGGGACGCGAGAGAGGCTGGTGGTTTTAGACCTGGACTGTTTCGAAGACTCGGTTTTAATATCTGGACCTGGATTATAAAGCCAGTTCCCTGGAAATCGTCCCCGTCTTGTGTGCTTTATGCCTTCGTGAGGGTTTCGCAGGCAGGGATGCAGTTGAATCGACCCAAGAGCGCGCATCTCATCAGCTCCAGTCCGCACAGTTCATCCTCTTATTCCAGTCAGTTCAAAAGCATGCGCTTCTCATACCACATCAGCAGCGGTTTACCCAGTCCACAGCCTGCCCTGCGCAGATCAGGTGAGTCTGGAGCTTATTTAAGGTTAGATGCTCTGACACGTGTCCCGTTTTCTTTTCACTGTCAGTACAGAGAGATTTGGTTTCGCATGCAGTCCTGCCCCAAAGCATCATTATAAATAAGAGAGGTGTCATTGATGTATGCAAATGCATTTTTTTTTTTTTTTTTTAAATCTAGTTTAATGTGCCAGCTTCTTGGAAAAATAATATTTAGGATTGATTATGTTAATGTTAATGTTGAAAAGTTTCAAGAAAAGGTGATTTAATAACTCTATAAACTGTCAAGTGATGTGACCACCTTTTTAAAAATATATATTTTCAACTTTTCAATCATAAATTACAGTATTTGAACATGGCTTTTCCTTAAAAGGTCAAAATATTATATATTTTTTAATATCCCAGTCACGAAGTCCTGGTTGTTTTGATGGTTTTCTTGTCACATGAGAACAAAATGGCTTCCTATGTGTTGGTTATGCCTTACTGATTTTAATTTGGATGACGTTTTTAATATATATTAGCGTTTATTTTAATATTTTACAACAAAATAACATAATTGGGGATACGATTTTTTTCAAGGTCTTGTGCTCAAAAAGGCCACATTTATTTGATAAAAACACAGTAAAATATGTAAGTAATATTGTGAAATATTTCAGATTTAAATAACTTTTATTATTTTTGAATAGTAATAAATTAAAAACTTTTTTTTTAATGATTCAATAGATCTGGAGTATAAAAACAAGCATCACTGACCCATACAGTACATGTAGCTAATGATCTGCTGAAACGAAGCTTGCAGGTTCAAACCCCACAATGGTAGCTCTGTTAACTGTGACCATTGTGTCCTTGAGTAAGACTCCTAACCTTAGGTGACTCCAGAAGTACAGAAGCTTTTTACTGCAGTTCTACAATTCCTACTCCAACACTTCAGACCAATAAACAACAACTCAATCGCATAAATACCCGGCTATATTCTGATAATATAAAAGAACAGACATACATAATGTTTACATAGAGTAAATGAGCGCACATCACCCTGTATTGTTTGCTTTGGATAAAGGTTTAATCTAAAGTAACACATGTGTTGATGTAAATGGAAACATAGATGTTGAATACTTGGAATCCTTGATGTTTTTTCTCTCTGAGAGCGAGCTTTGGCTCCGGATGTCTTCAAGACTAGAAAAATGACACCACTCCAGTCCTTGTGTCTAGCATGTTGTGTAGGCGCTTGTACTATTGAGTCCCAGAAAAATGACCCGTACACTATATTAAAGGGAGGCCAAGCTCATACAAATGATTACCGAAATAAATCAGGATTCTTCTTATTTGTCCTACACAGCTTAGAAGCAGTTGTGCTCTGAATGGATGGGCCTGAAGACAAGCTCATCAGTCAAAGTGGCATAATGTATTATCCTGCCTCTGTACGTTAGTCTCAGAGGACGGCGTGTCACTAAATCAATGCCCAGCATTCAGAGAGACACTTTTATGCGATTCCCAATTTTAAGAAGATGATACTCCTGTATAAAGAGCATGGAGAATGTATCTTGATAATACAGTGCAATGTATTGCAGTTTGCAGCAGCCACGGTAATCTGTGTAGATAAACATGTGTTGGCGATCCAGTTCGTCAGATGTTTGTTGTGCATGTAATGATATTCACATGCTCGACTGCTCACTTGCTGATAAGGCAACAGTGGAGCCTGACCGGAGTCCCTTTTGGTGCTACGTTGCCATGTTTGGTGTTTAGTGCAATGCTGCCGCTGCAAAGTTTGTACTCTGGTGTGTGGTTACTTGAGGGTCTGTCAGTTTCTGTCAGATATTTACTCAAGCACTGCACTTCGAAATCCAATTAAATGTGTCTGGAGTTCATTTGAGTTCAGTGGGTCGCATGTGTGCTGACCACCAACTCGCTAGTGGATTTCAGAAACGTGTCAGTGGTGTTTGATGCACTGGAAGGCCACACACATGAAGAGTTGTCCCCGGTCAATGTCTTCTTTAATAACTCGTGCGTTTGCTCAATCCATTACCCTTAAAGAGCTCCTTTGGTGAAAATCAAGTTGTTCACAGGTCTGTTTGGTGTTTTAAAGGCATATTTTAAAAAGAAATTCAAAACGATATGATATGAAATTTTCGAAGAAAAGTGTTAGAAAAACAATGACACAAAATAATTTATAGAATGACCAAAGCATTAAATTCGGCATGAAATGGAAGTTGCATTTGTCTTTTCTTCCCTGTTGTCAAATTTGATTTCATTGTGGCTTTAAACTTTGGTGCTGAAGTATTTGCTTGTGAATTTTGCTTTAAATTGTGGGGCTTACATAGCTGTTCTTCTGCAATGCATAAAGACATCTTGTTCAGTCAGTCTGTGTAATTCAGTAAAATTAATGCATCTCAGCACATCATAAAAAATATGATGTTGAGGTTAATGTAGAAAGAATGAATGTAGAGTAGAAATAGCACTGTTCTGTCTTGTGGCTGATTTAATGCAAGAGGAGCAAAATTATCTCACTTAGACTTGTGAACGGGATCAGTTTCATCGTCACCCATATAAATAGCATGCAGGTGTTTTATTCTGCTGCTATTTTAAAACATTTTTGTGCTTGTTGCATATGACAGTAACAGATGGGCTTATTGTCCATGCATTGTTAGGCTAAAATCACTTGGATCTCATATAATCAATATAACAGCTGTATCAAATGTGTGTGAATGCTCTTCAAGCCTCTGTTGATAGATATGCAATTTAAAAGAGGGTTTAAGTGCATTCTTTGCTTTGATTTGAATTATATATCAAAAGTTTGGGTCAATATATTTTTTGAAATCAGACTCCTGCTCACAAAGGCTACAATTATTTCTACAGAAATATTATTACAACCTAAAATAACTGTTTTCTATTTGAATATATTTTAAAATGTAATTTATTCTTATGATGTCAAAACTGAATTGTCAGCATCATTACTCCAGTCTTCAGTGTCACATGATCCTTCAGAAATCTTTCTAATATTCTGATTGCATTATTTAATTATTATTATCAGTGTTGAAAACAGTTGTTCTGCTTGTCTTTTTTTTTTTTTTTTTTTGTCTTAACTGATCTTGAAAACTTGCATATTACCATTAGTTTCATTATGTTTTGTTTTGGATATCGTGCACTGGTATTATTATGTTGGCTTGGCAACAAGCCAACATACTGTTATGCTATTTAAACTTCTTCTTTTTTTTCTTATTATTATTCTGTACGCTACTCCTCCTAGGGCTTTAAAGCCACAAGCCCCAAACTTGGCAGAAACCTGTGGGATAGAGCGGTGCTGGTTGCTATATCTTTTCAGACTGATCAGACTTAAAGTTTTTTTTTAATTAATTTTTAAATGTCAAATTACATTACCCATAGACTTACATTATCTGAGAAAAATTGCGCCCCTAGTTGCAATAACCGAGATTAAAGGGAGGAGTCAGGTTTCGTTTCACTTTTAAACCGGTTAAAAATACCAAGTAAATAATACAATTTCCCTCAAACTGACAAGCTAAACCAACATATCTGATTATTACAGGGGTCAGGGCTCATTAATAATTTATTTCTGGGCAGAGAGCAGTTAGAAAGACGAGAGAAGAATCAATGCTGCTCAGCTCAGGCACTGTCTCCACGGAGCTCACAACGAGCGAATTCATTCTTATTTAAGACCTTTTAAAACGGCGACTGCACGCAATCCACACGTTAGAACACACCAAGAGCTAAATTCAGATGTTTCTGAACTGTTTAAAGTAATAACATGATATATTCGCGGCAGCCAAATGTCCGCGAGCCCGCGATGTATTTCTCTGAACACTTGAAGTCCACATGACAGCCGCGTTTCGGGGCGAGATCGGACAAATAAATAGGCTAGCTATATAAACTGACAAGCTAAACCAACATATGTTATTATTACCGGGTCAGGTCTCATTTATAAATTATGTCTCTGGCCAAAGAACAGCGAGAAAGACGAGAGAGAAATGAGCGCTTCATCCGCATTTTTAAGCGCTTCCAAAAATAATATCACAGCGAATTGCACTAATCCACCCATTAGAACACAACAAGAGCAGAATTCAGGTGTTTTTGAACTGTTTATGTGTGCAAAATGAAATATAATTTGACAACGTGATACAGCTTATGAATACTATGTCTGGGCAGAGAGCAGTCAGACAGACGAGAGAAGAATCACGGCTGCTCAGCTCATGCTGTCTCCACGGAGCTCACAACGAGCGAATTTATTCTTATTTAAGACCTTTTATAATTAAATTATATCGGCGATTGCACGCAATCCACACGTTAGAACACACCAAGAGCTAAATTCAGATGTTTCTGAACTGTTTAAAGTAATAACATGATATATTCGCAGCAGCGCGACTGCCCGCGAGCTCGCCATGTATTTCTCTGAACACTTGAAGAGAATTTACAGCCTGTCACATTAAAACACTGCAGCGAAACGGCACAAAACAATTAGAACAATATATTATACACATGAAAATGAGTGTTTATATGTGATTGTGAGATTTTATCTGTCAGGCTGAACCTCACATCAATTGTTATCCATCGTCACAACATGGTAAAGTCATTTATATATATTTTTTAAGAGCTTCTTAAAATAAATATTCCTGCGAATGCACACAATCCACCAATTAGAACACACTAAGAGAAAAATCCAGGGGTTTTTGAGCCGTGTATGTGTGCAAAATGCAATATTTGACATCGCGAAGGGAAAAAAAAGTCACATGACAGCCGCGTTTGGGGCGAGATCAGACAAATAAATAGGCTACACATTTCATTCACTCTGACAAGCCAAATCAACATATGTTATTATTACCGGGTCAGATATCTCATTAATAAATTATGTCTCTGACCAAAGAACAGAGAGAAAGACGAGAGAGAAATGAGCACTTCATCAGCATTTTTTAAGAGATTCCAAAAATAATATCACAGCACTAATCCACCCATTAGAACACAACAAGAGCAGAATTCAGGTGTTTTTGAGATGTTTATGTGTGCAAAATGACATATAATTTGACAGCGCGATACAGCTTATGAATACTGGAAGGAAAAAAGTCACGACAGCCTTTTAACTCTGGAGTCGATTAACGCATATACGCGTTTTGAGTCATTTTCTGCTGATAACCCTGACAATTACTTAAATTACATTTTCAGTTTTAAACGTACAGATAAGAGCAATACATCAATCGAATCTGTAAAGGGTCTACTTTTTTTTGGATACAAACACAATAACAACAAAACTTTGTGCACTTATAAAATAAAGATAACAAACAAGGTGTGCTGTCTTCAACCTTGTCTGCGCTGATCTTCATTTACAAACACGTCATTAAAATGAACTGTAACTCCATGAATACTCAACGAAGAGACATGAGAGATATATCTATAGAAAGTTTGACATGTCTACTTTTAAACTAAACAAGTGCTGCCGAACAAATATTCTGTGATAAAGTACGCGATGTCCTTTTTTCACGTCTCCCTTCTAATGTGTATGGAAGGCCAAGAGGGTCAAATACACGTTAAATACGCGTTGTTTACTCATGAAAAATCAGCTATATTTCACGTTTTAAATACACGTTAAATACACGTGAAATACACGTGAAGTATGCCTTAAAAATCAGTTTGAACAGGTCAGTGTCATTGGCTGCTGAGGACTTGGGTCAAACCACTTCTGTGTGCTTAGAGGGGTGTACCATTCATAGACAGGCAACCACCATTTAACATGCTATAGATTAGCTTATTCAGCCTTATTATTTAGTCTTTTTTCTTTTCTGTTTTGTATAGCCTATAGAAATAATATATTTAAGTTTCAGTTTTATGAAATATTTATTTTTTAATAAATATTAATTAAAATTTTGTGGTGATAGCATAACGTTTATAAAAGTTACAGTATTTTGTAATGAAACAGGACTTTTTGTTTAGCTCTTGACTCACCGAAGTATACTATATATACTGTCCCTTCTTTAATTTTTCAGTAGTGTGATAACTTAAAATATGTTGTCAGTACTATTAAAATAACATTAAATTGAATGGTATTTAGGAGATTATGGTTTTTGCATGACTTATTTCGCATTCAGCTAGACAACCCTGTCGTAGCTGTTATCATAGCCTAGGCTTTTTATTAAAAAAGAAAACAGCAAGGGACCATGGAAAAAGACTGTTGCAGGTGTATTTTTTATGGTATTATTATTTTTTTTTTTTTGCAGCGGGGCAACTCAAGAATGTTGGGCACACAAGTACTGTGGCTCTTTTGCCCCATGGCCAAGATGGCCAAGCCAACATCAAAGTTAGTTCACTAACTTTTAATTCTAGTTATTATTATTATTTATGCAACAGGGCAATGGCATATTTTCTGAAGTACAATGGAGTATCATATAAATACCATAAATAAGTTAATCATTTAGTACTGTGGTGGTCTTATCATTTGTTACCATTATTGCACCAGCATGTTTTTAACAGGAAGACCTCAGTGGAAAACACATGATTGTATTTTTGTAGATGTAATGGCAGGAACCACATTTCACACCATGTTTTCTGTGTCTCAGAGTCTGTTTGCCTTGAATGATGGAGTTTCATTTCATTCCAAAATGTTGGAATGTGAAAGAAGAACAAGTTGCAAAAACTTGGACCCGTCTTTTCTTAACAGGGTGTGTATCTGCGTAACGCAGCCCGAGTACGATCAGTCCCACAACTCCCATGATCATTGTCACATAGTTTTGGAAGACACTCTTATCTCCTCCCAGACAGATTATCACGAGTAGCTGTGAGCGAGAAAACTCTAGCTCTTTCACTTCTCAACGCTCAGAGCGGCAGAAGTGCTGTTATTAGGACAGCGTGAAAGCGCAGCAGTTCTCATTGGTCAACGGCCAACTCGGTAGATGAGTAGGAAGTCTGTCTGGCTGCTCGGCCTGGCGCTCTGTGGAGAATTACATGTGTGTGAATGAGCCAAACTCCTTGTAAATCTCTAGAGCGCCGTTAAAGAAACAGTCCCCGAGATGCATCCATATATAGGTTGGGAAAGAAGGAAACCGACTGAAACGGCTCTCTGAACCTTAAGGAAGCCTCGTATGCAAAACAGAGCCTCGCTCATGACCCTCTTGGCCTCTTTTATAAACACAGAGTAAGGATAATACATTATGTTTACTTTAACTCATCCTAGTTTGTGGTTTGCTGTGCAACAGAGCACAACAGCCAGGCTCCGGAAGTTAAAAGCCCACTCGTTTGCTTCTCTGAGAAAATGTTTTTTAACAGTAATGTTAAAACCTTTCCAGACAGACCTACCACTAAAACTAAAAGGTTGTTAGATGATGTTTTATGTTTCTTTGCATACCACAAGTGAGAGTGATAAATTATGCAGAATTGCTCTGCAAAGACCGCCCACTCCCATGATGCACCTCTGATGACATAATCAAGTCAATCTCCCTAAACTCCCGAACTGTTTACACTAAAGCTGTCAAAAAGTTTAGAATATTTAAGAATTTTTTATGTTTTTAAAAGAAGTCTCTTGTACTTCAGCCAATATTGGGTTTATTTGAACAAACAAAAATGCAATGCCAAATGGGGAAATTTTATTGCAAATTGTTTGTTTTGCAAAGTGTTTTCTATTTCAGTATATTAAATATATAATTTATTCCTGTGATGCAAATCTGAATTTTAAGCATCATTACTCTACAGTCTACAGTGTCACATGATTCTGCAGGAATCATTCTAATATGCTGATTTGCCTTTGCCTGATTTGCCTTTGCCTGATTTGCCTTTTTCAAGAAGTTAATTTTTATTAAATGAGCCAAAATTGCAAATACAGAAAGAATCAGCCCTGTGTAATATTTCGACCCGGTCTACACTTGCTTTATTGTTGTAGGGTAATGTGATTCGGAGCCTTTGGGGAAATAAACAGCGGAGTTAGTGGAGCAACTGAGAGCCATGTTGATGAAGCTTTACTGCTCTGGTTCTTGTTAGGATCCCATAAAAGTCTGTCTCTATTGGTTTTTGCATATTTTCATTTTTGATTCATAATTATGATCATATTCCGTGCTGTGGAGATTATGAAATAAACACAAAATGAGTAGGAAAGTCCTTATTTAGATTTAATTGTTGCTTTATTGAACTGTTTCAGGTGTTTCAGAGCAAGCATTTCTACAAAGCAAACTGCATGCAGTTTCATACTTGTATTTAATACTTATTGATTTAAACAAATCCTAAAATTAAAGGAATAATTCACACAAAAATGAAAATTTGCTGAAAATATACTCGCCCTCAAGCCAATATATAGATGAGTTTGTTTCTTCATGAGAACAGATTTGGAGAAATTTAGCGTTACATCATTTGTTCACTAATGGATCCTCTGCAGTGAATGAGTGCCATCAGAATGAGAGTCCAACATAAAAACATCACAATAATCCACAAGTAATCGAGTGGAAAAAGTCCATCCCCTGTTGTCCTCTAACATCAAAATTTGTTTGGAATTGTTTTGGACTGTTTCTGCTTGTAAACAGTGTTTGATCTGTGCAGATTTCTCTCCTGATTCAGATAAGATGAGTATTTCACTGGAGAAAGCAATATTAGGATTATAGAAGTTTCAGTTTAAAGTAAAAATGTCTTGATGGATTTGTTTCTTGCAAACATGCATCTTTTCAAGATGTTAAATGATGGACTTTAGTGGTGTGGATTATTGTGATGTTTTTAACATTTTGACGGCACCCATACACTGCAGAGGATCCATTGGTGAGAAAGTGATGTAATGCTACATTTAAAGGGGGGGTGAAATGCTCGTTTTCACTCAATATCCTGTTAATCTTGAGTACCTATAGAGTAGTACTGCATCCTTCATAACTCCAAAAAGTCTTTAGTTTTATTATAATCATAAGAGAAAGATAGTCTGTACCGATTTTTCCCGGAAAAACACGAGCGTCTGGAGGCGTGACGTGTGGGCGGAGCTAAAGAATCACGAGCGGCAGTAGGCTTTTGCGTTGAGAGCATGTGGAAACTGTGACATTACGTGAGGACAAAACCAACCAAAACAAACCATGGCTAACAGTCAGATTCAGCGTATATTTATGATCCAGAATCAGATCCAGAGGCTGAAATTTAACAAGAGCAGCATCAGCCACGACGTCTCTATGTGGTATGTACTGAAACTGTATATATTTGCTTAGCGGTTTTGGAAAATGCCTTAGTTCCACTTTGTCGTCTTTTTTTTTTTTTTTTTTAAGCTGTACATGTGGAAAGTGCAGTTTGATGACAACATCGCATGTTGTTTACTTGATGTGCTTACGCGCTGATTGCTAAGTTAACAACACAGAGATATTTTAAGCAGTTTTACTCACCGCCTGAGGTTCCAACACATGATCGTGACCCTTTTTCGTTGGGATTGCATTATCCTTAAGAAATAAACGATACGCAAATCCGGCGTCAAACTGGGCCTTGTTTGTAAAACAAGCATCTTCGAAATGCAGGGAACAAACAAAAACACTTGCACAACTCCGTTGATGCTCTGTAAAAATAAACTCCATCCACTGGCCCCTTAATGCTGTTTTTTCTTTGGTAATCTGTGCAGGGTTGTCTTGCCCTGGCAACCAAAAACACACTTCTTTTGTGACATTTCGCGATGCTCTCGCTCTGATCAGTGAAGTCTGTTGTGCTCTCAGTGCTCTGCTATACGGGAGCGCGCGCTCTTCCGGCAAACGTGCCCTCAGGACCCATATAAGGAAATTCCGCTCCATCTAACGTCACACAGAGCCATACTCGAAAAAAACTTTCCGAAACTTGTGACAAACCGGAAGGAGTATTTTTGGAACAGGAGTATTTTTAAACTTTGTCCATGTTTAGCATGGGAATCCAACTCTTTAACAGTGTAAAAAACTCAGTATGCATGAAATAGCATTTCACCCCCCCTTTAAAAAAAATCTGTTCTGATGAAGAAACAAACTCATCTACATCTCAGATGGTCTGAGGGTGAGCAAATTTCATTTTTGTATGAACTATTCCTTCAATTATGAGCACATAATGGTGATACTTATCTTAGCAAACACTGCTAATTGTAATAATAGCAATTTTATTTCCACTTCTGTTGAGCTTCCAAAAGGTCCATAGTTTCATAAAACAGGACAGTGGTGTGTAGAGATTTAAAAGTTGAGAATGTATAGCTATCAAAGAGCACTGACAGGCATTCTGGTCACACATCCACCACTCACGGGTATAAATAGAAACCTCAGAGGTTTGGCCAGGGCTCACAGAGGAGAACTGAAAGGACACAGCCATGATGTTACAGAGCAGGCCATGACCGTTCATGAGAGTCGTCAGCTTCACCAAATCCTGCACAAGCTAATGTGTGTTAGTTAGCCGACTCCCAACGCCATGAGAACCAGGTTTTACTCTTGAGCAAGGCACTTGACCTTTGACCCTCTGTGTTTCTCGCACAAACCACATGACCTCTACACTCCTTAAAGGTGCTTTTTTATATTTCCTCAGTGAAATCAAGATTATCCTCAGAGTTTTATATTATGTAAAGCCACGCTTACTAATGCATCTGGTAGCCTGAAGCGGATGTGATTAATCGCAGTGTCAGCCGAGCGAACAGTCTTTAGCAGGTACTGTGTGAGTGTTAGCTAGCTGTGAATAAAGTGACAGTGTGACAGTCAGTGCGAGGTGCTGTTACTGTTCTCTCACCTTCCCTTTATCTTTGCTTCCTTTCTTAATTCAGTGAAAAACACTAGCACCGTGTGGCTGTTAAATGCCAAAAAAATGCAAAAGCTAATTGAATTAACCAGGATCTTTGCTAAAAGAGGAAACAGTAAATACTGCTATGCTAAGGCAAACAAGCTCTTTATTGTGAGTAGTGACTACTTGCAATTTTATGTCCCAGGACATTTTATATATATTCATCTAATTAATCGCAAATTACATATGGCTGTGAAAATATCCCCAAAATATTATTCAATGCCATTTTTATGTTAAAGGAGAAAGTAGACATTATAAATATTAGCTTTAGAAATAAATATTTTATTTGATTCAACATAAAATTTATTAAAACATATCTTAAAGTTAAACGTTTAGGCTAAACTATGGAACATAAAATGAGATAATTTTCCTTTAACGTTTTTTTATTTTTATAAAAGAGCCAGTAAGATGAAAATTCTAAGCTTCCTATCACTGTTTCTAAGTCCTGTACAACAGGTTTAAATCCATGCAAGGTTAAAAAAAACATTCTCATTTTGTCAAAATATCATTTTAAAATTACCTTAATTCTCAGAGATCCCCAAACAGTTCGCGCGAAACTGTTCATAAGATTCAGTTTCCTTAAACCCCTCCTTTCGGTAGCATACTGTGTTCTGATTGGTCAACTGACATAGTCAGTTTTGATTGGTTGTTCCTAACATTTTCATACTCATGTAAGCATGTACATAACCAAACTGAGCACACAACTTCACGGTAAAAAATGTGTTAGCATTAACATATAGTGCTAGCGTGACATACTGATAAGACGCTCGGGAGAAAACAAACACATAACTATATAATCATACTTACAGGTTGGGATTCGGAGATGCTTGTTGGTCCAAATAAAGTTGGTAATGAACCCTCTTTTATGGCCAAACGCTTTGAAAATTCCGCTGTACTCACCGAGATTAGAAAAGCAGTCATCAGTGAAATGTTGTGAAAACAACAAAATGAATTTGTTGTACTGCTCTGGTATTGTGGTAAAAATGAATTTTAGCCATTGGTTCTTCTGATCTTCGTTCTTTGGCAGTGAAAATAAAACAACCTTGCCTTTACAATTAAAAACACACTGTCTCCTCGACATGATGCTATCACACCAACCAGAGCGTCTGTTTGTAGGGAGATTATTATGCAAAGTGTTCCTAGTGACGTACATAGAGATGGGCAAAAGATTTGAAATCTATTACGACTCATTTAAGCGATTATCGACTCCTTACTTTAGAAGCCAATAACTTCATAAATCGTGTACTTTTTGGTTTAATTACTTTGCACATTGTTTATACTGATGGACAGCTACATCATAGACTGTAATACAGGTAATTTTTGATTTCCCATCTGTGTGGCTGTTTAAATGATACTCTAAATAAGAAACTAAAAATGCCAGCAGGTGGCGGTAAATGTCTATATGAGTCATTCATACATTGGAACTGCTGATTCGTTCAGGAATGAAGTAAATGTCTCGATCTCTTTTACATGGGGCTTTGAATCATTGATTCACACGATTTGCTCAAAACGCGGATTCATTCAGAAACTGAACACCGCTGTGTTGTTCGGAGGCACACAACAGTTCTGCTGTGGCTTTAGGGGTAATATTTTTGGGTAACACTTTAGAATAAGGTTCCATTAGTTAATGTTAGTTAATGTATTAATTAACATGAACAAACAATGAATAATACATTTATCACTGTATTTATTCATCTTCGTTAATGTTAGTTAATGAAAATACAGTTATTCATTGTTAGTTCATGGTTATTCACAGTGCATTAACTAATGTTAACAAGCACAACTTTTGATTTAAATAATGCATTAGTAAATGTTGAAATTAACATGAACTAAGACTTATAAATGCTGTAGAAGGATTGTTCTTGCTTAGTTCATGTTAACGAAAGTAGTTAACTAACATTAACTAATGGAACCTTATTCTAAAGTGTTACCTATTTTTGTTGGCAGTACTGAGCAAAAACAGACAATATTATGTTGAATATAAAATATAACACAATATTAACTTATTTACTGTACTGTTGTATAAAATCACATTGCACGTTGCTCTCGCTGCTTTATCTCACTGTGATATCGCTTATCATGTGATAATAGTTCATACATCTCTAAAATCCCCCATTTTTCAAGTTTCATTTGTGCCCCAAATATTCAGACTTTTTCAAATGTTTTTTAATACTGTTATTTCTCCATGGTAATGTGTAATTAATTGTGTGAAAACTTTTTTAATTTTTTTTTAAATTTTTTTAATGTGCACCAAAGAATGTTAAGCAAAAACATAATTAGAAACGTCAAGGAGCTGAAATGCTGTCTGCTACTGCAGCTGAGATGAGGGAGAAAGAGCGGAAAGCCAGTGTGTCAGTGTGTCAGCGTGTGGGAATGCCGTGCTGCCGTTTAAAACCACGGACAACGTGGCAGGAGAAAGAGAGCGGAAGCTCTAATCGCTCGAGAGGGAGCTTTAACCCACTCGCTTAAATCCTGGATGCTTTAATCTGCTCGAGTGAACCAGGGCTTGATAAGTACAGAGATGACTCTCAAAATCACGAGCTGATTAGACAGCTCACAAGAGAGACGAATGTGTGTCTGGAGACAGGAGGGTGTCTTCGGTCTCTGCTTCTCCACAGCAGAAAATGTAATGAGAGAGGCAGACAAAATAAAACATGTGACCTTTTCCCAGCAGTGAAGGGATGAGAGAAATGCATGTAGTGCTTCATGGATTTTCCTATACGTGTAGCATTTTCTGATTTTTTTTCAGCAGCAGTTAGAGGCCAAGTCCACGTGTGCACTGGTGTCGAAGTGTAAATGACAAAACCATATGATATAGTTCATCTATGAATCATTTTCATGGTGCTCACTGTTCCATAGAACTTACTGAAGTTCTATTCAGATTCAATTCAATGCAACAGTTTATGTAAAAATTATGTATTTACAATTATGCATTTTGCAGATGCTATTATCCAAATCATTTATCGAACTCACATTGCATTTAAGATCTTCATTTGATCATTTTGTGCATTCACTGAGAATTGACCTTGACCATGACCTTGGGGTTGCATTTAAACCGAATGTCCTTGTGATTGTGTCCCACAAATGAAAATGATAAGTCAACATTGCTTCTTGTTTAGGTTACTTCATTAAAATGAGCTAATGCTACTCAATTCTTGAATATTTTGTCACAATTAAATATTTTTTTTAATGGATGTTTTCATAATTGGTTTGTGTTTAATTTTATTGGAAGCTACTCAAATCAGTTACAGTTCTACATTTCTTGACAAGGTATCATGTCAACATTTTACATTGTAAAATATATTCAAATAGAAAACTGCTATTATAAATTCTAAAACCATTTCACAATATTGCTGTGTTTCTGATCAAATATTGGTGAGCTTAAGAGACTTAAAATAAAATAAATAATAAAACGTTAGTATACTGTTTTCTGTGTCTTGGCTCCATGACTTTAAGTCTTCCATTATAAGTCTCAGACTCAAAAATCAAAGTCAAAGGTCACTGAACCTGCACTCCAGCCCTGTCTGAGCTGAACAAAGCATTGCATTCCTGACCGCTCAGAGAAGCTCATCTATACATACAATAGTATCAGAATTGAAATAGAAGCCTGGAACGCTGTAACCAAAGCAAATGGATTCTCTTTCTTTCCAAGAGATAAGTGGAGCTTCTTGCAGTAAAAAGCAATGGCATAATAAATCTTTTTTGTACTCTTGAATATCTGCAACCTGGTTCAATCCCAGAGAGAGAGATTCTTTGAGCAGGTTTGGTTTAGGGAAGACTGTAATGTAAAGGTGTCGTTTTATTAAACAGAAAGCGCTTTTTGAGGAAACGAATCAATCCTTTGGTTTGGACTTCAGTGTCCTTATGATGAATCTGCTTATTTAAAGGGATAGTTCACCCAAAAATGAAAATTATGTTATCATTTATTCATCATTGTTCCACCCATGTATTTCTTTACTTTGTTGAACACAAAATAAGTTATTCTGATATGTTGGTAACCAAAAAGTTGCTGGTAGCCATTGACGTCCATAGTGTGTGTGTGTGTGGGGGGGGGGGGGGGACTATGTAATTTAATGGCTACCTATTAGCTATTAGCTATTTTCTTTTGGGTTCAACCGAAGAAAGAAACACGAGGGTGTGTAAATGTCTGAATTTTAATCTTTGTTTGAACTGTCCCTTTAAGAGCAGTCTATCCACTTTGTACATGCCGACTGCTGATTATATTCACAGTCACTTGAAAGTCAGCCGAGGACCAGATATTATTAATCATGTTTTTAAAATCATGCGTTCTCACAAGTGAGCAGATGACCAGCCCCCTCTATCTGAGAGTGTTGTTAGACATCTGGTAAGGGAGGCGTAACAAATCCAGCCCTCTGGGAATGAGTTCGACATGTCAGCAAGCAAACAGCTGATACTCTCAAGGCCTCATTCAGCCCAACAATACAGCACTCACACCAGCTCCATTACAGACACTAGACCCTCCAGTGCAAGCACAGCCGGCCATAATCCACTCATACACTTACACTTCCTGTACTTCACTATAGATGTGTTCACAACAGCATTTTGCATAGTAATTTTACTATTTTTGTAGTATGCTTTGTTAATTCTTTTGCAAACACACACACATACATTCCAAGATATATATATTTTATATATATATATACACATGTATATAACAAAGAAAATGTTATATACATAATTTTTACATATACATACATAAATAAATACATAAATAAATACATATATATATATATATATATATATATATATATATATATATATATATATATATATATATATATATATATATATATATATATATATATATATATATATATATATATGTATTTATGTATGTGTATGTGTATGTAAAAATTATTTATATAACATTCTCTTTTGTTTAAAATTTTTTTCTCTCTCTAATTTGTTTTCCTTAGTTTGTAACAGATATATGTAATTAAATAAATGTGTATATATATATAATATAACTAATGTGATTTTAATGTATATATATATATATATATATATATATATATATATATATATATATATATATATATATATATATATATATATATATATATATATATATATATATATATATATATATATATATATATATATACAAAATATATATATATTATAAATGTCTAAACCGCCAGTGAGTTTACGGTATTACATTGCATTTTTAGTTAAGTCAAAATAGGAGTCAAGAAGTACTGTAGATGTACATGTAATGATGTAGTACTTGAAATGCATTCTGCACAAGTGTGGAGTGTGTTTTGTTAATTACACTAAGGTGATGTGTGTATAGAGAGGCCAATAAAAGTGTGCTGAATGCAGAGAGTGAAGGTCAACCCCATTAACCCTTAGTTCATCCCTTCTGTTACTAACAAAAGACCATTGAACTCTTCTACTATCTCTCTTATAATCATTCAGTGGGGCTGTTGTTGGGGTTTTATAACCTTGAGGTAAACGCAAGAGGACGATTGCACCTCTGGAGATCATTTTAATAATTTAACACTTGAAATTTATATATAGTTCATTCAGTTGTACTCGCAGAACTATTGCGCTATTATTACTGCCATTTTCTAATATATATATATATATATATATATATATATATATATGTGTGTGTGTGTGTGTGTGTGTGTGTGTGTGTGTGTGTGTGTATAGATATATATTTACATATACAGTATATTTGTCATTTATTTGGCTTTTTGCAAGGGCAACTCATTTAGTTTGGATGTTTGTTTGTTTATTTTTTATTTATGCATATGTTTTTATTTATTATTATTTATTTTTATTCATGGTTTTAATTTTGTTGTTTTTGCAAGGGCTACTCATTGTTTTTTATTTGTAATTTATTTATTTATTTATTGTTTTTTTTTCCTTTTTTGTAATTTGAATTTTATTTATTTATTGTTTACTTTTTTGCTTATTATTTTTGCAAGGGCTTTCTTTCATTAATTGAGTTTTAAAAAATTGTATACTTGTTTATTTGTTTATTTTTATGTATTTATATTTGTTTTTCATTTTATTTATTTTTTAAAGGCCTTTATTTATTTATTCATTTATTTTGTTTGTTTGTGTTTAGGTTTGGTTAACATTTTTATTTACTTTTTCCCAAGGGCCACTAACATTTATTTATTTTATTATCTGTGTACTTATGTTATTCTTTTATTTAGAAAATATAAATGTATTTTTGTGTTTTACTGCAGATGATTACGTTTTACAATACATATTTAATGCATGTGGAAATTAGCACATGCTTTTAATAAACTTCTGAATATAAATGCTGTTTGCCAGTCTGTGTCTTAGTGCACACGTGAGTCATTGGCCTGTGGCGTTTAGACTTGTGATGCCGTCGGTGAGCATGCGCTCTGTGTCAAAGTCACAATAATGACAGTAGGCAGATGGCCTTCTCTCTAGGGAATCAGGGGGTAAATCTCTCCATTTAAAGCCTACGACCTGTGCCAGGGTCTGAGAGAGCAACAGCACTGCTGACCCAGCAGGGGTGAGGAAAATAAAAGAAACAGAAGGAGCGATGGGGCAAACCCATGCCACGTAATCTCAAGTCATTCTATGTGTTAGAGGATTATTCAGACGTTGGACAACAGAGACAAGCACCATCACAAATGATCCCAGAGACATGCTAGAGCATGATGTGTCTTGTCTGGAGGAAAGCTGGGTGTAAATTGTATGACCTTCGAGATCAGCCAAGCCCATTTCTCTACCTGATGTCATCGCTGCTGAGAAGTTGGTGTGACACACTTTTATATTCTGTGTTAACTTCATTATTGTGTTCTCATGCTTTACTCAAAATCGTAAAAATGCAACGTTAATCCGGCTTGAAACCCATCTGGATGAATGATTTGCGGTTTATGTCAACACCAGCAGCATTAGCTAAGTCATTGCACTTATTTACTTTACTGGATGCGCGGTGGCCAAGATTTCACCAAAGCCTTAAGCTCCCTTAAGCCATTATACATCTATAATATGACAAAACATGAATATTATTTGAAAGGAATATAGTAAAATGGTAAAAACACTCTTTTTAAACAAAACATTTAATAGAAATTTACATTTCATATCATAAAAGATATGTTTGGAGTAAATAAATATGATTATGAATAACTGTATCATTAATGAAACATTTACATAAAGTGAAACTGCCTTATTTTAATTTTTAAATAATTTGTCTAATGCAGTGAAATGCTGACATTAATGTCCTGAATTTTCTTCAAATAATACTTATTTTTGTGTATTTTGAGGGCACTTTATGGTATTCATCTCTAATTATACTATGTAAAAAACTAATATTATATTATTTGTTGAAGCAAAATCTCTTTAAAGACAAGGGGCAGTTGTTTTTTAACATTGGTAAAAGGCATAAAGTACAGATCATATCCACTTGAACGGTAAAGAACTGAAATCTCCAGTAATGTTTTTAAGATTACAATAATATCTAGAAACAATAGTATCATAAATTTAGCTTTAAATGACATTAAAAACAGTTTTTAAGACTGGTTAAAATAATGCACATGCATGTTTCACCGTTAAAATGGGTGATTGTCTCTTTAGACTAAAAGGTGAGACTTCCTTTACATCAGCTCCCATGTTTTAGCGTTATGGTTTATTTCATTCATTTCCTCTTCATACATCCTCTGGTTAAAGTCAGTACATGTAGATGATGACAGATAGGGTCACGTGTTTGATCACTTGTGATGCCTAATTTTAAGAGAGCCTAATTACACGGCACCGCGCCTGCCATTTAACTATAAGATGGTTATTCCATGAGTCACAGGCCCTCGATGTGTCATAACCTTTTTAATTGAGTGCGTGTCTAATGCATCAGTTCCATTATGCCATCTTAATGAAAATCACATCAACCTATTTTTTCAGAGTAGATTAAAGTGCAGTAACAAAGCTGCAGAAATGGTTAAAATTGTATGTATGTATATGTATATGCATGTACATACATAGTGTGCATACATATACATGTTTTTTATGTTGTATTTTTTTAATATATGTATTTAAATATATTTGTTTCGATTTATTTATATACTAGACATATACTATGATACTAACAGTAACATTTTTCTTGGAGAGTACCTGTAAGGAAGTATATGAATTTTACTATTATCTGATATCATCACTGTATTGCTATAGTACATTGACTCAAGCAAATGGTCATGAGGTCATGATCACAGAGAACTTACACACATTAATGCATCCCTTATGTACATTGTGCATCCTAAAACATATTAAATTATATTCCTTAAATTAACTGTGAGTTGCCCTGTATAAAATAATTTTACCAAATGAATAAGTGTGATGTAAATGTAGGCCTAATATACTGTGGAAGAGGGTTCGTTGTCAACCCACTTTTTGCAAGTATGTAGAATATAGAATATACACTCAGGGACACAAATAATTGAATCATTTTTATTATTATTATTTGAATGACAATCGGTATCATAATATACACACAGTCCAAACTAAACCCTCTAAACTGTTGTCAAGGAAACAGAGCTGAGGATGGTGATGGGAGGAGGGACCGGGTGTGTGTGTGTGTGTGTGTGTGTGTGTGTCAGGGCAGTCGGAGAGGGGTGGGGGGCGCGAGGGTGCACTTTATTTCCTTATCGTATCCGCATTGTCGGTGTCATCATGGCCACCGATGCTCAAACCTCTTATATGTTGGTTTAAGCGTCGTTTCGGTGTGATTAGCTTGATTTCTGCGGCGGGTTTGTGTAGTAAGCGCGTGCTCTCGAGGCGCTGGAGATGCGCGTGAGAGCGCAGACGCTCCTCGCGCCTTAGATCGTTCGCCGGTAGACAGGAGGAGCAACCGGGTTTGCGTTTATTTACCGTTAATTGTATCTATTAGATCTTTATTTCATCTTTGAGCAACTGGGGGGGATTGTGTCTCCCCGTTCTGTATTTTAATGACTGGTTTCGTATTTTGCTGCGCGATGTACATGGATAAAACCAGTGTGCTCCGGGGTAAGAACCTTTTTTTTTTGTATTTCATATTTTATTTCGACATATTAAAGCTTAATGTGTGTTTTAATAACGAAATTGTGTCAATAACTGTAGTTTAATCATATGCAGTGTTGTATGTTTGCTCATCTGCAGCATCATATACACCATCATGGTGGGAATTTTATACATGCATGTTCTATAGTTCACTGTGTCAGTATGTAAAGTGCGTGTATTCACCATCGTCCTTTTTTGCATAATTTGTATTGGCGTTTGATTGTTTTCATCATGCATTGTCATAAAATGTGTATTTTGGGTTTGGATTAAATGTTTATGCTTTGATCCAGATTTTTAAAATTATTTTTGGTGGAGGGGGATGGGCTTTATATGCAATGGAGTAAAATTAATGACATGCACCTTTCCTGTGCACATGATAAATCACACCTTCATGCACATTTTGAATTGTCTGTGAAATACCGCTGGTGCTTCACCTTCATTTTACAGAGTGGTGCATCATTACTGCTGCACATGAATGTAGGGAGACATGTAGTGCAGCCTGACATGTAGACGTGCGTGTGTGTGCAGGACACTACTACTGCTGTTGGCTTCCCCTGTGTTGCAGTATGCATGCCTTTTGAAGGTTATTTTGACGATGCAGAGACAGCATGCCCCTGCCATCGTTAGTGCACTTTAGGTGTGTTTGTTTGTGTTTCCATGTTGTTGTCAGGGACTGGCTATGTCAATGCAATGTCGGTTTCATCATACCATGTCTGATGAGCTGACAATCTGTTATTATAAAAATCAAAAGGCTCTGTATGATACATCAAAACAATGCCTGTTGGCTGTCAACTCACCATAGAGTGGGTGTGCCTGACTACAGTATCCATTTCAGCAATGCGTTGTTTCAAACTGCTGCATTTCGGAAATTAATGAACTATATTCAAGTGCAACTTCTGAAACTTTCAGCATCGCAAGTATTTCCCTGAAAACACTTAACTTTCATGCACTGGTGTTGTAGTGGCTTCTTCATGCAGTGCATTGATTGATGTGTGGATTTGTTTAGATTTATATAGGAGATTGGGTGGCAGATGCGTGCAGTGTTTTGCTGATGTCTGACCCATTAACGGAGCCTTTAGAGGCACAGATGTCTACGTCTGGTTTAATCTACATTATTGACCACCTTCAGTGGGTCACATAATAGAGTATTTAAGCATCTGTAGTTCTGACTGCAGTAGTTTTCTTAAAGGAATAGTTCACCAAAAATTAAAACTGTAGAAACTGTATTAGCATGCAGGCCATCCGAGATGTATATGGAGATTTGGAGAAATTCAGCATGACATCACTTTCTTACCAATGGATCCTCTGCAGTGAATGGGTGCCGTCAGAATGAGAGTCCAAACAGCTGAAAATCTTCACAATTAATTCAAGTAATCCACAACACTCCATCAATTAATGTCTTGTGAAGTGAAAAACTGCATGTTTGTAAGAAACAAATCCATCATCAAGATCTTTTTAGCTTTAAACTGTTGCTTCCAGCTAAAAAATAAGTCTTCTGTCTAGAATATAGCTTTCTTCAGTAAAAACGTCACCTCATCTGAATCATGAGAGAAATATGCACAGATCAAGCACAGTTTACAAGTGAAAAAATAATCCCTAAACTAATATGTTGATGGATTTTGATATGTGAGGACAACAGGACTTTTTTGGCCAGAAGCAATGGTTTAAAGTTAAAACGCCTTAATTATGGATTTCTTTTCTTACAAACACAAATCTTTTCACTTAACCAGACATTAATTGATGGACTGGAGTGGTGTGGATTACTTGTGAATTATTGTGATGTATTCATCAGCTGTTTGGACTCTCATCCTGATGGCACCCATTCACTGCAGAGGATCCATTGGTGAGCAAGTGATGTAATGGTAAATTTCTTAAAGTCCGTTCTAATAAAGAAACAAATTAATCTTGAGTGAGCATTTTAAGCAAATTTTCAGTTTTGGATTATCAACCCTCTATATATTGTTTTTTAATGCATTGGTCAATTTTGACATTTTGGGCTATTTGGCTTTTCATAATGTGTTTTTTAAACTAGTGGATAGGAAATATGTAAAACATGTTGATTTTATTGCAATTTATCTAAACAGGGCAAAATTATAAACACAACACTTTTTTTTTTGCCCCCATTTTTCATGAGCTGAACTCAAAGATGGCGGTGGGGTTATGGTACGGGCAGGCGTATGTTATGGACAATAAGGTGTATTTTATTGAAGGCATTTTGAATGCACAGAGATATTGTGATAAGATCCTGAGGCCCATTGTGCCATTATCCACGGCCATCACTTCATGTTGCAGCATGGTAATGCACGGCCTCGTGTTGCAAGGATCTGTACACAATTCCTGGAGGCTGAAACATCCCAGTTCTTGCATGGCCAGCATACTCACCGGACATGTCATCCATTGAGCATGTTTGGGATGCTCTGGATCGGCATATATGTCAGCATGTTCAACTCTATGCAAAGTAGATATGTTGCAAATGGTGCTCACACCAGATACTGACTGGTTTTCGGACCCCCCAATACAGTAAACCTGCACATTTTAGAGTGGTCTTTTATTGTGGCCAGCCTAAGGCACACCTGTGCAATAATCATGCTGTCTAATAAGCATCTTGATATGCCACACCTGTGAGGTGGAAGGATTATCTCCGCACAGGAGAAGTGCTCACTAACACAGATTTAGACAGATTTGTGAACAATATTTGAGAGAACGAGGCTTTTTGAGTACATAGAAAAAGTCTTAGATCTTTGAGTTCAGCTCATGAAAAATGGGGACAAAAACAAGTGTTGCATTTATAATTGTGTTCAGTATATTTGCTTTTGTAGATTTCAATTACACTACATATCTTTAAAGACTGTGAGTTGTTTCTCCTTCACTGAGTCAAAAATCTCCACTTCAGTAGCACTTGCATACACTAAACTATTCAGTTTTATTCATATCTACATTCTGAACTCCTGTCTCTATGCATGCAATCTTCAGATTTCTGTTCTTCAAATACATTCAAATTGATGAGCTGAGAATCTGATATTTAAAAAATCAAACATTAGTGATGCGTTCTTTCGGACTGCTGCAATTTAGGAAATGAATAAACTACATTCAAGTGCATCTTCTGAAAGTATTTCCCTGAAAACTTATAGTGGCCTTCATGCAGTGCATTGACTGATAAAATGAGTGCATATTTAATTAGACATTGCTAATTAACATATTCAAACATAACATTTCAGAACATTTGCTATACAAAAAAGTCCTTCCAAAACGAGTCTTAATCAATCAACTGGGGAAGTATGGTGATATCTTTTAGCACAATGTTTACCCTCTTCACCTGTGATGTCTTGCTTTAAACCTTCCAAAGATTCCAGTTATGTTTCCCTGCAGATTTGTGGACAGGTTTTCGGGTGCTGTGATAAAGACTTGTTTGTCTGCTTCACAGGCTGTGTATTGTTATGCAGTGTCATCC
Source organism: Carassius gibelio (assembly GCF_023724105.1). Classification (NCBI taxonomy): domain Eukaryota; kingdom Metazoa; phylum Chordata; class Actinopteri; order Cypriniformes; family Cyprinidae; genus Carassius; species Carassius gibelio. Next base: position 24,309,634 of record NC_068378.1, on the reverse strand, counting down.
TCACTTGTGTCTTGGCCATGTTTGGATGAGAGCAAATCTTCGCTGAGGCTTGGATTATGTGTTGACTGTCCTGTCAGTGCACATGCTTCTGATCAGGATAAAAATAGTCCTTATGTTTCAACACATCCATCAGCTCACTGTGGAATAGATTTTATCAAAGAAAAAGTTCTTTCTTTCTGTAGCTGCAGCGGTCTGATGCTTGCTGTTACTCTTTATATTCTCTGCATGTTGAGATGAGTATTAAAACTGATGTCTAGTGTTTCTGAGGAGCCTGTTTCCATTCCATATCGGCGAGCTCATGAAATATTCATGAAAAGTCACAGAAGATGATGAATCAGCAAAGTGATGTGGTTTTAAATGTCTTATTGATCCTGAGCTGACTGACAGATCAGATTCTGACTGGTCATGTTATTGTTACAGGAGGAAGCCCTAATCTATAGACATCACAGACTGACGTCTCTAACCACAAGCGTCCTATTTTATCTTTGTTCCAAAACATAGGCATAGAAGACCACAGGCCAAGAACATTGGTGTAGGTAGGATTTACCTGGAACAATTTTTACTCAGAAATTGATAGTAAATTATACTAACAAATAATTACAAAGAAATTAAAAGTAACACGTAGAATTAAATGTGATTTTTTTTTTTTTTTTTTACGTTGAATGTATTTTCAGCATAATTACTCCAGTCTTCAATGTCACATGATCCTTCAGAAATCATTCTGATATGCTGATTTAATACAAAAAAATATATTATTATTTTCGGTATTGTACATTTTTTCCAGATTCCTTTGATTAATAGAAAATTCAAAAAGAAAAAAAAAATATTTAAAATAGAATTTTTTGTAACATTAGAAATGTTTTTACTTTCACTTCTGATTAATTTATTGCATCTTTGCTGAATAAAAGTATTAATGTCTTCCAAAAGAATGATTAAAAAATAAATAATGCTGACCCCAAACAGTAGTAAATAATTGAGAAGGAAACCACATGGTTTGAATATTGTGTATATATTATGCTGTAAAAAATTGTTTTTCACAGTTTTTCTACTTCAAAAATGTCACATTTTATTCAGTGTTACTTGTAAACAATGACTTTTTTATTATTCATTGTGAAATTAACTAGCAATTTAATGTTTCTACACTACACTTTTTATTTCAGTGTACCTTTTTTTCACCAGTGTAAAAAGCCAATACGTGTCTGACAAGCTGCGAAGTCCGTCATCATTCAAATAAGAGTGTTTCTGTGAGGTTTTATAGTGTAGACATCAATCTGAATGGTGAAGATATAGCTAATACCCTGATATCAGACCCATGGGGTGGAGATTTCTGCAGAGGTTGTCAAACACAAGTCCTCTGTGCCTCAGTGCCTTGCCAGCAGTACCTCCACCTGTCTACACCAGACCACAGCTCATTTTTTACAGGCCTCTTGGCACCATTTAGGAGAAGAATTTGACCTGGGACCTGAATGTCTTTAATAGTCACTTCCTTACAGTGCAGGTGCAGGTACATCCTGTTTGCTTATGCACGAGGTGTGCGCTGATGTCCCGATTTCACACTCAGAGAATGACCTTGAAATGTTTTCCTCTGGTTTTAGCCAGGTTGGCAGTTTCTTTTAGGTTCAGTTGTGACCGTATAAACACATACTTGGAACTTTCGTTTTACGATGGGAATTCTTTCGAAGTGAACCCACGGGTTCTTATTGAAATGCAAACTGCTACAGTCAATAGTAAATCTGGCTGTGAATGTCTTTAAAGTGGTTTTGTTAGGGAAGCTGGTGAGGCAGATGTTCTATTGAATCATGGGTAGTTCAGAGGATGCTTACAGACCATCTGTGACATGAACTTCTCATTGGAATTGAGTTTCTCAAAGGCATGTTAAACAAAAATATGGAAATTCTGTCATTTAGTCACCCTATGTTGTTTCAAACGCTAAATATTTTTGCAGTGTACCTGGATTGGTTTAGGCCTGTCATGGACCACTCACTATACTGAAGCTTTTCATATTTTTCATGTATGTGTGGTGTTAGTTTACAGCAGTGACAGAAATTAACTATGAGTTCAATACGATCCACTACAAGGCAATATTTGCCCCCTTGAACTGATTTCCACAGGATCTTTTACCCTTATAATGGAATTTTATTTAACCTTAAAAGTATGCATTATTTTGTATGTCAAAAAAATTATTCTTACATTTAATAAATAAATTCAGACAGTGAAAAGACAATAATACCAGTCACATAAAATTGGTATCAACCAAATCCATCTTTGCACTGCAGAAGTTGCCTCCAAAGTGGTGTTTAGGTGTATTTAAAAAGGCTGTTTAATGCAGCTGTGGACCAATAGTACAAAAAAGCTGATATTAATGTTTAAAATGTAGCTCGCAATATTAACTTGTAAATGTTAAATGTCAATATAACATTTGCAATTGTGCTGATATTCTGGAAAAACAGCACTCTTGCTTATGTGATATTGGCTCATATATGGTTCATGTGAAGTTACTCATTTATTTTATCTCATAAAATTGATCTACTGATCAAACTGGTAATCAAAATGACATATTTAAGCATTTTTTTCCTGTGAAAGTAATTTCTGCATGCCTAAAAATATCATAGCATATAGGCAGATTCATGAATATGCAAATTAGTCCCCGCCTCCACTCAATCACAGCAGCTGACACAGTGACAAACTGCAATACTCGATTAATTCAGCCATGTCTGTTTGAACCAGAAGTTGATTCCGTAGAAGAGGAAAAGTGAATTATACAGGAGTTTCTTCTCTACAAGTCCATGTATTAGAATGGTAATGCATTTTATGTATTGCTCTCTATAACATCAGACACATAACGTAATTGATATCATTGGATTGACTACTTTATCAAAGAGCTTATATAGGGTTATTAATTGTAAAAATCAACAAACTCTTGTCAAAATATTTTGCTAATGATATGAGAAGCCTGATCTTGACGTTTATGGGATTGGTTACATGTATGTGATGGTGGAAACCATAACTTCTCTTTTTCATATGGATTAGAAGTGACACGGGGGTGAAGACAGAACTGGAGGTGAAGTATTCCTTTAATAAACTGCTGCCAAAGCATGTCAAGGATTAATCTTAAATCTCTGAATTGAAGAGCAGTAGCGCATATTTTTACTCCGGTGTGTGTGTCTCTGCTTTATCTTCATGGCCCTAAAAGCCCCTGTCTTCACTTTCTGCCTTCAGGAGAAATGGAGCATGAGAATATCAGTCAGTCAGAAGTAAACTTCTCAGAAGAGAAGGCGCCTGTATGAAGCGTATTTCAGCAGTGCTTTATTTATGGTTAGATTAGATTAGATTCAACTTTATTGTCATTGCACATGTAAGGTACAAGTACAATGATGGCTTTCAGTTTGTAGAATGAGCATGCAATCCTAGTATTCATTCAAATGCACGCTTTTGGCCATACAGGAAGAATTTTCCCGTCTGTTTAGATGTCTTGATGACTTTGTGCCTCGGTTGACTTTAGGCTTTGTGCCTGTAAATGGAAAGATTTTTTTTCTGTCTGCTATGGAAAAAGAAGTCTGTTTCACAGACCATGTGAGAAACTAGTTAGGTTCTGTTTGAATAGAAATTGAACCGTGTGTTTCTGGATTCATCTCTGTTAATTTAAGTATTAAATTGTTATATTGGGCAATGAGCTTGTATAATTAGCATTAAGCTAAGCAAAACTAACTATAGTGGCATCATTGCTCATATATGGGTTATGTATCTGAACAAACTGCTTACACTAAGTATTACACTTCATGTATGTCAATATGATTTTTTTCTTTTCTAAGCATCTAGATGAACAATTTTCCACTGGCAGATAGTAACATTTAAATTTTGAAATGATGCAATTAAACTATTTAACTAATAATTACAAAAAACTGACAAGTAACATTTAATTAAACATTACATTTTGAAGTAGAAAGACTGAAATATAATTTTCTTATTATAGTAATTGTAGTACTTGAATAATTGCATTTAATAAACTGTAGTACTGTATATATTGTTTTATGATTCAGTTTATTTTTGTAATTTGAAATAAACATGAACTGAAAAAAAAAAAAATTAATTCCAGCTAATTGCCAAGGCAACATTTCTCATTTTCACATAAAACTTGATGTACTGAAATAACAAAAAAAAAAACAACAACAACAAAAAAAAAAAAAAATATATATATATATATATATATATATACATTTTAAAAATCATATAAAAATTACAAAAACAATTATTACAATTTCTAAACTTAAAAAATAAAATAAAAAATAAATTCTAAATAAGAAAAAAAAAAAAAAACGTAGAAGTATCTAAATGATATATATATAACTGCCACCCAGAATACATATCGACTATAAAGCACAGTGTCACAATCACCATCTCAGCTGGAGTGCTCACCCTTACGAAAGGAAAATGTATTTACCAATATATTTCTTAAAATATATTGTGATATATTGTAATATATTATTTTCCATTTTTATTTTCTAATATTTTATATATTTGAATACATTTAATAATATATTGATGATACATATATTATATAATAGATTGCAAAATATACAAATGATTGCCGCTTTCAAGATATTGCAATATATTGGAAAAAAAATATTTAAGAATATATCCCTAATATATTACATGATATTTTCCAATATACTGCAATATATATTTGTTTCATAACAGCAGGGTGAGCTAACATTAGCATTGTTAGCTCACCCTGTATAAGCCCGGTTCTCTCTGTCTGCATTGTTTTTTTTATAGTCTCTTGTCTGATTCTCCTGCGTCTTGAGTCCTAGTTTTGCTTCTCTGCCTGTTCGGATCACCCGTTTCCTATTGCTATTGTTTGGACTGATTTCCTGTGTTATGACCTTAACCTGTTTTTGGACTTTGTGGATTACCCCTTTAATAAATACCTCAACCTTCGTGTACCTGTGCAGCTTTCATGACGCATAGTGTAATCCTGCTATTTGTAATAACAGAAAAAGTTTTTTAAAGATTAATTTGAAAAACATTATACTGTGTTTTGGATGGGCCTGTTCTTTTGATCCATATTTAATACATCAAACTTAAACAGGCTTGTAGGTCACAGCACACATCCCTTTCCCGTACAGGAACTCCAGAGCACATGGGAAAAACAACATGTGCTGCGAATCCAAATCTGCGGCTAGGATAACGCTGGTTTTCTCCCTCACTAGTCTTTCTTCACCTTTAAGTAATTTTGGTGGAGCATGTGGAAGTCATTTCAGCCCCCTGCCTTCACTAGCTGGTATGAGTATCACCATATGGAACCAATTAACTCTTTGTAAGGGGACGGACAAGCTTTTTTTAAAATGGCAACATCATCTAGACGGCGGGTCTGCTGACCATCTGACCCGACTGTACCACTTTAAGAAATTCCTACAAGATTTTTTTCCTGTCCGTGCTCATTTTGATATCAAAGCCCTTCAAATCGTATTTTCATGTGCAATGTTTGTAGCCTGTGATTTTTATGTCACTAGATCCAAACTTATGACGTGTTACAATGATTGAGCTGAACAGGCAAATATACACAGTAGTGACTGGCACTTTAACACACTGACCTACTTAGCACACGATGGCCTAACACGGGCACAGAGCACTCAACCGCTCTCCCTATTTACCCAGAAGTCTCTCTACACAGTTTGATGTCATGTTCACATTGTGTCAGCACAAACGAAGTGTGTAATTGAAGCCCAAGACTGATGTGAAGTATATATACTTGGACTTATCACTGGATCTGGACTCGCAGTTTGTTGAGCCAGAGGTGATTTGTGTGAAAACGTTTTGTACATTTATGATCTCTGGCATTCAAACATATCCCTCAGTCAAACTGAAATCCATTACGCCCAGCCGGCTCCATTAAATTAGACTGAATTGAATTTGCCCAACGTTTTCTTCTCTGTTGTTGATACTTGAAGTGTTTGCTGTCTGAGATTATAACGCTTGCAATGATGAGACAGTTTTTATTTTTTAAATGGCAGTGGGTTGAATTTTTGCATCGCAAAATCCAGTCTTGGTGAGCAATTAGAGACTTCGTTTAAAAACATTAAAACATACTGACCTCAAACGTTCAAACAACGCGGATCATTATGGCACTTAATATGAATCAGTCTGTCTCTCTGTAAAAATGAAAATAAGCACATCAGGTTTGTTTCTCATATTTTTTTTTTCTCATTGTTGTAGTGGCTTAATTCCCATGTTGTACTGGAGAAAAACTTTCATTATCCTACAAAATCTTCTGATGTTAAAAGTTGTTAGGAAATGCATGAATTGTGACTGTTTTGGTCGATCATTTGCAATGACTCACATCGCTTACAAGTAACTGTTTTATTTTCTTGCCAAAGTCAATTTTCTTCACATTTACGACCCTGATGGGAACACACTGTATTGTGTACATGCTGCTGTTAAATCACAAAGCTCTGGCTATGAAAGAGAGAGTGGTGTATTTCAACTCAAACTAATCTGAATTTAAAAACAAGTCTCATTTTGGCCAAAACCAACTCAAATGGAGCCAATGACAAGTTATGGGCTGTAACTGATAAAGAACATCAGCCATGGTTTCTTCCCTTTGTTCAGATTCCCTTTACTCTCCAAATCCAAGCGAGTCTGCACTCTCTCTTTCTGTCAGGCCCATCATCCACCAGTCCACAGCTGCTAACCAAGAGTCTGTCCCTTGAGCCAGGCCCCTGCCTCGGAGCCCATGAGACCCCACAGCGCCTCTGCTCTGACCCTGGACCCCTGGAAACACAGCACTGCAATGGCACAAGTGAGGACGGACCTCAGGACGTCCCGCCTCCACCCACTAAAACACGCCCACCTTTACCTGGGCCAAAGCCTCAAGGTACATTTAAAGGGATAGTTCAACCACAAATTAAACTTCTATCATCATTTACTCACCAATATGACACAAAATGCAGAATGTCCAAGCTTTTTGTTTCTATACAATTCACAAAAAACGTGAACAAGCTCTAAAAATTACAAAAAGGGAACTTTTATGCCATATTTCAAGTCTTCTGAAGCATTGAAATAACTGTTTTTATTTTAATATATTTCAAAATGCAATTTATTCTTGTGATGCAAAGCTGAAATGTCAGCATCATTACTCCTTCAGTGTTATATTATCCTTCTGAAAAGCAATTTTTGGTAATTGTGTAAAAATCTTTACTGTTTATTAAATTAATAAAATTATAAATTTCTTACATTCATAGCAAAAAGTAAAAAAAAAATCTTTAGAATGGTAGTCTATATGCATATTTAAATATACGCAAACCTTGAAATGAAAATGACATCACCATTATTCTTGTGTTTACTGAATTGTCTTTGACCTCATGAATCATTTAAAATATTATATATATATATATATATATATATATATATATATATATATATATATATATATATATATATATATATATATATATATATATATATATATATATATATATATATATATATGATGGAATCTAATGGAATCTAAAGTACTTGTTATTCTACCCTATTGTTCCAATTTAATATAGGTGTGCGTCTATCATGCGGTCATGTGATTGCGCACCAGTCTCACTGTATTGATTTGAGGATTGATTTTGTCTCGTTCAGTGCCCCCGAAACCCCCTCATCTACAGCAGAAGAGTGCTCGAAGGACATGCCCCCCGGATAAACCCCTCCCACCTCCACCACCCTCCCGCCCTCTCCCTGCCGACCCCCGCCAATCACACGCCACCTTACCGCGAGCAGAGGGAAGCTCCTCCCCCACTTGTGTCCTCTCACTCATCGAGAAGTTTGAGAGGTGAGAGATCACCGTCAGTCAAACGCTTGTCACTGGAGCCGCTTTTTAGATTATTATTCATAACTACTGATCTATTTATTAATCAATGTATTTGACTTAATGTTTTTTACATGTTTTCTAGTAAAATATATTAAAAAATCCTCAAAACATTATGTACTTGAGAAGCATAATTGCATAAAAAAGGCATAAACATAAAAATGTTTAGATTTTTTTTTTTTTTTGAAATTTTTCTTTTTTTTTTAGAAAGAGTTTCTTTTTTTTAAGCATAAATCTTACTAAATTAAGCTTTTAATTTACTTTGGCTTTAAATTTAAGGTAAAGCAATATGTCATTGATAAGAATTGCGTAAGACATTAAGACTTTTTTAGAGAAAGTGCCTATTTTTTTAATTATTTAAACAAAATATATTTTTTATTTATTTAGTGAAGTATTGTTTGGGTAGAAGAATTGTAAAGAAGTGAAAACAGATGTTAATAGATTTTTTTTAGCAGATTTGCTTCTAAAGTTAATATTTGTCTTAAGGATATTGATAGTCGAATTTTTTATTTTTTTTTATTTAATTGAATGTATTTAGTTTTTATTTTATTATTTTAATAATAAATATGCTCACAATGTGATGTATTTTAAATATTTCTATAAACATATTAAGACATGTTTGCCGTATGCAATGTGAATAAAGTTTTTTTTTTTTTATCTCTCTTTTTTTTTTTTTTAGGGAGCAGATCATCGTTGTGCCAGATATCACCGGGGGAGTGATGTGCACCCCACGGGTCCCCGAACAGCAGGCCGCTTCTGGGCCTTTTAGCCCTCCACCCTCGGAGTTCATCCTGCCCTGCACGTCCCTTCAGGAACCACTAGAGGCGCCGCTGGCTGAGGACGAGGTCGAGAAAGAAGAAAAGGAGGAGGAAGAAGAGGTGGACGAAACCGAGGAGGATGACAGCGAACTCGGGGCTTCCTGCTCAGAAAAGCGTCTCTCTATGGAATCAGGCTATGGTGCCTCTGATAAACTGCTGGACACTATGGAAACGAGGGACCTTACAGCCAACCAATCAGAAATCCCCTCGGAACGCTTGTCCCTCCCTCCGTCACAGATGGATGGGAAGCTGGCCAATAGAGACAGTGGTATTGACAGCATCAGCTCGCCCTCACACAGCGAGGAGCTCTGCTTTGTTGGGGACGAGAGGGAGATTTGCCCCTGCAGCCCAGGGCCCGGGCTTCCTTGCAGCTATGCCGAGGGGCCCGAAGGAGACGGGGCCAGTGGTGTGGAGGGCGGCAGAGACTCAGAGGGAGACAGTGATATGGAGGAGGGCAGCGGGGACGAGAGTGAGATGAACCCCATGGCTCTACAACCTCTGCCTAAAGCTGAACGACAAGACTCCACTGAGGTGAGGAGAAGTGTGTTTCCTTCAGACACTCTACCTGTTTAACTACACTTTATTCAGAAGGTGGGAAAATTATGAAATATGATCTTACTTTTAAATACCTGGGTATTACCAAAGACTTATTTACATATTGTAAATACATCTTAATTAATTCTAAAGGATAAATTACAAATTTGCTACAAGAAACCCTGATTAAAATACATATTTTTAATATGTGAATTCACAAATACATTATATTATTAAATATATGTCTATATTTTGCTTTTATTTTAATTTAATATAATTATAATAGTTTTTTTATATTAAATTTTTACATCATAAATATTTTTTCTAATTTATTTTCATTTTCATGAATAATAAAAATTATAATGCATAATAAAATACAATTAATAATGGTTTATGTTATTAAATAAATATATTTACTAAAATATAAATGTTAACAATATAAAGAAGCTTTTTTTAAAAATCACTAAATTTTTTATTTATTAAGATCAGTTTATCATGCTTCTAAAGTATATTCTAAATTCATTAATATAACTTTATTACATTTGAATGTTTTTTTTAAATGTTCTTACTATTAGAAGTAAATCTTCAGAATGAGACTTATACTATGCTCTTCAGCTTCTTGTGACAGGAGTGTTCAGACTCATTATTCAGCCATCATTTTCTGGTTTTGCAGCTGTCAGTCCAGCAGCGGGTGTTTAACATTGCTAATGAGCTGCTGCATACGGAGAAGGCTTACGTGTCCAGACTGCACCTCCTGGACCAGGTGTTCTGCGCCCAGCTGATGGAGGAGGCCCGAGCTCGCAGCTCCTTCCCCTGTGAGGTGGTCATGGGCATCTTCTCCAACATCTGCTCCATCTACTGCTTCCACCAGCAGTTCCTGCTGCCAGCGCTGGAGAAACGCATGGAGGAATGGTGAGAAAGAAAGAAAGAAAGGGACTGTGATAGAGATTTTATTATGGTAAAATGGTAATGTTTCTAATGTTCTATTTTCTCTCTATACTTTCTCTGTCCAGAAGATTAATTGTAAATTTCCTATTGTAAATATATCAAAACGTATTTTTTCATTAATAATATGCATTGCTAAGAACTTCATTTAGACAACTTTAAAGGTGATTTTCTCAGTATTTAGATTTTTTGGCACCTTCAGATTCCAGATTTTCTAATAATTGTATCTTGGCTAAACCATACATCAATGGAAAGCTTATTTATTCAGCTTTCAGATGGTATATAAATCTCAATTTTAAGAAATTGAGCCGTATGACTGGTTTTGTGTTTCAGGGTCACATATAGTTTGTAGTAGTATTAAAAAAAAAGATTCTTACACAGTATTTTGGTCTTATTTTCCAGTACAAATACAAGACAGGTTTACTTAAAAAGCGAAATCATTTAATATATTAAGTCTTGTTTTCTGGACGATATCTGCCAGTGGGTTTAGAAAAATAAACTTTATTCAGAGGGAAACCAGATTATTTTTCCTACCCATCTGTGAGATATTTTTATTATTCTTTAAAAAAAAGCTGACTTTCAGAAAACAAGACTTATTCTACACACTTCAATATCTGAGGAAATTTTGTTTCTCAAGTAAATGTATTTTTGTACTGGAAAACAAGACAAAAATATTGACAGCAGTGTATACTGTATACACTATGTATTCGTGGATAAACTTGGACATATTTATATATATATTACCTTTATATAAAGAGCTAGTTACATAAAAATATGTTCATGTTAATTATTAATAACGCCATTGAAAAATATTTGTTTAGTCTAAATATAGAATGTTATTTTAAATAGTAGAGTTGGAACATAACAGAAAATTCTAGAGTGTTAAACTGAAGTGTTGTTAAAGGCTTTGACTATTTAACAAGGTTTATTTATTAATTTTTTTTACAGTGGCTCATGCAATCAGATGAAATCAGAGATTTACATCAATTTTCTTTTGGACATAACTAGAAAAGTTTCAATGGAGTTTGATTTCAGTGGACATATGCAACATATGTTTTCCATAAAACAGTCCAGTTTTGGAAAGGGAAGGGTGAACTTCTCATTGAGTTGGGACACAAATGATGAACGGACCTTGACTTCCGCCTCTCTCCTCAGGGATCTGAACCCCCGCATCGGGGACATCCTGCAGAAACTGGCGCCTTTCCTGAAGATGTACGGCGAGTATGTGAAAAACTTTGACCGGGCCATGGAGCTGGTGAACACCTGGATGCAGCGCTCCTCTCAGTTCAAAGCCATCATTCACAACATCCAGGTACCAGACCGGGATCTAAACACTGTGCTAAACTAGCGATGCTTTGTAATAAGACATTTTTTTTGTATCATGCATAAATATTTTGCGATGCTACAAGCAATCGGTTGATGTATGCTATACAGAATGTAGCAGTAGTAAAGAAATTATTCTTACTTACTATTCTTACTAGACATTCTGAAATCAACATACTGTATATTTGATTGAGAAGAAAAATGACTTATGTCTTGGTTTCAGATAAATGTATAAAAAAAGAGCTTATGCTTAAAATAAGAAAATATCTGTCAGTGGGGTCAGAAAAAACAAAGGGAAAACACAATTATTATTTTTCCTACCTCACTGAACGATATATTTTCTTGCTTTTAAGCATAACTCCCTTCATTAGATTAATTTTTTCAGAAAACAAGTCTAAATAAACGTTTGTATCATACATAAATATTGGATGATATACAGTACTATTGTTCAGAGGTTTGCGATCAGTACGATTCTTGTTAAAAGTATTATTTTACATCATAACTGCATATTGTATTATAAAATATTCATGAGGTAAAGAGAATACAGTAATAATTAAATTAAAGGTGACCCTAAGTCTCTCATATATTTATATATGCACAAAACATACACTGCAATTCAGAAGTTATATTTTTTTATAATTTTAATTCAGCAATAATGCATTTAATTTATCGAAAGGTAAAGATGTTTATAATCTTCAAATAAATGCTGTTCTTTTAAACTTTTTAAGTAAGTATATGATGACAGTGTCCACAAAAATAAATAAATGTTTTTGAGCAGGAAATCAGCAATCATGTGACACTGAAGACTAACTTATTTAAATTTCACAATATTGCTATTTCTACTGTGTTTTTCATCAAGTAAATGCAGCCTTGGGCAATATAAGAGCAAACATTGAACGATAATGTATATTTAAACAATATCTCTTGATTGCATCCAGTATTTTATATATATATTTTTAAATGACTAATCTAACTGCAGTGCATTCTGCTATTTCCTTATCTGGGAAGAATACAAACAATGCTGCATTTGATTTAAGGCTAAAATAAGGTATCTTAACGTGGGCTTTTTTGTTATTAACTTTGTATCTAGTATGCTTGCAGCTCAGTAGAGTTTAAAACAGAGCGCTGAAGAGATTTCAAGTGTAGAAGTATGAAACGACAGTAGGAGTTAGAATAAAATTTCTCTTTAAAATTCAAACTGTGATAATGTCAAGGCAAAAAACGTTTTCTTTTAACATGAAGTGGAAGTCAGATGTGGTGAGTGCTGTTGAGCATCACACTCTCAGCTCCAATGTGTGAATATGAGAAAGTCTTCCCAGCTCCCTCACTCTTATAACGAGTGTTAATTGCGCCCAGCATTGCATAATTCACACCCGTGGACTGAGTGAACGGAGCGTGTGTTAGTCATACAGTAATCTTTTCACCAGGTGCACTCCACCAAATTCACCTTCACAGTCTGAGACAAGAGCGTTCATGTTAAAAATGAGGTGAGCGCTCCCACGGCTCAGCCACGATAGAGTGCGTCAGATGAAACAGAGTCGCTGTGGGTGCGGGACTGTTTTTGGGGAGTTGTAGGTTATGATGAATACTAATGGTGCAACAATCAGGCCTGGTGCTGCACTTCAAACGTCTCTGGTTGCCACTGTGTGGAGAATATTAAGAGAGCTCAACGCCCAGCGCCTGAGATCACAGCACTGCTGGAAGGAGATCAGGCATGTCACGCACCGGTTACACTACCCATGAATCATCTGGATCGGGCTCGCCCGGGCTTTGGGAGTTAGCCTAATTGTTAAAGACAGCATGAAAGAGCATTCATTCACTTTTGCAACATGATGTGTTTCACAGTGAAACTAAATATTTAGTGGGAAATAAAGTAGGCAGAGACTTGATTTCTTCCAGAAGGATTTGATTGCACTGGGAAAAGTAAAATTTTTAAAATGATTGCTCAGGAATTTGAGCAACCCTATAATTTTAAATATTAATCTAAATTAAAGTTTGGAAAAAACATATATCTAGGGAGCAAAGTATAGAGACTTGAGGATGTATTTTAATAATATACTTTGTTAAAATATAAATATTATATATTCAAAAATTCAAAAGTTTACATATGCTTGATTCTTAATACTTTGTTACAGCTGTTTTTGTGTGTGTGTGTGTGTGTATGTGTGTGTGTGATAGTTGTTCACAAATCCCTGAACAGTTAAACTGCCCACTGTTCTTCAGAAAAATCCTTCAGGTCCCACAAATTCTTAGATTTTCCAGCATCTTTTGCATATTTGACCCCTTTCCAACAATGACTGCATGATTTTGAGATCCATCTTTTTTTTACTGTGGTGTGTGTATGAAAGGTCTCCCGTTTGATAAATACATTAACGCAATTCTTGTCGAAAAAAAAATAGTTGGAAGCTGCAGTTGTGAGTGGGTTGGCTCTAGCTCCACCTCTGCATTAATTTGCGTGAAATATTTTTAACGAATTTACCTGAAATAAATAATCACATGCATTAAAACATATATTTTGACAGAATATATATGTCACTAATATATATATATATATATATATATATATATATATATATATATATATATATATATATATATATATATATATATATATATATATATATATATAGTGCTGTCAAATGATTAATTGTGATTAATCGCATCCAAAATAAAAGTTTTTGTTTACATAATGTGTTTGTACTGTGTATATTTATTATGTATATATAAATACAAACACATTCATGTTTATATATTTAAGACAAATATGTCATATTTCTACATTAAATATATTTATATATAATATAAATTAAATTAATATAAATTTGTACATGTAAATATTTGCTAAATATTTACTATTTGTGTATATCTTTATATATATAATAAATATGCACAGTACACACATATACTGAGTAAACGAAACGTTTATTTTGGATGCCATTAATCGCGATTAATCATTTCACAGTGCTAATATATATTTGTATTTTTATTATAGTATAAAACTTAACGTATAATATATAATGTATATATATTTAATGAAAGCATTTACATATAATAATTATGTGCACAGATAACTTTTGTTCACAATAAATATTAAGTAAATGGACTTAATCTTAAAAGTCTTTAAGGTGTCTGTCTTTGCAGACATTCTTGATGGGTTTGTGGTGCGTGGTTTATTTTTGCTCATTGCATGATTTTGTGTGTGTTTTGCAGAAAGAGGAGATGTGTGGGAATCTTACCCTACAGCACCACATGTTGGAGCCAGTGCAGAGGATTCCTCGCTACGAGCTCCTGCTCAAAGACTATCTTCACCGCCTGCCAGAGGACGCAGACGACTTCAAAGACGCTCAGAGTGAGTGCAGAGCGGTGGAGCGCTCAAACTGGCCTTATCTCCTCCACTGACCGCAGCGGCCCTCTTTCTGTTTCATTGGTGCATGTGCCTGGAAATATTGCATTGAAAAGATTCATGCAAGGTTAACAAGCCACGATAAAAGGCGAAATGGAAAAATGACACCTTGTGAATATCAAGTCCTTTATCCTTTACAGAATCTCTGGAGCTTATCGCCACAGCGGCAGAACATTCAAATGCTGCCATCAGGAAAATGGTGAGTGCAGCTTCAGACGAACCACACACACTCCGTCTGGGGTGAAAAGCAACACCGCTACTTAACATCCCTTTGTAATTAAACTTGTTTGCCTCTTTAATGTGAGGTCTGTTTTGAAAGTCTTTCATTTGAATCTGTTAATTGCTTATGCTTTTATTTTCGACATCTTGAGACATGAGACGCCTCCCTCCAAATAGACCTGACCTAAAACAGACAACGTCAAATCGAACGTTTTTATCATCACTGAAAACAAGCTCATAACCACAAAGTCTAAGTCTAATTGTGATCAGGCAATCAGTTTGAATATAGCAAGTAATATTTTATTTTAAAATATGCACACATTTACTCTTATTCACATGCTTAATATTTCAAATGCACAAAACGTTTCTTGGCTTGTAACATTCAGTTATGAATTGCATGAATCATGTACTGTAAATGACAGCATATTTTCAGAAAGCAATTCGAGTAGTTTTGCCATATGTACAATATATACTGGATACTGGATATATGTAATACTATATGACATATCTTTATTATAATACTTGAATAATATATACTTTAGTGATATGTATAATACATCATGTGTTTGAATATACATTTCAAGTAGTTTTTATTTTACTTGTATTTATATTATTAACATATATATTAATAATATCTAATTTACATATTAATAGACAGATAGATATATAACATTGTTTAATAATATTACTTTAATATCACTAAAGTTTAATAACATGTATATTATGTATGTGTGTATGTGTGTGTATATATTTATTTTTTCATAAACAGCATGCACAGGGCAGCAGTGTTGGGCAAGTTACTTTTAAAAAGTAATTAGTTACAGTTACTAGTTACTTCTTCCAAAAAGTAACTAAATTAGTAACTCAGTTACAAATTTTTAAAGTAACTAGTTACTTAAGAAAGTAACTATTGCGTTACTTTCAAGTAAAATTAAATTTTAAATGCTCAAACGTGACCCCACCTCTACCCCTCTTTAAAGGAACTTAAAATACATGTGCATGTTCAATTATTTATGATAAATCTGAATATTATAATGAAATGGACACTTAATACAATACATTATTAACAGAAACATGAAACATTGTACACACATCTAAAAAAAAAAGTTGCTGTGGGACAAAGTGAGACTAGCCTCCAATCAAATGGCATGTATGTAGATATTATGTTTATATAGTGGATCAATGCAAATAACACGATAGATTTTTGGGAACTTTTGATATTTCCTTTTATTGTTTCTTTAATTTCTTGAAGGAAAAAGTAATGTATATACTTCTATTTAGAGAAGGCTACTTTTGGATTATTTGGGCTCGTCGCCATACCTGTCTCTCGTTGACTGACTGGCTTGTGTTGTTCGTTGTGTGTCCTGTCCTGTCCGATGATGGGTCGTTCGCGAATGAGCGTTACTGTGCGTTCACACCGCCGGCGTTGAGAGCGTCAAAGCGGCCGGAAGTCATTCATTTTCAATGTAAGCCGGCATCGAGCAGCGACGAGGAGCGGCGCGGCGCGACTTGGCCGTTGAGAGCGTCGAGGAGAGTTGAAATCAAGGCAACTTTATGGTAATGAGCTATGACGCGGTTGGGCAGCAACCAATCGGAACGTAGAAGTCCACCGCTTGAGAGGATTCCAGAGAACGCAGCTCCGACCATTAGTTCCCAAGCACAATGGAGGACAGGTTGATTATTGCTGTTTCAAGTTTGCAATAATCTCTGAGGTGTCCCTGTTTGTGTACAGGGACATAAAAAATAAATTAAAAGTGATACGTTGACCAAGGTGTCTGAGATTTGTTAATTTTAAGTAAAGGATCTTAATATTTCGTCCACAACAATATGTAATGAGGTTAACTTATAACGTTACCCTCCTTGTGGTTAGTCTGCACGAGATCAACAAGCTTGTTTGCTTTGCGGCCACTTTAAATACAAAATAAGCATTCGATCTACGTCAGAGCGTCTAAGCGCTCACGAATCTTTCTGCAGCGTCGTGAGCAGAGCGGCAAGAGCGCTTTTTGACGCTGTCGACGCCGGCGGTGTGAACGCACAGTTAGTGATGATGGATCGACTCGTTCGCGAATGAGCTTTTGATGAGTCGTTCGCGATTCGCGAATGAGCCGACTCTAAGAGCCGGCTTTTTTAGTTGAACTTCGGGAGCTGGCTCGCATATCTGAAGAGCCAACTCTATTTTTTTTTCAAATTTAGCCTATAGAAATTAAATAATTATGTAATAAAAATTGAAATATTATAGTCAAAGTCATTTAAAGAGCCGTTTGTGAGCCAAAGAGCCGGCTCTTTTCAGTGAGCTGAGTCAAAAGAGCCGAATTCCCATCACTACTATGCGTGCTTTCGAAAACCCGCCCAACTCTACCTCTGATTGGCTTACAATGAAATTTTACTCTACCTCAGCCAATCGTCAGCATTTATGCGCTTGTCTCGTGCTCTGCCCACTAACCAAGGAAGAACAGTAAAAAAAAGTATTTGCCTCTCGCTCAGAGATCTAGTTGGTCTGATGAAAAAAAAAAAAACAGCTTCATCATCAGTTATAGTAACGCGCCGCATTTTTTGGCAGTAACGGTAACGGCGTTATTAAGATGAGAAGAGTAATCAATTAGATTACTCGTTACTGGAAAAAGTAATGCCGTTAGTAACGCCGTTATTTATAACGCCGTTATTCCCATCACTGCAGGGCAGTCTTTTTTATTCTTCTATTGTAAAAGTACATATTAAAATATTTTTTAAAAATTACATAGATATAATTATTCATTATTATTATTACTATAATATATATATATATATATATATATATATATATATATATATATATATATATATATATATATATATATATATATATATTATGAGCAAATATTGGTGGGGAAAGTTGCCCATATTGATGTCTGTACAAACGTGTGAATGTTTTGTCCCTCAGGAGCGCATGAGAAAGCTGTTGAAAGTGTACGAGTTGCTCGGTGGAGAAGAGGACATTGTTAACCCGACTAATGAGCTCATCAAAGAGGGACACATCCTGAAACTGTCAGCCAAAAACGGGACATCACAGGATAGATACCTCATTCTGGTAAGTCAAAGACAAACATTAATGACACAAATCAGTTTTTTTCTTTGTAAAAATGTTGGTAGATCATGCATGTTTAACTTTGTTGGTCTCTCTCTGAAGTTCAATGACAGGTTGTTGTACTGTGTTCCCAAACTGAGGCTGATAGGACAGAAGTTTGGAGTGCGAGCGCGGATTGATGTAGACGGGATGGAGGTTCAGCGTGTTTTTATCTTGTTTACAGCATAATGTTCAAAATAAATCTGCTGTTATCAAATGGCTGATTCTCTCTGCGTTGCTTCACAGCTGAAGGAGACCAGCAGCATGAACGTACCGCGAACCTTTCTGGTTTCGGGAAAACAGCGTTCACTGGAACTGCAAGCAAGGTACGGCTGAGGGAATGTGCTTCTTCTGCTTTTAAAATCAGATCTGGGGTTGATTGAAAACCTCAGAAATGTTGTCTGAGCTTTTGGGCATTAGGAGAAAATACCCAAGATAAGCATGTCATCCACTGGAAAACAAGAGTAGTATGTGCGGCTTTTGGCATTTTTTATATGTTTGCTTTTTTTTCTTTTCACCAGTACGGAAGAGGAGAAGAGAGATTGGATTCAGGTAAGCTTTCCTTCATCACATCAGGTTCTCATATCCTTCGACTATAACACTCCTGCTTACATTATTAACAAATGTTGTTCACTTTCTTTCTCACAGGCGATCCAGGCCACTATACAGAGACATGAACAGACGCTGGAGACCTTCCGGATGCACAACTGCTCGTTTCGGGAGGAGGACTTCACTCCTCCAAACTCTCCGGTTAGTTTTTATCTTATCACTCACAGTGTTGTTAACTAAAGCTAAAAGTACAACTATTCAAAAAAAAATGTGTTCATTAAAATATAGCTAAAATGAAACTTCAATGAAATGAAATTATTTTTATATTTATATTAGAATTTTTTTGCTTAACTTCAAATATAAATGTTGCATTGGCAACCCAGGGAAATAAATAATTTGAAGTTGAAGTATTAAAATTACTAAAAGCTTATTCAGAATATTGATAAATACTGTAAATAGTATATAAATCTTACTAAAATAACACTAAAGCCTTATCCAGACCTCATTCAGATTTTAATGGTAAAATAAAATGTAATCTCTATCCGGAGTAAGTAAATAATATAATTAGTTTAAAAATATAATACAGTGAAAAAAAGGTAGTTTAATAAAAAAAAAATCAAAAAATCATTTGTTTATGGTTTCTGAACTCAGGTTGTAAATCATGATCCTAATCAATTCAAAAAAGATGCCAACTTAATAGCAAGGATATTATATATACTATATAATTAAAATATTTACCAGATAATATTGTATGCATATTTAAAGTGATTTCCACAGTATGAATGGTTCTTTGTAGATGAAAATATATAACATTTATAATTCACAAATGGATGGCCATATTTGGGCGTCTGAGGCATCAAAATGTTTGAAAACGCCAGGTTCATATGAATAAACACATAATATAGTGACCTAAATTATTTGTTTGATGCCACACTTAAAAATGTATGTAATTACATTAATTTACAAAATATCAAACCAAGTGGCATTTAATTTAAATCATAGTACTTTTTATCGCAAACACTGATGCAATGACATTTGAACTCATGTTAATTTTCTGAATATGTTTTGTGGCCGCTGCAGTGTTCTCTGACCGCTCTTTGTTTTCAGAATTGCTCAGAGCTTGGAAAGCGAGCGCCCACGCCGATCCGGGAGAAGGAGGTCACGCTGTGCATGAAGTGTCAGGAGCCTTTCAACTCGATTACTAAAAGACGGCATCACTGCAAAGCCTGTGGACATGTATGTTACCCTGTAACTCTCTTTTGACTCGACATGCTCCTGATGTGGACGTAGTGGGCTGACGAAGGGCTTCTTGATTTCAGGTGGTGTGTGGGAAGTGTTCGGAGTTCCGCGCCCGTCTGTTGTACGATAACAACCGAGCCAACCGTGTGTGTATAGACTGCTACACCATGCTAGTGGGAGTGCCACCCTCTCCGGCCAGTCTGAGCAACAGCGCACTGAGACGCCGCTCCATTCTAGAGGTTTGATAGCACATTTAAACTCTTGACATCTGGCAACCCAAAGCATGAAAAGCTAGTGGTGGTCTATATTTTTTTCTCCCCTTTTATTCCTACAGAAACAGGCCTCGGTGGCAGCTGAGAACAGTGTGTTGTGTAGTTTCCTGCATCATATGGAGAAGGGAAGTGGACGTGGATGGCAGAAGGCTTGGTTTGTTATTCCTGACAATGAACCACTGGTGCTGTACATCTATGGTGCTCCGCAGGTAAGACGAGGCTGCATCAACTAATCCACAGGTTTAAACACCACTATTATGAAAGTGTGTGTGTTATTGTATATTGTATATGATTTCTTATTTTTTTCTGTATTTTTGACAAGAATTTGAACCATCATGACTTTATGTAGAGCTGGCATTTTGGGGTCAGTGTGATTTATTTATTTATTTTTTATTCAGCGAGTAAATTGTTTGAAAATTGATAGTGAAGACATTTATAATGTTACTAAAGATTTCTATTTAAAATAATAAGCTATTCTTTTGAACAAAAATATGAAGCAGCGCAACAGTTTTCGACACTGATAATAATGAGAAATGTTTCTTGTGCAGCAAATCAGAATATTAGAATGATTTGTGAAGGATCATGTGACACTGAAGACTGGAGTAATGATGTTGAAAATTCCGCGTTCCGTCACAGGAATAAATTACATTTTAAAATATATTCAAAAATAAAAGAGTTGTTTTAAATTGTAGTAATATTTCACAGTATTGCCAGTGATTTTTAATCTAGTAAATGCAGCCTTGGTGAGTAGAAGGAACTTAATAAAACACTGAAATGTTATCAACCCCCCTGCCCCCAAACCTTTAAACAGTAGTGCATATGCTTGTTTGACATCAAAATTACATTTGGTCACATAAGGTTGCATTTGCAGGGGATGCATTTGACATGTATGTTACTGCCAGAGTCATGTGATCAAACTGATGTTTACACTAGGTGTAAACAAGGCCTTAGTGTTCATTCCGTGACTAATGCGGTTCACAGGGGTCAGTTAATGATTGACCAGTGAACTCAACCTTTCTCTCTCCATACGCACAGGATGTCAAAGCCCAGCGCAGTATTCCCCTCATCGGGTTCGAGGTGTCTCTACCCGAATCAAGTGACCGTCTAGAACGACGCAACGCCTTCAAAATGAGCCAGAGTCATTTGACCGTCTACTTCAGTGCCGACTGTGAGGAGCTGCAGCGGCGTTGGATGGAGGTCTTATCAAGAGCCGGCAGGGGTGAGGAGCTGCAGTCAAACGGTCCGATATCCGAGGCCCTTGAGGAAGAAGGGGAGGAGCCAGTACCTACGGGAGAAAGCACATGATTGGCTGAAAACATGATATCATTTTGCACACACAAGCTGTACAAATGTGACCACAGTGACAGGATATAATAGACAAACACACACACACACATATACCTTCTCTCTTACACACATCTTTATTAATTGTCAGTTGTAAATTGCATGAAATATCTACAGGTATTTTTCTCTGTGTATTGCTCATCTTGTGTGAGTAACCAGTGTTTGGAACAATCTGACAAAAGTGTGCACACTTCAAAGATGACTTATCAGAGGACACTTGATTACGTCCATCAACTCTTTCAGCCGCTAGAAGTTTCTTTGTTAAATCGACAGTTTCTGCCAAATCTCGAGGTGTTGTGAAGTGGTTTCTCGATCGAGGTTATGGTTTAGGAAAAGTGAGATGGTTCTACGGTTTGCTGGCTGTGCGTGAACGTTTGGTCTGGTTTCATGAAATGTTTAGGTGACTTAGAAGAGATTCTACAGTAAAATACCCTAGTTTACATAACCAGAAGCTGGAGGGAATTTTGTTGATTTCAAATCTGCTATGAAGAATGAATCTTGCCAATATTAATGGCAATAATCTGCTTGGTACCCTGGATTTCTCATTTCGATGACGTTACACATTGGCTATTGCATTCAGTAGTGAATTGTGACAGGACTGGCCACATGAACCGTTGTTCAGCTATGCAAGCCTGTGTACATGTGTGGTAATCAGGAACTGCTGGAACATAGCAAGAATATTTATTAAGCGGGTTTTAACCACTCACAACGACAGAAATATGTGCTTCCTGTTGAATCCACGGTCCTTCAGGTCAGAAAACACCAATAAATTTACTCTGCCACCTAGTGGACGCTGATCACAGCGCGCGCACATTCTAGGAGTGAATGTCAGGGAACATGTCAAGAAACTAAATTACAAACTTTTGCATATAAAGTAAATGAATCTTGATTTAATGACCGTTAAGATTTTTGTTGCACTGTGACATGGTTTAATAGTAAAAATCTCATTACTATAAGTTGAAATAAATTTTATATTATTTAAATTGTAAAATACATATTTATAAAGTGTAGTATTATATGATGTATTGTCATTAATTTATGCCGGTAAAAAAAAAAAACTTTGCAGTAATGAGAATCTGTTAAGAACTATTGAGAAAAACATGAAAACAAAACATCTTAATATGTCACAATGTAAAAAATTAAAACTTAATGGTGCTTTGGGGGTGAAATGTGTTGAAGCTGGTTTCTGCCATGGGATAAAAAATAAGATAATTGTGACTTATCTCAAAGTTCTGAATTTTTTCTTGCAATTCTTAGTTTATTTCTCACAGTTCTGGCTTTAACTCATAATTACAATATGTAAATTAAAAATTCTGAGAAAAATTTTGAATTGTGAGATATAGACTCACAATTGCAACAAAAGTCAGATTTATGGGACAAATGAAAAAAATAATAATTATGAAATAAAATTTACTTATATATTTTTTTTTATTCTATGGCAGAATCTGGCTCTCCTACAATGTGACCTGGACATGTTTTTGTGAGATTCACACCTAGGACTGTCCCTTTTGTTCAGACTGTACAGAAAAACCATTCAGAGGAGGAAAACATGTGTAATAGGAACGTTTCAATAAAGGGACTTGACAGGGCTGTCCCTACAGGATAAAAGAGATTTTATCCTGTTTTTTGAGTGTGCATCAGTGATTCTGAATGCAGTAGTGTTATTGCATTTGATAAGAATGCAGATAATATGCTGATTTACGGTCATGAGGGTGTGTTTGAATCGGGCTAGTTTTTATCGTTGTAAGCTCAATGATATCCCTGCCTTATTTAGAGGGGGTTTTGATAAATGTAGTATATATAAATAAAAAAGGTAAAAGTTTTGATGAGGATATCAAACGTTTTCAACCGTGTTGTATTTGTGTATGAAAAGTGCAAAAGATTAAAAGACAAATTCATTTGTAAATATAAGTTATTCCTCTGAGCCCAGTTTTGTGGGTTAGGTATTGTCGATGAGCTTCGGTGTTTGATCTCTGTTATGTGCCGTTTTAAATGGACTTCTGAGCATTGTGGTAAATTCCAGGTCAAGAAAAGCTTAAGATAAGACCATCTTAAGATTCTTTTTTTTTTTTTTTTTTTTTACAGAGGTTGATATTCAGTGTTTTAGAAAGAGCTTCATTTTCATTTCCTCTTTTGAATCCAGTTATTTGTCAAATGTGAACGCCTGATGACTCACTAAGAACTTTTTTGTGTTTGATATTGCTTTAATTTTGCTCTTTGTTGTCAAAGACATTGCTCAAGAAAGTGAAGGTGAATCAGTCGGTGTGTTTTCCCAGTCCACCAGCCTCCAGCCTGTCTGTGTTTTCCTTCCTCAGAGGTTTTTGGACTGTTGATGGCGTGGCTTTGGGACAGGGCTGTGTGTGTGTTCACTTCCATATGTTTACGACTTGTACTGGTCATTCCCAGATCCTCAGTTGAGCCTGCCAGTCACTCACGCTGACACACACATTCATCTTCCTGCTTCTCTCAGTATAATTGTTCTTGATATCCTGCCTTACTGATATTTTGCAATCTTGTGCTTATCTTCACATTGTTTTCCACAATTGCCTTTTGCCAAAGTATAACTGTGTACTAAATTGAAATGTTTATCACATATTTTGTTTCTTTACCTTTCTTTTTTGTTTAATGCTAATATTTATTGTTTCTTTTTTTTACTTGAGGTAGTAAACTTTGCAATGAACCAAAAGATGAACACTACCGAAATACAAAGGAAAAACGCTATTTGTTAACATTTGGGAGAATTTAAGTTATTGTTTCTGTGTGCTCTTAAGTATGTTTTAGTCCCACAATAATTGGAAGGTAATGCATGAAATTAGATTTTTAATATTTTGGTTTCTATTTTTCATCACTTGGGCCACAAAATTTATTTGTAAACTATTTTTTAAGGGATTTATTTCTCTGAAATCTCACAAAAACTACATTTTTCAAAGAAGATGTCGATGAAGTACACTGTAGTTAATTTTTAGTAAGGATATCTGAACAACTGTGCATTTTTATCTGACATTAAGAGTCATATACAGAAACAGAGGTGCTATTTTATTGTTTGATCAAGGGAATAGCTTTGTGTTTATAAATATATGATATAATGGGATCAGGAATTCAGTTTTCCTGCATAATTACATGAACAGGCTATAAAATGAGAGTTTTAGTCTTTAATGTGGAGGAAGAACAAAATGGTACTCTAAAGATTATTCTGTGTGGCAAGAATCATTTGGGAGAAACCATTACATATCTGTGGTGCAGAACAGAGAATTAAATTACATTGTATATATTGTATATGCTCAGATCTGCATACCAAAAGATTCCACGAACCGCATGGTCTGATGATGATGATGTAATCTGTTCCTACACCTGGATTTTCGACTTGAGTGTTCTGAATCTTGTTCACTTTTATAACCTAGTTCTATTGCACCAAAACATTTTGCCATGAGGATGATTACTTTGTTACACACCAAACATTGAAACCCTATTTATTATAAACCAGGGTTTGGTCAAGCAGTTTTTTATATGGAATCTAAAGAAAGAAATGTGGAGGCACGGACAACTGTTTGGCTCATAGATGTTAATGATTACTTTTCTACAGATGATCAACCATTTCTTCTCTTCTGCTCTCTGGCATCCTCACAGAATGAGCGCCTCCTGTCTTGTTTCTGTCTTTTTTTTTTTGCTGACTCTTCAAGTGATGTAGCCTACATCTGCAACAAATCAGCAGAAAGGGATTTGTAAAACATTGCCAGACAGCCCTATCTTCTCAAGGACGGTTCACATGTGTTATTGTGCTCAGAAACACTCTCTCAGACAAACAAGAAACGGCTGTATTACAAGCTTTGATATGTTTGATTCTTCAAGCCCATTAGCCGAACCGTCACAATATATGGCACAAGTATACATGCTATTGTTTTTCCTCAAGAAACCTGGTTTATTGTACACATAATGGGTATTACTGTTATTTTAAGTACTATTAGAATTATTATTGTTGATTAAATTAGTGGCAGGCCACTGGGTACCATTGTATGTTAATATCCCAATGAAATCTGTGCAAGATCATGAAAATGTTTATGAAATAAAGTAATAAAAGAACAAAAAGAGTGTCTCATTCATTTCAATTTGTGCCTCTTAAGGGTTTTTTTGTTGTGTTTTTTTTTTTTTTTTTTAAGTGTATCCTATTTGTGAAATGAACCAATAACATATACCTATGCCTAGGCAATAATAAATAATTAAGCTTAAATTAAACAAATATTTTGTCTATTTTTTAAAGGCACAGCAAATAAGATGCCATATTATATACTCAATTAAATCACAGATTATTAATTTCATCGTCAACATTATTTTAATTATATTATTATCTTCAGTCGAATATCACACGTTCACTATCCAAAACTAAAGGATGACGAAATAGTTTGAAACGTTATATCAAAGGCTGACATAACGTCTGAAGTAAACAAATATTCCATCGGTCGTCTATTGGCTGATCGCAGTGAAGCCCCGCCCATGCTGTATATCTATTGGAGCGCTCGTCTGTCCGTCCACACTCGTCTGATCATGGAGCGTCACTGTGGGGTTTTCCAATCAGAATTACTCCCCTTTAAGTGCAGAGAAGAGGAGAAGAGAGCGACGTAACTGTTGTTTGCACAGCAGCCAGACTAGGAACTACGGACTTTAGACTTCTAAGACTTTATTTTCAATCAAGCTTTAGCGCAGACTGATAAAGAAAGCATTTATACGGAGATATTGAGGAAACGCGTAGACTAGCTTTAGTTAGCGGTCGGGTAACGTTAGTACGACGGTCTTCTGTTTAAACCTCTTCAGAAAACAACTGTTTTGATATTATTTGTTCATTTTAGCTATTTAGCTTTATTATTATTCTCGTTTACTCGAGCTCGTGTGTTTTGCTGGTTGTAAATACAGTTTCACACCTGGAGAAATGTCCAGCCAGCAGTCCGTCAGACCCGAGAAGGGCAGACCGGAAGTGATGTTACCTGGGCAACAGGCGCTGCACGAGCATCCTCAGACCGTCTACGTCATATTAGACTCCTCCGAATCTGTCAATCTCATCAGGTGAGTGCAAAAGCATCACATAAACTCTAGTTGCAATGACTAACTCAACCAACGAAAGTGATTGTTTGTTTTATTGCATCTACATGCATTAATCCTGCAGAGTGTGGTTCACTAGATCATAGGCGAAATTGATTAATTTGTTTGTTGGACATCTTAAGGCTAGATGTGAAAATATTGACAGCCTGAAGATAAACTCAATTTAGATGCTTAGGATTAGAGGTTGTTCAACTTTCTGTTGCATCAACAGTCACTGAAGTGTTAGGATGCAGATTCAGAATCAGACTGTGCTTTTGGTGTCACATTTTGGAGGTTACACATTTTATTTTTGTGTATAACTTGACTGTACTCAAAGGAATGTATGCAGTTATTCAAAGGGTATTTCTCATTCAAATTATTGAAATATTAGGATTATTATGCATAGTAACCAAAAGCAGATGTTGGACACTGCACCTATTATTTTTTTGCAAAATTCAAGTCTCTAAATGTCATGTGCAGGAGGAAGAAGCCATTGGCACGTGACAATTTATGATTCAACTTTATATCTTTTGCACTTTCAAAACATAATGGGGACAAAGGTGCTGTACATAAAAGTTGCAAAAGTAATCCAATACATTATTTTAGGATCCCTGAAATGTGGGGAATTTCAGAATATGAAAAGAATCATCTCCTTAAATTCACCAAACCAGCCATCAAAGCCATTCTGCCAGCCTCAAACTTTAAAGCTAACTTCTCTCCCTTCCATCCTGCCAAAAAAAAAAAAAAAAATCCTGCCTGTGTTACTCCAACCTACAAGAGCCGTTTAACCAGAGATTTTGTTTTACCGTTTCAGTCCTGGGCCTCAGATTTCATGGGACATGGCTCAGCAAATCCACCCACGCACCCATTTTCCC
The DNA here is from genome assembly GCF_023724105.1 of Carassius gibelio. NCBI lineage: Eukaryota > Metazoa > Chordata > Actinopteri > Cypriniformes > Cyprinidae > Carassius > Carassius gibelio. The sequence continues at coordinate 24,282,082 of NC_068378.1, read as the reverse complement.
TTTTTCTTTTTCCCTATATCCTTGTTTTTGCTGTCCTTCCTCTAAAGTTCTTGCTTGCATTGACTGAATGCTTGCTGTGCGCATGCTATTTTGCTCCTTTTGTACCCTAAAAGAATGTTTTTTTTTTATTTGCTATCCTCAGATAAAAAGACATGAAGTCACATTTTTCTCTCTATAGTCCAATTACCATAAAAGTTTACCTTTTATGTTTTACATAGCACTTGTTGCATAATGTGCTTTCAAAGTTCAATATTCTTTATCGTCACATTATCACACCGTTGGTAGTTTTGTTCAGTGCAGAAAGAGTAAAATAAAATGTTACAATTGATGATACAATAAATGCAGCAGATATTTGAAAGTGTAGTCTGTTTACAGTTAGCAATTATATAAAACTGAGTGAAATAGATTGAAAATACATAAATCCATTATTATCTAACAGTACAATATTACAAAAGCTTGTATTATATTGTAAGGAAAATCCAAATAAATATATGAAATAAATAAATAAAAATAGAGTTAAATAAAAAGGGAATACATTTATATTGATAAAGGCTTGATGGAGTGACTCCCTCTGGCGGTAACTAATGATATTCGGCTTTTCCGCTTCTCTGTTTTAAGTAAAGCTGTAGTTTTATTAGGGGCAGCCCGCAGTGGATACACTTGGAAAACAGATTATTTTAGTTTAGGGATGATTTTCTCGTATATGAACAATTTTCGTTGAAATTGGGGTATTTGGGAGAAGTTCTGCAGCCTGAAAAGCGTCTCTGGATGCTGCACTACGCTGAAGGGTAGGCTCATGAATATTAATTAGCCCTCCTTAGCCGGGCAGGCTGGTTGGCTCAAAGACAGGCGTTGGTGAGTGGGCGCTAGTCAGCTGGCCAATTAACGAATAGCAAGGGCTCGGTCTATGAATATTAATATGGTATTCTGACTGACAGCTCCAGGAAGGTTAACAGGCCACGTCTAAATGAGGCTTTTTGATATACATGAGCTAGGGCTTCATCGTAGTAGGTTTCGTAATTTTACCGGAGGATAGAGAAGCTTCGCGTGCGCCGAGTGGCACAAACATGGCCACCTACTGAAACCAAAACACTAGCGAAACGATGATTCCCTGCGCGTGAAATCCTGCCTTTAGATTGTGCAAATCAGCGTGACAGTATCGTATCAGTCCTGGCTTCAGATGCAGACCATGAGATGGAGGTGTTTACAAACCGGATTTACCGGGATGCTTTCGTTTGATAACGTTTGATCTGATTACATCACTTGGGTTATTCCACTATCCAGAAGAGGCTTTAGGTATGTGATATAGAAATGCATTTAAAGTTCCCTGTTGATGCTATTTCATAGTTTATGCTCAGAGGTGATGGTGTTACAGATGTTTTTGTAACCTTTCTGCTATAATAGCACATTGGTAAGACTGTGGATATTTCTCAAACCCTTGTGATTTGCCTACATAGACATCATTTTTGGGATCAGTGCTGAAAATATTGTATAGATGAGAGGCTTACTAGTTTTATGGCACTTATGCTTTTTAAGGTTTTGATGGCCAAGAATGCTGTCTAGGTATATTTATGAGCAAGTGTACACAAACCTATTAGGACATGCAAATATATATATATAATATTTATTATTATTATTATTAAAGAGCATGTATTTTAATTTAAGTTGGGATGCACCGAAATTTGAATTCTGGGATTGAAACTGAAACCGAAAGTTCTGGATGCACTTGGCCAGAAACCGAAACCAAAAATGTTTTGTAATGATTATTTATTATTTTATTTAATAATGCAAATAATTTTGTAAGACTTTTTAAATTTAACTCAATTTTAATGATACTGAATTTAAAAAAACACAAGCCAATAAAATAACCAGACTTTTACTGAAAGTAGCACAATAAAACTGGACAGAATTTATATTAATATTAGTAACACTTTACATTAAGATTCATTAGTTAACTACTTTAGTTAAAATGAGCTAAGAATGAACAAAAGTCCTTTTTTTAATAGTCCTAGCATTTATTAATCTTAGTTAATGTTAATTTCAACATTTACCAATGCATTATTAAAATCAACAGTGCTTGTTTACATTAAATGCAGTCCGAGTCTGAATTAAACTAACAGTGAACAACTGTATTCTCATTAACTAACATTAACAAAGACTCATAAATACTGTAATAAATATATTGTTCAACGTTTGTTCATGTTAGTTAATACATTAAAAAAATATATATTCTCAAGTATTTTTAAAATATTGTAAAGTGTTACCTTAATATTAAATGTAAATATATTATTTTTTTATTTACTTCTATGTAACAGAATTTTTTTTTTTTGACTAATTATCCAAATAATGTATAGTCCTACAAAGCTATTATTATCAGAGGATGTGAGCAGAGAATAGCTAATTTTATTTATATATATATATATATATATATATATATATATATGTGTGTGTGTGTGTGTGTGTGTGTGTGAAGAGTTTTAACAATAAATCCATTTTGATTAATTTGAGTAAAAATGTGTTTTCTTTACCAAGAATGAGATGAAAACCATTATTTTCTGTTTCGAACGTTCACATAGCATCTTGCCTTTAACTGTCATTTTGCATTATTGACACACTGTTTTCCTAATGAATGTTGTTCAGTTGCTTTGACGGAAGGTATTTTGTTTAAACCGCTATATAAATAAAGGTGACTTAACTTTGCTTGACTTTAGGTTTTAATAACATAAAAAAAAGTTGATCCACATATGACAGCCTCTGAACTTGGTCAATACTAATCTTATGTACAGGCACTGGACTAAAAATACAACCATCAGTCATCGCTTCCAACATAGATTCATCGGGTCATCTTGTTAATGCTATAAATTAATTACAGCAATAAAAGAAAACTTCATCATGAACAAGAACATGAACAACTGTATCACATTAGATGACAGAAATTCCAAAATGATATTTCCCTTACATTCAACTTTCAAAAGTGCTGCATTAATCTTTGCCATGTTACATTGACTAGTGCTATATGCTGTATTAACAAAAACATAAATGGCATTAATAAAAACATTAACACTGACAAGCTACACAACATCACATTCATGATCAAATGAATGCGAAATAGCTTTACTTGTCACTGATCTACAGCTCTGTGTATTAAATGAATCCGAATAATTTCCATCTGAAAACAGGTGATGGAGATTTACCGGTACTATTAATCACAGAACCGGCTTTACTGACGAGATACCCATGATACTCACAGGCGATTTATCGTGCAGCCCTTGTTTGTTGATCAAAAAGTAGATGAGGAAAACTAGGATGCTGGGTGTATTCATTGTGCCCCATTACTGTCTGTAGTGGGTGGAATGGTGCGCTGTGATTGGTTGAGGGGATATATTGCATTCTGAAAAAAAGGGAGATTGGCGTTTGTCGCGTTTTGAAAAAAAAGGGAGAAAACATGACCTAATAACACTGCAAATATTATATTATATATATATATATATATATATATATATATATATATATATATATATATATATATATATATATATATATATATACTGTATACACACACATGAGTTTAAGATTTGCATATTTTAAGTGTATGATGATACCATTAAAACCTTGGTTTGGGTGTATTAAATGATAGACTGTTCTGTGTATGTGCATCATGGTTTTTCCCGCCATCAGAGCCTGTGTCTTAAACAGTACTGGGAATGAGGAACTGCATGTGGTTAGTGACTGGCAGACTTTATTAATTACAGGATTTTACTTTACACCCCTCCTGTTCACGGTCTCTGCATCAGCATGTCAGATTCTAGGAGATGAGTTTGTGGACTGACAGAAATTGACGTAGCTGTGTTCTTCCCTTCTCAGTGTTGAACCCCTTCTTCCTGAGTCTGGGATCGTGGCAGATATTGAGGTAGAAGGTGTTTTCTCCACCGATTCGGACGCTTTCTATGAGCTGAAGAGTCAACCCATCCCCCCGAGGTGAGTCCGGTAACCGCGATTTATATAAGCACACTTCCTGTTTGTTTCTGTACTCTCACCTACACACAGATTCTGACCGCATACCAGTTATGCTTGTGAGAGAGCCGAGGTTTAATCTGATCTACTTCCTGCATACTCTGTGTTAGATGCCTAGAAGTTTTTGATCATATTTTGCTGCATACCTGTGACATTGATTTGGTGGATGGTATAATCAGCTCTACCTCTTGGGAATTTACCGGCAGTTACTGTGCTTCTAAATTGTTGAGATCTTTTACATTCTTCTTGTTTTTCATATTCATTACATTGCTTGTTTTATGTGGAATTAAACACTGTTTTTGTGCCCATTTGTGTGAGTGTCCTATGTTTTTTCTACGATGAGGCAGGTCAGGGCATGCTGTCCTGAAGGTGTTTAGACGGGCGTTGGGTTTCTGTTGACAGAACTTCCCAGTGTCTGTTTCCAGTGACTTCACAGTGATTCAGCACAAATTTAAACCCCCCGAACAGTCATAATACTTCTTTCCACTGTACTTCTTAGAAAAAAATAAAAATACAATTGATTAATGAGTAATAAGTTCACGATAGTGGTACTCTTGAGTACTCTGAAGAGCTTCAGAATTACATAGCCAAGTGTTTTTCAAGATAAATCAATTACACCAGTGTTTCAAAGTTCACACACTGTGCTGTCTCCCACAGTCTCTCAGGTTTATCCGACCGGATCATCAGCCTGACATAGTATTCTTTGGATGTGCTTGTTGCAAACACTGTGTGTGAGGCAACGTGGACTTGTCTGCTTGTTTTCCATTCGCTCTGGGACTTCCCAGAATGACTCATCAGAAAAAAACAAGTCTGTGTGAAGGGAATGTGAAGGCCGTATTGTTGGAAATGCAAGACTGTACAGAGAGATTTGATTTATTTTGCTCTACAGTTGTTATGTAAGTAGTGGCCATTGATAGCACAACTTGATAATGTTATCAAGGACATAAGTGTATGCTAAATGAATAAAATGTTGATGGTTGTATATATTTTAAACACTGTTTTTAAAGTCAATGAGAATTAGTTAGAAAAATATGTGGGATAAATTTATTTTCCCCGTCAGTTGATCAGATTTTGAGATGTGGTCATTTGACATGATTGGACGAGAGAATTGAAAAAGATGTCAGCCGAAGGGGAAAGTAGTTTCAGAGGTGATGTTTATATATTATTAAATTTTTTATATATTTTTTATAAATTATTTATGTATAGTTCCTCTCTTTATAAAAAAAAAAAATATATATATATATATATATATATATATATATATATATATATATATATATATATATATATATATATATATATATATATATATATATATATATATATACATTTTTTTTTTTTTTTTTTTTTTTTTTTTTTATGAAATATTTTTTTAGTTAGAGTTATGTTATGAGAACAAATATTTTGTTTCTTTGGAATATCATGCACTGATGAAAATTACACCAGGGATATATATTAAAGTAAATGCATCAGTTTTGATTTTATACTGACAACATAAAATAGCGTTCGCACTGCGTTTAACATCCACAGTGTGATGTATTTCCAAGTGAAACACAATATTCTGCTAAATAATGCAGAGCAGGAACTAGGCAGTTGGTCAACTATATTCTCCCGGTTTGCCTCAGTCAGAAAAAGTCATTACATTTGATATTTTTCTTCGAATTAGCATGCAAAACAAGACCTTATAAATAAGAAATTTACAATTTTTAATCAAAAGCTTTTGGGTTTATGAGAAATGCAGTTTTTGAGTTTGACATGAAAAGTAAAATGTCATGATATGTTGAATAAGAGCTCATTATTTTTGACCGTCTTGTGTTTTAAGTTGCTGTTCTCACGCTGTCTCTGTGGTGAACTCTCAGCCCTGTGTTTCAAAAATAGCATGTGGTAATATGATTACAGCACGGGGTGTAGCGTGGTACTATAAGCCGATTTACATTCTCATCGTCTGCCCTCATAGTGGCTCTGTGACCCCTGCTGACCCTGTGACCCCAGCTGGCTCCGTGATGACATCACGCGTGTTGATGAGGCAGGAGCTGATGCGACAGCAAGCTCAGGACCAGGAGAGACGGGAGGCCCAGAAACAGGCCTCCAGCGCTCAGCAGCGGCCCAATGACGCCTCCCCTGCCATCTCCGTCACATCCACCCTCCCGGCTACACCGACCCAGGTGCCTGTGGAAGTGCTGAAGGTATGGGAAACCTATAAACATGAATGTTGATGATTTGGATGTTGAAATACTGTTTACAACATGAGTTGTCCTGTGTTTGAATCCCAGGTTCAAACTCACTTGGAAAACCCAACAAAGTACCACATCCAACAAGCTCAGAGGCAGCAAGTGAAGCAATACCTTTCTCACACCCTTGGCAATAAAATAGCCAATCAGACGCTGGTGACATCGCCCTCGCCCCAGCCCACCTCCGCTCCTGCGCTGGCTCCTGCCGCCAGTAGCACTCCCAGCAGCCCTCTGGCGGTGCTCAGCCTGGGATCAAATAAAGAAGAGGTACAAACTGAACCAAGATCAGATGTTTCTGGTTTAGCATTTATATGGCCAAGAATGTGTTTTTATGTTTTTTTTTTAACTTGTGTTCATCAAGCATGCATTTAAATTTAACAGTCTGACAAAAAAAATAAATGTCAAGTAAATGCTGTTAACGTAAACTTTCTATTCATTAAAGAATCCTGGGGAAAAAAAGAAGAATTACAGTTTGCACTAAAATATGAATGAGCATATTTCCAACACTGATAATAAGAAATAATTCTTGAGCAGCAAATCAGCATATGAGAATGATTTCCGAAGGAAGACTGGAGTAATGATGCTGAAAATTCAGTTTTGCAGCAAAGGAATAAATTTCATTTTAAAATATATCCAAATAGAAAACAGTTATTTTCATTTGTAATAATATTTCACAATATTACTGTTTTTACTGTAATTTTAATGTTCATTCAAAACATAAAAAAATCTTGCCAAACCATCTTACTGTTCAAACTTTTAAGCAACAGTGTATATGAATAAAATCATACTTAGCCCATTTATTTTTGATCAAACAATTAGACCCTTGATGAGCTTAAGACACTTCTTTTAAAAACATTTAAAACCCAAACATTTGAATGGTAGTTTATCCTGTCTCAGTCTCCACGTTATGTAATTTTAGCAGTACTGCATCATGGCCATAAAGTTATAAAAAATTGTAAAGATAAAGAGTCCTTGAGCCAATGCCATAACAAAAGATGACCCATTTACACAAACAGTGACAGCATAACTTAATCTTCAGTGCTCTGACCTACTTTTACATGCACAATTACAATATAACCTTTACTATCTCTGCTCAATAACTAGATTTCAGTGTTACTTGATGCCATGATTCTAGGCTCTGGGCCCTTCAATGTAATTCTAGCAGTATTTGTGCATGCTTTATTGACTACCTGGCAAAAATCATAATATTTAATTGGTTGAAAAAGTACCCATGGCACAAACATTTAAATTTATGCATTTTTCAGAAGCATTTATCCATAGTGACTTGTATTCAATTTGAGGTATATGTTTTATTATTGCATGAAATTGAACCTATGACTTTGGCATGTTAACCTTAGCATTAGTGCTTTGAATCCAACCCTGAATATGAGCTTTAAAAATAGGGATTCTTACTTTGAAAATAAATATTTCAACATGAAATGGCTTTTCTGTTGCAGGAAATAATGTATGGGGGCTTGATTATTTATGATGGGATTTTATTGGATCAGAAAACGTTTAACTAAAATAATAAGAATTATTATAGGTTAATTTTATTTCCCTCCTGCTGTTTGTTCTTTGTTTACATCAGCAGAGAAATCACTCTTAAAATAGCGGTGGCTTTCTTCATCTCTAGACATGATTTTTATGAAGATTATGAAACATTTACATAACATGCACTGATGAATCATTGATAACAGACCAGGAACATTTCTTTAGAAAGTAAATGGTGTCATTTTGTTTTATTTATATACATGACCAAAAAATGACTACAGTTTAAAATAACTGATTTCTATGCGAATATATGTTAAAATTTATTGCTGTATGGTAAAGCTGAATTTTCAGCATCATTACTCCAGTCTTCAGTGTCACGTGATCCTTCAGAAATTATAAACTTTTATTATTATTATTATTAAAACAGCTGTACAACTTAATATTTTTGAGGAAACTGTAATGCATATTTTCAGGATTATTTGATGAATAGAAAGCTTAAAAGAATGGTGTGCATTTGAAACTGAAACTTTTTTCGCGTTATAAATGACTTTACTGTCAGCTTTGATCAATTTAATGCATCCTTGCTTGTGGAATACAAGTATTAGTTTCTTTACAAAAAAAAAATATTACTTGCATAGTGTGTGTGTGTGTATATATATATATATATGTATATGTATATGTATATGTATATGTATGCTTTGGCCTACTTTCACATGCAAAATTGCAAGATATCCTTTACAATCCTTGCCCTGAGATAGTATTATATAGATTTAAGGAATTCTTCAACATACAGTATCTTAAATCTGCCCCAGATCTGCCCAAGTAAGATAACAGCACATTCAGTATATGAAACATAACTTGTGAGAGAAGTCAAACTTTAGTATTATTGTATCAAACAGGAAAAGGTTTTATTCTCCAGCCAGCTTATTTATTGTGAATTCCACATGCTTACAAAACTGTACTAACCAGTAATTATTGTCCTTATAATCTCAAGGTTTAGGCCATTTAGAGTATGCTAGACAACTAATTAAATGTTTGGCTCTGAGACTCTGAAAGATCCTTTTGAAGAATGCGTCTCGCGTTTGCTAAATACAATAGCGCGCTTTGTCAAGTCTGTGTGAAAGTCGGCCAGACTCTCTTTGGGCACTTTGCTTTTGGTACCACATTGTGCTGGTAAATATCACACTCATGGCTCAATGACCCCAGCACACTTTGCACTTTGTGTGGGCTTGGCTATTAAAGTCTTTCAGTCCTGTATTTCTCCTGTGTACATACTGAAGGAGCCTTCTCAATCATAAACACTGACTGGAAAACCCTACGATGAAATACAAGCTGGCTAAGGTTCGAGACTTTTATCGGACTTTGAATTGGATGTCTGTATTTCTCATCTCCATGTGGCCAGTGTGTCACTCGGGAAATCAGTGTGTAGTGTGTTATTTAAACATCCAACTGCTTCATGACTCATGGCGGAAATGCACAGTAAAGCTGTTTTTGTTTTGTCTCGCAAGGAATCTAAAAAATGATCTGCAAGCTGTTCTTTCTCTTGGTTTTAAATGCACAGATCGAAGACGTCATCGATGACATCATCAGTCTGGAATCGAGTTTAAACGATGAATTCATGACACTGATCGACTCCGGTTTGCAGCTTCCCAGCACGGTATGTAGCAACATCCTCAACTCTATTAAGGATCAGTTGAGCAACTCAAGTGCTTTTGTCATCTATTTCTTAAGAACTGATTAAGAAAAGTTTGTTGAACTAGTTTTGCACGACTCTTTGAAACAGCTTTTTTTTTTTTTATTCCCGGATTGACATGATGATGGTGACACAACAGCCATTTGTCATAATTAGCGGTAGTTAATTAAAGCCCACAATTCTGCATTAGTCTTTTGCAAGAAAAAGCGAATCCTGTTCTGACATGCCATTGCTTTGGAAATACAATTTCGGTTTTCAAATCAGTAATTTTCATTTGAGTCTGGGAGGAGCTCAGGTAGATAGAGGCGCTTGTGTAACCAGTTATGATTAGACTCAAATGCTTACATTTTGTCAGTGTAGTGTTTGCATTCAGGAAGTTTGGGTTGAATCAGGGCTTGAAACACTGGAAGCAAATATAAACTTCTGACACATGGCTCACAATGGGTGGGGTCAGCACGCCACGGAGGAGTGACAGAGAGTTGCCACACACACAAGCTGAATTCTGTGGCAAGCTTGCCTTTTTTTTTTTTTTTTTTGAGACTCCAAAAGATATTTCCCCATTTCTAAACGTCCCTTTTTACGGAGAGACGCACAGAAAGAGGAAGCACTTTGTGGGTGTGTGAGAGAAGATGAGGATTCTGGTTTTACTGCCAGAGAATGAGAAGAAAAAAGGCAAGATTGAGGTAAATTTGAAGGCATTTTCAACTCTCGGGTTGCTTGTCCTGTGAGTTTCTGTGTAAATGCCATGGGAAGATCATGGTAGGTTTGTGTTTTATTTGTGCTTTAAAGACATTTAAAAATGATCTAAACATGTTGCAAACAGTCTTGTAGGTTTATTAGTGCACATTAATGCCTCAGATTTCATAGCTTGGATGGAATATATGTTACTGATTTCTGCACAGGTGTCACTTTATCGGTTTCGCAGAATTAAAAGCCACCTTTCAGGCTGGCTCTGTTTGACATGATGAATGAAATGCGTCTTCGGGTAAACCTGCGTGTTTCAAACTTCAAGCATGTTTATGAATCTTCTGTAACAGGTTTAAATATTTAAACAATGTCTGATGTTAAGGTTATCAATGTGTAGTTTTGTTTTCAGCGCTCTTAATGCATCTGCTGCCTCGTTGAATCTCATTACTGAAACGCAAGCAGAATAACTTGGCTGTTGTGTGGAAATTTACATGAGTGTTTTTATTAAGAAATTAAACAAATCTGTGGTTAAATGTGCTATCTTTATGTTCTCAAAGGTTTCAGGAAGCACTAACAGAGGAAAGTTTATGTTTTTGTATTTTTTTCCCCCTTCGAATTGCTTTTTATATTTGCATTTTTGCAGATTTTCTCTATATAACAGTCCTTGCCTTGTCTAGATTGTTTCACTTTACAAATAAGCGTGCACACAGAGCCGTTTGGCCATTGTTGAAGATGTCGCCCTTCAGATATTAACGTTCATGTTTGTGGTTATCTTGAACTGAATGAAGGTTATCCACACGGTGCACCATGTGGCAATAAGGGGGCCGCTGACCAGATAATGCAGTGGGCGGGGTCAGTCCAGGTTTAATTCATTACGATTTGTTTTTTTTAACAGCTGCCAGTCTCAGGAAACCTCCTGGATGTGTACAGCAGTCAGGGCATGGCGGCACCCACCATCACCGTCAGCAGCTCCTGCCCTGCAGACCTCCAAAACGTCAAGAGTGAGTTGACCGGTGTGTATCTCTGTCTGTGGTCTTCCATCTCTTTATTTCTCTGCTTCCTCTTCCTCATTTCTCTGGCACCGATCCTTCACCGGCCAGTCGAGTCAGTCTGACTGTATCAGCAGACTTCCACACCACATTTGCCATTTCCCAATTTTGCAGATCTGTTCTAACATACACAATATTCAAATACAGTCATCGCTGCATATGATTCATTAATGAATCAGTGGATATTTATGCTTTTGCAGAACTTGGGACTAAGTGATTAATGTAGATACCCACCATTCATCAGTCATTGCCCAGTGTGCATTTAAAAATAAATAAAACTGATGTTTTAGTAGCAATTGCAATATATTAGCAGTGTTTTATGAGACATTTGGAATAATAGAAGTGCAGATATTGTTTGTGGATGTTATTTAGCTAACATAATAGTGATGTACTTCCTTGTATCTCATTTTACTATCTGAAACCACTATAAATAAGTTATTTGTTAGTTGATTCTGACGAAAAGTCCCACTAGTCCCATAGAGAAAGTATTGGGGATACCTGTTTGGAAACAGTCATTATTTTGGCATTTCTTTCTAGTGATGCAAGTGACATAGAAATTCACACTTCCCTTGTAAAATTCAATACAAGTTGTCATTTTAACTGTTTTATAGATGCAGAGGTGAAAGCTATTATGAAGGAGAGACAGAAAAAAGACAACCATAACTTAAGTGAGTTTGAATTCTTGCAGTTTCTTTTTTATCTCTGAGATCTGTCACCACTATGTGCACGAAAACCTGAAGGTTAATCGTCCTTGGTAGAGTATAAGGAAATGAATTACATTTCAGTTAATCTGAAACAAACATCTTGCCTGTTTGGACATTCCCATCAATTTCAAGTATGTGTGTGTTTGTGTGTGCGTTTTGTAGTTGAGAGAAGAAGAAGGTTCAACATTAACGACCGCATTAAGGAACTAGGAGCTCTCATTCCAAAGTCTTCTGACCCGTAAGTATCACTGCTCTCGTTCTCACTTCTCTCTGGTTTCCAGAGCTGAAAGATTTCAATTTTATAGTTATGACAGTTCATTAGACTGAGTATTATTTTGTTATATCGAAATTGTAAAAATATGATTTTAATGTCATTCAAAGTGGTTTTAGAATTATTTTCCCCCACTGTATTTGTTTTCTGAATAATTAGTAATGATTTTGTTCAGTACATGTGTCTGTAAGAGTGTCTGCATGTGTTTTCTCAACAGCGAGATGCGCTGGAACAAGGGCACCATCTTAAAGGCATCGGTTGACTACATCCGTAAGCTACAGAAAGAGCAGCAGAGAGCCAAAGACATGGAGATGAGACAGAAGAAACTGGAACACGCCAACCGCAGCCTGCTGCTGCGCATTCAGGTATGCTGCATACAACAGATTTCACCACAAAAAAACTTGTTTACTATACTTAAAAACACTAACTATAGACAGTTTCAACGGCAACAACATAAAACGTTACTGCGCATGCGCACTGTTGTGGACCTAACTTAACTTCCGGTAGACTCCAAATAGAATAAATAACAACAGCCAAGTCCCTCTAGAGTAGATTTTCTGATAACAAACAAAATATGTTTGCTGCGTGGATCAGGCAGACTTAATGAAAATGCGAATTCATCCTTTGCCAGCAGATGTTTTAAAACATAGACATAAAGCGCGAGAAATAGAGGTTTCCCCAGTAACAGCTGTAAACAAAGCAGAGCTGGTACGCTCACACGCTGCTTTATCAGGCATATAACATGCATGTCTTCCTTCAGACGACATACAGCAATATAAAAACACCTGTGCCTCGTTTTGACATTTAAATATATAAATGTAAGGAATTATTATTATTATTAAACGTGCAGTAAGTAACGTTACTCATGTTTATTCAACGAAGCCATTTTGAAAATTGATCAGTTTTAAAATTGTGACGAGTCTCCAAAAATAAATAAATGTATGGGAAACGCACCCCGCAGCACAACCACCTGAGCCCACCTTCAGTCTCATCACCTTGACTTTAACTGCGTTTGTAGAAGGCACCACAGCCAGACCGATATACACAACACAGACCGGAAGTTAACTTAGGTCCAGGCGCGTGCGCCCGATGAAACGGTCTATATTTAAATCCATTCCAAAAATTTTCCCCCAAATCACCACAGAATTATTATTAGTAATAATAGTATTACTTCTGACTTATTAGTGCACTATTTATCAATATTTTGATTAAGCTTTTATTTTTATACTTTCAGTTTTCATTTGTATTTAGCAGTTTAGTTTTTGTTTTCGTAATTTCCATTAATTCTTTTTATATAATTAAAAATGTTCTATAGTTTTTTACTATATTTCACAAACGTTTCACCAAATCACCATGGAATTAATAGTATTTATGTACTTTTATTATAGTATTTTTTTTATATTTTGAATGAGCTTTTATTCTTTCATTTTAATTATAGTAATATTATTATTATTATTATAGTTTTTGTCATTTTTTTTATTGTTATTATTTTATATTTCTGTTTAGCTTGAATCTATTTTTATTTCCGTTTCAGTTAATATTAGTACTTAAAATTAAAATTATTTTATTTCAGTTAGTTGCCAAGGCAACATTTCTAATTTTCATCTGATATTTATATTTTATTTCAGTTATGTTTCAATTAGTGAATTTTTTTTTTAATATTTTTAGTTTTAGAAAAAATATATAATTTTTTATATTTTTAATTTTTGTAAATAATAACAACACCACACTGAAAATGTGAAATGTGAGTAATCATTTTGGTTTATTTTATTTTATATATTATTTTACTATTCATTTAGTCATTCCAGACACATTGAGCTCTAGTGCTAATTCACATTTAATTTAGATTCGCCGCCTTTCCACCACAGGAACTTTACCCAGGAACTAGGGACTTTGGCCTGGTACTCGGTGTGTTTCCACCGCAGGAACCAGGAACTAAATAAAGTTCCAGATAAAAAAAATGCCCCTCAGAAAGTCCCTGCTGGCGAGGTGGTACTTTTTTAAAGTTCCGGAACTTTCGGGGGTGGGACTTGGGCACTAAACATCCTTATTGGTTGAGTTCACGCAGCATTGGTTTGGATCATTTTCAAAATATTACTGTTATTGTGTCATGAAATGTAATTTGCAAAGCATTTCAGGCGAGAATTTAGTTGTTTAAAACTCAAATCTGCTGTTTATTAGTAGTTCCTGGGGAAAAAAGTTGCTGGTACAAATGTTCAGGGTAATTTCGGTGGAAACGCGGCAATTGACAACAATTAAATCTCTGGAGATCGGTGAGTCTGTTGCTTTCTAGTGAGCATTTGTTTTAGACAAATCGGGCAGGATCAGGCAGCAGATAAATACCTATAATCTGCTAATCACCACATCACACCATCGCTCATTTGCATAAAGATTACCTTTGTTCAACTCTTATTAAAAGTTAAGTTGTGATTTGAAATGCATGTCGTCCATGTGTAAATGCCCCTCTTGCAGTTTAATGATTGAGCCTGTGTGATCGACAGGAGCTGGAAATGCAAACTCGTCTCCACGGCGTCTCATCATCTCAGAAATCTGACTCCACGCTGACCCAGACGCAGACTTTAACTCTGGATCACAACCCCAGCAACGATTTCTCCAAGACCCTCCTGTCCCTCAACCAGACCACGCCCTCTTCTTTCTTATCTCCTCCTTCTTCCACTTCCTCAGTGGGCGGGACGGTCACCAGCCCCCTGGACCTCGGGACACTCAGCTTCAGCGAGCTGGATGACCCCACAGCCTCCGTGTTTAATCCAGCCCTGATGGCGGAGATGGGATTAGAAGATATTTTGATGGATGACGTTGATGCTCTGTCGCCTGTAGGGGGCGCCGATCCCTTGCTTTCCTCTGTTTCCCCGGGAGCATCCAAAACGAGTAGTCGTAGAAGTAGCTTCAGCATGGAAGAAGACTTGTGATGCCTTCAATTCGGACGATAGTATTGCTTTACGATGCAAATCCTGCTTGCGCACTCCATGGTCGGCCAGTAGAGGGCAGTGTAATCCTAAAGTCTTTAGCAATCGCCGTACTGTAGAAGTCCGAGATCCTCAAGACTTTTTTTCTAGAGGTGACACAAGTGACTTTGGGAGCAGACGCTGACATTTAGAGCCTCATTTATTGTCTGGACCTCTGATAATATATAGAAGGATATGTACATAGAGTAGATTTAGTGCTAAACACCAATTCTGTGTTTTTAATATGCAGTTGTATGAAAAGTAGCACTGTAATATTAACTCGTGGACACTAGCCACATGAATTTATTCAAAAAGTTGGTGGAATAGCAAAATAAATGATTATTTTAAGTTTCAGATCTCACTCATATATAGTGGGCTCCAAAAGTATGAGACTTCAAACCTGGCGATATGCAAGATTTGGAATCGTAAATAAAGAACAAATATTTTAGATTATGCACTTAAAAAAAGACAATTTTTAGATTCTCGTTTTTCATTAAATTAATTTACAGGTGTGAAGCTAATAATATACACTATTGTTTAAAGGTTTGATTCAGTCAGTAACATTTTTAAATAAATGAATACTTTAAAAGATGCATTAAATTGATCAAAAGTAACAGTGTAGAAATTTATAATGTTGCAAAAGATTTCTATTTCAAATAAGAAATATAACTTTTTTTTTACAACATTGGTAATAATAAAAAAAAAGTTTCTTCAGCACCAAATCAGAATATGAGAAGGACTCCTGAAGCAACATGTGACCCTGAAGTCACATGTATATTTGAATATATTTGAATTGAAAACAGTTATTTTAAATAGAAATAATATTTCACAATATTACTATTTTTACTGTTTTTTTTTTTTTTTTTAAATAAATGACTTGAAGAAAAAAAATCTTACCAAACCCAAACTTGAACAATAGTGTAATAAAAAAAAAGATAATATTAAATTATAAAAGTCTCAGATGTTTGGAGCTGACTGTATGTTAGTGTTTACAGTACTAGCTCATGAAATACAAAAGGGACAGTTTTTTTTTTTTTTTTTTTAAATGTGTGAGTGTGTGTATCTGCACGTCGCACATCCATGCATTTGATAACGGTGGCAGTAAACCTGTTCCTAAACCTGCTTTTAATGTCCTCAGGAAAAAGCAACAGACAGAAAACAGAACATCCTGTTCAGCTCGGCTTTCATTTCCTGCTGGCATTTTTGTGTTCTTCTGTGAAACTTCTTCTGTTTGATTATTGAGCAAATTAAAACCAGCTTCTCATCGAGGGTCTGAAAGATTTATAGGGATCCCAAACGGCACGAAGAAAGTCAAAAGAGTCTTTCTATTATAAACTAATATTGAGATCAACAAGTCATAGCAACATAACTTCAGCTTAATTTTTTAAGTTATAACATTCAACTTGATTGTTAAAGTCAATTTAATATAATTGAAGCTGAAATGACTTTTACAGCCAATTTGCTATAAGCATCTGAACTTAAGTCTTTAAGATGAAGTAGGTGGAATTAGTTTACAATGCACCTACTGTATTTGTGCCATTGATTTGCAGCGCATCTCGACCTCTCTAACTTTGATTTGAGTTTCATGCACCGATGTCAGACTGTCTATGCAAGTACTTTCATAGTGAAGTAGCAGATGACAGTCATGTTTCCTTTGACATTCAAAGACCTTCCAGCTCAGAATATTGTTCTTGTTCTCTGCCAGAGAGCAATGAATCATATCAATGAATCATCAAACCTTCATTATCGTGTATTTCTTACTGCAATCCAACA
Source organism: Carassius gibelio (assembly GCF_023724105.1). Lineage (NCBI taxonomy): Eukaryota > Metazoa > Chordata > Actinopteri > Cypriniformes > Cyprinidae > Carassius > Carassius gibelio. Next base: position 24,265,203 of record NC_068378.1, on the reverse strand, counting down.
TCCCTTATTAGGATTATCATGACATTCACAAGTTCTGTTTTTATTTCTACAGAGACTCGTTTTGCTATAAATGCGTTTCTTACATGCTTATAGTCAGATGAATGTTTATTGAATTACTTTAAAGTTGAATTTACTTCTGGATGACCATGTTAAAAATTAGCTTTTTTAAGATTTTGGCATTGATTTATTTTTATTTTTTTATACTCTGATATAAAAAAGGAGGAGGAGTTTTATCGTGTATATTAGCAATAGCAGCTTGTGAAACTACTGTAGTTATGCAACATTACAGTTCATATGTGTTGATGTGTCCTCTTAAACCCCAATATCTATACATTATAAGCTGATTTAGCACAATGGCTTACATGTATTTGAAAAAGAGTTTATAGTTTTTACTACATATATCAACTTATGTTATATATTTAAGATTAAACTATATATTTTCACTGCTATTTCCTTAAAAATTCTAACCGAAAGACATTTCTATCCACAGTGATGGATAGTTTTAGTACCTTGCTGGTGAAGAGGGAAAGATTTATGTTTTAAAACTAATACATTCTAGAAAATCACAAAACAGGCCAATTTTGGTGTTTCTGGTCAAAAATGGCCATCGTTTAAAAAAAATAGCTTGTAAATCTTTCATTCTGCTATATTATCACCAAATACTGGATTCAATCTTTTTGTCAACATGTTTTCTTTCAGTGTTCTCTCAAAAACTGAAGTGCATTCGTACAATCAGTGAGGCCTACAATCGATCAGGGCCAAAAAGAAATACAAAACCTGTGCTAACTGAAACAAAACAAGTTGATTAAAAAACGTGATACAGTATTTGTTAATAAAATAGCATAACTATTTTTATTTCGCTCATTTTTGACTGGGAACACCGCAAGTGTAACAAGGAAAAAAAATATAAAATTGGGAAAATCTGTAGATTTTACAATCTGTAGATTTTATTAAATGCAATAAGATTAACTAGCATTTTTGTGGAAAAGAAAATATAAAAATGAGCTGGTATAGATTTTGGATCAATGCTATGTCAGTGTGTACATCACGTCACTTTAAGATGGTTTTATCTCTGGTAAAGACATCGGTTGTCTTAAAAATCTCTACTGGTCGTGTTCAGCCACCGTGTGATTGCATGATCACTGCTAAAGATCAGTAACCATTGGGAATCACAATAGATAAATGAAGTACTTTTGTATATATTTCTTTTGATGCCTCCATGTTGGATGTCCAGTGATGGGATCTGGGCATTTCTTGTGTTTTTGGAGGTTACCCTGCAGTTTCTGCCTCATGAAATGTCCTCAAACTTGCCATCAGTTCTGTGGTCGGTGCTGTGGAGAGCTACAAAAATAACGTATATATACCTGTATAACTGTACTTCAGGAGAATAGAGAAGAATTAGACCGAGTTTACATTAATCTCATACTTGATAATGTCCTGTAGATGTCCAGTGTCCGGTCAGACTTGAGCAAAGGGAACGTGTTTGTCGTTTATTCTGTATTTCAGTAGGTCCAGCGTGCCTGTGGATGTTTATTCCTGTATTCTCTACAACATTAAAACAAGCATCAGTTTTGCAGTTTTCTTTTTGTACTCTTCAATATATTCTTTTCTTTTTTGTAAAAATATGAATAAAGTTGTAAAACAGCTATGCATTTGTAGGAGTATGTCTTTTTTTTTAAATATATATATATATATATATATATATGACAGAATGACAGAAACGTGCAAAAGTAAAATGCTAAATATGGTTTCCACTTTTCAGGACCATTGAGTTTAAGCCCCCCAGAATATAAGTTGAACAAGCCCAGGTCTGTTTATGTATTTGTTTTTTAATGTGCTTTTATTTATATTTTTTATTTTGTTTATTATTTATTTTCTCATTAATGATTCTCATCAGATTCTCTTTACTGTAATACAGTAAATAATATCCTGTCAGGACTTAATTAGTATCTTAATAAGACCTTGTATAATAAGACTGTTTATGGAAAAAGTCTTCATTTTCTTGAAGCAATTAGTTTTATCATTAAATAATATATATATATATATATATATATATATATATATATATATATATATATATATATATATATATATATGATTATTTTGAGTGAAATATGACCCACACATACAAATCTATTCACACGTGAAAATCGATTTCACGCGTTTTTTTGATGTTGTTGTTTGAGTGTGCTCTTGAGAACTTCACCTAATACCATGTGTGCACTGTTTTATTTAACCCTATTTTTAATGTTAAAACCGTTCAAACAGATGGGCAGGAGTTGATCATGTCATGTCAATTGTTTGTCCAGCAGAGTGCGGTAACATCGTCTTTGTGCGTCACTTACATCACCACATACCTTAATTACTCTCGTATCTTCTTAAACCAAACCTGTTACTTAATTAGTTTGGTCTTGTTAGTAAGACTACAGGTAATGTTGTTTAACTGTCAAACTCCCTGCGGGTTCCGGTTGTGTGTCTGTTCTGCGTGCTGTTGTTTGCCTGACAGAGATATCTTTGTTATTCCAGCTCTCCTCATGCGTCTGTTTCTTCTGTAACCTCGTATCAGCTGTGTTAGTTTTGGATGAAGCCTCGCGCCCCGCCTCAGACCTGTCCGTGCTGCAGTGCATTCTGGGCAGATCTTCTCGATTGTGTTTTAATAGTTCACTTGATCCTTCATCAGGGAGCGGGAGTGTGGATATAAAACACTCGGATGGGAAGTGTCCGCTGTGTTCTGAGAGGAGATGCCAACTGGGCTGTATTTATTAGCACTTAGCAGGCCGAAATTATTTTCCATGTGTGAAAAAAAAGCAGATTCCCCATAGAAACCTAAATAATAAAGAAGTTGCCTGTAATGAAATGGAGCTCAAGCTGTTTATTGCATTTAATTCAAACTAAACTAAACCATATATATATATATATATATATATATATATATATATATATATATATATATATATATATATATATATATATATATATATATATCTCAGTTTCATTTTCTTGGACTTTTAGTTTGTATTCTTTAGTTCCTGTCTGCCTTTTTTCTGCTTGTCCTTTGTGGTCATGGTTTCTGATTTGATTAGTTCTTTGGTTCAGCTGTGTGTCATTAATTAAGCCTGTTTGTATCAGCTCTTCCTTTTCCTGTGGTCAGTGTGTTGTATCTCTCATCTGTCTTGTTTATCTAGCTGTTTATGGATTAAAGATTTATATATTTAAAGAAATATTATTTGTTCAATTTTAAGTCAAAATATCATGCTATTTATACTTGTTAATAACTTTAATGTTATATGTTATGTTTTTATATTTAAATCTACATATTTAGGACAGGTGCTGGTCATATAGTTAGAATATCATCAAAAAGTTGATTTCACTAATTCCATTCAAAAAGTGAAACTTGTATGTTATATTCTTTTATTACACACATATTTCAAATGTTTATTTATTTTAATTTTGATGTTTAAACCTGACAACTAAGGAAAATCCCAAATTCAGTATCTCAAAAAAATTACACAGACTAGACATGGGTTTCAGCTTCGCATTCCTTGTGTTAAGCCACTCTTGAACAACAGACAGCATCAGAAGCATCTCGCCTGGGGTAAAGACAAAAAGGACTGTTCTGCTGCTGTGTGGTCCAAAATTATGTTCTCTGATGAAAGTAGAATTTGCATTTCCTTTGGAAATCAGGGTCCCAGAGTCTGGAGGAAGAGAGGAGAGGCACACAATCCACGTTGCTTGAGGTCCAGTGTAAAGTTTCCCACAGTCAGTGATGGTTTGAGGTGCCATGTCATCTGCTGGTGTTGGTCCTCTGTGTTTTTTAAGGTCAACACAGCCGTATACCAGGAAGTTTAAGAGCACTTCATGCTTCCTGCTGCTGACCAACTTTATAAAGATGCAGATTTCATTTTCCAACAGGACTTGGCACCTGCACAAAGTGCCAAAGCTACCAGTTCCTTGTTTAAGGACCATGGAGTCCCTGTTCTTAATCGGCCAGCAAACTCGCCTGACCTTAACCTCATAGAAAATCTATGGGGTACTGGGAAGAGGAAGATGCGATATGCCAGACACCACAATGCTTTGCTGCAGTAATTCAGGCAAAAGAAGCCCCAACTAAGTATTGAGTGCTGTACATGCTCATACTTTTCATGTTCAAACTTTTCAGTTGGCCAAGAAAAAAAAAAAGAAAAAAAATCCTTCCTTTGTATTGGTCTTAAATAACATTCTTATTTTACTGAATTTGGGATTGTCCTTAGTTGTCACTTATAATCATCAAAATTAAAAGAAATAAACATTTGACATTTATCAGACTGTGTGTAATGAATGAATATAATATAAAACTTTCACTTTTTGAATGTAATTAGTAAAATAAATCAACTTTTTGATGATATTCTAATTATATGACTAGCACCTGTATATTTGTTTAAATATATGTATAATTTATATTTTTATATTTATCATGAATATATATATTTATATACAAACTTATATTTTAATAAAAATATTTATGGAATATGAATGTTGTTTTAATAATAATAAATTATTTTAATTTAATGTTGCTTAATTATATTTTAGATTTTATCATATATTAAATTGTATTATATAATAAGATATTTTATATATATATATATATATATATATATATATATATATATATATATATATATATATATATATATATAGGCTATATATATATATATATATATATATATATATATATATATATATATGCAGTTAAAATAATATTGAAATTATTATTATTATTATTTTTTATTTTTTTTAAAGTTTGTTCCTTATTTGGTCTAGCATTGCTCAAATAAGAGGAACACCACTAATATGATTCATTAAACTTGTTATACGTGTGATTTTCAACCTTCAAGGGCCACATAAAGGAAGTTATGATTATTTCTTCACCCCGTTTGAATGTTGCGGTGCTCTTCAGACACAAGGAATCTGCAGAGTTTGTTGTTCTTCATGGGTGAGAGTCTTCACGACGTCAGCACTCTTTCTTCTCCAAAACCTTGAATGAACAAAAGGAGGATTGTGGTCAGTCGTCTAGCAAACCCTTCATGCAGCCCCGGAGGCAAAGACGTCACAGACTACAGGAGACTCACCAGATGCTCAGTTACACTGCGCTTGCTGTTCTTCATTTGCTAGCCACTAAAACAAAAGCATCTACGAAATGAACAAGTGAACTAAATTTCTCTTCAGTTTAATTTCTGGGTACTAGTGTAACATCAAAGCTAAGCAGACCCACTATCATACTGACTTCTTCAACTGTAGCGTGACATTTGGGCTTTGTTGTATAAAACCGTGTTTTGTCTTTTTTGGTGCAGTGATGCTGAAAGCTGCTTCCTGTCCTGCTTCCTGCAGACACAGAGTGACAGTGACTCTTTGAAACAGTGGGCAGGAGCGCTGGGTCAGAACCAGACCTGGTTTATGGCCATGTGGTCTATATCCTGTCGTCCCAGTCACTTCCTCCACTTCCTGTTGACGTCGCTTGGCACATCTGTACAATAAACATTGTATTCCTACAGCCTTTGGTTCAGGAGGTAAGAGTCATCTCCACATGCACTCGACTTGATTGGTTTACAGCATATAAACGAAACTGTTAAAGATAAGACATCCTATTTTGGTGTCTGCATCAAATTCAGTTTATAAAGTGATTGTATATACATACAAAGAAATTTAAATACAAGTGTTTATTTTAATGTTTCAAATAACTTGTCAAAATGTGAATGAAATAATGTTTCTTCATCATTCAGCGTTACAAACATATTTATGTAAAATTATTCTAACCTGTACTTAATAAAAATATAAAATGTTATAATATTTTAAATTATAAAAAATTTATTGCGGAATTATTGGTGAAGATTTTTATATGACAATTAATTAGTTTTTGAGGGCTGTACTGTGATTCTTAAATAGAGTCTTTTAATATCATCTAATGAGTCTTATTCTAAACATTCCTGGCAAGATTATTTACATGCAAAGTATATAAATAACATTTTAGTGGGTGTCTTTTGTAAATCATGGTACAAAATGAATGATAGATGTTTATTTTTGGCACAGATTTTTTTTCTTTTAATGCAAGTAATTTTTTTTATTGTATTAAACTTTATTATTATTGTTTTGATGCATAAAAACCCTGTTAAGCTTTGACCCAAATATACAGGTATAATAAATGTTTCTTGAGCATGTTTAAATAAATAAATAAATATGCTTGAGAAACATTTTCTTTTATGATGAAATATAATAGTATAGTAAATTATATAGTTATGCACATGCATATCTTGATTATTAGAGTGATGATAATTAGCATTCTAATAATTTATTTTATTTTTGAGCTTTTAACTAAATTGAATGATAGCATTTATGATAGACAGATACTTTATTAATCCTACATGAAAAATTATCCCTGAACAAAACTTTTATTTGTTCTAAACACATTTTATTCAAATATTGCTAATTGTTAATTGCTTATTATATAATCAATAAATCAGTGATGGAGAGCAGCATTTTCAGTTGATGTTTATAATGTGTAAGCCACAGCGGGATGAAGAGAGGGAGGGAGATGGTGTCAGTAAAGCTTGTCTCTCTGCCAGACTCAACATCAGCTCTCTCTAGAGCAGTGCCTGCTGTACAAACACCGGCCAGAGTCATCTGGAGAAAGTCTGTGAAATTCAACATGCCAAGAGGAATATGCGAGTGCTTTATAGTCATCCTGACTGGTGATTTGCATCACCCAGCTTTAGTTAAGAGTGCTGAGAACAAAGATCCTCATGCCTCAATCTCAGCTGCCATACTAAACTTTAAAACAGAGAATGACTATTAGGATAAAATTGATTCTTTAGAATAAACAACTTACTAGATTGTTTTTCTAAGCACTATAAAATGCAAAAAGTATTATTCCACATAAAGGTGGATTTGCTCTCATGTTGTGATCACATGACCAGCAGAATATTAACTACTTTATCTGAATAACCCCCTTGTTATAGGCGACAAACATTTACACTACTGTTAAAAAGTCTGGGGTCAGTAAGAAAGAAATTACTTTTACTCAGCAAGATGCATAAAATGTATCAAAAGTGACAGTAAAGACTCAATTGCTATATAAATGCTGTTGTTTTAAAAGTTCTGTTCATCAAATAATCCTAAAACAAGTGTCAGGGCTTCAAACATATACATGTTAAGCAGCACAACTGTTTTCAGCATTGATAATAACAAAATGTTTCTTAAGCAGCAAATCAGAATATCAGAATAATTTCTGAAGATCATGTGCCTGAAGACTGAAGGAATGATGCTGAAAATTCAGCATTGTATCACAGGAATAAAATAAATATTTTGAAATATATTCAAATAGAAAACTGTAATTTAAACTGTAATAATATTTCACAATTTTTTTTAATGGTTTTTACTGTATTTTGTGACCAAGTAAAAACTTGAAACATCCATATTACAAATAGTCATTTTGATGTTGTTTTCAATTACAAATATCTAACAATTCTTAAATCATGAACATTTACTTGAGAAGCAACCCAAGATATTAAGTCTTGTTGTCTGAAATCATCAAAAACAAGAGAATATCATCTGCCAGTGGGGTAAATACAATAACCTTTACACCTAATACCTTAAGTAATTTTGCATCTCAAATAAATATAACTTGATTTAACATTGTTTAGATATTTGTACTGGAAAACAAGACAAAAATCATGTTTTGCTGCACAATCTTACTAACTTCCAAACGGTGGTCTAAATCTTTTGCTCTTCCCCGGTAAAGATGAAGTGTGTCATTCCTGTGCCACTAGTGTCACCAAACAGAATTGCAATAATGAAAAAGATTTCCTGAACTAACGCCATTGGTCGATTCTCCAATAACCGAAGCAATATTTCACATAAAAAAATGGATTCTGTAGGCATTTAAAAAATAACACACTTCAGATTTAAAGCCCGTCAGAATTCAGAGAGTAGCCTCATACAGAAACGTCCAACTTTGACTGATGCAACAACTTAATTTTCATTCTAAATAAATACAAAAGGTGGGATAACAATGATATATATACCCAACGCTTACAGTCTATTGAGCAGTTGATATCAGTCTGTTGAGAGTCCAGTTAGGCAGTGAAACAGATGGAGCAGCATTCCACACAGATCTCCAGACAGTCTGAAGACTGGCAACAGTCCTCCGCTATCCCACAATCCAGCAGGGCAGAGCAGGTGTCCTCAGTACAGCAGGCCAGACCTCCGGTGGCCGCTTCCCCACAGCAGCAGAGAGCGTCACACTCCAGACCGCAGGCCAAACACTGAGCCACGGCCGAACACCACGACAGCACCTCGCAGAACAGACACGCTAGGATGCAGTGTGCACAGCAGTCTGAAACCAGCCACAAACATACTCTCATTATCACAGTATTCAAAACCATCCGTGCCCTTTTTGTGACTATAATGATGATATAATTCATTAGGCTGTGTCAGATCATTTGAAAGATTTATACCCCGTCTTAAATGAAATGCAAAGGAATTTATGATGTTAGAAAAGTCTCTTCTGTTCCACAAGGCTGCATTTATTTGATCAAAAATGCAATAAAACAAAAAATTATTATTCAATTTAAAATAAGTTTTCTATTTCAATATATTTTGAATGGTAATTTATTTCTGTGATGTGCAGCTGTATTTTCAGCATCATTACTCCAGTCTTCAGTGTCACACGATCCTTCAGAAATAATTTTAATATGCAAAAAGTTTTGTGGGAACAGTGATATCTCTTTTTCAGGATTCTTGAATAGAAATAAAAAAAGCATTTATTTTAAATACAAATATTTTGTAACATTATAAATGTCTTCAATGTCACTTCTGATCTTTCAAAGTTAGAAATAACTATAAATGTATCAAGTATTAGCTTTAATTTAGAATACAAAATGCTATTATTGAAATTAGAATATCCAGTTATTTTTGTTTATGTTTTATGCATTTTCTGAGAAAATTGTGTGTTATTCTCTGCAGTTTTTTCCCCCAACCTTGTTATGCTGATATTTTTTCTTCTTCTCTTTTTTTTGTGGTGGTTTTAGCTTGATGTTATTATAATCAAGAGAGTGACATTATAATTGATCATAGTAATCAAACTTAAGTGTCTACCTGGCCTTATTAGCATTTTACAAGTATAAGTTTACAATTATATTACCCTCTGAAAATTCCAAACAATTTTCTTTTCTACATTAAAAAATATAGGCTGCTTATTTTATCTATTTAATCCTAAATGAATTCCTTCACAACATGTGAAATAATGCCACAAACTCATGGAGTTATCAAAACATCAAGCCCTCTGAGTATTTAAAATGTGAGTTAGTGATCAAACAAAGACATTTGACCTAATGGAAAGAATTATCAAGTGCTGACATGAAGAGACCATTAAACACATGAAGATAAAGCCATAAGCCCGTCCTAGTGTCACTGAAAGATAAGACCAGGCCCTATATTTCCGAATCGCCCTGTGGGTGGAGGCCTCTTTTCAAACATGCCCCATGTGCTCTAAACATACATAAAAATATGTGGTTTGACTATGGGTTGAACCAATAGATATAATTTTTAAAAGGGCAAATAGTTTTACTCTTACCATCTCCAGCTACTTTCTGTATCTGCGAGGCATCAGCCTTGAATCGCTGCTGGCTCTTGGAGGTGGAGGGTGTGTGTTTTCTGTGTCCATTGCACTTTGCATGTCCGTTGCATTTCTGTTGTGTTGTCGGGCGAGGCGTCGATCCTCCTGATGAAGAAGCCGGAGGACTACGAATTATAGCAGAGCCACTGGGAATACTGGGCTTCACTGAAATGTGTTCAGTTCAGATAATAAGACATTTGAATACATTACAGTTTATAAAATATATATTCACTTGCAACAAATTATCATAAACTAACTGCATAATCAGTTTTATAACTTGTGTTAAGGAATAGTTCACAGAGAAAAATAAAAAAAACATGGTCGGAAGTAGCAAGCGATTTAAATTTTTGGTAGAATTATTTCTTTCAAATATTCATTGCCTTCTTATGCATAAAAACGTAAATACCGTTGCCTTTCTCTATTTTGCGTGAAATTGTAGGTATGTGGTCAGGAAGCAGTAAAGCATCATCATTGGTTGAGACACTGTCTGTCAGGGACTCGTTTCTTCCGTTGTCAACAATCTCAGCTGGGACAGGACCTGTCAGTCACAAACAATTATTTAAAGGAAAAGTTCACGCCAAAATTAAAGTTTGCCTAAAATGTCCTTACTCACAGGCCATCCAAGATGTAGAGGAGTTCGTTCTTCATCAGAACAGATTTGGAGATATGTAGCATTACATCACTTGCTCAGCAATGGATCCTCTGTAGTGAATGGGTGCCGTCAGAACGAGAGTCAAAACAGATGATAAAAACATCAAACTAATCCACAAGTAATCCACACCAATCTTGTGAAAGGAGAAGCTGTGTGCTCGTAAGAAACAAATCTATCATTAAGAGGTTTAAGCATAAACTGTCACATTTCAGTCCATAAAAAAAAGTCCATCCTCTGTTGTCTTCTCGCATCAACACACTCGTTTTAAATGGATTTCACTGGTAAAGAGTGCATAATCTGTACATATTTCTATCTTGATTCAGATTAAATGACTTTTTCACTGGAGAAAGCAATATTATGGATAGACATTAACTAATAGACTGGAGTGGTGTGGATTACTGTGATGTCTTTATCATCTGTTTGAACTCTTGACGGCACCCATTCACTGCAGTGGATCCATTGGTGAGCAACTGATGCTAAATGATCCATTTCTCATGAAGAAACAAACTCATCTAGATCTTGGATGGCCCAGGAGTGAGTAAATGTTTAGCAAATTTTCATTTTTGGGTGAACTATTCCTTTATGTTTGTCTAAAAGCTTTCAAAAATGTTGGCGTATAAATGTAATGACAATTTTAAATGCTATTTCTCCCATTAAGCTTAAAAATATTTGCTTCATAAGCATCCCTCTCACCTGTGACGTCAGGTTTGTGGGTGGCCTGTGGTTGTGTCGTGTGGATATGACTCTCCTGGGGCATGAACTTGTCCGGTGCGCTGCCCTGCCCTCCGTCCCGCTGTTGGACATCCAGGGCTTCTGTCTCCATTTGAGACGCTTGGCTCTAACTCTGAGTATAAATCCAGAAAGAGAAACATTTAGCATAGATGGACTGTACAGAGTCAGTCTGGGTGTTTGTGGGGTAAGGGATCCTAATGGAAACATATACTATTATCATACTATTAAATAAATAAATATGTATAGCCTGAATGCACTGTAAGTCGCTTTGGATAAAAGCGTCTGCTAAATGCATTAATGTAAATGTAAATATGATGACTTTTATCCCCTAAGACAGAGTCCTGAGAAACATTTCAAAATGTGACTTGAGTGCACGAAATATATTTGTGCAGCTGCTCTGAAAGTGATTTGGGAAAGTGTCTAATTTTAAAATCCTGCTGAGTCCGACAGAACTGACAAAATTATCAAAGCCTCAAGCGAATGTCCAGGAGCCATAATAAACATTTTTTTTACAAGTGTTTGCTGTTTTAAAAATCTGCCTACTTTTACCTACAGAGCATTCATGAAGCAAACATCTCAAATTAAATACTAGTCCCTATCTGACCCTGATTAAGAGTAAAATCAACTTTACAATTAAAAAAAAAATGTTAAAGTTATTTCATACTTTATAGTATCTATATACAAAGTTATTTGAATAAGGTAAATCCAACGCAGAATAGATCTATTTTGTATGTACATACTTGTCTTAAAGATAATAAAAGACATTTGTGCTCTCCTTCAGATCACTTTAAAACTTACTATTACTTGCTTTATTAATTTTTCAATGTACTTAACCCTAAACATGAATAAACGTTATAGAATTGATCATATACATGACTGATGCTTATTTTAGATGTTGGAAATTAAATAATATATATATTAATTTACTTATAATTAGTAAAGTATTGAACACAAGCAATGACAAATTATAATTAGTTGTAGGGTGTCACCTCAACAAACAGTGTCATAAATGTCAAAATATTGTTTGTCCAAATTGACCATACGTCATTTTGAAAATTAAAGCGTGTACTTTGCACTTGAAACAAGGAAACAGAAGTAAACTTCGCATTGTTTACTGACCAAAGATGAAGTAAATGACCATTGCATGAAGAAACAAGATTGAATCGAAGTCTCACCTTAACTCGAATAACTCCAGTCTTGTACCGAGGACGTTTTTATTCACTTTAATTCAGAATGAGCGCGTGATGTTCGTCTGCGAGCGCGAGCTGCATCTGTTATGCTGACAAGCGCGTGTGCGCGTGCACGACATCCTTCCTGAACTGCAGGGTATCTACAGCCAGGGACGGACTGGGAATAAAAAACGGCCCTGGATTTTGACTAAACCCGGCCCAAAGCAATCGGCGCGTTATAACAGCGTATTACACAGTCTATTCCATGATGTCTTCAAATGAATTTATTACTTAATAATCTTAATTAATTTATGCAGTAATTAATCTTACTGCACAAATAATAATACCACATTTAAATGAAAATACACCATTACAAATGTAACTTCTATAACATTTTTAAAAGTAAAAGCAAAAAATATTTCTTAATATTAGCTACTGCATGTGGCATTTTACAGCTAAAATGTGTTTAGCTGCTTTACTGTAATCATTAAAAATGTAGCTACCTGAATATCACTTCCTAACATCATCCCTAGCAAGTAACTCTTTCTCCTCTCATGTTCCATACTTACTGTATTTTCCGACAATAAGTTGCACTTTTTTTTCATAGTTTGGCTGGTCCTACGACTTATAGTCAGGTGCAACTTATTTATAAAAACTAATTTAACATGAACCGAGAGAAATGAACCAAGAGAAAACATTACCGTCTACAGGCGAAAGGGCTGTAGACTGTAATGTTTTCTCTAGGTTCTAAATAAATGCGACTTGGGGATCGCGAATCAGTTGAGTCAGTTCGAGAGTTCAAAGCGGGTTCGCGAATCAGTTGAGTCAGTTCGGGAGTTCGTAGCGGGTTCGCGAATCATTTGAGTCAGTTCGGGAGTTCATAGCGGGTTCGCGAATCATTTGAGTCAGTTCGGGAGTTCGTAGCGGGTTCGCGAATCATTTGAGTCAGTTCGGGAATCGCGAATCATTTGAGTCAGTTCGGGGATCGCAAATCATTTGAATCAGTTCGGGAGTTCTTAGCGGGTTCGCGAATCATTTGAGTCAGTTCGAGGATCGCAAATCACTTGAATCAGTTCGGCAGTTCGGAGCGGGTTCGCGAATTGAGTCAGTTCGGGGATCGCAAATCATTTGAATCAGTTCGGGAGTTCGTAGCGGTTTCGCGAATCATTTGAGTCAGTTCGAGGATCGCAAATCATTTGAATCAGTTCGGCAGTTCAGAGCGGGTTCGCGAATCAATTGAGTCAGTTCGGGGATCGCAAATCATTTGAATCAGTTCGGGAGTTCGGAGTGGGTTCGCGAATCATTTGTTCGTGGATGTTTCGACGTGGAAAGCAGTTCGGAATGGAAATATTGATATTTTATTTGTTAACAACAGAGTTAGCAACCTGCTTTGAGAGTTCAAAGCAGGTTTGCAAATCATCTGAGTCTGTTCGGGAGTTCAAAGCGGGTCTGCGAATCATTTGAGTCAGTTGGGAGTTCAAAGCATAGACATGCAATGTCCCAACTGTTAGAACCATAGACATATAAATAAATAAATAAACCTAGACGCCCCATTGGCCGCTCGACCGCACGTCAACGTCGCCGCCATATTGGAGCGGGCAACTCTCATAACTCTCACATCAGGAAAGAAGAAAACATACCAGACTCATCGACAGATTGGACACCTACAAACCATCACACGATAATAAAAAACAGATCTCGGGGTGTTATCTTTCACAGGTAAGACTCAGCTATTCTTTCTCAATGTTTTTTGGTCATTTTTAACATTATGTTGACAGCCAGTGTCAGACTATTAATAAATAGCTTGCGATATCGCTAACGTGCTTAGATCATTTTAACTAAAGTAGTTTACTAATAATAACTAATGGACCGTTATTCAAAAGTGTTAACGATTAAGTTCATCATCACTTGATTATAAGGATTTCATTGCTTTTCATAAAACTGTGAACTTATTCTATGTATTATTTTCTCTTCCCTTTTAGTCATTTGCAAACAGGACAAGGACAGCCTTAAGGAAAGCTGAGGAAACCTGTTCTCAGAGACAAGACTATACCTCCCTAGACTAGTGTTGTGTTTGTACTAAACCCAGAGCAGCCCTGAATGAATCGACAGAATGACCCAGCTCATATTCTAAGGCGATTAATCGTTTGAAAGCATTAATTTATACCAGAAAACAATACAGAAATACTAAGGAAGAAAATCTCTGCATTAATCACTTACTCGTTTGATTCTGATTCATTCAGACATTTCTAATAATGTTGATACAAATGCTAATATTGCACTCATGTTTATAATAAAAGATGACATAATCATTCATAAAAAAAAAAAAAACTTTTAAACCCAGCAAAGAAATAATGGATGTTGCATTAAGTAAATTATTTTCTCATTACATACAGTCAAGTATATTACAGATCTCTTCATACTCGATATAAAATTAGATTCATTGGCGTATATATTCAGATTTGAGAGGTTAAAGGGCAGAAAGCATGATCACTATACAACGGATTCCTCACTGCTTCCTCACATCAGCAATAATCTGGGGAAGAACAAATTATTACACTCTGTATTCCAGTGCTAATATATGAACATCATGAAACCAAGACATTTGCAGGAGATGCATAATGACCTCAGATATGAATTTTTATTATCTACTCAATATATTTATTTTTAGATTTTTATTGGTTAATTCTTAAAACGGGGGGAAAAAATTCTGCCAAAGGTGAAAACTATTGTTTTTCTTAGCCGCTGACAGATATTTGTTCTTGTTTTAAACATGAACTCATTTATATTTCAGTAAATGCTTCTCGATTTAAGGACGCTCAGATATTTGAGCTGGAAAACAAGAGGAAGAGCATCATTCTCTGTGGTGAAGAAGAACACCATGACCTTCATGAAATTAAAATCTCTTGTGTTTGTGTCCGAGTCGAACAGTGACAGGTAAAAGAAAAGAGTAAAGAATAAACCCTGGACAATCTTCCTAAAACATACGTCTGCAGGAGCCTCGGTGATTATAAATATGGTTTATATTTATCACAGTATAATTTCATCAAGCCTCATGTTTTCAACTCCATATTTATACTGAAAATAAAAGTAGCTGTGATCTTATTCTAGTTAGCGGCTCTGAAATCGAGTGACAGCTGATTGGTTGATTCACAAATGTCTTCACACACAAACTGCTTCATATTCAAACACAGTTTAGATTAACACTCATATAACTGTATTGTCTGTGTGAGAGGAATCAAACAATCAAATCCTGCGATTGTTTACTCTTCCTCAGCCTGAAAAAGTTTTTTTTTTTTCCTGCTGAACACTAAAGAAGATGTTTTTTTGAGAGCGAACAGTTGACGGCACCCATTGACTTCTATGCTACAGGAAGAAATACTATGGAAGTGAATGGGTACCTTAAACCGTTTGGTGTTTAAAGCATCATCATTTTAGCATTCAGCAGAAGACAGAAACTCATTCAAAAAATATATAATTTTTACATTTAATTAAAAAAAAAATATATATTTAAAATAAGCACACACATTTAAACTTTTATTCCTAACTAGTAATTCCCAAAGCAACCAACTATGTGTCATTGTTGTTAACTAAGACTGAAACTACTAAAAACTGTTTTCTGTAATTGAAATAAAGCTAAAGTAAAATGATATAGATAAATCGTGTAAGCTACTACTAAATATTGTAGAAACTTAATTTTCTGTAAAGTTGTTTTGCAATGATTTGTAAAGTAAAAAGCAATTAAATGAAAAAAGTACTAAAATTAAAGTAGTAACTTTTTACAAAAAAGTTAAAATGCTAAAATAATTAAAACTGACATAAACATAAAGGCTACAAAAAACAAAAACTAATTCCTAAACCTCAAACTGCAACGATGAGGCTAAAAGCTATGCTATGTGTCACTCTTGAGTAAGTGCTGTAACAGTTTATAAAGACCTTGATGTTGTTTGGAAGCCAGAACCGTGTGTGTGTGTGTCCACCTGGATGTTCCCGTGTTTGGCTCCTGGGATGATCTGAATCCTCTCAAAGTCCCTCCCCAGGATGATGATGTCACAGCCAGAGTAGTACGCCTGTCCCACGAGCCCCGGACAAAACAACACACACAGTCTGACACTGATAATCACAGAGAGTTCTACATATCATCTGAATGTAATGTTTTGCTACATTTTTTTTTTAAGAGTTTTAAATGTTTTCATTTACGGTTAATAATCTCTGCTGCTGCTGTTACACTTAATTTAGGGTCCTGAAATACCCTGAACACTGCACAGAGGTTAAGATGACCATTGCTAAATAAATTAAATAAAAATTGAAACTCATCCAATTTTGTTTTAATTTTCCCTTACTGAATTATACAGTTACTGATGCTATGGACTGTGGGATTACTAACAGGCTATTAACAAAAATTTGTCTCTAAACCTCTTTTTTCTTTATTTAAACTTGGTCTAGTATCCTACATGATATAATCAAATGCTTTGCAAATCCGCTGGAAAGACCCGATCTCAAATGATTTGAGAAACGTGATTCGGAGTCCAGATCTGAATAAAATGTTTTGCGAACTTGCTCGAAGCCCCGATCAAATGATTCGCGAAACGCGCTTCGGAGTCCCGATGTGACCTGAGATACAAGAAAGAGAGAAACAAAAAGAAAGAAAAATGTTGGGATTTAACACAGAGAGAGCAATAAAACAACTACATATCATGTAATGTACATTCAAATTACATTACATGAATATGTTACAGTTATACTAAATTAACAGATTTGTAAACCGAAAAAAAATAAACGAAATCAACAAGTGAGACAAATGTGAGCTTTTAATTAATAATTTTCCAAACTTAACTAAATAACTGGAGGCAAAGTTTTTTTTAACTGCACATACATCACAAACTTTGAAATCGGTTGATAAATGTGAACGTTATCGTGTTTTTATTCAGTAAAAACCGCAGCTCCCCCATTTACTTTCATTTGTTTTAAGGCAGTCTTGCCCTCACTAACATGGCGGACGCGTTGAAGTATCACGTACCAATGAGGCGTCTAGGTATTTATATGTGGTTCAAAGCGGTTTCGCGAATCATTTGAGTCAGTTTGGGGATCGCAAGTCATTTGAATCAGTTCGGGAGTTCGTAGTGGGTTCGCGAATCATTTGAGTCCGTTTGGGAGCGGGTTCGCGAATCATTTGAGTCAGTTTGGGGATCGCGAATCATTTGAATCAGTTCGGGAGTTCGTAGCGGGATCGCTAATCATTTGAGACCGTTTGGGGATCGCGAATCATTTGAGTCTGTTCGGCAGTTCGTAGCGGGTTCGCGAATCATTTGAGTCAGTTCGGGAGTTCAAAGCACGGGTTCACTTCGCAAATCATTTGAATCAGTTCGGGAGTTTGTGGCGGCATCGCGAATCATTTGAGTCAGTTTGGGGATCACGAATCATTTGAGTCAGTTCGGAAGTTCGGAGCGGTTTCGCCAATCATTTGAGTCAGTTTGGGGATCGCGAATCATTTGAGTCAGTTCGGGAGTTCAAATCGGGTTCGCGAATCATTTGAGTCAGTTTGGGGATCGCGAATCATTTGAGTCTGTTCGGGAGTTTGGAGCGGTTTCGCGAATCATTTGAGTCAGTTTGGGGATCGAAAATCATTTTAAACAAATCATGCCTAAAAAGTGCACGCATCTAGGCTAACGTTCTTTCACTGCATTATTCGGTGTATTCAAATGCATTTATGAATGCATGTGAATGATCACAAAATTCAAAATATGGGGGTTCGAAAATTTAGATATTTATATAATTTTATGTATTTAATCAATATCACACAAAGAGTGCCATTTCATTTTTTCTCCAAAAATCAGCATGATTAAAATGTGATATTAAGTTACACAAACAATAAGTTTTACAAACAATAATTTAATTACAAATACAAAATGTTGCAGAATAATGTAATATATGAATGAATAATAGCCTAGAGAACCTTTGTGCCAAAAGGGTTCTTTCTTGTCATTATAGAACCTTTTTAGCATAAAAGGTTCTTTGGAGTTGAGTAAAGAACCCGGTTCTATATAGAACCCCAATGAAGCCTTTTTTGTAACAGTGTATTGTCATAACGTTCTCCTTGGAGATTGAAAATGTTTCTTTTTTGAGATCCCAGGAGCCCAAATTCAGACCCAGAACAATAAAACCTACAGAAGATGTAGGAGTTCAAAGGAGGAATCTTTATATTAGCAAACTGCAGGGAGAGGAAGAGTAGATATAAGTCATGATCTGCAAGATTAACCACAATCTGATGTGATCCGACCACCTCAGAGAAAACCAGTGTTGAGCTGCTGCAAGAGCTTTTGAAACACAGCAGCTGTGGTCAAAGAGTTCTCGTGTGTTCTGATTGGTGGATGATGATGATGAGTGGATAAAGACTAGAGCAATCAAATAGTGAGAGAGTGATCTGCTCACCTGGTTATGTTCGTGGACAGGGACGGACTGGGAATAAAACCCGACCCAAAGCAATCGGCGTGCGGAAACTCGACAACAGTCTGTCTGCGCCATCTTTGTGTACTGTTGATTTAAACACTCAACTTAAACACTCTCTGTACTGTCAGGTATTTTGTCTACTTCTGAGGGTGGTTTGACAAAAAAAAAAGGGGCACTTGGGGCGCTTAAAAGTAATTTAAAGTTGAGCTGGAGTGAGTGTCTTTCTCTGCTCTTGGTCTAAGCTCAACCTGAATAAACAAATTATGAAATGGATTAAAAAAACAAACAGGTTTTATTCCAAGATAGCATGGAATAGATTATATAATATGCTGTTATAACAAATAATACCACATCTTTATGAAAATACACCATTACAAATGTAACTTCTGTATTCAAAATCTTCAAAGTTTGTAAGCATTAACTGTAACATTACCACCATGTATAAAAGTAGAAGCACAAAATACAGCTAAAATGTTGAAGTTTAGCCGCTTTAACTACTGTAATCATTAAAAATGTAGCAACCTGAATATCACTTCCTAACATCATCCCTAGCAAGTAACTCTTCCTCTCATGTTTCATACTTACTGTATTTTCCGCACTATAAGTCACACTTTTTTATATAGTTTGGCCGGGCCTTGCGACTTACAGTCAGGTGCGACTTCTTTATAAAAATTTATTTAACATGAACCAAGAGAAATGAACCAAGAGAAAACATTACCCTCTCGCGGCTGTAGACGGTAATGTTTTCTCTTGGTTCTTGGTTCTAAATAAATGTGACTTACAATCCAGTGTGATTTATGTTTTTTTCCTCTTCATGACTTATTTTTGGACTGATGCGACTTATACTAAGGTGTGACTTATAGTCTGAATGAGGTGATGACTGTGTGTGTGGTGGGTGGTGGGCCGGCCCGCCTGCTGTCCTGGAGTACCGGCCAGTTCGCCCCTGTCGAAAGCTTTAGTAACGACTTATTTTATTTTGTTGGGGTTTATCACATCATTTCCCTGCTGGATTACTACAATATCTTTTTTTTAATCTCGTTTTTCTACTGCATTTATAAAACATACCTTCTTTTTCCATGTATTAATTATAGACTGATGACTGGCAATAAGTAAGCTATTGTCAGTTAACTTTTGTTCATTAATTCAGAATTATTTGTTTAAATTACTGACCATATTAACTCACATTTTTTCTCTGAATTCTCTCTGAAATGGTAGTATTATCAGCATTAATTCATTCATAATTATATAATACTCTCATTTGATTCTAACAGTAGAAAACTGAATAAAATATTCAACAATCAAATAAAATTATAGGCATTTTATAAGTGTTAAAATTAATTAATCAAATGATTAATTTAATTTATGTATTTATACTGTATAACATAAAAAGGAAACGTTTGATCTCTGTTAGCAGCTACCAAAGTTAATTTTATACTAATTATTCTTATTAATATGTTTGTATTATTATTATTTTATAATTATGTATTATTATTTTATTTTTAGGATTAATTATAGTTCTATTAATTGTTTTGTGTGTGTATTTATAATTTTTATTATGATTTTTAAACGTCTGTATGGCTTTATATATATATATATATATATATAAACAGACGTTTAAAAATAATGCATCTAAAATAAACCTTTTTGTTTACATTATATATTTGAGTGTGCTATTTATATTTATTATGTATGTATGCATGTATGTATTTAAGAAAAATGTTTTTTTAATACATGAACTAGATTTATATTTATAATATAAATTATATTAATATAAACATATACATGTAAAAATACACTTTATAAATATTTGTAAAAAAATATATACTGTACATGTGTGTATGTGTGTGTATATATATATATATATATATATATATATATATAAAGTACACACACATATGCTATAAAAAACTTTTATTTTGGATGCGATTAATCATTTGAAAGCACTAATATATATATATAAATTTTTATTTATAATTTTTTTTTCTTTTTATTTCATTAAACTTTTTTTTATTATTTAGAGATTAAACCCTGCATTTCTACTGCCTGTCGGAGGAAACACTTACACACACATCCAGTAGGTGGCAGCAGATCGTGTGTCATGTAAACCGTAGAAGAAGAATCGTAGAGGAAGCGGAGGTAAATGTTGTTGTGCAGTGTTCCGCGGTGTAAACAAAAGCATTAACTATTAAACTATTTAAACAATTAACTGCACAGCTGTTTAGTTCACCTTGGTTATGATAGCTTATTCGTTTTTGTGCTTCAGATGTTCTAGACGACTGTGGTGACATTCCTTCCTTTTGGACATTAACCGGACAAATCTGTCATGGCAAGTGAAATTTTTTTGCACTTCTGGTTTTGTCATTAGTAATGTACAGGTTGTAATACCTTGGTACTTTGATATATATATATATATATATATATATATATATATATATATATATATATATATACTAGGGATGCACCGAATGTTCGGCAACCGAAATTATTCGGCCGAAAATAGCCAAAAAAGCACTTTCGGTGTTCGGCCGAATAAGTAAAAAGGCCGAATAAATTTTGCCGAACAATGACGTTTTTAATGATGCAATCAAATAACCCGCGTAGAGTGATAGGCGCGCGCTTTATGCAGCAAACATGTCAGCAGTGTGGAAACACTTTAAAAAGTGTCAGATAAAGATGCAAAAACGGCCGTTTGCAGACATTGTTCTGGATTTGGGAAAGCCGCTAGGTGATGGAGACTGTCAGGTGATGCACAGCGCAGGAGATGAAAACAGCTCAGAGAGTAAACTGGCTCGTACTACAGATGAGCCGCGCACAGTCTGGCTGTCTGACATGTTCGATGAGATCCTCCAAGAGAATAACCCATTTGCAAGACAGAGGACAAGCTCGACTGCTCAACCGTTAGATGGGCAGTGTTGTGCCTGAACGCGTTCATTGAACGATAGTTCATGAACTCGTTCATATTTTGGGCGAACGTGAACTGAACGTGCTGTATTACTACCTGATGAACGTTACTGTCAACTCGTTCATTCTGGTGTCTGTGAACGGCACGCTCTCTCAGGTTAACTTCGTTCAATAGGGTGCCAGATTTCTATAGAGCCTTCCTGGCGAAAGCCCGGCTAAAACACACCGTAAACGGGTCTTTATATGTAGCGAAAAAACACCCAATCTGGCAACACCAGCCACCAGTGGCGCACAGTCGTCCGCCGCATGCGCGACGCGTCATCAAAAAAAAAAAAAAAAAAAGGCGACAGCAGCATGTAGCAAGAAGGCGTATGATCATTTAAAATAATTTTTTATGATGTTTATGACAATGTCGGTGAGAATGGGAGACAAAGCATTAAAGCAACAATGGGGAAATGCTGTCCCCTCAATCCTAATTTTAAACCCTGGTTGGATAAGGATTCAAAATTGGATATTATATGAAGATGAAATCTGACGCATAGCTTCATTGTTAAAACTGATAAAATAATTGCTGTCTGTGATTCTATATGGGCTGTGGCAATAATCAAGGCCGCTTTCCTGACCTGGCGCAGATGGCACGCAGGTAGGCTCCTTGTATGCGAAATTAATTTAAGATTTTATTTATATTTTGGATTATGGTAACACTTTATAAGTAGTTTCTATTTTTAATTTTAACTAACAATGAAAAACCCTTATTAAAAGCATTTATTAATCTTAATGTTAACATTTACTAATACAGTATTAAAATTAAGTATCACATTTGTAATTTCTGAATTAAAAAGTATCAAAAGTGGTAGGCCTATTTGTTAAAATTGTTAATGCACTTATACTAACATGAACTAAATATTTTTTATTATCTTACATTAACGAAGATTAATAAATACCATAACAAATGTATTGCTCATTGTTAGTTAATGCAATAACGTTAACAAACATTATAAAGTGTTACTACCTATATTTTATATGTATTTTGTGAAAATTCTGAACTATTTTCAGTGTAGTAAAATAGTAGGCCTACACTGGGTTTCAACCATTTCATTATCTTGAAGACATTGTTCGTTTTGAAATGAGCAACTGTCAGAAAACTGCAATAAAATGTTCAACTATTCTGCAGGTACTCGTCTGCTCCATGCACAAGCACCAACAGTGAGAGACTGTTTAGTGCTGCATCTCATGTCCATACCTGCAAACTCAGAAGGCCTGAAAAAGGTGACAGATTGGCAAAATAAATGGAAAAAATGCGAAACACCGCGTTCGGTATTCGGCCTTCGGCCTTCGGCCAAGCATTTCATTATTATTCGGCTTCGGCTTCGGCCAAGAATTTCATTTCGGTGCATCCCTAATATATACACACACACACACACACACACACCAGAATACTTAATGAATGTATTTGAAAGAATTCCATGGTTCATATCAAAAACATGCTACTTTTTTGTTAAAAATATAAAAAAAAGCCATATCAAGATAATAAAGAAAATATAGCATATAGGAGCATATTAAAGCTTGTCTTTATAGTATATACAGTAACATTATGCAGAATATAAACTGCACAGGTAGACTGTATAACAGGAACATTGTTGAAATGTAAATGTCTGGATTGAAGTAGTTACAGAACATACAGATAAGGTCAAATGTAATCCACATTCAGCTTCTTCAGTTTCTTCTCTCATGTTATAGGACAGCGAATTGTCAGACTTGGAGCAACCTCCCGGACCAGAGACGAGTCTGAACTGGAAAAATGCACCTGTTTATTGCTTTTGTCGCAAACCAGACATGAACTGCTTTATGATGTAAGATGTGTTTCTCTTTAAATGTTTGCATGCAGTTTTTTTTTTGTCAAACCAAATATTTTGCATCATAATGTCCCATTATTTTCATGTACACAGTGCTTGTGACAGCTGCAGTGAGTGGTTTCATGGAGACTGCATTAATATTTCCGAGAAGATGGCAAAAACCATCCGAGTTTGGTACTGTGAAAAGTGTCGCAGTAAGACATTTTTTAAATTATTCATTTTATTTTATCTAATGATTTTTTTAAACAAACTAAATATTTATTTTAATTTTAATGTATTATATTTTGTTATATAATAATTAGAATTATAATTATTATTTTATCAGGGTTTTTTTTTTTTATTATAGCATCAAAAACGTCCCTTTGAATATGTACACCCTGTGATCTAGGTAAAAATGAATCCCTAGAGATCAAATTCCGTTCTAAGAAAAGCAGAGAGAAAGAAGCGGAGCCAGACTGGACCGATAACCAGCCGGACACACCGGATTTCAAGTCGGATGGACGGCGTGGGTCACGGGTGAGAAATTCTGATTTATAAAGCTGCTCTATTTCAATGAGCTTTGTGAAGACCGTTGCTAAAAATAAAATTGTTTGTCAAGTGTCAACCTTTGGACTGGCTATGGGGAATATTTGGGATTTGTCCACAGATTAAGCGATCCGCGCGCATGTGTGGAGAATGTGAAGCCTGCATGCGCACAGAGGACTGTGGACTGTGTGACTTCTGTAAAGACATGAAGAAGTTCGGCGGCCCAAATAAGATCCGGCAGAAGTGTCGTCTAAGGCAGTGTCAAGTGCGCGCTAGGGTGCGTTTCACTCTCGTAAAAACTGTCATATTGCCAGTGATTTTGCTTTTTCTATCAAATGCCTTAGTGGAATATTTAAAGGTATGACAATGATTACTGACTCTGTTTTTTTTTTTAGAAAATGTTGCGAGTGAAGGATGAGGAGTGGGCCATGTCTAGGGGCAGAGACTATCAGGATGGCCCACTGTCTGAAGACTACAGTGAGAATGAGCTGGAGCTGTATCAGCACTACTGTGCCGGGAAGTACGGAGACCACAGCACGGTACCTGCTTCTCCTCACACTCACATCACACTTCAGAGAAACAGAAAATACCTTTTTAAAGGAAGTAAGCCCATCTGGATATCTTGGTAAAACTTCTGGACACACATTTCCAGCAATGCAAGAACCGTTCATATGCTTTTGAATGGGAAACGCTAAAAATCTTCTGATTGCAAAATGCATCAAATCAGCAATAAAACTTATAAATGTAGCTTCCTTAGATCAGGTCAGGCAAAATGTTTTTTTTTTTTAGGCTGATGCATGTGCAGAAAGTAAATTACTTTATAATGTCTATACTTGGATGAGATTGACGATACTTCTTTTTGTAGAAATGGTTGTGCCTAAACTTTTTTTATTTTTTTATTCTTCTTCTTATTTTTTTATTTACCAGGGTTGGAACAGTGATGATGATGACGGTTCATATGCTGACCCTGCTATGAGAAAGAGAGCTGTTAAAGTCAAGCATGTGAAAAGAAGAGAAAAGCGATCTGAAAAAAAGGTAAAGTCCTAAAAATATGTGCATAAAATGCTTGAACCTTTAACAAGATATTTTTTTAAAAAATTATAAAAAATATACATTTTACATTATGTATCTGTGTTTTTGGATGAGGATCATATTTGATGCATCAGGCTTAAATGAATCGTATGGTATGGCAGATGAGAGTATAGAGCTCAGTTTTATTCAGAGGCCCAAACGTTTTTGCAGCAAAAATATTTGGTAGCCAAAAAGTATGAAGAAATTCTGAAAGCTTGTATACTGTAAAGTATATAAGTTGTCACTCTGTATCACCCAAAAATATGTCTTAAGATCATATTTAAAATCTTAGTTTATAGTTTAGATGTAGTAGAATGTCCACGACAACGTTTTGACCATGTTTATAATTTAGAAGCCTTAAGAGAAATCTTTAATTGATCATTGTACTTAAAATGGAACATAATTAAAAGACTTTGTTTTCATTCATAAGAAAGAGGAGAATAAGTCTCGGAAGCACAAGCCCAAACAGAAGCACCGTGACCGGGTGAGACACAGCGAGCGGGCAGAGGTTCGGGACAGCGGAGGAGCCAGACAGTGCCTCGGACCCGGATGTGTCGAAGCTGCACGCGCCAGCTCTAAATACTGCTCTGATGACTGCGGCATGAAGCTCGCTGCCAAGTAAACCTGGAAATACTTTACAGTTTACATTTTACAGAGAGTTGTATGTAAGAGATGAGACATTTCTGTGTCTTTTTGTCTTGCCAGTCGAATCTATGAGATCCTGCCCCAGCGTATCCAGCAGTGGCAGCAGAGCCCGTGCATCGCTGAAGAACAGGGCAAGAAACTTCTAGATCGAATCCGCCGTGAGCAGCAGTCAGCTCGCACGCGACTCACTGATATGGAGAAACGCTTCCATGAGCTGGAGGGCATCATTGCTAAAGCCAAACAGCAGGTTGTGCAGCACGATGAAGAGGTGAGAGCCATCATAAACATAGTTCCAGCATTCTGTTGCTTTGAAAACACTGTAAATATGTTCAAGTATAATTATCTTATATTTTAAATGTCATTCATTCCTGTGATGCAAAGCCTATACTCCAGTCTTCAGTGTTATATGATCGTTCAGACCTCATAACAGTGCGCTGGATATTGCTTTTCTTTTCCCAAAGGTCAATGAGGGTGATGACGACACAGATTTACAAATCTTCTGTGTGTCCTGCAGTCACCCAGTTAACCCCAAGGTGGCACTACGTCACATGGAAAGGTGCTATGCCAAGGTGTGTTGTATTTTACAAATTGTGATGTGTAAACCTAAAACATTGTCACATGTTTTAGTGTTATGTTTTTAAAATGCTGTTCACGTTTCATCTCTTTCTTCTAACCAGTATGAGAGTCAGACGTCTTTTGGCTCCATGTACCCCACTCGCATAGAGGGGCAAGTACACTTTTATATAAATATATACAGTATATTAATAGTACACATTTTTAGATTAACATGCTTCCACTGTGATATAAATGTAAAAAATGTTTAGAGGTCATGAACTGCTTGTTTTTTTCATGAACTGCTACTTTTTTTTTATAATTTTGTACAGTTCTCTAAGGTCCACTTATAATGTTATCAAGATTGAATAGGTGTGGTGGATTGTAGACTGAAGTAAACGCCCACTCTGGCATCAAATTGTGCATTGTTTACAAACGAATCTATGGTGAAATGAAGTGAACAAATTGCCAACGATTTACTGACATGGTCTGGAACTTCATTAAAAATAAAGCTAATCCACTTTAATGTTGGGATCCAACGGAAGGCAATGCAAAGACTAGCTGCGTCCCAAATGATGCACTATACACGATGCACTCATACACTATGTACTTATGCACTATGTACTCAACCATGTAGTGTATGAATTATGATCCGAGCCCCTCCCCCTCCGCTACAAAATTAAAGCTGCAACAGTTGCATGAAGTGTTATTTAATTGCATCATCCGGGTGTTTAAAGTTCTTTTTGGAATTTTCAGTGTGATCGCACTTCTCACACATATTTATACTACAAAACGTCTTAAAATAGTGTGTAAGTACGCGATTTGGGACACACCTTGTGTTTGTCCTCAGTTTGGCATTGCACAGCATCTTGTCTTCAGAGCATGTGTTCGTCTCTCTCGTTATTTACACTACATGTGCGAACCAATGGGCGGAGCTAAAGGCAGTGATGATGAAGCAGGCGTTGATGATCTTCTGCGGAGGCGGGGTTTATCCACTCTATTACACTTTTTTTTCAAAATTGGCTTTAGTATAAGCTTTTTTTAGACTAGTTGAGAAAGTTTTGAGTGAAAAATGTCTCTGTTTATGACCGCTTTAATGTTTTTAAGTCTCTTCTGCTTAACAAAGCTGCATTTATTTGATCAAAAATACAGTAAAAACAGTAATATTGAAAAACAGTGTCACATGATCTGATAATGTGCTGATTTGTTGCTCAATAATTTTTTTTATTATCAATGTTGAAATCAGTAACAGTATCATTATCTATCATTAATAGAAAGTGTAGAAGAACGGCATTTACCGTATTTGAAATAAAAATATTTTTAACATTATACATATTTTTTTACACACACACACACACACACACACACACACACACACATATATATATATATATATATAAAACTGCTTCATGTAAAATAAATCTTTGATATTTATTTTATATTTGTTTTCTATATGCCTATATCATGCATTTCTTCAGTGTACTGTTCTATATATATATATATATATTATTATTATTTTTTTTTTTAATTGTGGGAAAAAGTACACCTTTAATGCCTTTGACAAAAGCAAATAATATATTTGCACACAATCTTAAAGTCTCATTATTTCGGCTGTTTTTCTTCTTGAATAATAGTGCTACTCGGCTCTTCTGTGATGTTTACAATCCACAAAGCAAAACCTACTGTAAGAGACTGCAGGTTCTCTGTCCAGAACACTCCAGAGACCCAAAGGTACTTTACCACATGCATTTGATACACAAACATTTAAACTGCATAGATATTAAGGACATTAATCAGAATTGTGAATATATGCATGCAGGTCCCTGCTGATGAGGTCTGTGGTTGTCCATTGGTTCGTGATGTATTTGAACCCACCGGAGAATATTGCAAGGTGTCCAAACGCAAGTGTAACAAACACTACTGCTGGGAGAAGCTCCGCAGGGCCGAAGTGGACCTGGAACGAGTCAGAGTGGTCAGTGCATTTGCAAAGGAATCGTTTATTTGAAGGAAAGAATTGGTTTATTTGGATCAAAGAAAATAGCTGTGTAATAATCTCAAAGTGATTAAGATGTTCTTGCTTTCCCACAGGATTGCATTCATGAATCTTAATCTTTCATTTCTTCAGTCATTCCCATTATGTCTTCTCCTTCCCTAGTGGTACAAGTTGGATGAATTGTTTGAGCAGGAGCGCAATCTAAAAACAGCCATGACGAATCGTGCAGGTCTCATGGCCCTCATGCTGCACCAGACAATCCAACACGACCCAGTTACCACAGACCTGAGAACTAACAAGGACAGATAAGGTTACTGTCATTCCTTTTCAATCTTTTATCCATAACATTAGCACATAATGTTCATCCATGAAGTAGCTCTCCTGACAGTCTGAAGTTTTGTCTTTGATCTTACAGAGAAAAGGAACCATTGCTGGTGAAGTTGCCTGACGTTTGTGAAGAGTCAGTGTCTTAGTAGCTGTTTGTTGAAACTAATTCATGTACAACACTCTTTGTGTTTCTGCATTATGCTTTCATGTAACCCTTGGCTTTACTCTTTTGAATGGTGCTGTGACAACATTTAATTGTGAAGACATTTTTTAGATTTTTAAAGAATCTCATATCCATTTATTGTGCATTAAAAAAGTAAACTGGAGAAGGATTAAAATATTTTTCTGGTGGGTGAATTGTCTGCTATTTGTGTTTACATTGCATTTCTAGTGCATCTACATAAAAAATAATCATTATTAAGGGTTTGTTGTGCTGATTGTTTTTTTATAGTCCAGGTGTGGCCAAATTATTTTAACATTTTTTGAGACTTGTTATAATTGTAATTAAAAGTTTGACCAAAGTTTAGATTCATGTACATGTAATCGGTACATTTATTATTCTTGCAGGGTTGCATGATTGATTCAAAACTGGATCATTCTTATTGCGTTCCATGTAAAATGTAAAAATGTCATGCTTTTTGATCTGATCTCTGATCTGCATCAACGACCTATGACTGCGATTTTGAGGTAACGTGAATGCATTTCACTTTTCATAAACGATTAAGAATTATGATGGTGATTACCAAATGTTAAAGTGTTTATGTTGACCAAATTTGATAAAGGTAATTCAAGTCCCTTTCGGATTTGGATTCTAAGTTTATTTAGATTCACAAAATTTAAATCTGGTGTTATTAATCAAGGATGAAAAATTATGGTGCGTTTCATCGAGGAAAAACAAATTATAATTTTCTGTAGCGATGCGCAAGTCGACAATATTATTTAATGTTATATTCGTACACGCTCGTCAAAAAGCAAACAGACAAACTCCGAAAAACTACAGTTACTGATGATCTAGCTTTGTTATTGTTTTATACTAATGGTGAGTATTATTGTAAGGGCTCTGACCGCTGATCTACCGCTTAATTTCTTTATTCGACACCTCAGTTAGGATCGACTTCCTACGATGCTCGTGTCAGCACATGCGCAGTAGATCGCCGAAAGTATCGCTGATCGGAGAGAACGAGGCGCAGATGAACGAGCCGATCGACTGCGCGAGACTCGATGAGGTAAGAATGTCAAAATGCTGCAAGTCTTCGATACGCTATGTTTTAGTACACGGTAAAAACGCGTGCATATAACACGCACACAACGTCAGAATTTCGAGATATCGCTGTAGTAAAAGAGTGGGGAGATCGGCGTGGTTCCGTGCAGGAGAAAGCGCTCGGAAAGTCGTTTGCGAGGCTGCTTCGCTGAAAGCAATGAAGGGGAGGGTCAACAGTGAAGGGGGGGCTGCTGGAGCTCATTCAGCACGGCGAAATGGACGGTGAAGAGTCGTGCAAAATAAACTTATCGTGTCTTTAAAATCTGCCACAGTTAATAAGGGACGTTGTCAATAAAATGCACTTACAAAACGCGTGATGTTTGATAGTGATGTCGTTAAATCGGGCGTGTTATTGATCGCACGTCGGGACAGCATTCCTCACTCCTGCGATCTGTAATGGAGGCTGGCGAAACTCGTGTCGATTTATTACGATCTGTTTATTTCGCTCACCGGTCATTTTTAGAGGTAGAAATGTTAGACATTGCTCAAACTATAACTTTATCTTTAAGATAGTTTAGTTAATTTGCGCTGAAAAGGGGGACTGCGCAATTTAATTCCGTTTCAGCGAATTGTTCATTCGCTTTTTGCGTGGTCTCTCGGTAAATTACTAATAATGACCACGAGTCCAAACAAATTAACTTTAAACTATTGGATCACATACTTAAAAAAATATATATAATGAGTCAGCTTCACTGATGTCAATCAAACTACATTACTTATATTTTATATAGTGATACATTATATACATTAATATTTAAATTAATATTTTAATGATACTTTAATATTTTATAGTGATACAGCAGCATTGTCAACTTTTAACATATTCCACGAGGCATCTAAATAAATAACGTTATAATGCATGGTGCAGAGTATGTTCACTTCTTGGGACATACTAAAATGAGTAATTACATTTTTTTTTTTTTTTTTTTACTTAAACCATTAAAAACTATTTTATCTCACACTGCGGTTTTGCATCTTTCTGTTGCATCACATCAAAAGGAAAACAGTCAATGTTGTTTAAAGCACTTTTTTTTTTATCTGTTCCACGGTTGCATATCTTTAGAAAATCATCATACATGTTATTCTTAGTAGCTGGAAAAGATGAGGAACTTTTTGACTAAATGGCAAAAAATTACTAGCTTGGTACATTTTCGTATTAGTAGTTAGAAAAGACAAAGAATCTAAAATTGTGCTGATAATGAGATGCTGTATTTGTTACTTTTATTTGGCTATATGAGAGATCTCTAGGGAAAAAAAAAACCCAATATTTTCTACAAACTGTACATTCTTTTTTTCTCCCACCTTTCTGAAATGTCGATTTTTACAAAACTCGTTCTGAAAACCGAGGTGTGCACTGATTGGCCAGCTATCCAGTGTGTTGTGATTGGCCGAATGCCTCAAGCGTGTGACGGAAATGTTACTCCTTAACAAATCCTTTACATATGAAAACGTACTCACAGGTTGTGAGTCAGAAGCGCCAGATTGTCCTTGTGCAAAGTTGGAATTGCCCCACTTTATAGTAACAGACACTGGCATTGTAGGCTACTGGTTCAGGAAACAGTCCTTGTCCTCCGTAAAATGCGATGCACACATCTGAATATTTGGGTTGAACTGTTCTGGAACAGTGTTGTAAATACAACTGCTGATAAAATACGAATACCACTGATTTC
The DNA here is from genome assembly GCF_023724105.1 of Carassius gibelio. Lineage (NCBI taxonomy): Eukaryota > Metazoa > Chordata > Actinopteri > Cypriniformes > Cyprinidae > Carassius > Carassius gibelio. The sequence goes on along the minus strand of NC_068378.1, from coordinate 24,233,750 downwards.
TACTTGTGTCCTCTTTTGGAAGACCAAACAAAGTAGCGTCGCTTTCACTATGAAACACAGCTTCTCCACAACATGGTGCTGGTGACAACGGCGAGAATAAAATTTACCTTTTCTTTCTTTGCATAAACATTTGGACGGCGTTATGCAAATCTTACCATATCGAGATGTAGACATGTGGGGGTGTGTTAGAATGAGCCATTTAGGAGGGCGTGGTTGACATAAATTTGATATTGTTTAGTTTTGGGTTTGAGACTTTAGTCTTTGCAACTTTACAGATCTTCTTTATTCACCAAGAGCTTGTAACACTCCAAAGAGAAAGGAAAACTTGAAATCGCATCATATGACCCTATTAAGCTAAAACCCACAGCAAGATTTGATTATTACTGAGATGTTGATTACATCTATTTGTCAGGTTTGTATTGTTCTTCTAGTTGTGAAAGTGCTCATTACCTTGTTCAGCCATTGAGTAGTTTTCTTAAACAGCAGTTGTATTAACCAGTTGGTTTTAATTAGAGGAAATGAGGTATTTTCCATTAAACAAACTTTAACAAACGCTGGCTGCTTGCTGGACTGTAGCGCATTTCTTTGCCATAGTAATTGCGCTGCATTGCAGATATCGAATGTTCTCAGTCCATTTGTATGCTGGCAATTCTGTCACCATGGCATCCGCTCATTTCAGCATGGTTCTATAAATATTTTCCTTCATGCTACTCTATCCTGTTTCTGCTAGCTTGAGTTTTTGCAGTAGCCTAATTTAACAGAAGGGTTTTATTTACATCAGTTCATTGGGAGAGACTTTCTTAGAAACTATTGCTTAAATGTTTTATTGGTATGCAGATCCTGATGCATGTACACAAAAATCTTATTTCTCTTTGGCAGTTTCTTAAATCATCAGTGACGATGTTAAGCTCATATGAATTCTATGTCTATAGTAATTCAGTATGTCTTTAGAAATCCATTAAGCAGCAAAAATGACCATGTTGGCAGAAATTTTTAAAACAGCCCTTACCATTATAATAATGTTACTGCATCTATAAATAATTAATTGAAAATTAAGTATTTTAGTTCTTCACATCTGCTTTTTCTTTACAGGTATGATTCATAACCAGTAAAGACATGGATGAAATATTGGATTTTTGACATTTCATGCAACCCAAGCTCTTCAGAGCTTTGAGATTACTTCTAATTTATATGGACTACAAAGTCATTTTTCCTATTTAAAAATGTGAGCTGGCGTTTCAACATCCAAATTCTTCCTGGCATGGCTTAAAACCATTGGTCTCACAAATCTACTAGTAATACAGAGGCCTCCAGGCCAGAGAACGGGATCAGATATGACTGATGAGCTGAATGGGGCCTTGGCTGAACCGCAGATGACGAAACCGGAAGAGACTCCTCCAATTGGAGCAGATGTTGTTACTGACGATGTGGTCAATGCAATGGGGAACAGTGTTCCTGGAAAGGTGATGTCTGAATCGCCACCTGATTGGTTGAAGCCAATGGAAGAGGATGAAGATGACGGTGGTGACGGTGTCAAGAGCAGTGAATGGATCATCATGAAGACCAATGATGACGTGTATGTGTTGCTTATGCCTAATTTTTGTTTGCATTAAGTGGGATTTTTTTTATAGTTTGCGTTAGAGGTGCAACAATATGTCACAGTACATCAATGCTACTGTAGTGTATATAGGGCTGGGTGATATGGGCAAAAAATTATCGTGCTAATATTTTTCATATCAGTCAGTATCAATAATTATCAGTCGATGGGATCATATTGTCAAGTCACCTTTATTTATATAGCGGTTTAAACAAAATAGATTGCTTCAAAGAAACTGAATAACATTCATTAGGAAAACAGTGCGTCAATAACCCAAAATGACAGGCCGTTCATCATTGAATTCAGTGATGTCATCTCTGTTCAGTTTAAATAGTGTCTGTGCACTTAATTCCAATCAAGTCAGTGATATCGCTGTAGATGAAGTGACCCCATTTGTCTACACTAGATGTCGAAAAGGACATTCCAGACTAACCTATAGTTTTCTGTTGGCGGGTGAAGATCCTCTTTTGTTCTTTATGCTAGAATCCATTATCTTTGAAGAATATTTTGGTGGATTGTAACAGTTTTAAGTCTGTCAGAACTTATTTTTCTCCTATGGCATGAAGTCGATGTAAATATGTTCATTAACAAAAAACCGCATCATCTGTAAAAATTGTAACAAACTATAGGGTAAAATTTATATGTAAGATTATGTTAAAAAAGTAAATTTTCTGACTGTTTGAGTTTTATCAAAATTAACCATTGGTTATCTACAGTATTACACAGTTAGATCATGATAACCTGAGTTGAAAACACACACAGTACCTCATAATTGTGGTAAATTGTAACTACGTATATGATTTTTATAGTGCTTATATAAAAAACAGTAGCCTAAATACATTTACTATAAATACTCTATGGTTTTGAGCAGTGCTGCCACTTATTGAGAGCATAGACTCAAATACTATAAAGTGAAGCCAAAACATCTCAGTAAGGCCACTGTTATCTTGCGAAAATTATGTCATTTGGATCCAGAGTTAAACTGTATTGATCGTGAGAGCCACCGTATCAAAGTCCCGGCCAAATTCCCACAGACCCAATTAAAAGCTCACAATCATGATGCCACATCCCATTTTTATAGCATTAAATAACTAAAAGCGAACTTATTAGAAAAACAGAACAATTGAATATACATCAGTGTGAAAAGAACTACCTAAAATGATTGTAACCATCTTTAGAAAAAATTATTTAAAGTGTAATTAGTTTTTTTTTTTTTTTTTGTCTCAAGTCCCATTAGATTACATGGAGTGGGTGGGGTTTATGACATATACTGGGTCCTGCCACCTGGGGTAACATCGAACATGTTATCATTAAATCGAGGAAAAATATTTTGTGATAATTATCATTATTTTATCAACCCGCCCTAAACATCGTGAGAGTTTAGACATTAAATTTAGCATCAAATATGATGTTTATTATTTATAAGACAAAAAAAAAGCATTATTTAATAAAAAAATATTTAATACATTAACATTAAATATTTAAAACCTATACAGGTGGAGCTGGGGAAGGCGGAGGGTTTCTGAAGCGCACTGCCACTACTACAGTGAGCACTAGCCAAGTATTTGAATGTTTGAGCAGCAAGCTCATTGGCTGCTGATACAAAAAGAAAAAATCAGCTGTGCCACGTGAATAGTGATGTAATTATATCAGATTGAATTAGAACGTATCAGTCTGCGCCATCTAGAGTTTCATGACAGAACTTTGTATCTAAATTTTTTTAGTTGACTTTTTCCACTCAAACTGCTATGCTGATTATTTGCAATTAAACGTTTTATTTATTAAATAAAAATAAATACTAAACAGAAGTGTGAGACCATTACTGGTCTCACACTTTTTGACCCAATTTAGTTTTTATATTTTAATTCATTTGATGATAAATCACTTTTGATAATTATACCACACCTGTTGATCGTGTTCAGTTGTTGAACTGACTTTCGTACTTTTCATATTCTCACAGTCCAAAAGTAAAACGAGGCAGAGGTCGGCCCCGGAAAGGATCGCACCCAGTTCGCCCTAAAACTGAGGTTTGTGTAGCAATCTATCTTGATTTTGGTTTGTTTGCTCCGTTAGAGAGAATAATATGTATGCACTATGGGAGCATTTGTTTTAATGAAAAATACAGTAAAACAGTAATATTGTGAAATATTATTTCAGTTTTAAAGAACTAATTTCTGTTGGAATATATTTTAAAATGTAATTATTTCCTGAAATGCAAAGCTGAATTTTTAGCTTGATCCTTTAACATTCATTCTAATATACTTTGATTTGCTGCTTAGTTCTCAGTTATTACTTGTTAATGTGTTTTTAATATGTTTGTAGGATGTTTTTTTAATTGTATTATTTAATATAATAGCAGCATTTTTGTTTAAATCCTTTAATTAGTGGTGCTTTCTAAGGTTACTACTTTTCTAAGTATCCAGGAAAATGTCCATAATCATTTTATCTTCTTCAGTCTTAATTGAATCCTATTTTAAATTATTACAATATTTTTAAAACACTTTCTTCTTTTCTATGTGGTTGTTTGGCGTTAGCGGATTGTTCCTCCTTTACTGGGAAGAACGCGTTCTAGTAATGCATCAGGAACTGCCATTCCCGTCCCAGATCCAGCGCACACACCTGAGGCTTTACCCAGAAATCTGCAGAGCATCAATCACAACCCGATATCAACATCTGAAAAACCCAGACTCATCCCCATCTCACCTGCAGGGGGCAGCAGCCTCTCCACAACCCCCAACACCGAATTTCACAGCCCTCCACGCCTCACGAGGGTCACGCCGCTCAGTTTCGACACATCCGTGACACAGAATTTCATTCACACTCCAGCTGTAAAATTGGGTAATGTTTCCAGACAGAGTGTTTCCTTTACTGAACCTGGGAAAGATGGCACTGAACTTCCCCTTCAGCTCTGGCTTTGTCCTCCTATGGAGCCCATTAGCCCTACAAAAACTCAGGATATGTTCTCAGATCAGATTGTAAGTTCAGCAAATTTTCCGGGGACTACGCTTAATGGATCAGTGACCCTAAAAGAAAGTCTTCCTCTGCTCAGGTGAACAAATCTGACTCATTTCATACCACTGACTCATTTTAATTACCGTATTTTTCGGACTATAAGTCGCACCCGAGTATAAGTCGCATCAGTCCAAAAATACGTCATGATGAGGAAAAAAACATATAAGTCGCATTGGACTAAAAGTCGCATTTATTTAGAACCAATAACGAAGAGAAAACATTACCGTCTCCAGCCACGAGAGGGCGCTCTATGTCTTCAGTGTAGACTACAGGAGCACTGAGCAGCATAGAGCGCCCTCTCGCGGCTGTAGATGGTAATGTTTTCTCTTGGTTCATGTCTCTTTGTTCATTTCTCTAGGTTCATGTCAAATTCATTTTGATAAATAAGTCGCCCCTGACTATAAGTCGCAGGACCAGCCAAACTATGAAAAAAAAGTGCGACTTATAGAATACGGTATATATTTTGCATGCTCTATTTTTAACTAGGTTCACAAATGTTTTAACATTGTGTCCAGTTCATGGTTTCTGCAGGTCTTAAAAAGTCTTTAGTTTACCTTCATAAAGTCCGAGTTGTTTGTGTTTCTTCAGTGAATGTGAAAGCTGTGGCTGCGCTTTTCCTGCTCAGAAGATCGGAGACGTAATGTGCTACGGATGTAGGCCTAAATGTATGTGAATTTGTGTTTACACTATTCATTTCAGCAAGCAGTGGAGGATAAGTATGATATTGTGTGATTTGCATTGTTTAATTTCTTTATTTCTCATTTCTGCAGCAGACAAGAAGCAGTCTCCTCCAAATATTGTGTTTAGGAAGGTATGTACCATTAGACAGGCATCGCAAAAGATCTCATTCCTGCTTTTCTGTACTTTCTGACACTGATTCTTGAGACTGTGATAAAACCAAGAGTTTAAATATTCATATTTTATAGATAAATTTAAATATTCATATTTTATAGATAAATAGAAATAAAACTTTTTATATATTTAGGATATTTGTATAATATTTTATGTTTTTGTATATGAAGTATTGAGTTTTGTTCTGAAGTTGTATTTTTATTAAACATTTTTTAGTGAGTAATATTGTTGCTAACAGAAATGTATAAATAAAAAATATAAAATTAGCACATTTTTTAAAGAATATTCTAGTGATCATCTCTAGTTCATTTCAAATCGGAAATGTCATTGTATTTTGAGACATGATTTTCCCCATGTATCAGTGCTGTATAAATATTTTTTAAGGCAAAACTGCACACAAATACATTTGTATATATTATTTTATTTTAATTGTACTTGCCAGAACGTCCATTGATGGACCTTATTACTCATCTGTGCTGTGTTGTTGATGTTGTGAAGTGGACATGAAGCAGTGCATCTGTGTTCATGTCAGCTCTGTGGGAGGTAAAAGGCTTTGGCGATATTTTTGCGTTTGAACTAATTTCCCTTTTTGTCTGCTCTCAATATATAAGCCCAAACTAGTTTGTTTATCGTAAGTAGCTGAAAAGCTAGGTCCAGATTATCCTCGATTTCTCTGCTAGCATTCTTTCATTCTCTTGATTATTCTTTTCTAGTAACTTACTTTCCCTCTTATTTCCAATTCTGTTGAATATAACACCTTAGTTATCATATTTCCTTTGCTTCATTTTTATTATGCTTTTTTTATTTTATCTTTATGATTATTTTCAAGGTGGGGCAGGATCAGTGGGAGGTTGGGAAAACAACAAAAAAAACAAAAAAACATCCAAGAAAACAAGTTCTGGTAATGATAATCGCATGACATCATATAGACACATTCGTTATGTTTTTGGGTGGAAACGTGAAACTGCAGCATACACAAAAGCATTGCCAAAGATCATCCAAAAATTCATCAATAGCTGAACTAATTCACACCTAAACATAACGTCACTCTGTCTCTCACAGAAACAACGTCCCGAACACAAGAAAACTGTCAAAATGGTGAGTCTACATGCTTTATGGAGCTAAATCTTTTTTTTTTTCCTTCACATATATTTAGTCTTTACAATGTAAAAGGGATCAGTGGATGGTTACTCATTCATAACTCTGATGCCTGATTCATTGTGTGATGCATATAGTGCAGAAATCACAATATATTCAGGAAATACTAATCCAGGTTATTATTGTGTGTTTTTATAGGATTTTGTCCCTGATGGTGATGATGATGATGATGACGATGATGATGACGATGAGGTGAGTGATTTGGCAGCACATGCATCTTTTTTGGTGTTTTTAATGATTGTGGCATGGGAGGTTTTTTTACCCTATGAAGCCTTCTGCATTGTATTTGAGACCTCTAAATTATCACCATGATCAAAAAGTGCTGAAAAACCTAAAGTGTCAATAAACTGTTTCATTTAATTGTGAAACTATTATTTCATATTTCAGGCTTTACATGTTTTGAGCATATTACGAATTGGACATGGAATATTCTTTTCCTGGTTATTGCTGAGCTCATAAAACCACTTTAAACCTAAATTAAGGTTTTATTACATTTAAAAAAAATCTGCCCTTTATTACCGGAAGAGCACAATTTCTCTGTCTGTTCTTGATTTCAGGTTGTGAAGAAGCGCAGTCGCAGGATGTGTCAGCAGTGTGATGCGTGCCTTCGCGAAGACGACTGTGGCACATGTGACTTCTGCGTGGACAAGCCCAAGTTTGGTGGCAGCAACAAGAAAAAGCAGAAATGCCGCTTACGCCAGTGCAAGCTTCAGTCAAGGCTTCATGGTCAAAAAGGAAATGTACGTATTTCTCTGACTAGCATCTGCTGGCATCGCCTGACCGTATGCCAGATACACACACATGCAAGATGAGTTTAGCCAGATGTTTCTTGTTTTATCAGATCGTGGAGGGAAAGCGAAATCCATCCCTTCCACGGAGAAGGAGAGATGAGAAGCCCAAGCTCAAGAGGCGCGGGAGACCGTCGAAAAAACAGAAACTCAGAAGCAACCCCTGGGAGGATGATGACGAAGTGTATTATAAGGACGAGGATGACAAAGAAGACTTGAGGCGTTATAAGATGAATGGCAGGAGGAAAGGAGGAAAGAGGAAATGGAAGTACAGTTTTAAGGAAGAAGAGGAAGACGTCTTCATTGAGGCCGTGATTGAGGAAGATGGAGCGTCCAACACAGAGGAGGTTTCTGGTTTCTGAGTCATGAAGTTGTCAGGAATTATAGTCATTTTTATACGATGGGATTGCAGCATTAGACTATATCAATATCACTCAGTTAGGTTCTTCAATGTTTTCATGATTGTATTTAATGTAATATTATGTTTACTATTTTTTTTATTTTTATAATAGAATCCTGATATTTTGGCCAGTCAGAGGTCAGCGATGGTGTCTAATGAGATGCACTCAAACACGTCTGGACTCAGTGCTCAGGTTACTTTCTACATCATTTTTGTTTCCAGCCTTGATTCTGAAATTAGTTTCCTAATTCATAGGCTTCAAAAAATATATACATATATAAAACAAAGATTTCTAAGCCTTGAAATAAACATATTAGCTCTGAGATGAATTGTAACTCTTTTATTTAAAAAAGAAAAAAAGAAGGTACAATGAGGACTTATATTAACAGTGTATGCTTTTCATCCAGAGTGTCCTACATTGCATTCAGATTATTATGTCACTGTTAACAAAAACAAGAATTTAAAAAACTATTATTTATATATATATATATATATATATATATATATATATATATATATATATATATATATATATATATATATATATATATATATATATATATATATATAACAGGGATGCACCGGTTGACCGGCCATAAATCGGAACCGGACGGTTTTTGCTTAAAATACGCGATCGGCAATCGGCCGGTTTTTTGTATTTTCTCAGCCGATTTTTTCCGGAAGTTCGCTCGCGTGCACAGACTACGTTGTAATCGTTCGCTATGTCATTTGTGTGGAACAGTATTTCGAAATTTGTGCGCAGGACCATAGACAGTAAAAGAAACGCAGGACACCGGCAGCCGATCAGTTCTGGAAATGCAGAGCTTCATGTCTGAGGCACAGATAGCAGGAAGCGATCAGCCGTTGGTGTACTGGCGCACAAATAAAAGTCCCTTTCCTGCGCGCACTAAACCGGTCCGAGCCCTGAAGACGAGTAGACCGTGAAGACATGTTCAGCTCAGTTTCTCACGTGTTGGATGAGAAACGAAACGGACTAAACTGTGACAAAACTGATTTTTTTATTAGAGCTTGCATACACGTTTGAAAAGCCAGAAATAAACGTCAGTTCTGCATTAGGATGATTATTTTTTTTATTTTACCTTAAAATTACATAGACTTAATTTAATTTAAAAATCACCTTCTGTAAGACACTGAAAAAAAGTGTTTCATTCATCCAATTAAAACATTTTAGGGTAATGATTCACATCTATAAATATTTTTTTTTACTTGAGACAATAAGTTATTTATTTTTCACTGGCTCAAGTAAAAATATATAGCTGTGAATCATTACCCTAATTTTTACATTTTTATTGGATGAATGAAACACTTTGCATCTTTGTTTTATTCGCATCAACATTATTTGATTTTAACATTTTGGAAAATGTATTTATATAGCATACTTTTAGTCTCACTGGTAAAGAGCTTTTTTTAAAAACCAAATTTAAAAACTAAAATACTGAATGCTGATTAAGAAACATCTTATTGAATGTGTGTTGATTGTGTTGTTTGGATTGTAGAACTATGCAGTTATTGCCTTTAATTTCACATGGTTACAGTTAATCTTTTAATTTAAGGCCAGTTCTCTGTAGTTTCAACCCAATTCAAAAACCAAAGCTAAATGCTGATGTCTGTACCATGTTTGTATTGAATGTAGGCTACTTATTGTGCAGTAACTGCCTTTAATTTCAGATGGTTACGGTTATTGTTTTCAATAGCCAAAAGCAAGTTTGGCCTATTAAATACCAAATATCTTGTTTATGCACACTTTCCTTCTTTCTTGTTTGTTGCTTAAAAAAAAATCGGCCAGTTTGCTTGTAAAAAAAACCGGTATCGGAATCGGCCACGAAAAATCATGATCGGTGCATCCCTAATATATAATATACATTTCTTTTTTTTTTTCATTAACGCTATAAAATTACAGTACCACTATTAATGGATGTGTAAATGTTTAATTTCAAACATTAAACTATATAATTTGTATGTTGATATAGAACAGCAAGGAACCATTAAAATGGTAACACTTTACAATACGGTGCATTAGTTATTATTAATTAATACATTAATGTTAACAGTATTACACTATTTATTCATCTTTGTGTTTATTAATAAAAGTAAAGTTGTTCATTGTTATTTGATGTGAGCTCAAGTCCATTCATTAATATCTACAGAAAAAAAACATTGGATTTTAGTAATGTGTTAGTAAATTTAGCAGTCAGTATGAATTGAAATTAATAACTGTTTTACAAGTATTAATTGTAAGTTCATGTTAACAAATGTAGTTAACTAAAGTTAACAAAAGAAACCTTATTGTAAAGTGTAACCATTTAAAGCTTTTCTTTTATAGTTTCTCATACAAGTATTGGCAGGCGGTTAGTGCATGCTGCCTTCACAAATTTGGAGTATTTATTTATGCTCTAGTGATCTAATAATGAACATTATTTAGTTATGTACCTAACATTACCTTCGATGGTTGCAAAAATCTCTGACTGTTGAATCTTGCATCAGGATTGTTGGTAGTTCACCAGGAGTTTTTCGTTTGGTTTTGTTTTTGAGGCAGTCTGCATTTTTTTCCAGATTAAAAGTGCAACCTGCATCATCCAGTTATGTATGTTTTGAGTTGGTTTGCCGCTGAAAGCTGATGTTTGTCTGGATTTCTGCATGTTTCACAGGGATTATACTACAACATGTCAGGCGTGCCGGCGGCTCCTTACGTGCTCGGATCAGTACCTCTGTGTAACAGCAATCCAGCGCCGATGGGTCAGGTGACCAGCTCTCTGCCGATGGCGGACGATGGCACTCAGAACGGCTTTCTTCAGATCGAGATGGTGAGAGTGGGATCACCACAGTCACATTACACAGAAGCAGCTCTGGACACAGAACAACATGTGTCAGAACCACTACAGGAGCCAACGCCGGTGGTGAGTCTGTCTTCACTGCTGCCCAATACAGCAATATTCATGTTTGAATGTTTTTGAAAGAAGTCTCTTCTGCTCTTCAAGACTGCATTTATTAGATCAAAAATACAGTAAAACTATAATATTGTGAAATGTTATTACAATTTAAATTAAGTCTTTTCTATTTGAATATACTTTATAATGTAATTTATTCCTGTGATGCGCAGCTGTATTTTCATCATCATTACTCCAGTCTTCAGTGTCACATGATCCTTCAGGAATCATTGTAATATATTGATTTGCTGCTCAAGAAACATTTCTGATTATCAGATTCAGTGCTGAAAAGAGTTAATATTTTTGTGCAAACCATGATACGGTTCTTTAATGAATGGAAAGTTCAAAAGAACAGCTTTTATTTGAAATAGAAATCTTTTGTAACATTAGAAAAGTCTTTAATCTCAGATTTTATCAGTTTATCAGAACAAAATATAATTTTAATATATATATATATATATATATTTTTTTTTACTTTGATTTAATTTGAACTCATATTAATTACATTTTATAACTTCAATTTCTAAAATTATTTTGTAAGTAAATCTCCAATTGTTTAACAGTTTAACAGTTATATAATATTTATAAAAGAAAATCTTTCTTTGCATTTACAGTCTAATTTTAATTAGAATATTATTATATTTTAAAATATTAAAGTGGCACAAGCACGCCCTCAAGCGAACAGTTTCACAAAAAAAGGAGGTTTTATTGATTATCAATTTATTAAAAGGCCTAAGCATTTTTCACAGTGTTTGTAAAGTGTTAATGGATCATGTTGATAGTTAAAGTGATTTTTCTACACCTGGGGTTATTCTTTTAGGATACTTGGGCAGAACTATATATATATATATATATATATATATATATATATATATATATATATATATATATATATATATATATATATATATATATATATATATATATATATATATATATATATATATATAAAACACAAAAAATCATCACCATTACATAAATTCATTAAAAGACAAAATGTCTTAAAAAACAAGTTAAGTTAGTTCTTATTTTGTTTCCAGATACTACTTGGTTTTATAACTTTTTTGTATTATTGTGTACAATGAAATTCAGTGATGTTTATGTGTCAGTCTTTACAGCCATTACAAAATGTGACCCTGGAGCACAAAAGCAGTCTCTGGGGTATATTTTTAGCAATAGCCCAAAAAACATTGTATGGGTCAAAATTATAGATTTTTCTTTTATGGCAAAAATCATTAGTATATTAAGTAAAGATCATGTTCCAAGAAGATATTTAGTAGATTTCCTGCCATAAATATATAAAAACGTAATTTTTTTGATTAGTAATATGCATTGCTATGAACTTCATTTGGACAACTTTAAAGGTGATTTTCTCAGTATTTAGATTTTTTTGCACCCTCAGATTCCAAAATTTCAAATAGTTGTATCACGGCCAAATATTGTCTGATCCTAACAATACATCACCATACATCAATGGAAAGCTTATTTGTTCAGCTTTCAAGTGATGTATAAATCTCAATTTAAAGAAATTGTCCCTTATGACTGGTTTGTCCTCTAACCCCTATTTTGAATCATTGTGGTGATTGTTGATTTAAAATCCTTCCAGCACAATCAGAGATTTCCGCAGCTATCAAGCAGGTCAGACCATGCAAATGTCACATCTGCTTTCATAGATTACTCACATCTTCAGTCTGGTGGGAGGAGAGAACGACCGAGACCAAGGCCTGATGGAGCTGTTCACTTCCTTAGGCCAGACCGTGCTGCCCGCTCACTGGGTGGGCGTCATGTCCAAAGGCCCCATCCTCCAGCTCCTGCAGTGCTCCAAAATCTCCAGCATGGCTGACACGGTGGTCCAGATCGAGAAGGGCTACTTCTACCAGGTCAGTGTCCAGAACCAGCCTCTCCTGCTCATGCACGCCGTCTACTCACGCCACCCCACCTGCCTCGAATCGGTCGATGAAGTGGTGTCGCTCTTGCTGGATTTGGAAGGGCTGGGTGTGTGTCAGGGCTACCAGAACTTCCACATGGGCTCGCCGCGGGAGCCTAGAATGAGCGTGAGAGCGGCTCTGTGCGATTTACTCATTCCCAAGGATGAGGAACAGTGTCCAAAATGCACACATGCTGTGGAGGGTTGAGCAGCTGTGTGAGAATCGACTGTAAACAAGAATCCTCCTCCACCAGCTTTGAAGCTTATAGTGCAGCCAGAACTGTTTCTGACCTCATGATGAACTGACTTAAAAAATGGTGCTTCTTCATGTAATGTTTTTTTTTTAAGAAAGAAGTTAATGATTCAAAAAAGGATCTGCAAAACACTGAGTTTTACTGAAATCCCTTTTTTTCCATTGCTTTCCTGTTGGGATTAGGACATAAATACAATCAGCTCTCATTTAAACTACCTCTTCATTATTTCATGAACCACTTTTAACCTTAAACCTCCCACGTGCCCTTACTGACTCAGAAGTTTGGTGAACAATTTTATTGTTGTACAATGACAAGCACGGAAGCTTGTTTCCACCATAGGATAAAAAATACAAAAAGCTATTTTTATCTGACAATGCAGACTTTTTTTTTCTTGTGATCGCAAGATATAAAATCAGAATTTCAAGATATAAACTAAATTCACAATTGCAGGGGGAAAATAATCTGAATTGTCACTTATTTTTATTTTGTGGCAGAAACAAACAAAAAAATAGCGAGGTCTAAACTGAGAATTTCGAGAGAAGAATTTGGAATTGGAATTGCAAAAAAGAACATCAGAATTTAGATCAATCAGAATAATCAGAGATTATATCTCGCAGTTCTGAGAAAAAATCTGTATTGTGAGATAAAGTCACAGTTACCATATTATTTTTTAGTATTCTGTCGCAAAATATTTTTTTTATTCTGTACTAACTTTGTCATGCTACATTTGGCGTTAATTGTTCAAATCTAAAGTTATTTGAAAGTAATTTTAAACCAAAGTCATTCAACCTTTTAAAATATTTTTTTTTATTGATGCCTTTTTTTAGCCCAAAGCTAGCACACCGTCTTTCATTGTGTGTGTTATTACGTGTGCAACAGAAGATACGCTCCGGTCTTTTTTTGTCCTGTTGTTAATCACACCTGCTTTCATGTGACTCAATTGTGTTACGTATGATAAAGTGCAGCTAATGGCATTGCGATCCGCAGTGCATCTGTGTGCATTTTTGCTGTTGTGTGTATTATTCCCAGCCTACAGCAGACATCCGGCCTGAGGAGATTTCAGTGATCAGCCTTTATACGGTTTAGGTATATTTGAATTCCTCCTAGTAGAAAAATCGATGCGGTTAACATTTGACTAGTTTTTATTTGTTTTTCATTCCTGAGTGATTCTAATTCTGATGTTTAAGGCAGCATTTTTTTTTACCTCTACCCCTGCAGATCTGTGTAAAATAAGGTGTAAAATATACATAATTGCCTGAAAGTATTTATAAGTAGAGGATGTAAGCTAGAGGTGATTCTGAGAGCGTCTCTGTATTGTAAATCTTGCTCTTTTGGTCTGTTTAACCACCGATTTCAGTTTTTGAAACACTGTAAAGTAAGATTTTTATGAATTACATAGAGAGAAAATTCTGCTCCTTGATAATCAGAATCACTCTTGAATCATCATGATGTAATGCAGGGGTTTTTGAACTTTTTGGTCCATGAAGAATCTAGAAAAAAACCCACTTTGCAACATGTACTTTTTGATGTGGTAACTTGCAATTAATAAAGTACGATTTCATGCAATAAATTTATTGAAGTTGACACCATTTGTAATGGTAAAACATTAAAACTCTAATTTAGCTTGTTTTTAAGTCAAATGGGGCTTCTGAACAACATTTGCTGTGAAAAGCGGTATACAAATGCATTAAGATTGAATTTAAAATGTTAATGCATTCAACGACATGTGTAATATCATGCTTGCAGTTTTAGTCTCACAGTATAAATTGAACTTTATGCATAAAAATATACAGATGGCTTTATATTTCATATCTCGCAAGAGGATCATATGGATGTTGAAAGCCCTGATGTAAGTGTCATTTCAGTAGTTTTCCACAAGAGGACCTTGTTCTCTTAATTTAGCAATGCATGGAGGAGCAGCAGATGCTTATGAATTGATCTTTTTGAAGCAACACTTTACTTCTCTCTTAAAAGATTTCCATTATGGAAGACAAAAATGGTATTCCTGTATTTGCTGTGACTCTTGGAGACACCTGGAGTCAGTTCTTATGGGTTGAGCACAGTGAGTCGAGAGAGAGAGAGAGAGAGACTCATTCATGGTGTTGTGCATCGATCCTGAATGAGCTGCTTTGTTTCCATACGGAAGTGAGAGAAAGTGACCCCAGTGGCCTTCCGTCTGATATCTGGCTTTCGCATTCAGTCTCAGCCTGATATTCATATCCTCCGTGAATCACTATTTTAGCATGTGTGCTTTCAGTGGATCTGCCAGATTCCACTTACAAAGAGAAAGAGGCTTTCAAATGTAGAAAAAAAACAACCCAATTTGGTAATTTCATTGTTACATTTGTGTATTCTTTTGCATTAAAGAGCTAGTTCACCTTCAGTTGCTGGTCTCCACTGACTTGCATAGGTCTTTTCTCTCTCCATATTATGGAAGTCAATGGGGAACAGCAGGTGAAGATGAACTATCTCTTTAAGATACGGCGACAGCTTTAGAATTTTTGTGCAGGATTTCAGGCCTGTGTTGAGGACCAAACCATCAACAAATCAAACTCAAGCAGAGATATTGAATGGGAAGCTGATTTATCCACCAATACTTAATCTCCAACAAGGCTTTATGGATTATGGCTGTGGTTTAACCCCTGAGATGCCAGAAGGGTCAAGTAATCAGGCATCAATCAGAGAATTAATAACACAGCTGATGCATAACAATTTACAGTTTCATATATATCTATATATATAGAGAGAGAGAGAGAGCCAGAACATTCGGTATTTAAATAATAGTATAATTATATAAATAAATAAATATATATATATTACAAGTATGAGTATTGTATATTTACTCAATTAGATTGATGTGCTTTAAATATTTTTAAATTCAATAAAATAAAGTTTTTATGTACTTTTTTTTTGTGTATATATATATATATATATATATATATATATATATATATATATATATATATATATATATATACACACACACACACACACGCATATATTTCACTATTTGTGTTTCCAGTACTGTGGCACTGAACGGGTTAATCGAGACACAAGCCACTAAATGTGGATGAAATATGATTGGTTTGGTTCCTGTGTGTAGATCAAGGCAGGATAAAAATCTCCAGCCCCTGCAGATGGAGGGTGTAGAGTGGCTGTGTGTGTAAACACAGGGGTGTGTGTTGAAGATGAGTCGATGATCATCATGATCTGGAATCATGCAGCTCAGTGAAGGACTAAAGACGCTCCGGAGATGCTCGTGAGATGATGCAGAGGGACGCACGTGGATGGCAGAGACTCCAGCATCCTCTCAGGTATTCAGGAACGGCCAGATGTTGTGATCGGATGTTGCATTGAGGAGCTGCTCTGTTTGCATGCAGCACATGGTCCGCTGTGCAAAACAAACACGTTTGACAATGAATTCCGCGACTATGTGCTGTTACATACACACGTGCTGTGTGCAGAAATGAAGTTTAATTGTTTTGCGTGCGTTATTTCAGTCTGAATTTATCGATGTTTAGTACTGATGCTGAAATTGAGATTTATATTGTGACTGGTTTTTAAGAATTAATATTAATTCATATATATATAGTGTGTATGTGTGTTTTTGCGCATTGTTATGGTGCTGTATAAAATCTGACCCCTGATCTCAGTGCGGTTGGCAGTGTTTGGCGATTTGAGGGTCCTCGCCCCAGATCCACGCGCATGATCAGATATATTAATGGGGTCACACATGCACCTCAGCGCATTAACTGTTGTGCTAATTAATAGCAACTGTGTTTACTTATTGTGTTAATGTGTTTAGAGTAAAGGTGTAACCCGATGTGTGCAGTTTTTGGGCATGGACACGCGTGGGAATGTTGCGTTGCTCCTGCGCGGAGAACTTGGGCGTGTTCAGTTTTTATCCGCGCGCACTTTTCATCGTAAATGTTTATAACAGCGAACTGATTTTTCTCGAACCATTGTTATTAAACCTCAGCTAAGAATTTAACTCATTAGCTATTGCAGACCCAATTCAAACATTATTTTTAATATGAATTTAGTCGTACCTCATTTTATATTTAAGTTTTATGTGATTGCAGATAGACATTGTGAGTATTTGCTATTTATTTTGTTATTTTAGTAATTTTACATTTTGCTATTTCAGAGTTCTCATGAAACAGCAATTTCTCAAATATTTATTACAATATTGATAAATTCATAATTTCACTAGTTAGAGGTAATTGGATACCTCACCTGAATATGTTCATAGATTTGTGTTGGAAGTTATCTTTGGAAAGGACATATAGATATTTTATTTGTAAACATCATACTTTTTTGTTGTTGTTGTTGCTTATTTCAGTTAATGGCACCCACATAAAAAATCTCACCAAAATTTCTCTGTGTGCACATTGCCAAAACTTAATATTTTCCAAAATCAGACGTCGCTTGTTATGATTTTCAAGGGTGTAGAATTCAGTAGAGACGCTACCAATATCCAGTAACTACTAAATTGTTCTAAGCAATAATTTTGATCAAACAATTTTATGTCTGCTGCTGTTACGTCCCAACCAATGCCAAAATCAAACCTATGCCCTTGTATTGATAATATATATATATATATATATATATATATATATATATATATATATATATATATATATATATATATATATATATATATATATATATATAATAGTGGAGAGTGTTAACTCACGCTATTTACTTTCACTGAAAAGACTTGTTCACGGATTGATTTAGTGACCCTTACTGTCATACAGTATGTGTATTGTCATGAAACATTTGAGAACAGTGATGAACGAGTGCTAGGAGTGTGTGGGTCTAAACCTTAACCTTACCACTATTCTTTGGCTGCCTTGCAAGCAATGCTATTTGCTCCTGGAAATATAATTTTAAACAGAATATCCAGCTAAGAGTTCCTCACTGAAACTCAATGTGAATGTTCTTGGTACAAATTTGCAAGCATTTGCACATATCTGTGTAAATATCTGGAAGCTCTTTTGCTGGATCACTCTCATATATCAGTGATAATCTAGTTGAAGGGTTTCAGAAAGTGAATATGAAACTAAAAACTAAGCTGTATTTATGAAACACCGTTACACATGATGTTTCTCCTAAATAGTTTGCCACACTTTCATGATGCAAACACTCACTATAACATAAATATTTGAAGTCTCTCTGTGTCTCAGATCTCAAATACGCTGTCATGTGAAAGTAATATTATCACTAAGCGTCTAATACATCATGACTCGCTCTTTAGCTGGAGGAGCCCAAATCTTAGCCCATTATCCTCTTTACAGATCATAAGTGTAATCAGAGGATTACGCTGAACTGCAGAGAAAGAGAGCAGCTCTGAATGTGCAAACTGGGTTACGCCGCTACGGGGTGAAAAGGTTTCGCTGAGTATAATTCTGCTATATTAAAAGGAGCGCTCACACTAATCTGTCCCTTCCTGACCTTATGAGAGGGTGTGTGTGGATCTGTTGAGCTGGTGAACTGATTATGTGAGCCAAACGCATGGGTGAGGTCTGGAGGAACCTGTGCCGGTGTAGTTTTAGCTCTGTTTTGTGTCTGGATGGGTTCTCTGGTGTATGTTTGGCTAATCTAGCGCAGAAGATGTTGGAAGCTTTTAAGGACAGGTGGATTTTCAAAAATGTGGCATTTATATGATGCTGTATGGATGTAAGAGGTCAGGTGAGGATACAATGAGAAAAGATAAGAATGGATACAATCCTCTCATTCTCTGGAGAAAATATTGAGGCTTGTGTGTGGAAATCTCTCAGGAACCACGGTGATGTGTTATGGGTGGTCGCCAGTGTGTTGCTATGCTGTTGCTGGGAGTGTTCTGGGTGGTTGCCAGGGGGTTGCTACACTGTTGCTAGAGTGTTGCCAGGGTATTGCTTTGCCATTGCTAGGAGTGTGCTTAGCGACTGCCAGGGTGTGGTTATGGTATATATTATTAAAACTCAGTCACCACCACGTTAGCTAAGCATAAGCATGTTAAAGGGACAGTTTTCCCAAAAAATAAAAATACTGCAATCCTTTACTCACCCTTGTGTCATTCCAAACATGTATGGTTTTCTTCATTGACTTTTATTGTATGATTAAAATCATTCTTCAACATATCCTCTGTGTTCCGCAGAAGAACGAAATTCAAACTGTTTCAGCATTTGCATTTATGAAGACTGTTTCTGACTTAAAGGGATAGTTCACCCAAAAATGAATGTTTATCTGCTTACCCCCAGGGCATCCAAGATATAGGTGGCTTTGTTTCTTCAGTAGAACACAAATAGAGATTTTTAACTCAAACCGTTTCAGGCTGTCAGTCTAAGTGGATGGGAAAACTGGCTTTGAGAGTCTAAAAAAAACCCTGCGGCTCATGACGATATATTAATGTGTAAAGACACAAAAAGATTGGTATATGCAAGAAACTGAACAGTATTTATATATATATATATATATATATATATATATATATATCAATGTATCGTCACAAGGCACAGGGTTTCATTTGGTTTTGTTAGTGTATGTTTTTTTTTACTCTCAAAACCATGATTCCCATTGACTTGCATTATATGACTGACATACTGCAATGATTTGAGTAAAAAAAAAAAATAGTGTTCTACTGAAGAAACAAAGTCACCTACATATTGAATGCCCTTGGGCTAAGCAGGTAAACATCACATTTACATTTTTGGGTGAACTATACCTTTAAGACTTAGGGTTAATGGTTTGTTCAGATCTCTAACCCTAAGAGCAACAGAAATGTTTGCCTTAAGACGAATGTCTAAGAGAAACAGAAAAAAGAGGCTATAGACGGATAAAGAAAATTCAAAAGTAGAGATCAGAGATGAGGAGAGAAATAGATTGTGTGTAGAGTAAAAATTGCAACAGTCAAACCTCTCGTTGTCTAATTAGACATTCAGAGCAGAGCGGCTTGTGTTACTGGAGGCTCAGGGAATATTTTCAGCAGCCTCTAAATCAAAGTGGCCTCTATCCCTGTCTCATCCCTTTCTCAGTCAACACACGGGTCAGGATGTGCTATAGGAAAAAGTGTGGGTTGCTTTGTGCATAATAAAGAGTTTCCTATAGTGAAGGTGCGTAGCTTAGCCCTCAGAAAATGTGCTTTTGAAATCCCTGGAGGACAAAACTACATGGATGTGCAATGACTTTTAAAGGAGTATTTCATCCAAACAACTCTACTCATTCTCAGGCCATCCAATATGTACAGTAGATATGTTTCTTTCTTGGGAACAGATTTGGAGAAATGTAGTATTACATCACTTGCTCACCAAAGAAGTGCTCATCTCTGCAGTGAATGGGTGCCGTGAGAATAACAGTCCAAACAGCTGATAAAATCCATTGGTGGGCAAGTGATGTAATGCTAATTTTATCCAATTCTGTTCCAATGAAGAAACAAACTTAGTCAGCGGAGATTATGTGAACTAGATGCCCCTGCAAAGACCTCGTCACCTTGATGCCCATCAGCATAAGACCACGGGAACCAGACAATTCCTCTGCACAATCTGACCTGTGTTGCCATGCCATGCTGGTTTCATCTGGCCAGAGGAGAACTGGCCTCCAACTGAGCTGGTTTCTCCCAAGGTTTTTTCTCCAAGGTTTTGGTTCCTTGTCACTGTCCCTTTGGCTTGCTTAGTTGGGGACGCCTGACTGATTGCACGGACAGTATCGAAAGAGAGCTGAGCTGGATGATGGCATCAATGAATCATCAAAGAACTGACTTAAGATGGAAAAATGATTCTTTGTTATTATCCTCTTGCATTATTGACCAACTATTTTCCTGTTTTGTCACTGTAAAGCTGCTTTGATACTATCAGTATTGTATAAAGCACAATACAAATAAAGATGACTTGACTTGATTTATCAGTCATCTTGGATAGAGGACAAATATAGCAAATTTACTATTCCTTTAACAAACCCCACAGCCAGAGTAGACCCTTTAGAGATGTGTAATGTTTGATCTCCGCTCAAGAGGTTTGGGGTAGATAAGGACGTGCGGTGGTGTTCACAGCGTCAGCGTCAGGGTGTCAGTGACAGAGCTGGGTCAACACTCAGGTCTGCGCCTCTCGCTCTGGGCTCAGTTTAATGAGTTTGTAATCACTCTCATGTCAGAAGGATGCTTGTGCCCTGGAGGCTTGGACGGTGTCAGAGCACTTAAGGAGCGCTGGAATTCATTCTGCTGAGACTCATGCTGTGCTGCTGCGCTGTTATTAAAATACGAAGGCTTATGAGTGATTCCAAAAGAAAAGAACACCTAAACCCCATGAAAGTTATGAAGCGAATTACACAAATATTTGTCATACCTTCCGAAGAACAATAAATACACCTTTGGTCTCCTGTGTGCTTGAGAGAGAGGCATGGTAATGTGAAACAGCTCTAGGGAATCGGACAATATGAAATCAGGTCATGTTGATCCAAGAAACCAAATGCAAAAAGTAGATTCTCAGTTAGAAATGGATGAGATCTGCTTTTCTATATCTTTAGTCAGGATGGAGGGCATATTTATTTATACCTTTTATTCATTCATTCATTCCTTAAACATTTTTATTTGTTTATATTTGTTTATTTAAATATGCCATCGATTTGTTTTTGTTTATTCTTTCTACTATTTATTCATTCTTTAATTCATTCATTCATTCATTCTGTTTGTTCATGTGAAGTGGTAGTACACCTAAAAATGTAAAACTCTGTAATCATTAAAAAAATAGTTTTGAAAAGAAGATGGTTTGAGAAAAAATAATAATAATAGTTTATTTTGAATATTTTGTCCATACATTGAAAGGCTTCAATTAAAAAAAATCTCATATGTAGTGTTTTGTTCAAGAAATTCATGCATATTTGGAATAACATTCATTTTTAGCTGAACTATCCCTTTGAAGTGAATGAAAATACTGTGAGAGACACTCTTGTGTTTGTGTGCTGTTGATTGTTCAGCCAGGAAACCTTATAAATATGTCTTTGAATTATTAATATTATTATTTTTAAACACTGCCTTGTTTTCATTCTCATCAAGTTAAGCATTATGTCAACACTGTGGATATCAAGAGACAAAGTTCATATTTAAACTAAATCTCAATCAACAGATTTAAAGCATCTTTGCTGATATCGATTGCTCATCTTAATCTTAAAAAACTGTGTGATGATCTTGAAACCAACTAAAGTCAAATGGACTCAGACAGACATAGGATCCTCTTAGACTGTGGTAACATACATGAATATCAATGTGGTGAGATTAATTTTTAATGAGGCTAGTGTGTACTCAGCATTAAATCACTTGCCTTGCCTTGCTTGCATATATATATTCAGTCTTATTAGCTGATATGTGGTAAATATTTCCCTGTAGGTAAAAATATTTTTTCTTCTGAGAAAAAGACCCTGTTATCTTCTCAAGACATTTAAAGGAAACCTCAAACATTGCATTAAATTTTTTTTAGAACAAATCTATGAGCTATTGCTTGCTATCCATTGATATTACTGTATGTCAACATTTGTCTCATTTGCGTCTAAGAAACTGTCTTCTGGGGAATAATGATCAGTGAATGATCAGTGAATCTTTCTTTGTGGTAAACTTCAGTAATAAATGTTTCATTGACTATTTGGTTGCAGGTTTGCTTTTAATAAGGTGAGAAGCATTTTTTTCCCATTTTTTTTTACTAGAGCCCAAACACTGACACAGTCTCTGTTGTCTAAGTGCTGTTTTAGGGGATCAGCTGATGGATGTGTGTGGTATAGAGTTTAAAAGATTAGTGGCTTTCAAGGGCTTTTCCCACGTCCTCTAGAGCATTAACTCCTGGAAGGACAGAGCTGTGCTTCAAAACCTGCCACTTAACTCTAGCTGTTTGGGTTACAGGAGCTTTGCAGCTGGTTTTCTACACCCCACCATTAGCTAAAGCATGCTGACGTTCTACAGATGAGAGTCACACACCTGAATGCACAGCCATTATAATAATATATAATTACATTTATATGTAAATATGAATGCAAATTTAAATTTCATATAAATACATATCAGCAGTTCAGTGCTAAATACTCAAATAGTGGGGTGTAGAATCTCAGTTCACGGTGTGTTTGGGCATATGTATTGTATAAATGCATAATAAATGAATAAACATTTTAATTATTTTTATTCTTATTTATTTTATTATCATTATTTTGAACTGCTGTGCAAATATTTTATTTATTTTTTATTTGTTGTTATTTTACATATTCCCAGAACCCAGCCCAAAGCTCTTTTTGTTGTTGTTGTTGTTGTTGAGATATCAACCTCAAATTTGTAACACCACTTGTTTAGATTTATAGCTATGATTTTACAGTAAATCGTGTTTTAAAAATATACAAATATATATATTTTTAAATACAACAATTTAACAATTTTTCAATTTAAAAATAGTATTTTTGTTAATTTTTCATCATTTAAACTTAAACTTCTTTTTTTTTTCTTTTTCTCACTTCAATAATCTGCAAAGTGTCTTCTTTAAAAAGAGACCTTAAGTCTGTGCTCCAAAGCATTAAAAATATATGACAGTTTAAGTTGGAAATTTCATATCCAGGTCTATGCTCAAAAAGTGTTTTAATTACATAATATACATTAATATATACTTCATAGAGTTAGGAGAAAGAAAAAAATCACTTCATGTTTAATTGAGTAATGAGTAATGCAGCCTAGCATGCATGTAATGTGCAGGTTAAACTGGTTTATATTAGATGCATGTATTTTGCACTTAAAGGACAACAAGAGTCCCTCCCGAGTAATCCTTTGACTGATGGGCGTGTTGGACACAAACTGATTCCTGCAGCTCTCCTGAAAGCCTCATGGGATAGAAAGAAGGGCGTAGTTGAAAGAAATCATCCGAGTGAGGCAAATAGAGGAGACAGTTTGGAAGGCAGTGTGGCCAATGGCTACGACAGCTCAGGGGAATTTAAAATGACCTGTCCGAACTCTAAAAGTGGGTAACTTTGTGGACAGACATCTATAAACGTAGCTTTATTTGTTTGAACATGCTCCTTGAGAAGATTTGCAAGGTTGCCATTTTGTGCGGTTTTGGCCATTTGAGTGTCTCATTGAATGAATCTGACCTCACCGGTTCAGTACCGACATCTGGATGAGAGTCAGTCACCCAAACATGACGGTGACGGCCCAGATCCGCCCTCCCTGTGCCAGCACCTCAGGGGTGAAAGGTTATTGGCTGTGCAGTCAGAGCTGCCAGCCTGCGATATGCCACTATTTTTAGTAGGGGATTTTTCACGTTGTTGCCATGCAGCAGTTAGACTCCCGATCGCTCTCAGCTCAATGTGTAGCTCCAGCTCATTGTGCAGTTTAGCATTGCAGAGCTGTGATGTAGAACTGTGACGGATCTCTAAGCTTCACTCAGGCAGAAGAATGTAGGTCATATTATAAAGCAAACGCCTAGAGAGGCAGACAGAGAGACTGGCTACAAGGCATTAAAACCTACTCCAGCATGCACATTTTAAAGATGTTTCCTAACTTGCCGTAGGCTGCATCGTGAAGGAGTGAACCAGAGGATGAGCAGGAGCAGGACGGTGGGTGCGACTGTAGCAGGGCAAGAAAACCTCACAAATGCTGTGCAGTATAGTGTCAAGGACTAAGGAAGGAATGAGCACAGTTACAAGACACTCAGTTAAACAAAAGCAAGCGTAGCACATGAAGCGTTCCTGCACCTCCAGATACAAACAGATGCAGTTATGTCTTCATCACGTGCTCTGACTTGCACAATCCTGTCCTTGCATCCTCCGTTTGCAGATGCAGAATGTGTTAGAGACTGAATATCTTGCACTGTCTCACAGTCGGACAGAGCTTTTTAATCATGGAAAGAAAAAGGAGTTCGGTCTATAGGAGATTTATTTATAGACAATGTATTTGCTTCTTTTGCTCAGCTTAGACAAACATCTGGGCTATCCTCTAATTGTTTTCAGGTATTTACAAGTATAAAATTATGTTAGGTAATATCTCTAATTTTGACATTTACAAATCCCCTGAATATCTTTATTCATTTATGACCTCTGAACTCGGCTCGAAGGGTTTTGTTTCTAAATATGTTAAATATTTGAATGATTATAGAACTCCTTTTACACAATACTTAAAGATAAGTATAACTAGGATAGCTATAGGGATAGATATTTCAGAAGATAATTGGACTAAGGCCCTCCAAGGTATTAGGTCTTGCTCCATCAACTCTAATTTTCCATTTATTCAATATAAAGTTGTCCATAGATTGCACTACTTTTGTACCAAATTACGAAATGTCTTAAATGCAAGTCCAATGATGGCACTCAAAGGTACTTAAGATTGATTTTCCTCATGACCCTCTTATTGCAATATTAAGCTGGGCTGCCTTATTACAGAAGTATAGTTTCAGTTAGATCCAAACAGTTAAATATGAAAAGACCATTGCAAAAAAGACAATTAACTCCCAAAGAGTCTTCGGGTTCAGGTTTTTCGTGACAGCAGCAATGGATACAGAAATTAGATAACAATATTTTCATGTAAACGGGTTATCTATCTTTCTGTTTGAATTTCTGTTATGAATGGCTCTTGTTTTCCTGCATAAAAATCATACTTAAATTATGATGACAAATTAATTACATTCTTTTCTCTAGCTGCAGCATGCTGCTGTAAAAGATTAATTATAAGCAATTAATTTCTCTTGGCAGTTGGCACACGTTGTGTAGACTGTGGAGATTCGTTGTTGCGGTGTGAATTATTGTTAGAGTGAAGCCAGGTGGTGATCTATTTATAAAACGCCCTTCTGAGCATGTTCTGAATTTTAGGACTGTTCACACCTCTAGAAGTGCTGCAGCCAGGTTGTTGTAGTGCTGCTCCTTGCCACAGAGGGCGCACTTGTACTTTAAATATCATTTGCACACAAACATTTGACTTGATTTTTCAATCATCAAAAACGATAGGATTTGCTAGCATAATTTCAGATCTAAAATACAAATATTAGGAAATGGAATGAGCAGGAACTTGGTGGTACAATATTATATTATTCGGGTCATAATATTGTTAAATATTGTTGTAATGTATAAAATTTTTACCTGCCTCAGACTTTTGGGACGTTTGGTGTTAACTGCTATTATCTACTTTGAGCTTTTTACTGCACTGCAGTGCTTCATTGTGTCTTTGGCTGTAGTTGTTCGTGTCTGTATTTCAGGAGGTTGCTGATGTACTGTAATCTGTCCATTCTTGGCAGGGATGAAATTCCATGGATCCATCACAGTGTGAAAAGCTTTACAGCCCATTACCAAAATCTGTCCTACCTTGAGTTTTGGACACCCTCCAGTGATGGAGCATCACAGATGACTTGGCAATTTCCGAATTCAGATAATTCAGTTACATCAAACATTCTGTCATTTTTAGACTCTTTGATACCAAATCAGAAACCTAAGTTTTAATATTAAAGCTTGCTAAGACATTTCCTCTGATAAAATACCGCAGAACAAGCTGGATTTCTTTTTTCTCCACCAGTATGCCTATGGTTCTGTTGACTGATGTCTTTGTTTTTCATGCTTATAATCATCAGTGCTGTTGATTTGAAGCCATATTATCTGCATTCCCCCACTGATGCCCAGAGAGCTCTTCTGAAGGCTGAGGGAACTACAGGTCTTGACAAGTTAACAGAGCGGTGAAGTGTTTGGGTTATTTTTCAGAGTTATCTCAGCTTCCCTCATGAGCCCCAGCTGTTCAGCCCCTCTGCAGCACACAAACACTAGCAGACAGGTTGCCAGATTTAGGACACACAACAGGAACAAGCACAATTGACAATGGAAGGCGAAGAGCCTTATTAATGGCTGATAATACATGGGGCAACTTTTTGAGCAATGTTGTCTCCAATGGGCAACCTGATGAGACACAGGGCCCATGAACAATATAAAGTATCCAGATAGACATTTGTTATCCATTCTCAATGTGAAAGCGCACAAGCAACATTGGCAAAATTGCTCAAAAAGTTGTCCCGTGTATCATAAGCCTTAGACATTATACGGTGATAAATGGAGGTCTCTGGTCAGAGAGCTTTTTAGATGGTTTTCAATGCTTTTTAGGTCAGGTATAATCTTCGATCTCTAACCCAGGTTGTTTGCTGGCTACCATGGCTGCAATATGCTGTGTTTTCCACCAACTGGCAACCCATGGGTGTTCAAATACCTCTGGGTGAACTGGAATTGGATGGAATCATACCAACTAGGGATGCACCGATAGGATTTTTTTGGGGCCGATACCAATTTTAACAAACAATTATTGGCCGATACCAATGCCGATATTTGTCACCTCTTCTCTTATTTGAAATTTTGCCATCTAAATAGTATTTTGGTCATGTTTTTAAATCAGCAAAGTTCTAAAACACCTGCATAAAATTATATTAGCAGTTTTATTGCTGATCCATCAAATAATTTCTAATGAACATGGATTGGATCCGTTTAATATTCAGCAGGTCTACATAAATACATCAGGAACAAAGAGATCTGTATATATTTGTTTACTGTCAGCTGTAATAGTGGCTCAGTGCCTTCACGGTTTGTTTTATCAAACCAACGCTTTTTCCTTATAAAGCTGATATGCCGATGGTTGCGAATTGAGGAAAAATCGGCCGATAAATATCGGCGACCGATACATCGGTGCATCCCTAAGACAAACAAAAACAGGTGTTCTGACATGGAACACACATTTCCAAGTAAAATAACTGGCTCTAGCATTGAACAAGTATGTTTTCTAAATATCACACCTTTATAGTTGTGATGTGGACACTGATATTCTTTTATATTTTGAACGATTTCTAAAATGATATCTTTATTGTTGTATTTAGCCTTAATACTTTGTGATAATGTTGTGTTATGTAGTATTCAGATGTGAGCTTGATAAGTTGGCACTGCAGCAGCTTCTGGTGGAGGAGGGTGAGCAGAGGACACACTGTTTGGATTTTTCTTCTTGGTAACTCGCGCCCCTCCCGATCGGAATCAAAGCGCAGCGAAGAGTAACGCATGCTGTTTGAAGCTCTGCTCACAAGTCTACATTGACTCCTAACGGGATCGCACGCTCAACCGCCATGAGCCAGAGCGAGAAATTCTTCCAGGGCAGTGGGGCACTGCATGAAATAATAATCAAAACACTTAGATGAAAAATGGTGTGTGGCTGAGACTGCTATGGTGCTGACAGAAGCTTTAATCAGAGGAATTTAATATATTCAAACAGTCTCAATGTGGACACAGACTAAAGTTTCTATTGTGCAGAAATTGTCTATAGCAGTGGCACAGAACTAGTTTTGCTCATGACCCAGATTTTGTGAAGTTATGACCCAGAACAGTACCAGGCTTGTTAATAATAAACAACAATGGCTTTATAATAAGACTTAAAATTATTAATATTATCTTCACATAAACTGAATAGGGAAATTATCTCTTTATAAATTCTCATTAGATATTTTTGCACAGTAGTTTTACAGTAACTTTAGTAGTTTGAGTAAAAGTTTGATAAGCACATTTATAATAATAATTAATCTTAATTATTAATGATTATATGTTGTTTAGTTGCATTTTACATCTCTCTCTCTCTCTCTCTCTCTCTATATATATATATATTTTTTTTTTCTGTTTTATAATTAATTATAAATTATTATATATATATTTTTTATATATAATTTGCATTTATAGACTAATTTGCATTCTATACATACACAATTTATATATATTTTTTCTTTTTTTATATTTTATAATTGATTATAAATTATTATTATGTTACTAATATATATTTGTAGCATTTTGAAGTTTTTATATAATTATTTGCATTTAAATAATAATTAGCATTTTATATGCATTTACATGATGTATTTTTCCTTGGTGTCTGCAATCTTTCAGAACAGAAGTGTGACTCATTTGCGGATCTTGACCATTTGAGAACCACCGGTCTATTGGATGTTGACACTCATACTAGTCGTTTATGGGCTTGGATGAATGTATGTTTATGTTTTGTCGCAGGGGCAGGCAGTTCATCCAGTGGTTCATGACTTTAAGAGGAAGTAGAGGAAGCTTTGCCCAGGGATGTTCACATGACCGAACGCTTTACTGTCATCCTGTGTGGAGTGGTGTGCTGTTGAGGGCATGCACGTCTCCAACACCACAATCCCTGAACATTTTTTACTCTCATAGAATAGAAAGAGCACAGACTTTTCACTCCGTAGTTCTGTATAGATACAGGACACTATGGGAAGAAGTTTACTAATTTAATACATCTGTTACTGTTATGCAGGATATGTACAGAATTGTAAAAATAATAGTTATTTGCATTTCATTCAGGTATGGAAATGATGTTGAAGTGTTGCAGATGGTTGCCAAGGTGTTGCTATGCCTTTTTGTCCACCAGGTGGCAATATTTCTAAGTAATTAATGCACCTCTCCTGAACAAGCAAAGGTACAATTGACTCATTATTACTTATTAGTCGATTGCTCTGTCAAATTACATACATTTTTTTATGTGCTGAGTGCTGACACATAACAGCGATGGAAATACATTTTTGTATCATTGTAAACTCATAAACTATATTACAACCCAGCTCTTTATCTGCTAAATTTGACTATATGGCATGAAGATATTAAGATATTATAAACATTAATATCATGATTGTCTTTAAAGCTACTTTGAAACTATATTGTGCACTATCAGGCATAAAAGTACCAAAAATTGTACTGGTGTAGTAGCTTTTCAAAAGTTGCTTATTTTTACCCTATTTATCCATAAATGATGCATATTTGTAACTTGAATGGTACATATTTAGTCAATTTTAGTACCTTAATAGTGCAATTTTGTGCCTTTTGAAAGGATACCACCCTGGTGACCGCTTGTGCACCTTTTTTCTGAGAGTGTGAAAAGAAAATACATTTGACTTGATTTAACATAAAACATTGATGTCTTTGTACGTCGTAAGTGGAGATGAGGTTCATTTAAGGTGGGACAGAGAATCTGGCATGAGCCGTGGTGATTGGGACACCCGAAGGGAGATGTTAGCCATCTGTTTAACAAATCGTGACATAAACGCTCTCCACCCCCTCCTGATTCTCACAGGTGGTTGTCATTAGCCAAGACCACAAATGCTGCCCAAAGGGAGTGACCTTAAACCCAACAGCTGCCCATTCAAGAACCCCAACATAAAACAGAGCGGTGCTCAAAGAGGGATATCATCACTACCACAGACTGACGACTAAAGTGCCCATCCATCCACCAAAACAAATGGACTGAGAGAGGGATATTCTATGGTTCTTCCTTAAGCGTTGGCATGAGATGAAACAAAACCATGCTTCCAGGCCTGCAAGCCGAACTGCTTATTATAACATCTAAATCCCAAGCCATAATGATGTGGAAAGGACTTGAATTATTCATATACTGGTACACCAAATCTTAAGAACAGAATATGTAAAGTTGTGTTTTCATACTGCACTTTAAGCGGATTTTAACAAATGCACTCGCACTTCTTTGATGTCTGAGTTTTCAAAGGAACAAGGGAGATTTATGAGTCTAAGACAAAAGCTTCACAGCAGCCAGGCATCATATGAGGGAGATCTTGGGGTAGCAGCTGATTCTGACATACAGTTTTGTTCAAAATAATAGCAGTACAATGTGACTAACCAGAATAATCAAGGTTTTTAGTATATTTTTTATTGCTACGTGGCAAACAAGTTACCAGTAGGTTCAGTAGATTGTCAGAAAACAAACAAGACCCAGCATTCATGATATGCACGCTCTTAAGGCTGTGCAATTGGGCAATTAGTTGAAAGGGGTGTGTTCAAAAAAATAGCAGTGTCTACCTTTGACTGTACAAACTCAAAACTATTTAGTACAAACATTTTTTTTTTCTGGGATTTAGCAATCCTGTGAATCACTAAACTAATATTTAGTTGTATGACCACAGTTTTTTAAAACTGCTTGACATCTGTGTGCCATGGAGTCAACCAACTTGTGGCACCTCTCAGCTGTTATTCCACTCCATGATTCTTTAACAACATTCCACAATTCATTCACATTTCTTGTTTTTACTTCAGAAACAGCATTTTTGATATCACCCCACAAGTTCTCAATTGGATTAAGGTCTGGAGATTGGGCTGGCCACTCCATAACATTAATTTTGTTGGTTTGGAACCAAGACTTTGCCCGTTTACTAGTGTGTTTTGGGTCATTGTCTTGTTGAAACAACCATTTCAAGGGCATGTCCTCTTCAGCATAGGGCAACATGACCTCTTCAAGTATTTTAACATATGCAAACTGATCCATGATCCCTGGTATGCGATAAATAGGCCCAACACCATAGTAGGAGAAACATGCCCATATCATGATGCTTGCACCTCCATGCTTCACTGTCTTCACTGTGTACTGTGGCTTGAATTCAGAGTTTGTGGGTCGTCTCACAAACTGCCTGTGGCCCTTGGACCCAAAAAGAACAATTTTACTCTCATCAGTCCACAAAATGTTCCTCCATTTCTCTTTAGGCCAGTTGATGTGTTCTTTGGCAAATTGTAACCTCTTCTGCACATGCCTTTTTTTTAACAGAGGGACTTTGCGGGGGATTCTTGAAAATAGATTAGCTTCACACAGACGTCTTCTAACTGTCACAGTACTTACAGGTAACTCCAGACTGTCTTTGATCATCCTGGAGGTGATCATTGGCTGAGCCTTTGCCATTCTGGTTATTCTTCTATCCATTTTGATGGTTGTCTTCCGTTTTCTTCCACGTCTCTCTGGTTTTGCTCTCCATTTTAAGGCATTGGAGATCATTTTAGCTGAACAGCCTATCATTTTTTGCACCTCTTTATAGGTTTTCCCCTCTCTAATCAACTTTTTAATCAAAGTACGCTGTTCTTCTGAACAATGTCTTGAACGACCCATTTCCTCAGCTTTCAAATGCATGTTCAACAAGTGTTGGCTTCATCCTTAAATAGGGGCCACCTGATTCACACCTGTTTCTTCACAAAATTGATGACCTCAGTGATTGAATGCCACACTGCTATTTTTTTGAACACACCCCTTTCAACTAATTCAACTAATTGCCCAATTGCACAGCCTTAAGAGCGTGCATATCATGAATGCTGGGTCTCATTTGTTTTCTGAGAATCTACTGAACCTACTGGTAACTTGTTTGCCACGTAGCAATAAAAAAATATACGAAAAACCTTGATTATTCTGGTTAGTCACATTGTACTGCTATTATTTTGAACAATACTGTATTTAATGCTGCTCTTTTATGTTTCATGCCAGTTGGCTTGCTTCCCTTTCCATCTTTCTTTTCTAAAACCTCTCCAGGAGTCATCCAGGGAAAAAAGCCCCTCAGATCCAAACTCTAAATGCTCCTCTACAGTAATCCACAGCTTCACGCTCACAGTGGGGAGAGGACAGGGTTTATCTGTGTGGTCACAGCACTGCAGATAAGAGTCCAGTGATCTACTTAACACCTACTGAATCTACTGAAGACACAACAGTGTAAACACTGAGGCTGTAGCTGTCATCTTGGGAGTACAAATACATTTTTGTGTTGTCATAAAGTGTAACATTTATTATTATTATTTTATTTATTTTTATTTAAAAGGGATGAAGTTATTAAAATATTATTAACAATAACATATTTTTTTTTTTTGTAAAGCTGCTTTAAAATAATGTGTATTGTGAATCACTGGGTGATAATGTAGTTGATAATTACTAGATACCACTTTAGCATAGTGTTAGTATACAGGTACTGTTTTATACTTATGAAATTTATGTGTTTATAATGTTGTTGTTTTTCCAAGACAATGACAACTGTTTCTAGTTCTTTGGGACTTGCATTAAATGATTTTGGCAAACAAAAAATGATCTTTTCAGTAATTCACATGCAAGTGAATGAGGCTTTTGTCTTGGTTTTAGAATTTTTTTCCAGAAATCGTCTTATTTTTTAAATAAAATGCTTATTTTAATATTCCAATGCAAAAAGTTTTATTTGAGCTGTCAGTTGGGTAAATCATCCTTTTTAAAAGTGGGACTTTTATTAAGTGGATGAACATTAATTATTTAAATCCTGTGGGTGGATTTTTTTTTTTATAAAAAAATAAAAATAAAAAATTATTTTGGTTCTTGAAAAAAAAAAGATTTTTAAATACAATTGTATAAAATATAAAAAAATGACAAACTGAAATTAAAGACATATAAAAACAAAAACTAATAAAACACAAAAAAATTACAAAAACATGCAACAATACCCAAAATTTTAACTAAAATTTAAAAAATATATTAATAATTCAAAATATGAAATCAAAATTATAATACTATGTCAATGATACTAAAATAAAATATGGAATGATTGGAAACAGGAATAATCCACTGAGCGCAGGATGGCTCATCAATACTTATTTTGTCATTTTTATTCCCAAAAGAGTGCAATTGAAATGCACATGCTAATTCGTTCATTTTTAGGAGTAAACTTGGATACAGATTTTCTCAGAGCTCACAGACATGGATAAGAAAAGTTTTTTTGTGTGTGTGTGTGTGGTTTAAAAGAGTGTGTACTGTAAATGTTGCATTAGTGTCACATTATTTTCAGGCTGTAAATTGTCATGATGTTGATTGGAGCATCAGATAATGGTTAATTGGATAAGCACAAAGCTGGAACCATGACAGCGCAGACGGTGGTGTGGGATTGTCAGTCTCATTAGGAGGAGACCGTTGTCCCGTCCTGTGGAGTGATTGATGAAGAGGCAGAGGGGTCTGGTCCCAGCAGGGTTTCTCTAAGTCTCTCTGTCCTCCAGCAGGATTCGTTGTGAGAATGTTCTCGTAGAGAATTCCAGGAAGGGCAGGAGATGCACTTTGTTCTGATCTCCAGCTGAACTTCCCTTCATTGAAATCCTTGCGCTCAAATTAAACTGCAGCACTGATGTAAATCCCAGATGACAGGCTCTCCTGTACAGTAAAGCTCTCGCACACCACACTGACCATTAGAACCCAAGTCATCTGTAATCCTGCCTCACTTCATGCCTAATTACATGGTGAGAGACAAGCATAAAAAAACTAGCTGGTTAAGATTAAACCATCTAATTAATGGATTAAAGGCAGAAAACCTGCTTCCAAAACCTTTTAGGAATAGTTAATTATGGAACACTGCTATATATCAGAATCTTCCCAAATCAGTTTATTTATTTATTTTTTATTTTTAAAAAAAGCATTTGTGACTTACTTGCGAGAATCACATTTCAGGAACATTAACAGCAGTCATGTTGAGCTGTGTCTGTTTTCTCAATTATATGTATATATATATAGAGAGAGAGAGAGTTTTTTTTTTTTTTTTACATGACTGTGAATTATTTACCCTTTTTTTTTTTTTTTTTTGCTGTTGTTTCAGTGTAATATAAGCCGTGGGCAGCTTAAAGGATCAAACTGTTGTTTCATGTCAATGACATCCTTTACATGTGAATAGCAATGCCTTTTTAAAGCCAATTGGTTTGCAAATGAAGGCACAGCTCTGTCCCTTTGGGGAAACTGAAGGTAGCCGAAACACAGTCTCAGTTTTCCCCACCTAGCTTACCATGAGGCTGCTGTTCTACTTTCTTTTCCTTTTTTTTTTTTTTGACATCTTTGAAACCTCAAGAGTCATGAGATATTCAAACACACATTCAATCGAAAGCACGACAGCTGTGTTGGAGAAATTTATTAGGAGGCTGAGTGTGAAAAAGTACTCACAAATATCTATAATTACAGCCATGTTTGTTTTTACTAAGTTATTTTTATCATATGTATATGTTATTAAATATAAATTATTGAATGAGCAATATGAACAGAATATGAAGAAACTGTGATTCAGAAGTTTAATATTAATCGATCCAAACGATCCAAGATCGCAGTATTTAATTTATTTATTAATTCATGTTGTACAAAATATTTTTTATTATAATTCTAAATTTTAATAACAGCAATATGAAGAGCTAAAAGAAAAGGAAGTTCATTTTTTGAATGCAATGCTATTTAATTCAAGCTGAACACCTTTAATTCAGTGACGAGAACCGGAGATGCATTTAAAGAAATAAAAAGAAACTTTCTGCAGGTTAATTTTATTATTCAGTTAATACCTGGTAACTCTACTAGAGCGTCCTGTTACGTAATCTTATTATATATTCATAATACCACCCGCCCCGCTTACAAGAGCCCACCTACACACCTTTCAGCCAATCATTTCAACCTGTCCGGTGGACGTCACGTTAGCTAATTAATATTCATAAGCCGAGTCTTTAAAGCTTAACCCTGTGCGCGTTTTTGGAATGGATCTGTCCGCTGGAGTGCGCTGAGTTCAGAGTAAAAAACAGCACTGAAAAGTCTCCGGGTTGAATGGCTCTGCTTTGGACTACTAGTTTATCATTACAACTCGATGACTTATCCGTTTTAACCTCGTCAGCGGAATTATTTCATTATACTGACAGCTGAATTTTTCGCTGTATTGCACCTCGACATTGAGCGATGCAGTTGCCGGTTTTTCTTTAAACTAACACAGAACATCACTATCAGGACTAAACATCAGGACTAAACTTTTAATGTTACAGGTAAGATTTCTTGTATAAAACAAGTCTGAAATCTTATTAGTATATTCTCAAACGCATAACACCAAACCACTTACCTTTTTATTTGGAACACACTGTGG
Organism: Carassius gibelio; assembly: GCF_023724105.1. Lineage (NCBI taxonomy): Eukaryota > Metazoa > Chordata > Actinopteri > Cypriniformes > Cyprinidae > Carassius > Carassius gibelio. Next base: position 24,198,135 of record NC_068378.1, on the reverse strand, counting down.
AAGTACAATTGGTTTTACCACAGTACATTTTTGTAAGGGGACTAGGGAGCAATATATCAGTTGGATTTCATGACGTTTTATCATGACATTATGGCCAGAGTCATAATAACAGCTTGTTGTGATCATTGTTTTCAATAATGTATAATTTTGTGGTGCAGTTAAACACATGAGAAGAGTGTTATTGTGGCAGCATTGTTGTATTTTGCATTTGCACCTGCTTCTCACTTAAAAATCACAGTTTATAGGGCATAATTTATAGAGAGATGATGAATATGTTGCAAAGTTTGATGACAGTCCTCTGTTTGCATGCAAGCATTTGCTCACTATTTTCAAGGTGGTGATTTTCACACAGAAAGCCTTTGTGTGGTTTGGTTAGCAGTGAACCTCCTTGAAGATTTATCTTGAAAAAGAAAAGAATAGACTTTAGACTGCTAGCTTTTGTAAATATTGATCAGCTAGCATTACCTTATCAATAGGCTCATTTATAGCGGTCTTCTTTTTTTTGCAAGTATATTGATCTCTGCTCTGAGCATCTGACATTGCAGTCATATATTGTTTAATCATTTGTGCTTTAGCTGTAGGTGTAGGTGATCTAAGCTCTAAGAAACACACAGTATACCTCTTTGAAACGGTCTGTCAATAAGCCATCATTTCAGGCAAAAATCTGCCAGTGGAGTTTGAGTTGACTTGCTTTGAGCTGGAGTGTGGCTTGACGAAGTTTATTGTTGCTTTGTGCTAAAGGAGATTATTGAAGTGTTTGTAGAGCTCCTTAGAAACCAGCTTCCGTCTGTGTCACATCCCCATGCTCAACACACACACACACACACACACAGACTCAAAAACCTCTTGAGTCCAGGAAGAGTCAGTTCATTAAAAGAAGACCTAAACAAACCTTGATTTAATGCAGGTCTTTATAATCAATCAGGTTAATGAATAAACATAAATAAACCTTGCTCCACTATATTGTTAAATTTAACTTCCCATTCTCTTCCTCATTTTAAGCAAATGTTATTTTGCTGAATTTTCATGTATTATAATGTATTTTGTGTCCGAAAAAAGAAAATACATTTCTAAGAAAAATCTGACAATAACCCACAAACCCATACTGACCATGAACAGATGATGCCAACAACACTATTATTATTATTATTATTATTATTATTATTATTATTATTAATATTATTAGTGTTTGTTAAGGCAACCATTACTTCTAATTTCTACACTTAGAGTTAGTGATTTGAATAAACCATATGATTTGAAGGACATATAAAACTTCTGTGCATAATTTTGAGTAAAAATAATTTTTTGGTATCTTATATTTATGTGTCTTAAATATCATTTGTAGTTAACATTAAACTGTTTCGTCAATGTGTTTCAGTACATTTTTAATTTTCCCTTTGTCAGATTTTTGAATAATTATTTGTATTTTTGTTATATATATATATATATATATATTAGTAGTTATATTTTTATGTTTAAAATACAACATATATATAATAAAAAATATTATAATAATAAATAAAAAATAAATAGACACTAAATAAAATATTCTAAATAGTTAAGGTAATAGTTACATTTTATATTTTTGAAATATGGTTTATATGGTTTATATATGTGTACAAATGAAAAAGTAAATAATATAATATAATAATAATAGTAATATTAATATACGGCCCTAGTACATGACCCAATGTTGATAGTACCCATGCATCTAGATAAAAGTAATTGTTGTTAATTCTCTGTTGTGCCTCAGTGGCACCATCAACACATGTGTGCATGTGTCAGAAGCAGCTGTGAGAGCCCCAGCTCTGTCAGGTTTATGGGTCACTATCACGATGCCAAGACAACAGTGTTGTCTCCATACCTCCCATAATCAGCTGCTCGCTAGATCGCCAGCAAATGTGTCGCTTGTGATGGGCTTGAGTCTAGTGACCACATGAGACCACTGACTGATTTAATGAGATGCTCTTATGTTGATGAAAGCAGTTGTGTGAATCAGAGGCTGTTTAGTGTTAGTAATGGTGTTTGTTTTCAAGTGTAGTATGTAATATATTATTTCATATTTTGAGATTGACAATAGTTTCCCTAATATATAAATGTACATTTTTAGTAAAAAAAAAATAAAAATAAAAATATATATATATATATGTATATAATATAGTAAATTCCAAAAGAGGACACATATAGAAATCAGTGGTTAAGTTGTATTTACAACACTGTTCCAGAACAGTTCAACCCAAATATTCAGCTGTGTGCAGTGCATTTAATGGAGGACAGTTTCCTGAACCTGGGAGAGTAGCCTACTGTGCACAAAGGTTGTTTCTATAAAGTGGGGCATTTCCAACTTTGCAAGGACAGTCTTGCATACTCACAGCCTGTAAGTACGTTTTCATATTTAAAGATTTTGCCACTGATGATTCAAACGCGAGTTTTGAGCAGTGTAGAGCTTGTGGTTTGTCATTTCTCCTTTCAAAAAAATTTTTTTAAAGGAAGGGAAGCAAATTAAACTTTAGGCAGACACCAGGAAACAAATTGAAGTCATTGTGATGCCATGTGGGGCATTCCCAAAGACACCTACTTTAGTAATATGTACATACTTTACAGTATACTAAAGTAAGGGCCGTTTCATAGTCAACGCATCTGTACGCATACACGTCCCCGAGACTACGCATCGTTACGCTTCGGCCGCCATTATGCGTCGGTGCGTAGCCAAATGTGTCGTCCTAGTTTTTGATACGCTACGCGCCGATTCACGCAATACTATGCGTTGTTGGTGGGGGCGACATTGCAAGTATTGTGCATTAATTCAAGTATATTGTGTTTACAGAAGAAGAAGGTTTGAATACATTGGCGGGCGAAGAGGAAAAATTATGCGAACTTATACGTATCCATCCACATTTATACGATAGTTCATCCGCAACAGAATACACTCCTCTTCAGTTGCCATTGTGATCTGAATATCACGCGACCCGACTCTACTAATATCACCCGACTCTACTACCCCCTGTTGCGTGAGCGGTGTATTGCATACACGCATCACCCGTGACACTTGCGTTCACTGTTTAGACTATGAAAGGGAGCGCGTCGCTCGCGTTGCTTGCTCGCGTTTCTCGCGTTGACTATGAATCGGCCCTAAGTGTCTTTGGGAATGCCCCACATGGCATCACAATGACTTCAAATTAAACAATTTGTTTCCTGGTGTTTGCATAAAGTTTAATTTGCTTCCCTTCCTTTAAAAAATGTTTAATGCCAGTGCAATGTGGAATGCCAGTGCATGACAGAACAGTTGATTTCGCTCTTAAAAAATGCTGAACTTAAGTAGTTAAGTAGTTCAAGGGATACTCCACCCCAAAATGAAAATCTTGTCATTAACCCTCATGTCATTCCAAAACCTGTAAAATTTTCGTTCATCTTCGGAACACAATATAAGATATATTTTGAATGAAAATTGGGTGCCCTGTGACTGTCCCATAGACTTCCAAGTAAGTTACATTGTCAGGTCCAGAAAAGTATGAAAGACATCGTCAGAATAGTCCATCTGCCATCTGTAGTTTAAACGTAACGTTATGAAGCAACGAGAATACGAAAAATAGCGACTTTATTCAACAGTTCTTTGTCAACAGTCTCCTCTGTGTCTCTCCACATCACTCAAACTGCCTGTGCTCTTCTGTATCAGCCGCGCCACAAGGATGCGCTGTTTGTACGTGTATTTAGCGTTGATTTGAAAGAAAATTTTCTTCGCTTACAAAAAGTATTCTCATCACTTCATAATGTTACGGTTGAACCACTGATGGCAGATGGACTATTCTGATGATGTATTTCATATTTTCAGTAGGGCTGGGCGATATGGAGCAAAAAATATATCTTGATATATTTAGCTATATCTCGATATACAATATATATCTCCATATCTTTACAGGAAAAATAACCCCCCAAAACCTAATGCAAAAACAAATATGCCAAATTTTACGTTTAGGGGCCTATACATTTTTTTTCTTCTTCATCATATTTTTTATTGTTACCTAATTCTGTGTTTTAGCATGTGTAATTATTTAAATGCATAAAACAACTTAATTTGTTAATTTTGTTTCTTAAAATAGCCTTATGAAATATTTTTACCCCCTCTGAAATTCTGTGTATTTACATTTTTCTGGTTCTCAAATGAAGGCATAAAACATTCATTTAATTTATCTTTTAATTATTGAAAATTAAGCAAACTTTATTTTTTGATAAAAATTTTTTTTTTAAATTTACTACTAAAAATAAAACATGGAAGAAATGTTGTTATTATTCCTTAAAAAATATGTTCGTTTCATTTTAATAGTAGTAGTAGTAGTAGGCTATGTACATTCTGCTGAACAATAGTAATAGATTTCTGGCAAATACTTGTCTTTAAACTAAACCAGACTTTTATTTTGACGGGTAACTGTACCTTTACAGTTCTGTGTATGTGATGCTACAGTCTATGATGTGATATGACGCTGGTTTTACTCAAATCAAACACTCAGATGCTCATGAAGTGACTCTCAGTGCAGTTCTGGAGATGTTCTTCATGTGTTCACATCCTCATTTAGTGAGACGACAGAACCTGAAATCACCGCGAGCGTCACGCGCGCTTCCGTGTGTGTAATGAATGAAGTTGCGCTTCTGCAACTTCATTCATATCGTGATTTGATGTGAGTGCAATGACCTACTTTTGATTAATTCATTCAAAAATTGACAAATTCCGTGACATTCCGCGTTAAACTGTAAATTCTGTTTTTATGCCTGGATTCCGCGATTCCGTGCGCATTTTCTGCATCGCGGACATCATAGGGCACTACAGTAGACATCTGCCTGCTGTTCGTCCGACGCCTTTAAACCGAGGTATCTCCTTATAATGGAGCCAGTTGTCCTTTTCTGATACTAGTTCTGTAGCGGACGGCGCCATGTTCATTAGACAACACGCGAGGGGAGGGGGAACAAAACACTACAGTTCTCTGTACAGTTTTCTCTCCACCTTCAATACCACGACTTAGGTGCCCTTGAGCAAGGCATCAAACCCCAACTGCTCCCCGGGCACCGCAGCATAAATGGCTGCCCGCTGCTCCGGGTGTGTGTTCACAGTGTGTGTGTGTGTGTTCACTGCTCTGTGTGTGTGCACTTCGGATGGGTTAAATGCAAAGCACAAATTCTGAGTGAGGGTCACCATACTTGGCTGAATGTCACGTCACTTTCACTTTCACAAAAAAATCAAGGAGGCAGGGGCGAGCACAGCATAGAGAAGACAAACAAGAAAAGTGGCGGAATCAGAATGAAATATATATCATAAGTTAAACATAAAAGCACATTGTTATCTACTTTTGACTCACATATGTGCTTGTCAGTCTTGAATCTCAATAGGTCATGAAATTACTTGGTCTCATGAGTACTTTAAAGGTGTTCACATTCTCTACTCATACACTCTACTCATCTGGACAAATTAGCTGGACAATCAGATAGTCCTGTCCTTAACTAAATCAACCTACAATTGGATTACTAATAGCTGTCTTTGCATATTGGGATATGCATATATAGGATATTAGGTATTTTTATATTGAAAACATCACCGGTCATATTCGACTGTATTTCTGTCAGTAGCTCTTCTGGACAGGGCAGTTTCCACCTTTGCACCAATTCAACACCTCAATTAAAGCATGTTTTCTGGTGGGTGGAGTGTCTTTTAGCAATGGGGTGTTATGTACATTGCACAAAAGTGCTGACGCCTGCAGTCCAACCCAACCCAGAATGATCTCAGAGTGCACTATTAACCAACTGGCTTTTTGACTCACAGCCATCACAGTCTGAATCATTTCATGAGCCTCAGATGCTTATACAGTAGTGCATAAGCTTATCATAAGTGGAACATTGATCTGAAAGGGGATGAGATCACCTTCAATCACACTCATGCAAACACACACACACACACACACACGCGCGCACACACACACACAGACACACAAACATACAAAATCCTACCCATTGGCTTTGAATATCCAAACGAGGTTCCAATTTGCATCAGTATGATTCCAGCTGCTTGAATGAGCCCAGTCTGTTTAAAGCCCACGTGTTTCTCTTTGAGGTCTAATCTGCTCATAATTATCTCATGTTTTCAATGCACTTTAATTTCTCTCCTTCTGGATATATTTGCACTTCTCACTTTTTCTGTCTAATTGGTTTTATTTCTATTAGTTTTTTTTTAAATATATATTAAAGAGCCACACAGATGGGAAATCAAAAATTACCTGTATTACAGTGTATGATGTAGCTGTCCACAGTGTAAACGATGTGCAAAGTAATTAAACCAAAAAGTACATGATTTATAAAGTTATTGGCTTCTAAAGTATGGAAAAAAGATGCTAACGCATTGTTTACCGTGAAGTTGTGTGCGGAACAACGAATCAAAACTATGTCAGTTGACCAATCAGAACACAGTATGCTACCGAAAGGTGGGGTTTAAGGAAACTGAATCTTTTGAACAGCTTTGCGCGAACCGTTTGGGGATCTCTGAGAATTGAGGTAATTTTAAAATGATATTTTGACAAAATGACAATGTTTTTAACATTGGATGGATTTAAACCTGTTGTACAGGACTTATAAACAGTGATAGGAAGCTTAGAATTTTAAGCTTACTGGCTCTTTAATTTTGAAAACATATTTTTATTTTTATTTCTTTTAAAGTTAGTAATTCAATTTAAAAATAATTATTTAAAATTGTTATTTCTGTGTTTTCTGTGTACTACTTGTTGCTGAAGTAGTCGTCATCATTTATAATGTTCTGCTCTACCTGATTCATTGCTCAAATCTTTACTGCTGAGCCTGAGTTCAAAGAATTCTAAGAAAGCAGTTTTTTTTGTTTTTTTTTCTAGCCATCAGGAGCACCCAAAACATTTTTCCACACACACAGTGTTCTTGTTTTGAGCAGCTTCTCCATTCGGAACCACTGCATGAAACCCTGAATTAGAGTTTTGATGGTTGGGAAAGATTTCTCAATCCCTGTGTGGTCTTTATGTACTGCAGCAGTGCTTACCATCGTCTTCGAAGGCCGTTGTCTTTGTGTTGTTATCTAGAATGCGTATTTAATATGCTTTGGCTGTGGATCAATGTGGAACAGATTTCAGAGGTAGAGCTTTGCTGTGAAAGCCTACTGTGTGGTTCGCTGTACCGTGCCGCCCAGCAGTGGATGGATGTTGTAGATGCCCTCAGATGAATGTTTGTGTAACATGTGTCTTCCAGATGTACAGGTAGTTGTTGCGGTCTATCCCCATGGGACTGCATTTCCTATCTATCATCTGACTTGAAAGAGTTTTATGTGCACTGAGGTCTTTGAATGTGAGAGAAAAGCATCACTTATCGTCCAGGGCCTAACAAAAGGACTATGATTAGGTTCTCATGTGGGGGACGTAATTGTCATGGTGCACTTGTTGTTTGTTGTCTTTTACAAGCATGCTGGAAATATGTGTTGAGCGCTCTGGTGGATTAAATCCAGGCAAGTGAAGCCAGGATGCCAGTGTATGTTTTTCTTTTTCTCTCTTGAGGTAACCAACATGCATCACCGTTAATAGATGTTTGCAAATTGTAAAATAATTGAATTATCTGAAGGTACAATGACTATTTTTCTCTCCCTAGTTATGAATCATTTCAAAACGGCGGCATTTCACGTTTTTTAGCTTTGCTAATCAAGGTCATTTGCCCTCAAAACAATTGCTGCTGTTACTCTAAAATTAAAATTGACTGAAATGTACTCTTTGTCAGGCCATGATCCAATATGTAGATGTGTTTGCTTTTCATCAGAACAGATTTGGAGAAATTTAGCATTATATCACTTGTTCATCAATGGATCCTCTGCAGTGAATGGGTGCCGTCAGAATAAGAGTCTTTTTAAAGACATTTTTTTTACCTCAATGTGTTGTTTCGGCTCTATTTTTATATTAGTGTCCTCTAAGATTGCGAGTGATAACAAAAGAAAAAGAAAATGTTTACAGCGGCATGAGTCGTGACTGTCATCAGCCTGATTGGAACAAATTTTCTCTGTAAGTATTTTTAAAACATAAGACTTCAGATTTGAAGACTACAATAAGATTTCACTTCTACTGCAGTTAATACAATTTTGGTAGGCTACTATGCGATGATGGACTAAATGTTATGTAATTTAAATGGGCTACCTGTTATTTTTTGGGTATATCAAAAAGTGTATATTTTTAAATGTGATTATTGTTGGTACAAAGTATTTACCATACTTTCAAAATCAATATTCAAATAAGAAAAATATGCAATATGAAAGTAATTTAAGAAAAAATGTGTTTTACAGAGAGAGAGAGAGAGAGAGAGAGAAAAAACAAGATTTGGTTTTCAAAAAGCCTTTTTCCAAAAGGTACATCTGAAAAAAGTGGGGTCATCTTATAATCAGGACTGTCTTATATTTAGGTCAATAGAGTACGTTGCTGCATGTTTAAGCTGTTGAACGGCAGTATGAAGAAACCAGCATCATGACCCAACGTAACCTTTGAGCATGAATGCATCTGATCCTGATTGTGCCAGCACATTGGGCTTTGGCTGTTTTCACACTAAATTTGGACACCATGTTTATCTTCACACCTTTTCTGTGTGTCCAACAATTGCATAACAGATCCAGAAATTTGATGCACATACACATTCAAAAACGTAAACTATAGCAAATTTACAGTTATGTTGTGGAAAAATATGTAGCTAAGTTGAATGTTGTGTAAGTGATGTCAGATTGCCATTCATCTTGAATAGACATTTCTTATTATTAGCAATGTTGAAAACAGTGCTGCACCCCCCCACCACCACCCCCAGGATCCTTCAATGAATAGACAGTTCAAAAGACAGCATTTCATTTAAAATAGAAATCATTTGTATGATTATAAATGTCTTCACTCTCACTTGATATCAATTTAATGCATCCTTGCTGAATAAAATAATTAAATAAAAACCTTTGAACGGTAGTGTACATACAGTATAAGCTGTGTTATGAAATCAGCACCCAAGAGGAGTATTGCAGTGTCCGGCTGCAGATGATTATGGATCAGCAGAAAATATCATCTCAGCTCCTAAAAATACCGTCACCTTCTGTAACTCTACAGTATCTTTGCATCATTTCTGTTTTTCATGTGTGCTGTTTGCTTTAGGTTCAGATTGAGATTGTGAAATGGGGGGGAGCTGGTTCATATGTCGAGGCCATCTGCTGTCTGCGGCCGTCCTGACTCCTCTCTGCTGGAGCTGTTGTTGCTGCCAGTCAGAGGAAATGTGCCCTCCGCCCAGCCTGCTGAGAGGAGATGGAGCAGATTTTTAAAGGTAGTCAGGAAGAGAAGGATATGGGATTTCATTAAGTTGCTGGTGTGGTGAGAAGCAAAGAGCATCAAGGTGTGATCTAACTAGTGTTTCCTTTCGGGACCCTTGGGAGACCCCTTGGACTGGTATCATGCCCAGCTGTAGCCGCATGGTGCATGATGTAACCATTGCAATGAGCATTCGTAAACTGTGCCAAAAATTCAGCATGACCGAAAGGTTCATCGGCATCATCTGACCTGTGCACAAAGGCCAGGACCTGATGAATGCATGAGTAAAGCAGAGACAAATGATTACAAGCCTCATGGGGTTCGGAAGTTGGTTTGATTTCATTTCACTGCATTTTAATATTCATTTTGAAGGAAACTCCCAGTCTCTTGAGATTACATTTAGTCGCTAATACTGTGAATTTGGTTTCAGAGAGACTTGATGGCCATTTAAAGGGTTAGTTCACCCAAGTTTGAAAATTAGGCTGTGTTTTACTCACCCCAGAGGCATCCTAGGTGTATATGGCTTTCTTCTTCAGACGAGTCCAGAAGGAGTTATATTAAAAATTGTCTTTAATCTTTCAAATTGTTTAATGCCACTCAATGGGTGTTGCATGCATCAGTAAAAAATAAGTAAAAATAAAAAAAAAAATGTTTAAAAAGTGTTACACATTACACGGCTCCGGGGGGTGAACAAAGACTTCCTGTGGCAAATCGATGAATTTTTGTAAGAAAAATATCCATATTCAAAACGTAATAATCACTTTAATGTAGCTTGCCCCAACAGTTGTACGCGGAAGCAGCTCTGGGCTGATGACATCATGAGGTCAGCGTTGGGCATGTGCAGGTGAGTCTCATGAAAACCAACGTTTGTTTATAGGAACAAAGGAAGCAAAGTTTCCTTACTTCAGCAAAGGAAATGCAGTTTCCTCTTGGCCTATATTGAAATCCTCTGACAATCGTCTTTACAAACCCTTGTTTAGTACTTCTAATTAATGACCATTGTTTTGTTTTGATCTCCCCTGCGTTCCTGCCTACGTCACTTCTGAGCTGCACATGCGCAAAGCTGACCTCATACGTCATTCCCCCGTAACTGCTTCACTGCTTTACAACAGTGAGCGCAAGCTAGATTAAAGTGATTATGTTTGTATTTTATTCTTAATAAAATGCATCAATTCGCTACAGGAGGACTTTGTTCACCCCCGGATCCTTATGAGACACTTTTTTATTTTTATGGATGGGAGCTTTTTATTTAACTTCTTTTGGACTGATGCATGCAACACCCACAGAGTGGCATTAAACAGCTTGAAAGATCAAAGACTTCTCTGAAAGAAGAAAGTCATATACACCTAGGATGCCCATGGGGTTAGTAAAACACAGCCTAATTTTCATTTTTGGGTGAACTAACACTTTAAATATAGAAAAACATTGTACTGCATGTACCACATGTCCTTGAAAATAAAATCAAACATGATGCTGCAGTGGTAATTTGGGTGCCAGATCAAATCAATAGAGAACTAAGTGGAATTTAGTTGCCAAAAATCACAGAAATCACACAATTCACCTTTAGTTTGCATGCTGTTTGAATGAAGTCCCCTTTTTAATTAAAGGGCATCAACTATGCAGTTTGCAAGAATAAAATGACATACTTGGTTTACCAAATTTCCTGTCTTCCTCAAAAGAGAAATGGCTGTTTTTACTATTTTGGACTAATTATGTGTCTGCATAAGGCCCTTTCTGTTTTGTGTATTGTTGGTTTGTTTTTATTTTGTCAAATGAGCAATAGACAACATTAAAGCGATATTCTGTCATCATTTACTCTCCCTCGAGTTGTTTAAAGCCTGTATGATTTTCTTTCTTCTATTGAACACAAAAAAAGATATTTTGAAGAATGTTTGGTAACCAAACAGTTGCTATTAGCCATTGACTTCAATTTTTCCCTTACTATGAAAGGACCTTTTAATACCAGCATTTTTCAAAATATTTTCTTTTGTGCTCAACAGAATAAAGACATTCATACAGGTTTGGAAAAACTTGAGTATGAGTAAATATTCTGAATTAAATGTTTTGGGTGTACTATTCGTTTAAGACCTTTACTTATAACTTGCATGTTCCAGGTCATGCAGAAACCTGATGCCATTTGGTCCCAATTGTCCTTTATACGAAAGAGCAATGCCACACATGCATCTGTTTAGCACAATTATCCGGATCAGGATGGCTTCAGGCAATGGTTTTGACAGCTGTATTTAGGTGCACTCACTTTCTTTGAATATGCCACAGTTTGTGTAATTTTCAAGATGCAGATAATTATAAATAGAATTTTATGTTTTATGCAGAAAATGAGAGTGATGGTTATCCATGCAAAACTCACCTACTGTTGTAGACTGTAACCAGAATGTTGGTAGTCTGAGTGGTTGCTAGGTAGTTGCTTACAGGCCCAAATCATCCAAAGAGCCCACCCCAATTCTCTATGATATTTTGGTTAAGAAAAACCTGTTTTGACTTTGTGTTTGTCATTAGTGTGACCCATACATTTTGTGACTGCATGTAATTTTGCAGTGAAGAAAGTAAGATGGTTTCGGTGCAGTCCGGTGATGTGGAAACGCAGCTGTGTCCACACTTCCTTGTTAGTGTGGGATTAATTACCGGAGGCACAGAACAGTGGAGAACACGTCTGTCAGATCCGCCGGGATCAGAGAGGTCGCAGTGAGTCCAGGGAGCATGAAGAAATCTGCTGACCCCCCCTGCTGTCTTCAGCGCTGTCTGCGAGAAGATACAATTCAGTACAAACCGTGCTCCCCAGAGGAGACTGTTCTGCAGACCTGAGGAAAAAAAGTTGCCATTCTGTTTCAAATTGAAATTGTTGATGTTATGTGAAATATCAAGGTCGTTATTGGAGTGATCAGTCAGGAGAATCTTGCTGAGAGAAAAAATAAAGAGGAAAGAAAACAGAATGATGGATGTGCTGTCTTTTACAGGCAGTGTGTGTGTGTGTGTGTGTGTGTGTGTGTGCGTGTGTGCGTGTGTGTGTGTGCGTGCGCTCTTGTTTTTGTGATGTATCAGGACACAACTCTGTATAATGACCTGGGTATGACACCGGTATTACAAGGAGAGGGTGACTTATGAGGACATAACCCATGTCCCCATTTTTCAAAACGCTTATAAATCATACAGAATGAGTTTTTTTGAGAAAGTAAAAATGCACAAAGTTTCCTGTGAGGGTTAGGGTTGGTGTAGGGCCATAGAATATACAGTTTGTATGTATGGGATGTCCCCACTTTTCACTAAGCATTCTATCTTAATTCTTTTTTTTTTTATGATTATTTAAATATATATACATACATACATATGTGTGTGTGGGCTGTCCGGAAAGTATCCAGCCATGTAATATGAACAATTTGAGATGAACAATGCAATACGATTAAAACAGCTGGAGCTATGGGCATCCGGTAACTGACAGCTTCATTAGGCCTGCCCATCACATCTCACATTACGTCAAATCACCCATCTGACTCAGCCCTACTACAGCCCAGATTTAGTCTTTTCCCAAAACTAAAATCACCTATGTAGGGTTTATATATATATACAGTACAGACCAAAAGTTTGGACACACCTTCTCATTCAAAGAGTTTTCTTTATTTTCATGACTATGATAATTGTAGATTCACACTGAAGGCATCAAAACTATGAATTAACACAAGTGGAATTATATATGGAATTATACATATGTCATATTCTAGTTTCTTCAAAGTAGCCACCTTTAGCTTTGATTACTGCTTTGCACACTCTTGGCATTCTCTTGATGAGCTTCAAGAGGTAGTCACCTGAAATGGTCTTCCAACAGTCTTGAAGGAGTTCCCCGAGAGATGCTTAGCACTTGTTGGCCCTTTTGCCTTCTGTCTGCGGTCCAGCTCACCCCTAAACCATCTGGATTGGGTTCAGGTCCGGTGACTGTGGAGGACAGGTCATCTGGTGCAGCACCCCATCACTCTCCTTCTTGCTCAAATAGCCCTTGATGCCTTCAGTGTGACTCTACAATTATCATAGTCATGAAAATAAAGAAAACTCTTTGAATGAGAAGCTGTGTCCAAACTTTTGTTCTGTACTGTATATATTATACCATGTATTATATGTTATATAACATTTCATTATTATATCTATAAATTACACACCCATATAAAATATAATAAAACAATGTTTTTTTAATTCTTTAACAAATTTGTAAAAAAAATTATCTGTATCTTGTTTTTTCACTTTTTTAATATTTTTTTATTCTGTTTTATACAGTGTTAATTTTGACAGCAAATTCGGATTTAGTCTTAGTCTTAGTCTTTTGAATAACACACCATTTAGTTTTAGTCACATTTTAGTCATCTGAAATGTTTTAGTCTTAGTCTAGTTTTAGTCGACTAAATATCATAAGAGTTTTAGTCTTAGTCTAGTCTTAAGTCTTTTAGTCTTAGTCTAGTTTTTTTTTTTTTAGTAGAACAAAGTCAACTTAGTTGACTTGACTAAATGTTTCCATCAGTCTGTTATGGAATGGTATTTATAAAATAAACATAAGGCCTGCTCTCAATGAAAAATATACATGCTCTCTGAAAAAGATATGCATTCGTCCTGAATGATATGCAATGCATATGACATTCTTTCAAGATGAAGTACAGTATTATTGAAATAGACAACCACCTATATTATATTTGTATTGTATGTTCATTCTATTTCTTTATTTGTTTACATTTTTTAAGTTTGTTTTTGTTCATTTAAAATAGCACTGCATAGTCTTCACTGTAAAATAAAATACACAATCAAACCAAAATGTATTCAGACACCTTCAACGTTTCTTACAATATCACAGTTAATCTGCTGTAGTTTAGAAATTGGTAATAAAATATGACAATAACTCAGGGTTAAACTGTGTCAGAACAACAAATTCATCTTGATAATGTCTGTGGTGTGAAAAGGTTGCATTAGCAATTAAAGAAAGAAACACTTAAGCAAAACATGCTCAGGTCCCTAATCATTTTTTTTTTTTTTGTATTTTTTAGTCACTAGTAAAACAATATAATCTATTCTATCTGATTTTTGGATTGACTTTGGATAAATTCTTGTTAAAACTACAAAGTAATTTAATCAAGAGCAGTGAGTGATTTACTTTCATTTTCATACATTAAAGACACTGACAGCAGAGCTAGTAAATTAGGCGCGGTCACTTTAAGAGACAAATGCATCCGTTATAAAGATACACATCCGATTTCTTTCCAACTCTTTACTTTCACTGAAGACACAACTACAGACCTTTTCGAACACACTTTCCAAGACGGGCATTTCGACATATTTAGTATGTATTTGTTGTCGGTACAAAAGCAAGAAGACTTTGAGACGCGTCTCTGCTTGCTCCCTGAACACCGCGCTGCTGAATTGAGCTCTTTCACTTTTCGCTCTTTTTCTTATGTTTATTTAAAATGCGATTTGTATTTGTTCGTTCAGGTGCAGGAGGACGCAAACGTCCTGAAGGAGAACTCGGTTCAGTGTTGCGCGAGTAACCAGCTGCTCAGTTCAACTTTCCCGCAGCGCGGGGCTGAAGCCAACTTGATGTGTTGAATGCTTGGAGCACGTTATAAAACGTATTCTTACACATTTCTGTTTTAATAAATGCTCATATTAAAACATAGCATTACACATAAGTAGGTACAAAAATAATCAGTGATACATTTACGACCCCATAAAAATTTGGGTCGCAATGGCATTTCAAAAGGTCGCAGTGTAGTTCCCTGTGTAAACAACTTAACTGTTATGAAAACGTCTTCGAAACTGTGCAAATTTCTGCAAACTCATCTTTGTTCTCTTTTCTGTGTAACTGCTGCTGCGTTTGTTTAGCTGTGGCGCTTGCATTTGCCGCGGCTTTTTATAATGGCTCGGCTGCTTCTGCATAGATCAACCTACCCTCAAAGATTCGCTCTGATTGGATCTCTTCTCCATTCGTCCCGCCCATATATTTTCGTCTCATTTTTATTCGTTGACTAAAGTGTCAGTTATATTTCGTCACATTTTTCGTCATCATATCTGACTTTTTATTTAGTTTTTATTTAGTTTTCGTCCGTGAAAAAGGTTAGTTGACGAATATTTTTCGTCATAGTCTTCGTCAACGAAATTAACACTGGTTTTATATTGGTGTATACCCATAAAATAAAAATAATACCTGTAATTCTTGGGTAATTTTAATGCAACCAATTTCAATATCCTACGAAATGCCACATGCATGTACAATACGGCCCCTTTACATGTTCAGAACTGAGCTACAGGTTTACAGAGAACATAATAGAGAACAAATGCGGGAAGTCTCGAAAATGGACAGATCATAATTCCACGAACATCTGAACGGAGCTGATAATACAGGCTCCGACATGAGAGGGTGGAATGCTGGCAAACCTTGTGAAGACCGCAGAACATTTGTCATGACGTTTGGCGAATCACACACACACACACACACACACACA
Organism: Carassius gibelio; assembly: GCF_023724105.1. Classification (NCBI taxonomy): domain Eukaryota; kingdom Metazoa; phylum Chordata; class Actinopteri; order Cypriniformes; family Cyprinidae; genus Carassius; species Carassius gibelio. The sequence continues at coordinate 24,182,321 of NC_068378.1, read as the reverse complement.
CACACATGCACAGCTTGTCTGGTGCATATTTATAGTCTCAAATTAATGCTTGCTTGCAAAATCTGATTTTATCCTAGATTTTTATGTTTTCCAGACAATGCAAAAAACACTATATGGCTGTGCAGAACTTCCAGCCATTATGCTAAGTAGTGAGTAGTGAGTGATTGTCTATAGATTGTATTTGCTAAAAGGATTTTGGCTGAATACTGAGTGTTTGCTAGGTGACCAAGTCCAAAAATTATATTCTGGTCTCTAGATTTGGCTCAAATCGCTCATTGAGCATAAGTCTATGAAATGTGTTTGCATGGTTTATTGTTGAACACTAAGTGTGAGAAATAATAAAGTGACTACAGTACATCCTTAGCAATTACCTCTAAAGGAAAAAAAACACTTTTATAATGAGTAAAACTATTCAGTACGTATATGAGATCAACATATCATGCTGCTTTTATGAGAAATGACTTCATGTCCAACTTAGAAAGGATGAATATTGCGAAAGGGTTTAGTCAAAACTTTTCGAGATTTAGGTAAACTCTACAGTAAATGCTTAGAATTTGGCAAACACGTCAGTTCTTCAAGATCAGGGGACTTATCAAGCTCAAACTGACAACATCGTGACTCCATTAGCTGAAACCCAACACTAGGCAAACTAAGACAGGCATAGACACCGTGTTTGCTCTTGCAATTACGTTATCGGCCCGCTCGCTTTCATTTGTCCTCCCTTGACCCTCGAGTGTGTGTGATGGGCACGATTAGGTCATGACAACATACAATAGCTACATTGTTCTGTTGCTTTCTTTTAATTTTGGACGCATGCTTCACTCATCTGCTACTCTATTCTCCAGGTTAGTTCCGCATATGACTCAAATGGGTCTATTGATTTTCTTTATAATTATAACCTTCTGCATTTTTCAGAGACACCCATCATTCACAGCTTCTCAATGATAGAGCCACTCCGGGGCATCCAGAGAGCCACCCATCTCTTACGCAGCCGAGATAATAACTACTTTCTGATGCATGAAAAACGGCACTGAGACGGATAGATCATCACTGGGTGTCGAAGCTGAAAACATTTGGGCTTTTTGGTGTTTATTTAGGTTGCAGACAGGAAACCGTGTGAGTTGTAGTATTTGTGGTTTTTCGACCTTTCTCCTCATTGTCCGTGCCTCCTTGTTTATGGCTGATCTGAGGAAATGACTCGTGCCCTGGGTGAGTGTTTTTGTGTGTGAGGGTTTCTGACGGCATTGTTGTTATAGGTCAGTCTGAGCCTTCCATTTCTGTTTTCTGCACTCGCTTCCTGCTTCGTGAGCCACTTCCTGCACGCCGCAGTCCACTTCCTGTCCGGAGTTCCCACAGGCAGTTCCATGTGAATATGAAAAGGGGGAAACGCACTGTGAATCACATGTGAATGTGACTTGGGTCAACCAAAGATCTTGAAAGTGAAAATAAACTAAAAATAAGATCTCAAATCACTTATGCGTGTTTCTACTATTTAAGCAGTATTTCATTTAAATAGTACGTTTTCAGTTATATTAATTTAGTTTTGTTTTATGTGTTTTTCATTTGATTTGTTTTGGTTTATTTAAATATTTAGCTTTAAGTTAGTTTAAGTACTTTGGCTTATTTCCATTTGGTAACATTTCAAATTTTCATTTAAGGTTTTACATTTTTTATATATATATTTATATCTATTTGAGTTATTTTATCATTATTTCAATTAACCGAAGCCATTTTTATTCGTTTTCATTTTTGCTAAAAATAACAGCAATGAACTGAAGGCTCTAAAAATATCTTAATTTTGTGCACCCGAGAAATTAAAATAACAAAATAATAAACACTGAGATCTCTTTAATATCTCAGTTGTTTCTCATATACATTGAGATGAATTAATCTTAAAGAGATCTCAGTGTCTCAAAACTGTTAGACATTTTGCAGAGATACTCAAGCTTCTGTATCTGCATCTGTATCTAATTTTTATCCTTCAGTAGAATTTCTGAGACAAGTTGAAACAAGATCCTTAATAGAAACATAACTGAGAAATCAGTTACATCTACAAAACCTCACATGTCCTATCAGTTAGATTAAGAGCAACTTTGTAGTCAGTCTTCAAAGCCCCTCTCTAGATCAGAGCTCTTATGTGTGGAGGGTCTTCAGTGTCTCATGTAGTTTGTTTTATATTTCAGGACATTGAGTTTGTGAAGCGTTGCGCAGCAGCACAGTGGCTCCCCCTCAGGTCAGTCGGAGTACTGCAGCAACACCCAGCCACAAATCTGCTTCATGGCCACAAAACCAAACCTCTGCAGAACGTATGACTCTTACCAAAAGGTGAGAAGGTAAGAAACACATAAACTATTTACATGCCTTTCTTGTTTTAATAGACTCCAGCTGCCAGAAAGATGAGTCAGTGTCATATTTTGTTTGTCTCTATGTAGGTAAACTTACAATCAGGGGTCAGTGAGGCGACGCGAAAGACGTATGATATGGAGGTCAAAGGTCACCTGATAACATGCTCCGGTGAGCACCTCCATGTGTCTGTCTGTCTGTGTTTGTTTGTTGATAAGAACGAGACTTTCTACATAAGAACTGTAAATTGTCTTTTGTGGCGACCAGATGTCCACACAGAGACCCCACAAAACCTTAACTGTGGGAACATGTTTCTGTGAGGAGAACATCTTTATAAAGGGAATAAATCTTAGTCATCTTGAAACTGCAGTTTGCATCTGCTGTTTGGTGATGCAAGTGTTGGAGAAATGTACCTTTAAATCTTTAAGTATTTGACGTGTAAAAAGGCCAAGAGCTGCCCAAACATGCAAGGTTATAGGTACGTTTTTCTAGTCTTTCCCAGTTATTCATGATTACTGGGTAAGAATAATAAAAAAAAAGATTTATAGAACTACTTAAACTATTAAGGATTTAAGAAAAAAAGTTTTCTTTACTTTTCTAGCACTTGAAATCAAAATTTTAAACAAGTTATTTTTAAGAAAATTGGAGAGTTGAAAAATAAAGGAACAATTCGATTATTAGATTAATTAGAGAGCTGTGTTTACACTGTAAGCCTTAATGTACAGATCCGATCTTATTGCTTATTAGCATATTGGCTGTTTATTAGTACTGTTAAAGCACATATTAATGCCTTATTCTGCATGACTTTATTCTAGATCCAACCCCATAGCTATAACTATTAACATTTACATTTATGCATTTAGCTGACGCTTTTATCCATTTTATTCATGCCTTAATTTTTTTTTTAATAAGTATGTGTGTTTCCTTGGAACTGAACCCACAACGTTTTGCGCTGCTAACGCAATGCTCTACCACTGAGCCACTGGAACACCATCAAATTAGGAGTTTACTGTGGGAAAATTCATAGTTAAAAGTGAATTAGTGTTACTAATTCACGTTGAGTGGACATTGTTATTTGCAAGCCTGGACAATAGCTATCATGGATGTTTTGTAGCGCAAAATATAAAAAGAGCTAAGTTCATGGGGCAGGAGTTGATAACCAGCTCCTGAATGTTCTGCAGTTTCTTACATATAAAGTTCCCACCTAAATAAAATGCGAGTGCATATTATACAGCACGCCTGCATTCAAATGTTATCTTTATGGTCAAACGTGTCGCCCTAACATTGTGGTGGCTTGGAGTTCTGAGGGGAATCGGATATTTGTGTGTAGATGTAGATCGGATGTTCAGATATCAGATATGGATCTGATTTTTAAACCAGATTTGGAAGTGGCTCAGATCGGATATAAGAAAATCTGATCGCTTGTGTGTTTTTGTGTTTACACATGTGTAAACGCATGCGTGCCAGTGTAAACGCAGCCTTTAAGATGATTTAACGAAATAATTCAAATAAATTCTGTTTTTTAAACTTTCTATATTCATCAAAGAATGTATGTCAAAAATGTATCACAGTGTCTACAGAAATATTATTAGCAGCACAACTGTTTTAAACACTGATAATAATAAAAAATGTTTCCTGAGCAGCAAAATCAGCATATTAGAATGATTTCTGAAGATCATGTGACTCTGAAGACTGGAGTAATGTTGCTGAAAATTCAGCTTTGCATCACAGGAATAAATTACATTTTACAATACATTCGAATAGAAAATTGTTATTTAAAATGTGTATAGCATTTCACAGTTTTTATTATTTGTACTATATGTTTGATCAAATAAATGCATTCATGATGAGCATAAGAAGGCTTTCTTAAAAGAAAACAAAAACATACCAACCCCAAACTTCTAAATAAGTGGATTTGTGGTCCTTGCTATGATGTGACGTGTGTGTGTGTTTTCTACAGAGCTGCAGGGCGCTGCGGACAGTAAGCAGCGTGCGGAGCGGATGGTGGAGCTGCAGGAGCGCCGGAGGAGTCTGCACTCGCTGCTCAACACTCGGATAGCAGAACTCAAACGTGTGTGTCTGCAGGAGGCGGTCAGTATCTAAGAAGAAATTAAGATTGAATAAAGAATATGAAACTATTTATAAAAAACTAGTACAAGAAAGCTTGACATGACCGACTTTGTATTTCACCATGGTGTCCCTCTCGAACCACACAGCGGTGAGATTTTAAGGAAAAATATACTTGTTCATGTTTGCTCCTCATGAATTTTTCAGGAATTAACAGGAGAAGTTCCTCAAGAATATCCTCTGGAAAGTGGAGAGAAAGTCCCTCATGTGCGGCGGAGGGCTGGTCTGTCTCGCAGCGGGTCCAAACACAACACCAAAAATGAGGTGTGTGCATTTGAGATGAGATGGGTGGCCACTATTTGATATGGAATACGTGATAGATAAATATCATAAGCTGCTCAATGTTTGTGCTGGCTTAGGAAGAGGACGTCTCTCAACGCAAGACAAAGAAAACTCTGTTCAGCGGCGCCCTCCGCAGACACGTCGATTCTGAACAGCATCCTCCACACAGCAAACGCACGGTTCATAGAGGATGCCACACAGGTGAGCCTCAAGATTAGAAAGATGAACTAAACACAATCTCATGGCCAAAATGTGTGTTTGGGAATATTTTAATTATGTATACAGTATACTCTACCATTCAGAAGTTTGGGGTTTAGGAGAGTTTGAATGTTTTTGAAAGAAGGCTGCATGTAAAAACAAATATAGTGAATTTTTTTTTAAATGATAAGTATGTTCTTATTTGAATATATTTTGAATTGTAAGTTATTTCTGTGGTATAAAGCTGTATTTTCAGCATCATTACTCCAGTCTTCTGTGTCACATGGTCCTTCAGAAATCATTATAATGTGCTGAATTGCTGTTCAAAAAAACATTTCTTATTATTATCAATGTTGAAATTTATGAAATTGAAAAATAACAAAACTAAAAAAGAAATTATAAAAATAAAAACTCGTTCAGATGTTAACAAAAAGTATAAACTATATCTGATACCAAAATAACACTGGACAAACTATAGATTTTAATAACTATAATCTTTAATTTTTATTCAAATATCTTTAAATAATAACAGTTATATTTTACAAAAGTTAAAATCCTGAATAAGTATTTCCAGAATTGTATATAGAAATTATTTACAAATTAATCCTGAATAAAATCATGAATAAATATTTCCGGAATTGTATGACTATTATTATAAATAAATAAATTCTTTACAAATGAATTATGAATAAACATCCTTTTCAAAAGTATTACTTTTAGATTTGAGGAAAGGACTTCCTGCAGGAAGATCTAGTGGACTTTTTTTGTATGTCTAACACATAAAATGACATGAACAATGTTACAAAATAACAACAATATAGCTTTATCCGTTATCAGCAGCATTGAGCCATGTCTTCTGTTTATGTCTTCAGATAACACAGTGAAGACCGAGAGCAGCTCCACGTTTGTTTCAACCAATCAGGACACTGGTGAGTTATGGGACGGATCATTGTGTTACATGGACATGGGCAGTTGTGGCCTAATGGTTAAAGAGTTGGACTTGTCCTTAGTTCCTGAGGATGTTGCATTATAACAATGAATTCTGCTGTAAATGATAACTACCCTCTTTTAAAAGCACTTGTTTATGTTCAATGTCCCCAACCTCTATTTAGACACTTAAGACACATTTAAAAATGCTAAAAAGTCAAACGAAGTAATATACAGTAGCACAAATATTGCTTGTGCAGCTTTTGAGCACAGACCACACTGGCTACATTTTGTTATTTAATGCAATGAAATTATACAAAACTTTTTTTAATATTATATACTGTTCAAATGTTAATCCATTTATTCATAAAGAACACATACAATATTACTGTTTTTGATCAAATAAATGTGGCTTTGTTGTGTATAAGAAGCCTCTTTTAAAAACTTTACCAACCCTGTACCTCTGAACTGTAGTAGTTTCCTTTAAAAGTGTATCTCTGTGAAGTAGAAAGCATGCTTCTGTCTGAACCTCAGAAGTCTCTCTCTTTCTCTCTCTCCATCAGAAGATGCCTCTGACGGTCTGTCAGCCTCACAGCCCCGGCTGGTCTCGGGGAGCCCAGACAACAGGTTTTCTCGAAAACTCTCCCCAGTGGAGATCTATTACGAGATCAAAACACGCCGCAACTCTGTGGCCAGCTCAGCCAGGTACACACTCAGCACAATTTGCTTTGTTGTTGCAAGGAACAGCTGTTTTTCCACTTAAAGTTGAATCAGCATTAATTAGCTGGCCTGGAATCACCTCATTGAGATGAAAACCAGTTTAAATGGTTTGTAATAATAGCAGTAAAGGAATAGTTCACTCAAAAATTAAATTTTGTTGAAAAGCAACAAAATGTTATTGAATTTCTTGATTATTTTAAAGGGGGTGATTCACTGTAGATGAGATTGAGTAAATTTTTTGAGTAAATAAATTTTTTACTTGTTTTAAGCTATAAGTAAATATTAGCAACTGTAACCAGCTGTGAATATACTGTAATCATAATGTAGAAAATATTTTTATTCAAATATTATTGTTTAAAGTGCCCCTATTATGGGTAATGAAAGGTTCATATTTTGGTTTTCAATATCCCCAACAACATTGTGACATGCATGCAAGCTCAAAAAACACTTTCGTTGTCTAATAATATGCGTTTATTTTTACCTATGTGCTTGACAACTCCCAAATGATTAATTTATAGATACATTTGTCCAAACCCATCCTTTACGTGACGCTAATCTGCGGTGATTGGTCTGATTGGTCCCATTTTCATTTTATCATGAGCCTGTAATGCCTGATAAATCAAGAGTTTGTGAGCACAGTGCTGCCTCGTGTACAGCATTACCGGGGAAAACGCTATTTTACCGCACCAAAAGCGGCAACTAGTGACCAAGAATGAATTTGTATTTTCGTTCAGACAAACGTGAAAAGGCAGTATCCTAATGTTTCATGTTGATGCCAACATTGAACAACTTGGGATTTGTTTTAAAAACGACGCGCTTCAATGTTTCAGAGTCAAATCTTTTTGAGAGACAGTGACTGTACACACGGTGCACTTTCGGATTTAAAACTTGCCAGGATGTTTTCATTCCCTTAGAGCTGTGTTATACATCGCATGAAAGGTCATTTTCAAAAATCCATAATGGGGCACTCTAAACACTTAAAATAAGAAGGCAGCAACACTATTTGGCCATCAGTTTTATACAATGGTCCTTGACACCATTTCACAACAATCCAGGTTTATTAACTGTGTGCTAGAAGACTAAACTTAGAATTTTTTGCCAGCCCGAGTCACTCTCTTCCAAGGAGTGTGTCGAATCTGGAAGGTAGAAGTGTCCCGGCAACTCCACTTCTGTCCCGCAATGGAATAACAGGAGTGCACATCAGGTTACAAATGCGCAAAACACACATACACAAATATTTGTTACAACACTGTACACATCATCTTGAATGCTGACTACGATCAGTACCATGTGGACACTTGGCTAATGGTTTATATAGTAGTTTAAACCCCTGAATTGATAATGGCTATTATATTGTGAAATAGTTTTACAATTTAAAATAATTGTTTTCTATTGTCCTATATTTTAAAATGTAATTTATGTGATGTGATGGCAAAGCACAGCATTCATTAAAAATTTAAATTTCAAACATTTTAACATTAACATTATAAACAGCCATTTATTATTAACATTATGAATTAAAACGGTAACTTAATTTACTGTCACTTTTGATCAATTTAATGTATCCTTGCTGAATAAAAGTATTAGTTTCTTTCAAAAATAAACATTTGACTGATTCCAAACCTTTGAACACTAGTGTATATAATTCTCATGTAAATTAAATGTGCTTGTTTAGTAAATATCATTCTCTACAAAAACCCAGTATGCAATGTCAACAACATTACGACTAAAAATACATAAAATGTATAAATGTCTTTATTTTCACTTTTGATCAGTTGCATTCTTGCTGGATTAAAAAATAAAAATAAGAAATATTAATTAATTAAATATAAAAATTAAATATGAATTAATATTTAATAAAAAAATGTAATTGAAAAAAAGGTAGTGTGTGTATTGTAATGTCTTGTTTATTTGTGTAGGTCAGAATCCTCTAGCGGCTCTGCTGCTGTGAAGCAGTGGTCAGACAATCCCGAGGCGTCCCATCAGGTGCCTCTGCAGTCTCAGGAGGGGTCGTCCTCAGGGTCCTATGAGCAAGGGCACAGACGTAGCAATAGCTCTGAGACATTACTCGACCGGCACGGCTCCACAGCGGAGGACGGAGGTCAAAGGTCAGGCATGCCTGTACGGAACGGCCCGTACAAGAGCTCGGAAGCCATCATGGACTCGACTTTAAAACAGGCGCAGCGTAGCAGTCCCGAGCGGCAGGTAAACGGGCACACTGAACTGGCACACGTTCGCTTGGCCGCAGGAGGTCGGGGAATGAACGGAGGTTACAGTGAGATCCTCATGGATTATGTGTGGGGCAAGCAGCAGAAGATGCAAGCTCAGCAGCAGCAAAGACTGCAGGTGCAAAGTAATGCAAAAACCCGGCAGTGGGCCGATGGTCCCAATGCTCCACCGCCTCCTTACAGGAACGGCTTTGCCCAGTCTCAGCAGCTTATCCTAGGCAACGGCCCTCCGGCCTACAGCCCTCTAATGCTGAGAGGGAAGCCCGGCGAGCCACGGAGGGTCAAAGTGTCACGCACCAAATCCTGCGGCCCGATCGTTCCCTTACAGCAGCACCAGCAAGAGTCCATCCTGCTCACTGCCTACACCGAAAACAACACCTCCAATGCAACACATAACCAGCAGATCGACCACCCCCACAGGCCACCTCATTACCCTCTCGACTCCTCTGCGCCCACGACCCCCGAAGACCCCACACGCAGCCTGCACAAGGCCCTGGCACTGGAGGGTTTGAGAGACTGGTATCTGCGGAATGCGTTGGGACAGACGGCCAGCGGAGGAAAGGGCAAAGAGGGGACGCAGACCCAGCGCAGGCGTACCACGTCCTCTCTGCACAACTCACACCCCAATCCACCGCTCAAACACCAGCCACAGTCCTTCCAAACAGACACGTCCTGTCCACACATCCCCCAGTCAGCCACATTTCATGGACTCCCTCTACACGGCAGGTAATTGCAGACTGAATAAAAACATACATTTATAAAGAAGCCCTTGTTTCAGTAAAATATTAAATTACTAAATAAATGTTATGTAATGCATTATACAGTATATATAAAAATGAATGCATTAGGTATTATACATACTAATGCATTTCACATTTTAAGTTGTACAAATAAATTTATTGAATGAATTTTCATTACAATGTTTTGAATGAATAATAATAATAATATATTTTGAATGACCAATAGTATGTTTCTAAATTAATCTTTTATTTATTTTATATAGAAATTGTATTTTTTAAATTGAATAAAAAACTATTTGAATACATTTTTAAATCTAATTTAATCCTTTGATGGCTTCAGTTCTCAGTGTCATGCTATGCTTGAACAAGAAATAACAGTGAACAATAATATATTTCTAAATGAGCATAAGAGAAATATTTTAAATATTTTATATTTATTATATATACTACCATTCAAAAGTATGTGGTTGGTAATATTTTTGCAAAAAGTATTTTTATGCTTACTAAGGTTGCATTTATTTGATCACACATATAGTAAAACATTGTAAAATATAGGCCGTGTTGTGAGATATTATTATTTAACAAAACTGCTTTCTGTTTGAATACATTATAAAATGTAATTTATTTCTGTGACATCAGGGTCACATGATCCTTCAGAAATCATTAAAAAACATTTATTATTATCATTTTAAAAAACAGTTGAGCTTGTGATAACTGTCATACAATTTATTATCCTGGATTATTTGATGAATATAATGTTCAAACAGCAATTATTTATTTCTTCTTCTTATTATTGTTTTTACAAAAATATAGTCTTTGCTGTCACTTTTGATCAATTTAATGCATCTTTGCTGAATAATAATAAAAATAAAATAAAAAATAAAATATATATATATATATATATGGAGTTCCTTTTCTTAGATATTACCTATCATAACTGATTTTGTCACCTCTTCTTTCTTATCACGTACAGGTCGAAGGAGCTTTCTTTGTACCAAGATACCATTTCATCTAAAATGCAGGACATGACACTTAAAGAGAGCAGTAATGACAGACCCACGCCAGGCACGCTGGTCTGACGCACAAACAAAGAAGAGACCCAGACACAAAGAGACTACAGCAAACACCAGCTTACATGTGTATGGAATGGCAGACTGAGAGAATGCATGATGGACTATTAAAGAGACCTTTTGATTCCTTTCAGTGGTTATAGAATTAAATAATTCTGACGGAAATCAATCTAATCAATGTTACACTAACATATGTTAAGATACCCTTGACATGGGACAAATACTCATACTCAAGACTCTTTTCAGCATGAAATCAAGCTGTCTTCAAGTTTCAGATCATCTCTGGGTTCCTGCAGACTTCTTATGTAGTTTCCCTTTTAATCAGCAAAAGTAGTAGCAAGCTCTGGCAAAAGAGACAATATGTCAGCACATTCCTATCAGGGAACAATGTGAGTTCATTCTGTCACTATTTCCTTGATACGGATTTGTCACAAAGTATATACAAAGAGTTCTTGTTGTTCATGAGAATCCATGAGACCTTCCATAGGTCATACTAGATATTTAAGGCCCTTTGAAAAAACAAATCAGGATCTTCTCAATGTTATATGGAAATATTTCTATGCAAATTACAATCAAGAAGACTGTGTTTAGACAAAATTAATAATTTGAGTTTTGGTCTTGTCATTCTGAGTAGCAATTTAAAAATATGTAGGAGAAAAAAAAAAGCCAAATCTTAAAACTCTGGTGTACTGTTTCAGAGTCAGGGACTCACAGTATTTCATGAAATGTATAATTAAGTTAGTATCTTTATGACTAATCATAATGTGGAGGAGTATAAGTGTGCTTCTTCAGGACGATGACTTTAAGAATGGCACAGCTCCAACATCATCTTTATCTGTATCACTCATATTTATGATGGTTTCTATCTCCTCAGGCTGTAATCGTAGACCAGTATTAATATCCACAATTACAGAGAAAACAGAGACATTCACAGGTAGAATAAAGGATAACTGACATTTGATGTATTTTAAAATAGCATTTTTTTTATGAAAATTAAACCAGAATGAAAGATTGAATCTCAAGAATTCTGTCAAAAATAAATGTAACTCCTAAATCACAAGAAAAATTGTCTTTTAAAACGATTGTTTTAGGTCTATATTAAGATTAGGATTATATACATATATATATATATATATACATATATATATTAAAAAAGGTTTGCATTATGACATTTTCATGACAAGAATTATCATTCTCATTACTGTAAAAGAAGAAAATAATCATATTATTTATGGATTTAAGGATCATCATAGTTCTTTGTTTTGCTGGATTTATGCTGATTTAAAAGAATCCTTTCTGGACAGGATGAAATGTAATTACTGTAATACAAATATAATGTGCATGATCACTAAAAATAATGAAAAATATAAAGACACTCAAAAGCAAAACAACCGGATGCGTTAAGATAATGAGAATTGAGAGGGAAAGGCGCTTAGTTGTCATGAAAATAATGCCACAATGCAAAATAATAATAATAATAGGTTTTTAAAAAAATATCTAAGGAGAAGATTATTTTAAAAATACTGAGAAAAATATGATCTTGTTTTTATTTAGATTTTGGGGTTGAAATATCACTCTTACATGTTTCCTCTTTCTAAAACCATCAGGAATTTTTAGAGATGAGCTCTAGGGGGAGCCCCATGATCTGTTTTGAGGGGGTTCTGGATCCATTCACGTCAGCAGCATCCACTGTAGATGCCTGCACAGCGTCCTGCCAGGTGCAGTGCTTGTCTCAAGAAGCACCAGATTCTTGTGTATAGCGCCTTAATTGCAATTGTTCATTGTTCTTCCTATCAGTTTCACTGCAGATGTCAATATTTACTGTATCTCTCAAAAATTAGATTGCATGAAATGAAAAGGATTAATTAACCAAATCAGGACTTTGCCAAGACTAGTAATTTTCCAGCACCCTCCTTTAGAATTTATTTGAATTGTGATACTCACAATGAGGTGTTGCCTACTAATGATGCCAACTTTTGACCATTGTGCCTAGCAAATGTGGCGAAGCATGTAGAGACAATGACTTAACACTATCAGCCAGTCTAAATAAAGAATTAGGCTTCTGCTTATTAAACTCCAGATCTTATTCTCTCTTTATGACAGAAAAAATACAAAAAACGAACAAAACAGGCATTTTGGATTGCTGGCTAATCCACTCTAAATTATAGATATAGTCTGCTATGTTGAGTGTTCGTGCTCCCTTCTGAAAAAAACCACCAGTGCATGTGGCTATCTGTTTGTCTTTATTTCTTCTCTGTTGTTCTTTGATTTTTATTTGGCTCATTGTGTTATCATTATGTAGGCATCTTGATGTAGGTCTAGAAAAGCTTCTACATCTCAAATGCCTTCACCACAAATATATCTGTAGAATATAACTTACTGAAGCAATCCAAACTTTCTCAGATACTTTGTCAGCAAATGCTGCCGTGCTTGTCTCTCAGGACTACACTGAAAGCTGCTTTAATATGATCTGTTCATTTGAATCCAACACCATCGATGCATGGAAGTTTCACTAATAGAAATACAATTATTTCTTTCCTTCATCTTTTTTTAATAAACACAGACTTTAACACAAGAGACCTGTGAGAATACATTATTGTTGCCGGATGTTTATGATGCTTATAAAACCTTGCGGAGGACATTTAGGTAATCTAAATCAAATGTTTTGAAAGATCATCTTACACTTATGTGAATTATGATTATTTCTGTTGAGAACATAAAGATCTAAAGGATGATGGATATGAAGGATAACAGCCTTTTATTTTTGATGAAAGACTTAATAACTGTTGAAAACCTAATGAAGTTTGTTATATCTGTCTTCATCATGGTACCAAATGCTAATACTGAAGATGTTCCCTCCATGTTGTGGACACTATTTCCCCAGTTACCATTTCAAAATTCCTTTTCAAAAACTCTTTGATATTTCCTGCTAATCTTTTATCACTTTTGGAAGAAACCTTTCCAACTGTATATAGGCTAATTTGCTGTTTTCTCTTTGGTTTTCAACATTTTATATCTCTATTGGAAATAAAATCCAAGACTGTACAAAGTGTCTTTTTAATAAAGTGTTTTTGGTCATACAGTATGTAGTCATCTGTGTTATTTATCATGGCCATGTACTGACTGAATGACTGAGAGGCATTGAACTGAGAAATTGAAAAAAAGCAAAAACCAGCCTAAGCTGGTTGGCTGGTCTTAGCTGGTTTAAGATAGAAAGTAGCTGGTTTTAGCTGGTTTCCAAGTCTGACCAGCTAAAGAAGTGGCTAAAACACATTTTTTCTCACCAGAGTTACGTTTCAATGCTTTTTTGATAACTTAAACTTGTAGCTATTACCAGTTGAGTAAGTGGGCTATTACCATAATTTCCTGATATTGTACTACAAGGGTGTATTTTGACAAGTGGTTTGGTTTTGGCATAATGGGGACCTAATTTAATTGTTTGATCAAAATAATTGCTTGTTGCAATTTAGTCGCTGGATAATGTATTATGTAATATCACATTAATAGATGTTTTTTTTCTGAATAATTCCCAGATTTGGTGATATTATGGTGTAGGCCTACTTTGGTGTAATATTTGTCCTGCAGTCATGCCCAAGCTGTTTAAACTAAACTGAATTATAGACCGATATAATACAACGTATCTTGCCACGCTATGAACTCCCGGACAGACTCAAATGATTCGCGATTCCCAAACTGACTAAAATGATTCGCGAAATGATTCGAAAATGATTCGCGATGCCCAAACTGACTCAAATGATTCGCGATCCCGCTACGAACTCCCGAACTGATTCAAATGATTCGCGATCCCCAAACTGACACAAATGATTCGCGAAATGTTTCGCGATCCCCAAACTGACTCAAATGATTCGCGAAATGATTCGCGAAGTCCAAACTGACTCAAATGATTCGCGAACCCGCTACAAACTCCCGAACAGATTTAAATGATTCGCAATCCCCAAATTGACTCAAATGATTCGCGAAATGATTCGCGAAGTCCAAACTGACTCAAATGATTCGCGAACCAGCTACAAACTCCCAGACAGACAAATGTTTCGCGATTCCCAAACTGACTAAAATGATTGGCGAAATGATTCGCGATCCCCAAACTGACTCAAATGATTCACGAAATTATTCGCAAATGATTCGCGATGCCCAAACTGACTCAAATGATTCGCGATCCCCAAACTGACGCAAATGATTCGCGAAATGATTCTCGATCCCCAAACTGACGCAAATGATTCGCGAAATGATTCGCAAATGATTCGCGATGCCCAAACTGACTCAAATGATTCGCGATCCCGCTACGAACTCCCGAACTGAGTCAAATGATTCACGAAATGATTCTCGATACCCAAACTGACTCAAATGATTCGCGATCCCCCTACGAACTCCCGAACTGACTCAAATGATTCGTGATCCCGAATCGAACTCCCAAACTGACTCAAATGATTCGAGAAACCACTCCGAACTCCCGAACTGACTCAAATGATTCGTCATCCCAATGTTTCAAATGATTCGTGATGCCCATACTGACTCAAATGATTCGCGATCCCGCTACGAACTCCCGAATTGATTCAAATGATTCGCGATCCCCATACTGACTCAAATGATTCGCGATCCCGCTACGAACTCCCAAATTGATTCAAATGATTCGCGATCCCCATACTGACTCAAATGATTCGCGAAATGATTCGCGATCCCCAAACTGACTCAAATGATTCGCGATCCCGCTACGAACTCCCGAATTGATTCAAATGATTCGCGATCCCCATACTGACTCAAATGATTCGCGAAATGATTCACGATCCCCAAACTGACTCAAACGATTCGCGATCCCGCTACGAACTCCCGAACTGATTCAAATGATTCGCGATCCCCAGACTGACTCAAATGATTCGCGAACCCGCTCCGAACTCCCGAACTGACTCAAATGATTTGTGATCCCTTATCGAACTCCCAAACTGACTCAAATGATTAGTGAACCCGCTATACCATGAAAACTGTCCAGCAGAGTTGCTCACTGAATACATTTCAATCTGCTTCTCACACAATGCTATTTTATAGCTTCAAAAGATTTGAAAAATAAAACAAATTTTGTGGTGCTTTTTTATTTTTTAAACAAATTTAACTAATGTAATATTGTCTTACACAACATATGTAATTATATTATTATCTATTTTTTATATTTATTCAATTGGCTTGTTTGCTGAGGATTGGTAGAGCACTTTTTTGTACAGAATAATTCATTGAAAATAGTGTTAAACAATCACGAATTGCATTTCCAGTTTGAATCACTTCTTTTGATCTTATTGCACTGACAATATAAAAGTGAATTATTTAATTTTGTAAATATATATACTAGGGTTCAAAAGTTTGGGGTTAGTAAGATTTTTGTTTTTGAAAGAAATTAAGATTTTATTTAGGAATCATGCATTAAATTGATCAAGTGACAGTAAAGACAGTTATGATGTTACAGAAGATTTATATTCCAAATATTTTTTTCTTTCTTTTGACCTTCCTATTTATCAAAGAATCAAAAAAAAATTTGCAAATATTTCATAAAAATATTAAACAGTATGACCTTTTTGAAAATTCAGCATTGCATCACAGGAATAAATTCAATTTTGAAATATATTCAAATTAAAATATGTTATTTTAAATTGTAATAATATTTCACTATATCGCACCTTTTTATTGTATTTTTAACCAAATAAATTCAGCCTTGGTGACCTGAATAGAATTTATGTTTTAAAAAAAGGTATCGCTTGCAAAAAGATATTTAGATCATATTTTGAGATAATCATTCGTTTTAAAACCCTTGCTTTATCCTTGTTTGTGTTCTGTGGATACTGTAGGTTTGGAGGTGAGGGTGAGTATCCCTTTATAACAGGTGTTAGGGTTAGGATCATTTTGTCCATGTGTCCCAATGACAAAACAAATATTCCTGCTGAACAAACAGCACCCATGCCTGCAATGGGAAATGTTCCTGAACTTCACAGTCATATGGCCAGAGAAAGTGTTTATAGAGAGAGGTCATGTGATGTGTCTGAATACAAAGAAAGCCCTGGAATTGGGGCAAAAGTCTGTATTCACCTCTCTGACCTGAGGCTCACACTCACACACATTGCACTTAACTCATTTTCTTAACCTTCATGATTATTTTAATATTCTCTGATTTGATGCTTAAAAATATATATTTCCTATTAGTAAAATAAAGTTGATTTGACAGGTTATTATTTGAAACGAATCTGTGTGTGAGCTTGCTTGTTCCTCAGTTTGATGTTATCTTGTTGCTTGTGTATCTGTGTGTATGCGTGTCTGCGTGTGTGTTTGGCGTGCATGCGTCTGTGCCCTGCGCAGATCAAGATGTTGCAGCTGTTGGGATGGTAAATCTGAAAATGTCTACAGTATGAATCCAATATGCATTATGTAAATGTAGCAAACCTAAACATTGTGCATCCAACTACCAAATACACAATTTCCTGCCTCCAGTCTAGTTCTTTTAGTCAAGAGCTGTTAAAGCTGTTAAAGGGTTTTCATGTGTGTAAATGACTAAAAAGTACTCTGTCATCTCACAGGTCATGGAGCTGGCTGGCTATACAGCTCGTGTCTATGAGACGTTTGAAGTGTTTGAGGATGTGCGTATCTATGACTGGAAAAGTGTATAATATACAGCTTAAGAAAGTATCCTTACTTTGCACAGTATACCAATTTTCGGTAACACTTCGGTCCAATTCACACTAATACTAGTTGCTTATTAGCATGTCTATTATTAACATATTAGCTTTTTATTAGTGCTTATAAAGTACATATAATGCATGACATCCATGATCCTACCCAATACCCTAAACTTAACAACTACCTTATAAACTATTAATAAGCAGCAAATAAGGAGTTAATTGAGGCAAAAGTCATAGTTAATGGTTAGTTAATAGTGAGAATTGCACCTTAAAATAAAGTGTGACCCAATTTTCTATATGCAAGTACTGTAATATGCAGGTGGCTCAGATTTGATTAAATGTATCCTATACAGTCAGTACATACTGCATGGAATTCTGTATCCCATAATGCAATGCGCTCAACTTCATCTTCCATTTCCAGTGTGACAAATAAACTAGAAGCAATTTAAACTGTGAATTTCACCAAAATTGGTTTAAAATTTTCAATGCAATTACAGGACGCCATTTGCTGAACTGTCATGTAACAACATTATAGCATTTTACTGTTTAAACAGTAACAGGCGCATCATTTATTAAAGTACACAACCCATCAAAAGCTTGGGGTCAGCAAGATTTTTTATTTTTTAAGAAATATTCAGCAAGAACATTGTTTAAAAGTGACAGTAAATACAAAATCTTACAGATTCCAATCTTTTGAACAGAAGTAAATTGTAAGTAAATACTGAACAGTACATAATCTGTACTTTTATATACTACAGTATACTGACCATTTACATTACGTAATTGTCTTGTCATGTTTGTGTGTGTGTGTTTGCTCAGGTAACGTGACTGATGTGGAACAGGGCATCAAATGTGAAAACCTGCCCATAATAACCCCTACAGTCTGAACATTCAGGTAAATTCCCATCTTAAACCCTTCTTGAGTCATTTTAATTCATAATCTATTTTTAGCCAGTGCAAAATTGGTATGCGGATGTAGTAGGCATTGCATACATGGTACATCCAATTAAAACTGCTCTCCATTTTCCAGCTAAGGAGACTATATATTAAATAATTTCTATCTCTATGCTGCAATATCTCGTGCTCATGCAGAGTAAATGAGTCAGTGGTCTGATGCAACATGCTGTTCCCTGCATGATTTATGTGCCTGTGAAGTGTGAATATGTCAGTGAGGTTGTTATCTGTTTCTCTAGCATAGGTCTGTGAGTACTTCTATGATAATACAGCATTGCTAATCATCGGTGCCTGACCTTTGACAATTTAAAGTGGATTTAGTTGAAGATATATTATGAGAGGATAATGTAGAGAATTTCTATTTAGGTATTTTGCTCTTTCACTCTTATGGTGTCAGTTTTTGCTTGCATCACCTGTTATATTACATTAGCTTATCTTTATGGATTTTTAATTAGGTTTCCCCACCTATGATGCTGGTTGAGAGACATAGTCTGTGCAATCAAAAACATGTTGGCAGGACTTGAAACAGTAAAACTTTAAAGCTAGCAAGATAAGTGCAGCATTATTAGCATAATTAGAATTCTAAAATATATGATTGATATATACTATATTAAATCTTTATATACTTTAAAGTAGAATATAATTTCTAATATAGATTCATTATTTACAATCAAATAACTAAGTGATCTTAGATTTATAATAATCTAGATTGCTCAATATTAGAATGTGGGTATACAAAACAATGTATGTCTGCACACCTGTTGTAAATCCAGGGCAATTTTAGAAAACTCCTGTAGTATCAGTACGCAGCTTACACCCAATTATTTTAGTATGAGACCCATCGTTTGTCTTTCTTACTATTTCAGTGAGAATTATTTCATGGAACAAATCTCGAATG
Organism: Carassius gibelio; assembly: GCF_023724105.1. NCBI lineage: Eukaryota > Metazoa > Chordata > Actinopteri > Cypriniformes > Cyprinidae > Carassius > Carassius gibelio. Next base: position 24,163,154 of record NC_068378.1, on the reverse strand, counting down.
CACTAGTTATGAATGCAGTGTTGCATACATTTCTTAAGTCTGGATTGAGTATGTGCTCCCTAATGATTAATTCATGTTTCCTGCTAAATTCTGAGAAATGGGTCACGAGTACCAAAGTGTGACCCCCGTCTGGTCTGCCCCGGACAATGTGCTGATTATATTCTGTTTACACGTTGGTGTGCTCTTAGGGTTTTCACAACAGCGCCTCGATTTGCAGGGTGTTAATACCCTCTCATGGCCCTGATGTTGCAGGCATGCGGTGCGTTCATGACACAGTAAACATTACCCACAATCCTTTTTCAGATCGCTTTTGCAGCCAAAAGCAGCCAAGCCAAGAGGAAGAAGGCACGGTAGACAATAATGTCAGATAAAAAACGTATCACGGCTGCCAAATGGAATGTGGCGGTACTTAAGGTTCTTACATTTTTTGATGAACTGTTCCTTTAAGATTCATTTGTCAGCTCCCTCCGGTTAAATCTATATTTTGCTTCCAGACTGCCATCAGAATAGACTGAAGTCACTCGACCAGCTTGTCTCTATACTTAGAATTATCATTAGCGCCGCGTCCAGATGTTTTGAACCCAATGATTCACATTGGTTTGGTGTTGTGTTGAAGGTCTTTTAATAGTAATTGATGCTCTAGCAGGAGGCCGTGCTGGTGTGTTTATGTGTGTCTGGTGAATGGATGGCTTTAGCATAATGACAGGGTGTAGAAAGGGAGCGATTTTGTTTTCTCGGTATGTTGTGCTGCAGAAAGGCCTTTGAAAACCATCACGCGTTTCCCATCACAGTGGCTCCTTTTAACCCTGTGGCTTTGCTGAATTTGTAAACACATTTAGCTGTTTCCTGTGGTTTGTCCCTCTGTGGATCTTTCTCTCTCCCTCTCTCTCTCTCTCTCTGTGGGGGTGTAATGCGATATGCTGCATGTATGCGTTTTTAGTAACATATAAGGGGAATTTTGGGTCTTTCTCTCCAGGTTGATGAAGGCATGCATCTGCTGATCACGGGCCCCAACGGTTCTTGAAAAAGCTCTCTGTTCAGAATCCTGAGCAGCCTCTGGCCCGTCTACAGCGGAGTGCTTGACAAGCCATCACCCGAGCATGTTTTACATAACTCAATGGTACTGACTGCACACTGCGGCCTAAAAAGTGTACACTAAAAGCATGCACTTCACTGGTGATAAGAAGGTAAATGCTTTTAAGTATGTAATAAGTAGGACTAGGGTTTATGTCAAATGATATGTTAAATGAAGCTATGTTTGTGAATATCAGTTGCTATATAAGTTTTGCAATCCCTCTTTTAATTGTGATTTACAGTTCATTGTTTTTTTATGCTCTGATTTAAACTTCAGTAGCAAAATCTCAGTGAATTGATTCAAAAATCTGATTCAGATTCTGTTTGCATCATCACATATTGTGTATATTTTCCATGTGTAAATTTGTATTTGTGTGTTTAAATATTTTAGATAATTATTATAATTTTTTTTAATGATGTTTATTGTTAATATCATTAGATTATTATTATTATTTTTTTATTTTTTTTACTAAATCTTTGTACATAAAATGTCTGAATATTGTTCCTGTTCAAAATGAAAAACTAAAATCATTATTGAATTAAATGTAATTGGAAGGATGAAGGATGTAATCACATTGACAATTTGATTTGATCATATTCAGTAATTATGTAAATCAGAATAAAGGGAACAAAATGTCATAATTGCTTTCAATGGGGACAAAATCTTAAAATCTAGTAATTTGAAAACAATAGCTATTTAGGAGGAAATACATAAAAAAATGTTGAGCATAAAAAGACAGAAAATTAAGATATTAGTATATTTTTTTCTTGTTGCACTACATTACCCAGCTTTAGTTGTAAAAGAGTTTGTCATAATTGGGAGACATTATAGATGTCATAAAATTTTGTGTTGATAACACAGATATTTTTGTCATGTAAGACAGTGTTAATTTCGTTGACGAAGACTATGACGAAAAATATTCGTCAACTAACCTTTTTCACGGACGAAAACTAAATAAAAACTAAATAAAAAGTCAGATATGATGACGAAAAATGTGACGAAATATAACTGACACTTTAGTCAACGAATAAAAATGAGACGAAAATATATGGGCGGGACGAATGGAGAAGAGATCCAATCAGAGCGAATCTTTGAGGGTAGGTTGATCTATGCAGAAGCAGCCGAGCCATTATAAAAAGCCGCGGCAAATGCAAGCGCCACAGCTAAACAAACGCAGCAGCAGTTACACAGAAAAGAGAACAAAGATGAGTTTGCAGAAATTTGCACAGTTTCGAAGACGTTTTCATAACAGTTAAGTTGTTTACACAGGGAACTACACTGCGACCTTTTGAAATGCCATTGCGACCCAAATTTTTATGGGGTCGTAAATGTATCACTGATTATTTTTGTACCTACTTATGTGTAATGCTATGTTTTAATATGAGCATTTATTAAAACAGAAATGTGTAAGAATACGTTTTATAACGTGCTCCAAGCATTCAACACATCAAGTTGGCTTCAGCCCCGCGCTGCGGGAAAGTTGAACTGAGCAGCTGGTTACTCGCGCAACACTGAACCGAGTTCTCCTTCAGGACGTTTGCGTCCTCCTGCACCTGAACGAACAAATACAAATCGCATTTTAAATAAACATAAGAAAAAGAGCGAAAAGTGAAAGAGCTCAATTCAGCAGCGCGGTGTTCAGGGAGCAAGCAGAGACGCGTCTCAAAGTCTTCTTGCTTTTGTACCGACAACAAATACATACTAAATATGTCGAAATGCCCGTCTTGGAAAGTGTGTTCGAAAAGGTCTGTAGTTGTGTCTTCAGTGAAAGTAAAGAGTTGGAAAGAAATCGGATGTGTATCTTTATAACGGATGCATTTGTCTCTTAAAGTGACCGCGCCTAATTTACTAGCTCTGCTGTCAGTGTCTTTAATGTATGAAAATGAAAGTAAATCACTCACTGCTCTTGATTAAATTACTTTGTAGTTTTAACAAGAATTTATCCAAAGTCAATCCAAAAATCAGATAGAATAGATTATATTGTTTTACTAGTGACTAAAAAATACAAAAAAAAAAAAAATGATTAGGGACCTGAGCATGTTTTGCTTAAGTGTTTCTTTCTTTAATTGCTAATGCAACCTTTTCACACCACAGACATTATCAAGATGAATTTGTTGTTCTGACACAGTTTAACCCTGAGTTATTGTCATATTTTATTACCAATTTCTAAACTACAGCAGATTAACTGTGATATTGTAAGAAACGTTGAAGGTGTCTGAATACATTTTGGTTTGATTGTGTATTTTATTTTACAGTGAAGACTATGCAGTGCTATTTTAAATGAACAAAAACAAACTTAAAAAATGTAAACAAATAAAGAAATAGAATGAACATACAATACAAATATAATATAGGTGGTTGTCTATTTCAATAATACTGTACTTCATCTTGAAAGAATGTCATATGCATTGCATATCATTCAGGACGAATGCATATCTTTTTCAGAGAGCATGTATATTTTTCATTGAGAGCAGGCCTTATGTTTATTTTATAAATACCATTCCATAACAGACTGATGGAAACATTTAGTCAAGTCAACTAAGTTGACTTTGTTCTACTAAAAAAAAAAAAACTAGACTAAGACTAAAAGACTTAAGACTAGACTAAGACTAAAACTCTTATGATATTTAGTCGACTAAAACTAGACTAAGACTAAAACATTTCAGATGACTAAAATGTGACTAAAACTAAATGGTGTGTTATTCAAAAGACTAAGACTAAGACTAAATCCGAATTTGCTGTCAAAATTAACACTGATGTAAGAGTTAACATTTGGCTAAATGTATTCATTTTTGGCTTCATAAAAGCAACATAGCAGCGTAATTCTTGCATTAAAAAAAAAAAAAAAAAAAAACATGCATTACAAAACATTTTGAAAACCAATATGTCATCCAGGCAACTTTGATGAGTTTTTGTCATTGTACTATGATTTGAGATGAGCTAATAATAACCTTGCATACAGAATATTATGTGCATGCCAGTGGTGTATAAATAGGACTATGACTGTAGAAGGCTGTTGGTTTCTCTTTTTACCGGTTCAGCACCCAGTTCTGAGCCACGCTCTGCTATTTTTAGTTTAGGAATTAAGATCAATTAGAAATCAGAGAAGTGGGTTTGCGTGCATGTGTTTTTTTTAATTTTCCACACCGTGCCAGGTTAATTAGCACTGATGAGTATATGAGGAGCACAATCAAAAAGCAGTCAGCACATATGGTGCTCCTGTGACTGTGTTACATGATGGCTTCAATCCAAACCCAACAGGAGTACAGCATGGCTTCGTGATCATGCATACACAATGGGACGTGTCCAACATCATTTACAGAACGGCAGCTGCTTGCCATTTGGCCCACTTGCAGTTCACTGGACATTTCTGTATATCAGGACTGTTAAAGAGAAAAAAGACTGAATAAGACTTTCAACTGCTTTGAGGATGTGCCTAATGCACACTGATTTTGAGTAGACTACATTTTGCAACACTTTGCTCATTTTGCCTTTATGAGAATTATTAATGCAAAATGTGAAACACAGAGGATGGATGCAAAGATAGATCAAACAAGACAAAGTGAAAACAGCATTACATACACAGTGAGGAATATGAGTGTGTAATGAAGGTTCAATCAGAGTAGAGGAAGGAGACCAGAGTCGGCGTACGGGGCTCGTGAGAGGCTTTATTCCAAAACCAAAACAAAACAAATAAACAAACAAACAAGCGCGGCAGGTGCGCGCACTTTCTAACAGCACTTCGGCCACGGATACTGCGTCTGGTTTGCTCGATCGCTCTCCAGCTTCCTGCGCTCACGAGTCCCCGTCTCTCTCTCCTTTCGCCGGCTGTCGCGCTCCTTAAATGCGAGTTCCCCACGCCAATCACTGAAACGAGATCCAGGTGTTACTTGTTTCTCACCTGAACCACTTATCGCCGCTCGTCTCTTCACTCGCTCTCCCGTTGCAGACTTCGCTAAACCACGCCTCCGCCACATACCCCCACCGCCCGACTCAGGCCGGGGAGCCATCCGGCCTGCAGCCCCCCCCCCCCCCCCCATTCCTGGAGAGGAAATTGGCCACAGCCATCTGCGCCCCCGGCCTGTGAATCACCTTGAACTTAAATGGCTGTAAAGCTAGATACCAACGGGTGATTCGCGCGTTGGTATCCTTCATGCGGTGGAGCCACTGGAGGGGCGCGTGGTCCGAGCAGAGGGTGAACTCCCGTCCCAGGAGGTAGTAACGAAGGGTGAGAACCGCCCACCTGATGGCCAAACACTCCTTCTCTATGGTGCTGTACTTAGTCTCTCTCTTGGAGAGCTTCCGACTAATGTACAGCACCGGGCGGTCTTCCCCCCCCACCTCCTGGGACAGGACCGCGCCCAGCCCCCTGTCCGATGCGTCGGTCTGCAAAAAAAAGGGGAGAGCAAAGTTAGGAGAGTGCAGGAGCGGCCCGCCACACAGGGCCGCTTTAACTCGGGTAAAGGCCCGTTGGCACGGCTCCGTCCACTGGACCGTATCTGGTACCTCCTTTTTAGTGAGGTCAGTCAACGGGCTGGTGAGGTCCGAATAATGAGGAATAAACCTCCTGTAATATCCCGCCAGCCCCAAGAACTGCCTCACCTCCTTTTTGGTCTTGGGCCTGGGACAGGTTGCAATTGCTGCCGTCTTATCAATTTGGGGACGCACCTGCCCGTGGCCCAAGTGGAAGCCCAGATACTTTACCTCCACCCGCCCAACTGCGCACTTCTTCGGGTTGGCCGTTAGCCCCGCCCGTCTCAGCGCCCTGAGGACCGCCCTCACATGCTCCATATGCCGCTGCCAGTCCCCACTATAGATGATAATATCATCCAGGTAGGCGGCGGCATATGCAGCATGGGGCCGCAGCACTCGATCCATGAGGCGCTGAAACGTAGCCGGGGCCCCGAACAAGCCGAACGGAAGCGTAACAAATTGGTGTAATCCAAACGGCGTGGTGAAGGCGGTCTTTTCTTTGGAAATGGGAGATAAGGGGATCTGCCAATAACCTTTGGTTAAGTCCAATGTCGAATAAAAACGAGCCGTGCCTAACCGATCGAGCAACTCGTCAATCCGCGGCATTGGATAAGCATCAAATTTGGAAATTGCATTCACCCTGCGATAGTCTACACAGAACCGTACCGAGCCGTCCGTTTTGGGCACCAAAACTATCGGGCTCGCCCAATCGCTGTGTGACTCCTCGATTACTCCCATCCCCAGCATAGCCTCTAATTCGGTCTGAACTACCTTTTTTTTGTGTTCAGGCAATCTATATGGCCGGCTGCGAATTACGACTCCCGGCTCTGTCTCAATGTGGTGCTGAATCAGGTCCGTACGGCCGGGTAGGGGCGAAAACACGTCTGCAAATTCTACCTGCAACTGCGCGATGTCAGTGAGCTGCGAGGGCGAGAGGTGGTCCCCTCCTAGAGCCAGTGCGAGGGGTTTTCCTTTAATAATCGCCTCTGGCCCGAGATCATCCTCCCCACTCACTACCGTCGCTAGCAACACTGACTCCTCCCCGCTCCATTTTTTAAGGAGGTTGAGGTGGTAGATTTGCCGTGAGTCGCCTCTATCTGTCCGTATTACCTCATAATTGAGATCTCCTATCCGCCGTGTGACCTCAAATGGTCCTTGCCACTTGGCTAACAATTTGGAGCTAGAGGTTGGCAGTAAAACGAGCACTTTATCTCCCGGTGCAAATTCTCGTAGCTTAGTTCCCCGGTTATATAGCTGGCTTTGTCTGCCCTGGGCCTGAAGCAAATTCTCCATAGAGAGCCGCCCCAGTGTATGGAGTTTTGCGCGCAGGTCCAGGACATATTGAATTTCATTTTTGCTATCCGAGTGTCCGTCCTCCCAAGTTTCTCTCAGGACGTCTAGCACCCCCCTGGGCTGACGTCCATAGAGAAGCTCGAAGGGGGAAAACCCCGTGGAGGCTTGGGGGACTTCGCGCACAGCAAATAAGAGGGGTTCTAGCCAACGGTCCCAATTTTTCGCGTCTTCATGTACGAATTTCCGGATCATGGTTTTTAATGTGCGATTAAACCGTTCGACCAGACCGTCCGTTTGTGGGTGATAGACGCTGGTACGCACCGCTTTAATGCCCAATAATCCGTACAATTCGTTTAACGTGCGCGACATAAACGCGGTGCCCTGGTCCGTGAGAATCTCTTTTGGGATTCCCACGCGGGAGATTAAACGAAACAAGGCATCCGCCACACTTTTGGCTGAGATGTTGCGGAGCGCCACTGCTTCTGGATACCGTGTCGCGTAATCCACTAAGACTAACGCGAAACGGTGTCCCCGTGTGGATCGCTCTAACGGCCCGATCAGGTCCATACCAATTCGCTCGAAGGGGACCTGCACTAGAGGAATAGGGCGCAAAGGCGCTTTTGGAACGGCCGGTGGGTTTACCAGCTGACATTCCCGACAAGACGCGCACCACCTGCGCACGTTCTCGTGAATGCCCGGCCAAAAGAATCGGGTCGTTAGACGATTTAGTGTTGCTGCTACTCCTAAGTGCCCTGCCATAGGATTACAATGCGCCGTCCGGAAAAGCATTTCCCGACGGCTCCGCGGTACTAACAGCTGGGTTGTATCTTCATTTGTCTGAGCGTCGTGGGTCACTCGATACAACCTGTCTTTAATAACGGCAAAATACGGGTGGGATAGCGGACGCTCAGGGTGGAGGACCCGCCCATCGATCGAGCGGACCTGCTCGAAGGCATGCTTCAGCGTCTCGTCCTGGGATTGTTCCAGGGGAAAGTCATCGCGGCCGGCAAGGTTTAGCCTCGCCATGCCGCTCGGTTCCCCTGAGACCGCCCCGCTAGGCCCCGGGACAGATTCTCCCACCTGAGCGCTCGCCCCGCCCCCCGGCTGGTTCTTTCCCCCGACGGCACCCGCTGTCAAACACCCTAGTAAATGCTGAAATGCTGGCCAATTTGTCCCCAAAATTAGCGGATGCCGGAGGCGCGGACTAACGGCCACCTCCACACTATGCTTATGGCCCCGAAATTTAATACCTATGGCTTTTAATGGATATTCCCTTATATCCCCGTGCACACACCTCACCTTAACCATGCGGCCCGTATCCAATGCCCCGGATTGTATCAGGCTTTGATGGATGGAGGTCTGGTTACAACCTGAATCCACCAGAGCCTGATAGGTACCCCCCTTAATACTCACGGGTATTTGGTACAGCCCGGCTTGATCGGGGGCAGCCTGCGGGTCGTCCGGGATCCGGACCAGTGTCCCCACCTCCATCATCGGGCACCTGTCCACAAAGTGGCCCGGATCCCCGCAACGCCAGCAGGCTGGCCCGGGTCTCCCCGCTGCCCTAGTGGCGGGAAGTGGCTCAGGGGATTGACGTGGGGAAGCAGCCGGAGTGTCTTCACTCCCCCGTCGCTGGGGAGCGGCCATCCCTCGTGCGGGACCTCGGGCCCCGGCCGCAGGCTCCATCGCCACCCTCCAGCGGGGCGCAGCCCTCGGTGGCCCCACCCAACGGGACCTAGGGAGAGGGAGAGATTTCGGAGTGGGGGGGGAGGGGGAAACAGAGAGAGAGAGAGAGACAGCAGGGAGGGGCTCGCCGACCCCGGAGCACGCCGCCAGCTGATCCTCCGCCAGTTGGATGGCCAGATCCAGCGACGCCGGGCGGTGGCACTGGACCCACTGGGCGGACTTCTTTGGAAGGCGGGAGATGAACTGCTCCAGTACCACCGCGTTGATGATGGATTCGGCATCGCCGTCCCCGGCCAACAGCCATTTGCGGCACGAGTCCCGGAGCTGCTGCGCCAACACAAAGAGTCGGCCCGCCTCAGCCAGCTCCAGTGACCGGAAGCGCTGGCGATGTTGTTCTGGGCTGAGGCCCACCCTCTGGAGGATGGCTCGTCTGAGGTCGGCGTAGACCAGGAGGTTCGGAACGGGTAGTTGTTGGGCCGCCTTCTGGGCCTCCCCCGACAGCAGAGGGATCACCCGTACGGGCCAGCTGTCCACCGGCCACCCACACGCCTCCGCAGTCCGCTCGAACAAGTCAAGGAAAGCCTCCGGGTCGTCAGTGGGTCCCATCTTGGGGAGTGGCATGTGAGGGGGCGGGGCGCTGGGGGAGGCCGTCCCCGTCCGAGCCTCCCGGTCCAGCAAGCTCCGGACCAGCTCGCGGTCCTCCTGCTGGGCCCGCATCATCGCCTGGAACCGGTGGTCTTGGTCAGCCCGCAGGTCCAGCAGGGCCTGGTGGTGTTCTTGGTGCAGGCCCGCGAGCGATGATATGATGTCCGCAAATGGCGAGGCTGATGTAGCTGACGGAGTCTGCATGGCGAACGCTCTCCTTCCTCCCGGGTTTCGGCACCAGTGTAATGAAGGTTCAATCAGAGTAGAGGAAGGAGACCAGAGTCGGCGTACGGGGCTCGTGAGAGGCTTTATTCCAAAACCAAAACAAAACAAATAAACAAACAAACAAGCGCGGCAGGTGCGCGCACTTTCTAACAGCACTTCGGCCACGGATACTGCGTCTGGTTTGCTCGATCGCTCTCCAGCTTCCTGCGCTCACGAGTCCCCGTCTCTCTCTCCTTTCGCCGGCTGTCGCGCTCCTTAAATGCGAGTTCCCCACGCCAATCACTGAAACGAGATCCAGGTGTTACTTGTTTCTCACCTGAACCACTTATCGCCGCTCGTCTCTTCACTCGCTCTCCCGTTGCAGACTTCGCTAAACCACGCCTCCGCCACAGAGTGTTATTCAGAAGTAATATCTTTTCATCAAAAGAATCCTGCTATTTTAATCCACTAAAAAAAGATGTGGACTCCAGTTTCCTTTGAACTCATCTGGAGCAAAAAGAACTAGAAAATTACATTTTGGATTCATTATTATTTTTCTTCTCTTTTCAGGCCTTATATGTCGGTGGGAATGCTGAGAAATCAGGTCATCTATCTTCACTCTGTTCAGGAGATGCAGGAGAAAGGCATCACTGACCAGCAGCTGGAGGACATCCTCAAAACTGCTACATCCAGGAGAGAGAAGGAGGTGAGTGACATCACGGGAATCTCTTCCGATATCCTCTTCTAAGAAGGCATGGGCATTCTTACAATGTTCAGTTACGATCGTACCTTTTCTGTTGCTGCTCCGTGTCTGTGGAATGATTTGCCGGAACACCTAAGGTTGTCTTCCACTGTTGATAGTTTTAAATCTTCAATAAAGACTTATTTTTTCTCTTTGGCTTCTAATTCTACTATGGGTTACAATGTGATTGTGTCTGCTGATGTATTTATATATTTTATATTGTCTGAACTGATTGTATACAGCACTTTGGTCAGCAGTGGCTGTTTGAAATGTGCTCTATAAATTAAAGTACCTTGCCTTGCCTTTTTGCATATATGATTACTTTTTCTGTGGTTGGATCAACTGTGTAACATACTGAAACTATATCCCAATATGGAGCCAGAGGAGCAGGGGCCTGTTTCAACAAGGAGGTTCAACCAACTCTGAGTTAAAACTTGAACTCTGAGTTGACTTACTCTGAGATGAGAAACTCTGAATTTTCAGGTTCAGAACATCTGAATTGTGTTTAATTCAGGCAACTCTGAGTAGGTTGACCCTGAGTTTAGCCCGTGCACCACGACCATGAAAAGTCATTTTCCAATTAACCTACTTTCTTATCGATAGATCCTATTTACAGTAGGCTAAGTGCAAATAGCTCTAGATTCTATTTACATTTAGTTAAAACCGTGATGTATTGTATTTCCCATGTAAAAGAAGCAGTTCTTTGCAATAGGCTAAGTGTAAATAATAATTAAATGCTATGTATACTTTATACTGGCAGATACGTACTATTTGCACCTCAATATTGTTGTACATTAACAGGATGCAATAATAACAGATTGTAAATTATTATATTTATTAAAATTATAAATACTTTTATAATTATGAAAATACTCATTAGGCACTGTACTTCCACTTTTAGAACATATTCTTCATTTTTATAGAAAATAAATTCTAAAGTGATATGTGATGAGAAAAGTGATAAGAACAAGTTCGACAAAAGCCAGACTTGAACCCAATCAATCATGTCACACAAGTTAGTTCTCTGCACCCAACATGTTATTGCCTATACCACTGAAGCCATTATTCACATTCGTCAAATTTAACATTGTGTGACACTGCATGGCGGAACTACAGCAGATTTCCACTTATAATAGACACTCGGAATAATCTTGTTTTACATTTGCATTAAAAGGAATACTCCACCCCAAAATTTAAATTTTGTCATTAATCACTTACCCCCATGTCGTTCAAACCCAAAAAAGCTTGGTTCGTCTTCTGAACACAATTTAAGATATTTTTGATGGAAACCGGGAGGCTTGTGACTGTCCCATAGACTGCCAAGTAATACACTGTCAAAGTATGAAAGATGATGTCAGAGTAGTCCATCTGCCATCAGTGGTTCTAACATAACTTTATGAAGCGACGAGAATACTGTTTGTAAGCAAAAATAAGTAAGAAAACCTCATTTCATGGTTAACACACTCAGAGTTTTCACTTAAAACGGGCCCCAGGACACACTGAAATATACAACAACAAAAACTATAACAATAAACACAATGCAGTTAACATAAAAGTATCTACGTTACTGGATGTAACAATATTGATATCATCATTCAAACGTCAAAAACAATCTTATCAACCCATATCTTTTGAACAGTAGTGCACACAAACTGATAGATGAATGCTTCTTTCAACCAGTTTTGCAAGATAAAAGCAAGCACAGCACATTTACTGTACTGGATGTAAAGCGTTGAACCAACAGATTTTTTGCTAAGATATTAATATCATATAATTAATAATGCATGTTTAAATGATTCAGTAATATGGATGAAGCAAAACTGTATAAGTTGTAAACATGTTGTAAGTATTTAAACATTAAATACTTTCAGGTTGGGATGCAACTGGAAGGATGTGTTGTCTGGAGGAGACAAGCAGCGGATGTGCATGGCCAGGATGTTTGACTGACATTTTATTAAATATGACACACACAATTTGATGCAGACACATATATAATGAAAGTTCCTTTTTTTTTTACACCATGCTTAATACTGGACTAACATCCATTTAGATCCATCCATAAGTTAATAATCAGGAATATTACTGAGATATTTTCTCAGTAATGATCTTTCAGTTGCTTTAGATAATTGGTAGAATGACTTCCTCTTTCTAAAATAAAAATAACACTTTAAAGATACTAAATTATGATACATGTAAGAAAGTTGCTCATGGTTTCCTTGAAGTCATTCAAGTGATAAATATTAAATTACTGAACATTATTAGCATTTAACTGGATTCAGTGGGTGTTTTTGGAAACTATGCAGCTCACTTTGCATTTGAAGTGAGCAGCTGCTTTAGGGGAGATTATTGTAGAACCACTGAGATATTTATTAATGGGGAGAGAAAAAACTAGAAAATGTAACAATTCTAATGCCAACTACTGCTTTTAATTCTGTTTTTAAAAGTCCCCAACAACTTGTGTGTTTTCAAAGCTGATAAATCTCTGGTTTATCTCTACAGGCCTCAATTTGCCCTCCTGGATGAGTGCACGAGTGCTGTGAGTATTGATGTGGAGGGCAAAATCTTTGAAGCTGCAAAGGATGCTGGGATTGCTCTTCTCTCTATTACACACCGTCCTTCTCTCTGGTGGGTTTTCAATCGTATGAAAATGAAGAGCAGTTGCTTTATTGCTAGTGGGAGTGTATTTATGTCAAGCACTGAATCATAAACACATAAGATTAAAGGGTTCATATGATGGAAAACAGGATTTTTCTTGCTGTTTTGAAGTGGGAGTTTGATAAGTAGACAAACTGTAAGAAAAAACAGACTAGTTATCCAACAAAGAGGCAGTAATGGGTTGTTAAAGGTGCCGAATACATGGCATAAAATTACAAATTGATGCCCTGTCACTGTGATTGCACTAGGCAAAATAAAAAGTCAAGGGAACGGCCCATGCTTTTTTAGTCGATCTGAAAACTAGCCACGATGAATCATGACATGCCTTCGGGTTATGGAGAAAGGGTGTGCAGAAGTTAGCAGGTGAATCGTTCAAATGTCCTTCATGACATTGCACCCATTACCACACTGACACAAGACTTCTTTTTTTAAACAAAATACTAATTCCATTCAGCAAAGATGCATTAAATTGATCAGATGACAATTTAATGTATAGTAATAATTCACAGTTTTACTGTTTGTACTATATTTTTGATCAATAAAAGCATCCTTGGTGATCCACTGGTTTTACTCTGATGAATAAAGAATTATGTCATTACACAGATTTTAGCAAGACACAATATAGGTAATTTGAATAAAGAAACATGGATTATTTTATAAACTGACATTGCAGAAATTAAATAAATAACAATAAACTTTAGAAGTGTACAATATGCGCATAGTGCTATAAAACATTCAGGGAAAAGCCCATGCACCGTCCAGCTTTAAACATGGTTTCATCCAGAAATTTCTCTACTAGTTACTTTGTGTTACTTTCAGTTCAGTCAGAATGACACACCTTGTTCTAAACTTCCTCTGCTGACAGGAAGTACCACTTCCACCTGCTGCAGTTTGATGGCGAGGTCGGCTGGCGCTTTGAAAAGCTGGATGCCTCCACACGTATGTCCCTGCAGGACGAGAAGCTCCGACTCGATACCCAGCTCTCGGGAATTCCCAAGAGCCAGCGGCAGCAGTCTGACAAACCCAGGGGAAGATGACCAGAAGGAGGGGGAGGAGAAGGAGAGAGATGTGGTATCTGGTAGAAAAGAGGAGTGACTTATGGAGTGATTTGCAGACAGATGACGGATGCATACAAGGCCAGGTATAAGGATGTGTGTGTGTGTGTATGTGTGTGTGCATACAGTATATCTGCCCACATCAGAATCTGTTTCTAATAGGGTTTGGAATCAAGACCTTAATCAGAACCTGTTTCATTTTTAAAAGAAATACCACAGCGGGAATCGTGTTAAGGATGTTTGGTTCTGTTGAGGTTTTTAGAATGTTTGCAGTCCAGCAACGATTCAGAAGAAATACAGCACTAAAATATGCAAAACAGATGAATGTATCAGCCTTGAACCACCTTTGCTGTTGTCATGATGATCAACGTGCATCTTTTTTTTTTTTTTTTTAGCTTGCGTGAGAATCAGCAATCAAAGGTTGAGTGTGTAATTGTCGCCAGTGAAAAACAGCTATAACCTTTCCGTTTTCACAGACTGATTATATTTAGGGTTGTGAGTCATTCAGAACGGAATTCAGAATGTTTTTAACCCTTGTACTGCAAAGTCCTTAACCTATTAGGCCAGAAAATTACTGGATTTTTAAAATAATTGCTTTTAAAATTCTTGTTATGCTGTATTTTCACCAAATATTGGATTTAATCTTTTTGTCAACTTGTTTTCTTTCAATCAGCACAGATTTTGTATATCTTTCTTCGAACTGATTGATCATAGGCCTTTTTGATGAAAGCGAAAACACCTCCGATTTTAAATTAATCAATCAATCAGTTCTAAAAAGAAAAAGAAAACCTGTGCTAATTGAATCAGAATCCAATTCAAATTTGAATGCAAGAAAGTTTATTTAAAATTATTTGAAATTAAGAATTTTAGAATATAGAAATGTAGCTGTCATTTTACCTATAAATTGTCAAGAAAGTTTTGAAAAAACTAAATAAATAAATACTTTTGGAGGTTTAAAGGCTTTACAGACAAAAAAGAAAAATGTAAAAAAAAAAAAGACAAAAAAGAATGAATAATAGATACATGGATATATTCTATTTAACTTATTTGAGAGTGTGGCAGTTTTTAAATTCTGAATTAATAAATTGTATAAGCAGGTGAGATGAGGAACAGATAAAATGCCCAAAAAAGTGAAGTTGTTTTTTTCCAAGAATTGCATAATACATTCATTTTTATTTCATAATTTGACAATAGGCTTCTGAGAATAGCGAATGCAGTATACAGTATACAGAATGCAGAATACAGTAGTTTTCCAATCATTATCCATTCTTTATGCTTCAAAATTACTAAAAGGACTATTAACAGAATCATTAAGGAATCAGAATCAGATCCCAATAATTAGTCTCTAGAACACTTCAAAGCTTTTTTAGCTGTACAAAGACAATGCAGTTAGCGCGTGTGTGCGTGTGTTTGTGTGTGTTTGTTTATGTGTGTGTGTGTGAGGGTAGTACTGGAAACTGGGTGTGTTTTGGAGGGGGTGGGAGACAGCTGCCAACTCCACCAGGTGCAGTCAATGATGAAAGCACCTATGAAAGCTGTTCCTCTTGCTCGTTATCACTGTTCTCTGAAGAATTCTTTGGAAATCTGTGGGACCCAGGCGGCGTGTGTCTTTAGGGAAAGGGGGTTAGGGCTCTGCTGTTTTGTATCAGTTCAGCGGTGGTATTTTCAAACTTGTAGGAGTCACCATAAGTACTACAGTTCAAATCTGTGCCATGTTTTAATGCAAAATCCAAAAGGGTAAATTTGTCCTCAGTGTAGATGATATGCGTTTTTGTTATTATCCAGTTCTAATAGATATTTAAACAATGTCCACATTTCCATGCACATGAATGCTTTATTTACATGTATACGGGAATATCCCAATAGAATGTTGTTGACATCTTTTCTGTGAAAATGTGCAAGTAATTGTGGTCAATAAGAAATGGCTAATTTTAAAATGTAGCTTTTATTCTTTAAACAATCAGTGAGAAGCTATGGAAGCCTGTTTGCACCACAGGATAAAAAAACAATTGCAACTTTTTTCTTACATTTCTGACTTGTTTTCTTGCAGTTCTGAGAGACAAAAAAAGTCAGAAATGCAAGATATCGACTCAGAATTGAGAGATAAAAACATGCAATTCTATAAATTATTAGTTACAATTAATTAACTTGCAATTGTAAGATATAAACCCATTTCTGAAAAAATAAGTCATATTTTCGAGATGCAAGCTTGCAAATGTGAGTAATTCTGATTTGTAAACTCACAAGTCCAAGAAAGAAAAAAAACAGAACTGAGATATAAACTGAACTCTCAATTACAAAATATACATTCATAATTGAGAGGGAAAAAAAGTCATAATTGTGAGATAAAAGTCACATTTTTATTTACTTTCATTATGTGTTGAAAACAAGTTACATAAAAAGCACCTTAAAAGGAAAGTTTCAAATTCTCTTTTATCTTCATAAAACAGACATCAGTTGAACTTTAATCTCTAATTATGTCCATTAGAGGAGATTATGTTTTTCTAATAATTAAACTTGCTCTAATTTTGTACAAAAAGCCAGAGGGTAGATGTGATATGACCTTTTATTAGATAAAAACAGGGGCTTGATTCTGTTGGTCTGAGTGCAGGGCCTGAAGGAGCACCCATGGACACATGATTATTAAATCATTTCAGATTTAGTCCAAGGTGATGCCGTCTGATATGTGTATTGTGATGACCACTAGAGTTGATCTGAACATTAACAAGACCTCTTGCAGCTGAGACATTTCTTTAAAGTGTCTTTGGAATTTCATTCATTGTAACATTTCAAAGTGCTTTTGTTCTCTTATCATGTGTTGACTTCAGAAGGTCAGTCACTTGAAAGATATTTGACGATTGTAACATTTAATTACTGCTTTAAAAGAAATTTCCATAAAAAAAATCTGTCCACAATATTCGTATGATATTGAATTTCACAATGTCTGTATTTCTTACTAAAATATTTAATAATGTGAGATTTTGCCCAAATAATGCACGTGACATTACCTTTGCTAAGGCAAACTATTTTATATTGTGTTTCCTTTAGGTATGACAAAAAGTGATCGCAATGTAATTGATTCAATATTGGACCCTTTGCACACTTTCCTGAATAATTAACAAATGTATCTCTGTTGTCTAATAAAACATTTCCTCTTTAAAAAAAAACTCTCCATTCGTGTGCCTTCTTTTACAGCATATGGATTCAGAAGGAAATTGCAAAGTTGTTTCAGATGGCTTTTGTGCTTTCTCTGAACATAATCTGTCCATTGCACTCGAATACATTTTAGAGTGATTCTGAAATCCTCATTGCAATAGTTATATTTGGGCTTAGGAAGCTTCTTTTTCTATTACACACATAGACAGAGACAGATAAATAGATGGATAGTGGGACAGATCGGTGACTTGTATGACTTCCTATCCATGTGTCCAGATAGATAGATAGATAGATAGATAGATAGATAGATAGATAGATAGATAGATAGATAGATAGATAGATAGATAGATAGATAGATAGATAGATAGATAGATAGATAGATAGATAGATAGATAGATAGATAGATAGATAGATAGATAGATAGATAGATAGATAGATAGAAACGGAGACGATTGATCGTCTATCCATCTCATCTCTGACCGAAGTGTGTCGCTGTGGGTCTGTGTAAGATGTTACGCACCGCTCCCTGCCTCAGTTTTATTCCCAAGATAAATGACTTTCAGCTCCAGTGTTTCAGTGCCTCTGTCTGTCTGTCTGTCTGTCTGTCTGTCTGTCTGTCATCCACGTGTTGCGCTGCGCGTCTCGCGTCCTGTCGGTAGCTTCATCACCGGGAAGTTTCGATGCTCCGGGAATAACAGCACAGAGCAGAGCCCTGACCGGAGCTGAGAGCGGACGGGACTTTTCCCTGTTTGACAGACATTAACCGACGCCAGACTGTGCTGAAGAGTTTGTGAGGCAGGTAGAGTGAAGGAACGCTGTAAACTGCGGAAGGTAAGAAGACGAACATATGGCTGTGACGTTGATGTTACGTTTGATGTTTGTTGTGTTTAATCACAGTGAAGTGCTCACAGCGAGCCAGTTTAACATAGATTAACCAGCCAAAGAAACTCAACTCAACAGACCGCATGTCAATTTCTGATAGCGAGACTTTTGCATTTATATAGGGTAACTGGGGCATTGTTTCCCTGTCAAATTTGGCAAATGTGTCCCAATTTACCTGAATTCATAAGAAGATAGATATAGATAGATACTGTAGACAGATAGATATTCAAACTGATGTATTTTAACTTACTTAAAACAGGCTATTTTAATAGATACCAGAGTAAATATTCTATTAGTACTTAATGCTTTGACACTTTCAATCATTTTTCAGTATAAAAAACTCTTAAGAAGACTGTCAAATAGAGTTATGTTAAAGTGTCAAAGATCATCACCCATAGTGGTTTTAGATAACTCCATTATGTGTTTAAAACAATTGAAAGTGAGTTGCAATATAAACGTTCTTTTACGTATCCACGTGCATTCAAAAAATGTTGAATCCATATTAGTTTATGTCCATCTTACATGTATATGTCTCTCAGATGAAGAGCTGTATTGAATTTGTCATGCTCCATCGGCTGCTCTGTAAGGTTCCTTCATTCGGAATGGTTTGAATTCTTACATGGCCGGTGGCTCCAAGTGTTTTTTCAAGCTCTGGTTCATTCGTTCATGATAAAATGCTATTTCTCGTGGAAGTAATTAAGCAGCATCAAAGCCAGCGAGATCTTGTTATTTCAAAGCTCTGAATCAAGTAGAGCCAGACGTGAGCTTTGGCGTGTCAGCGTTTGACTCTCTCCACCTGTCAGTTGCTTTGGCAGCAGATGTGTGTTACTGCATTTAGGAAAGTTGAGTCCCCTTATAACGGAAGAGTCCTTTGGTTCAGAGAGAATGCAAAAAATGGACGAACGTACAACGGAAGTCAAGCCTGTATTCTATTTCTGACTATTACCTGTAACCAAAGTAAATATCAAAGATGGCGATGCCCCGAAAAAGTCTTTTCGCATTTCACACAATGGAAATTCAATTGAGGTGTGGTTTTATCTGTCAGTTTTTAATTGACAGACGACAGCTTTGATTGCTGTGTAAAGACTGGAGCATTTAAGAGACTAATATACAGACCACAAAACAATTTGATGACTGAATTTAAACCTTCAGATGACACTTAGGTCATATCTGCGTCTCTGTAAGTTACAGAAACTACACATGTAACCTCGCAATATTCTAGACACACATGTCACTGCCATATATAACTGAAGTGTGTGTGAACGCAATCATATAAAGGACTAAAAACTGAGTACCTGTCCAAAACTTGGTACTTTGTGCAACTGTACCATAGTTTTCTTAGTAGTAATATGATGTTAATACCATGGAACATTGTAATTATTTAGAACTGTGGTACATATTAAAGAGCTATAGCAGTACCATTTATGTTAGACAAGCAGGTCTAAAGGTTAATGCACACATTATATGAGCAGGATTAAACATGTAATAAGTGCACTGTCACTTTAAATAAAAGCATCTGCTGAATGACTAGTTAGTAGCAGCCTATAATCTGTGAGGTTTTAACAGTCTTCATCTCAGACAAAAGATATTAATAATAGTGTCTTGGTGCAGCAGACTAAGAGATGATTTCAGCAGGCTTCGTGATCGCTGAGCAGATGTGCTTCTGTATCAAGCAGGGATGTCTTGAACAATTTTGACTCGTTTTCACCAAATCAACACCGTGGTCGGTCCTTCACACTCCACGAGCGTGCATGAACACGGGTAGAGTTCATCAGTGCCAGAAACACTCGCTCTCACTCTGTTTTGCATTGCCTTCTTCAGCACATTATGCATCCGTAACATGACTGCCTATGAAAACTGTCAACAGCATAACAACAGAATAATTGCTGTTTTGTTCCACTGAAATGATTCTTTTTCTCTCAATAGCTGTCCAGCTTTCTTTCTTTCTTTCTTTGCAAATATTCTGCTAATTCTTTAAATAATCTCTCTCCCTTCTGTTATTTCTCTCTTGTCCTCTCATTACCTTGGTTCTTCTTGTGGTTCAGGGGATTTTCTGTTGAACTGATTAGTCTGTGTTTTGTGTTAATAATCTCTAATCTACACCCCTCTCTCATGTGCGTAGCACTGCAATCATGTGCTTAGCATTGCAATACTGCTTTTGTCCCATGTGCACTATAAACTATTGGTCAACCAATATAGGTTTTTAGGGGCCATGAACTGAGCAATCAAATTTCCTTTGATCTTTTGAAATATAACAGGTCAATGTACTATAAAAACATTCTTTAAGTTACAAAACTCAAAAGCTTCTTGTCAGACTAAAAACGTCTTTTATTGAAACCAAGCTCAGAAAATGAAGTAATAGTGTGGCTAAGCGCCGCCTCCGCAGGGTAAGATCAACGTTACTGCCTGTTTAGCCCCGCCCACTGATACGCATGTGTAATATCTAAATAAATAATTGTTCATTTATGTACATACAGTATGCATCTCAGTTACACCCACCAAGTCAAGTTAAATCTTCTCATTTACATTTATGCATTTAGCAGATGCTTATTCAAAGCGACATACAAAACAGGAACAAAAGCATTTTCAACTTTGACCCCTATTTTGTTTCATTGTGTTCATGGGTTTTAAGACTCATTCTTTTATTATTAGTTGACAAGGCTATCAGATTATGCAAATGATACAGGAAATAAAATTGTTGTTAATCAAAAATGTGAACATAGTTGTTGACTCAGTATCAGCCGGTTTTAACCACACATATTATATTGCTCGTTCTTTTATTAATGATTAAAAGGATTCCTGAGAGCATATTGAGTCTGAAATGTTTAGTTTACATTTACATTTACATTTAGTTTTTGCAGATGCTTTTATCCAAAGCGACTTACAATTGGTGGATATAGGGATACATATAGTTTAGTTACTTTTTACTCTGTAAAACTTTTTTTAATCCATAAGCATATCGGAAGTTAGGGATAAAAAAATTAACCGCGAGCCTGTTGAAAATCGATTCAAATATGTGACGATTCAAATCGGTTGAGACGCTATACAAATTGCAATTCAATTAGGTGTAAGAGTTCATATAAATGTATTTCTGAAGGGAACTTACTGTCTTGCCTCTGTATAATGCATATTAAAGTTCATAAGTGCAGCATTGCTTTGTTTACAGCGGAAACCAAAGAAACGCTTTATGTGCCACCTGCTGGCAGAGAGTGAATCTGCATCCCATTCATCTTGTCTTCTCTTTCTGTTTCCTGCTGATATTATGTATAGTTTCACAAAACTGAAGTCAAACCATTCTGTTTTTACTTCAGATTTCAAAATTATAAAATGTAATTTAGATTAAAAACTGCTCATGTTGCATGTATGTGATGTGCATCAGTTTCCTTATTTGGTCTTTTTCCTGTTTTGTTAATTGATTGATCCCCACCTGTCTCCAGTTCCCTGATTACCTCCTGTGTGCTTATATACCCTGTCTGTTCAGTTCTTCTTCGTCCGTGATTGATTTAATGATGTAGTTATGTGATGTTGTATCCTGATGTTAGTTAATGTGTTAAATATTGTCTGTTATCTCCATCGATGTTCTGTAAACTCTTCATTTGATTAAGAACCTCTTTGAGCGCTTGTTTTCTACGTTAGCACACACCCAACTGTAACAGTATGCAGAAGCTTTGTTTGGATCATGATTAAAATGCAGTGGTTGCCTCGCATTTTTAAAAAATCGCGAATCGACTCGAACCGTGAAATCTGAATTGTGAATCGAATCAAATCAAATCGGGAGTTGAGTGAATCTTTACATCCCTATAGGAAGTGTAATTCTTTTATGCATTACTCCGAGGAGTTTTGTTGAGATACAATCTATTTGTTTTATTCCATACAGATTATATCGTAGTTCAGGCCCATGTGGGCATTACATAAGCACTGAAATCCTTTTGTTCACTTTATCCTGCATGTAGAAACCCCCACGTGTCTGTGCTGATGGATTAGCCTGCTTGCTCTTGCTTTTGTTCGTCCTTTAATCAATACAAGAAATTTATGCAATTTACAGGGAATGATTCCAACAATTTCCAAAAACGTTGCTATTCTTTATAAAACTAACTTGCAGGTTTGGTTGAATGGTGTCTCTCTGCCTTAACCGAATTATTGATCTACGTAGAAAGTCGTAACAAGATATAATTATATATAGAATATAGAATATAGAATAGACTTGGAATTTAATTGTGAAGTGATTTACAGACAAAATTGGTCATTATGATGTGCTTAATGAATTACATCTATTTGTAGAGTGATGTATTTGAACTGAATTTAATTTAGCTGCTATTGTGTCCTTAGCCTCTCTTAAAGCCTTTCAGATTTGGCTTTACTTTCATTCAAAATGCCCAAACCTGGAGTCGCTGAAGAGGTTACGGGTTTGACATTGACTGCTCTCAGCATTCAATCTGGATTATAATGGGATTTCCTTTCAAATAAAGACAAACACACACACACACACTCGCTCGCTCACACCAGTGTACCCACCCCCCGCTCAAACGCATACATACACACCCGTCGTATCTGCACAAAGAAGACATCTGTTAGTGCATTGTTAATCAGTCATGTACAAACTCAGGGTTATCCCGAGGATCACAGGCACAGAAATTGACTCCATGTAATTAAATTAAGGAAGATCCTCATGATATGGGGTGTTTATTGACTATAACCCAGTTTTCGATGAGCTAAATGAGTCTTTGACTGCCATTGTTGTGATTTTGTGTCACTTTTAACATTGCTTTGGTTACTGTGTTTGTTTGGGAAGTATTCGATAACACAATCATACAGGCATGCAAAATCCCATAGTGATGATGAAGAATGCAAATTAGGAGAGGAAGCAGGAATACAGGTCTGACCGGGCAAATGGTGTGTGTTTGACAGTGTTTATGTTGCAAATGTGTATGTGTGTGTGTTAAGAGAGGTCGTGAATGACAGCCGGGGAAGGGGGATGGGGGTGGTGTGCATCAAACACTAGAGAAAACGCAAGACCGAGACTCAGCAAGCGGCCAAAGGGCAAGAGGAGGGAGAAGAGGGCAGATTTTGGCATGCTTGTGTTGCTACACCTGCTCCAGAACAAGATTAACTCACCCTCACTATTGAGTGGCTTCTCCCTAGAAACATGCTAGCATACGTTAGCCGTTTTGTTTGTTTTGTTTCTGTCCGTTTAGAGATTAGCGCTACTGGAAACCATGTGTTGTGTGTGTGCGCACAAATGGCACGCGTTTGAAACTTCCCAGAGCTCCAACGCAAGAACAAAACACTACTTGCAGCTGCCAGACAGCGGTTTATAATCCTTTTTGAATCTAGCAAGTTAAGCGTTGAAGGAGTTGGCTTTGATGATATCATCTCCTGGAGCTTAGACAACTGGTTTGCTGAAAGATGCAAATTCTGTCATCATCTGCACACTCGCATTGCTCAAAATGTGTTTTCTTGTGCATTAAACAGAGAAGTCTTTTTGCTTTTGTGCTTTTATATATTTATAGAAAGCATATATATTAATGATTTATCCATATTTATTTTCTTGTATTAATCAAAAACGAATATATATATATATATATATATATATATATATATATATATATATATATATATATATATATATATATATATATATATATATAAAATGTTTGCAGTAATATCCCCTCATCCCCTCCCCAAAAGCACTATAACAGCAGACCAACTGCCTAATTGCAGTGAGCGTGAGAAGGAGCGCATGACCCGCTGAAAGTGCACATCAATTCATGCTGCAGAGTCAAAATACTTCTACACCGCACTATCAATTGGTTTCGCACATAAGACAATCTCCTCTGTGATGTCCAGTGAGTTGCGCAGATAATTGGTCAGAGTTTATTCAAGTAGTACAGTTACGCTCTGCTGTAGCAATTAACTTCCCGTGCAGCTGGTAACTAGACCCAGATGAAATCAGCAGTGATTTGGTGGGAAATGTGTAATGGTGCATAGTAAAGTGTGTTAAATGGAGAAGAGATCACTGCACTCATTTTGGTAGCTGAATGCATTATCAGATTTGCCAAAATGTTTAACAAACAAACATGCAAGTTTGGGGAAGGTATATGTTTCCTGTGGACTCGTATCTAAATAAAATGAGCATTGCACGTGTATTGGGATCTTTACATGTTTGAATATGAGAATGAATCAGAACTGTGTCGTACATGGCACTTTCAGTCTGTTCCTTACACCAAGCTTCATATGACCTTTATGGTAGTTTTAGGAGCTTGAGAGTTGTGGTCACCATCCACTTACATTATATGGAGCAGCCTGGACTTTCTCCGATATAGAGTGACAATCAAAAGGCTCTTATGCTTGTCAAGGCTGCATTTATTTGATCAAATATACATGTAAAAAAAAACAGTAATATTGTAAAATATTATTTTAATTTAAATAATTGATGTCTATTTGAATATATTATAAAATGTAATTTATTCCTGTGATGTGAAGCTGAATTTTCATCATCATTACTCCAGTCTTCAGTGTCACATGATCCTTCAGAAATCATTCTTATATGCTGATTTGCTGTTCAAGAAACATTTATTATTATCATTTTTTTGTGAAACTTGTGATAATTTTTTGCAAAACACATTCATTTGACGGGAATTCGACAACAAACAAAACCTCAGTGAACAAGTCGGCACTCGACGGCTCATGAATTTCAGATGAAGACATATTTACAGACCCCTCTCTGATAGCACTGCGACGGGTCATTGTGGCAGCTCTCGTGTCTTTGTTTTGCGGAGTCATAATGGGTCATTTGCTATCTTCACTGATCAACTGTGGCTTGTATTAGCCCTGATCAAAGCGTGCTGTGTGTGTCTCGGTGTATTTGAGGAGCGGCAGTGAGTTGGGAGTGTCTTTCAGAGGCAAAGGGACACCTGGATTTTCTCCTTGAGAGATTAAGGCAGAGGCCCGGCCTCCTCGCTGGGTGCAGACAGATTAAGAAGCTCCTGGATCAGACACAGATCGTGTCAAGTGTGGTGATGGGGTGTGTACTTGCGTGTGTGTGTGTGTGTGTGTTTGCATGAAGGGCTCTTGATCATGCCAACCGCTGCGTTACTTTCCCAGTTGCCTGTCATCATGCGCCCAGCACAATCGCAGAACTTCTGTTGAGGGTGTGCTGAAGGTGGCATTAAACATGCATGACTTTTTTTGATATCCCAAGCATTTTCCCAACAGGGCTTCCGGGAGGGCACCTTTCCCATAGCAAAATTTCCATATAATCTGTAATTTATTTATTTAATGTTTTTTTTTTTTTTTGTATTAGAATCAGGAGTCATGTTTTTTCTCTTATTTATTATTCTGTAAAAAAAAAAATACAGATTCTTTTTTTATTATTATTTATTAATTATTTTTAATAAGGTTTACACCATGGAGGAAAAAAAATATATATGAATGAATGAATGAATAAACAACAAAAAACAAGACTAAAATGAAAATAATTTTAAATAGATGCATAAATGAATTAACAACTGAATGAATGAATGAATTATCAGATAATATATAAATAATCAGTTAATAAATTAATCCTAAATAATAATAAAAAAATGTATATGCTTTATTTCATGGAGGGAAAAAGTTAATATATACTTCATTTAAATGTTTTCAGCTTTAATTTTGGATGTAACGATCAAACAAAACGTTATAAACAAATAAATAAATGCAACATAAATGAATTATCAGTTAATACATTCCTTTTTAATTATTTATGATGTATTTATAATTTGAATGAGGTTTACAGGGTGGATGAAAAGAAAAAATGATTTAAATGTAAATAAATGAGGTGTAAAGTGTTAGCAAAACTATATTTTATTTAATTATGATGAATACCAGTGTATCTTTGAGAATGCGGTCACTAGTTTTATTTAGATTATATTCAGAACAAAAGGCTCTGTGTTTTTGTTTTTATGCTTAATATGTAGCAAACAGTGGCATTGACCCATGGCTGCTTTGTCCAGAATCCCTCATTCATCTGAGGATGGGAGATACCACACCGTTTGAGGATTAAGTCTGAAATAATCTGAAATAAAAACAAGGTACTTATCCCCCCTGATGGGCTTCTGCACTGTCGCCAAAATAGCTGCGATGTGGTTAGAGTAGGAGCCGGCGGAGGCGTTCAGCTGCCGCTTCTCTTTCATGCCATCTCTGTGTGCTTGTGAAATATGGCAGCACTCTTCTCTTGGAGAGAGCTCTTCAAACTGAAACTGCTTTAAATGCTCTCCAGTCCTGCTGTAACATCACATTACCGACTGCGGCTCTTTATTTACTCTCACCAAAGGCACACAGACACATTTTGCGCTAACTGAGTTTCTTGGTTTTGCAGTGGGGATGCTTTTGCTCCCTTCAAGTCCTCCTGAAGAGTTTCTTTTGGGGGCAATAATGACATGCGTGTTCGAATGGTTTTTAGTTGGAACAAAATAAATGTGAAGTGACGTGTAATGACATACAGCCATGTATGGTGACCCATACTCTGAATTCGTACTCTGCATTTAAACCATCCAAAGTGAACACACACTGTGAACACACACCCGGAGCAGTGGGCAGCCATTTATGCTGCGGCGCCCGGGGAGCAGTTGGGGGTTCGGTGCCTTGCTCAAGGACACCTCAGTCGTGTTATTGAGGGTGCAGAGAGCACTGTACATTCACTCCCCCCACCTACAATTCCTGCCGGCCCGAGACTCAAACTCGCAACCTTTGGATTAGGAGTCCTAATCTCTAACCATTAGGCCACAACTACCCCGTTGTGTATTTATATGTATATGTATCAGACAAGTTAATATTTCATGCTCTCTTTTACACTTCCTGACAAAGGCAGGATGCTTTTGTGGCCCAAAACAAAGTGCAAAGGATATGTTTTGGGTGTTTAAATTATGCTTTTATCATTCTTGTGATGCCCCAAAGGATCATGGGAAATGTAGTTTAGTCACACATGCCATAAACTGGCTTAAATAATAATATGTACAGTAACAGTTTGTTCTGATTAGAGGTTTACATGGTAGATAAAAAGAGAAAAAGATTACAAAAACACAGAGTAAATAAGAAAATAAACAAATAAACAATCAGTTAAATTGAGCTAGGTTACATAAAAATGTAAACTTGAAAATGTACCCTCAGGTCATCCAAGATGATGAGTTTGTTTCTATATCAGAACAGATTTGGTGAAATGTATCATTGCATCGCTTGCTCACCAATCGATCCTCTACAGTGAATGGGTGCCGTCAGAATGAGTGTGCAAACAGCAGATAAAAACATCGCAATAATCCACATGTAATCCCCACCTCTCCAGTCCATCAGTTAATTTTTGTGCAGTGAAAAGCTGTTTGTTTGTAAGAAAGAAATCCATCAAAACATTTTTAACTTCAAACCATTGCTTCCAGCTAAAATACAAGTCCTCTTACAGTATGCTAAAGATGCAAGATACTTAAGGCTGCAGTTAAAAATCTAAAGTATTTAAAAAAAAATTCTCATCAAATTGTTCTGAGCTTCAATCAAATATTTTATAGCTCTATACTTTTAGACATGCCAACAATTATCAAATTTAGGTCTATTTTCAATTCTCCAAACACATTTAATGAGAAACATTTAAGACAAAATGAACATTTAAAGTCAATTTGAAGTTAAAAAGAGGACATTTTCCTAGGCTGTGTGGCTTATCGGTTAATGTTAATCAATAGCCATATAGATGGTAATATCTGGTTTTAGGCTAGTGTTGGGATAATCAAGACATCAATGTTAAAAAGTCACCTCAAAAGTGGGTGCAGGAGGTATTTCAAGACAGGACAGCACATATAGGTGACCCATCTGGCTCCATTCTAGTATATAATCTAGTATACAATGAATCAATTACTGAAGGATAAAATCATAAAAAGATAAATACTGTAGGTTGCAATGCAATAGTTTCATGTTGATTTTAGCTAAGAACTCATTGAAGTCTCCCGAGTTTTAAAAGGTCATCTCTGAGCAATTAAAAAGCCCCTTTGGGTGGTGATTCATTCTGAGGTTTCACATTTATATGAACACAACACACTGTGTTCTGTCTGTTTCTTTTTCTTCCCACCTCACGGTATTATCTGATGGTAAGGCAGGGCTTTTCCACTCTGAATGTTTAACAAAGCTCCGTCTCCCATAACGGCACGGCAGTCTAATCTTAGAGCTGTTTTTATCACACAGAAATGCATTTCCAATCCACACGGCCATGATCTCTGTCTCTCCCACATTCGTTTATGGGCACGGACTCTGGCGAATAGATTTCGCAGTTGTTTTGAAGTGTTTTTATTTGTTTGGGTTACAGTGGCCACATGAACGCTTACAATGAAACCGCTGTGTAAAACGGGAAAGACCGGCGACTGTTTGTGTGCGCCACGCAAAACCCTGCCCTTCATCATGCTGTCTCTCTCTCTCTCTCTGTATGTTTGTCTTTTGTTTGTCTGCCGGTCTCTTCCTCTCCGGGCCTCTGAGTTGTTTTCCTGCAATTGTCTGCTCCTGTTTTCCCCCCGTTCTGTCTGTCTCACTCACTCGTTCGCTCTATCCCTACTGCATTCAAGCATGTGGTTAGGGCTGTTTGCCTTTTGAGGTGCGAAATGCAATTTGGCTTGTTAGTTACAAAACGAGGGTCAAGAGGGCACGTGGTTGCAAATGCAATTTGCCTTTTGTGTTTCTGTCTATAAAGTTCAAGTGAACCCCTTTAACAACTCACTCAACAGCTCTATTGTGCAGCCTAGTGGACTGCACTCCTGTCTGTTACCCACTTAGGGAGCATCCTAACGCGAATGGAATGTCGTAAGTGACTGCTTCAGCCCGGAAAGTCTGAGTTTCCAACTTCCTTCTTTGGAAAGTGCAATAGAATGCTACTTTAAAGGCAGGGTAGGTGATTTGGTTCAAAAACATTTTTGTTACGCTGGTTGAAAGTCTCTCTCAATCACTAAGTTATGTGCTCTAAATGAATTTATTTTGTAGGTGGAAGGCATAGGACCATCAAATGTTTGTCCAGTCATATCCCTTGATCCGAAGCCTATGACAGGCTGTCCTGCCTGCCTGTCGATGTATGTGTTTGCATACCTCTGCACACTCTGTTCGCGCAGACATGATCCGTCCACACAGTGCGTTCCATTATGCTATTGCAGAGCGAGTGAGAATGGAAGGCATTATTTTTGTAATATTATGCACTTTGTACTGTAATGTTTTCTCACCTGTGAATCAGACATGAGGTAATCTGACAGCATTGCACACAGCCCTCCACCAAAGTGTCACAGGTTAGCCTCAGCACCGCCTGTGCTCGTGTTTTGGAGGAGGTGCGGTGGTACCATTGGTCTGTGGCGGTTACACAATCGGTGGGTGTGTTCTAAAACTTCACCTCCTTTGACATGCGATTTTTTTTGCCCCTCGGTTCGTTTCTAATTCAATGGAGGTCAGGCAAGGAGTGTCTAGTATCAGTTTGTTCTCCTGACCATTATTTACTTAAGTAGTTTTCTTGGAGCCATTTTTATTATTATTTTTTTTTAACTCCGTAATTAATGTGTTTTGAAATGTAGCGAAGTACAATACTTCAATCAAAAAATACTTAAGTAAAAGTAAAATTACAGATTTTTAAAACTACTTTAAAAAGTAGATGTATACAAAAAAGCTACTCAATTACAGTAACGTGAGCAAACGTAATTCGTTACTTTCCCCCCCTGTAATCTACACCCCGCCTCCAGCAGCGCGGGGGTGTTGGAATGTTCGGAAACAGTATACCGCCGCTCACCCTTTTCGAACTTCTTTTTGCTCCAAACGAAGAACCAAAACGACTGCAACTGCAACCAAAATGCAGTTTTGTACTTGCTAGGTCTTGGAACAGAACTGACAAAGTGTGTAGACAAGAGTCATTTAGATTGTAAAATTAGCACCCTTGACAGAGCTCACTTACTCACTCTCTCTCTCCCTGGAGATCTCCAGTCTCTCTTTGTTGATTTACTATTGTAGCTAATGAGGAGGCGTGCCTGCGGCTGGTTCACTAGAGCTGTGTGTGTGCATCTGTGTTGGGTTCAGTTTACAGCAGAGGGTCTTCCCAGGCCGATTTTGGGAGGATGTGAAGCCCACTCTCTCTCTCTCCAGGCCTCTGCGCACACATCCTGAGTGTCTTCTCATGTAGCACATTAAAGACAGTGATCTTTGCCGAGAGGGACGCCCAGACAGGCTCACTTATTCAAGCCAAATTCTGCTTCTCCACATGCTGCTATCTCTGTGAACACCCTCTTCCTTTTCTCTCTCTCTCTCTCTCTCTCTCTCTCTCTCTCTCTCCACAGTTGTCCTTACTTTCTACTCTTCCCTCTACTTCCTTTAATTCTGTTCTGTTCTCTGTTCTCCACTTCCTGTTTGTCTTGTGTCATATATTTGTTTTTGTGCTTTCAACGACAGAGGGTGA
This sequence comes from Carassius gibelio, assembly GCF_023724105.1. Taxonomy (NCBI): domain Eukaryota; kingdom Metazoa; phylum Chordata; class Actinopteri; order Cypriniformes; family Cyprinidae; genus Carassius; species Carassius gibelio. The sequence goes on along the minus strand of NC_068378.1, from coordinate 24,132,849 downwards.
GAAATTTGGAGTCTCTGACGTAGAAGTGCGTCTCCTTCCTTCCTGTATGTCTCTTTATGTTAGACAGTTAATGGTCAACTAATTGAATATAATTTTTTATATATAGTTATTTATATATTAGTTTATAATCTACCCCCACATACAAACAAATCGGATTGTTTTTCGGATTGTTGTTTTAGGTACATTTGTGTGTGTGTGTGTGTATGTATGTGTGTGTTTGTATATACATACATACATATACAATAATAAAATAAATCAGATATGTCCATTAAATAATCTAATTTAATCCAAGAATATATTAATTATATTTATACTATATATTTATTTAAAATATGTTTATTTACAATTATTATATTTTTATTTTCTAATTTATATATTTATGTACACTATTTGTGTATTTATATTACATTAAATTTGCATTTATTCATTTAGCAGACGCTTTTATCCAAAGCGATTTACAAATGAGGACAATTAGCAATTAAAACCAAAAAAAGGGCAATAATATTTAAAATAATATTTAAGTGCTCTGACAAGTATCGGTTAGCCTTATGCAGTACAAGTAGCAAGAGTTTGTTTTTTTTTGTTTTTTTTTCGATAATAAATAAAAAGAACACAAGTAGTAAGTATATAATTAGAATAGAGAGTGCTAGAGTTAGAGGGTCAGTTTTTTGTGTGTGTGTGTATACAGTATTTTTTTTCTGCTCCCGCAGTTCTAGAGTCAGTTTTTCCTTTCTGACCAGTAAATATGGGCTGGATTGGAGAAGAGGAAACTGATCGTAGAGCAGCAATTATGGACAGTGTTTCCCCAGCCCATCAATCTGACTCCCCTATCAGTATATGTTCAGATATGACACCCATCATGCTCTGCTCTCCCCATCTTTACGTCTTTTAGCCTCATTCTCCTGTCCTCAGCTCTCTTCTGTCCATCGTTTCTCTCATTTACTCTCTGCTTGTCTCTAAGCTTCCCCCGTCTCGCTCTCTATGCCTGTTTTTCTCTTTGCTTCGCGCTCTCTCTCGTTCCCCTTTGACACTGTGTGGGAGTGAGATTTGCAGGGTAGATTATAGAGTGTGTAATAGTGTGTGTCAGAGGCAGGGCTGCCACTGTAATTGGTGCCTTTACTCCACAGCTGTCTGAGCCCTGCAGCATCTGTTTCACTGATCACGCACATACATGCAACTCACCGAGCGGGTAAACCTAGCATCTATTGCGTGCTCCGGGTTATTGATTTTTCTTAAGTGGAAGAATCTCAGCTATGTGTGCCACTGAAGTCTTAAGGATGGACGGCATATGTGGCATGGCATCAACTACCACAGTAAACAATTTCCACTTCCTTTTGTAAAAAAAAAAAAAAAACATAAAAAAAACACCGAAACATATTTACAGTAATGCACTTGCAATGCCTAGCAGGCACACATGGAGCATCGCAAATGTGACTACTCTCAAAAATATCATTACACTTAACAAAATAACATGATTTGTTCCCTTTCATGCCTTGATAAAAATTCACTTCTTCTTTCTTCAGCAGATTGGCTGAGGTGCTTTTTGAATGTGGAAGATGCTGTCAAACTCCAAATATGACCAAAAAAATTATAATTTCACCATAAAGAGCATGGCTTGTGAACTGAATCAATTGTGCACTTTAATTGGTTGTAAAACCCCTCAACACATTTTTTGGGATTTTAATGGGAATGTATAGATTGTAGATCACTGAAAACAATGATAGCACTAATTAAGTCTATTATAAAGGGAAAAGGTTTTTTTAGTTTTTGTTTTGAGCCATTTTGTTCTGCACAGTGCACAGTTCATAAAACATGTGGTAATTGTGTTTGTGTTTTTGCATTATTAGTTTCTAACCTTTTGTTATGAGGATAAACTTCAACTTTTTTATTATGACAATACATTGATTTGATCTTTCAGTATGTAAATTAAATAATTTATTCTGTTTGTCTTTTTCATTGTTTATCATTAACTCCTTTTAATATATTTTATAAATTTCTATATTTGCCTATTTCTTGTAACAGATTTTGACCCTTTATTTTCATTGAAAATAGCCTTAGTGAAGTGGCATAAATCAATCAAATAAATAAAAATATTGCCACAAGCTGTCCAAGCACCAATAACTCATGGAGATAAGTAGGTGATAGAATTGCAGTGATTCTTTTCACATATTATGTGTTTTCATCGCAAAGTCAGCAGTCTTGTATCTGAATCAAATAGCTTAGGAAAGTTAGCTTAGAAAAATAGATGAAAGTACTGTAGCAAAAGAGACAACTGACTTCAAGAAATGTTTAGCCATTCAAATGGATTAAAAATAGATGGGACCTAAAAGGATTATAATTTTTTTGGACAATATCTTCATTATAGCCCATATCTGTTATTCACATAATAATAAATGGCTGATTACATTGAAATTGTTGTTAGCCCATCTAGCATTATTAGAAATTCATGAAATGTGGCATGTTTACTCTTGTTTACACAAGACTTGTGACTAGACACATGAGAACCGAAGGCGGTGTAGATGTCAAACGTGGTGCTATGCATTACTCTTCATTTTTAAATGTGTGCATATGTTTAAGATCTACAAAGGGGATTTTCAGAAATTAATGACTTATATTTTTGACAGTTCCTCATTCAAAGCTATATAGAACTTCAAAGTTGTTTGGACTACATTTGGACTGCTTTTTTGAGCTTGACAGCCCCTTCATGCTATCATTATATGGAGCAGCATCAATGAAGAAAGTGAATTTAGTTTTGGACATTTTGCATCCATTGCAGCTTCACATTACTGCTTTACACACTGAGGAACATGAACATTTTTTATTTTCAGTGGTTAACAGAATAAGCAGATGTTGCTGATAGAGCTTAAATAGTGTTTATTCTCAAATGGTGCTTTAAAACAGTGGATTATAGATAAATTTGTTATTTGTATATTCTACCAAAAACATCATCTTGTGTGCACAAACATCCTTTGAAATCAAAACGTTTCGCTGCTGAATGCAAATGTGACCAGACATCTGCTGGAAGTAGCTGTGCATAAACCAATGTCTTGATCACCTCATGTTGAGATGAGTGATTGCTTATTCTTCCTCACTATAAAGCCCAAAAATGGTCTTCTGCTCCCATTTTGCAGTTCTGATACGATTGCGTTCCAATGTGTTTCCCTATAATTGAATCTCTTTTGATTTATGATGATGCTGCCAGGGTCTCGTGGCGCACTGTAGGATGTGGTAATAAAAGTTTTTTTTCTGGGAGGGGGTTTGTGGTGCAATAACAGCCGTTTCCAAGTAATTGAGAGTCTTCATGGATCAAATATGTTCTCTTGTTCAACTGCCATGTTGTTTGCCTCCGTTGTCAAACCTGTTTTGTCACATTGATGGGGTTGAGGTGAGCTGTCAGCCGTGGTAACTCACTTGCCCCCCGTCATTCTTTCACTGTATGTTGCCTCGGGCGTTTGGATACTGTACTGAGGGTCACAGTAAACATTACAGGGTTTCAAATCCCTTTTTGGGTTGAGCGGGAGAGAGGAATGGGTATAGACCACAACTACTACAGCAAGATAACCATCCTTCAGGGCTACATCTGAAGAAGTTGTTTTGAGTAAAGAGAGATGTGAATAACCAGCATGGAAAAGACACAACCATTATGGGTGCACTCGAAAAACTTTTTTTTTACTCTTGTACAGACTGCAGACCAGTCTATGTGTAGGAAGTGGTGGAAATAATTAATCTTACCTAGTTAAGACTACTGGCTAGTGTAACACTTATGTATGGAAATGCAATGAAAAAGTAAAAAATGACCAGCTATTGTTGATTGCATGACGCACCATGCATCTGTTTTCCCATCCCACAAATAACCACACGCTGTAGTCTTCAGCTCTATGGTATCCACAAAAGGTCAACAGAAACTCTTAAATGTCTAACATAACTTAACATTAAACACTAACAGGTCTTTCTACCCAAAATGCATGAAATAAAACATTTTCCCTCCACATTTAGTTCCAAAAAGCCACTGTTTAGTTTTAATTAATGCAAAAACAATGATTGTAAGAATAAGTCAATCTCCATTTTACAAATTTGAGTGGGTTGAATGGAAAGAAATTAAATGCAAATGTCAATGAAACAGAACTGTTGCTTAGACTCAAATGAAAGTTAACATGCAAAATAAAAATGTCAATCAACAACATATTCTTCAATGTGATGTGATGCATGCAAAAACCAATACATTGAACAGTATTGTGTGTCTTGCTCATGCCATGCAATACATAAAGTAAAAAAAAATGCTAACTACTTTTTGCTAACTACTAGTTAGCCTGAGGTTTATATATATTAATTCTTTTTGACACCTCTTAAGTTTATGTGGAGTCATTTGGACTCAATTCTGTTCAGTTTTCAATTCACACTACGCAAGGAATTTGAATTGGGTCTACATACAAATTTTTAGAAAACAAATTTCTAAAATGTCAAACTACAGTCAATTGAATCAAGTTAAGACATGTTATTATTGGATATAGAGTTTGCTTGCTAAGGCTAACATCATTTGTTTAAATTCCAAGAAATTGGTACTGTTTGTCCAACGCAGTTTGTGCCACAGACATGACTGATACCTCAGATCATGCATTGCGTTGAGGAAAGGTGTGCCAGTACTTTCCTGAGAAATGAAACTTAGATTTTTTGCCTGGTGCACAATAACACTGTGAAAAAAATCACATAAGTTCACCTAAATCATATCTAGAGACCAGAATATCATAAAAACCTGAGGGTGGATTTGCCTAGTAACCACCCTAGCAACCACTCAGAATACCTTTTGCAAATGCAAAGCACACATTTTCATCATAAAATGCTAAAGTGTAGTTGCTCATATTTTCCTCTTTTAATCTGTTTTTTTTTCAAAGGACTATTGTGTTTCATACTTAACAAAGTCGCCTAATTTATTCTTTTTTTAGTCCCATTTTCTGATGTTTTTCTCCTACTGCTCAAATTTGCTACAACACATCAATTATTCATATATTCAGTTCATAGTCAATTAACGTATCCCAACTGTTGCGACGAAGGGTTCCAAAGAGGACACTTTAATATCGCATGTGAGGTGTAAGAAAACTTATTTCACGTCTGCTGTAGCCTCGGGGGCTTCTGGCAATGAAACGCAAACGAAATGTCCTCGGGAATCCAGCGACAACTTATTATTCCACTCAGAGCGCAGAGAGAGAGCTGGATATTTGGCTCGTCATGTAAAAAGGAAACTCTGCAGCAGAAAGAGGTCAGCGGTCATGTTCAGCCACAGAAGCACCATTCAGGCCTTGACGAGAGGCATCCAACACGCGGGGAGGTCACGGCGCTTCCGTTAACACACACACTGTCATCTTTATCAAGTCTGGCTTTGATATTGTAATAGGCATGCGATTTGCGCATTTAAGCGGCTTTCCGTGACTGGAACGTTCCGTGTCGGGAATGATGGAAAAAGAAGTCAACTGAGAGGGAGCAAGAGGAATGTGGAGTGAAGTTTTGATGCCCTTGATTATGGTGGAGACTCTTTTTGGGCACTGCCAGGCATGCAGAAAAAGAGACGGCTAAATGCATGCACGCTTTCTTTTGCTTGCTTTCTTTCACTCGAATATTCATTTGTTCAACAGGGTTATTATCAGTAACTAAAACAAATAAATAACTTTTTGTTACTCGACTAGTGGAAAAAACATGCAGAATAGACTGTAGAGTGTTTATTTTATTACATTTTTGTTTTGGCTTTTGTGGTGGCAATTTATGCAAATTAGTGCATATTTAATTAGACAATGGTTCATTTGCATATTGCAAACATGAGATTTCAGAAAACTTGTAATACAAAAAATATTTGCAATACTTAATGTTATAAATCTCCTGGGGAAATATGGTGATATCTGTTTGATATTTTTTTCTTAAATATCTCTTCTTAAACATATTTTAATTCAGCTCATTTCCAAGGCAATTTAAATACACTGAAAATGTAAAATTAAAATCAAATTCGAAATTTGAACAGAAATTATATCAGATTATTAATGATACTAAAAGTAACTCATACTAAAGGTTTCAGTCACTCATTTGCTCAGTGTTTCTCTCTGGTGCTCGACCTGTGTGGTTTTGCTTTGCATGTAGATGTTGATGTTTTGATTCTGATACATCCACAGGTTCTGCAAAGTGCATGAGGTGTGATGTGAATTCAGTTATTGAGTCATTTGGCATCACCAGGCAAACCACAAGGTCAATCAACTTGCAGATGATGCCTTTTATTTTGATAAATGTGTGGCTGGCCAAGTCTGTGTTCTCATCCTGTCCTATTTATCTCTTGTGGATTTCCCCTTTTAACTCTTCTAAAACACTGGTGTTCACGCAAAAATGAAAATGTTTGCCCAAGAATGTTTTTTATTTTTTTTTATTTAATGTTTATTTGATTATTTTTTTTTTTTATCTTACATTATCATTTGGATTTAATGGTGGTTTTGATTCTGGCAAATGAAAAAACAAACAAAAAAACAATTGTCTTCAGAATATTACAACTGGTACACTCACCTTTTCTGTTTGAGACTTTTCTGGCACATTAGATCACCGGTTTCTGGATGAACCTTGTTTGTTTGCTGTAGCCAGTGGCCTCTCTTTAACTTTAAATGCAGTCCCTAATGTAACACGCATCCTACAGGCAGCTATCAGAATAAAATTGATTATTGCTTTCAGGCATCCCTAAGATGTTTCGCCCCCCTTTCCAGAATATTAACACTTTGGATATATATTGATGTCTGATCTGGTGTGGATGTGCATGTGTGCGTGTCTGGTTGTGTGTGCACTCTCTATTCACTGTCCTTGTGGCCAGTGTGTATTTGGACATGAAGAGCCGTTTAGAGTCCTCCTAACAAATCAGCATTGTTCTGTTGTGGGGCCAGTCCTTGGCTCCGGGAGTGTAAATAGACAACTGTTGGGCACTGCGCTTCCTGCCAAAACTTCTTATGTGAACATACGCTCCGAGCCCATTCCTCCAAACTTGGCCCTCCACAGTCGGAAACACGTTGCTATTTCTAAATCTGTGCCTTTGTCATGAGAACCGTATTATTTTAAAGCAATTGTAATTAAATGAGTGCCAATTCTCATCTTATTGCTCGCCGCATCTCCTCCTGACTCTCCTCCCCCTCGCTTCATTATTTCAGGGATGCGTCCATTTTTGTTCCACCTGCCAATAATGGTTTCCACCCACCGCCGCGCAGATTTCCCCCCAATTACTGCATGTCACCCTTTCACCCCATGGCCCCCTCCCTCCCTCCCTCCCAGTCCATTCATTACGCTCAGTCTCCCTCTCACTCCGTCTTTCTCTGGCCACTCTGTCCGTCTTCTTCCCGTCTTTGTGTGCTGGATTAATATTTTATGAGCTCCTTGATGACGGGTGTTCACTGCTGGGCAAACAGCCCCAGCTGAGCCCCCCCAGTCTCATCAGTAAACCCACTGGGGAGCTCTGCTCTCTCAGCTCTCTCCCCTTCACTGACTCTGTCACTCTTTCTATCACTTTCTTCTCCATCTCTAACTAAACACAATGAGCCGTCATCATTTCTTTGCTGTGTCAAGGTGATTTCATGCTTTTGTGTGAGGCAAGGTTGTTATAGCTAAGGAAATCTAAAACCATAGATACAAAAACATCAAATATATATATTTTTTTGATGTTAAACTTATTTTACTTTAGTTGGCTGCTATGGCAGGATTTCTTATTTTCACTTAGTTTAACTAACCCATTATATATATATAACTCGCCAAGGTGACAGTTATTTAATTTAACTAGATGTACTGAAATAACTAAAATGAAAACTAAAGCTGAAATAAAAAATATGTAAATGACAGCAAACAATAAAATGACTAAAACTTTAAAATTATAATGAAAACATATATTGTATTTTCTTTTTCAGCTTTGTCAAGGAGATGTTTCTCATGTTCATTTAGTTTAATGGGGTCATATGATGCGATTTCAAACGTTCCTTTCTCTTTGGAGTGTTACAAGCTCTTGGTGAATAAAGAAGATCTGGAAAGTTGCAAAAGACTAAATTCTCAAATCCAAAGAGATATTCTTTATGAAAGTTAACACTCGTCAACGCCCCAATGAAACGATTCGTTCTAACACACCACCACATATCTAGGTCAGTATGTGGGAAGATTTGCATAACACCGCCCAGATGTTCACGCAAAGAAAGAAGGCATACTTTTTATTCTCATTGTAGTATTGTTGTTGCCACCGCCATGCTGTGTGTTTCACTGTGAAAGCGAAACTATTTTGTTTGGCCTTCCAAAAGAGGACGATATCCACTTTGTCATGCCTAGAGCTGATCCATGCTGGTCGCTGAGGAAATACATCAACTTTTGCTCTGTGGATCGCAGCATCTGTTTTCACCATGGACGAAGCGGCGTCCAGCCTGGAGTCGTCACATGTGGTTGCTGCAAGACCAAGGTACGCTCCTTCGTACAATCCGCCTGCCGCACTGTGCTCAAACCAGCCACGGCTCACTCTAGACTCTAGAGGTGTGTGACGTTGTTCCATCGAGAAAGTGAAGCTACTTTGTTTTTGGCTTCCAAAAGAAAACACGATTAGAAATCATGTATATATCACGTTTATAATGGGTTTTATGTTTATGTCTCATCGCTCCGACCGGACAAGGCTTCACAATATGTTAAGAGGAGTAACATTTCCGTCTCAAGCGTGAAGCATTCGGCTAATCACAACGTGCTGGATAGCTGGCCAATCACAGCATACCTCGCTTTTCAGAGAGATGAGCGTTGTGAAAATCAACGTGTTTCAGAAGGCGGGGCATAGAGGAGAACCAATAATGTACAGTTTTTTTGTTTGTTTTTTTTTTTACCTTAAACCGCATAAACACATTTCATTACACCAAATAATGTTCTTTTCAGCAGCATCATATGACCCCTTTAACTTGAGGTACTAAAATAACTTAATTAAACTAATTAAAACTATATGAACTATATAAAGACAAAACCCTTTCTTTCAGGGAATAATAAAAAAAGATTGTATGTGTGGTCCAAAAACATTTGTAAATACTGTGTGCATATACATATGTGTGTGTGTGTGTGTGTGTGTGTGTGTGTGTGTGTCTGTATATATATATATATATATATATATATATATATATATATATATATATATATATATATATATAGCTGCACATAAGTTATGCAATTATACAAGGCCCAGTTTCGAATCACAGCTGATTCTAGTTGATTTGTTCTTAATGGACAAAGGCACTGAAGCAATTTTCAGAAAAGTGCATGTATGTTACATTTTCCCCATTGGAGTCTTTAAAATGAATCCCTTTTTTAATGTACTTGTAGGTTGACACCGTGGGAAATGTCACAGCCGGGTGACATTTGACAAATGAAGCCCAGCGGATGGCGAAGAATCTATTAAAGGCGGCCCATTTGAGAGATCTGCATTCATTTCATTTGGTATTGTCTGAACCTGACAGTGTCCATGTCAAAACCCGGTGCAACAGAAACACACGGGTGTCACACCCCATCTGCTTTCTCCAGCTGCGACACAGAAAGGCATGTCCCAGCCCCCCCGCAACACCCCAAATCCACCCGACATGGGGCTTTAAATGCAGCGTGCTTCAGTTAATGCTCGAATGCCAGCATTAAATATTAAGGGGAGGTACTGCAGGCTTAAGTGGTGATTTTGGGTGGATTAAAAACTATTTTGTATTTAATTTTGACCCTCTACGACATGTTGCTTATCTAAAGCTAAAGAATTACAAAAATTTACAAAAAAAATAAAATAAATAATAATAAAAATGTCATTAGCACTGGATAACATTTTTTAAGTAAGAGTTTGTAATGTTATATGAAATATGATGTTCCATATGTTTTGTACCGATGTACCACATGTACAGACCACTATTTTAAAATATTGCATCTTAAAAGGTATCTCTCATAATTCTAAATGGGTTTTTGGAAAACATTAATGTTCATATACATTTGTTTTACTAAGTTTGTTGTCAAAATAAATCTTTTGAAAAAAATTGTGATGGTTTCTCTGGGATCTACATCACTTTTGATAAATGAAGATTTTTAATTATTATTTACTTATCCCAATTTGCATATATTAAGATTAAATCAGAATGTAAAATTAAAAAAATTGTTCTGTTTGTACTTTCTAAAGTTTAATTTTCAATAAAGGAGCTGTTAATGATTTCATTTTAGCCATTTTGCTAAATTAAGACAAAAGGGCCTCTCTCTGCCCTCAAATGACAGCCCTGAATCAGCTAATTAAATTGTTTGACAGGTTCTAGTAATTGTCTAAATATCTAAATATTATAATCATTTCAGTAGTATCTGTCAGATAATAAGGTGTGATTATCTGATACTCCTAGAAAAATTAATTAGAACACATTTAATGAAAAGGAAATTGTATTAATACCGAATATCAATAAGCACAATAAAACTGAAAGGGAAAAAGTCAGTATGCCTAATGTTAATCGATATATGTATTAATCATAAATAAAAGATTACAATTAAAAAATGTTTATTGCTTCAACATCAACAAAAAGGCAGTCATGTCTGAAAACTAAAATGCTATTATAAAAGGAAAATGTTTTGTCTTATCTGTTCACCTGTAGTACCTCCCCTACGTAAGGACAAGCCCCGCCCACTCTACAAGCGCTTCATTGAAACAGTTTCATGACGCACGGAAAGCCCCGCCCACTCCCACCCCAGAGCCGCTCGCGCTGCTCGCCGGAGTCTTGACTCGGAGCCGCTTCACAGCAATGTAGCACACGCATAATGGGATTTACCGGGTTCACTTTCAAACGCTTGTGTTGTTGTTTTAAATATTAACGAGACTTTTGCTTTGACTTCAAAGGGGATGAAACGCAGTGCCGCTGAATGAAGTGAGTAACTGTTCGCTGGGAAACTTTTGGGTGTTTATGCGTTTTTAGATTCTGATATTCACTAGATGCTTTAAAAACACTCTATTCATCTTTTGTTTAGTTATTTAAGATTAAAACAAGAGCATTTCAGTTGCAAATGACAGTATTGAGGGAAATGTTTAGGGTTATGTCACATTAAGTTATTGCGAATGTCAGTGGAGAAGTTCTTGAGTTCATTAAATTAAGCAATGCGATTAGGAGTAATTTTCATTTACCTGACGACAGGAATCTCATTTTAGTATTTCATAACTTACCATCAGCGCAGCGAACATAATGCATCTTTGTGTTCAGCTCGTTGTTCGGTGTGTTCGGTTTATATTTTATAACCTTTCAGAAGGTTGCCTGCAGTCTGGGACAGACCTCTGAGAGTATTCATTGATTTTTGCTCCTGCATTCTCTTTCAAGCTCTAACAAGCATCGCTTTGATAGAAAAGGAAGAAAGAAACATGAAAGCAAAAAGGTTTTCATCTTTATTTAAGAGTCTGCTATTGAAATGTAGTTTGCAAGCATTTTTAAACTACTTGATAATTGCTATCTAAATTGCCAACTGTTCTTTAATGCATTTCATTTTTCTTTAATCTGTTTATAAAACTTTAATGGGACTGATTTAGTTTAAATACCATCACACGAATGTCAATGCATCTGAAACATTATCAGACAGCTGCTTTAACATCCTATTCTCAAGACTCCAATCAGTCCAAGGTGACTAGTCAAAGACCTCAGATGCCACACTAACCTGTTGTGGAATGGATCTAATGTATTCAGGCTTAATTGGAAGATAACTAGATGTTTAATCACACATTTACTCAGTGGTTTCCAGCCTCTGTATCAGCAGCTTGCGGTTATTGTACTATTCCTCCGGGAGGTGTGGCGTGCCACTCCAGCAATCGCGACTGAGATTGTGTCTTTTCAGCGAGCCTTACCAAGTTTCACGAAACCCAAACATCCCTTTTCACCCTCTCTTTCTTTTTCCACGCACTCCCCCTGTTGTTATGACTCCATTGTCTCCTTTCTAAATACCTCCTCCCTTTTAGTCCCTGAGGAGTGGTGGGTTTTCACCTTGCGTTCAGCATATGGGGGGCGTAATTTTCTGCTCGTGTTGACATTCTTTTATTGTTTCGTGCACCCGGTACCCACAAACAAGTTTTTCCTCCCTTTAGTCTGTAATTTACACTCCTGTGGATTTGCATTTTCATTCCCTCTTCAAAGACGGCCCTTATCTTGTAAAATGTTTGGCTTGTAAACACTTAAGGGAACCTTCATTCAAAGTCATTATTATACTCCCCAAGCTTGGCAGACAAAACATACAGGTTTTTCTTTTTTGCTGTTTTTGTTTGCAGCCTCTAAAAAAGCTATTAAATAGGGTGTGTAATGTATGAAGTAGCCCATGAATTTAGTGGCAGCTCCCTTCCTGTCAGTTTCACTGGAGTGAGCGTGTTTATCTGGCCCCATCAAGTAATTAATGTTGCATTTTTATGCACGCAGATGCTTGTCAAGGTGTTGATGAAAGCAGTGTGGGCCGCTCGCGAAGTGAGAGAGTCTGCCGGTGTGAAAACGAGAGCCGAGGGTGAAACCTAATAATCATCATCATAAGGTTGATGGTTCCAGAACTGTTTTTAAAATTCACAGAGAGTAGACGCACTTCTCACATTCATCTAGCTTATGAATATAGATGTGCACCTTTCTAACCTGTCAGAACTGTTGAATTCAATCAGTGTAAAATTGAAATGCCACTTTTAAAAAAAAAAGGTTTTACTGTGATTACCTGTAGGTTGCATTCAAAAGAGCCACTCTGTGTCATTTTCCTGTAGATTCACAGAGTTCGTCTGTGATAAAAGCTTGCTTGAGCATCATTATTTTCTCCCATTGTGGCCATTACGGCTCATTACCATCAAAATGAGATGTCATCATATTTGTTTGTTCAGAGGGGTGATAATTACAGGGAGCCTTAGTTGATTGGTTGCCTGACTTACTTAGTTCGACAGCAGCCGTGTTTTCTCCAGCTAAAATTCCTGCAGGACTTACACGGCACTGCTAACCCCTTGCTCTCCTTGCAGAAACACCCTGATGATATCAGATATCTAGCAGTGTGCCTGAAAGATGTGCAAAATATTCATGAGCTCAGTTGGGGAGTATAAAGCAGCTATACAAGGAGAGGAGGCTTTGCTGGAAACAGAGGACAGATTGCAACAGAGATATAAAGATAGTTGAGTTGGCGCAGTGGGAGGGAGAAAAAGATTGAGTAAATACGGAACAACGAGTCTTTTCTATGAAATATTAGGAGTCTGAGTAGCATACAACTGTCAGCGATGAAATATGCACGAGGTTACTTTACTAATCGCCATATTTTATCACACTCCCGCTTTGTGCTCTTTAAAGAGCCAGATGCTTTCTCTGTTGTTTTTTGCCTTTATCTTCCCTTTTTTGTTAATTTTCCCAACCTTCTCTCTCTCTAGTTCCATATTTCCCAACGTACCCCCCCGCTTGGGCGTAGAGTATGGAAATGAGAACTTGCCCACCCTCCCTTTGCACAGAAGTGGTGATTAACCACTGCACACCCCAGGCACGCACGCACACACACACACTCTCTTGCACACTCACACACACACACACACACACACACACACACTTGGTGTGCTGACACTTTCATGCCTGGCATCAAAGAGACTTGTAAATCCCAGTCACTCTCACTCTCTGTACGCATTCAAAGAGCCAGCGCAGTAGTAATCAGCAATGGCTCCGTGATGTGCCCATCTCCAACAGGCATGATGCGTGTTCTAAGATGCTTTGTCTTTGTCTCGCACTGAATTTCCAAGTTTATTTCCACCCTGACACCTGCGTAAGCATTGCACAGTCTCACCTGCTGCGACGACCCAATCTGTGCTGATCTGCTTTGTGTGCGATAACGCAAATGTGATCTTACCTTATGAGAGCTGAGTGACTTTAATCAGTTAAAATATTACTTGCTTTTTTAATCAAGCTTTTGCAAGAATGTCGTAATTTTAGGAATAGATGAAAATTCTGTCAACATTGAAACACTTTCATTAATTTATTTGATCTTTTGAACACAAAAGACAATAGTTTGAAAGGTTTTTCATTTTTGGTTCATGTACACCAAGCAAAAAAGGTACAAAAGCTATCAATCGGACCGTAACCTTTTAAAGGGTTTTGCTTTGTACCTTATGCACCCCTAAATAGTGCATACCTTAAAGGTGCACATCAGTAACTAAAATGTACATACGTAGTAATACCTAAATGGTACATGTTAGTAACTTTTAAAAGGGTGGCACCCAAATGATTGCTTTTGTACCTTTTCTTTTCTTGAGAGATAATGAAAGTCAGCAGGCTCCAGTTTTATTTTATTAATTCAAATCAAAAATTGTGTCTGTTAATATTACTTAATACACCTGAGCTTAAAAACTGTAGCAAATGTACTGATTATTGTTAGTTCATGTTAGTTATGCATTAACTAATGGGACCTTATTGTAAAGTGTGTTATCATATCTTCTTTTGTATTCTGCAAAAGAAAGTCAGTCATGCAGGTTTAGTGCAACTTAAGTAAATGCTAATAGAATTTTCATTTTTGGCAGGACTATCCCTTTAATTTACTACATTGCAATGTCTTATGAATTTTTCAGATGCTTTATGAATTCAGATGCTTTTAAACGTTGAGAGATGCTTTAATGAGACACGGTGATCCATATTGCAAGATGCTTTGTGTCACATCAGATTTCCAGGTTAATTTCCACTCAAAATCTTGCTGCCCCCACCTGCTGTGACCACTCACCCGACCTACGCCCTCTTTGTGTGGCACGTACAGACTTGAATGTGAAGCAAACATCTCATCTGAGAAGTTCACACCTTGAGAAAGTGATCCAATTAGACAAAAATATTTTTATCAAGCTTTTGCTAGAAGGGCGTGATTAGCATTCATGAATTTACATGCATCTGCTTGCACATGCAGAATTATGCATTTAAGCTCCATTAGACTGAAGGGTGTAACCAAGTATTCAGTTTTGGGGGGTAATTGTGGAGCCATTTAAAAATCAGTGTTGATCAATCAACATTTCTGAATACATAAGGGATGCATATTAATGTATATGGTAGTTACGCCTACTGAAACCTAAAAATTGTAGCCAGACTAAATTGTTCCGTCAGTTCAGACGGTGCTTTAAATTAGGGGAGAGGTTTTGTCAGATGTCAAGCCTGCCGAAGCGATTCCTGCCTCTGATAGCACAAGCACACAGCATGGGTGGGGTTCGCCTGTCTGTCTGTTGGCTCACCCCCATTGAGGAGTCTTGGCCTCTGAAGCTCATCTCATTTTTGAACACACACAGAGGCTCACTTTTTTGAACGTGCCAGTTACATGCTTTGTGTGATGTCCTTCATTTTTTTTTGGGGGGGGGGGGGGTTGCATGTGTGGAAAGCGTGTCTGTCTGGAAAAATTGTGTGTATGGGTAAGCTTTGTGTCTGATACAGTGTTTTGTGTATTATGCACTCAGCAAAGAAATTAGACACACATGCATGCTATAATTTCTAGCATGTCTGTTTCAGAAGGTAATGAGTGTTGAGTGAGTGTAGCAACCTAGTAAGTATGTGCTTTGTTTTAATAGGCTGCTGTGTAGAAGAGAAAGTTTACAGAGATTGTGAATGTTCACACACACACACAGCACTTCCAGTAAGGGTTAAAGGTCAGCCTGCAATCGAAATGGCTCTCCCTGAATTGGTTGCACCTTTTTAGCAGTGATAAACTATGCTACGTCCTATTTAAAACATGTTTACATAGCAAAAGCTGTTATTTGCAATATGCATTAACTATAATAGCTGTTTGTCTGGTTTTATAAATGTTTGCTGCTAAACCAACCCCCATTTATTTCCTCCCTTTGTCATCTCCCAGTTCTTTGTGTGTGTGTGTGTGTGTGTGTGTAAGGAAGAGCTCGTCTCCAATATATATCCAGAGCTTTTTCCATTCCTCATCACAAAGGCAGTAGCTATTCCGCTTTCTAAGTGAATAGAGAGTGTGTTCTCATTCGCTCCCATGATCTCCCGAAACAGTTATTACCATTTAAGTAAAAAAAATGGAGATGAATGCTGATGCTGCAAAATCTCGACTTAATTCAAGCTGTGAAATTGGCTGTTTTGACAGTATAAGAGACCCCTTGCTCGCTCCATTTTAACATGCTTTTGTTCTGTGCCATTCTCACCCTGTCTGCTGCTGTAAGGTGGATCTGTGTAGGAATGGCTGCATGTTGGGTGGGATTCAATCTCTAGCACTCTTGGTTAGATTTTCAATGAGGATACGATGGGGGCGACACACCCTCTTGCTACTTAAATGCTCTAGGGCTGTGAATGCCTCACTAATTTATTCATGTGAGATTGATATATGTAGCATTTACACAATGTCTTTTCAATCAATACCAGTGTAATATCTTACTTTTTAATTTAATCATTTAATTAAGGTGTGCAAAATAGTCACATGTATAAGCATTTCTCACCCTCTTTTGACTGTAGAGTTCATCAGACTGCTTTCACTACTGTACCTTTAAGACTGATGTATATAAATGACCTCTGTTATGATTTACAGGCATTCCTGTAGGTCAAACAATGGAGCATGGTCCTAGCAATGACAACAGCAGGGATTCAATTCCTAGGCAATGCATCAAATAATAGAATTTGTACCTTGAATGCAGCGTATGTCAGTTTGGAAGAAAGCATCAGCAGCGAATGTAAATACAGAGATTTTCTAAACTTTGTTTACTGCCTTTGTTCACACAGTCATTAAAAATTTTATAGGTTTTGATATTTACGTAGATTGACATCATAGCCGTGATGAATTCTGCACAAGCCAAACAACATGTAAAAGTAGTCAGAAATGAATGTGGAAAACTGCAAAGAACTTTCATTTAACCACTGAGCTAAAAGAAGAGTTTTAAACTTAGGAAAAAATACATTAAAAAGAATAAAAATATATAAAAAGGAAAAAGCACCAACATATGAATTTTGTAACGACTCTGGTTCGACTATCATCAAAATGTGTCATAGCTTATATTAAATGTATTTTTTAATAAAAGATCAAGGAAGATTTAAATTTTCATGATATGACCACTTGAAAAATTGCATTAGAATCTTTTTTTGCTGACTGTGGAATATCTAAAACAGGTCAGTTTATTATCAAAGTGTTTTTTCCACTCTGAATGCAAGTCAGCATCATTTAGCTTATCCAGATTCTGTTGTGCAAGACCTTGATGAAACAGGTCATGACTAAGGCTAAGAAAAATCATCTGACAATGTGTAGGCTCTCTGAGCTCGTTCCTTTTTATCATGTTCATTAAACGTGGATAGCATGGGTCCTTAAGCTAGGTAGACAAGAGACACAGTACAAAGCGATGTTCAGATTTCAGCCTTCATAAACAAGGTGGCGCATGAACTCTCCAATCCAAAGCATAATTGAAAAGAAGTGGCTAATCTCAGCAGCATGTCAAACTGTCCTTTTCTTACCCACCATCCCTTTGAAGGTGGAGACAAGTTAAAATGTTATGCATACTGATAGACTCCAGCTTCTCTGGATTTTTCCCCCCTCCTTTACTTTGCTCCTTCTCTTCATCTCTCATATACAAGGCCCTTAAGACTTGTTGGCTTCTGTGATATGAATTAAAGATGAATCTTTCTTTTCCCTCTATAACTTTCTTGCTTAGATACTTAGTGTCCTCTGATACTTTTTCTCCTTCAAAAATGGAATCATGTTTAGCTAACCGGTATAAATTAGTCAAGCCTCTATCTAGACTTGTCTTGAAGGCAAGCATATCTATTACTATTGCTCATACTTGGGGTTAATTGATTTGAATGAACTCCTATCCCTAAATATTACACCTTGTCATGTAACTCATCCTGCACTACATGTGACACGGATGTGAGTGATTGCTCAGATTGTCTTGTTGAGAAGAGTTGTACTGTGGAGGTCAATTTAGTTCTGAAAAGTGAGCAAATAATGCATGTAAGTTAGGGGCCGTTCACATATCGCGTATTTTGCATGCTCATTTTCGTAATTTCCCATATTTGCATGCGGTATGCGCGCTCATAATGGAAGCGACGCGGTCACGACGTGCACGCAGTGCGACGCACTCGTTTTTCCAGGAGCGTCCGCACCGCATCCAGTTAAAAACATCTCAACTTTTCAGGATGCCGCAAGCGCACCGCAGGTCATGTGACAAGAACTAACCAATCAGCTTCATCCTTTCCCATAACAACGTTGAGAGCTCAGCCAAGATGAATGAACAGCTGACCATAGCTGTATATGGATTGCCGTTTTTAAATAAATTTAGTAGCAGAGCTACTTCAAGCGATTTTTAGAGCTGCAAATCCATTTATCCTTTGCTGAAATTTCCACGTCTTCACTGAAAGAGCACGTCATGGTTGCTTAGCAAAGGCAGTGGCCTCAGGGGCGCAACTGCCCGAGCGCTTTTTAGGCGCGATATGTGAACTTATGTGAGCAAATTTTTGGGCATGAAGCGCCATTTTTTTTTTAATGGTTAACCACTGTGCCAAATACCCCCCCCCCCCCCACCTTTAAAAAAAGAAAATAACTCTGTAATCATTTTTGAAATGCTCCGATAAAAATCTATAGCCTGTTTGATTATCATACTAATAGTTTTGAAGCATTGTTTCATAAATAGTTTGTATTGCACTGAATACACACAGTAACATTCAGGAGCACAGAAACTTGGCAACGCTGCCCCGCTACTTTTTTGAATTGCTACATTATATCTCTTAGCAACTATGTTTTTAAAGTAACTAAATTCAGGTTCATTGTTTGTATCTCTCTCTACAGTAAAACCCACCTACTTTGATTTGATTGCCATCTCAATTATTTTGACATTAATGAGCACTGTTAGACAACTGATCTGAAGCAAAGCCACTGGATGGCAAGCCTGCAACCTTTAGCCAAAAAACTATAATGACTAATGGATTGGTAGTATGCATGGAAGGAGACCAGAGGCCATTTTCTTTGAATGTATGTCAATGAAGGTAGTCGCCTATAGCTAGACCTTCAAAATGATGGCAGAAGATCTGGGAACCTTGGCCGCTTTGAATGGCATGGACCACCCAAGTAGGGCTGGGCGATATATCTAACAATATGATCGTGCGCATCTAGTCAGTAAATCTGGTTCCGTGATTACAGCTAAATCGCCATCAACTTTTTCAAATGGAGCGGCATTTCGTAGACAGTGCCGTAGATCACTGACAAGCTACACATTATCGTGTTCATTATCGCCTTTGATGAATACGCAATATGAACGCGATATTGCATAGCCTGTCAGTGATCTACGGCTCTGTCTATTAAATGCTGCTCCATTTGAAAGCAGGTGATGGCGATTTAGTGGTAATCACAGAAGCAGATTTACTGACTAGATGCGCACGATCATATCGTTAGACTCCCTGGTCAGGCTGGTCTTTTGTCTGGTTTTAGATGATTTTTGGATACTTTTCAGCTGGGAAACACACTAGCTGCTTAACTCCAGTTAAACCAGTTAAGACCAGCTTACATCAGACCACAGAACCAATATATCCTGGTTTAAGATTATATTTCCCCCCCATAAAGTAAAGCCTATAGGTTTGGGGGTGGACTTGGGATCTGGGCCACCTAGCAACCATGTATCACTGACCTAATAAACTTTGAACACTTTAGCTGTTGCATAGTAACACCCTGGAAATCACCCTGTATATCCTAGAAAGTACATGGCGACATGTTAAAAACACTTAAAACGCATCACTGACCATGTAGCAATTGTAATGCATTATGACATTGAGTTCTGCATGGGATATGCACCAAGCATTTTCTGAAGACAGTTAAAATCTAGGTGTCATTGCATCAGCTGGTTCTTTATTTTCTCTCTGTTTTTTTTCAGAGATTGATAAATGAATGTAACAGCTGACGCTCGTGACTTTTGAGTGGTTGATTAAAGCAGTGTCTGTTTTCTGTTTCATCAGTAAAACCAAAAAGGCAACAGCTACAGGCATCATGCATAATTTAGCACCTAACTTCTTCACATCTCTATTACTTTTCTCAGCACTTTCTCATATTTTCACACACACTCACACACACTCTCTCTATTTCTGTTTCCCCACTTACCCTCTCTTTACTTCTCTCTCTCTCTCTCTCTCTCTCTCTCTCAAATCTCGGTAATTCTTAAAAAGGAATACTCCATGTGTTCTCATGTCATCTTGTGGCAGTCAGACTCGTCCAGTAAACAGTGAGACGATACAAACACTAGCAAAGAATTTTAATGATAACAGGAGCCTGCATCTGGTGCACTTTGGTAAGTTTTATCAGCTGCCATTGCGTATGCTGCTCATACGCTGGCATTTAGACTTTTCTGAAGTAAACTCCAGTACTATTGCATGTTTCTTGGTCTCAGAGGAGTTTCTTTTATTGCACTTGACCAAAGCCTAGCAGTCTCACTCAAGCACCCTTCACTGCCTGTGTGAAGGTGGCAGGACTTTGAAGAACAAAAGAAAATGTTTGAAGCCTGTAGTTTTTGTGCTGAATGGTGATGTGCTGCAGTAGGTATTCTCTGTGGTGTTTTTCTGTTAACTTAACATTTGTCTTCTCTCTCTCTCTCTCTCTCTCTCTCTCTCTCTCTCTCTTTCTCTTCCTCCCCTCTCTTGCTCCCTTTCTTTCTCTATATCTTTATCCTTTTCTCTCGATCATCCATCTGAATCATCTCCTCGCTCTGGTTTCCGCTAACACTATCTTGCTTTGCTTTCTGACTCTTTTCCTTCCTTTTCATGTGTTACTCAACTTTCTGTGCCCTTCTCCCTCTTCCTTACTGTCTTTTCCTGTATCTTCGCTTCCTCCCTATAACTCTATTCATTCACATTGCCTTCATGTTTCTGAATTTGCTGACTAACCTTTTTCCCTGTTTACGTTTTCACCCGATCCCTCCATTCTGAATTATTTTTCTTCCTGCATGCTTCTTTTCAACTGCCCTCTCTCTCTCTCCCTATCTTCTTGATCTCTGCCTCTTTCAGCAGGTGAGGGGGTGCCATGCCAGCTGCTGCTTCCCTGTTGCTGCTCCTCGCCATCTTGTGGTGGCCTCTGGTATTGCCTCTGGCCCCCAGTCATCTTCAAAGCCCCCCTTCATTCATCACCCTTAATGGCTCTCGCCTCAATCACCTCCTGCTTGATACCCATTCGGGCCACGTCTACGTGGGGGCTGTAAATGTGCTCTATCACCTCTCTCCAGACTTGCAGCTACTCTCCTGGGGCAAAACGGGGCCTAAACTGGACAGCCCGGACTGCCTACCACCCATTGACCCCACTGATTGCACCCAGGCGGAAACTACGGACAACACCAACAAGCTTTTGTTGCTGGAAGAGATCAAGGGAAAGGATCCGCTCAGCCTGATTGTGTGCGGGACGGTTCTGCAGGGCATCTGCGAGAAGCGAAGCTTGGAGAATGTCTCTCAGGTGCTGTACAAGACCGACAACCCCGTGGACACGCAGTATGTGGCAGCAAACAACCCTCGAGTGTCCACGGTTGGTGTGGTGGTTGAGCAGAAAGATGGTCTGCTTATGCTTGTTGGGCGGGGCTACACCAGTAAGGGACCTGGTGGGATCCCGCCAATCACGATGCGACGCTTAAACCACACTGCTCGAGCATTCTCCCACGAAGAACTTGGAAAACTGGTTGTTGGTAGCTACTCCGAATACAACAACCACTTTGTGAAAGCTTTTCACCACAACAACTATGTCTATTTTGTGTTCTCTCGGCGTGACGTGTGGGGCAAACGAGAGTATCGGACATACGTTTCAAGACTCTGTGCAGGCGATCCCAATTTCTACTCTTATGTGGAGGTGCCGCTTTCCTGCGGTGGAGGATACAATCTGGCACAGGCAGCTGTACTTGGCTATCACCGTGAACAACCCACGCTGTTTGTGGCCATGGCCATGGGGCAGGCATTGACTCCCACACCCACAGACAGGACAGCTCTTTGTGTGTACAAGGTGGAGGAGCTGGATAAAGCCCTGCATGGCGCCCAGCTACTCTGTTACACACAAGAGGGCAAAGACGCCAACAACAAGGAGAAGGCATATATAGAGTACGAAGTGTCCTCCAGTTGTCTGAAGCTCCCGCAGGTAAGTTGTTGGCCTTGGTTTGTAGTCATTCCTCAAAGAGGATTACAACCGACTGTAATTCATCATGTTGTTCTCAAAGGGCCTTTGATGTGTCATCTGATCCAACTAAATTGAAATTTTGCTCTTTTGCCAGATTTGTTTTCCAGGCTGTAGTTCCCTAATCCCCATCCATCATTCACAATCAGTTTAATTTTAGACCCCTCTAAATAACAGCAGAAATCCAACATTAGCCAATGAGATTTAGTTTATGCTGTTTTCTTGGCAGAATATTGCACTTAGGTATATGCTTATATTGCCAATCTTAGGCAGTCCTACCCACCTACCTCAGCATGGCTTCAAAAGACTTTAACAGATGGAGGTAATAGCTCCGTGACTGTAGTGGCTTTTTAATGAGGGTTAAATCCACAGCTAAAGAGCGATAAGTAGGAATATATTGCTCAGGGAAGCCACAAGATATCGGCCTATTAGCCAGGTCGTGTAAGATAGCAAGGTGTGGGGTTTCTTGGCGACAGATCAGGGTCAGCTGGGGCTTTTTTGTGAAAGGGGTGTAAGTCTGGGCGAGTGGCAGCTGCCTCAGTTGTCAGCTGTCTGCGCCAGTGTTAATCCGCACGGCATAACAAATGCAGCGGTAGCTTCAAGATTTCTGCATGTTACAGGGACGATTTTAAAACTCTGTGAGTTTTCCATCTTCAGTTTATGCAACTGAAAGTTTATTTGTCTGTAACGGCCATTTAGCATAACAAAACAAGTAGCATCAAATTTATTTTTGTAATTTTAGGTATGCAGTGGTTTGTGTAGTTTATGGTTTGTTTTAAGTTTGGCCAATGAATACTGGAGATTTTCTAAAAGAAAAATCTAAAGAGGTTTTGTTTGAGAGAAAATGAAGATACGATGACTAATTTGAAATTGGGTAATGTTCTATTCATGTGTTACTGTGTGGAAGGGGGTGGTGTGTATTAGTATGAGCTTGGGAATGAAATGGAGTGGTGTCTGTGTGTGTGTAGCCTCTGGGAGGTGGTTAAATCCAGCTTAACGTCACAGCTGGTTTGACTTCTGCTGACCCACATCCTCTCTGGGCTCGCAGCCCCAGTGACCACCACACACAGAAGCCCACTGAAACTCTGACCTCAAAGACACAATAATGTAACCACTTCCAATGTGTATGTTTCACTGTATCTAAAATATGACTTTAGTCTGTTATTGAACTTGACATAAAAAAGAAGATATTTAACAATTATCAAATCAAATTTGGACCATTGCACCATGTACATAATAATTTTAACACTTACTGTTTACTGTTCCAAAACTTTGTGACATAGCATTTTTGAAGATTGTAATGATTGTTTTTGTCTTCCAAACAATTGCAATGTATGGGGGACTACACGCTGTCTACAACCAAATTTTGGTCTGTTCCTCACACAGCATTATCATATGAATTTAGAAAACTTGGAATATAACCCAGGACTCATGTTGATTACTTTTCTCATCCTTTCATGGTCCCTTTGAAGCTTGAATGCTCCAGTCTCAGTTAATTTAATTGCATGGAAAAAAGCTAAATTTCTCCTTATGTGCACAACAGTGTTAATTTTGACAGCAAATTCGGATTTAGTCTTAGTCTTAGTCTTTTGAATAACACACCATTTAGTTTTAGTCACATTTTAGTCATCTGAAATGTTTTAGTCTTAGTCTAGTTTTAGTCGACTAAATATCATAAGAGTTTTAGTCTTAGTCTAGTCTTAAGTCTTTTAGTCTTAGTCTAGTTTTTTTTTTTTTAGTAGAACAAAGTCAACTTAGTTGACTTGACTAAATGTTTCCATCAGTCTGTTATGGAATGGTATTTATAAAATAAACATAAGGCCTGCTCTCAATGAAAAATATACATGCTCTCTGAAAAAGATATGCATTCGTCCTGAATGATATGCAATGCATATGACATTCTTTCAAGATGAAGTACAGTATTATTGAAATAGACAACCACCTATATTATATTTGTATTGTATGTTCATTCTATTTCTTTATTTGTTTACATTTTTTAAGTTTGTTTTTGTTCATTTAAAATAGCACTGCATAGTCTTCACTGTAAAATAAAATACACAATCAAACCAAAATGTATTCAGACACCTTCAACGTTTCTTACAATATCACAGTTAATCTGCTGTAGTTTAGAAATTGGTAATAAAATATGACAATAACTCAGGGTTAAACTGTGTCAGAACAACAAATTCATCTTGATAATGTCTGTGGTGTGAAAAGGTTGCATTAGCAATTAAAGAAAGAAACACTTAAGCAAAACATGCTCAGGTCCCTAATCATTTTTTTTTTTTTTGTATTTTTTAGTCACTAGTAAAACAATATAATCTATTCTATCTGATTTTTGGATTGACTTTGGATAAATTCTTGTTAAAACTACAAAGTAATTTAATCAAGAGCAGTGAGTGATTTACTTTCATTTTCATACATTAAAGACACTGACAGCAGAGCTAGTAAATTAGGCGCGGTCACTTTAAGAGACAAATGCATCCGTTATAAAGATACACATCCGATTTCTTTCCAACTCTTTACTTTCACTGAAGACACAACTACAGACCTTTTCGAACACACTTTCCAAGACGGGCATTTCGACATATTTAGTATGTATTTGTTGTCGGTACAAAAGCAAGAAGACTTTGAGACGCGTCTCTGCTTGCTCCCTGAACACCGCGCTGCTGAATTGAGCTCTTTCACTTTTCGCTCTTTTTCTTATGTTTATTTAAAATGCGATTTGTATTTGTTCGTTCAGGTGCAGGAGGACGCAAACGTCCTGAAGGAGAACTCGGTTCAGTGTTGCGCGAGTAACCAGCTGCTCAGTTCAACTTTCCCGCAGCGCGGGGCTGAAGCCAACTTGATGTGTTGAATGCTTGGAGCACGTTATAAAACGTATTCTTACACATTTCTGTTTTAATAAATGCTCATATTAAAACATAGCATTACACATAAGTAGGTACAAAAATAATCAGTGATACATTTACGACCCCATAAAAATTTGGGTCGCAATGGCATTTCAAAAGGTCGCAGTGTAGTTCCCTGTGTAAACAACTTAACTGTTATGAAAACGTCTTCGAAACTGTGCAAATTTCTGCAAACTCATCTTTGTTCTCTTTTCTGTGTAACTGCTGCTGCGTTTGTTTAGCTGTGGCGCTTGCATTTGCCGCGGCTTTTTATAATGGCTCGGCTGCTTCTGCATAGATCAACCTACCCTCAAAGATTCGCTCTGATTGGATCTCTTCTCCATTCGTCCCGCCCATATATTTTCGTCTCATTTTTATTCGTTGACTAAAGTGTCAGTTATATTTCGTCACATTTTTCGTCATCATATCTGACTTTTTATTTAGTTTTTATTTAGTTTTCGTCCGTGAAAAAGGTTAGTTGACGAATATTTTTCGTCATAGTCTTCGTCAACGAAATTAACACTGGTGCACAATATCCAGGAAGGGGTATTGAGAAAGGAAATGAGGTTCAGTTCTGATTTCATTACGACTTTATGTTCAAGATTTTCATGTTGCAAATGTAACAGTTATGGCCATCTCAATAATTCATTGGAAGTACTGCAGAATGGATTGCTATCTAGTTTCCAAAGCATTAGGTGTGTTTGTGTATTTTACCTCATTTGACTTCAATTGTGTGCCACTGTTTTGCTGTCCTGTGTGGCCACTCCCCTTGGTCTGTTAGCTGAGGTATTGTTGTGCATGTCCATCCACTGACGACTGAATAACATTAGGTCAGGACACACCAACCCGTGGCTGGCTCCAGTGAGAGTGCATTTAAAATCACTCCCAGCCATAGACAGATGATGGGTTGGGTTTGACAGACACCATAATAAAAGTTGCTGAGCTTTTTTTACATTGATTTTTATGCACACAGCAAGGACAGGATGTTTCTGGCACTATCCAAATCTTCATAGTTGACTTTGGAAACTTAGTGCTTTTCCAGTTTTTAGAGCTCCAACTTAATATTCTACTTGCATTTTGGATTTTAATTGTTCATAATATGTCATCTGTCAGGTTTTTTTTTCTCAGTATTGGAAGCATGTGGGCACACAGCTGTCTGTCTGTGTGATTAGCTCGAACCTCATTATTTCCAAAACATTTAACATTCATTAATTCCTAAACTGTTTATGTATCCTTTGACCGATTTCCAAGTAAAGCCAAATTGTATATATTAGAAACTTGCATGCCATTGCATTTAAACTGCCAGTCAGAAGTTCGGACACACCTTCTTGTTATTTATTATTAAGGTTCCATATCTTAGCATAGTAGCACAGTCATTAAATCTATGTAAAAAAAAAAAATAATAATTCAGCTCTTGTATTTGAGCATCTTGCTGTTTATATGCTCTGCAGACTCCAGGGTGTCCAAGCCTCTTAAACAAATACACCATGTGGATTTAGACATACAAGAAGGTTTATAACTTTGAAGCAGAAGACAATGCAAAATAACTAAATTTATCACTCACGAGCTGTTTTCGGTGTGTACAGAGAACCATGTCTCAGACAACATGTGAACACTTCATTTCAACGGACAGATACACACAAAATTATGTCAAAATATTCTCCAAAACAGTTGGTAATGTCTTAAGTGAAAGTATTGAGTAACAGTTGAGAAAGAAGTCTGACGTGTGCCATTATACTGGATAATTTACTGTGCTGTCTGTGTCTTTTTCAAGAAAAAAAAAAGTGAGAGAGAAAATCACTCACTGCTCTCAACTGAATAAACTTTTTTAGCTTGATCAAGGATTAATCTATATTTAATTTATACAGTGATGACTGTGCAGTGTTATTTTACATTTGGTTATTCAATTTCTGTACCTGAACACCTACAAACCCAAAAAGCTGGACCTCTCTAATAAATGTGCAATTTTAAATTAGCCTTTAAAACTATTTCATGAATTCAAACTTAAGCATTTAAATTGAATAGTTTTGAAGATTAAAGTGTGCCGACTTTTATATGGTAGTGTAGTTTAATGTATTGAACGAACTGCAACTCTCTCCCAATAATTTCCTCCCTATTGTCACTGTCAGTAAGGGTAGGCAGAAATTGAGTCCTCTGCAGTAAATAAAGTTGTCAGCAGTGGCGTATAATCAGTTTATGGGTTGGGAATCGAGAATGGGTTGTTATTCAGAGACCTTATGTATAAATATTCTGGAACTGAGTTGTTTTCATGACATTGTGTCCTGTTTACAGTCTGCATTCTTCCCCTAATGCAGAAAGAGCGCCACATTAAAACCATACTGACAGTGTTTTCAAGCACTATTACTTCTAAAGTGCCAAAATGTCACATTTTAGCCAAGTTGAGGTTGCAGCCTGAGTTTAATATGATTAGAGAGAGGAAGACTGTTGAATTCCCAACTGCTCCCATCCCTAATTATTTTCCATCTGCTATAACCATGAACTGTGTATTATAAATGTATTTGATGATAGATATAGGTAATGTAATGTTTTTGGGGGTGTGCAGGACTCTCTGAACAAGTACCCATGCGGAGGTGAACACACACCCAGCCCCATCGCCAGTGCCACTGCTCTTGAGGCCACGCCCGCTTTCACCTGGACTCCTCCCATCACTGCTGTCACCACGGCAACTGAAGTTGGCCACACCATAGTACTTTTAGGAGACAAAAATGGAAGGTTGCACAAGGTATGACTTACTATTACCTATTATTAGCCATGCATTTTTTTTTAATCTTGCATCATGCTTTAATGGCTCTAAACCTGCAATTTTTGTGTAAGCAGCACAAATCCTTTAACATTAAATACCCACTATCCATCACTGAAACATAATGGGAAAAATCAGCATGAACAACTGAATTTTAAAGGCTGTGTACTATCATTAAATACTTCTTTATTCAAAAGCAAACACATGGAGTAATCGTAATCTGTCATTAAGCACTAACTCTCCAGTAATGAGCAAACCACCCTACAGCAGGGTAATATTATGTTATTAAAATGGGTTGGTTCAGTCAGAGTTCAGATAATGTGTTACATTATTTATCAGGACAAAGTTTTGGGGAGGTTTTTTTTTTTTCTTTTCTTTTTTTGTAAAATGCTTTGCAGTTTGGACACTTTTGTATCCTTTATTTGAGGCCTACAGTTCAAGGCCACTGCAAATGAGACAGTATAGTTGAAGATCAACTTTCAAAGCAAAAAACAACAACAACATAAGTCGTCACAGTTAGCTTGAACTGTCACATTTGGACTTAGGCTGCTAATTAAGGCAAATGGACAAGAGAGAGCATGCAGGTCTCTCAAGCTCTGTGATCTTAGACGTGAAACAGTGTAGAATTTATTTATGAGTCATGGAAAGTGAAAAGAACTAAATGATGAGCAACTCTTACACTTGGTTTCAGTTATAGTTCATCAAAAACTCATCTTTCCAATGTCTGTATTAATTAAAATATTTATTAAATGATGTTTTCTGTATAACAACAGATCTGTCAAGCACTATAAAAGTGGTCCATATGCCCCAAATAAACAAACATTTAAGTAAGGGTTTTTACAGAAAATCTTCTCTTTCAGCAAAGCTCTAAAATGCCATTAAAAGTTTATGTTCAGAAATTTAGACATTGATGCCAAGTTTTGCTGTTCAACTTTTTAGTAAATAACAACTTAAGCAGCTAGAGGCTTCAAAAGACTTGGAACAAACCGCAAAAGGATGATTTAATAATGATTGCATTGTTAATTTTTGGTTGAATTATTCTTAAAGATCCTTAAGGCGGAAGATCCTAGTGCAACATTCATTCAGACTTGGGAAACACATTCATTTTGTTGCATTACAGTAAGCGAATATATTATGATCTGCCAATTTTGCCTACTTTCAGTCTGAGAATGTGGTGTCTTTACTGCTCGTGGTTGGCCCGTCTGGCCTGGAGGTGGTATGAGTGTGTGTCTGCATGTAGGATGGAGTGTGTGTTTGTGTGCGAGCGGCTGCCTCATCAGCGTAAGAGGACATGTTCTGAATGCTTATTGCAAGCGCCTTAGGGAGAACCAATCCCAAGGGAGCCAGTCACATGCAGTGCGCTCTGGATCAGCTGATAGGGGTGGCAGGAACCGCACTTTACGTTTTTCATCCCTCAATCCCCTCTGGTGCTGTATGAAATATTAACGGCCATACTCTGAAACAACAGCTTGTTTACCACCCAAAGTTCTCCTCAGGCAGAACTTATCACAGAAAGCCAATGGTATCACTTCCCCTGCTTGCAAGATGTTGAGAAACATACCGGGCTGCTGAGATTGCAACTAGCCTGAGCTTTGTGTCTTTTGTATATGCATATGTATGTGAAAGCATTGATTCGCTTTTGTTCATGCTTTTGAATAAACCACTAATTGTAGGTATTCAAATTGAGCGTATAATGTGCCCCGCAGCGTTTTTGCTACAGACATAAGTGATACCTTTAAAAGTGGTTTGTTTGGAAAAGTTGTGCTTTATATGCCTTTTTTGTTGCAGGTGTTCTTGCATGCAGATGGTACCGGTACCAAATATGACACAGTGGAGGTGGATGCAGAGAGTCCCATTAACGCTGACCTGCTGTTGGACTCCACCAAACAGAACGTCTATGTATTAACTGAAAGAAAGGTATGAGAGACAAACAACTTCCTTTCAACTGCCAGCAACTGAAACACGACATCTGTTACATGCGCGCTCTCAAAGGAGAGATTACACGTTTACTTTGACAAACATCATTTGAATAACAGATTTTTTTTCTCGAGATAAAAGTCTGGTTTTGTTTTTTGCATGGTCAAGTAATTGCCGCTGGATTTTTCTTGGCAGCCAATCAGAATCGGAGATTGTTTTCACACTTCCTCTTGCGCTTTATCAGTTTCCAATTCAAGAAACGCTGCTCAGGGCATCTGATTTGTATTTGTGTGTTTTTAGGTTACAAAGCTCCACGTCGCTCAGTGTGAGAAGCATTTAGACTGCCACTCCTGTCTGTCTAATAGAGATCCCTACTGCGGCTGGTGTTCGCTGGAGGGCAGGTACTTGAGCTCACCTGACTGCTGTTACACATCACCGCCTGCTCTTTCAACACTCCCTTCCCATCAGGCCACGCCTCTCCTTTTACATAAACATCTAAGCATATGGAGATCATTTACATAGATCTTTGAGATATTCATAATTTTTCAACGATTTCTGCTTCCACAGAACAGCAGATATTCGTTTCCAGTTCAAGTTTTTTTTTAGGAGATTGTTCTATGATTTCTATGATTTAATTCTACAAAACTGTTCAAAAGTTTGGGGTCAGTAAGACATTAATACTTTTACTCAACAAGGATGCATTAAATTGATCAAAAGTAACAAAAAAATATTTGTTACAAATGATTTCTATTTCACATTCTATTTTTCAAATTCTATTTTTCAAAAAAATGCATCAAAGTTTCCAGCAGCACAACCGTTTTCAGCATTTATAATAATAAGAAATGTTTCTTGAGCACAAATCAGCATATTAGAAAGTTTTCTGAAGGATCTGTGACACTGAAGACGGGATAAATTTCATTTTAAAATATGTTACAACAGAAAAGAGTTGTTTTATATTGTAATGTATTTCACAATAACACTGTTTGTATCGTGTCTTTAATGAATGCAGCCTTGATGACAGTAAGAAACTTCTTTCAAAAGCTTTATTAAACATCTTACCAACCACAAACCTTTGAACAATGGTTTATATTTGTCTTAGTTAACCCCGAAAATTAAATGGTCATCTATTCATCCCCATGCAATTTTGACACTTTATTGACATTATTTTCTTTCTTTCTTTTCAGTCACCAGGCTTCTGTTTTCCCTACATTGTAACTTATACTGCAAAAAGCTCCAAAGTGCATAAAACAAGTGCAAAACAGCACCATAAAAGTAGTCTGTCCACTATATTCAAAGTCTTTTGATACTATACAAAAACTTTTTATGAGAAACAGACCATTACTAACCACAAGCAATTCACAAATAATTGTCCTCTCTGCTGTAGCTCTTAAATTTCCTGAATCCTATCATCCTAGCAATAACGGCTTAAATTCTGTCTGTTCTCACACAGACAGAAGCTGTCGTATGGGTTTAGAAGACTTGAAATATAGCACATGAGTCATATGGCCTAACTTTGATGTTTTAAAAGTGCTTTTATGTTTTGTTTTGGAATTTTTGTTTTTGAAACATAAATAGCCGTCCACTCTTGTTACATGAGAAACAGAATCTCAGACAGTGTGACAAAATAATATGGTGAGAACAACATAAACAACATAATTTTTTAACGTTTTCTTTTAACGCTGCCTGCCCAGACGTTGACCTATGATGCTTTAATAAAATATCTCAAAAGCTCTGAGAGGCCTCTGGAGTTTATTTCAGTTTTGCTTTCATATCCTCTGTAACGTTAAACAGAGCCTTATCTCATTGTTTCTTTATGTATCAGGTGCACAAGGAAGATGGACTGTGCACGGCACGCTCAGCATCACCACTGGATCTGGAGCTACAGCCGTGAGCACCAGTGTGTGTCCATAGAGAGTCTACACCCCTCCATCCAGAGCAGAGAAGAGCAGACACAGGTACAAACCCTGATCCCAGATCACCGCCCACACTCTGCTGTCACATTATAGTCTGTGAGGTCTTCACAGCATCCTGAGAGAATTTTAAGAGAATTGTGATATGCCCCATCTCGAATTCTTGCTTCAGTTGTAAATGCATCAGTACACTGGACTCAAGGTTTTCAAGTGCATACTAACATTCTTGTAAGGGGTCAGATCTCCGCTTATGCAATACGAACGGATGGTTACATAGAGTGAAAACCTTGGTCTTAACAAGCGAAGCACAAAAACCTCACCAGCATCCAAACAAAAGATTCAACAACATCTCTTATTAGTATTCACAAGACCAACCATGGCCTTGCACATTCCTAAAATGGCCATTAAATATCTGATGGTTTTTTCTTCTCTGCTTTCAAGGTCTCTTTCACGGTTCTACAGTTGCCGGTCTTGTCAAAGGATGAGTCTCTATCTTGCGCTTTTGGGAGTTTGGCTGCTCAGCCTGCGGTTGTCATAGAGAATAGAATCACATGTCAATCTCCAGCTCCAGAGCAGCTCCCGCCGAGTACGCCAGGCAACGGTGAGCCACGCTGACATGATCGCATTGCCAAGGCCGTTTTATCCCAGCTACCAACTGTTGAGCTGAGGGGAATGAAACCCAAACCATTTCTTTTCAAGAGACCATGCTTCTGTTACCCACGCAATACTTTTTTTTTATTCTTGGTAATCTGAAACTGGCTATCATGGTTTTATCTAACTGCCCAAGCAGAATATGTTTGTGTGCATGTTGTGAATGTGCACTGGCGTGGATTTATATACATTTAAAGATACTTCTGTTGATTTTACTGATGTTGAATCTGGGTTATAGGGATTATTTTGACTTTATCTTCTTTGCTGCAACTAGAAAATGGCATTCTGCTGGGAATATGTACTAAAGCTTTTAGTCAAACAGCCCTGAGATCCAAACAATGAGTTATGTGTCTCTCTAGAGTATACAGTAGGTGTACAGTATTTACTGTGCAGGGATGGTTAAATTCATGTTAAATATTGAATATCATGGACTCACATTTCAATGTGGAGAATCTAGGTCAAAATTTGAAATATTGTTGGTTTTGTCATATGCTTTGCTGATTTTTGTTTATTTATAGATCACGTATCTGTTCCAATTGCACTGAGGTTTGGAAACGTGACCATCTCGCATACAAATATCACCTTTTATGATTGTAAAGCAGTCGGACGGCTCAACGCTTCCTCACCGTAAGCACATATGCACACAGAGTTCATTCTTATGAATAAATTTACACATGCAAAATGCAATGTTTAAGAATTTAAATGCTTGTATCATGAAAAACCCTTATATTGAAGTAGTTGAACTATGCAGACACACTTACACAACAGTTCACCTTTACAGAAGCGCACCTGCAAAATATTTTAGAAATCTTTGGTACTTTGATGTCATAACTTCGTAACTTTATAAATTGCATCAAATGCAATTTAATATTTAGCAACTTTTCCTGTGAAATGAGAGTGAGCAAAGGTCACAGAGGTAATTTTACACGTTGAGGTCTTAAACCTAAACTAACAAAAGCAACCTGTTTAGGTGAATCTCATACAGCCTGTAATTAGGGCTGCACGATTAATCAAACGCAATTAATCGCAATTGTCATGCGCATTTAGTCAGTAAAGCTGGTTCTGTGATTAGCAGTAAATCTCCATCACCTGCTTTCAGGTGGAGCAGCATTAACTACACAAAGCCGTAGTTCACTGCTATGCAAAATCGCGTTCATAAATGCAGACGATATAATTGTAGGATTATGAAATCTACGAAATCGTTCGCTATTATGACAGCTCAGTGAACTGTGGCTCTGTGTAGTAAATGCCACTCCATCTGAAAGCACGTGAAAATATCACAATTAATAACATGTTTTAACTTCAAATTTACTTCATAACGTCAGTCAAGTGTGTAAAATAAATCCTTCTTTGAGAGGATGTGGCTTCTTAAACAGAACAATTAAGGCACACAGTATTTCATTGTATTCTAAGCAGTTATAAAGGCTATGTCGATTAGCATTTCATTATACATATACTTTATTATGATGATAATTTAAATAAGAAGAACTCCATACAATATAAACCATATATTGCTGTAGTCGTGTGTTTATTAGTCACGCTGAATCAGTAAAAGCAGTTACATTTTCTGTTTATTCAGCTGCAGCTATAGGCAGTTTCTGGATTTCTTCTTCTGGGAATATTTGGATTTTTAGCTTCTGCCTAATCGCGATTTAATGCCTTTTGCGATTTTATTTCGATTAGTTGTGCCGCCCCACCTGTAATAAAGAATTGCTTAAAGCAAGACACCACAGGTCAATAGTGTAATCGTTTTTTTTAATTGTTTAAATAGGCAAATGAGGCATTCTCTAATTAAATAAACACTACTTTGCATATATTTCCAGAAAACATTGAATTAAGTCAAGTTCAAAAAAATGTTTTCATATTGTTGATATATTACAGTTAAAGGTTTTTACAGAGAGGCTTTCGGATATCTCTCTTTATCATTCCATAAATCAGAAATTACTGTCAACAGCCAGAACTAAATTTACCATATTTTTAGGAACAATGTGGTAAATAAATCAAGTGAATGATCTATAAAAATCCCTTATGTGAAAACCTTCAGAATATAGATAGGAGCAAAACATGTGAATTTTGGTATATTCCTGCGAAAAAAAAAACTTTTTGAGAAAACAACCTGTAAAAATATGTATTATAATTTCTACATAAATTAACATTTAAACGTGTATTTTAGAGGTTTTCTTTCCACTAAAGAAAATATGAATGTTATGGAAGTAAAAACCTGTAGTGTCTTGCCTTTAAGAAAATAAAGCTGAGTTTTTCTTGACAACTAAGCAAATTAATTTCATTACTATAATGTAAAAAAAAAAAAAACGAATTATCATAAAAAAATTTAAATTTAAATTTGAAAGTGCTTATACATCATTCATGATAGTATTTGTTGTGCTGCATTTAATTTTATGCTAATTAAAATAAAAAATAGCATTTGTATTCAAGTCATTTGTAGTCATTTTTATGCAAAATATTATTTCATTTTTTTCCTTTTGGGGTTAAATACTTTCATGACCTGTTTAATTTAAATGAGTCTGAGTGAGAGGATGGAAAATGAGTGAAACGCTGCAGTACGACTATGCTGCAACCGTGACTATCATAATAGATGTATAGATTTTCCCGTTCATTGTATCGTATGTGATCTGCTGCAGGTGCATGGCGTGTGTTAGCAGTATGTGGCCGTGTCATTGGTGTGTGAAGGATGAGATCTGCACTCACGCTAAGAGCTGTCCTCGTCAACACATCATCTATAACAGCAGGGTAAGTATCTCCCCCAGGACTTTACCATCTCCTGACCGCTAATCGAGATCATTACAGACAGTCAACGGGGTCACGACCTCTCATGATACATATAGTGATCTATTTTCTCTTTCTCAAGGTCAAAATAAATGTATATTATTATACTTGGAGATCATCAGTAATTGTTATTTCAAATAAAGGAATAAACATTTTCAGTAGTGGGTTACGCTACCAGGGTATTTTTTTGAAGTACAGTTTACATGTTATGATATTGTAGTTTAGTATATCTCTAACACTGTGGTAGAAATCATGCATTCATGTCTAAATTTGGTCTGTTCAATCAAAACGCACCTTACACAGATCATTTGCATTAGACTGGATATTCTCTTCTTTTCTAACCAACCCTTGCCCTCACTGAAATTCTCATTTTGTGTGTGCATGTGAATAGGAGCAGTCATTGCCCCACGGGCCGGACTCTTGCCCCTGTGTCTGGGCCCTGCAGAGCTCCCCTCTGGTTCCTGTTGGCTTTGACAGCGAGCTCTCTCTGCAGGGCAAAAACCTGGACATATTTGAGGTGATGCTCGCTTATCATTCCACCTCATACATTGTGCCTGAATCAATATGTTGGCCTTGACGTTTCATGGCTGTGCATTTTAAGACGCGATTGTCCCAGGGTGGTCAGGAGGGTCTGGGTGAACTCATTTATGATAATGCATGTGGAATGGGGAAAGGGGTTAGAGATGGCTCGTGATTAGCATTTGATTGTGTGACATGCCGTGTGATATTTTAAACAGGATGAGGAAGATTATGCTTGCTTGCTGGTCATTGAAGGCCAGGAGCTGCGCTTGTCGGCCACGTTGGACCGCAATAAAGAGACGGGGACGCATGTGTTCAAGTGTGCCGCTCATCAGGTGATATTAATAGCGTCCATTTATGCATTGCCACATCAAATTATGCCACAGCCGGTGCAGTTAATATAGACTTGTGCATGTGATGTCTGCAGTGATAATAGCTGTAATTTATTTCACCAGCCAGAAAAACACAGCAATTCAAACATGGATTTGTTGATGGTGCCACATATAATTTGTCTGCATGCACCTGGCTGATTATACATTGATTTTGTATGTGTGTGCTTAGTTTCAGTACTCAGGAAAGCAGTTTGAATATTTCGCTCCTGTATACCTGCAGTGGGGGACGCAGCGTATAGACACAGCACCACATCTCCGCTGTGAGTACCGTGACCATTTATGCATGTTCATTCAGTGGCAAAAATCATAAAATTAATTCTCTTTTTTTTTGGCACTTACTAATTTGCTAATTAACTTAAATACATGTAAAATAAATATATAATAAAAAAAAGTACATGCATGGTCTATATATATATATATATATATATATATATATATATATATATATATATATATATATAACATGTAAAGGATTATTTAAATTCATATATTTTATATTCTGTACAATGAAGTATTATACTTATGTGTGTGTGTGTGTGTGTGTGTGTGTGTGTGTGTGTGTGTAAAATAACATTACAGTTTTAAATAACAATTTTGTAGAACTTTTAATACAACTTTTAATGCTCTGTTTGTGTGTGTATAGTTTTAAATATACTACCGGTATATATAACTTCTTAATGCTATATATCATTTGTTATTTTGTAAATTTGCTGTTTAAAGTGTGTGTGTATATATATTATATATATATACATTAAAAATGTTATATATTGCACATATATATGTGTGTGTGTGTGTGTGTATTTGTGAACCAGGAGCACAAAACCAGTCGCTGGGGTATATTTGTAGCAATAGCCAAAATAACGTATGGGTCAAAATTATAGATTTTTCTTTTATGCCAA
This sequence comes from Carassius gibelio, assembly GCF_023724105.1. Taxonomy (NCBI): domain Eukaryota; kingdom Metazoa; phylum Chordata; class Actinopteri; order Cypriniformes; family Cyprinidae; genus Carassius; species Carassius gibelio. Next base: position 24,096,009 of record NC_068378.1, on the reverse strand, counting down.
AAATCATTAGGATATTAAGTAAAGATCATGTTCCATCAAGATTTTTCCTACAGTAAATATATATTTAAAGGTGATTTTCTCAATATTTAGATTTTTTTGCACCCTCAGATTCCAGATTTCCAAATAGTTGTATCTAATATTTACATCCTAACAAACCATACATCAAAGGAAAGCTTATTTATTCAGCTTTCAGATGATGTGTAAATCTCAATTTCAAGAAATTTACCCTTATGACTGCTTTTCTGGTCCAGGGTCACATATATATATCTACATACATACAAGTATTAAAAAAAGTATTGTTTTATGTTTTTAAAAACTAGTTAGCAGCTAGTAACAGTTTTGTGCCTGTTGCTTGTGACCTAATTGAGATGAATTTGTGTCTGTGTAACAGTGCAGCTGTACGACTGCTCAGTTGGACAGTCCGACTGCAGTCAGTGTCGTGCGGTTGTGTCTAATTACGGATGTGTGTGGTGTGTCGGTGAAACCCCCGGCTGTGTGTATAACCAATCCTGCACCAGCGGAACCCTGGACACCTGTCCTCCTCCTAAAATTACTGAGGTACACATATGCATGGTCCAAAATTAAATTGTGTGGGTGAATTTAGAAAATGTGTCACCAACTATGAAACTTCATTTTGTGTTATTTCCTTAAAGATGCCCTTTGTTGCCAAGGCAATGGAATTAATTAACTTTAGTTTTTATCTTGAGTATTTGAAGCAAACCATACAGCCAATTCTGTCATTTGCATAATCAAAAACCTGTCTGTGTGTCAAAAAAACATCAAAGTCGTGGGTTTGATTCCTAGGGAATACACGAACTGATAAAGCATATACTTTTGGATAAAAGCTTCTCCCAAATGTATAAATGTCAATGTGAAGGCAAAAGCTGTCATCATAGTCACTGATCATTTCATAAGTGGACAGTTTGTGTCGGAGGATCTAGTTTGAGTGTTCAATAGCAATCTCTGTGTGTGTAGCTTCAAATGCACAAGCATATAATTATATTGATTTATTTTCTCAATTTACTTTTGTAACTGGTGTTTTCTGCATTGTGTTTTTGATTAAATAAATAGATCAATTAGCGGGTGCTTCAAGTGTATCGATGAGACAACAAAATTAACCACAACATCAATTAAAACAAAAACATGAAAATAATGAAAAAATAAAGTTATAAATATAATTTAAACAGAAAAACAAAAGGTTTTTTTTTACATTTTTACAACAAAGATGAAAAAGAAACCCACTTCTCCCATGCAGAGACAGTGAAGAAAGGAAAGAGGAGGGGCAAAGACAGGAAATTAAGATTAACTTTGCAATCAGAAAATTAAAGTGGAGGATGCACACATATAGACCAACATATTAGGTGTACATTTAAACATTTTTGTGTAATTCTAAATGAGCATAATACTTTCCATATCTGTTAAATTTTCATAATGGTAATTCATTCAATCGTTTATTGAATAATTTTTATGTAAAATTATTTTGTATATTGTTTTTAAACACACATAATATTTATTTATCTGGGTTTTTTTAATGGAATAATGTGAACCAATTTGATAGAACAACACTTGTTGGATTTGTGCCGAGTGCAGCTGACACCCTGCTTATTCTTATCATCTACTCTTCCCTGTCTTGCTCTGTCAAATTTTTGAGCTGATAGAAGACAGTTAATACAGTTTCGGTTATCAGACAAAATGCAATGTTAACTGGTTTCGGGTATCAGACAAAACATATTTATGGGAGAGTCTGGATCTAATATCCCTGGTGTGGAGTTGCAAAACAAATTTTTTTCATAGTGTCTCTTTGATTTGATTCACATAGCTTCTGAAAGACCAAAAAGCTGTGAAGCTCAAACTATTGTTATTGCATTGCCATTTAAACCTATTATTGTTCGTTACATACATTACGTATCTTACATACTTTGTAAACTAACTATTAGTCACATGCAGCACATGGCAGGCATTCATTTTGGTCTTCAAGCACATATTTATAAAAGACCATGTGTGTTTTGTACATGTTGCCATTTGTTTTAAGTTTAATGTGCCAAACTGAATTGAAAAATTAAATATCAAAGATTAATTTTATCAAACTTTTATCTGTGGGTAGGTTGAGCCGCTGACCGGGCCACTGGAGGGTGGCATCTTGCTAACAATCCAGGGATCGAATCTGGGCCAGAGCTTCCAGGACATCCAGGCAGGGGTGACGGTGGCAGGGGTGACCTGCAGACCTCTGCCTGAAGCCTATCGCATTTCCACCAGGTACGACTCCTTTTTTTAGTGCACCAGATATGATGACAAGTTGGCGTCAGATTTCATATGTGCGTAATTCTGGTTTTGTTTTCAGCATTGTGTGTGAGCTCCAGGCCAGTGCAAATGTCACAGCCGGACCGGTCGTCATCACCGTCAGAGGATCAGAGAAACAAGAGTCCCAGCAGACGTTCTCATATCAGAATCCACAGCTGAGCAGGATTGTCCCGGAAAAAGGGCCCTTAGCTGGTGGCACAATGCTAACGGTCCATGGGTCGCAGCTCCTGACGGGACAACGAACAGAACAAAGTAGTGACCAAATCGCTGACCTGCAGGCTTTCATGGGCTCAAAACCCTGTCGCATGTAAGAGCAAATGGAGCTAACATCACCTTGGTTCCCTTGACAAAAACCCAACTGGATTTTTCCATTGGCTTTTAAATTATTGTAGGAAATAAGCTCTGTGACCAAAGTTTGTGTTTCTTACATGTTTTGTAAATCGTGATTATCTTTAGAAATGAACACAACTTTTGAATTTTGAAACCTAACTACAGTCAGCAGAAGTAAGAAGGCTATAAACGAACCACAACATTGTCGCTTGACTTCAGCATCACTACCATTAAGCTTCTTTCAGTCTTTATTTTTCCTTTAAATTTTGAGTTAGAATATTTTGAAGAGCGCAATTCTAAGCGCAATGAGGATGTGAAAGTGGACCGGAGGTACTCAAATGTTAACTCATTTATGGGTTTTGGCCTACAAAAATACATCATCCCTACAGCACTTGATATCATTTATCTGTTTATTGACAGAAAATGTGAATGCAGTTGACTGAAAAGATGCTGCAAGTTGTATTTGTCTAAGTTTTCCTTTTCTTTTTTTCTGAAAAGCAATGAAGTGAGTGACACACGGCTGATTTGTCGCACCAGTCACTCCAACCAAACTGGAAGAGTGCCAGTCAAAGTTGTGTTTGGAAAAGCAGACAGGATTTTGGATAGTGTTCTTTTCAGCTATATGGAAGACCCTGTGATTACTGATGCAACACCTACAGAGAGTTTCTACGGGTATGTGCGCTCAAGGCTTATAATTTCCCAAAAAAAAAAAATGAATTACCCTCAAGTTGTTCCAAACCTGTACGAGTTTCTTTCTTTGGGCACAAAAGAAGATATTTTGAAGAATGTTGGTAACCAAACAGTTACTGATAGCCATCGACTTAAAAAAAATACTATGGAAGTCAATGGCTACCGTCAATTGCTCAATTACCAGCTTTCTTCAAAATATTTTCTTTTGTGTTCAGCAGAAGAAAGAAACTCATACACACTTAAGTTGTTACAGTTATTGTCCATGGATGAGCAGGCGTTTACTCAGATCTGTTCTACATCTACGTCATGAGACTACATCTACGTCCTCTAATATTTTTATTTAAATTCAGGGGTGGACGTCTTATATATGTGACTGGCCAAAACCTGAATGTCGTTCAGCAGCCAAAGATGTCAGTCTCTTATGAGCCTAGAGACAGATCAGGAGTCAGAAGACGTCGATACACCCACGTTTCTGTCAGGAATCCCTTGGTTATGGTAAAACAGTCAGAGAACTCATTTCACGGATTGTTTCAACCAATTTTACATATCAAACATAGAATTTGTTTTCAAAATTAATGCATGCATGACTTATACAGTTGATTCATTCATGAGGTTTAAATATTTATTCAGAAATGGCTTAATCTTTTACTTGACTAAAACTCATTCTCACTCCAAACGCATGAAAGGAAATGCATATGTTTCTTTTTGTCTTCAGATTCAGGAGTTGTGCACCAATGTGACCTCAGAGAGGATGATTTGCAAGAGCCCTGCAGTGGAGCCGAAATCCAGGATCGTGCGAGTGTGGTTCGAGATGGACAATGTGCACATTGACTTTCACACCATCAAGAACAAACCGTTCGTTTACCACCCAAACCCAGACTTATTCCAGCTCAACAGTGAGTCCCGAGGAACACCCATCCGATTCAAACCCGGAGGAGTCCTGGCAGTAGAGGTGCTCGCATTTCTGTTTTGTTGATTGTCCACCAGTGAAATTTCATTATATTATAAAAAAAAACTACTGCCTGTATAAACTAAATGTATTCAATAAGAACAGTTCTCATATTAATAGTTGAACAAATGGGACTGTCATCTAATGCAGAGTTGGGTGACAGAGATGTATTTGAGGAAGTTAGTTGCCATTTAGTTTCATTTGTTATATATGTATATAACAACTGCACTGCAAAAACGCTTTTCAAGCTTAGATTTTCTGTCTTGTTTCCAGCCAAAATATCTAAAAATTATTATAAAGTAAAAATTATTCTCTTGTTTTCAGAAAAAAAAAGAGTTTTTGCTTGAAACAAACAAAATGATCTGCCAATGGGGTAAGCAAAGTAATCTTGTTTTCTGTTTGAAATAAGATTATTTTGCTTTAGTTTTTGTTCTTTTAAATATTACTATTTAGTTTGATTAATAATCCTTTTTAGATATTTATTTATTTTCAGTTAGAAATTTCAGAGCTTAAGTAATAAACTTATTTTAGTTTGCTACCAAGGTTAAGTTACTATTTTATCTTATATTTAATGTTGGTTTATATGTAAGAAATAATTGACGGTGGGCCATTGAATTTTTATAAAAATAATGCACACCGTTACACTTCATGTGCGCATTATTTTTAGAATAATTCAACATCCCGGAGTCAATTATTCCACTTATAATGCAGTTATCACACCTCAAGACATTGATCAGATGATATATTTAAAGGGATTCGTCTGGTTTTTGTACTTAAAATAGTAGTGTGAGGAGGATTATTTCTTCCACATCTCATCCAATGCCTATTTTGCTAGTTCCAAAACATAATTTTAAAACTGGTAATGGAGGCTTGAGCCACTTGCATTTTAAAGCAGTTATTAGTGCAGTTATTAGAAAGAGAGCGAGAGAGACAGAGATGTAGAGAGAGAGACAGAGAGAGAGAGCTTGTGTGAATAAGGCTACCTCTGTGCATCTCAATACAGTGCTGTTATTATCTCAACAGTGAGAAATGTCATGTGTAGCCTTTAAGTTGCTACACTATAGGTTGACTGATAAAATCATCAGGGCACCACTGACAACAGCTTTTTGTGCAAACTGCGTGACTGTTATTACAGTAAACTATGTGAAGTGATATGAAACTGTAATGCGGTCAAGAGAGCTGCCAGGAACTATGTTCACTGTGTGTTTCCCAGAAAATAATTGCACACCTCAGAACATCCGTCAGCCAACGGTCTCATAGTATGATTTATTATATTTATTATTTGATTTGATTTCAGCTTTATTTCAGTAAACTAAATATATTACTAGTTTTAGTTGCACTTTTTAAGTTGTAGTTGAGTTGCTGTGACTGAGGATGTGTGTTTTGTGTCTGAAGGGTAAGGGACTGACACTGGCTATGAGTAAAGAGGAAGTTGTGGCCTGGCTAGGGGACAAAGAGTGTGTCATCAAGACTCTGGATAACACACACCTGTACTGCGAACCACCTGAGGAACTGCCTCTCGCCCTGGACGACAGCGACTTACCAAGACTAAAGGTCAGTCTTTATCCAGTGTCAGCTTTAGTTGTTTCATTGGATGGCTTAAAATATAAATAATTAGTTATTGGTCATAACATGAAAATAATTACAGGCTTATCGAGAATTTTAATATTGTCCATCCCTAACTCTTTCCAAGAAGCATTGCAAATAACATGACAAAATTGTGACTTTTAGATCAATTAAAATCACATCGGCTTGTTTGTTCTTCTCTGAACAGCCTCAGAGCTCAGACTTACTGTCTGTCTTGAACGGTTCATGTGTTATTGTAAATTATTTTCTCTGTATTGAAAATGAGGTTTTTACTACCGACTGCGGCCTGGAACCCATCTCTTTAAAGAGATTTAATTCATTGCTTCATGTTGTGTTTTATCACACCTGCTTAGAACTGTGACTTAATTTTGCGTTCACATGCTACCATCTGTGTGTGTGTGTGTGTGTGTGTCACTCAGGTGTTAATGGGACGCCTGGCGTTTGACTTGGGTCCGGTGCAGTATGACAGTGATTCACACTCCCCGGTGCCTCTGTCAGCTCAGATCGGTCTGGCAGCGGGGGCCGCGGTGGTCGTTCTCATCGTGCTGGTTATCATTCTCATGTACAGGTAGAGTGAATTCAGATGGCACATTCTTCACCCTTCTGGGCCTGTCATCATGACGATGAGCCGTGAACTCACATCCAGCACTCGGAGAGAATTCTAATGGTATCCATTTGTGGAGGGTAGCGCTCTAACCCTGTGCTTGCTCTCGCTCTCTGTTTGTAAAGGCGGAAGAGTAAACAGGCTCTGAGAGACTATAAAAAGGTTCTGGTGCAGCTGGAGACTCTGGAGATAAATGTTGGAGACCAGTGCAGAAAAGAGTTCACTGGTATGGTAACACTGTTCATCCATAGACTTTGTCTTAATTATAATATACCACTGTAGACGTCTGTCTGTCTGTCTGTCTCTGTCTGTCTGTCTGTCTGTCTGTCTGTCTGTCTGTCTCTGTCTGTCTGTCTGTCTGTCTGTCTCTGTCTGTCTGTCTGTCTGTCTCTGTCTGTCTGTCTGTCTGTCTCTGTCTGTCTGTCTGTCTGTCTCTGTCTGTCTGTCTGTCTGTCTCTGTCTGTCTGTCTGTCTCCGTCTGTCTGTCTGTCTGTCTGTCTCTGTCTGTCTGTCTCTGTCTGTCTGTTTGTCTGTCTGTCTGTCTGTCTCTGTCTGTCTGTCTGTCTGTCTCTGTCTGTCTGTCTCTGTCTGTCTGTCTATCTCTGTCTGTCTGTCTCTGTCTGTCTGTCTGTCTCTGTCTGTCTGTCTCCGTCTTTCTGTCTGTCTCTGTCTCTGTCTGTCTGTCTGTTTGTCTGTCTGTCTCTGTCTGTCTGTCTGTCTGTCTGTCTGTCTGTCTGTCTGTCTGTCTGTCTGTCTGTCTGTCTGTCTGTCTGTCTCCGTCTGTCTGTCTGTCTGTCTGTCTGTCTGTCTCCGTCTGTCTGTCTGTCTGTCTCTGTCTGTCTCTGTCTGTCTGTCTGTCTCTGTCTGTCTGTCTCCGTCTGTCTGTCTGTCTGTCTCTGTCTGTCTGTCTGTCTGTCTCTGTCTGTCTGTCTCCGTCTGTCTGTCTGTCTGTCTCTGTCTGTCTGTCTCCGTCTGTCTGTCTGTCTGTCTCTGTCTCTGTCTGTCTGTCTGTCTCTGTCTGTCTGTCTGTCTGTCTGTCTCTGTCTGTCTGTCTGTCTGTCTGTCTATCTCTTTCTTTCTGTCTGTCTATCTTATTTAAGTTGTATGTAAGTATTAGTTAATTTGTATTATTCATTTTAGATTTAGATAGATAGATTTCACTTATTTTAATTATATTGTTGTATTAACAGTTACAGCTGTATTATATTATAGTATTTGGGAAGTATTCCTTTTTTTTTCCCTAAATTTATATTTATAACAGTTAAAATAAAATGACAGCTTGCACCAACGACATGCACTTTTTATTCATTCAAATTGAGAGAAACTTTTCGATTGATGGTATCCATAACATGCACCATTAAAGAGACTTTTTCCCGCCCTCCAGATCTGATGACGGAGATGATGGATTTGAGCAGTGACGTTGGTGGTCCTGGCATCCCCTTTCTGGATTACCGCACATACGCAGAGCGTGTTTTCTTCCCCGGCCAGAAGGGTGCGCCGCTGAGTCAGAATCTGGATTTGCCTGATTCTCGCAGGCAGACGGTGGAGCAGGGCCTGGGTCAGCTCAACAACCTGCTCAACAACAGACTCTTCCTTATACGGGTCAGTGAAGTGCTTTGTTTTCCTGTAGAGGAAAAGTGCAATTACAGTGTTTATGCCGCTGGTGTATTCAGCACGTCAGTGGCTGTTTCTGGAGACGTTATTTCACCTCAAAGAGTAAACAAAAGATGAAAAAGAAAGCAAATGTAATATTCATTTTGCACAGAATGCGGCTGGATGCCTGTTTAGTAGAAAGAGGGTTTTTTATTATTATCTTTTTTGGGGGGTGGGGGGGGTCTCAATCGCTATCCTGTCAGACAGCAGCACAGAAACTTCAGCGTTGAACTTCGGGATTTTAAATATTTATCCATTGTTGCAGTCTGAGGCTTTGTAGTGCAGTGTTTTGAAAGCTGAAGCTGTTTGATTGAAACTGGTTAAACTAGAACGCTGTTGTAGTGCATTTTAGGCGACATCTGATGGCACTAATGCAGGTAAACTCTGCTCTGGGTTCCTCTAGTTCATTCATACTCTGGAGGTGCAGCAGAGTTTCTCACAGCGGGACAGAGGTTACGTCGCATCACTTCTCACGATGGCCCTTCATGACAAGCTGGAATACTTCACAGATGTGATGAAGACCCTGCTGGGGGATCTAGTGCAGCAATATGTGGCCAAGAACCCCAAACTCATGCTGCGCAGGTATTGTACATATACTTTTTATTTATCATTGTTATTTTACCCAAAGCAACATTCATGGCATATGTTTTATTACCGTATTTTCGAGCTATAAGTCACACCTGAGTATAAGTCACATCAGTTCAAAAATACGTCATGATGAGGAAATATATATATATATATATATATATATATATAAGTCGCACTGGACTATAAGTCGCATTTATTTAGAACCACAAGAAAACATTACCGTCTACAGCTGCGAGAGGGCGCTCTATGCTGCTCACTGCTGCTGTAGTCTACACTGAGCAGCATAGAGCGCCCTCTCGTGGCTGTAGATGGTAATGTTTTCTATTAGTTCATTTCTCTTGGTTCATTTCTCTGGGTTCATGACAAATTAATTTTGATAAATAAGTCGCACCTGACTATACGTCGCGGGACCAGCCAAACTATGAAAAAATACTTATAGTCCGGAAAATACGGTAGTATATGTGTTGCTTGAATCAGCTGGCATTGATATTTGCACCTTTACTTAGGGAGTCTCAGAGGCTACAAAATATTAAAATTAATAAATTAATTGATTATTTTCATATTATTCTTTTTTGTCAGACAGTACACGTGTGAGTAGACGCATATTTTTGAAGATGTAACCTTGTAGTTAACCACAAAGCAGGTGGTTAAGAAATGTGATTTAATTATACTGTATAGTATGTTTGTGTGGTTTTCAAGAACAAAGTATTCAATAATATTCAATAAACAATAATAAGCAGACTAATAAGAGACTCCTAGCTTATGAAAATGGATTGCCTCTATTGATGATTTTACCTGGTGTTTCTAAGACTCCATTGTAACAAGTTTCTAGCTCGCAATAAATACATTTCTACATTTCAAATGAGTGCATCATGTGTTAATGTAAAAAAACAAACAAGCGGTCTGATCCATCCTGATCTGATTATAGTAAATCTAATCTGATCTGATATTTAACACGTCATCATCTGTAGGACAGAAACGGTGGTGGAGAAGATGCTGACCAACTGGATGTCCATCTGTCTCTACTCGTTTCTCAAGGTATCACAGCATGCGATTTGCATTGATTAATGAGTGAATAATGAGAATAAATCACTGTTTGTATTCATAGTTTTAAAATGTGGTAATATTATTATAATTTATTTATTTTTCACAAGAAATATATTTTAATTTAATCATTGTTTTAATTAAAAATAAGAATATGTATTTCATTAAAATGTATTTATTGTGAAAAAAATAATGTTTTTTATTTGCATATATATATATATATATATATATATATATATATATATATATATATATATATAATTTTTTATTATTATTATTTTAAATAGTTTAATAAAATAATAGAACATCATTATTATTATGAACTATTAATTTATCTTTTATCTTTTTATTTTTGCTAGGAGGTTGCTGGTGAGCCTCTCTACAAGTTGTACAGGGCTATTAAATACCAGGTGGATAAAGGACCAGTGGATTCAGTGACGGGCAAAGCCAAACGCACTCTCAACGACAGCCACCTGCTCCGAGAGGACATTGAATACTGCTCAGTGGTACGTCTCTGTAATACTTCCATCTTAATGCTATACCAAGCAAATCTCCTAAATGAACCAATCTAATAAGAGGAGTTTTTGTGTCTCATCTCAGACTCTGACTGTGCTGGTGAAGAGCGGTGTCGAGGTCCAGCCTTGTCCTGTTAAAGTTCTGGACACCGACACCATCACTCAGGTTAAAGATAAAATCCTGGACCAGATTTATAAAGGAGCAGGATTCTCCCAAAGACCAGCCGCAGACTCACTGGACCTTGGTACGGTTTTTCTAGATGTATATAGATTAGTCACCACTACAGTTTTGTTGTTGTTGTTAAAGCTTCTTGTTTTGTGTGTTGTTCTCCTTCAGAGTGGAGATCAGGTCAGGCGGGTCACCTGACTCTTTCTGATGATGATGTCACAGCCATCGTTCAGGGTCGCTGGAAACGGATCAACACTTTACAGCACTACAAGGTACAGCTGGACATTTACTGTGATTAGAATTGAACATGGAAGCTCATTCAGACTGATTAGTTGAAATATGGGTTGGTTAGTTGGTTTGTGGGTTGCTTGATTAGTTGATTGACAGTTTTTTTTTTTTTATGAGTTCTTAGATTTTTTGTTGTTGTTAATTTTATTAATTTTATTGATTTTTTTAAGTTGATCGTTAGGTTGATTGTGTGGATTTATTGTTTGGTTTCTTTTTTTGTGGGTTCATTGTTTGGTTGACATTGACATTTACATTGTTTTATGAATTTATTATTTGATTGAATTTATGAATTTATTTGGTTAATTTTATTGTTTGATGGATTTTTAAATGTATTGTTTGGTTCATTGGTTCATTGTTTGGTTGATTTTCTGAATTTATTATTTGATTGATTTTGGGGCTGAGTCAGGATGCCTTTCTTGTGTGGGGTTTGTGTGTTATCTGGTAAATGTTTTGTTTGTTTGTTTTCTAGTTGATTGATTTTTTTCTTTTTTCTTTTTTTTGTGTGTTGCTTATATTTTTTTAGTTGATTGTTAGGTTGATTGTGGGAATTTATTGTTCAGTTGATTTTAAGTTGATTGGTTGGTTTTGTGAATTGATTGGTTGATTTTTGTGAGTTGATTGTTTGGTTGATTTTATTGTTTGATGGATTTTTTAAATGTACTGTTTGGTTGATTTTTTTGTGGGTTAATTTTTTGGTTGATTTTCTGAATTTATTATTCGATTGATTTTCTGAATTTATTGTTTGGTTTGTTTTGGGGCTGAGCCAGGATGCCTTTCTTGTGTGGGGTTTGTGTGTTAACTGGTTAATTTTTTTTGTTTGTTTTTTAGTTGATTGATTTTTTTTTTTTTTATTGTTGTTAGATTTTTTTTTTTTTTTTGTGAGTTGCTTATTTTTTTTAGTTGATTGTTAGGTTGATTGTGTGAATTTATTGTTCAGTTGATTTTAAGTCGATTGGTTGGTTTTGTGAATTGATTGGTTGATTTGTGTAAGCTGATTGATTTTATGAATTTATTGTTAGGTTGATTTTATTGTTTGATTTTGGAAATTAATTTTTTGGTTGATTTTGTGGGATGATTGCGTCACAGCAAGAATGTTCGAGTCTCGGTTGAGCCAGGATGCCTTATTGTATGGAGTTTGCATGTTAACTGCTTAATTTTCTGAGTCGGTTGGTTAGTTGATTCATTGACCATCTGTTTGGTTGACTTGATTTAGCTCTAAGTGTCTCTTCTCTCTTCTCAGGTGCCTGATGGGGCCACTGTGGCTCTCATCCCTCGTTCCCAGAGTTCTCTTGGAGTAAATCAGTTTTACCAGACTGGAGAGAGTAAGTTTAATACTTTTTGATCAATCAAAAGTAAATTGCCATTATTTTTACACTCTTTCCACTCATAACTGACCATCAGAGAGCAACAAGTGATCAATTCTTCTTGATGTCTGGTCTTGCTTTAGAAACTCCCATGCTGGAGGGAGAGGAGGAGGAAGGTCTTCGTCTGTGGCATCTGGTGAAGCCGAGCGAGGACCCCGAGATCCCCAAACACAGGAAGAGCAGCATGAGAGAGCGGGAGCGGGCAAAAGCCATTCCTGAGATCTACCTTACACGACTGCTTTCTATGAAGGTACGGGAAATGTTTGCGATGGAGCCATCTTTAATACAGTACACGCCACATCAAACAAATCCTGCCGTTTCTCATATTTGTTTGAGATGCTGCTGACTGTCAATGTGATTGAAAGCTGCTCTGTGTTTTCAAATGTGTATCTTCAGGGCACTCTGCAGAAGTTTGTAGATGATGTCTTTGTAGCCATACTGAGTACAAAACGGCCTCCACCCATCGCTGTCAGATTCTTCTTTGACTTCCTGGACGACATGGCAGAAAAACATGGGATTGACGACCCAGAGACCGTTCACATATGGAAAACAAATAGGTCGGTGCTATTTCCTACATCTTCGAGTATTATAAAACTTTTTAATGAAGCATTTTAAGAAAACGTTTTTTTTAATACTTAGTACAGTAATGGGATTGAATATGACATTTGGAGTGGAAATTTAACTTACCGTATTTTCCGGACTATAAGTTGCACTTTTTTTCATAGTTTGGCTGGTCCTGCGACTTATAGTCAGGTGCGACTTATTTATCTAAATTAATTTGACGTGAACCAAGAGAAAACATTACCGTCTCCAGCCACGAGAGGGCGCTCTATGCTGCTCAGTTCTCCTGTAGCCTACCACTGAAGACATAGAGCGCCCTCTCGTGGCTGTAGATGGTAATGTTTTCTCTTGGTTCTTGGTTCTAAATAAATGCGATTTATAGTCCAGTGCGACTTATATATGTTTTTTTCCTCATGACGTATTTTTGGACTGATGCGACTTATACTCAGGTGCGACTTATAGTCCGAAAAATACTATCTAGTTTTTGCTCTTGTGTAAAATTTGCAAAGCTAGTTAATTATTCTTTTTAGTTGTTTTCCCCAAATCAACTTGTTCACTAATTGATTTGAACAATTCAGTACTCAATCAGTCTGAATCACAATGGAATTACAATATTATAGAAAACCATAGTTAATACAAAGATAATGGAAAAGCCCAGGACATTTGTGAAATCTGCAAATTTCTATAGTTAATATACATTTTTATATGCATTTTAATTTTGTAATATTTCTTTGGCTAAAATTGTATAAAAAAAAGTGAGCAACTCATTAATTCATATCGGATTAACTGATTTTACTGAATTTGAATGGATTTTTAGAAAAAAAGGGCATGGAAATTCATGGAGCAGAAAGTGTGAGAACCCTGATGTTTCTGTGTTCATAATATTGAATGTAATTAAAACGTGTTCTTGTCTTCCCTCCACCTGCAGTTTACCTTTGCGTTTCTGGGTCAACATCTTGAAGAATCCTCAGTTCGTCTTTGACGTGCAGGTGACGGATAGCGTGGATGCCGTCCTTTCCGTTATCGCTCAGACCTTCATTGATTCCTGCACTACATCCGAGCACAAAGTAGGCCGGGTCAGTACAGCAATTAACCTCTTGACCTCTCTAGCTGTGACCTCATTATAATAAGAGAGTGCATGTTGAGCGAGAAGGCAGGAAAGGGAAAAAAAGGAAAAAGCTGAAAGATTTGGTAGCAGTGAAAGAGCTCATTGTCATGTGTCTTGTCCTTCAGGATTCTCCAGTGAATAAGCTGTTGTATGCCCGAGAAATCCCACGATACAAGCAGCTGGTGGAGAGGTGAGAAAATCTAAATGATGCATAGCAATGCAGACTTTTGCATTTAACACATCTAGAAGCAACTGAAAGGAATAGAGGATAGTTATGGTATCTAACGCTATAAAGCTTCTTCCTCTCCTGCAGGTACTACAGTGATATTCATAACGCCGTGTCTGGCTGTTACCAGGAAATGAATTCAACCCTCACAGAGCTGTCAGGGGTGAGACTGGATTTTACTTTTTTCTTAATTCAACTCCATTTTACATTTTAACACACAGCAGGCTTAGAAAAGAACAAAAACAAATTGCCCTATTCAATCATACATTAGCAATTCACACATACAGCATGTATGAATATTCTTTTAAATTTCTTGATTTTGATCAGGATTTAAAATGTGATGTGTAATTTCTTGAATTAGTTATTGTAAAATATTTATGAATTAGTACTACATAATATTTGTAAAAAAAAAATGTGGTGTGACTATTTAAACTAAGAATTATAAAACATAAAAAATATTTTTGAATGAATAGTACATGATATTGAAAAGTTATTCGGCATGAAAAAACTGAATTAATAATTACAAGTATTTTTGGAATATAAATGTATGATATTTGTAAAAAAAAAATGGCATGTGGAATGACAACTTGTTGAATTATAAATTGTAAATTTTCAAAAATATTTTTTTATTAAAAATTCTTGACATTTATAAAAAGAAAATACAGTGTCAATGTGAAAATTCAAGTTAATAATTATCAAATATTAAGCATATTAATTTAACTAATAATTCATGATATTAGTAAAATAAAAATTTTTTGAATGATGTTTAAAAAAAGTTCTTTCTTTGAATTTACTTTTTATACTCTTGTATTTAAGGTATAAGGAATGTGCAATTTTTAAATGAGATTTTCCCTCCATTTTAAAAGATTTTTCCTTTTCTATCTCAAGGACACTTAAACCTCCTATTTTAATATTTTGATGACTGTCTGTTTTTAGAGTTTTGCGTCTGAGATGAACAGTTTGGTGGCGTTGCATGAGCTCTACAAGTATATCAACAAATACTATGATCAGGTCAGTAGGCACTGATATAAGCTTCTTATCATGTTTGTGCTAGAGGAGAGTAATATATTCTTCATATTGCTTTTTGTACAGATTATCATATCTCTGGAAGAAGACGCTGCGGGGCAGAAGATGCAGCTTGCGTATCGGCTTCAGCAGGTTGCCGCCCTGGTGGAGAATAAAGTCACTGACCTTTAGGCTTTGACCTTTCTCCTTGTCGTCTAAGCTCATCTATAATCATGTGTGTGATCGGCTGATGAAATGCAGTCACTACGTCAAAACACTTGTGTGCTTCCACAACCGTTCACATAAACTACCTGCATATTCTTAACAAAATGGAACAGGAAATGAAGTAACGATCACTTTCTTCCGATGAAACCTTCATGGGAATTTTATTGGAAAAGGATTGCTTTTCAGACTGAGGCGCTGAACGACTCACTGGAGGATTGACTGATGGGAAGTGTGTGTGAGTGTGTGTGTGTGCGTGCATGGTTAATTCTGATGTGTTTTGTCTGAAAGGCTCTGCTCTTTATTTGAAGATTACTTAATTAAAATTGTGACACGAGACTTTTTTAATGACACTACTGAAGCAGCTCTCACATATTGTGACATGCTGCGACGCATTTTATACCATTTTTACTTTCACGCAAGTGATCAGATCCACTGTATGGAGATTCACGAACTGATTCAAACAAAACCCACATTTGCTTTTACTGTACGTGGAGTATTTCGTTCCAGGTTTAGAAAAGTTCTGCTTCTGCACAATCACATCTTAAACTCAAAGACTGTCCCTGGCCCTGTGCTGTTAACCTTTTATACTAACGTTTTTACATTAGCATTGCAGATCAAAACAAGTGTTACGCTTTTCCAGGGACTGTAGAGTAAGTCTATGCACACAAGTGCCAAAACAAGTTATAAAAGCACAATATTTATGTGCATGTTATTGTGTAGCTTTAGGTGTGCATGCAAAATGTCACAGTTTTCAGGTTTTCCGCTGTTGTTAATATCGCAAATATCTGGAATTTCACAAAATTGTTAAATGTGTTCATCTGAATCTGGTTTGTAGTATCAGAAGCTGTTAACTTAATTTATGTTAATCAAGCATTAATATGCCTTCACTCCCAAGATTTCTGATGTATCCCTATAAAATATGGGCCTGGGCCACATTTCGCTACCAAATCAACAGAAAAAATAATAAATATGAAGAAATTATACTTTGCACAACATACTCTAAAATATCATTATTTAGTTATAGATTTTTGCATTGCTTCCTAATACTTCTAAGAATGTTGCAATGCACAATACCTTTCAATTCAATTTTAATTTCTGATTTAATTTGATTTAGGCATGAAACCAATCCTAGATCTTTGCAGGTTTTGTGAGATTCACCCACACTTACATTACATGGCATTGACTTCCTAATGCCTGCTTTGTGTTTAATAGCACAAGCGAGCACAATTAAAGATCCAATCTCATGAGTTTTGAGTCTCAGATGAAATTGCAATTCAGCCAGGATGTGCTGTCTCTTGGGAGGTATTGAAACAAAACTGGGACAGTTTGGGTCATTGGATTAATGTTGGCAAAATGGAGAAAAGCATCTTTATTCACTTGGTCTTAATGAATAGAAAAGCAGCAGTTGGATTGAGAGTTGTGTACATCAGACACTGAATAGAAATTAACTTATTATATTGTAAATACTACTTATTTATACATGACCGCCAATGTGCCTTCTTTGTTACTTTTTATAACGTCTACAATTCAAGTAAACGTGCTTGACATTACTTGCCAAATGGAGGAAAAGATGAACTGTGGCACAACTGTTGCCTGTTGTGAAGATCATACAGTGCTTTTAGTCTCTGGACTGCAGTGCGTCTCAGGATTATAGCCGTCGATCTCAATGGATTCAATATAAAACCATGTGTAGCTCAATCATTTCTAGCCAGCTCATTTCCTCGAGCGATCTGTATTCACCAAATAAATATTTGCGTGTGTGTGCATCCATTGTTTTAAGCTTCTTAAAATGGTCATAATTTGTTTTTACCTGAATAAAAATCACCTTTGTGGTTACATTTTGGCTCACCCATAATAATAACATGATCCCTTTTATGTATAGAACTGAAAATAATGAATTCAATGCTATCTGGACACACATCTTGAAGGCTTCCCTGTTCCTGCTCTTATTTGTGAGATTTTGAGCTATTACGCTTCATCATACTAATGTATGCACAGAGTTGTGTTTTAAAAATTGAAAACGTATTAGTTTGCTCATCTTGTGTATGTTTTTTAGCCCATTGCTGAATGTGTTTGGGCTCTTGGTGTATTTTTTGATTATTATAGGCTGATGCATGCTTGAGATTTGATTGGATTTTCTGATTGGGGTGCTTTATGAGAGGTTCACTCGATGGACTGCATTATGAGTGCACGAGTCTCATAAAAACACTCCTCAGAAGAAAGTGTGTGTGTATGCATGAGAGTTTTTTTTAAGTAATTGTAGCGCTTCGTACATGATGGTGAGGTTTTTTGGCGAATCTCCTGTTATGGACACTTTTCTCTAAGAGAATGCAGCGAAACCTTCTTTTGTAGAGCCTTGCGATTTCTTGTTTTGCCAGTTGTGTGGAAAATGGCTTTGTATCTTTGCAGATATACAATTCAGACCATTGTTTAGAGAATTGTTGGTGTATATGTAGCCCTCGCCTGGCTACGAGTTTTTATACAAGGGTAAAAAAAAATAATATATGGTAATTTTCTAATGAATTTGGGGTTAAAAGAGAACTTAAACCCACTCAAAAGACGTACTCTTTTTTTTATTTGTATTGTGTATAGTTTGCTAACAATTGTGTATATGTGCCTGTACATATTGTGAAGAGGACTTGTTCTTTTTCTTTTTTTGTTTTTTGGTTGTTGTTTTTTTCCACTTTGGACAGACTTACTTTCTCCATTCAGGAGAAATTGGGACCTAAATGTTTAAAGAGTGAAATGGAAATTTGTATCTGGAAAATAAATAAAGCTATAATTTTAGCAATGAAGACATTGTGTTTACTGATTTGGATTTTGTATATTTGTAGACAGTAGAACAAAAGTGTTTTAAATGGGCGGATCCATCTTCTGTCGGCTAAAATGATTTAAAGTGACATGTCAATAACAGAAAAGAAGGATACTGGTTCAGATTCTGAGCCATTTCTAAAAAAATAATAATAATAATAATTTCTTGCTTTTAGATAATAAACATGAAATTGTATAAATATTTTACTTTGGATTTTTATACTTGAGGAGGGAAAGTGTTTTAGTATGTGCCTAATAATAAATGTTTTCTAAAATAATGAAATATATAGAAATAATAATAATAATAATATAATAATAATAATAAAAAAAGGTTATTAAAATGAATCAAAATGATAAACCTAATGTAACTTTTGGGAAAATAAGTCCTATTTGAAAATACACAATAATGTATTCACCATCAGGTGTTTCAGATTTGGAGAAATTAAGCATTACATCTCTTGTTCACTAGCGGATCCTCTGCAGTGAATGAGTGCCGTCAGAATAAGAGTCCAAACAGCTGATGAAAACATCACAGTAATCCACACCACTCCAGTCCATCAGTTAACATCTTGTGAAGTGAAAAGATGTGTGTTTGTAAGAAAATAATTTGCATATTTCCCTCCTGATTCAGATAAGATTACCATTTCACAAGAGAAATAAATATTATGGATAGAGGACAAAATAATAATAATAATAATTTCAGTTCACAAGATGTTAATTGATGGAGCGGTGTGGATTATTGTGGTGTTTTTATCAGCGGCACCCATTCACTGCAGTGCATCCAGTGGTGAGTTAGTGATGGAAAGCAAAATTTCTCCAACTATGTTTTGATGAAGAAAAAAACACATCTAGATCAGTGTGAGTCAATAATCAACATTTTTCATTTTTGGGTGAACGATTCCTTTAATGCTTGATGAGGTCTGACATTTTGGCAGAAATAAAAAAAAGATTTTTGTTCTGAACAATTTTAAGTAAACATTGTTCTGTCTCACAAATTTTGAATAAAATACTGCCTTAAGTGGGTACAAAAAAAAAAACTGTTTATGTGCATGATGATCAGAAAATATAAGGATCTGTGCAGTCTGCACGTTTTTGCGGGCCCCGTTGTCCTCGCGCAGTGCCTTTTCAACCGCACGAGATGCTGTCAACACAGTGCTGTCCGAATGCGCATGCGCAGAACCAACCGAGGCGAATGTGCGTGAGGTGACAGCTGTCCCGATGATATCGATGAACGGTGAGTGTTTTCATTAAAAACCAGTCGAACAACCCTAAATATATTCATGTCTGTGGATGTATTATGTTTCTTGAGGATAAATTCAACAATGTCGGCTTGCCGGAGGGTTAAAAGGACGCTTGTTTTGATGACTAGAGCCCGTGTTAGCTGTAAAGCTAAGCCTGAGCACGTTTAGAGGATCTAATGTTTGGTTTTTCAAATTTTTTTAAGTATTCGGTTGTTTATTGATAAATGCATGGGATTAATAAATGCATGTATCCTGCTGACATTTGTGATATCCTTGATTTTGTTGGTGGATTGTCCTCCATTAGTAGTGAATTGGGGGTGGGGGTGTCTATAACAGCATGTCTAATATGTATTATGTTATATGACATTCTCTTTGATGCATGGCAGTATCCAGCAGCGATAACAGCCTTCCCCTGAACAGCCACGGCAAAAAGCAGAAGAAGAAAAACAAGAAGCACCGCAAAGCAGCGGCAGGAGCACTGGAGATTTCTAGTTTGGAGCTGGGGTGAGTGTGTCTAGCTGGGCATGATCCAGATCTGGGTTTCTGCTCTGTGAGATGCTGCTAAAAATATATAGGAGGGTGGCCATGGGAGTCACTTCTCCAGATAAGCATATTGACTCATGGCCCTCCCTCCCGGTCCATGCATGTGCAACCTATTTTAACACACCCTTGGAAAACAATACACATTAGATACATATCATAAGGACCACAGTTCTGTTCAGATATTGGTCAAAATTATAGTCAAAATATATATTAAAATATAGTCAAATAAGGAGAAATGCAAGTGATTCAATTGCATTAGCAGCACTCAGAAGTAGGCCAAAATAGCATGAAGATGCACAGAGTAAGAGTGGATGTGTATGTGCTTCCCCTACATAAATATCCCGTGTTCTTAGTATCTTAGTTTTAAGAAGACATTATATTTACACCTTCAGCTTTTTGTTTTTTATTTCTCCAATTTAAATGTCTTATTTGGTGTCAGTAACATTTGCAGGATTCAGTCAATAGTGATTCAGAAGCAATCCGGCCAGTGAACTTCAGTTTCATTACTAAAATAAATTAAAATGAAAAACGAATTTATTCCTTCAGCCGTGTCATCATAGTCTCAGCTTTATGACAAGTTAGACTTTTGAAAACATAAACCTATTACTTACAGTACATTGAGCCTATTACTTCTACATTCTGACGTTTTTTGAATAATAATAATAACAATAATTCTACTTATCTCTTCTCTTATCACAGTGGACATGAACTTCACTCTGTAGCCCGATGTCTGAATGTTCTTATGCATTATAGCATGTGCATAACACATTATATGTTTATGTTGGCCATTGTATTAGCCACACTGCTCTTAACCGATATTGGTTGGCCAAAGTTGCTAACCCCTTAAGATGTACTTATTGGCCATTTAATAACAGCTAGATAGACTGAGACACAGTGTGGCTTTATAATAAGGTGGTGCATTGATGTTTTGAATTGCAAAGATGGTTGAAGACTGTGCTTTGAATGAAATCAAAAGCCCTAGATATGAAAGGCACAGCTGGAGATTGCTTATGAAAAGTAGTAGAATTATGGAGTTGTCATCAGGGATTCTTGATTATAAATAGTAACATTCTGCTTCTTTAAACATAGCTGCGTTTTCCATAAGCCCCTTTCACACTGTATGTCGGACCCGGCAAATTGCCGGAACATTGCCGGGTTGCCTTCTGTGGGAAAGCAAACATGTCCTGGGATTAATTTGTGCAAACAGTAATGAAATGGAGATAAGTTAGTTCCTCACTTTCCGCGCTGAAGCTGAGATCGTTCGCTAGCTTCAGTTAAAGTATATCGTGCCTAACGTTTTCGACTCGTACATTACACGTCACGCCCTGATGTCACGTGTCTTTACGGGACCTTTACGGGTTGTGTGTGAACGCACGCACATATACCGGGTCATCACTGGCAGTGTGAAAGTGTAAAATCTAGAACCCCGGGAACAATTGCCGGGACACATTACCCATGTATTTGCCGGAATCGCAGTGTGAAAGGGGCTATAGATGACGGATAAGTGATGTTTTGTAGAAAATTTTCACACAGGATGTCAGCCACCAGATGATGTATTTAAAATCTTATCTTCTTCTTTCATTTCTCGCTCTACAGACCCCAGATCCCCTCCTCCGATGAACTGTGCCACATCCTCACCATCCGCAGATGCACCACCCCTCCAGAGTCGCCCCCGACGCCCCCGTTAAACCTTTCCCAGAGTCCCCCAGACCTGCAGCCTCCGGCCCCCATCCCTCACTCCGTTCCCATCACAGTGGTTTCCTCACCCAGTGTCCTCTCGTCTCCAGACACATCTTCCACTCCCACAGCACCTTCACTGGTTCTACCTGCTGTTCTCTCCACGACTCCTCCCACTCCACAGGCCCCGGCCAATCAGACGATCCCACCACAAGCTCTGAGCCCTCCCCCTCCAGACTTTTCCCCACCCCCAGCAGAATTACTCGGGTCAGATGATGAGGAGCAAGAGAATCCGTCAGATTACTGTGAAGGTAGGATGATCATAAGAAATTGTTGCTTTATAGATGATTTTAATGATACTTATTTATCCTTATAAAGTCCTTATAAAAATATGAAGTTGTTCTACTTAAAGAGGCGGTATCACCGATACATAATGTGGAAAAATATATACACTGGTATATAAATCACACTAATGAAATGTATCTCATCCAAGCGGCAATCTTTCGCTCCCTTTCTTGAAACTAACGCGAAGTGACTAAAACTGCAATTCATCGACTGTCCACTTGAGGCTGGCTGCAAAAGGGAGTCAACCCCATAGACGACTCATGTTAAAATGCCCAAATATACAGCAAAAAAAAAAAAAGTTGACTGGTACAAAAAATTATTTTGGTCTATATAGCTAATTCAGCCCTCTGTGACAACTGTGAGGGCGGGTGATTTTTTTTTTTTATAACTCATCCGTTTAAATTATATTAAGCCTTAAAGTTCTGCATCATTAAGGGCTCAGCAACTTGAGTGACAGGTGGATTGCCGCTGCTGTCACCGCAGTCGAGGAAGGTGGGCGTGGTTTCAGCAACCAGCTCCCGCATTTTTGCCAATTTTCGATTATCCAGGAGTGATGCTCGGTGATGTGCTGCCAAGATGGTGACAGACACCTCTGCCTACTTTTAGTTTCAAAATCGCTCTTCGGAAACCAATGGGTGACATCACGGAGACTACGTCCATGTTTTTATACAGTCTATGATCTCTAAACAGTTAATTTTGCTGAAAATTTAATAAAATATTTAATGTATTACATAACTATTTAAAAATATCTTTTTTTATATAATCCAGTGAATTAATTACTTTGCAATAAAAAAAAAAGCCCTTCATTTCATAATTTTCTGTTTTTATTTGGAACATTATTAATGCAAACCAAAAAATTATAATATTCATAAAAATAAAAAAAATCTGGTATCAGTGCAAAACAGTGGTATTCTAGCATTATTTATGAACTATTATAGTTTTTTTTACACATTTTTATATTGAATTAGATGTATTTTCACTTTTTTTATTTTCAGTTGAGTTTTTAGTAATGTTGTTAATGATTTTAACTATTATTGTTTAGGTTTAATTTATTTTTATTTCAGTTTTAGTTTTTATTTCCAGAAATTTTCATTTAGTTACCAAGGCCGCATTTAAAGATTTTCGTTTAGTTTGAATTTTTATATAATATTAAGATTTTATTTTATATTTAAAAATGTTTTTAGTTAATGCTAATAATCCTGGTGCAAAAACAGCTTCACTTTTTGGAAATAAAAGATTTAGAACTGGCTACTATTATAAAGCTAAAATTACAAAACAAATAGCTCCATCTAGGGCTGCACGTATTTTCGTATTTCGTATTTTAATCTCGATAACGATATCTACCTTTCTCAATTAATTAAAAATAATCGTCACGATATTGGCCGGCTCGTTATTAATCTTGAAACGTGTGTTTAATTTGGCATTTGCGTTATCTTGCATTGCTAACAAGTCTTCTCTAGCGTTCATGCTTATAGTTGCCAGATGTGAATAGCTTTAAGCCCTAAAACTGAGCTTTTTTCCTTTAAGGATACACTTTCTTCCCAATGTTTTATTTAATTTGTGCAATCTGGCAACCCGGTGTGCGCTCACTGATGGCGGAACAAGCGCTGATGAGTTTAGCGATCTCTCCACAGCGATATTCTGCTTACATGAAAGTGTCATATAGACAATGTGTGGTTTTTCACAAGCCATTTGTACTGTTTGTGTTACCAAATGTGCCATGATCAAACTTTCACTGAGTTTCAATAATGGATCTATTGTGTTTGAGGAATAAATGCGCTTTTCCTACCTGAGACAATACAATGGGGGAAAATGTACATAAATTGGAATTGTAATTTATATTAAGAGTCTCGCAGTTTTCGTGTTGAAAATGGTATGGCAATGTTAATTTTCACTGCTCCGGGTGTGACAATGACAAAATGACATTGCAATATTTTATTTTTGCGATTATGAAATCTAATCAAATTTTTCTTACAAACAAAAATGGGGTGAACACACTTACATTCTCATTTTAAATGATTTAAACATCGACACCATCGTGTCAATTGATTAATATGCACGAGGGAGAGAGAGCAAGACAGCACTGCGATGTGACTATGGTGGATTCGTACATCGCGATATCGATGCTTAAACGACACATCGTGCAGCCCTAATGTGAATACAGATGACAAAACACTAACCAAATCCATGAGTTCTGTATTATCATAGTTGGTTAAATGAAGTCAGAGTATAGTCAGTGGAGGTTGGTTAAAGGACACATGAAATGTTATTGCATTTCCCTGCTGGAAAAAAACAAAAACAATGCTAAAACCTGCATGATTTAAGTTGGTCATCCAGCTCAGTCTTTGCTGGTCAAACTGGTCAGAAGGCTGGTTTTAGAGGGATTTTGACCATTTCCTTAGCTGGTCAGGCTGGGAGAATATCTGGAACATCCAGCTAAAACCAGCTTGACCAAGCTGGGAGACCAACTAAAACCAATTTAGTTTAGGCTGGTTTTAGCAGTTTTTTTTTCAGCAGGATAGAATAATCGTTATTAATACTCGTGATTATAATTTTAATCAAAATTAGGGGTGCTCCGATCACGATCGGCCGATCGCTATGCGCATCTCATCAGTAAAGCCGGTTCTCTAATAGAGAAGATGCGCAAATCCACTTCATTTTCAGCGTTTATTGGCGCATCTTCTCAGTTAACAACGGCTCTGTGTAGTAACAGCTGCTCTATGTGAAATCATGCACCTGATGGAATTAAACGCTGATTAGAGAACCGGCTTTACTGACGAGATGCGCATTAACGATCGGCCGATCGTGATCGGAGCACCCCTAATCAAAATAATTGTGATTATCAGTTTGACCATTATCGTGCAGACCTAGCTCCATCTCTGAATTCTGATTGGATGACATACATTTGAAGCTGTTGTAAAATAGCTGCTATGTTTTTTAATGCAGCAATAGTAACATATAATGACTGGCTGAATGCATGTTATGTGACAATATAAATTTTTTTTTTTCAGGAGGGTATTATCCAGTGAAGATTGGAGACCTGTTTAATGGCAGATATCATGTGGTCAGGAAATTGGGATGGGGCCATTTCTCCACTGTATGGCTGTGCTGGGATCTACAGTGAGTATTTTTATGTTGTATGAACGTGAGTCCTAATCCCTGGGATTAAACTGCTGGAACTAGATGCACAATCTCTAAATATTGAGATGTAAGCCGATGTCAGATTATGGATTGTCAGCCAGATAGTTGTGTATGGATTGTCATGCATTGACATGCTGTTTGACTGTCTGTTTGAATTCAACAATATATAACTTTTGTCTGTAGGCGGAAAAGATTTGTGGCTCTGAAAGTGGTTAAAAGTGCCCAGCACTACACTGAGACTGCACTAGATGAGATTAAACTACTGAAATGTGTAAGTATGGGGACTGAATACATTAGCATTTTTTATGAAAAAAAAAAAAAGATATGTATTATGACATAATTTTTCCTCAGGTGCGAGACAGCGACCCCACAGACCCCAAACGAGAGAGGATCGTTCAGCTTATTGATGATTTTAAAATCTCTGGTGTCAATGGTGTTCGTATCCTTCACTGCTTGCATCACATGCTCATGTTGGTGCGACTTTCAAGCGAATACTGTTTTGTTATTCAAATTCGAGATTTCTTGGTTTGTTTCATTCTACTCAGACCTTATGAAATCTTTTTTTCCTCACAAATTTCAATTTTTTTTTTCAGTGTTTTATTTTTTTCCTTTTAATGGGTTATTTAAATGTTAAAAATAAAAAAGCATGTAAAGCATAATCAATTATTTCCGGACTATAAGTCGCACTTTTTTTCATAGTTTGGCTGGTCCTGTGACTTCTAGTCAGGTGCGACTTATCAAAATTAATTTGACATGAACCAAGAGAAATGAACCAAGAGAAAACATTACCGTCTACAGCCACGAGAGGGCGCTCTATACTGCCAGAGATGCTACTCAGTGCTCCTGTAGCCTACACTGAGCAGCATAGAGCGTCCTCTCGCGGCTGTAGATGGTCATGTTTTCTCTTGGTTCTAAATAAATGCGACTTATAGTCCAGTGCGACTTGTATATTTTTTTTTCCCTCATCATGACGTATTTTTGGACTGATGCGACTTATGCTTAGTTGCGACTTATAGTCCGAAAAATACTGTATATCTTTACACAGAATATTTACATTTTTTAGAATACATTTTATTTTTGTCAAATAACGTTCTGCACAAATTGCATTTTTTCCAAAGTATTTTTACTATAAATTTTAATAGAGTAAATAAAGTAGTAATAGTAATATAATATATTGCTCTGATCATTTCTTAAGGTTAAATACTGTTTATTTAGGTGGTTTGTTATGTGTATTTTACAAAAATAATAAAAATAAATCATCAAATGAAATGGGGAAAAGCTTGTGAACTGAATTTTTAGAGGAACTCTTGAGGAGGAAGTTCATATATAGTTTCCACATATAGTGAGATGGCAGATGCTGAAAATCTCAAGAGTATTACTGGCGATTGAGTATCTATAGCAGATGAAACTGTGCTGCTCATTTGCTTTGGGACATGTACATGTCAACATCATATTTCTGTCGCTGTCCAATTGTGGTTTATTAATCACAGACTCTGTCCTTGACTCGTTGACCTCTCAGATGTGTGTATGGTACTAGAGGTGCTCGGTCACCAGCTGTTGAAATGGATCATCAAATCCAACTACATGGGTTTGCCTCTGGTCTGTGTGAAGAGCATTCTCAGACAGGTGCGTCTGTTTTACAGTCATATTGTCCCGTCAAATAGCAAAAACAATTTCTCAGACTTGTTTTTACCAGTGTGCGTTATAAACATTGTAGCTCCATCAAAACCGTGGGAGTGATTTATACGTGTCTTATTTCTCCTCTTCAGGTTCTCGAGGGCTTGGATTACTTGCACACGAAATGCAAGATCATCCACACAGACATAAAGCCAGAGAATATCCTTCTGGATGTCAATGAGGTGTATGTGAGACGGCTGGCAGCAGAAGCCACGTTATGGCAGAAGGCTGGAGCTCCGCCCCCTTCTGGCTCCTCCGGTATAGTTTTTTATTTTTAGTGTGTGACTCCCATGAACTCATCTTAGTATCACGTGAGACATACATAACACTCCCTTTAGACTTATGTATGACTCATTTAATGCTTGCATAATAAATGCATTCATTATTAAATAGACAATATATAAAGAAATGTTATAAATTGTATTCATATAAAATGATGAAAAGCATACAATGACATAAACCAGGGATACACAAAGTCCCCCACTACAATCCAGAGTTATTTAGGAAGTCAGTTGCGTGTCTGTGCAGACAAAACTACATCAGTCCCAGTATAATCAAGCTGTCTGATGGGAGTTTCTAGTTCTGTCTCACTTCCAGCCTTGATCACTGTGATGCAGTTAATTTTGTTGCTTGTGGTTTAGACAGTGTAAGCAGACTTTAGATTGGTTTGTATGGAATTATTTTTATTTCTAAATAAATGAACGTAACTTTTTCAGAAACTGTCAAAAATATGCCATTACAAAAGAAGAAAAACACAATGAAAATGAAAAAAAATATTTACATATTTAGTAATAAAAAGCATGAAATATTACATTCAAATCACAGCGAGAGCTTTCCATTATGCGCACCACTGAGTGCGTCTGTACTTCCTGGTCAGAGAGCACCTGTCCATCAAGTTAATTTTTTAATTTTCATTGTGGTTTTCTTCTTTTGTAATGGCAGATTTTTGATAGTTTGTGAAAAAGTTACGTTAATTTTTTAAAATCAAATATAATTCTATAGGTTTGATGAATTGCTGATAAATTTGTAGTTTTTTTTCTTCAGTGTGTGACTGGACTGAATTTGCCTTCGTCTCTGTGTATTTGTATTTGTAAACCTTTGAATCAGATTTAAGCATCTTTCTTGACTTTACACTTGAACTATAGTGATTTTGTTTTCTTCGATATTAAGATATTTACATGTGAATGAAACGGTTGCGAGTTCATTTATGAATTTCATTTTAATTTCAAGAGTTCTCCCTATCTGTTTTCTAAATTCAAGTTTTTGATCTTGCTCTGAATTTCATTGACCTTGTAGTTTTGGTCAGGTTTCTCTCTAGTGACGTACATCAGACTTCTCCAATCTTTGAGTCTTTTTAAAACAAAACTCTTTTGTACAGACGGTTTCAAGCTTGCGTTCAGATCTGCCTACAGCTCTGCATAAAGATTTTTCCAATAAACAACTGATGGATAGAACCAAGTCGCTGCTTTACAGCAGTGATGGACAATATTTTTCGTACAGATTTACCTTCCTGTGGATTTTAGCCGAATCACACAGTTGTTTTCTCCTCAACGATTGAGTCCAGGTCATAGAATCAGGGTTTATTTAATTAAGCTTAAGTTTTAAATGTAAGAAAGCATATAAGAAAGTCATTTGAATGTGCTTTCAACGCTTAATCGACTACAGATGTGCATGCTGGTCGTCATTTCTCCTCTGCTTCTGTGGTGAATATGCCAATCATTTCTCATTTCTTCTCTGTCGTCTGTTTGGTTTCTAACTGGTGTCCTATCTTTTCTTTCTCTGTTTTCTTTTTCTTTTAAATTATTATAATTATTATCATTGTGGTTTTCTGTCCCTTCCCTCTTTCCTCTTCTGTTCTGATGGCAGTTAGCACGGCCCCAAGGGAAAAACAGGTACGTTCAGAGTTGTGCCTGCTGAAATACAGAGAGGATGTAGTTTGTCCTGGTGAAAATCACACATGATTGTTTTAATCTGCCTGCTGTACCCTAACCCACCCTTGCCTATGTAGATAGACAGGCATGAACTTCTGAGAAAGGGGCAAATCTCCATGGCTGTGGTCAGATCCACTGATTTTGGGAAAGAGAATGCCACCTATGCTCAAAATGTGCTTGAATGCACCGAATTGACTGATAGCTGATTTTAAGCCGGTGTAAATGCACAAAAGAGTATACGTTTTATTAAAGGATTTCTTTCGGTTTCACCCAGTCAGTGGATTTGGTCTTGACGCTCTTTGCCGTCCCACAGATGTTGTGTTGATTTTACACCGTTAACTTCTCACTAACAATATTAGACCTTTCAAAGGTGTCTGCATGCTGGAGCATTAAACCAGCTAGCTAGCTTTCTTCATTTGATCATTCTGCATTTCAATTCATTTCCCCCTTTTATTCTTTAGAAGAAAAGTGAAAGAAGACTATTTTAAAAGTGAGAAAAGGGCAGTGCAGTAAGCTGTTCTCAGATGGGAGCATTATCTTTTCTCACGTCATGACAGCCAGAGAGCCGCTGTGTTCCCGCTGCCTGTATTCTGCTTTTCTCATTTCAGCCACCACCTCTGCATGGTTTGCGTGATTTCACGAATTACTGTCACATATTCCTCTCTTCTGAATATAAATGAGTTGCATGGCAAAAAGCAAGGCTGTCTACGCCACTGAGATGAAGAAAGAAATGTCGAAAAGAACAAGATATCTCAAAATGATTAGCTTTGGACAGTGTTATATTCTTGGAAGGTATTTCATTTTTAAGACCAAAACAGGTAATGAATTTTATGTTTAAAGTGCCCGAAACACAATATGCTTAACAGGCTTTTAATAAGAAATAAAAAAATAATAATAATAAAATAAAAGAATAATATTCAGTGCTGTGATAAAATAATACTAAAATAATAATTAAAATTACTAGTGCATTTTAATCTTTGTTTTGCTCTATATTAAATGTTAGGTTACAGATTTCATACTTAACGAATGGCTGGTACATAAAACTTTAAGAAAAAGTAATTATCAAAGCAGATTTTTTTTTCTGCATGCCTCAGGTCAATTTATTATAATTATTATTATTGTTAATGTTACTAACAGCAAAAATATATTGATGACAATTTGATAACCTTATGTTAACCAAAAAACTTTATTATTATTATTATGCCTTCAGATTTCTTAAATAAATGGCCTAATAATTCCCTAAAACCTAGATGATTATCCTGATTATCTCTAGTATTTTAACTGCACGACTTAACATGTTTTAGGTCGGCAAAACTGCTTTTCATCTTCTTAATTGTTCCATATTTTAATTTAGTTAATCTTAGTTATTTCAATCTAGATTCCTTCTGTGCATCACCTTCTTTCTAATCTTTTCACCTGTAAATGTTCTGATGTGTGTAACAGTTGCTAATTCACATCATAAATTATCTAAAAGGTTTGTAACTTTTGAGTGATTGAATCCTCTGTTCTTATCATAGAAAGCATTACTCCCGTATTCACCAAACTGTGTGCAGTTTCTGTAACAGACGTTATTGCATGCACCTTTCAGACCCCATTAGATTACAGTGACCCAATTTATGTGATATACAGTAACCAGAGCGTGATTCCTGGAATACAGTTGAGTACCTCTCATATATCTATATCTGCACCTACAGCAGTAAGACTCATTTATAAGTAGCAGCAGCAGTTTTACAGACAGCGCCAGAGGCAGAAGTTCATCAGGTCAGTCCTGTAAGACTGGACTCAATAAATCGAATGTGTAACGGCTCGGCCAGACAACAGACATGGCAACAGAGCTGCCATCCCAAAATAGTCCCAGAGCTGAAAATGGTGCAGTAGTGTCAGATATCCCCCGTGGCAAAATTCACTTTATACTGCATCAGTGTAAGCTTATTGTATCAAAAATGAGTGAATCATTTAGAAGCGACCCTGGACAACATGTCATGAAAATCACCATGAATGCATAGTGTTTGGATTCTGTAACCAGATGAAATAACCCTTCTGCATGCCATGAAGGTTGGAGACCCATGAAAGGACATTTCAGTGACAATCCCTTGAAGTAACCTGACGCTACATGTTTAAGTTAAGGACTCAGTGGTGATTTTTCCTTTTTTGTTGTTGAATTTGAACCAGCAAATTGCCACCATTGGATCCTCTGCAGTGAATGGGTGCCATCAGAATGAGTGTGTAAACAGCTGATAAAAACATCACAATAATCCACAAGTAATCCACACCACTCCAGTCCATCAATTAACATCTTGTGAACCGAAAAGCTGCATATTTGTGAGGAACGAACACATCATTTAGATATTTTAACTTCAAAGTGTCACTTCTGGCCAAAATACCAGTCCATAATCTATAATAAGACTACCTTCAGTGAAAAAGTACATCCCCTGTTGTCCTCTCACATCCACTGACATATTTGTTTAGAACCGCTTTAGATTGTTGTCACTTGTAAACGGTGCTTGATCTGTACTTTATTTCTCTTCTGATTCAGAAAATATCATTTTTTTTTTTTTTTTACTGGAAAGCAATATAATGGATTATAGACTCATATTTTACCGTATTTTTCAGACTATAAGTCGCACCTGTCCAAAAATACGTATTATTAGGAAAAAAACATATAAGTCGCACTGGACTATAAATCGCATTTATTTAGAACCAAGAACCAAGAGAAAACATTACCGTCTCCAGCCACAAGAGGGCGCCTCTGGCAGCTGGAGACGGTAATGTTTTCTCTTGGTTCATTTCTCTTAGTTAATTTCTCTTGGTTCATGTCAAATTAATTTTGATAAATGAGTCGCACCTGACTTATAAGTCGCAGGACCAGCCAAACTATGAAAAAAAGTGCGACTTATAGTCCGTAAAATACGGTAGTTGGAACCAATGGTTTGAAGTGTTTTTATCAGCTGTTTATACTCTCATTCTGACGGCACCCATTCACTGCAGCCGATCCATTGGCAAGCAAAAAATATAATGCAAAAATTCTCCAAATCTGTTTTGAATATAAAAACAAACAAAGTCATCTACATATTGGATGGCCCTGAGAGTGAGTAATGTTTGTATGAGAACATACTCACCAAAGTAGGTGTGAGATTAGTTTGCTATTGCAAACATAATCATAATTGCACAGGTTCATCAGCTAACATTGTTTTAGAAGGTCTTTTTGAAACTTTTTTTAAACTTTTTGAAAGCTTGGTGTTCCATGCTGTTTGTTTTTGTTTTGATTCGGCACTTTATTTTTTGCCCATGTGTGTTTGCATCTAGATGGGTAAATTATCAAAGAATAAGAAGAAGAAGTTGAAAAGGAAAGCCAAACGGCAGCAGCGTCTGTTGGACGAGCGGCTGTTGGACCTGCAGAGGATGGAGGAGCTGGACGGAGTTTTACCGCCAGATGCTTCTGGAAACACACGAGCGCTCTGGAGGCTCAGCGAGGACGGAGAGGATGACGAGAAACACGCACAAAGTGAGATACATTTATGTCAACTAGTGAATCATTTAATGTTTTAATGATTCTGTTGAATTAATATGCAAAAATGGTTGATTTACTTTGTGAGATGAGGTACTGAAATAGTTGTTTTTAATACATTTAAAAAGCTTTTTAAAACTCCTTCTGGGGAATTCCGTGAGTAATTGAAAGATTATGTATAATATGGAGGAAAAAACATAAACAAGATTAATGTGTCAAATTAGTTCTATTTATTTCTGTCTATATTTCAAGACCGAAAGTAATGAGACATCCATTATGCATGTCTCCTCTTGCTCCTGAGTAAAGAAAACATCACTCCAATGTCTTAAAGTGAACAACAACATCTTTTACTCAAGTGTTTTCATTTGTGTAAACAGAATTACCCAGCATTAATGGCCATCAAATGGAAGTCTAATTAATGAACTGATTTAATTAACCATTTACAGACATGCAAAATGACATTAAGATGAATTTTAGGTAGAATGAAGCTTTGTATGTGTTAATGATTTATGTATAAAACCAGAGGCTGCATCAATCTTTCTACAGATTTTTTTATTTGTCTTTAGTTATTTGTCAGTGTGGAATATTTAGTGACATATAGGTAATTTTCATGACTCTTAGGTTTAGGAAATTGTATTTGATTTACAATTTTTAGCACAAATAATAATATTGTACCAAAAATAAAATGTTGTTAGTGTGATCTAAAGTTTTGGAATTTCATTGGTCAGAAAACGTGTGATTAGGGATGAGGATTAAATATAATCATGCTTGCAGACATTTTTCATGTTACAGCTCATAGTTTTTGGACCTAAGGGCTATGAGGAGGTGAATGATGTGTGGTTTTAACTTGTGCATTGGTCCGTGTGCCACATGGATGTTTTTGATGCAGTGCATGTCATCACTTTTTCAGCCTCTTGTTGCGTTTTTAGATGCTTTGTTTAGTTAAAATAAGTTTTTTTATTAAACAGCATCTCAAGACCCCTGTGTTCATTTTCATTCTGCTGAATCTGACTGTTAAACTATGAAACTATAATTAAAATATTGACACTTTCTAAATTTTAGCATTATAAGCTCCCTGATTAAACTACTTATGACCATATGGTGATTTGACCAAAATCTTTTCCATGGTATGAGGAGTTTTCAAACAGAGTATGGCTCTGTTTCTCAACATCGTTGCTTAAATGACTGCTGATTAAATTTGAAAAATTGGTTGAAAAGACTTTCCAACAAATGATCTATTCAGCTTTGACGACCAGAGTCCAATATCTCTGAAGCAGATTTTGATGGACTGATGATTTTAGCTCCTCCAAGATGCTTTAATTTTCATTTGAACCTTAAGAAAGGATTATTAATGAAATTAGCACTTTATGTGTGTCACAGTGAACGTGAACGGTAATGGACACTCTGTTGGAGCTCTGAATAAACGCAGTACAGAATCAGACTCGTCGTGGTTGGAGGAGGGCTGTAACGGCTTCGGACCCCTGCGCTTCTCCAGCCCTGGATCGGGTCTGTCCGGCATGTCTGGCTCCATCCTGTCCGCTACCTCTGAGTCGGCTCTGTCCACTCTGTCTGGATACTCCACGGAGCGCTCACTGCTCTCTCCCAACAGTACGTACACTGCTTTTTTGATGGAAAACGACCAGAGTGCAACAGCTGCCTTGCTTCTGCAAGTATTCATTATTCACATAGGGATAATAGAGTCTCTAAATAACAAACCATGAACTAAACCAACCAGCTGTAAGTTAAGCAAAACAGTGTTTGAAAATCTGAAAAAAGGACGGGTATTATACTGTATACTTAATGGCTTTAATAAGGGAAAGAACTACAATCCCATGAAGTATCATCATAAAGGTCCCTCTTCACATTTCTGTGGTTATGAGAATTCTGTAGAAACTACAACACATCATTTTTGCATTCCCTTTTGCAACAGTAGCATAAGAAAAAGCCTTTCTATGAAGAAAAAATAAGAACAGATTGATTACTGTGGTCAGAAGAGAGAAAGATCAGCCGTTGTATTAAAAACACTCACGCAGCAGCTGAGGCTAATTCTCTGTAACTTAACGGCAAGGTAATATAACTATAATAAATATAGTGTAAAAATTTACATGAACCTTTTTTTTTATGGAAATTGGCTAGATTTATGATGTTAATAACTGGATACACACAGTCACAGTCTGTGAAATGGGTCAATTAAAATGTAAAACGATGGATAGATATAAAGCAAGTCTAAATATAAATGTATATTGAAATAATATATTTTACCTTGTGTTATGCATACAAATATTGAAGTAGTTTGCGAGCAGAGAGAGTTTGACTTGATTACGTCATTTGCAGTGTACTAGGATCTCCTAATGTAACTGTTATTTAAAGGGGGGGTGAAATGCTATTTCGTGCATACTGAGTTTTTTACACTGTTAAAGAGTTGGATTCCCATGCTAAACATGGACAAAGTTTCAACAATTAAGTTGTACGTTTGAAGGAGTATTTCTGTTCCAAAAATACTCCTTCCGGTTTGTCACAAGTTTCGGAAAGTTTTTTTCAAGTATGGGTCTGTGTGACGTTAGATGGAGCGGAATTTCCTTATATGGGTCCTGAGGGCACGTTTGCCGGAAGAGCACGCGCTCCCGTATAGCAGAGCACTGAGAGCATAACAGACTTCACTGATCAGAGCGAGAGCGTCGCGAAATGTCACAAAAGGAGTGTGTTTTTGGTTGCCAGGGCAAGACAACCCTGCACAGATTACCAAAAAAAAAAACAGCATTAAGGGACCAGTGGATGGAGTTTATTTTTACAGAGCATCAACGGAGTTGTGCAAGTGTTTTTGTTTGTTCCCTGCATTTCCAAGATGCTTGTTTTACAAACAATGCCCAGTTTGACGCCGGATTTGCGTATCGTTTATGTCTTAAGGATGATGCAATCCCAATGAAAAAGGGTCACGATCCTGTGTTGGAACCTCAGGCGGTGAGTAAAACTGCTTCAAATATCTAATCTAATATCTAATATCCAAACGCTCTCAACGCAAAAGCCTACTGGCGCTTGTGATTCTTTAGCTCCGCCCACACGTCACGCCTACAGCCGGTTGTGTTTTTCCGGGAAAAATCGGTACAGACTATCTTTCTCTTATGAATATAATAAAACAAAAGACTTTTTGGAGTTATGAAGGATGCAGTACTACTCTATAGGTACTCAAGATTAACAGGATATTGAGTGAAAGCGAGCATTTCATCCCCCCCTTTAACAATACGTTGAATAATGTGGCTGATGACCTACTGAAGCAGGTCTGTTTTTAAAGGTTTGTAAGTGAATGAAATGTTCACTTCTGTAATCCGACCGTTGCTTTCAGTAGGCTTTTTATCTTAAATGTCAGAGAAGTTCTTGTGCTGCTGAACGTTTGACATCAATGCTAAAACGGTCTGTTTTTTTGTCCCCCAGCATACTCTGCTGCTGATTTCTTAGTGAATCCTCTAGAAACTCAGAACGCAGATAAAATACGCATCAAGATTGCAGACCTAGGCAATGCATGCTGGGTGGTGAGTACAGTGCATTGATTCCAGGCATTCAGAAAGTGAATTCTGGATCACAGCTGGTGATGTTTACTGCTGTCCTCTCCTCCTCATCAGCACAAGCACTTTACTGAAGACATCCAGACACGTCAGTACCGAGCTCTGGAGGTGCTGATCGGAGCCGAGTACGGACCCCCGGCTGACATATGGAGCACTGCGTGTATGGTACGAACTCATTCAGTGTGGATCTTACACCTACTATTCCCTAAAGACTATGAAAAAATGGTCAGGATGTACACTTGCACTTCCTGCTTATTTGTCATATATATGATGTGTCTTCACAGGCGTTTGAGTTGGCGACCGGAGACTATCTGTTTGAGCCTCACTCAGGAGAGGACTACACTCGAGATGAAGGTCCGTTCTCTTGGTCTTCCTCCCAGGATATTATTATTGGCATGATAAAATTTTTTTTTACTTATGAACAGTGACAGCTCATTAAATAATTGAAGTACTTGTTCTCATTTTCAAATACTTTTTCTCAGAGCTGACCGTTCAAAAGTTTGGGATCAGTAAAACTTTAATATATATATTCACTCATTTATTTTGAGAAATTAATATTTTATTCAGCAAGGATATGTTAAAGTGATCAAAAGTAACTGTAAAGACTTACTTTTTACAAAAATATTTCTATTTCAAGTAAATGTTGTTCTTTTGAACTTTCTTTTCATCAAAAAAATAAATAAGTAAATATGTATCACGGTTTCTACGAAAATACGAAGCGGCACAACTGTTTTTCAATCGCACTTTAGTTTGCAGACTAATTTAACTATGACTTTTGCCTCAGATTCCTAATTTGCTGCTTATTAATAGTTAGTAAGGTAGTTGTCATGTTTAGTTGTTGGGTCGGGTTAAAGGATCTGAATTATGGTCATGCATAATAAAGTATTAATAAGCGCTTTATAAGTATTATTTAACAGCCAATATGCTAGTCATATGTTTGCTAATATTAATAGTTTATAATGAGAATTAGTCCCTCAAGTAACGTTTTACCTCGTTTTCAACGTTGATAATAAAAAAATCTTTCTTGAGCAGTATATTAGAACGATTTCTGAAGGATCATGCGACTCTGAAGACAGGAGTAATGATGCTGAAAATTCAGCTTTGATCAAAGGAATAAATTACAATTAGAACAATAGAAGCAGTTATTTCAAGTTGTAAAAATATTCCACATTATTAGTTTTCACTGTAGTTTTTGGTCAAATGAAAGCATCTTTGATGAGTGTAAGAGACCAAAATCTTTCAGAAACATGAATATATAATAACGTTTTAGGTTATGCAATGATTACAATGTGCTGTGTTGTTTTCCAGATCACATAGCTCACATCATTGAGCTGTTGGGTCCCATTCCTCCACACTTCGCCCTGTCAGGCCGATACTCCAGAGAATACTTCAGCCGAAGAGGTAAGAGCTCTGGATGTTTCAGTTACAAGAGAATGTCGCGGTGAAATCTGACACTTTCCCTTCAGAATCAAAGGAAAAGGGGTTTGCAGACCATGTGTTTATGGCCCAACAAGATAAGATTTAGACATCAGGTCATAGTCAAAAAGGTTTTCCACAAATGTGTGATGACTAATCAGGATATTAGTACCGTATTTTCCGGACTATAAGTCGCACTTTTTTTCATCGTTTGGCTGGTCCTGCGACTTATTTTTATTAATTAAATTAATTAATTTGACATGAACCAAGAAAAATTAACCGAGAGAAAACATTACCATCTACAGCCACGAGAGGGCGCTCTATGCTGCTCATTGCTCCTGTAGTCTACAACTGAGCAGCATAGAGCGCCCTCTCGCGGCTGTAGACGGTAATGTTTTCTTGGTTCTTGGTTCTAAATAAATGCGATTTATAGTCCAGTGCGACTTAGAATGACAAATCCCACCTGATTGAGTAGCATCTCTCACCTGACAAGAGATAAAAATCCCTTGAAATGCCCTTGAACCTATGTCTCCTGTGACAAGATATTTGAAATGCCATGTGGTCCATAGTAGGAAGACATAATCTATTTGGATACAGTCTAGTCTATACATGCGTATAAATCTACAGAGAGTCTCAAGAATGTTTTTAGGCGCCATAAATGTGTTTTATCAGAAGATGCTTATATATTTAAATGTCTGTGTATATATATTTCTTAATTTCTTATCCTGTATTCACAACTTTCCTTCACACAGTGCTGAACTACTTGTTCACTTTCATAGAAAACAAGCGTCCTTGAATTTGCATCTGAGTGTTTTTGCATGTGTGTGTGTGTAGGTGAGCTGAGGCACATCTCTAACCTGAAGCCATGGGGGCTGTTCGAGGTGCTGCTGGAGAAGTACGAGTGGCCTCTGGATCAAGCAGCCCAATTCAGCGACTTCCTGCTCACCATGCTCGAGTTCATCCCAGAGAACCGCGCCACAGCTGCCGAGTGTCTACAGCACCCCTGGATCAACTCCTAACATGCTCTGTTTTCCTCGTGTTCACTACGTTTGTGCGGTCTGTGTCATTTTGGTCCATCTGATCACTTGGTGCTCACATCCACCTTCCAGAGCAAACTCACTGCTAAGGTTAAACATACTGGAGATACAGTATCTGAGCACAGACCTAGCTAGAACCTCAAACCTGTTGTCTTTTTATATATATATATATATATGGTATATATATTTAAAGAAGCTTTGATCTCTGAACATGATGCAGATTTGTCTGTAGTCTGTTGAGTTTTCATTGTACGGTCATATAATTGTTTAGAAGGGTCACATATTTATGTTAAAATAGTGCCTTGACATGTCATCTGCAAAAGAAAAGAAAAAAAAAAGCCCATCGCCTTTTTATATTTGTCTGCGAATATGTGTGATGAATGCTTGTTTGTGACCATACAGAACACTGTATGAATACTTGACTGAATTCAATAAAGACTTGAGCTTAAACCCTGTGTACCGGAGAATAAAGGCTCACTTACAAACAGTATTTTTTTATAATACTGATGTGGTCACCATGATATACTTTAACAATAGAGCGTTTAAACATTTTACATAACCAAACATGAAAAAAACTATGAAAACGCTTGTTCCAAACATGCATTATTTTTTTTTTCTTCCATTGAATAAAGTTTAACTGTTGCTGTGATATTGTAGCGACACAAGAGGGCGATAAAGGACCACTGCAGGCATTAACCTACAAGTTATAAATAAGGGTTACAGGAAGTCAGAGAGAATCGGTGTTATAGATAGACCATAACTAGACAATTAAAATGTATATACTTGTGTATATGCACCAAAGACCAGACCAGTTACAAAGCATACACAAATTAATTTCATTAGACTTTGTGTACTCCAAACTAAGCATTTATGAAAGAAACCCGTGAAAGAGGTCCAGTGAGGTAATCTATCTGTGTTTTAACATCAGTCACATGCACCATTCTGTGGGTTTGTTGTGGTTGAAAATGCAGAAGTATCCAGAGCTGGAGAGACACAGAAGCCCTTAAAACGTCTCAGTTTTAAGAAAGAAATTCCTCAGTTTTAATACTGCAAGTCCAGTCACTTCTTCCTGTGTACAACTGTCCAGCCATCATCCTCTTCCTCGTGACTCACAGCTTGAGGAAGAAGATGCTGCTCCTTCACCGCTTCACCGTTGACTGAAGCTCCGCCTGCCCCTCCATCACACTCCATAGCCTGAGAAAAACAACCAGACACAATTCAGAAAGGGGAGATTTGCATCTAATACACCAAACATTCTGTACTATTAATTAATATAATAGGTATATATATATATATGTATATGTATGTGTACATATGTGTGTGTGTGTGTGTGTGTGTATTATTGATTTTTTTATATTACGCATGAATGTTAAAATTGTAAATGTAATATTGTAAATATAAATATGAATGTATGTATGTATATATATATATATATATATATATATATATATATATATATATATACACACATATATATATTTCTTTTTTTAAAGTACGTATTATATATTGTATATTATTGTACACTGCATTTTTTATTGTATATTACATAGAAATGTTATGTTAAATTTAAAAAATATTCACAAATATATAAATATAAAAATAAGTTTAAATCAAATAAGTTTATATAAAATGTATAAATTATACAAAAATATTAATTTACTTTAAATGTTAAATATAAATATTTAAACATTAATAAAAACATGCCAAATATTTTTTTACCATTATTTATTTTTTATATATCATATATATGTACACTTAAAATATTACAAATTTAAAAACATACCATAGGGTTCTTTACTCAACTCCAAATAACCTTTTATGCTAAAAAGGTTCTATAATGACAAGAAAGAACCCTTTTGGCACAAAGGGTTCATATCTTGAATTTTGTGATCATTCACATGCATTCATAAATGCATTTGAATACACCGAATAATGCAGTGAAATAACGCACTCAAAATGCACACGCGCACTAGTATGACTTCATCATGTAACTTTACATAAGCCTAGATGCCTGCACTTTTTAGGCACGATTTGTTTAGTTTTTTTAATATACTTGATTGTTAACGATCATTAAAACAAAAAATACGAGTTCACATTTCACACCTAAACAAGCGTGGAAAACGTAATTAGAACTAGCTACTAAATTAGTTAAAAATGATTCAAATGATTCGCGATCCCGCTACGAACTCCCCGAACCAGAGTCAGATGACTCAAACGATCCCACTACGAACTCCCGAACTTATTGAAATGATTCGCGATCCCCAAATTGACTCAAATGATTCGCGATCCCGCTTTGAACTCCCGAACTGACTCAAATGTTTCGCGAACCCGCTACGAACTCCCGAACTGATTCAAATGATTCGCGATCCCCAAACTGACTCAAATGATTCGCGATCCCGCTTTGAACTCCCGAACTGACTCAAATGTTTCGCGAACCCGCTACGAACTCCCGAACTGATTCAAATGATTCGCGATCCCCAAACTGACTCAAATGATTCGCGATCCCGCTACGAATTCCCGAACTGACTCAAATGAATCGCGATCCCGCTCCAACTCCCAAACTGGAGTCAGATGACACAAATGATTCGCGATCCCGCTACGAACTCCCGAACTGCTTTAAATGATTTGCGATCACCAAACTGATTCAAATGATTCGCGATCCCGCTACGAACTCCCGAACTTATTGAAATGATTCGCGATCCCCAAATTGACTTAAATGATTCGCGATCCCGCTACTAACTCCCGAACTTATTCAAATGATTCGCGATCCCCAAATTGACTCAAATGATTCGCGATCCCGATTTGAACTCCCGAACTGACTCAAATATTTCGCGAATCCGCTACGAACTCCCGAACTCACTCAAATGATTGATGAACCAGCTACTAACTCCCAAACTGACTCAAATGATTAGCGATACCAATACACATAATTCTATAAAAGTGTGCACACAGAGAGAAATAAACAGCAGATGTTCATTTTAACAACTTCTTTAACTTGAGCAAACGCTGCTAATACACCTACATTTGATAATAAAGTAAATAAACCGAAAACATGAATGTTTTAATCAGAGCCGGATTATCCATAAGGGCACTTGGGCCAGTGCCCAGGGGCACCAACCATTCACAACTAGGGGGGCACTACATGACACAATTGATATTTTTCGTAAATTGTTATTATTAACTTGAAATTTTTAAAAGACCATGCATAACTCGTTTATGAACACTAACTTAACAACAATAATAATAATAAATTATAAATAAATAAAGATTATATGACCACTATAAGTCCCCCCCCTTCCGTCTCCAATCTGTCAGAGATGA
This sequence comes from Carassius gibelio, assembly GCF_023724105.1. NCBI lineage: Eukaryota > Metazoa > Chordata > Actinopteri > Cypriniformes > Cyprinidae > Carassius > Carassius gibelio. The sequence goes on along the minus strand of NC_068378.1, from coordinate 24,054,591 downwards.
GTTGGTCCACAACAAGTACGCGCAAATGTGTCATTTTTTAAACGGCTACAGAAAATGAATCAAAATGGACAGACGTCAATTGAGTGGTTTTGCAAAAAGAAAGGTAAAGAAAGACAAGGACGCTAGATGTTTAGCTACAATTCAAAATGTTCCAGGGATCGAAAGATCTTTTTTAAACGAGTAAAGAATGAGCTCAGGACGGGGGGATTTGCGTTATAGTGCCCAGGGGCACCACACTGTTTTAATACGGCCCTGGTTTTAATGCTACTGAATATATATTTATACGCCGGCCATACCTCCTCATCTTCACTTTAATCATCGTCGTCATCAGCAGGTGTTTCAGTGGGTGTGGCCTTTGCTCTCTCTCTCTCAGCGTTCTTCTTCTGAATCATCTGCTTGATCTGCTCTCTGACCTCCGTCAGTCTGTCCTGCTGACACTGCTGGAACATCTCACACACCTGCTGCGCCACCTGAGCGAACACACACACAGCTCGCTATGCACACTTCGACTAATATCTGTTCAAACACACAGCAGACTTGCCATCATCCACCAGCGTGTCAAACTCATAGTTCATCAGGTCTGAGATGAACTCCTCCAATTCATCCTGCTGCATGCCTGCAGCCAATCTGTGAGGAGACACAGACGGGTTTACTGTCATCAGAAGATCTACAAAGCGTCAGTGAAATTATTGATTTGCCAGCTCTGACCGTTGTCGATGAAGTACTGCTGCAGCGCGTGCACCATCCACTCCGCTTTCTGACTGTGCGCGCCCCCGAGACCATTATCGACCGCGATCTGAGCAAACACATCCATTACAGCTACAAATCACTGCTCAGGATCAGCTCGAGGTGCGCATCATCACAAGTCCTCTGCAGCTGGATGAAATATCGTTTCAAGACATAACGTAAGACTGAACTTTAAGTGTTGAATGTTTGTTTACTGTACGCTATATATTTATAACTGGCAGCGCTGACTTGCTAATCTGGTAACAGCAGTATGATTTCTGAATTCGAAAAATGAGGATCAAACTAAAGCTTAATTAAGAAATATGACAGTATTATACGAAATATATATTTTTTCGGAATATAATGTTATAAATTTACTAATTTGCAGCACCAGCCACGTTTCCAAAACAAGCCAAACTGCTTCAGTGAACAACTCACGTGTGGAAGATATGAGCGGCGCCATCTTGAAAATCAGCAGACCTGAAGAGTCTACCACAGGTGAAGATGCACCAGGTAAAATATTCAATCGCAGAAACACATTTTTAGTGAAAGCTACCTCCATACCACCCCCCCCCCCCCCCCCAAGTCTTTTGGATAAGTTTGCTCATCACCCAAGAAAGAGGACCTGGTACAAATTATCATTAGAAATGTATTATTTTAAATGATTAATTTATTAAAATACACACCCACACAAATAACTTGTAACATATAGTCACTTTTGAACAAATTAAATGAATATTAACTATAAAAATAAGGTATAGTGTGTGTGTATGCATGTCTGTGTGTGTGTGTGTATGTATGTGTATATATATATATATATATATATATACACACACACACACCATAAATACTGAACATATTCAGAAATTATGTATTAAGTTGATTAAAAGTGTCTGTTACAATCAAAATATAGTGCTTATAACTTTTATGAATACATTGTTAAAATAAGCTTGTATATACTCATAGAAGATAAATACAAATTATTATTCAGAAATGTACATACCTTTATTGAACTGTATATCTTTGATACAATAAATGAACAGAATTCTATAACATTTTTCAAGAGGTATGTGGGAATACCGTGTTATAAGTATGTGGTTTTTATCATAACAGTAATTCTCTGCAGTAAAACTGGCTCAGTAAGAAACACAAAGCAGGGTGTCAGCATTATGACATTCCTTGGAAAAAATCAAACACCAACCCATGCACGACTTCGGATAACTTTGGCATTGACCAATAGCAAAAGCGGAAAAGCAATCAGCAAACCAAGCTGCTGTATAATACATGTTGAGGCGCATATTTACTTCTCAGAAACCTTGAAATGGAAAAGAACGGCATTGATTTATATCAAGTTTGAAATCCTTACTTTAAATATATAGCTGCAAAAAAAAGTCACAAAAATATTGTCAACGTGTGATGGGTGGACATTATGGAGATGAAATAGCAGATCTTCTGTCACTTCAGCTTCATTCTGGTGTCCAACTGTGAGCCATGTGTGATGTAATCATAAATCTGTGATTTTCTTCAAGGATAACTCTGTTAAAAATATAAACCTTCATTATAAACCGTATTAGTTTTTCATTAATTCCTGTGGTACACAAGTTCTGGAATTGAGAACCATTGCTGTAGAGTTCACCGACTCGTGTCTGAATACATAAACCTCATGCATAAACCCAATCAACGTTAAGCCATATTTACTAGTGGAATATGAATGCATCCAAATGCGGGTGACACGTTTATATTTTCTAGTTTTTTTGTTTTTGGTTTAGTTTTCTGGTTGTGTTAAAATAAAACCACAAGCTGACAAAGCACTTGTTTGTTATAGTGAGTGTCATCAATGTACTGTTGTCAATATTTTAAAATCTTTTCAGTGGCTGAATTTGATTTATGTATATATTGGTAATAATTTTAATATGTAATGAACATGCAAACGTATAAATATATAATATTATCATATATAATATTATATAAATAGGGGTTACCTGAAACTTGAAAAGACAAAAAAAAATTCACAAAATTCAAGTTTGGGACACTGATTATATTGCAAGCAAATATTATTCACATTTGTTCTGCTCGTGACAGTATTCAAATGACTCCACTTCCTTCTTTATAATTAACAGAGATGGATCAAGTTGGTTGGAAATGAGCTCAGCATTCATACAAGCAACTGGATGTAACAGTCTATTTGTATTTTGTAAGATTTTCCATGTCAACATACTTCTGATCCACATATCCTTGGGTGAAAAGATTGACTATTGCAAATGCAAGAACTCAAAGGTTAAAAACAATAGAACAGGAAAAGGGATTTTCAACATCGAATCAAACATTTTGCAACCGTTATTCATGGTTAACATAGACTCAAACAGAACACGTGACCACTTACATATGCATAATTATTTACTGAAAATATATTATGGCCATCTGAGAGAATTTCCTGCATTAGATATCCATGAGATGTGAAATGTAGATTGACAGGGAGTATTGCTTAATGTGTTTAAACTGCTTTTAACCTATTTATAGAGCAGCAGACTGCATCACTCCATTCTTGCCTTCACACATGGACAACGGCCAACTGGACAAAAGCAGTCAGATAGCTGAAAATCCTGAAACTTTGGGCATTTTAAGTGGATGCAATTGCAATATAAATAAAAAAAATCAAAAGAAAATAATACTGTATTGATCAATGATCAAGTTTTGTTTCGCATTAACTGCCAATTCTAAAACAGAGTTGTACAATTAAAGAAATGCACTAAAAACCGCATGAAGTCCATATTTTCTCAAAGTGTCTCCAAGTATAAAAACATTTCACCTGCAATCATATCAAAACCTCACTTAAAATTGAATTCCACATAAAATGGGCAATAAAAGAGCTTTGAGTTTTTGCATGACAGTTTCTGGCATTATTTGCTTCTTTTATATTTTATGACAAGCAATGCATGCCAATTCAGAACCAAATTAATTTCAAATAAGAAGGGTTTTGCTAAAAAACAAACAAAACAAAAAAAACATTATTGCGTAAATTAGCAATTATTGCGCAGTAATGAACATTTGGATACCTCACTTATCCACTGAAGCCCTTTCCATCCTCATTCCAGATGAAAGCTTTAAATCAGAAGAGCCGTTTTCATCCTTATGATCTCACAAACATCAAAACCAAATATCTACACCACATGAGTCTCCTACTGTAGTAACGTCTGGTCACTACATATTAAAAAATAAGAAAAAAAGAACACAATGAACAATGTCATCAATAAGTATAACAAAAAATATTTTCTTCTTTGCTTTAAAAATTATATGTTGTTAGGAGGATCTTCTCATTGCATTCTCCACGCTTCTGATCTGCAAAAAAACAACATTCTAAGGCTATTTTCAATGTACCACAGTCTTCAACTATACAACACTGTCATACAAGTCTGCACTCCCCTCGTCAAGAGCGTCTCCTCACATGTGACCCTGGAGCACAAAAGCAGTCTTACAGTAAGTTACTGGGCTCTATTTGTAGCAATTGTCAAAAATACATTGTATGGGACAAAGTTACAATGTAGACATCGATTTTTCTTTTATGCCAAAAATCATGATGAAGATCATGTTCCATAAAGATATTTTTACATTTCCTACTGTACATATATCAAAACTTAATTTCTGATTGGTAATATGCATTGCTAAGAAGGTGATTTTTTTTTTTTCAGTATTTAGATTTTTCTTGCACACTCAGATTCCAGATTTTCAAATATTTGTATCTCGGCCAAATATCGCTAATAAATTCAAAGGAAGGCTTATTTATTCAGCTTTCAGATGATGTATAAATCTAAATTTTGACACTTCTGGTTTTGTGGTCGAGGGTCACATATATTCAACACAGGTTTTCACCGGTCATCTCCAACAGGGACAAACAGAAGTCGCAATCTATCACCAGACCAAACGCTTTGGGATTGTTTGAATTAATAATAATTTTAAAAAATTATATTTACTAAAATATCATCCACATAGTTACACCGATGGAAACTGAGAACTTAATCGCTTCAGCATTCAGCTCTAATGGAGTGAACCTTGCAAAAAAACAAAAAAACAATCACATTTCACCCTGAAATAAAGAGACAATAAAAATAAATTATATTTTACATAAAAAATTAATTAAGCTTATTTTTTAGGAACCTTTTTTATGATGGTGAATTTTTTTTAATCATTATTATTTAACAATTAAGCAATACACACACTACTGTGATGCACTTTAAAGATTTAATATTTCTCATTACACAGCAAATTACTCCGTATTACAGGAACAAGTTATTGTGAAATTATTCATTACAGCAAAGAAAGTATAACAAATATTTCCTTATAAATATTATAAAAAAAAACAATATTAAATACACTGTATTTTAATATTTTACAAAAGTTTTATAGAATTTTTATTTTTATTATTACATGAACAAGAACTTTTGGGACTTATTGCTTTTGAAAATTTTACAAAGCAAAAAAAAAATCGGCTTTATTTTTTTCTTAACAAAACGTTTTATTTCTCTCTTAATTTCAGGGTAAAATATCACCTTAACTTTTTATTATTTTTTTTTCTTCAGAGATTCACCCAATAATCACATTTGTGGGACAGTTTAATCATAGACATTGTGCAGAGATGCCCTGAATATCGTACAAGCCAGGGGACGTACCGTTTTGAATCTGTGGTGTTACGTGACACCAATGGGCTCCAAAACCTGCCGAGTATGAACAACCGGGCTGAGACGCAGAACATTATCCACCGCACTCAGCTGTTCTGCAGAGTGACAGACACCTGAGCCCTACACAAGTCGACCGGTTCTCCACATGCGCCCGGGCATCCCATTATGAGTTCTCATCACCCTGACTGAACCGACAAAGTAACCAGCTCAGTTTTCAACCAGAGTGACAGCCGTAAGAGCTGCAGTAATGGAAGAATTATCAACAAGGCTTGAACTAGATATGCGTCGAGATTATCGGAGGCTTTCCTCAATGCAACTCAAACATTAGAAGTTGCTTTGCACAAATATTTTGTCCTTGACAGCTGATCGAGGGGTTCACTTGAACATTACAATGGAAATGGAAGCTCATAATTCAAACCAAAAGGGATACAGAGATGGCCTTTGGTGAAACTGTTTCTAGATGATCAAACTGTGTTGCATGGCAAAAAAAAAACAAAAAAAAACATGTAAACATCAACTTAAAAAGGAAATGCTTTTGCAAAAAAAACAAAAGTAGAGCATGTCGTCAATGTTCTGATGAATACAAATAACATTATGTTTGATTGCGATGAACCATTGTGTTGGCATAGTACTAAATCTTCGTCTTTGGATGGGAGGGCCGATGACTCTAATGAAGGGGACCATTTACTGGAAGACTAGAGTTACTTGGCTTTTGGATATTAACAGCATTCATGACACGTTCCTTCATAAACTCGCCTTCCTCTTACATTACTATTGAGAAGTATTGCAAAGAAAACGGGTTGATTTGTTTCAGTCAAAAGGATGAAGAGTCAGGCCATCCAGTAACATTCAGCATCTGATTGGTTGATTACAGCGGCTGGATTGACGCAACCATGTTGAGGAGGTACAGCAAAACAGGAAGAACATGTTTGTGTTGTGAACAGGGAAGGAGAAGTGCGTTATTCGGAACAAAGGAAACAATCCACAAATCAACATCCTCAGCCTCTCCATGTAAACAACTGCAGTGACCCCTTCTACACACATAATGCCACAGGACTAGCCAATGAAAAACAGATATTCCTCGTCTGAACGCGTCCTCCCCGTTTATCTTCCTTCTTCCCCGTCCAGAGCCACCCCACGTGCCCTCAGAAGAGCAGGCTCTGCCGTTGAGATATGCTGTTGACTGGAGAAAGAGAAAAAGAGGAAGTTTAGGCAACACAGACGGACAGCGTTCAATGGTGCATGCAACATTGTGCACGATTAAACCAAATGCACAATCACTTGTAACGACTGTCAGTGGGTATAAAAGGTCACAAAAGAGAGAGAGAGAGAAAATCAGCACTCGCTTCATTTAGAGAACTGGGCATGAGCATTACCAAACACAAGTCAACGTGCACCCAAACACACAGCCACACACACATGCTCAGTTTACAGCTCTAGAGAAGCCTGGGCTGTTTTCTTATTTGCTGAGGGAAGGGGGTATTCGCACAGCAAGCTCTTCTCCTCTGTTTCCACATTATGGCTTCTCTGCAAGGGTGATGTACAGTCAAACTTGTGCCCAATGCACTCCATTTTATCTGATTTCAAGCTCAGCCAAGACAACACTAAATTATTCTAATATGCCGGTTTGCTGCTCAAGAAATATTTCTTATCGTCGTTTAATATTTTTGTGAAAACCATGATGAATTACTTTCAGGATTTTTTTAATGAACAGAAAGAATAGAAAAAAAACATTTATTGGAAGTAGAAATATTTTGTTTCCTTGCTGAAATTTATGCATCCTTGCTTTATATAAGTATTGATTTCTTTGTAATACAAATAATCTTTTCAAGGATAGTGTATTATTATACAACTATTTCAATCTTCTGGCACCAGCCTTTGGCATTTCATCAGTGATTTAAGACACGGAATGGATAAATATTCATATTTAGCTCTGACTTCAGTGCTCTGTATAAACACTGAATAATTAGAAGCTCTAACGGCCTGACAGCTTCATCGATTCGTGGACTGAAAACATATGAGGTCTGAGTGGAGGATATTTTCAAACTAAATATCACAGGAGAACCTGCCTATGAACATAGATGCTTAACGAGGATGAATGTCTCATTAAACGCATCTCATCTGAATTATGTAACCTCAGCCCATGAATTACTGATTTTGTTAGATCACCAAAACATTGTGGGTTTAGTTTATTTTACAATCAAAAATAAATAGGAAAATCCCTCATTTTGTAAATCTTTAAACCATTTGCTGAAAACCAACATGGCAACCCTGCTTCTGACATGCACATCGTGCGGATTGCCAAAACGGACAGTGGAAGTCCATGCTCATTTTAATTGTGATGAGGTTATCATATCATACACATAAAAGGAAAAAGGTGACAGATGAGAGGGGTAGATTGGTTTCAGTAAATTGAGCATTTAACCATTCACACAGCTGTGAGAATGAAGTCAGTATGGGATCTTTGCTCTGAATCAATGCCATGTTTATGCAAGTGTTAATGTAAGGATATAATCTGCTGGTGCAATGTATTGTTTGTATGTTCTTATTTACTTCAGTGATGGATGAAACAGATGCTTCTATAATTTCTCATTTCAAGCAGTGCATGAGACAATTACATTTTAAAGTCTACTTATGCACTCTGTTCAGAGAGAAAACATGTTTTTGGAATATCCAAGGAATGGTTGAGATGTGATTAATTCTTGCAGGGTACCACAGAACAGTACAGATGAACAAGAAACTCAAGGGAAGAAATCTGGTTTTGTTTTTTGTGACCTCCTGCCTTGAGCGGAGGGCGACAAACATGTACCTAAGGTATGCCGAAACCTTAGACATCTTTGCAAAAGCTCTGGAGTGCAGTGAAGCAGTGGTGTAAACCAAAAGAAAACAAAGCACATACAAATAGGCAAGGAGAGAAAAGAGACCGTGGGAAAGACAGAGCAGAAAACAAAGTTAGCAGTGAATGAGCTGCATAATACATGGAGCTTAACAAGAACTTCCTCCTGAGAATGTCTAATGCAGTGGCATCATCGCATCGTGTGTCTTAACGAGCCTATACGAGAAATAAACCGAGATGAATGAAGATATTAAGAGAGAGAGAGGGAGGGAGAGGAGTAAACCAGTGTTTCCGATTAGAGCATGGTGAGGTGAAACTATTAGAAGATGAGCAATGTGAATTTAGAGAGCACAGAAAATGAGCTGCGTATTGTTGAGCATGAGAGTTCATCTCTCATTTTAATGAACATAAATGATATTCATGAGGAATATGACTGGGATCTGTGTGCTCATCAAAGTGATATATACTAAAGGCTCGGTCTCATTCGAATCATCTAATGCAGTGGTTTTCAACCAGTGGTCCTGGTATTTCAGGTGGGCCGCCAATTACTATTAAAAGAAATAATATTGTTAATATGTAAAAATTTCTGAGTCATAACATACCATCATTTCATATATAGAATTAAATGGCAAAAAATAAATATTAAACTGTTACTATGCTTCCACTATTCAAGCTCGCTGATTGTTTTAAGAATAAACCACCAATTTATCTTAGATATTTTTGCTGCATATGCTACAGAACAACAAATTCAAACCGCAGTAAAGATAGTTTGTGGTTTTATATTCAGATTTCTTTTGGTATAAATACGCAGTGCGTTTTCATTAACATGCAAATAATACCGAATAACATTCTCCATTATTTGTGAATTCCGGTGACGCTGTCCTTTGGGCCGAAATCAGTTTTTTTTTTTCGTAGAGACTCTTAATTTTATAACGCCTGTAGCTCCGAAAGTTGGAGACTTAGAGGAGTGAAACTGGTGTCATCTTCACCAGCCTGATCTGTGAATTTTTTTTTTTTTTTTTTTTTCACTGCAAAGCTCTTGTCCGTAAACCTCTTGGTAAGTCCACCATTAAGAAATGTGATAGAAAGGCGTACTTCATGTTTAACGTCTATTACCAATAAACACGCAGTCAAACATGCAGTTTTCTGGAATAAAAAACATTGATTTAGATTGAGCTCGATTTGTGAAAACTTTCACAATAGCATTTTATCACGTGGCCTTGTTTCTCTTTGCTCTGCCCCGTTTTTTGTCTAATATTGTCATATGTTTGCTGTTCCAATGAATAACGGTTTCCAATTTATTATGTAAATGAACTTACACACACACACACACACATATATATATATATATTCGGATACTTAACTATTCTGATCTTAAAAATTTGGTCAGTTTACCATGCACACTTAAGTATTGGTCAGCTGACCCATCCCAGAATAACTAAGATCACTTTTCTGATCTGTTAACAGTTGAGTTTTGGTCAAAAAATAGTCAAATTCTTGAGGAAAATCTACTGTCTTCTGCCAGAATGTTGTCTACGGAAACAACGTTTAACTTCTAACATGACAATGACACAAAGCTAACAGCAAAACTGATCACAAAGTGCTTGAAGAACTGATATCCCATGGTCACCATGGAATTTAACTGAACGAGTAATTCTGCAAAGAAGTGTGGGCAAATATTAAAGTAGATGTAATTAAAGAGAGGGAAAAAATACCCAACCGGAGGATCCTTTTTCCAGCTGTGTGATAATTTTATTTCTGAATGTAGGTTTTATATCTTACACTTGGATGTTATAAGTTGCAGTGAATAAAACAAAACAAAAACTGTCCATCTTCATTTCAGGCTGCATAGCAACAAAATGTGAATGTATTAAAGGGAGTGATTCTTTTCAATACCCACTGTACACACATACATGTATACATACATAAAAAAGGAAGAGGGTGAAGAAAAGAAAATCATTTATGTAGTTAAACAAAAAAATATATATATATATAAAGAAAAAATAATAAACATTGGGACTGATTTATGAAATATTTTTGTAGATACATTGCAGGCTAAAATAGAAATAATCAAGAAAAGAAAAACGGAATAATATATAAAATAATAATAGAATTTAAATAAATGACAGTATATGCATATACTTGTATACAGATGTTTAAAAAAAATCTTATATGTATCATTATAAAGATATTGTAAGAATCATGAAATTAAATTATCATTTTTTGTATAATAGAAGCTTAAAATTAATACAGGTGCTTCTCAATAAATTAGAATGTCGAGGAAAAGTTAATTTATTTCAGTAATTTAACTCAAATTGTGAAACTCGTGTTTTAAATAAATTAAATGCACACAGACTTAAGTAGTTTTATGTCTTTGGTTCTTTTAATGGTGATGATTTTGGCTCACATTTAACAACCCCCCCCCCCCGCCCCCCCAATTAGAATACTTTATAAAAAAATAAAAAGATAAAAAAAAAACAAAGATTTAGTGAATTGTTGGGCTTCTGGAAAGTATGTTAATTTAGTGTACATGAACTCAATACTTGGTACGGACTCCTATTGCTTTAATTACTGCCTCATTTCGGCGTGACATGGAGGTGATCAGTTTGTGGCACTGCTGAGGTGGTCTGGAAGCCCAGGTTTCTTTGACAGTGGCCTTCAGCTCATCTGCATTGTTTGGTCTCTTGTTTCTCATCTTCCTCTTGACAATAGCCCATAGATTCTTTCTGGGGTTCAGGTCTGGTGAGTTTGCTGGCCAGTCAAGCACACCAACACCATGGTCATTTAACCAACTTTTGGTGCTTTTGGCAGTGTGGGCAGGTGCCAAATCCCGCTGGAAAATGAAATCAGCATCTTCAAAATGCTAGTCAGCAGAAGGAAACATGAAGTGCTCCAAAATGTCTTGGTACATGGGTGCAGTGACTCTAAAATATAAAATAATCATAGTAATAACAATAGTAATAATTACATTTGCAGCAATAAATGCACGTATATTAGGGGTGTAACGGTACGCAAAAATCACGGTTCGATATGTACCTCAGTTTTAAAGTCACGGTTCGGTTCATTTTCGGTACAGTAAGGGAAAGAAATGCAAACATTAGACTGCAGGTTTGTTCATTACTATAAACTTTTTTTTAACAATTTGTTTACACTTTTTATATATATATATATATATATATATATATATATATAATTTTTTTTTTTTAATAAAATATATATAAAATTAAAGAATAAGAAATAAAATACTGCTGCAAAGTTCTCCACTAAATAAAATAATCTGTCTCAAAACAATATCATATAATAAAATAATGAAAAATCTAAATAAATAACTATGATTACAGTGCAGCATTACCAATCCCAGCTTGAAGGCCTGCTCATATTTTAAAAAAAATATATAAGTGCAACATCAACAGTTTCAGTTTTTAGACATGCTCAGATTTCGTTATTGCGTTGGACCGATCAGAATTAAGAGCAAAGGTCTGTTTAAATGCCGACGGGAGCTGCGTTTGAATTACAATAGTTTTTTCCAAGTTGTAGTGATGTTCACACTCGCGTGATGCTTTTGAAAACCTTAGGCCGGTGACACACTGGCATATTGCACCTGTCAAACATAGTCTATTTTGCCGTCAAAACTGTTGATGGTGTCCTTTATCAGTAGGCTTTATATTTATGCTCAACATGAAGTATAGATATTGTTGTCGTGAAGACAAGATTCTGGTCTGTCGGTGGCCTCCCTCTATGTCACCTATAGCAGCAGCAGCACGCCAGCGCCGCGTCAGGCACGATTCTGGTGTGTAAAGACACAGAAAACGCGAGGCAGCCATCACGCAACTGACACGCAGCAGAAACGCTACGCACAGACCACGCAGCCAGTGTGTCACCGGCCTTAGAATCAGCTGCAGGGCGGGATTTGCGCAGAACGTGTAGACTTCCGCCACTTAATATGTTCGTTTGGAAACACGAAAATTTACCTATGTTCCGCGCACAAAATATTGCATTCGGTACACACGTGCACCATACCGAAAGCCCTGTACCGAAACGGTCTGGTACGAATACACGTACCATTACACCCCTAACGTGTATATGTGTGTGTATATATATATATATATATATACACACACACACACACACACACACACACACACAGATGTATGAATCATATCATTATATGCATATAAAGGCATTATGAGATGCTTAAAATTCAATGTAATTACAAAATGAAATTGTATTACAGAGGCTTAGAAAAATATTTAGAAAACATAATGACGAATTAACGCTGGCAGAACTTTATGAATATGATAAATCAGAAAAATGTAGAAGATCAATTGCCAGTGCACTGAAATAATTGTGCTCAACATTTTGTCCTGTGTGCAAATGTACTGCTGTAGACTGATGCACACATAAATCATAATTTATGAATGAATATATATGCATAAATTAATTTGATCCTATCAGCTATTTATAAATAAATATTAACATCTATATATATGAAAAAGGTTTCCACGGATAAGAATAGTGATGTACATTATTCAGGTAAGGGTCAGCTAACCCTTGGATAGGTCAGCTGACCAGTACTGAATTGTGAAAGGTTTCACAGATCGGAAAAGTGATGTTAGTGACCCAGGGATGGGTCAGCGGACCCGTACTGAATTGTGAAAGGTTTCACTGATCCGAAAAGTGATGTTAGTGACCTAGCAAATGGTCAGCTGACCTGTACTGAACTGTGAAAGGTTTCACAGATCCGAATAGTGATGTTAGTGACCCAGGGATGGGTCAGCTGACCAGTACTGAATTGTGAAAGGTTTCACTGATCCGAAAAGTGATGTTAGTGACCCAGGGATGGGTCAGCTGACCCGTACTGAATTGTGAAAGGTTTCACTGATCCGAAAAGTGATGTTATTAACCTAGCAAATGGTCAGCTGACCTGTACTGAACTGTGAAAAGTTTCACAGATCCGAATAGTGATGTTAGTGACCCAGGGATGGGTCAGCTGACCAGTACTGAATTGTGAAAGGTTTCACAGATCCGAATAGTGATGTTACTGACCCAGGGATTGGTCAGCTGACCCGTACTGAACTATGAAAGGTTCCACAGATCTGAAAAGTGATGTTATTAACCTAGCAAATGGTCAGCTGACCTGTACTGAACTGTGAAAGTTTTCCCAGATCAGAATATTGAAGCCAAGTACTCAAGCAAAGGCACAACAACCAAAACTTTGTCAAACAAAGTGTACAAGTGTGTGTGTGTGTGTGTGTGTGTGTGTATATAAGTTCATTTACATAATAAATTGGAAACCTTTATTCATTGGAACAGCAACCATATGACAATATTAGACAAAAAATGGGGGCAGAGCAAAGAGAAACACGGCCACGTGATAAAATGTTATCGTGAAAGTTACTGCATACAAAAATACAGCAAGAACTGGCTGAAAATATCAGTCTCTATCTGATTGGCTGGCTTAATGAAATTCATTTTTTGCAATCCTTTACTTTTTGAATCCATCTCCTTACTCCCAATACAATGATTTGTTTTTTTTTATGATTTAAAATGAATAATAATTAATAAATAAAAAATATTTATACGCCAGAATTTAATTTCAATGTCACACAAAAATGTGGTTGGTCACTTTCTAGACAGTTCTTGGTCAGACTAAGATGAACATCAGACAGATTTTCACAAGACTATAAAAAAATCTGGACTGTTTGAGAGTAATGCCAGCTGACGTGCCCATACACTGATGGAAGCAACTCAAAACTATCATCATGAATCATCATTCATTGTGGTTCTACCTGATTCTGACAGGGAATTCGTCCTCATTCCTGGCTCCTTCTCCAGCTGAATTTCTTGAAGTGCAAATATTGATGTAGCTGGCAGGGAGGAATTGAACAGTATGTTAACATGCTGAACTAAAACTAGGGCTGATATATATAACGTTAAGGGTCAGAGAATTTGTCCAAGATTATTTCAGCACACACCAAACTTCATTGCAAATACAGAATAGCTCACAGCGGCTCAGTGGAATTAAATGTCTTTCAAAGTAAAGTGTGTGTGTGTGTGTTAGACTTCTGTCTGGCACTTTGATGATTCTATCTGTCAGTGTGAGGTGTGTGTGCATGTGCATCAGTTATCTGGCACCATCATAAATTTCCTCGGTGCACAGAGATGTGTGTGTGTGTGTGTGTGTGTGTGTGTGTGTGTGTGTGAACTCACTGTCTGGCAGTGTGAGAATTCTCGCTCCCAGGCAGCTGAAGTATGGGTGTCTCATAGCTTCCTCTGCTGCGATCCGTTTCTTCCCCTCAAACTGTAACAAAGTTCAGTGTTAGTCAAGCTAGTCACTAATCAACTAACTAAAAACACAATATTATTATACACTATAATTCAAAGGTTTGGGGTAGTTTTTTTTAAGCATTTAAAATTATATATATATATATAAGTCAGCAGGGATGCATTAAATGGATCTAAAGTGAAAGACATTTATGAGACACTGTTACAAAAGAATTCCATTTCAAATCAATGCTGTTCTATTCATCAAAGATTCCAGAAAAAAAAGTCATATCGCTTTCTACAAAAATATTAAGCAGCACAACTGTTTTCAACATTGATAATAATAAGAAATGTTTTAAATCAGCATATTAGGATGATTTCTGAAAAAGCACGTGAAACTGAAGACTGGAGTAATGCTGAAAATCAGCTCTGCATTACAATAATAAATTACTTAATATACATTCAATTGGAAAACCGAATCAAATGGATTTTTTATAAGGTTCATTTAACAACTCAAAACTTTTTAACTGTAGTACAAAATTCAAGTTACCGAAACACACGTTTTTATAAATTATAACAGGAAATTGTTGTTTGAAAAGTTGTTTCAGATAAAGCAAATAAATAGTACAAAGAATTTTTTATTTTTTTTGGTAAAGCACAAGCTGTTGAATTAACCAGAAACGTGTACTTAATTGAATTTCGATTTTTGACCTAAAGAAACATTTCTTCACCCGAGCAGTTTTATTTATTGTTTACAGGCAAATAAATATTCAGACAGGCTGAACTCTGGAAGGAGAACAGCCATACAGTATACTAAAAATGTCAGTTTTCAAAGTCATTATTAAAATACTTCCTCTTAACCCAGCCTAATGAGGAAATAATACAATAACTTATAGTCTATAAGCAATGCTTACATAGGTGTGATTTCCAGATAAGTGCAAATACTATAGCTCGAACACAAGCATCCCAACTGTTGCTTTCTGTAGAGCTGCCTAATGACACTAATGATGACATTATTGTCCTTTTTTCAGCTGCTTTGCAGCAGAACTTCTCATATTTGAAGTTTACATCATTGCTTCTGTTATTTTTAACCTGTGAAGCTGCTTTGAAACAGTCTTTATTATATAAAGCACCTATAAAGTAAAGTTGGCATTAGTGGACTAAATTATACACAAATCACCTGCAGCAGCTTCGACAGAAGTTCAACTCCATCATTGTCCAATCTGCAAGAGAAAAATAATTCACTTCAGTAAATGACCTCCAACAGCGTGGCGTTTTTTTCGACAGCAGGAGCAGTGA
This sequence comes from Carassius gibelio, assembly GCF_023724105.1. Taxonomy (NCBI): domain Eukaryota; kingdom Metazoa; phylum Chordata; class Actinopteri; order Cypriniformes; family Cyprinidae; genus Carassius; species Carassius gibelio. Next base: position 24,038,790 of record NC_068378.1, on the reverse strand, counting down.
TCGTTTCAGGCATCAGACCCAGAGGACAGCTGTCGTTACCGTGGAGTGTGATTGTGGAGACAGTCGGCCCGGTATCGGGGGTAGTTATAGGAGATGAACTCCTCGTTGGAGGTTATTCCGGGCCACGTCTCCTCTGTGGGCGTACCTATGAAAAGACAGGAGGGTTTATAAATATCACAGTGACACACAGAGACAAACTGTCAGATCTAGAGCCAGAAAGAACAGAGTGGGAGAGAAGGAGCGAGTGGGTGAGAGAGCGGTACCGAGCAGTTTGAAGATAAAGTGCAGCTCCTCCTCCACTGTGGAGCCTGGGAACAAGGGTCGACCTGTAGACATCTCGTAGAAGATACAGCCAACACCCCTGCAAAGAGAGTCATTAAAACTCAATTCAAGTCCACCCCCATAGAAGCTATGACGTGTGTGCGAGTGTGCGCCGATTTTACCACAGTAAAAACAATTTATTTATCGGATCCGCGCCTAAACAATTGGCCTGAACGAGGTGGTCTCGGCACGACTGAAAACAAACTCTGGAGCCGTTCGGTTGTGGCACTTAGCAAAATTACTAAACAAATTATTAATAAATACTACAGTAACACTGTTACACTGTTACAACAAATAAAGCAAGTAAGATACATCAACAGGTGGATGCTCACCACATGTCAATCTGAGTAGAATAGTCTGTGCTGCCCAATAGGATGTCAGGGGGGCGGTACCAGAGCGTCACCACCTCATTGGAGTAGGTCTTGGTGGGAATCGACTTTGCTCGTGCCAGACCTGAATACCAACCAAAAAGCACATTTAAAAGCAGTCTGCCTAGTTTTCAGCAAGCTTTGTATATTTTTACAACATATTAAACATCAACTCCACATAAGCCCAACCAGAAGTTTAGTACACTAGATTCTTTTAGCCAAAGCAGCAGTACATTTACAGTACAGTTATTACAGAGAAAATGCAACTAGAGAAACCTGAGCATATGTTTTTCAAGTAGGTAAGTGGGCAGCTGGTTTTCATTAACTACAGCACCCACACCATGAGAAAATAGTGAGAGTAAAGAGGAGTTTTGTATTTAAAAGTAAAGATGAGGTTTGTATGTTACAGACCAAAATCAGCCAGCTTTAGCTCCCCGCGCTCGTTGATCAGAAGATTTTGGGGCTTGAGGTCTCGGTGAAGGACTTTACGTCTGTGACAGTAGTTCAGACCTCGCAACAGCTGAAACAGGAACAGCTGAGATGGAAAAAAAAAACAAGCAGGTGAATAATAAGAACACTGTACATGATTGTGATGTGGAGCTAGGGGTGTGACGGTTAGTATATAACCGTGAGACCGGCGGTTATAGTTGAACACCGTCATTAGAACTCTATAACCGCCAAAACCTTGTCATTTTTTATCAAAAATTATTTTCAGTTTTTAGATAGGATCATAAGATGCGCAATATATCGGGAGACATGGTTTTTACCACTTAACGAAGTTTTGTAAATCGTCAGACATAACATTTACCGCTTCATAAAATTGTGCTTTGTAGAAAACCTTTCTTAAAAACGAATTTCGTTTTGTACAAATTTTATCTTAATTTTAATAAATGTTTCATCAACCAATTGCATGTATTTTAATAAAAAGCAAATATAGCAGACAATGATAACCGTGACATGGAAGCACCAGCGCGCCGCTTGCACTGCACTGTGAACTAGAGCGCATCTCATCGTAAATGAAACTCCGCGTAGGCCTATGCCCCATACATTAGCATTAAATATCTTTGCTGCATCCTTTCTAGAACAGACAACGGCTTTTTTTGCGGCTCGCATCAGCAAAGCATTGCATCACAAAACAATCAGTGGATGGCGGGCGGGTGCGGCTTTGAAATTTGCTCAAAAAACGTTGGCGCAGATGATGAGTTTTGTGACAGATCTCCTTAATAAACGGAGGTCTGAAATCTCTGCCCCTTTACCGATCAGTGCGCGCTGACACGGAGTTAACCCGCTATCTCCAAGTACAACAAATTGACTCTACGGCAGATCCACTACCCCCCACCCATCCCCGCACATTTGACTCACGTCATAACCCCTATGTGGAGCAGAACGATTATGAGGAACAGAAAATGACAGACATTTGTCAAAGACGCCTTACCTTGACATTGTGCATATGAATGCTGTTTCCGCAGTCATCTAGGTACTGTTTCAGGTCTTTATCCTAGGAGATAAAGGAAGTCATCAAAGCAATAGATGAATAACCAAACTTATATTATATAAAACTTATGTAACTTATATAAAACTTATATTCTCGGGGATTTACTAACTTTTTTTTGTAGCCAACCAAACCCCCTAAAAGAGTTACTTCATATTTTTTTAATTAACAACACATTCACATGCTTTCTGATGTTGGTTAATTGTTACACGACATGCAGGTCAACAATTTTTTTTTTGTTTATTTAGATTTTTAAATGTTTTATTTTCATTGTTTTTTCATATAAAAAATAATTATTTGAATTCTAAATTGAATTATTTATTAGCTTTTCATGTAGCTTTGACATTGTTGTCATTTTAAAAATGCCTGTTTTTGTGCCACATAAATCTGCTCTATAACTATTATGTCGATAGATATTCAATCCATAAGTCATTTCAATTTAATACTAACTACATTTGTTTGGACAAGAGTAATTTGACTGCATTTTAACTACTTTAAATTATGAGCAGTATGCAATTTGGCAAGCTACGGTTTCCAAATAGCTTCTCCACTGTTGGTGTGTAGATGAGTGTGTGTGAGATCATAAGTGCAGTTAAAAAGTGTACAGAGTACAGTGAAATACCGCACATGTGAGTGACTCACCAAGTACTCGAACACGAGTGTAAGAGACTTCTGAGTGTGGATGATGTCATGAAGAGTCACAATATTGGCGTGTTTCAGGTCCTTCAGCAGAGACACTAGAGAGACACAGAAAGAGACCGATTATTCCTCAAAAAGTTGGCCTTTATGAATATTCACTAAATGACAAGCCAAGTTAACATTAATGCAAAAATAGTTGAAAAAAAAAATCCCCCAAATGAAATTGACCTTAAACAATCTTTTGCTAGAGTACTTTAAAAATGTTGATATGCAAATCATCTTAGTTAAGGTTTGCTAACTGGAAGCAAACATAAAGTGCAAACATAAATGATCAGGGTTGGCTGGGGAACAGAGCTTTGTGTGAACTTCTTGCATATTATATGCATGTTTTCCATATTATAAAACCCTTTTAACCAGCTGAATTCCCCTGTAACAAAAGCCACTGATAGTGAATTTAGAGATTAACTGTCTAATTTAGAACATCCTAAATTTAAAAGTACAAATGTCTGTCATTGTGGAAGCATGTGGGAAATTTGGGGCAATAGTTTGATCTAATTTTAGTGCTGATCCACTTTGGCACGCTTCTAACTCGCCTTCTCTAATGGCAGTGCATGGAGCTCCTTCCTCGTGCTCCAAACGGATTTCCTTCAGAGCCACCAGATTATCCGTCAGTTTACTGCGGCCCTTATATACTGTAGCATAGGTGCCCTGAGAAAGAAAAAGATGACAATGCACAGTAACATGACTATGGTGCTTTAAAATGCTGTTTTGGATCAGAGCTACGATCTAAGAATTGCCTGTGACGTTACCTCTCCTAGTTTATCCAGTTTCACGTATGTCTCCAATTTCCCAAATCCGATCTCAGACTGCATACAAACAAAGACAAAAAATGTCACAACATGGTCCTAAAAAGCAGCACTTAAAGGGTTAGTTCAACCGAAAATCAAAATTAGGCTGCGTTTTACTCAACCCCATTCTAACTCAAACTCATTGTTGTAAATGGAAGCAGTTCCAGGGGAATTACGTATGAGGTCAACGTTGTGTCTTTTGGACTAAAGCAATGCAACACACACTGACTGCAATGATAGAGCTTGAAAGATCAACAATTTTTAATATAACTCCTACTGGATTCATCCGAAAGAAGAAAGCCATATACACCTAGGATCCCTCGGGGGTGAATAAAACGCAGCCTAATTTTCAATTCTGGGTGAACTAACCTCTTAAACAACATGGGGATACATGGCAGAAAATTTCAAAGGCATTCATGTGGACTCATTAAAATACACCCAAATCACACTGCTCCCATTTCAGATGGCTGGGCTGGACGCAGAGGTTTATATAACACACACAGACGACATGAGCTAAAATATCCCTCCCCAAAATAAATTGGGAACAACTGAAGTGTAACAAATGAAGTGTTAAAATGCATCACAGATCAAGCGTGTGTCAACAGCACTGACTAAACATCACAGTTTAAGGTTAGATCTCATATCGAGGCCAGCTGAACTTGTGGTATTTCATAATTAATTAAAAACATGATTTTGACATTCTGTCAAGAATACTGTTCAGAACATATCCGGACCATATTTTGCCCCAATATGACTTATTTAGGACTCTATTAAGCATTGTGACTATTTACAGAACAATCCAATTATTTCCCATTCAAATTCTCAGTAACTTAATGTGGGGAAGAAAATCCCTATAAGATATCCAAATTAAGCATATATTTTATTAAGCAAAGACTAAAACTGCAAGTCCAAATGAAAATGATGAATAAATAAAATAACTTCATATGATTTTACGCCAGCATCAAAGGCTATATTTATGGCAAAATCAAGAGTAATTTTAAAAGAAAAAAAAAAAGGCTAATAAAACAACAATAATTTAATATTGTTCATAATAATTAATATTACTTTATGCAATTATTTTTGTAAAAAAAAAAAAGATGATATACAATCTTTGTTATATATTTGATTTTTATATATAAATGGCCATTAATGTAATTTCTAAGTAAAATTGTTTCCTTTTAGATTTACAAAAATATTTATATAAAAAAGGCAATTGTTCTCCATTAAGTAAATATAACCAATTGTCTTGTATAAACAGCCTGGTTATTTCTATTTTCTATTTCTATCTTTCATTCACTTTCTATAATTAGTTATGGATACATTTTATTAAGTATGAAATGTTCTAGGCTAGTATGATATGGGCCACACTGAAAACGTAAACAACCTCACTAAAATAGGATTTGAGCAAAAAATCTGGCACAAGTACAGGCTGTAAAAAGGAAAAAAGCTGACAGAAAGGAAAACCAAGAGAGAGGCATTACCAGCGATACCCTGCGTAATCTCCGGCTGAGCGGTTTGTCAAACAGGGGGCTGTTGAGGTTGAATTTCTCCAGGTAGCCATCAGGAAGCCTGATATCGGCAGGCAGAGAAAGACGTTTGTTTATGTCCTGAGAGGGAAGGAGGAGGGGAAAACCATTAATTTAGTTAAGGCCTAAAGGTTTCATTACACTACATAACAGTAATAACCCATCTGGCCCGCAGGCTAGTCATCTAACTGATGGGTACCATGCCGTGGAGCATTTTCAGTAACCACAATGCACCATTAGTCACACACAACTGATGTACCTTCAATAGCAACAAACAAGCTAATGGTTATTACATGGTTTAATTCAAGCAAACAAAACAAAAACAAAGCTAAATTGAATGTTTTTATTATCCAACATGTCATGTATTATTCAGTGTCCCTCTCTAAAAATACTGGCAAAAAAAAGAAAAAAGTAATGCATTTCAGAAATGGGATCATACCTCTGTGGAAATTTTGCGACCGGGGTTGTTTCTCAGACGAACTCGGACGGGGCTGTGCACTTCATCAGAGGATGTGGCCGAAGCCTGATCGCTTTCTCCATCGGAACCCATTTTAACATCCTCATGGACGATTTCTGCATTTACAGACACAGCCACACACACTCAAATACATTTGCATGCTATGATGACGTCACTTTTCCAATGATACTGAAAAAATGTATTAAATCAAATCAAATCCAATGTTTCTAAATGTCATTCCACCACTTCATTATTCTATTTTAAAACCAAATTAATGCTGGTTTATCATCTGGGAGCCTGAACACTCTCCAAATGCATCTCTTACACATTTTTCTGTCTCTCTCTGATGCATTTATATGACTCGGAGATTCATTCCACACTACAGCTGAGGAACTACTTAGCTGCTCTGAAAGAAGATACGTCTCGTACACACACAAAAGGAAAAAAATAGAAGTCATTATCTTCCATTCATTTATTCACTCGCTGTCCCATCCCCCCCATTAAACCATAACACAATCTCCCCCCTACCCCCTCTAACTCCACACACACACACACACACACTCTCTGCCTGTCTATCCATGTATAAAAGTGCAGTGGTTCTCAATGGATTTTGCTGCAGAATGCAGATTTTACATTAGACATCTAGAAGTGACACAGGCATAACAGAATAACTAGTTGCACCAAATTAAAAAGGAAAATTAGGAAAATTTGTCATCTTTAGTAGTTTAGGTTTCTTTTACCTTGCATAAATTTTATGGCCATGTAAACCTATTTATTTAGTCTGCCTTTTATCTGATATCTTATCAATTCTATGATTTATAATCCTTTAATCTGGTATAAAGCAACTTTCCATGCTTGAATCTAATTTAGTTAACAAGTGACATTGGTGTAAATAAAAAAAATTGTAGTGTCTATTTGGGTGCATGGCCTTCAACAACAAAAGATAAGCAGACTTATTTTGCATTGTATGTATTATTTATGTATTACTATACATATAATATATGTATTATTATACAATTAGTTGCATTTTATCATCTGCTTTTAACATTGGGTTGCAATCCACCAATTGAGAACCACTATAATAGTGTATGCGTCTAAGCTTAATTTACGAGAGTCCAAGTTGTACAGTAGGGTTGGGAATCAAGAACAGCTTTTTTTTTGGTTCGAAAACATAACCGAATAATTTTATGACATTCAGTTTCACTAACAGTCCTGAAACTTTTGCATTCTTACATTAATGTGGACATAACTCCTAAAAAAAATAAGAAATATAAGCATGTCTAATTTTCTTAACATTCCATTTAACAAGTAGTCCATTGCCTATTAAACAGAACAGAAGCAATTGGACAATCAGAAACAGGTACACAATTCTGGAAAAACATGATTGTATCTTTGCTGTCTTTATCCCTCACAAACCCCTTTAGATCCAGCAGATTATGGGTTTAGAGGGATAGTTCACCCCAAAATGTAAACTCTGTCACCCTTTACTCACCTTTAAGTTATTCCAAACCTGTATACATTTCTTTCTTCTGCTAAACACAAAATATGATATTTTGAAGAATTTGGGTAACCAAACAGCTTCTGGTCCAGTTACTGACTTTCTTGTCTAATTAATGAAAGTCAGTGGGGACCCAGCAACAATTTTGACACATATTCTTTAAAATATCTCCATTTGAAGCAGAAAAAAGAAAGTAATACAGGCTTTGGAACAACTTGAGTAAATAATGGCAGGGATACAATTTTTGGAAGCAATATTCCTTTACAAGAAAAAAAGTCAAAGAAGTTGCTTTGTCATTAATCTTCTGCTAAAATGACTTCATTGTTTGGCAAAAGGCCTATAAGGGAAGTGAATGCAATAATAAGCAATAAGGAACCGAGGTGGAATCGTAAGCAAAACTATCAAAATTCCTTATAATTCCCATCCCCACTGTGCAGCCTCACACACATCACACTCTCGTCCTCTGTGTGCATGCGTGTACGTGCATGTGAATGTACCGAGGCGAGTGGTGTGGTTGAGATAGGAGCTGAGACTGCGGCCCAGGCTGCGTGGTCTGCGCAGGGTGCTGCTGTAGGACTGCAGGAGGGAGTGCATGCTGAAGGAACCCCCCGAACCTCTCACTGAACCCCGCAGACCACCACTGCCGCCAACTGGCATGGCCTCTGGGAGAGAGGAGAGGAGAGGGGAGGAGGACGACACAAAGAGGAAATGAAGACGAGGAGAAGGGGGGGAAGGGCAGACAAGGAGCCAGGAAGGAGAATGTAAATGTGGCGCGACACATAATGGGAAGAGTTATGGGAAAAGGAGCAGTAAAAGGAGCAGAAGTGTATAGAAAAGGGGTGAATAAAGAAGATTAGTGTATTTTGGAGATGTATAGAAAAGAAGAAGTGGTAGGGAATGATTGATATGGTTTGGGTGAAATGGTAAAGTTGGGTAGCAAGTGTTTGCGAGAAGACAGAAAAGGGAGAAAAACAAGGTTTGGGGGAAAGGTCACAGGATGAGAAGAAAAAAAGAGGAAATATTAAATTAAAAACAGAAAGAGTCAAATTTTAGAGCATGCATTCATTTTTCCAAAATGATTATAAAAAAAAAAAAAAAGAGAGAGATCAATTTACAAGGATCATCTTCCGTGTTAGTGAATGAGTTACAAGGGGCACAATTATTAAGCACAGACATGGATAAACTCATTTTCTCACTGACGGTAATTGTTTCCAATGATGCTCTACACTGTGGCGGCAATTAAAACGTCACACGAAGGCATCGATTCATCAGCATGTGAAAGCCAAATGCATCTCAAATGTGTGCAGGGTTTGGAGAAATGCCAAAACAGGCTACAAAAGAATGAGATGTCGATATGATGATGTATTTGCATATGGTAATTAGAATATATAACATGTGTATATATATATTATTGACTTGGATGAGGCAGTTATGGAGAAGCGGTTTTGTTGAAACAGTCAGATCTGAGAAGAGCAGGATCTGTGAGTGCAGTTAGCTTGAGATGAGAAGCCATGCTAGAAAACAACATGCTGATTGGTCAGAGGGGGTAACAGCAGGCAGGAGACAGTAGCTTAGCTCAACGCACGCAGAGCCATAGCCAGCCCTTGGGTATAATGGACAGATTGGCTTTAAAAATGTATTTTGGTTTCTTAATGCAATGCTTTAATGCTGCATACCCGTATCACACTGACAGGCAACACGAAGGGAGGCAGAGGTGAATGTATATGCATTCAATGACAAATGGCTGAAACACACTTTATTAAAACCACATGGATTAAAGCACAGCCCTGAGCTTCCTGGTGTATTCTAGAGAGTATCGGGACTCTTAAAGTCAAAATATTTTTTTATATTTACTAACTTCATAAATGGCTTGCATGCTCTTCAGTACAATATACTCGTATATAAAAATTAGTTTTTACAATTTTCACCCAAAAATGGAAATTCTGTCATTATTTACTAACTGCAAAGTTGCTTGAAACAGACACACACACACACATATACACATATTTCTCTAAAATATCTTTTCTTATGTTCCACAGCAGAATTACAGACATGCAAGGTGAGAAAATGATGACAGAATTTGTATTTAGGGTGAAATATCCCTTTAAGAGAGATTTTACACCTGCAACTCAGTTACAGAATTCAGTTTTTCTAAACAAAACACTATTTCTTAAACTTTTTTGACAGAATTACCTAAAATAGCATTTATAACAAAACACCTTTGTAAAGAGCATCTTAAAAAATACACACTGTTATACAGACATCACTTGGTCATAAGGTGAGTTGAATTGAGAAAATGTGCATTCTGTCAGCAAAGATGTGCTACTTTTTTGTGTTTGTCTTATCGCAATTCAGAGGGCAAACTCACAACTCAGGTGAAATCTAATTTCTTTTGTCATGGCACAGTAGATTCAAATAGAGCACCTCCGCTGAACAGTGAAAGGAAACACTGCTGTGAAGACAGTGTACTGAAATTCACAGCTGCTCTGTTCCAAATTTACAGCATAGCTCAAGTAAAAGCCACAGATCTGACAAATCCATAAACAAGGAAATTAGCAATTTAACTGAAACTACACTTGACATGCTGAGAATTACAGCACTTAAAGTGGTCTTTTGACAGACTAAATGCTCTTTTTTTAAGTCTGGCCATTAGCAACAATACTGGCAACTTTCTGGCTGTCATTATATAAAAACCCTGGAACAGATTGTACAGATGGCGCTGAATTTGAGCTGTTTTTATCCCCTCCAGTAAGAATATTCACACACACACACAAACACATTCTCACTGGTTATGAGCATCTGAAATATTATATGCCACAAAGTTTTCATGCAAGTCCCAATATTGGGAAGGAATGACTGTTAGAGATGAAACGTAATTATGTTGTAATGTTTGATTAGATGTACCTAACCACACTAACTGATTAGTCAATCACATAAGTCGGCCAAGTTTGTGCATTTTCTGCATCAAATTCAAATTGTGGAACATGACGGAAATAAGTTAAACATGATAAAATGTGTTAAATGTAGCATTACGGCCTAAATATTTAATAAACCACGCAAGGGAATAATTTGACAGATGACAAGCTTTTAAAGTTCTGTGGAAAGCTGCAGATTCAGAGTCCATGCAGGTTTACTGATAAGCTAATAATGCAATCCACTATGGGCATTAGGGCTGCACGATTAATCAAAATAAAACCAAAGCTGTGATATGGCTTAGTGAGATTATCAAATTGTGATTTAATTAAATAAATATAGGCACTGCATTCTTACACACAAGTGGTTCATTATCCACAGGTGATTGCAGTTTTTCAGAGCAGCTCGGTTCACAGTAAATGCTGCCCCACACAAATTTCATCTCGGATTCTGCTTTAGAACATTTTAATGCGTCAATCTTCACATACTTTGAACGAGAAGCACTTATCAAAAAAAAAAAAAATTATAGTTCAACTAAAATAGGTAATTCTGTCAGCGAAAAAAAAAGAAGATATTTTGATGATTGTTGGCAACCAAACAGTTGATGACATTATGGAATAAAAAAATACTATGGAACTCAATTTTTACCGTCAACTGTTTATTTGAACATTCTTCAAAATATTTGTCAGATTTTTATTTTATTTTAGTGAACTGCCCCTTTAAGGGCTCTGTGTGGTTTTCTGTCAAAATAAAAGTTTGATGGCTTAACATTTGGAAACATTTTGGAAATTAGTATTTGTAAACTTAGTTGAAATGTAAAATACAATTATGATTAATATACATTTTCTTTAAATACACTTTTTATTTTAAAGTTAAAATTTGTACATTTTATTTAATAATAATAATATACTATTATTGTAAAAATAAAATAAAAATTAATAAACCTTTCAAAGCATGCATTTTTTAAATTGCAATCATAATTTTATCAGGGAAGAAAAAAAAAAGCAATTTTTTTTTCACATTTTTCCCCAAATCGTGCAGCCCTAATGGGGAATTTTCTATGTTTTACTGGTCAAATGCAACTGCATGAATGTTCAGTAAGATAAAACACTGTACGCAAGTTTCGCAAAAGAAATCAAGTGTGGCGTCCGTGTTGTCGTGCAAAAAAAGAGAATGTTACTGTACCAGAATCGCTGTGTGCTCCTGTGTCCTGAGAGCTGATGGTCTCACTCAAGGTCTTGTCCCCGCCGTTACCCCCTCGCAGCGTCAGGGACAGCTGCCGTTTGATCTTCCTCATGCGGTCCATCAGTGGGGGTATGGGGGGACGAGATGAGGGGGGTGGAGTGGCTGCCACTGTTCAACCGCCCTGTCAGAGACACAAACGCACAAGCAGGACCTTACAAGCTGCTTCCTGATTCATTTGATACCCTCTGTGATTACTGGACGGAGCAAAGTCATGCATTTTCAAGGACGCCATCCTCTTAATACAGTAACGGAATGTGTTAACATATTCTGAGATAAATATTAGCTTTAAATTCTGTACAGACAAACATGGAGCAGAGAGGTGATTCAGAGGACGAATTTGTTTATTTCATAACGTGGTTTGAGCGAATGGCGCTCTATGGAATGAACATTAAAGTGAGAGACCGTAACTGGAAGAGGTTCACGGGGAGAGATCACACCTAGAATAAACAAATCACACAGCCAACTGTAACTGCACACATAAGAAATGATTAGCCACAATGTTTTCACACTTATCATTGTAAATGCGATTATTTTCATTTATAAATCAAGTGCTTAAAGGATTGCAGACGCTGTAGATTCAAGTGTTTTAAGGCCGGAAATGCAAGGAATCCAACTGGGAGACTCAGAGAGGCGCAAACAAGGTAATTATTTCAACAACACAGCCATTAAATGAGAGTATGTGCTGAAGGCACTGAATACGTTAATGATCACAGACCAGACTTGAGCATGAACATTCATCTCAGTTCAGTAAAATTCAAAGAAAGTGGCCAGAGATTACAGATATGTTGAGAATAAAATTTTACACATACTATTTAGCAGTATGCCTAAAACACCCAGATGACCAAGTAGATGTGCAGTACACAACCAGAGCACAGTGAGTGAGACTGCACTCGACTTGACCTTCCGTTTGAATAGTATTGGACGTGATTTAAATTATTAGGATCTCCTTTTTCACTATATATAGAATAATACTATATATAAAATGAGGTAGTATTCCATTCAACACAAAGCCTAGAAGAGGAAAAAAAACAAAGTTACCCTCAGTGCTTGTGGGGAACACAGGGTCTTCTTTTTAGGAACAGCCAAAATTTTGCCTTTCCTTTAGACTGATCACCTGCTTTGACACAAAGATGAGCAACAATCTTCACCGCAAATCCAAGCTTTGGGTCCTTGGACTTAATGTGACCCTCTAACAAGGGGACGGGATTCTACTCAGGCACAAGATTCCAAACACTTGTTTCCTGTGCAGATAGATATCGCAGTCCATGCTAAGAGAGACTTAACAAGTAATGGACCAAATGTCCTTTAGAGATTTTGCTTAAAGATTCAAAATAGAAGTCTGAACAACACACTAAACCACTCAAAAGTTTTAGTTTGTTAAAGAGCAATTTAAAACATGAAAATACATATCAAAGCAGTACTTCAAGGTGATAAATCAATGTAAAATCCCAAACTGAGAGGTTTAAAAGCACTGCATACGCAATGCATACGATTTTGGATGACGCAAGAAACAAAAAAACTAAACCTTTCCCAATTTTTTAACATACAGACACTAAATTGCAATAATGAAATGAGGGTTTTAAGGAACTCTAAAGCAAACCATTGGAAGGTTAACATCAAAAATACTATGAATAGTTGAAATACTTGAAATAGTGAGAATGGTATTTCCTTCAAATGCCTTGAAGCACAGAAACACACTCCTGAAACCCAAGATGACAAAAAATTAAGGATGTTGAAAAGAAGAGCATATAAATGGAGACAAATCCAATGGTAATCAAAGCAAGGCATTTGAAGCATCTTAGTTTTATTTATCGTTCCCATGAATTCAAGACGAATCAAGCAGCCTCAAATCAGACGAGAGAATCAAACAGGAAATACAGGACGATCCACAAGCCTTTGCTCTTGTTTACAATAAACCACAACAGCTCAGATTAGGAACTCTTACAGTTTAAGGACACTTTTTTTTTTTTATATATTCATCATGTTTTGCATTCTGAATAACAGTCAGTCATGTGCAATGTGGTTGAATGACTGACAAAGCAGCGCGAATCAGCTGTTCGGTGCCAAAATGCATCTAGACAATCCCTAATCAGTTCCGTAATCAAGGACAAACAAGACACAGTTATATATATATACACATGAGCTTAACCTGTTTACCCACCACCATCTCTGCTCCACACTGGCTTCATTCATGACCTGGTGAGTGATTGCAGCCCCGAGGACAGCAGCAGCAGTCTACACCGGGTTAAGGGCCATTTTCAGCCCCCGGCAAAGTCTTAGTGCTACTTAATCAGGGTTGATGACTCTTTAAGTCTCGTTTCATTAGTTGACCATCAAAACAGCATGCAGGACAGCGTTCTGTGGGCCCCAGCTAGCTAACACAGGACTGACTGCATTTCAGCTGTCCCGCAAACAGACTGGCAGGTTTCAGTTTCAGAGCCAATGTGTTTCTTTAACTGACCTGCATTGATATGTTGCAGACTGAAGCCAATTTTCCAATAAAAGCTTCATGGGGTTCAGACAAGTGACAGAAACTGACAGCTTGGTCTGCGTCCATGTGGATGAGTTTACAAACCTATCCAATCAAGCGGCAAAAAGCGGCCTGTTTTCAGTAAAACATCTTTAATTTGATCATATGGAAGAGAGTTAAACAAAGCACCGATCCATGCTGACCACAATCCCCCAACATGCCTCTCCAACCAGACTGACATGATGCATCCAAACACAAGGTGACACCCTGACAGGGGTGACCTTCATAGAGACTGATTCTGGAACACTCGGTCCAGACAGCACTACATCAACCAGCCTCTGAGCACAAGTGTGTTTGTGTTGCTGTCATTTCTCTGAACTTGTCCATACAGCAAAGCACTTCATCAATATGACGCTGCTGAAACATGCCAGGACTGAAAAAAAATCAGCCTGCTCATGTAGGTTGCTCTCTAATTGGACACTGTTATTCACTGAGGCATTATGGGCTCTACGATTTTCAAATAGAGCAATAATGAAGACGATTACAACAGTCGAAAGAAAGCTGTGGACACAGCCTTTGTCAATTATGCATCAAAGCTTTGGAACACACTATCCAGAGATATTAAAGGGATAGTTCAACCAAAAAAGTTCATCTGCTTACCCCCAGGGCATCCAAGATGTAGGTGACTTTGTTTCTTCAGTAGAACACAAATAGAGATTTTTAACACAAACCGTTACAGTAAGTCAGTCTTATAATGGAGTTTAATGGGAATCTCAGCTTAAAAAAAAAAAAAAAAAAAAAAAAAAAAATTATATATATATATATATATATATATATATATATATATATATATATATATATATATATATATAAAAATTAAACCAAATTAAACCCTGCGGCTCGTGACGTTACACTAATGTGTAAAGACAAAAAGCGATCGGTATGTGCAAGAAACTGAACAGTACTTATATAGTTTTTTTTACCTTTGATACATGCAATGTCTGAACTGTTAGAACCCTCCTGAGCACGTTCTCAAGCAAGTGCATGAGGAGGCTTCTTCTTGCTTTATGGCGGATTGCAGACTTAAAAAAGTGCATTTCCGCCACCTATCTCTCAAATGGACCATTGACACTCCTAATTGAGATTGTAGATAGAGTGTCAATATTCTAAATTCTTGCATTGCTTGTAGACCAATTCTTCAAGCAATGCACTTTCCTCCGGAATTATTCTAGTCTTGCTTCAAAGCCAATTATGTCCAACATGGAGTCAAAGTCAAGTCAAAGTTCCAGTGCTTTCCCTAATTCTCTTAAATAAGCAATCAATGGAAACCACCACTTAAGTGGTTTGGTGAATGCCATTTAACTAAAGCATCAAAATGATGTATGCTCCAACAGTGGAAGTCTATTTAGGTGAGGAAAGCAAAGTTAAAGACTCCTAAACCATCCGTCACAAATTAATGATAATATTCCATAAACCAACCCACTCAACATGCACCCACGCCTCCAACATGCCATTCTGAATCAGACCGGCAAACTGTCAAACAAGCTCCTCCATCTGACCAGAACAGAGTCTTTAAAGAGCCAGTAAGATGAAAATTCTAAGCTTCCTATCACTGTTTAGAAGTCCTGTAAGGTTTAAATCCATCCAAGGTTAAAAAGCATTGTCATTTTGTCAAAGTATCATTTTAAAATTACCTCAATTCTCAGAGGTCCCCAAACGGTTTGCGCAAAGCTGTTCAAAAGATTCAGTTTCCTTAAACCCCACCTTTCGGTAGCATACTGTGTTCTGATTGGTCAACTGACATAGTTTTGATTGGTTGTTCCGCACACAACTTCACGGTAAACAATGCGTTAGCATCTGTTTGGGGTGAATTATGTCTTATTCCTCTCACCGCGAAGCAAACAGTAAAATAAAAAACCTGAACAGTCTCGCTGCTTTTTCTTCTGTGTGCGTATTCAAACCGCGCGCTTCAGTTTGAATCTGAATAGCGCGTTCAGCAGGGGGCGTGGTCACATTAGATATAATGAAGGGAGACATGAAAAACAGACATCGCGTTGTTTTCATATGGATTACTTTATCACAGAATATTTGTTTTCGGCAGCACTTGTTTGGTTTTAAAGTAGACATGTCAAGCTTTCTATAGATATCTCTCTCATGTCTCTTCGTTGAGTATTCACGGAGTTACACTTCATTTTAATGACGTGTTTGTACATGACGATCACTGCAGACAGGCTGCAGAAAGCACACATACTGATAAGACGCTTGGGAGAAAACAAACACATAACTTCATAATCATACTTCGCGTTGTGATTCGGAGATGCTCGTTGTTCTAAATAAAGTTGGTAATGAACCCTCTTTTATGGCCAAACGCTTTGAAAATCCTGCCTTGTACTCACCAAGATTAGAAAAGCAGTCATCAGTGAAATGTTGTGAATACAACAAAAGGGATTTGTTGTACTGCTCTGAAAAACAAACTTGCCTTTACAATTAAAAACACACTGTCTCTTCGACATGATGCTATCACACCAACCAGAGTGTTTTTTTGGGAGGTGGGGCAGGTCAGAGTTCTGTTTCTCCCAAAACGGTAGGCGGAGATTATTATGCAAAGTGTTCCTAGTGACGTACATAGAGATGGGTGTTTCAGCGATTCAGAGTCGACTCCTTACTTTAGAAGCCAATAACTTTATAAATCGTGTACTTTTTGGTTTAATTACTTTGCACATTGTTTACACTGATGGACAGCTACATCATACACTGTAATACAGGTAATTTTTGATTTCCCATCTGTGTGGCTCTTTAATGGGGACTTCTCATTAACGTATCTTATTCAAGTTTTGATAGAGTGGGACTGAATCACTCTTCCTCCTTCCCCATTCCATCAGTGTAACTTAAACCAAAAGTGGTTTCACCTGCTGGGAAATCAGTGTGAGCTGTTAAGATCATAATGGCATTTTCATGCAAGAAATGGTTTAAAGTACAGATTTACCCCTAGATAACATGCACTGTAACATGCACATGTACAGATTCACAACTATGATGTAGACTTATTGAACACCCATTCATGTTTTGAATGAGTGACGTTAAGCTCTCATCACTAGATACCATTGCCAACGTAAAATACGTTTCAATGGCTTCGATCAATTTAATGAAATGTTATTATTTCATAATATGTTTAATATTACTTTTTTCATATATGTTGAACCAACTTGATAAAAAATTACTTAATAAACACATACTTGTATAAGCCCTGAGGTAAGTTACTTCAGATGACATTAATAGAAAGCACAACATTACTGAATAAAACAGACGACTCTCTCAAGAAAGCATAATTATCCAGGCAAGCCATAAATAAGTAAAAATAATGAAATTAAACATTGATTGCAGCCAGACTGCTGACTAATCCACAGTAAACCACAGATAAACACGCTAGCCAGGTTAGCTAAATTAGTTAGCTGGCTTTAAAGATCAAAATTAAACCGCCATTGTACAGGAATGCGAGAATTACTTCTCCTTATTTTTATTCCTTCATTTTAGCTTTAGCTTTTCCGTTTGACTCTTTATATCATAAAACAATCCTTTTGGTTTTCATTCAGACAGCCCGACCGACCCAAACAGGATATCACACAGAGACTGTCCGGCTCAAATTAACTCAAAAACGGCCTAAATCTACTTTTTCTGTCCCATTATGATGCGTTTTCCACTTTAAGATGAAATATCAGAGTGGGACAGGACGATCTCCAAGACGTTTTCTTACCCGTGGAGTTGAGATCCGTATGTGCTTGTGTCAGTGAGTATGTGTTGCTCTTGTAATCTTAACAGCAGTAATAATATCCCAAAGCCGCCGCGCGCTCCCAATAGTCCTCGGCCATGTTCATCTACGTCTGCTGCTGCTCGTCCGGTCTCCACTGCTGCTGGAGCGGCGACTCTAGACCCCGCATGTCTCACTTGCTGTTCCTTCTGTTCTGAAATTGCTAAAACGTTACCGCAGCTGTTTCCTTCCTTGCCAAATCCGGACTGGAGTGGATCATGGAAGCGACAGAGCAGCTGCGAATAGACTCAGGAGTCACTCACTCCACCACCAAGATTCATCGGATAGGTTGGGGAACGTGTAATTATGTAATTGAGCAAATTCTTCCGTAACTGATACGTTTTTATGATGTATTTATGTTTTATTATGATATATTCCTGAGTAGGTTTATTCGTTGTATTATGAGTCCCTGCAGTCATCAAATCTGGATACGAAGTAAAAGCGTCCACCCCTAATAAATTAAACTGACTCATATTGGGCTGACCCGAATTCCATTCAAGTAAGTCAGACTGTACCATTCGGGCGGAATGCACAGGGGAGATGCAGCGGGAGTGCAGTTTCTAATGCAGAATGCTGTGGGGCACTGCATGTCATGCTGAGTCGTTACATATTTGCCATATTATTTGTTTACGAAATTACGTTATATTACGGTTGTTTATAATAGGATCAGATTTATTAATGAAAAGGTTTCTCAATGCATCAATGTAGAACCTGTTCAAGTCTAGCTTAAGAAATAAACAAGTGTATCATTCTGTTATATTTGACTGGAGTTAACTGAAATTCAGACAGTTTGTCTATCTGTCTAATAAAATATAATTTACTGGTATACACACACACAAATGTTTGTTTTTGTGAAAAGTGGGGACATCCCATAGGCGTAATGGTTTTTATACTGTAGAAACTGCATATGGCCCTTCACCAACCCTACAACTAGCCCTAACCCTCACAGGAAACTTTGTGCATTTTTACTTTCTCAAAAAAAAAAAAAAAAAAAAAAAAAAATTCTGTATGATTTATAAGCGTTTTGAAAAATGGGGACATGGGTAATGCCCTCATAAGTCACCCTCTCCTTGTAATACCTGTGTCATACCCATGTCATTATACAGAGTTGTGTCCTGATATATCACAAAAACAAGAGCACACACAAACACACACACACACACACACACACACTTATGCTGTGCTGTAATATACAACATAAAATAAATAATTTCCAATAAATTATTTATTTTAAAAAAATCCACTTGAAAAAAAAACTTCCCATAATGTACATTTAGTTTAGTAAAGTTTTTTATAAAAATGTATATAATTTATTAAATCCAAACTCCGTTTGTAATAAATGTCCATACCATTGTATGTAAATTAAAATTCCAGTGTATCTTGGATTGTCTACTTTGATCACTTGTAACCTTATTAGAGCATTATGTTTTGAATATCCAGCCTGATTTATAATTGCAGTGACAGCATCAATGTGTGTGTGTGTGTGTGTGTGTGTGTGTGATGGAGGAGCAGTGGAGCCCCACAGTGAGTCACCGCTCTGGTATGCTCCAGAGCCCCTAGCAGTTACTTTAGTCCTGGAAACCCACTGTATGGGGGTTGCGTCAATGTGCCTTGGGTGCAAATGAATATTTATTTTGTTCCTTTAATAGTTCCCAACACTTTACTTCACCAGGGAAGAACCTGAATGCTGTTAATTAACCAGAGGTTAGTATTTTTTGCATACATGGCTTGACCTTAAAAACAATGCATGTCAGTGGTGAAAATGAAAATGGCAAGTTTGCATATATACAATGCAACCAAAAGAGCATTTGAATTCCATATACTGTAAGGTTACATCTTTTGTTACAAGTATCCATACATTTGGAGGGGGGTGCTATCACCAAGATTGTTATTTTTTATGTTTTTTCAATGGCAGTTAATTACTGTGGCCATTGGCAAAGGCAGGCATGTATGTTCGACCTTGTCGTGATTAAGACAGCACTTCTGAAAATGACTCTTTCGGCCACCAGTGGCCACTGTTCAGCAAGGTTAGGTGACTTTACACATGCCATTCTTATTATTACTTGATGACGACTGCATTGTTCTTTAATTAGAAGTAAAGATGTTATTAAGGTCTTATTTATACTGGTGAACCATAATGCAGAGGAGTTAAGTGGCTGATGTAAAGCTAAAGGGCAAACCCATTGACGCATGCTGAAATGTGCTGGATTCATTAGTACATTCACATTTCAAGTGCTTAACATGTTGAGAGTGATACTATTATACAGCATTTAGATGTTCACAGAACCACAACACAGAAGAACAGAGCGCCGGTGCTCACCTGTGGATGCACTGGCTGGAAGCGTCATTATGTTAGTGTGTGTGTGTGTGTGTGTGTGTGTGTGTGTGTGTGTGTGTGTGAGTGTGTGTATGTGTGTGTGTGTTAATGATTTAGATTGGGAGTGACATGTACTAAGGAGAGTGCATTTGGGTTCTATAACCTTTCTCCTTCTCTTCTCTGTTTTCTTGTAAGCCTCATGTAGAGCTCATGCTATACTTGATGAATCTGTGGTTGTACCAGCCATATAGAAAATTATCTTGAATTTCTAATTTGTATATTGACGTGGTTTTAGAGCGATGTTTCACATTAAACAAAATAGTTTTACATGTGAATTTTAAGCTGGTTTAAGATGGATGAACAATTAAATATACAATATCAGTCAATATCAATAAATGTTGACTGATTCTGCTTTATAATTGAAACAGCATATATATATATATATATATATATATATATATATATATATATATATATATATTTTTTTTTTTTTGTTTAGACTTTTTACTTATTTAGATAATTAAAATATAAAGCCATTTATATTTTTTCATTGTGATTTTGAGATTCACTAAAGATTAAATTTAATCGTGTTATTAAATTAAACTTTAAGTGAATGTTAGATGATGGTAAAGTGAAGGAAAAGCCCATGTGCCATTAAATATCCAATGTCAGTCAATATCAATAAATACAAAAAATATCCAATATCAGCTGGTAATTGATGCTATTAAAAATAGGCTACTATTTAATTTGTAATATTTTGTCTAAATAATTAAAAATGTAAAGCAAATAAATAGTTATTGTGTGTGTGTGTGTGCGTGTTTGCTGAAGATTACAGTTAATTGTGTTATTATTATTATGTTATTAAATAATATAGTTTTATCATTTAATTATTACATTTAAGTTAATGTTAGATAATTTTAAAGGCCATTAACCAAGGCACCAATAAACATCCAATAGCAGTCTGTATAAATACATTTTTAAAAAGCCTTGAGTGTTGGCTAATACTATATATATACTATATATAGTATTGTCCCATTATTTTCATAATGTATATCATATGTATATCTTCCTAATCCATTATATGCATTCTGAAATTGTGTGTGTATATGTGTATATATATAGTATTGCATTGATTGTGTTTTCTGCAGGAGACGTGCCATGGTTTATACTACCTCCGTAAGCTGGAAAATGGTGATGCTGAGGCCCCTCTTTTGTCATCATTATCCATGTGTCAGTGTGTGCAAAGGGAGGGGAGGGCAGAAGGAAGAAAGATGGGGAAAACAAAAGAGAGTGAGACAGGAAGGGGGTGTAAGAAAGCGCGAGAAGATTAGAGCATGACTGGCTAAAGGAGGATTAAAAACTCAGCCCAGTTGGCCGAGGCTCAGCTCCTTCTCCTGTCGTGTGTAAGTGCGTGTCTGAGTATTTATGAGTGGAAGTGTGTGCATGCATCTCTCTCGCTTTTTCTCTCTCTTTCTAGCGTGACCTATGGTTGTACATCACTTTCAACACATATCAAGGCAGCCCAGCAGAACAGGTTAAACAGAGCAAATAGAAGAGGGAGGGGAGAGAGATAGAGGTAGAGAGAGAGAGAGGGGCCAACAAGAAAGACTTTGTCAGAGAAAGGCATAAAGACATCGGAGTAAAAGAGAAAGGGAAGCTCATCTCTCTGTGTGTTTGTGAAGACAGCTGCAAAAGGAAGTAAGATTATGGAAATGTTGTTTGGCATAATATTGCAACAGATTGTTCTTTGTTTGGCTTGTTTGAAATTCAAGGGAACGCATGCATATGTGTTACGTATTATATGATCATTTTTTTCTTTCCATAACATGTTGTGTTTATGTAACTTTATGCATGATCCAGCTCTGCATTCACATCAACCAATATTGTTCACACTTCAATATTTATTCATAAGCAAGATGGTGATTGGAGTTCGCACATCCCGCACACAGCATGCGCAACATGTTAATCCGTTGCTTCCGTGATTACAGCACACTTCGGTTTACTAAAGTCCAGCAGCAATCTCTAATTAATCAGTAGACTTAAATATTCATGTGGTAGTAATCAGAACTCAGACTTGCTGAAAGTCCTGAGGTCTCTAGAAGGCCACAAAGTCGATATCAGCATGTGTGGGTGAGCTGTAAAAATGGTCACTTAAGAGATACACTTCTATCTTTTAAGTCTGTCTGGTTCTTTTGGGGGTTTTCTTTTAAGCTGCTTGTCTGAGCGGTGATACCATCTTTAATTAAAGCACGCTCTGACAGCACGCAGGCTCATACTGTCACCGCTGCGTCTCACTATGTTACTCCAGGGGATCGTGCCTGGACTTTTTTATGAGCAGCCCATTGTGTCTGCACAGAATGCCAGATCAGAAGTCCTTATTCTGAGCTTGAATAGAATGTATTAAGATTAGTGTCATTTTGGCAACACTGTAATAATAACTCCTGCATGTGGAGGTATATTGCACACACTTTTCTCTACTCTTGAAAAGAAAAAGAACCTTCTTATTAAAGGGATAGTTTGTCAAATAATTATATTTCTTCTTGAATTTAAATCATAGTATTTTTTATTCAGCCAGGATGCATTTAATTCATCAAAGAATCTTGAAAAAAAGTACACAATTTCACAGTTTCCTCAAAGATATTAAGCAGCACAACTGTTTTCAACACTGCTAATAAGAAATGTTATTTGAACAGCAAATCAGCATATTAAAATGATTTCTGAAGGTTCATGTGACACTGAAGAGTAATGATGCTGAAAATCACAGGAATAAATTACATTTTAAAATGTATTCAACTAACAAACTGTTATTTAAAATTGTAATGTCATTTAACTTATTTTACTACATTTTTTATAAAATAAAAGCAGCCTTGGTGAGTATGAAGTTCTATAAAAGTTGCAAGATGACGTGATACTAGAGTAGGTAAAGTGTGAAAACTATCAAGGAAAGGGTAAACCGTAAATATTAAGCCATAAAAAGTTGACTGTTAAAACACATAAAAAAACTTCTGAAACATAATTCTGCAAGCCATTATAAGGTTTACTCTGTTCACGTGAGTGGTATAAATCAGTTGTGGAGATAAAGCTGTGCCATATTTTTTACAGCACAGAATTCTTTTAAACTTTTTATCTTTTCTTTTCTGTGTATTTCATGTGTCATCATGTATGTGTCCATTTTTTGCCAATCTGAATGTTAATGATTATTTGTAACATCTTAAATGACCTTGCAAACACGGTTAGGCGTGTGTTGTAGACATGCTTGTCTTGTGATCTTACATCATACTCTGACTGCGAGAGCTGTGGGTATTTACACAGGTCGGGCTGTATGTCATAAACACACAAAAGATAATCAAGAATTTAGGTCTAAAGGTTGTGGTGCTTTAGTAGCTAGGTCAACAATGAAATGAGAGTTAGTTTTGAAGTAAGTCTAACAAAGCCTCCCTTTTTTTGGCTGACCTTATTCATTTATTCTCATTGTGAACGTCTCTCTCTCTCTGTCTTTCACAGTATGCTGTGGAGTCTGTTGGCCGTGACGGTGGTTTCAGCTGCTGTCCTGTATGTCCTCTATCACTGGCTCATCCCTACAGCTGTGCAGAGCAGCGGCTGGCTGGCACTTCTCTGGCACGATGTCATTCATGAGCGGCTCCTTGACATCATGACGGGAACATCGCGACCTCAGGTGACCCTCACTGTCATTCATCGCTCACACATATGCAGAGATGAGATGTTGATGTTCAAAGAAGACAGAGAGTCACTGCTGACAAAAATACTATGCTACTACCATGCTGGCATGTTTTTTGGTCATGTACCATGAAAATACTGTATTTTGGTGAATCTATCCACCTGTAAAGAACCTGGCATGGTTATATGATCTGATTGATCTTGAATTATATTTATACATCTAAAGCTTTGGTTATTACAGAGTATTCATCTCATCACTATCACTCTCAATTTCAGTTGTTACCTTCAAGGAAATGATTTAGAAAACCTTGGGCAAGTAAAACAGCTAACTGCTGTTAGAATATTAAATGGTGAGACATGAATATGAGTAGGTGTAGATAAATATGCACATTAATTGTACACGTGTGTGTGTGTGTGTATGTTGAAGTATAACATAGATGAGCTTTAGATCGTTTACATTGCTCGTATGCATATTTGTTTTTGTTGTTTTTATGATGTTGTTTTGGTATATGTCATTGTTTGTGGTATATAGTGAACACGAAGACAAATTTCCACTATAACAGCAACTATCTATTTCTCAAAGTATTTATTATTAAACATCACATTTATTATAACTTTTTTTCATTAAGAAAATGACACCTATTTTTATATTTACAATTAATAATTTACATTTATTATACAAAGTGAGTACAGGGAGGAATATAAGAAATAGTGAACACATCAAAGGAGTTTTTACTGTATTTTTTTTCGGTCCATTAAGTTATTTATTCAATAATATATTATTATTGTATTGTTACATTATTTTCATCATAATTAAGAACATTTGTATTAGTCAAGAAATTCTTTATGATGATTACTTTTTTTTTGTACTTTATGTCCAAAAGAAATTATTTGAAGAACATTGGTGTATATAAATACCACGCTACATGCATAAGATAATCTTTCATTATCATTGTATATATTAAAATACCACAGTATTACCATCTTACATCTGTACCACGGTACAGCCAAAGTAATTTTTTTATGATTAAACAGGATTTTTCAATAGCAGAAACCCAATAAAACTTCTTTTGAAAGCCAGAGTAATTAAGGTCCTCCTGTTATGTCTTTTATTTTTTGATTATTGTTCTCTGGCGATGCTTTGTTAAAGAACACTGTTGATCATGGCTGATTTCTGTGAATGCAGCGCATGCTGAAAGCCATTCAGAAGAATGCTACAAAAGGAGACCCTCAGAGCATCATCTCAGCCATCGACTATTACTGTCGACACAAAGAATGGGCCATGAACGTGGGCGATGATAAAGGTAGCAGCCTGTATTCCCTCACCTCCTTCTCTGCTCCCTTACTAATTTTCTTACCATTTGCTTGATATTTTTTTGCTTCTATTATCTCTGTATCTCTCTTCTCTGCTCTTGAGTAAATGGCTTTGGGGCTGCTCATAGCTGGCTGCTCTGAATGAGAAGTGATGGCAGTCTCCTGTCTGTGGGTCAATATGCTCTCTGCATGGCTGCACACATGCATACTATAGTTTCATATACAAGTGTGCACAATGTACAGCCAATGTACAGCCACAATCAACCACTGTAGGTGCACTGATGCATTATGGGACTGAAGATGGATTAATTTCAGAAGTGTTCCCAGAATGATCAGTTTTATACAGTATACAAAGTGATATTTTAATTGATGATAGTTGAGACATTAAAGGAACATGTCAGTGATTTACATTTTAGGGAAACTGACTTAATATATCCACTAAAAATCACCATAACACTGGGGGATTTAAAGACACCGAGCAAAAACACTGCAAAATTTATTTTCTTGTAAAAAAAAGTATTTTTTCCCCCAGTACAAACATTTACTTGAGAGGCAAAATTACTTTATATAGAACTATATTATATTTTATTTTTAGTACATCAAGTTAAACTAAACGAAAATGAGAAATGTTGTTTTATAAATCAAATAAGTTTTTTATATTTTATTTCAGTTAAAGTTTATTTTATCTCAACAATGATCAATGATTCTTCAATGGTTCATTATTATTTAACAGTGATAAAATGGGCAGGAAAATTTCTGGCAATTGGTAAAGAAAAATAAACTTAATTCAAAAGACAAACAAGAATATTTTTCTTATTCCACACTGAACAAACAAAATTGGCATATAAGCAATTTGTACTCAGAAATTTAAACCAAACTTCAATTTATTTTGTATTCTTTTTTTCACAAACTTAAAAAATAAATCTTGTGCATTGGCATAAATGTTTTTATGTTAAGCCAAAACTTACTTAAAAAAAAAAAAAAAGACTTTATAGACTGATATTTTGTAAATCGTGTTGTATGTAATTTTGCTTCTCAAGTAAATATATCTTGATTTAAGAATGTTTAGACATTTACTGATCTTTTTAATTAGATATTTTATCTAATGCTAATTTTAGCTAATGTTTTCTAATGCAGTGACATTCAGTGAGCCATTATATGACACCAAACAATGAACATCAGTCTGATCTTGTCCCTATTAGCAGCTCAATGTCATGTGATGAATAAACGATGGTGCTAATGGGGAAGAAAGGCTCTAATGATATTTCGACGATATCATTAGCCACTTCATTGATTAGTTTCCTCAGTTATCCTCTGGTTGAGCAATGTGTGTCTCTCTGAAGGGCTCATACTGGATTCAGTGTTGATGGAGGTAAACCCCAGCACGGTTCTAGAGCTCGGCACGTACTGCGGCTACTCCACCGTTCGGATCGCTCGACTGATGTCCCCTGGCTCCAAACTCATTACAGTCGAATTCAACCCAGCCTTTGCTGAAGTTGCTCGTCAGATCATCGCCTACGCGGGCCTTCAGGACAAGGTGAGAAAAAGAGCTGGCATGCATTAGTTCCACTGAGAAAAAAAATGGTGTAGTTGTTGAAACAATTTTCACTAATTAAAATAAATGTGACATTTTTAAGCAGGGACGGACTGGGAATAAAAAAACGGGCCTGGACTTTGACTAAACCCAGCCCAAAGCAATCGGCGCGCGGAAACTTGACAACAGTCTGTCTGCGCCATCTTTGTGTACTGTTGATTTAAACACTCAACTTAAACACTCTGTGTACTGTCAGGTATTTTGTCTTCTTCTGAAGGTGGTTTGACAAAAAAAAAAAAAAATGACTTGGGGCGCTTAAAAGTAATTTAAAGTTGAGCTGGAGTGAGTGTCTTTCTCTGCTCTTGGTCTAAGCTCAACCTAAATAAAAAAATTATGAAATGGATAAAAAAAAAACAGGTTTTATTCCAAGATAGCATGGAATAGATTATATAATATGCTGTTATAACACAAAAATACACCATTACAAATGTAACTTCTGTATTCAAAATCTTCAAAGTTTGTAAGCATTAACTGTAACATTACCAACATTTTTAAAACTAAAAGCACAAAATATTTCTTAATATTAGCTACTGCATGTGGCATTTTACAGCTAAAATGTTGAAGTTTAGCTGTTTTAACTACTGTAATCATTAAAAATGTAGCAACCTGAATATCACTTCCTAACATCATCCCTAGAAAGTAACTCTTTCTCCTCTCATGTTCCATACTTACTGTATTTTCAGGACTATAAGTCGCACTTTTTTTTTTTTTCATAGTTTGGTTGGTCCTGCGACGTATAGTCGGGTGCGACTTATTTGTAAAAATTAATTTAACATGAACCGAGAGAAATGAACCAAGAGAAAACATTACCGTCTACAGCGGCGAGAGTGGTGCGTACGTGGTGGGTGGTGGGCCGTCCTGGAGTACCGGCCGTTCTCCAGATCACACAGATGGCCAGTCCGCCCCTGTTCGTGGATGTTTCGACGTGGAAAGGAGTTCGGAATGGAAATATTGGTATTTTATTTGTTAAAAACATACATTTCGTACCTTAAAATCAGTAAATGTTATGAAATTAGAGCACAAAGCCAATAGAGTTCAGAGCGTGATTCATTTGAGTCAGTTTGGGAGTTCAAAGCGGGTTTGCAAATCATTTGAGTCATTTTGGGAGTTCGGAGTATGGAGCGTGAATCATTTGAACCAGTTTGGGAGTCGGAGCGGGATCGCAAATCATTTGATTCAGTTCGGGAGTTCGTAGCAGGTTCGTGGATCATTTGAGTCTGTTCGGGAGTTCATAGCAGGTTTTGTTTCACTTTCACAGTTGCAGTACGTCTTACATCCCCCTCACCTCCATGTAATGCGAGATGGTAAAACATCGGTGGCATACACTGCAATCTCCTTTCTTAGGGTCACCTGTAACTGGTTTTAACCATGTATATTTTTTCTCCCATTCCTTATTATACGAACAAAGACGCTTTTTCTTCTCGGGAGCTCCAGATAGATCAATTGGTCCTCTGTTGAGGTTTTTTTTTTTTTTTTTTTCAGTGTTTATTTTCCCGCTCTGGCTAGCCGCTAGAACCAATAATAACGGCTACGCTGCGCATGTTCAGTGTTTTCTTATTAACATTTTTTTTTATTGTAGAATTGTAATTTAAAGGACGATAAAATAAAATAACGAAGACAAAATTAAAATGCGGGACACTGCTTATGACTTGCGGGATGCGGGACAAAGCTTCAAATTTCAGGACTGTCACAAAATGCAGGACAGGTGGTCACCCTAAGTTCAAAGCGGGTTCGCGAATCATTTGAGTCAGTTCGAAAGTTCGTAGCGGGTTCGCGAATCATTTGAGTCTGTTCGGGAGTTCAAAGCGGGTTTGCGAATCATTTGAATCAGTTCAGGAGTTCGTAGCGGGGAGTACCGGCCGTTCTGAGATTCTCCAGATCAAATAGATGGCCAGTCCGCCCCTGTTTTTAAGTAGAAAGACTGAAATGTTATTTTCTTGCAAAATATAGTCAAAAAAATTTGTATTAACAACTTGCAGCAATTTGCATCAATCTACCATTGAATTGTATTATATATATATATATATATATATATATATATATATATATATATATATATATATATATATATATATATATATATAATCATAAAAATCTAATATTATCTGATTGAAAGTTGATAGGATGATAAATTTATGGCTAATATTTCTTCTGGTTCATTCCTCACATTTGTCATGAAAGAACATCTCATGCATTGTCATTTAAAAAAATGAAAAAAGCTAGTTATTTAAAATATTATTTGTGCACTACATATGTACTTTTCCACACGTTTTGAGCAAACTTCATTTACACTTTACACTTAATTGTAAGGGGCTCCAAAGTCACAAAAATAGATAAAACTGAATACAGTTGCTTAGGACTAAATAAGTATTTTAAAGGTAACAACACTTTCTTTGTTCTGTTTTTCAAAGGTTACTCTAGTGGAGGGATCCTCTGGTGATTTAATCCCCAAGATGAAGGAACGATTTGGGATAAAATACTTTGATTTCGTGTTTCTGGACCACTGGAAAGATAGTTATGCACCAGATACTAAACTTCTTGAGGTAGGAAGGCAAAGGTTAAGTACACACACAAACACACAGAGTATTGCTTACGTTAACCCCTCAAGAAATGGTTCTAACGTATGAAAAATTACAACCATATTTATTTTATAATATTGTAGGACTGTGGTCTACTGAAAAAAGGCACTGTCCTGTTGGCCGACAATGTCATTTGTCCTGGAGCCCCGGAATACTTGAAATATGTGAGGAACAGCCCACGCTATGAAAGCCGATACTACAAGTCCAACCTGGAATACACCAAAGCAGAAGATGGCCTGGAGAAATCAGTCTTCTTAGGATGAGAAAGAATGAACGAATAATAATGTAAATCAGGAACGGCCAAGGGAAAAAGAACATTGACATTGTATTGTTTGATAAAGCTAAGAAATACAATTGCTTAAAAATTCATGTTGTTTTCCTAATCTAAAAATTCACAATGTATTTTTTTTTTTTCGGCAGTATTTTTTCTTGTTTTTCCATTACAAATATTTTTAATTAAGATAAATTTACTTAGAAGCAAAATGACAGCAAATATTTAGTCCTATTTTCAGAAAAATGTATACAAATTTAGTTTTTGCTTAAAATAAGAAATGACTGGCATTGTTAATAACACTTTTTTTTTATTTTTCCATATAATTATGACAAATTTTTCAGAAAACAAGACTTAAAGGTACATTTTGTAAGATATTTGCAGTAAAATATCCCAAAACCACTAGGCTAGTGTTATATATTTTGTCCAGCTGATTACTAACAATATCTCTAATGTTTTCAACTACTTGTAAATCATGAGAAAATCCATATTTTAAACAGTAACATGGGGCAGTGCAGTCCCCTGTCAATGACGTGGTTACCCTTTGTTACCACCTTTACTGACGTAGAAACCACATGACAACAGTGTCATGGACCAATGCGGAAGTAGCGTCACGAGTCGCGACAAACTTAAACTAAAAAGAGATGCCGATCTCGCTTGTGTTTTACTCGACAGGTGAGTTGTTTTGATTCGTATCTTTTGAATATCGTTGAAAATCGAAAATCCATGATTTATCTTTCCGTCTGATTGATGGCCGTCAGCGGTTGGGTAGAAGACGACAAATACCATCATTCCAATATCCTTCTTAGCGTCATCAAACCACGGGTTTGTTATTGTTTGGGTAGTGCGCCCTCTAGTGGCAGGTCCTACAACCTGTACCTTTAAGTCAGTTTTATTCCAAGTAAACATCTTGTTTTAGAATTTATAGATTTTTCCTGGAAAACGAGAAAAAAATAATACTTAAGAAGTGTATATATTGGTATTGTATTAATTAAATAAAACACAATTTGAATTTCAATACTACACAAGACAATTTTATTAATATGATAACAACATTAATCAATAATTTGAATCCCAAAAACTCACCCAATGACAGCTTCTAGGTTCAAACGACAAAGTCATTAAAGAATTAGAAGAAACAGGCATGGGGTAGACTTAGAGAACTATTTAATGAATGAACAATGCATTACGCTTTCAGAAGATGTTAACCCTCTTTTCATGGGAAAATAGATAGAAATAGAAGTAGAGTTGTGCAGTGTTTTTATTCTGAATGTATGAAACGGTCAATCAGAACAATCTACATGAGGTTTACATAAGTTCTGTGTCGATTGTGTCGATATGTCGAAAGATTGTATGTTGAAAAGCTTGTACAGAAATACAAAAAATAAGCGATTCCCCAAAACATCAGTCCTGAGCCTTTCTACTACTGAAGATCTTGGCCAGGAGGGAAACATTTGACTGAGCTTTGTCCTGGATGGTTTTGCTCTTCTCTTGTGCCTTCTGGAGGTTCTTCTTGGACAAGCCTTTGTTCTTAAAGCGTTTCAGGTGGATCTCTTCTTCTGTAGGTCGCTGTTTGTAGTCCCACGTCTTTTCCTCTATGACCTCTCCCTTCTTCTCCTTCTTCTTCCTTAGGCTCTCAAGCCTCTGGCTCTTTTCCACACTAGCCAGGTAGAAGTTAGTCTCCTTCTTGGCCTGGGAGATTTCTGTTCTCATACGCTGATGATACACCGTTTGCTCGTAAGCCAATCGTTCGCTGAGATGGCACCACTGGAACCTGTGCAGGTACTTAATAAAAAAGAGAGAGAAAAAGTAACTATACAGCTTTATACATGATGAGTTTTACATTGTTTAAGGCAGGTACTAAAAAAATTGGGGGATTGGTCATATTTTAAAATGTTTTTGAAAGAAATCTCTTCTGCTCACCAAGGTTGCATTTATTTGATGAAAAATACAGTAAAAACAGTAATATTGTGAAATATTTCAATTTAAAACAATTATTTTTAAAAATGTAATTTATTCCTGTGATCAAAGCTGAATTTTCAGCATCATAACTCCAGTCTTCAGTGTCACATGATCATTTAGAAATCATTCTTATATTCACTTTTAATCAATTTAATTAATCCTTGCTGAATAAGTGTTCAATTCTTATATATATATATATATATATATATATATATATATATATATTTTTTTTTTTTTTTTTTAATTTGCTGACCCCAGATTTCAATAGTAATGTATCTGTATAATGTACCTTCATGGACCACAGGTCACTGCTGAAGCGGCTCCTCTTCTTGTTGGCCATTGGTGTGTTGTGCAGACTGGCTGCGACTCTTTTAGCGATGCGCTTGTCTCTGAACTCCACCCAGCCCTCCGTGAAACTGGATGAATTGCTTCCTGCTTTCTTTTTCTTCCTTTTCACACAGCGATCTAGAAGAGAGTCACAAAAAATATGTATATGGGAAGTTGATCAAACATGAAAACATGAACAAGGTATACTTTTGGGGGGGATTTTCAGCATCATTACTCCACTCTTCAGTGTCACATGATTCAGAAATCAGTGTAATAATATGCTGATTTGCTGCTCAGTTATTATCAATTATAACTATACCTCAATTATTAATAATGGTCTTTAATATTATCAATGATGCAAAACAGGTTTTGCTGCTTATTCTTCTGTGTTATGATACTTCTTTACAGGATTCTTTGATGAAGAGAAAGAATTTTATTTAAAACAGAAATCTTTTAATGTCATGTCAATGCATGCCTGCTGGTCAAAAGCTTATTTACCCCAAACCTTTGAGCTGCTTGTGCATCCCGGTTTCAACAACATTAAGCAGCACAACTGTTCCACATCCATAATAAATAAGAAACGTTTCTTGAGCTGCAAAAATTAAGGATCATGTGACACTGCAGACTTTAGTAATGACGCAGAAAATTTAGATTGGCATCACAGGAATAAATTGCATTTTAAAATATAATAAAACAATTCAAAATTACCGTTTACTGTAATAACGAAAAAAATCTGTTAAATGTTAGTCTGCTTAAATTTATTACTTTATGAAGTAGACATATATATATATATATATATATATATATATATAGGTGACCCCAGAGCTAATGGACATCGACTATATATATATATATATATATATAATTAAATGTAATGTTTATTCCAATAATATAAACAAAACAGGACTGTAGTTTTACCTTCAGGCTGAAGGAAGATCCTCCCGATCTCTCCGTACACACTCAGCATAGTCCGCATGTGTTTTGGTCTCATCCTCGGAGGAATGTGTCCCAAATACACGATACCAGGGATACATTTCTTGCCCTTTGGTTTCTCTGAGTCATCTTCTTCATTTATATCCAGATCAAGAGCTTCACCATCAGCACTGTCATCTTCACAGTTCATCTCCTGCTCAGCATCGCCTGCATTCTCCTCCAGCTTCTCATCTTCCTCTCGTTTACAGTCATTCAACTCTTCTTCATCGACCATGGGTTGTGTTTCTAGGTCTGCTGTAATTTCATTCTTCTCCGGAAGAGCCATAATTAGATGTGACCGCTATCAGAGACCGAAAAGTTCACTCTGCGGCGATCCACTCACGTTACTCTTTAAAGCAGTTACCGCAAAACACTTTCATTTCATGTGATTCTTACTTTGTAAGAGTGAACAGTATATTTCCATGTAAAATATTATCTTCATCCATAAAGTTATATGTCCATTCCAAGATGTTTGGGGGGAAATTCTAGAAACAAATCGACTCCCTCAACACATGTGGCACGGCGAGTGGCTCTGACGTCAAAAGCAAGCGTCAAGAAAACAGCCCCGGAATTTCTTAAAGAGACAGAACTCTTCATAACGCGCTCTAACATTCATTGTATAATATGATAGAATTATTTTTGTTATAGGCTTAATGTACCACATTTTCTTAGGATAACATTATATCATATTATAACCCTGTCTGAATTTAATATATGTCAGATAGGAATTTGACAATTATTTAAAGCATTTAAAGTACTAAAGTAGTATTCATACTGAACATTAGAGGGCGACAAAACACAAGGAAATATTTGAACCCGGGCAATTTGAGCAGTCTCGCGTTTAAAACATAACCCACATCTTTAAGCACAAACTGCAGGATGTTATGTACAGCTAGTACTTAGAAGTCCTCATAAAAGCCAGTTATGTATTGCAACACAACTGTAACACATTACATTTCTTTAACTAGATAAAAAGCTCAAGACAATCTTAAAGGGGTCATCCGATGCTACATGCACTTTTACAAGTTGTTTGAGCTGAAATGTGTGTTGGCAGTGTGTGTACACAACCACCCTATAATGATAAAAATCCACCCAGTGTTTTTTTGTTTTTTTAAATCTAATAAAATCTTTAAAACTTTCTCAAATCTAGCAGATCTCAGAAGCTTGTCCTTGTGACTTCACAAAAACAGGCCACTCCCACCATAGTTTGATTGACAGTCGCATTTGGCTATGTACCTACAGAAGAATTGAGTATAAGGTTTTTAAATTAATCTTTGTAAATCGTTTTTCCTAATAATGTGCTAATTAGCAATTTTTATGATGAATGTGGTAAAAGGAAACAGTCCCTCAGAGAGTGGTTTGGAAGAAAGGGGCGGGGACAGCAAAGCTCATTAACATTTAAAGGAAAATGCTACAAAATGGCTTGCTCTGAAAACAGCTGTTTTTGACAGAAAAAAAAGGTATTTTTACATTACCATTGAGAAATTTTAACCAAATTATGTTACAGACTTTTAATTAAGACCCTAAAGAATCATATCAACCCGTGGAAAATTTGCATCTGATGACCCTTTTAATATCGGCTTGAGAAAAAAGACCAGAGAGTTTGACGTTTCTGCTCTTAAAAGCTTGATGTTTGTTTCAATATGTTTTTAACATTGAAGTAGTTTGAGGTTCTGAAGGTGATCATGCAAACGAACCGAAAAAAGTTATTTTTTTATGAGCCTCAGTTTATGAAGAAAAAAACAGCAAGAGGTCTTCTCTACTAATTTATCTTTCCACCACTGCAATCTTCAAACAAATCATCAAAAATGAATTATGGCATAGCTGGTAAAAATAAAGAGCTTTTAAATAATAGCAATATGAAAACAGAGGGACGTTTAGAAGCATTCAAAGAAAGTAAAGACACACCCGTCCACCATTATCCCAGGAGTGTGTTCGTCTCAGCAGGATCCCTCTCCTGTATTCATGGCCATGTGCCCATCACATGTGGGTTCCTGCATTATTGAAGAGGATGACTTGGGTTTACAGAGAGCTCTGCAGCAGTTCTGGCTCTGGCACATCTGTCTATTCAAATTTAACCCCAAACACCAGGGCAACAGGCTCAAGGGATTCATCTGAAATGGCATCATCACTAAGGCAAGGAAGACACCATCTCCTCCTTAAATCAGACACCTCCTGTGCACGAGCTTCACTTTAAAATGTATGTTAGATGGAAACATTATTCATTATGATCAAGTTTGTAGCTTCACTAAATTTTAAATATTATTTTAAAAAACCACTGCAGTTCAGTTGGTGACAGTTCAACAGGAAATCAATTGAAAGCATCCAGTCATCTCATTCCACTGAAGTGAATGTTACATTTAACAGTATATACTGTAATAAATATTTGAGAAATTATTGTATCTGATTGTGTGAGTCTATGCAGAGTGACAGCCAATGTAAAAAGAACAAATTAAATAAGCAGATGAACACATAACAACAAAGTTAAAGAGGGTAAACTTTATCGTTCAGCTGAACTGTGCACGTACTGTATGTTTTAAACATGTTGGCTCCCGTATATGTTCTTACTCTGCCCATATATTAAAGGGATGGTTCACTTTCAAATTAAATTTTGGTATGTTTTAGCTTACCTCAAGGGCATCCAAGATGTAGGTTTCTTTGTTTCCACAGTAGTTTCCATTTTGATATTTTTAGGTCAAACCGTTCTTGTCTGTGACTCTCATAATGCAGGTCTATGGTCACCACCTCAAAGAGCATGCACAGAGGAGTCCAAATTAAACAATTCTGTAATCTCTGGGTAGAGTTTGCAGCCACATTATCGAGCCATTGCACATGGAAATGGTCACTAACAGATATGGGGAAGTAGAATAACAGAGGAGATGTGATTGAATAACCTAATTTGACATTTTTTAAATAAATGTGATTTTATAATACGAGTCACCTTCATGGTCCATTTGGGTCCTTGCTATATGAAACAGCCTTTGAGGATCACATTTGCAAGTGTTTGTTTTATGCAAAAGGTGACTGACAACTAAAGACATGTTTCTGACAGTTCACTGTCCACCAAATTTATACGCACACTAAACGGCCCATGGTTCACAATGGTGTGGATACATTGCGACAAGCAAAAAAGTAACACAGCAATGCAGCTTAACAAAGAAAACTTCAGCCAATGTTATTCGCAGCTCAAACCCCCATTTGATGTTTGATACATCATATATAAGCAAGAAAAGTCCCTGTTTCTGATGCATAACCAGGAATCATGCAAAATAAAATAAAAGTTGTATTACAATTTGTAAAAACTATTTCATTTTGTAAATTATCCTTTTCTAATGGGCCTATCTTCTGATCTGTATTGTCTACCATGTCTTGTTAATATACCAAAACCCCAAAGAAACCAAAGCAGACCTAATGGAAAGCACATTTAATAGAAGGACTAGGAGAGTTTAATGAAATGGGATTGCAAGCTATGACTTTGTTACTAAAAGCTTCAAACAGCATCCATAATTACAGCAAGAACCATAGAGAGTAAAACACAGAGCCATCTGTCTTGGCCCCTGTGACAACACTAGTTAGTCACAGACACACGCATGCACGCACGCACACACACACACAGTAATCAAAGCACACAGTGCATTTAACATACCTCAAGTTACACTGACCTTCTAAACACAAACTTACTCTTTATGCAAAGGTGAAGTTGCAAACAAAAAAACAAATGTGGACACTAACAACATCACCAAACAAACTCTCCAGTACCTGAGGGGCTCTGTATGTTAATGATTTATTTGCACATTTTAAATATTGATCAGTTGGTGGTGGGGGGGGGGGGGGGGTTGCAAGTGTGCAATTGAACAGCAGGAGGTTCTCTTCACTCTGAGATAAATGCAAAATATGCCCTGACATGAGGTTTTATCTCAGTGTGAGTCAAGCACATGCTTTAAAAGGCTTCAGTTCCCAAACACTCTCTGCATTTTGAATGGGCACAAATAATGTACTTGTATACTAGTCTAGTTGTCAAATGATCACATGCAGTGGTCAGTGGTTAATAACCTGCAGGTTGCAGCTGGTCGTGCTTGTGGCATTCATCTATTTGTCAGCATTGGTCTGTGTTTTATTTAAAGTTTTTTACAAACGCTAAGACACATTTCTCAATAAAGTCACTTTTTCAAAACTCTTCACACAGTTCTCCTAACTATCTTTCAA
Organism: Carassius gibelio; assembly: GCF_023724105.1. Lineage (NCBI taxonomy): Eukaryota > Metazoa > Chordata > Actinopteri > Cypriniformes > Cyprinidae > Carassius > Carassius gibelio. The sequence continues at coordinate 24,001,985 of NC_068378.1, read as the reverse complement.
CTTGACACAGCAGTTCATTTCACATTCAAAATGCACTACAACTACCAAAACACTTTGTTAATTTTTACATAACACCAGCAAAAGTTTTCACAAAACAACCACAATTCATCATTTATAACATAACATAACCTAACCTAAAAACACAAACAACAGGTAGCATTATACAGTGTTTTCCTTTATAAAATCTCTCAGCAAACAAGAGTGATACTATCTACTGTTTAAAATTCACATTCACACGTCACATTTCTTTCTTATTCGGCTTTGTACTGTGATAGGATTTGAACTTAAGTTTAGCAGTTTTGGAAACATTAAGTAAATGTGCAAATTGGCTTAGAACAAAAAGTATTGGTGGTGTTTGTATTTTGATGTCATTTGATTTTGTCAATGAATGCATTTTGTGCCAAAAGCAATGATAAATAATCCACAGTTTATCCCACATAGACTAATGTTATGCTCGATGTGGGTAGAGTTTTAAAAAAGTGACATTAATATTGATAAATGTGTCCTAGTATCCTAATGTGAAAATGATTACATTTAAAATTGTCTCCACAAAAGCCAATGTTATGTTCAATTTGTGAAATGAAAATTAATTCGACACATTCACTTCTGATAGATAAGGACAATAAGGGGACAATAAGGGGAATATGCAAACAACAATGGTGGTAGGCCACCCGCAGTTATATTTTTTCCCATTTCAAGCACTGTTTATCAATGAAAACAAGGAGTCTGAAGTGATCTGGATCTTGTTTGATGCTGGTTTGGTGCTCTAGTCACCACTGAATAATTCAGACTCTCTTAGCTGGCCTGTTCAGAGAGATGAGGGTATAGGTCTTGAGTCCTACATTGAACTTGGTTATTCAGATATTCAAGCCACACTAAAAAATGTATACATTTTCAGATAAATGGCATCTGCAAATAAATGCTGTTCGAGTTTACTCAGAAGTACTTTCTTGTTCTTTTCTGTTAACTTGCGTTCACTTGGGTGAGTTTCAGTGGATGTATGAAGTCAGTTCTCTTCAAGTTCACAGCAAAGGTGTCGTTCATTACAAAACATTTGATTTGAAATCTTATATCAATTGTTTTAATAATTTATAACACTATTTATTATTAGGGGAAATGTACAACAACTTGAAAAGTGTGTTTGTACTATGTTTCTATGAAGTGTGTTTGTACTATGATTTTTAATCGCAGTAAACCGTAAACGGCTGCTTTCGTGTTAAGCGGGTGGTTCCAGGTCATGGAACATCCCTCTTGAGTTTATGCAACTTTAATATCTTCAGACCCTGCACAGTTTCCCTATTGCACTAAAAATATAACACTGGAGTTACTTATGCATGAACACATATGCTGATCTCTACTTTAACCCTTTAACTTGAGCATTTTTGCTATTTTGTTCAAATTAAAGGTTCTTTTTCATAATTTCTTTGGTCGTATAAAATTGAATTTCCCATCTGTTGTCTCTAAATGATATGTTATAGGCAATGTTAATAAGCTCAAATTTATATTTAGTAGGACGATAAACAGCAAGATGCCATTTAGCAGATGTTTTTTTTTCTTCTAAATGGATTTACAGTGAATTTCTTACAGTTGACAACCTCCCTAAAACAACCTGAAGTTACAAGTGTTTTTGTTGTCACAAAACAAGCCCCTGTGGCTCCCTCTGATCACCATCAGAGGGCTACGTCACCTGAGTACTGATTATTCTCCAGACTTCAATTCCCACAACCCCATGCATGGGACTGATCACCAGCACACCTGCACCTCATTCTCGGGACTATTTAAGCAGCTCTCAATCTCTCAATCGTTGTGAGGTCTTGTTTTGCTGTGGCTAACATTTCTAAGCGTACACTACTGTGCATTGATCTCTTGTGTATGACCCTGGACTGTACTGACTTGTTTGATTGTCTGCCTGCCTTTGTGACTCTTCCTCATTGTACTAAATACTTGCTGCATAGTTTGCTTCCTGCAATGGCTGTTTAACCTAAAGCAAAGAATGAATATCAAATAATTTCTAATGTCTATTATTATTTTTTCATAGAATTTTATAAGCATCAAATTATATCCAGAGTTTTGACCTGAATTCTGTATATCTCTTCAAAATTCAGTTGTGTGTGCAGGTGTGCAGGGAGAGAAAGGAACCAAGACGGGGGAGCCTATTAATCTGGCACATGTGTAATTATGCCAAATATTATCTACTTACATAATGTGTAGAAGTATAGCAGATGTTTACTGAAGATTTTACTTTATGATTATCTTCTGACAAAGATTAAACCAATAAACTCTAAATGTAGATTTTTATGTTTCTTGCAAATTATGAAATTAATTATATTACAAAATACAATTCACATATAAATATGAAATATTACAAATATTTATTTTGCCGCACACAGTGCTTTAAGTGGGCTGGTACGCACTGGTACTCAGTACAGCCACTTCCAAATATAGCTCTTGAGCGTACCACCACCTCTCCAGGCGCCCAGAACGTGCTTTTAGGGTACTGGTACGTTCATTTGGACAACTGTTTTAATAGAGGATTTAATCCTTTCCCTGCCTGCCGCTTTTCAGAGTGCCCTTCACAATGCACGCTTCCTAATTCTTCCCAGTTCGGAGCGGGTTCGCGAATCATATGAATCAATTCGAGAGTTCGTAGCGGGTTTGAGAATCATTTGAGTCAGTTCGGGAGTTCAAAGCGGGTTCGCGAATCATTTGAGTCAGTTAGGTGATCACGAATCATTTGAATCAGTTCGGGAGTTCGTAGCGTGTTCGCGAATCATTTGAATCAATTCGAGAGTTCGTAGCAGGTTTGCGAATAATTTGAGTCAGTTCGGGAGTTCGGAGCAGGATCGCGAATCATTTGAATCAGTTCGGGAGTTCGTAGCGGGTTCGCGAATCATTTGAGTCAGTTTGGAAGTTTGAATGCAGTAGCTCTTTCTAAGGGTATTTTTTCAAAATCCTTTTGCACATTTTATTTATGTTCAGTAGTTCTTTCTAGCTGAAGCAAATCCACAAACTAATAAAAGGATTTATTATTAAGGTCGCCTGTTTACTGCTGTAGCTATATAAAAGCCCTTCAATATAGTTGTTGTTACCTCAGGGGATGAGGGGAGTCATCACAAAAAAAAATGGCTATAATAGAGTACCGGCACCTCTTTTGGGCCACTTAAAGCACTGGCCGCACATAACATGAATGTTCTGTTCAGACAGATTGTTTTCATGCAGTGAATGGATCAATGACATTATTTTTTTATTATTATTAATTTATTTTGGTCTGCATTTATACATTTATTTAAAAAAATGAAATAAACAGTCAATATAATATAATATAATATAATATGCATGCAAATGTTATGTAGACATGCTTATTACATGCTTTAAACTAGACTTCAATAGGTTTTTCTGAGCTAATCAAAACGCCAAAAAACAAATGTTAGTCTACCGAAGCTTCATTCCCCCTTTTAGGACAAAGTAGCCTACTCATGCACTTTTCACAAATGTGACTCAATAAATCAAGCCGAATAAATATTAAAAAAAGTACAGTAAAATGATAAAAATAAACAGCAACACACCCAAAGAGAGTATGAGGGCTATGGACCAGCACAAACTGCATGACAGCATACGCATACATGAGGTGAAGAGAGAGAGAGAGAAAGCAAGAGAGGGAGGGGGGAATCGAGCTTTTAAGAGATTTGGTAGAGATTAGAAGCGGCACAATGATGAGAAATATTTTATGTTTGATACGAATCACATTTCATGGTGAAAAGGCAAAGAGCGCGCGCGCGGGGGGACGCGGACAGAACTGCGGAACGCACGAGTGAATGAATGAAGGGATGAAGAAGAGCTCGGGGCTTTCTGTAAACTGTTCATAGGTGAACTCTACAATTACCGAAGGCTTCAGGTGGTTTGATCAAGTCATTATGTCTTCAAGGGTTTGAGGAGAGGTCGTGGATGTCTCGACAGACTCCTGGAGAAAGTTCATCAGGACGAACAGCTGAACAGGATGAACAGGTAAAAACATCGGACTAGAATCTTTATATTTGTGTCTTGCAGTGTGTTTTCAATATGTCGTTTGCTTCCACAAATTTACTCCGTTTTCTGTAATGTAAAGTCATTATAATATTTAGGATAAAAAGTGCTATGGTATAACAGTGTTTTTCACGTTTTCATTTTATTTTATATACATGTAACTGCATGTACAACTGTAAAAAAATGAATATCAATCATTCAGTACCATATATCAGGGTACCACGGTATTACCATGGTTTAGGAAACTGCTATGATGATAACACTATAGCATTCCTTGAAGAGCCTTGGATATACATTAGGATTCAGTACCATGATAATGCCATCTGATACCATCATTGTAATAGGTTTTGGGACAAAGAAAAATATTTTGGGATTATTTTTTTGTATTGTGGTTATACTATGGTTTTCTTTGAAGTACAATACATACCCTGAATATGGTAAATGCATATGGTAATCATTCAGTATCATGATGTATATTAGTTACCATTGTCTGACAACAGCACTGTATCATTGTTTTAATTATGATTTTTTTTTCTAAAGGTGCACAGGCATAGATTTTTTTCCATAAAAATTCCATGTTTTAAATGTATTTTATGTTAGAATGTGACACACGCATATCTTAATAGTGAGTTTAAATGAAACTGTCAGTCAAATGCTTCTGAAGTAACACATATTCCACACTGTTTGCATGAAGTCCAAACAGAGCAATCTCATGATGGACTGGGATTGAGAATGTTTTTTTTTTCCTCTGCTTGAAAAAAAAGCCATTTTAATCTTTTTTTTTTTCTTTTTTTTTTGATTTAATAATATGTGATTTATCAATGCATCTTTGCGGCTTGTGTTTATTTGATGTGCCTCTATTATGCATTTTGTGGGGAGTGACATGATATGCATAAGCATTTAAAAGTACAGGTTTTATAGGTTTGCGTTAACATGAATGCATACTTTATTATTGTATAATGTAGATTATCATATAGGCCTTGACGTATACATCATGATTACACAAAAGAGGAGTTAAGTGGCATTTGTAATGCGTTGACACCCATTGCACTAGAGATGACTTTTGTGATCTTTTGTGCATTTGTCTCAAAGCTAATTTTATCTGCTTTCCATGTCCTGTAGGATGAATTCATAGTTTCTTAATCCATGCTATGAGGTCTGTCGAGTCTCTTTGGATTATTGCAGCAATGAACTTCCTGTTGGCTGTGTCATGCTTTTGTGCATGAGAGGTCACCATTTAAAAGTCTTCCATTTGTGTGAACAATGTGATATGTTGTCAGGGATGTTTGCAAAAGCGTTGTAATGTCAAGGATTCACAGTGTGTGATCTTCATCTGATAATGTGTGTACTCTGTGAGATGACCCTAGAAAAATCAACAAGAGTTCATATGAAATCTTTTGTGACAGAAGTTATTTTTTTTGCACATCATGAGTGCTTAGTTAACTATGTAGGAGATTTTTTTTACTGCCAATCACCTGAGCCATAAACGCCATATATTGTGAGACGAATGAATCTTGAGCAGCAAGAAAACGATGCAATGATAACTCTGATTGGCTAATGGCATCACAAGAATGCATAATGTCTTCATTCTGAGCCATGAATTCAAGCAGATGGCAAACATGAATGCTTTTGTATATATTGTATTTTTTAACACAATACACAGCAAGGAGAACAAATAAAGCAACAACAATAATAATACAATTTTAAAGAACAAAATGTGAGCTAACATACACACAAAAATGGCCATTGAAAAACGTTTACTTAGAAAATGCAAGTGAATTTCACAAAATATAACAAAGAAACAGCAATTGAATTGAATTAAACATGAATTTAAAAAAAAGACTGATATTGTATTTTCTTATAAAACATCCTCCAATCATCGTTTTTTTTTTTTACAGTGAAGAGTAACATTATGAACTTTACATAAGAATCCAATATGCAGACTTGAGGAAATCTAGAAATGCTGCGTGCATTTGAAATCAACAATGTTGGTTGAGTTGGGCTCAAAAACAAAACAAAACAAAACAAAAAGTTTTATTCTTTTAAGAGCTGTTCAGAGCCACCGGTAAAACATCTGATATACCTATGGTGAAATATTTGCAATTAATAGGTTATTTTATGAGAATGCACAGCTACTTTTGAATTAGTAATGAAGAAGGATGTTTTTTGTAACCACCTGTGTAACTATAGGGATAACTGGGCCATGCTAACCAGCCCAACCTTGGCTGTAATAGAGTGGTGCAAGGGATGATGTATTTTTGTACGTTAAAAACCAGAAACAAGTTCACAATCGCATTTTAGCACTTATGGTTCCATCACCCTGAAGTCTGGAGTTTTTTTTGTTTTTTTGAATGGGTTATTGGTTAAATGCCTGGATGCCATAATATATTTTCACATTTTATCATATGAAAAAATACATCAGTATTACATCATTTGGTTTGTTATTTTAAATGTTTTTAAAAACATCATCATGTCGATCCAGTAAACTCATCCAACTGGTCTGCCTATACAGCCTCTTTGTGTTTATAATAACTCTACTGGTTTTCATGCTAACTCAAACTTACACGTTAACTACAACAATCAAGTTCTTTAAAATAAAGATTGAAAGAGTTATTGGTGGTGAGTTTGAAGTCATGTGACCTTGGTGTAGTTCGTTTATAGCCTACATTTAGCTCTAACATTCATAAATGTTCATTTGTCAAGATTAAATGTCTAAGTATTATAAACTTTTGTTGGACATAGAGCTTATTTTCTTCAATAACCCAAAAGCCAGTGAGCGTGATTTCAGCAAGTTCCTGGATCAACATTCCAATCAACCAATCAGAATTGAGATATAACTTTTCATGAAATATCTGTTTTAGGCTCAAAAAAATTGATTTCCCATCGATTGCAGGAATAAATTTAGGGTTAGGTTTAGGGGTAGGGATTGGGTTAAGTCTATATTTTTGGACAATAATGTTGTTCCAGGATCATCAAAAGATGTTGATCCAGGAATATTAATTGCTTGGCAAAATCACGGCGACCCCCAAAAGCCATCGAAAACTGCATTTTTGTTTTGGGAACTAGGGTTATGGTAACTTCTGGGTTGGCTTACAAAAATCATCATCACCACAGCACTCTGTATTTATGTTCAGAATATTCATTCAAATATTACACATCCTTATAAGTTCATCGTGGTTTAGGATTAATTTTTTCTGTAGCCAAAAAGCTGTGCATGATCTTGCATGCTTCATGTTTATTTCTTGTGAGGGTTGATTCTGTATGTGTCAGTGAATCCGCAGAGATGTGTCGTGTCTCATTTGCTATTTTTTTATTCTGAAGGGATCTCTGTAAGGCCGCAGCACACCCTCAATCCGCCCTTTTCCCTGATGCAGACTATTACCTGCCATTTTATGCACTTTTATGTCACCAAAGTATGCAGCGTTTGAGACTGTGCTCTATTTTGCTGCGGCTCTAGCTTGTTTGCAGCACAATGCAGGATTTGTGTTGTCCATTATAGCCTAATTGGACCCACATATCCAGGTAACAAGAAGATGAATGAGGTTTCAAAATACTCCCTACGTCTGTTACAGTAATTTTGGACAGTCTATTGCAAAGACCTTCAGCTTATTTCTGAACTGTTGACCTCATTGTTGCAGAATGGTCCATCTTAATCCAGGCACAGTGACACTTTTTTGTGCCGGGTCACATTGTCTCTGTCTGGTCTATCATTTCAGATCAATTTCTTTCAAATTTCTCACCAACGTCTACAAGATTTTTAGGTCTAATATGAAGGAAAATAACCCCCCAATGAATTCCAGCCCTTCATTTTTGAAGAGTGTTAACATTATCTTGAGTAAGTATGTCACGCTGGGAATGACCTCACCATTTGTCACCAGCCCAGACACCCGAATGGGCATTAATAGTTTCAGCTGATGAATTTTAAAATGCATTAAACTGAGACTCTGTTCGCAGACTACAAAATGAAATTGGCATTTTAGTTGAACATGATATGAAAATATAATGTTTTTGGAAGGGGGATTAAAGAAATTGTGATAAGATTTTATTTTTGCAGATGCCAATCCTAGTAATTCGATTTCTACTTTAAATCAAATCCGTAGAGTCATATAATACTTACGTCAATTGCATATATTGAAGGAAAAGCAATGAAACTTGAAGTGAATGACAGAAATCCAGTATAATGGTCTGCAGACTGCTATTATTGACTGCATATTAGCTGTCTCTGATGTGCAAATGCTTTAGAAAGTGCTTTCCTCTCCCTTTGAAATGCCTCATAAACATGCTGCTTTTTATCATTCACTTGGGGTGGGCTTTTCATTGGTGGCTTTTATGTCTTGTTTACAGGTTTGGGATCACCATTGGGATGTGTCCTGTGAAAACCATATGCCCTCACTGAATGCATTTACTTTAATGCCAGTAATGTGTTCACTGCATGGTGAGCGCTATCCATACGCAGGCCTAGACAAAAACAGTGATTACTGTAATTAGATGATGCCACAATGGATTATTGTTTAACAGCTTTAAATTATACGGAAGTTCTAAGCGGCCATGCATTATAATTTTTTTTCCTTTTTGTTTTCTCGTTATAACGACTTAATTTTCTCGTTATCTCGACATAACGAAGTTCGTTTTCTCGTTATAACGACTTATTTTTCTCGTTATCTCGACATAACGAAAGTTTTTTTTCTCATTATAATGACATGACAGTTTTACTGTTGCTATAGTAACGAACTCAACTTTGACAGGCATCTGATGGACAGCCATGCAGGCGCTCTTACTGTAGCCTATATTTCAGCAAATTTAGCTTCGCCTAGGTAATGACGTCTACAATACTGTACATAAATAAAGGCTGATCAATCACTGTTGATTTTTCCAGAGACAGTACAACGAACGTCCGCGTACAGTAAAGTGGACAGTGTACAACACCGCATCAGTTATATTCAGGTCTATAGTGCCACCTGCTGGCGCAGTTTTGTAACTTCTTAGAGAAAATTAATTCGTTATAACAAAAAAACGAACTTTGTTTTGTCGAGAAAACGAGAAAATTAAGTCGTTATAACGAGAAAACGAACTTCGTTATGTCGAGATAACGAGAAAATTAAGTCGTTATAACGAGAAAACAAGAAGAAAAAATATTATAATGCATGGCCGCTTAGAACTTCCGTAAAATTATGTTTTATCACCATGAAAATGATATTTACCAGAGAAAGTGCAGGAAAGAGCTTGTCTCCTTTGATTATCGTCTGACTTCGTGCCACTGCCACTTTAGTGCCAACCTAGAATCAAATTACTTGTCATGAGGAAACGAACCCACTTTCAAAACAATTAGTTTGCAATATTAAATATGTCTTTTAATTTCAGAAATAGCAATGGGGTGCTTTGATACACTCAAGCGCAGACATCTCCAGATCATATAAGGGAAAAGTATTAGATATTCAATCTGATTTGTGTTAGCTGAATGAATTTAAAGGGAATGCAGAAGAGCAGACTGAGAAGCTGGCAAAAATAGCATGCGAACGGTCTAGGATTTGATTTGGCTATTCGACGCAAACTCAATCTCCAGTTCTTACTGTAAATGCAATTCGGGCTCATAAGGAACTGGAAAAGCAGCGTTCGATATCAGAAGTTGCTGCTGAACAATTGTCTCTGAGTAGATGTTGCCGTTTCGAGTAACTGCAGCAAAAAGCAGATGCCACCGCTACAGCGATGTGCTCTGGAGTGTGATGTAAAATTTTCATCAAAATGTAATGCCTCGCTACTAAGAGGTTCTGAAAGCTGTCAGATGCAGCTCCAATGATTTATCCTTCCACTCTCGTACATAAACCATGGCTTGTGTTTGGAATGAAAATCTTGTGTACTGTTGACTGAATGCTGCACAGTATGTACTGTATATTGTTTATTTTGTAAACAGTATACAGTATGTCAAGGCCATAACCACCATAGATGCAGAAATTAGAAATGGTTGCTTTTTACCTCGTCAAAAACCTTTTTCACCGGTTTTGGTGCATGTCTCTTTAAATGGTAATAAGCTACTGTTCACTCCACCCTTCTGAAGTTCATACTACAGAAAAAAATATGTATTATAAAATTTCATTAAAAAGATAAGTTAAAGGAAGTAGTTTTTTCTTCTCAAATTTAGATTTTCCACAGCAGTGTTATTTTTGTATCATTGAGATAAAATCGTTTTTATTCATATTTTTTATCAGTATTTATTTTTATATTTTCTGTTTTTCTTTTAATTTTCGTTAAAGTGAGTATCAGTGTTTTTCAGTGATTTTATTGTGTTTTGTCTTTTTTAAGTAGTTTTTGTTTATTTTATATCTATATAGGTTTTATTTATGTTATAGTTATTTTAGTACATCAAGTTAAATTAAAATAAAAAAAAGTTGTAATATATTTTATTTATATTTCTTTTAACATTTATTTAATTTCAAGTAACATTTTCATTTGTTATGGTTTTAGTTTTAGTTAAATAACCTCGCTCCACAGAATGCTATAGCACTAGAAACATGCCAAAAATGACATTTGTTGATTCAGGAAGATGACATCTATGACACCTATGTCCACTGTTGATGAAGGTATTTTCAGAATTTCTACAAGGACAAAACAGTTGAAAATCATCGAAGAAGCACCATCTTGAGTCTCATGGTGATCCATCCCATCATTTTATTAATGTACAGGTCTTTGTCTTCCCCCATTGCATCTCTGAGTGTCTGTATGATCATCCTATAGACAGCAGCCTTATTCGATACACTCTCGACATCAAAGTTAACTTTTCTTGTATTGAAGTTTTAGACACTGGCTACAGTCTTTCTCATTCTTAGCTAAAGTTTGTCTTTTCTCTCTCTGCTTTCTGAACAAATTCAATCTTCCATGGACCTTTGAACCCTCTTGAGAGCCACTCATCCCACAGCTGGTCTTTACAATCACTACACATCAGAACAGTTGGGCTCCATTCCCCGGAGCTTCACCACATGCCAGGCTATATCACTCTCCATTCACAGTGTTTCAGTGCAGAGCTGTTCCCAGCAGATGCTTTGAGAATGAAATCTGCGTTCTTTAAAGCACAATGTATCTGGGTTTGTTTATGATGTGTTATCCTCTGTTCATGAATAGTTAGCGAGTGCTGGAAATTCAAATTATTCTTTTTTTTTTTGTGTGTTTTTTAGTGTTCCAACACTATTTCCATAAAACACTATTGTAGAATCATTGTCATGAGAATGTGTGAATCCACTGAATTCAGCAGGAAATGTGTATTGCAATTTGCAAGAATGCAGAGTTAAAACTCAAAGGTTTGCAAAAGTGACAAAAACTTTCAAGCTTCTGACATGAAGTGATTCTGTGTGGTTGCTAAGGTATTCTTGTTATTTTTTAATGTGTTGCTATGTGGTTGCTAGGTGGTTATTCATTCGCCCAAGTCAAAAGGACATACAAGACTTGCATAATATAGAGGATTAAGGCTAAATAATTTATTGAAATAAGACCGAGCAATATAGAAATTGCTATAAATAAATAAAGACTAAATATTAAGACAAGATATTCAGAAACTAATACTAAATATTTGTTTGGTAATTTTGCAGTTTTACTGTTAAATAAAAGTATTATTCTTGAATTTTATATATATATATATATATATATATATATATATATATATATATATATATATATATATATATATATATATATAAAATAATCGATAATAATTGCATCTTTATTCTTCTTCATGTACATACTTTTGCTTATCTCTTACAGGTTCCTCAGATAGTGGATGAACACCTACGTGTTTGTTTCCTGGTCATTATGACATATCTTCCTCTGTTCTCACTGGACCATCAGGTCGGGATGTTCCGGGTTTTAAGATGGAGCAACTGTTACTCTACCACATGGCCACGCCTCTTGTGGATTTTGTGGGTGTGGCTAAACCCATGTTCATCAATTCACCAGCACTCACACCCCCATTCCATCAAAATCCTGGGGGACATCACTTTGGGGGGCCTTTTCCCAGTACATTCCAGGGGTCCCGCAGGGGTCCCGTGTGGAGAAATAAAAAAGGAGAAAGGAATCCACCGGATGGAGGCCATGCTGTACGCACTGGACCAGATCAACAGTGACCCAGAACTGCTGCCCAATATTACGCTAGGGGCCCGGATCCTCGATACGTGTTCCAGGGACACTTACGCTCTAGAGCAGTCTCTCACATTTGTCCAGGCCCTCATTCAGAAGGACACATCTGATATACGCTGCTCCAACGGCGAACAACCGATCATACGCAAGCCTGAGCGCGTGGTGGGTGTGATAGGGGCGTCAGGGAGCTCAGTGTCCATCATGGTGGCCAATGTCCTGCGATTGTTTGAGGTGAGAGATCATTTCAAACATTTGTGAGTGAGTGAGTGAGTGAGTGAGTGAGTGAGTGAGTGAGTACTAGGGTTGTGCAAAATTCTGAAATAAAAAATTGGCCCCATCTGTCTATCTATCTATGTATCTATTGTTCATTTGTCAGGCATTTGTTCTACCATCTATCATTCTATCTATCTACCATTTTGTCATTCACAAAAATAGTTATATGAATTTCTGTGAATGTCTTTTTATGGTACTTACCTTACATTCAATCTTGAATTGCAGTTCTGTATCATGTTTGCTACCTCATTTCAAATTCGGGAATGGATTTGTATTATAAAAGGTATTCTTAATACAGTTCTGAAGGACACAGCCCTTGTATATACAGTATGTGTATTTCCAACATCCTTGTTGGTTTTGTAAATACACTCTGGGATTCATGGAACAACAGCAAATCAGCCATTTTAATTCGAAGTTAAATCAACATGTCATTTCACTTGGTAGTTTTAGGACTATGTCTGATTGTGTGATTTTCACACTGAACCTCTAGTTTTTATTCTTACCCTTAGCCCTGTATTTGCCCCACCATACCAGAAAATCTGCTTTAAAATGGACAGGATCTCGATGCCTATGGGCCAGGACCTCGTGTTAATTGGCACGTCCTGATTTTGCCAAGTTCGATGTGTTCCTAGGTCAACATATTTTGTTGACCCTGGAACAACATTTTACTCCAAAAATATATTCTTAACCATATCCCTACACCTAAACCTAACCTTAACCATGAGTAATCCCTAAAATCAGAGGAAATGATAGATGAATGACACTGATGTACAAGCACCAAACACTGATTTTAAGCGTAAACTTCACAAAATCTAAAAACTGGTTCTTCAAATCTGATTGGTTAATCACACTGTTGTTCCAGGGTCAACAACGATGTTGTCCCAGGAACATGTCTCACTTGGTAAAATCAGGTTCTGCTGTTAATTGACAAGCAGGATTAGAGAGAGCAGCTAATCATTTAGCTCTCTGCTATCCCATAGGCTTTTGAATATTAGTTCTGCTCTGTCCTAAATCCAGCAAGCATTTAGGCTGATTTTTATTCCCTACAGCTGTGGATTCTCATTCTCTGCAGTTCTTTTACCAAACTTTCAATGCACAAATCGTTCATTCATACTGCATTCTGTGCTTGTGGAACTGGATCACATGAACACTGGCCAGGTGTTACAAAGCTCCACGTGTTTCATCTGCATCTCGAAATGCCAACCTCACTCATTGCTTGCCATGGTGGAAATGATCAATGCATATCATATTCACTTTGAGCAGCAATCACATTTAGTGATCTTCATCCAAACATGCAGAGCTTTAAAACACTGTGCTGTTTTATTTTGCATCTTTGATCTAACTTTACTCTGACTTTATTGTGGCACCTACTTGTTATGTTAAAAATGTTGTCCTTACAGAGGCGCTCACAGGTTTGGAATAATTAAGCTTTCTAATGTTTTTATGAAAGAAGTCTCTAATGCTGCATTAAGGCTGCATTAGTTTGATCAAAAATACACAAATACACATTTTTACAATGTTGATGAACTGTTTTCTATTTGAACATATTTGAAAATATAATTTATTCCTGTGATGCAAAGCTGAATTTTCAGCATCATTACGCCAGTCTTCAGTGTAATATTAGCCTTCAGAAATCAATCTAATATGCTAATATGCTAAATCTAATATCAAGAAACATTTCTTCTTAGTATTTATTTATTTATTTTTTATCAGTTTTCCCATCACAGGAATAAATTATATCCTAAAATATATTAAATCGATTTTTAAAATTGTACTAATATATTTTACAATATTATTGTTTTTACTGTATTTCTGACCAAATAAATACAGCTTTGGTGCATCTTTCAAAAACTGTAAGAACCTTAATATTCCAAAGGTTTATCCCCCGATGATCTCTTATCATCTCAGCCTAATAAGAAATGTTAAACATTTCCAGTAAGTAAATCTTGCCTATGCATGGGTGAACTTGTGTCCAATTTAATGTCCAATTTGCTTATCTGAAAAACTGGCGAGTACATCATTGTTGGATCAAGCTCAATTTGGACGAAGATAGGAGAGCACATTTGTGTAATCAGCAGTTTTTTTTGGCAACCACAAGCATTTATGATCAGACTTCTACCCACAGCACAAAACCCATGCACATTTTTCCTTTAATCAAACAAAAGCTGGAGGAGGTTTAAACAAGTGTGAACAACTATTCTTTATTCTTTCTGAAACACTTTGTCCTAAGAGGATCATACTTAATGGCTCATATATTACAATATTAGGCTTGTCTGAGAACACATGGCATGAACACCCTGCCTGGGAACGAGGGAATCTCTGTGACGAATGGTGTGATTTGCTCCCCTAGTGTAAGTGTTTTTGTGAAGTATATCTTGTTCCCTATTTCCTCGGGTTCAACAGGACTCAGATCCCATCCTACATGGTTCTTATGTTTAAAATATGTTTTAAACATATTGTTCTGAGAACATGTACAGATGATTTTTTTCTCTTTTGTAAGGTGAAAAGGGAAATTGACTTTATGCGAGTCGACCGAGTGACAGACTAATAAAGCTTTTTTTAGCTGTTCTCTAATGGAACAAGACAACAGAGTCAGAGGGCTTCTATATGTCGTCTACGCTTCAGTGAACACTGGTTAAGACTCCAAGAGAAGCTGATTGTATGTCATAATACAATTTGAGCTCCCTTAGCCCATCTGTGGTGCATTATTGAGCTGTAAAGAGCCCTTACTTCATTTTGCGAACAAAGGCTGCGATGATCGCTGATTGATCTTCATAGAATTGCTTTGACAAAACAGTGTTCAAGAGAGACTCGCGGGAAAGAAAATCCAAGATCATGTTAATATCCCATTCGATTCTTCTATGAAGCAGCGGAGAGCACTTCTGCTTAGTTTGCAATCACAGATTCAATCTAAACCATTTCTGTGAATGATCTGAGCTGCTCTCTACATTCACGTTACAGCTCTATACACTTGAGGTGCTTAAAAATGGACCCGTTTTGTCTATTTTAATTTCACCAAAGGAATTTTAGGAGAGGATGATGTCAGATTAAAATGATTGCATGAATGCTGAAGCCTCGCATGTTTCTTTGTGATTTATCAATGAAACATTACAGCTTTATTGTATTTATTGGAAATCCAGCATTTTCTAGTTCAGAGTCGTTATGGAAATGTGGTAATCTCATTAACAGGGACATTGCTAAGCCCCTCAGTTGATTTCTGCCCTTGTCAAATCTATATTTACACATTTTAGGTGATCCCATAAGCTGGTGAAGACAAAATATCAAAGGCGTCGTTGTATATTAAAATATATAACTGTGTATTAAACAATGTTATGCCTTCAAACCAGAAAAATCACAGTTGTTACACCATGATATGGTGTAGTTATGGCAATGACATGTAGTTTTCGGACACATTTTTTTCTTCGAAGTATGTGAGGGAACTCCAGAGGGTCTGTGAGTTGATGAAAAGGTAGTAATGAATTATATTGAATGCAAAATTAAAATAAATAAATCAGACTGCATGATAATCTTGCGATTGTTCAATTTAATTAAATAACTAGTCTGTTGCATTTTGTTATTATAATTATTAAATAATATTTTATTATTATTAAAAAAGATAATTTATTTTATTTACCACAGTTATATATTTCTGTTGTCTTTTTTTTATAATTACAATGAAAAATAATACTGCCACCACTTATAATGATAAAAATTGTGTAGGTACAAATGTGAAGTTAGATTCTTAAAATATGTACTTAAAATCTCAAGGTGTATTTGAAGTAAATATTTGACATCTCAGGGGTTCGGCTGTCTTGAATATGATTGCAGTACCAGTAAGTATAATGGTTTAACTCTATAATTCCATCACAGTACCATGGTACCACTACATGATTAGCATACAGATCAGCTCACAGTGTCACATTTCTCTATTGAATTTTTCCAAATGGATTGAAATTCAAATTTCTTTTAAAAAACACAAAACCTGTGAAGGGAATTTCAATTTCACAGGAAGTTATCCCATTGTGCAGTTGTAAATGACAGAAAGGTCTGTGTCTGTGGGGACAGCTGTATGTAGCCAACCCTCTAATAAAACACAAGCGGAATAAGGTCTGAAACGAATGAGGAACAGAAGCACTGGTACAGTGGATCTTTATTAACCAGACCTTTTTGTGTCTGTATGATGAGCGCAAGTGAATATTCCAGTCTACAGATTGCTCGCTGAAGCATGGACAAAGGTTCGACAGCCACCTCTTTCCATTCATCATTATTTTGTTGTTTAAATATGCTTGGGACAGTCTCAAACAGCCATTTAGCCCATGTTTTGCATATGAAAAAGCCTGTTGTTTCGCTGAAAGTTTTACACAGTCGATCAGTAAGATGTGTTTGATGTGTCAGAAACATGATGAAAATATCATGAGACGGATTGCGAGGACAGTGCTTGAGTTCAGGAAATTTCTTTGATGTCTGTGACACCTGTCGTTTGTGGACAGTCTTTATGTTTATTCAAGCACTTTATGTCAGAAATGAATCGGTGGATGCACTGAAAATATGGACTTCACTGATGATTGTAAAATATGTGCTTTTTAGTATTTACTGTAGTGAGATGCTTACTATGATTGCAGTAGTATACTTGCATACTCTCAGAAAAAAAGTACAAAAGCAATCACTGATCTGGTATTTTATTAACCCCTAAAATGTGAATATTAGCACCTTAAAGGTACATATGAATAACTAGTCTATAGAGTTTTTAATTTTGTATAATGCATTTCAAAAATAGCCAGTATGCCTATATTTAAATATACTACCACATTATAAAAATGCCAATAAAATGTTAACATCTCTCTAAATTCATTATCTAAAGGTATAGTTCACCCAGAAATCTTCATGTCATGCAAAATAAGATATTATGGAGAACATTGGGGTCAAAACAATACTGGTCCCCACTGACTGATTAGACAAATACAGAAAAAAGTAGCAGAGGGAATGAGAGAGACAGACAGAGAGAGAGAAGAGAGAGAGAGAGAGAGAGAGAGAGACTTTTATTTTGTGTTTTCTGCCAGTTTGGAACGATGCAAAGGTTAGCTAATTATGACAAATGTAGTTTTTTGGTGAACTATCCCTTTAAAGTCAACATTTAGGTTAAACATTAAATTAATTTGAAACCTTAAAGTTTCATATTAATTAAAATGACTTAATTATTAGGTTTATACCTAATATACCTTTAAAAAAAAATTAATGCACTAAGTAATAATACACACTTCGAAATCCATCCAGACATATTTGGCGCGCTGTTCAATGAACTATAATTTGTGATGTGCTAATTCTGATCTCACATACTGTTTAGGACAGATAGTTTGTGAGTTTGAATGCAGTGTGTGTTTTCAGTTCTGTATTTTTAGCTGCGTTTCTTGATTCGAGAGTCACAAGAGGGTCCAAATCTCATGCTTTCCACAGTCAGGGCGAGTTAAATGAGATTTTATTTCACCCCGTGGTAATGACTCTCCTTGTCAGACACTCACTTGAAAGACGGCACGTCCTTCCTGCTTTACAGACAGGGATGACACACCTATGAGCATCCACAGACCTTCGGTGCACCTTTTTAGAAACAGAGCACACTGGTAGTCATACATGTACATACACACAGAGCTCATGTATTTCTCTGAGTCGCTCTGACATCTTTCTGATACACTCAAAGACACACACACATATACACACACACACTCTCTCATTTGGATGACAGAGCAGTCACAGACCTTCCGGTGAAAGCGATAAGCCCCGACAGACCGCATGAACCAGAGTAAAAATCAGCACTTCAGCATAATTGTAAATGTGGTCTCTGTGGCCGTTCTCACTGGATGGAGACACAGTAGCAAACCGCATGTTTTTTTAATGATAAGACTTGGTGCTCTGGCTCATGAAACAGCTTCAGGTACTCCATTTTTAAAGGCTCATCTTTATGTGGCATAACACTCTGCAGAGATCGTTCACTGTCTCTTTGTTTATGGAGAGGATTTAGATGCGTGTAGAACAGGAGTTTGATTGCCTCTTGCCAAAACAGTCAGATGAGGTAATAAAACAGAGAAATGTATTGTTTGTGGGACAAACTCAACATGAGTGTGTTGTTTTTTACAAAGGTGTTTCTTTATATCTCATGCCTAATTAGGTGAATCAATAAGGAAAATTCGGCTAATAGGAAATTCGAACATAATTAATATTGCAGGACTTTTTTTGGTGGATTCCTGAACTCCCTTGAGATGCATTTTTAGTATGTGTAAAACTCATCACAAATTATTTAAAGTGTAGTATTTTTTTATATATATATATCTTACTGAATTCATAGCGAAATCTCTAAAATGGTGGTTTTACTAAGATTGCATGTGAAAATATTCTAATGGAAACAACTTAAGTCTGAAAGATTCTCTATGCAGATGCTTTTAGCTGTGCAACTGCATGCGTTCTTGCGTTCCAGAATGCGATCGGACCACATTTCATAATGCAATGCAAGTACCAGGGTTATTTCAGTATGATTAATAGTTTTATTGATAGTTTAAATTTGTTTAGATTTTCTATTTTAATTGTAATTTTTGTTAAAATGTAAGTAAATTAGCTGTTTTTGTCATTTTTTTTTTAAAATTTAAAATAGACTAGTTTTTAATAATTTTATTTTATTTTCATCTATTTTAATACATCAAGTTAAATTCAGTTATAAATATTTAATTGACAACTAGCTGAAATAAACAAGTTTAAGTTTTTTTTAATTTCACATATTTATTTTATTTCAGGTAAACAACAAACAATATACAGTATATGTATATATATATATATATATATATATATATATTAGGGGTGTAACGATACGCGTATTCGTATTGAACCGTTCGGTACGACGCTTTCGGTTCGGTACGCGGTACGCATTATGTATACCGAACGGTTCGTTGGAGTAATTAATTATATTTGAAAAAAAAAAAAAAAGAGAGAGAGAGAAATATAATGATATGCGTTCAACAAGGTAGCCCAATAACCCAAACAACGTAACAGGCAACGCCCATGACACTCCCGAAGAAGAAAAAAACACCATCTTATATGTTTATGTAGTACGCGCTGAAGGCTCGTTGCAAAATAGCCAATGCGTTTAACAGACTAGAAATGAGAAGATCCTCCAATAACCAACAGGTCTGGTGTTTGGGTGCACTTTGGATTCCCTTTAAGCTATAATGGTGATGGCAAGAGAGTGGTGGATAAAAAAACAACGGTATGTCGCATCTGCAACATGACAGGGTACACCAGCGGGAATAAAAAAAAAAAAAAAAAACACCAGCGGGAATATCTGGGATATATGCGTCAGTACTATCTGGGAAAAGACGAAAAAAAGGAGAAACATGCACGCAGCAAACTATCCCTGCAGCATTTAGAAACTATAGCTTACAGGGAATCCAACCCAAACACCAGACCTGTTGGTTATTTTAGGATCTTATATTTCTGGTCTGTTAAAGGCATTCGACATTTTGCAACGAGCATCAGCGCGTGCTGAGTGAGCGAGCGCCTTAGGGGCCGTTCACATATCGTGCCTAAAAACGCATGGAAAACGCTAAGCGCGTCTTTCTCCTCCTTTCCAAAGCGCTTGGGCAGAAGCGCTCATGAGGCGTCTGTCTTTGCTAAGCAACAATGACGTGCTCTCTCCATGAGACGCGGAAATTTCAGCGAAGGATAAATGGATTTGCAGCTCTAAAAATCGCTTGCAGTAGCTCTGCTACTAAATTTATTTCAAAATTGCAATCCATATACAACTATGATCAGCTGATCCTTCATCTTGGCTGAGCTCTCAACGTTGTTACGGGAAAGGATGAAGCTGATTGGTTAGTTCTTGTCACATGACCCGCGGTGCGCTTGCGGCATTCTGAAAAGTTGAGATGTTTTTACATTTTGCTGTATCTAAAACGTATCGAACCGAACCGAACCGAACCGTGACATCAGTGTATCGTATCGAACCGAACCGTGAATTTTGTGAACCGTTACACCCCTAATATATATATACACATATATATATGTATATATATATATATATGTATATATATATATGTATATATATATATATATATATATATATATATATATATATGTATATATATACATATATATATGTGTATATATATATATATATATATATATATATATATATATATATACATAAACTGTATATTGTTTGTTGTTTAACTATATATATATATATATATATATATATATATATATATATATATATATATATATATAATGCTGTAGAAACAGTTTCCACTCAGCAATTATTAGAACATTTCAAAGACAGTTACTAGCAGGTAACACATTCAATTAATCATGAAATTTTTAAGTAGAGAAACTGAAATAGTATTTTTTGTGTAAAGCATACTCCAATAATCTTCGTTATATTTGCAACTACAACATTTTTAACAGTGTAGTGTCAGTGAGATTTAATAACCCGGACAAGGAGTTGCATTCTCAGTGTTGCCTCAATAGTATTTTTTAATTTTTTTTAATTAACATTGACATTAGATGTTGAACTGACACTGAGTATTGGTCTCCCGATGTCAAAACCGAAATATAATCAAATATCAACTTCTTATGATGTTGTGTGCCTGCTGGCGGTTTAAACAGCTGACAAAAACATCACAATAATCAACTAATCACACAACTCCAGTCCATCAATAAACATTTTGTAAAGTGAAAATTTGCATGCTTTTAAGAAACAATTCACTCATTAAGACGTTTTTAGCTTTAAGCCATGCTTTTGGCTAAAATATGATTCTATAATGTTGCTTTCTCCAGGTATTGCGTCTGAATCAGGAGAGAAAAATGCAAAGATCAAATGCAATCTACAAGCAAAACAGTCTAAAACAGTTATAAAGTCAGTGGATTTTGATGTGAGAGGACAACAAGGGGTTGGATTTTTTCTCTGAAGGAAGAGTTATTATGGATTATAGACTGTATTTTGGCCAGACGGCACCCATTCACTTGTTTGATGCACAGTATGGCACCCCTTGCAGCAATGCTTGCATCTTGGCATGAATTGTCTTCTGTCACGTAAAATTGAGCTTGCGTATGTAGAAGCTATTGTGTTCACATAGTTGTGTGAGTGTCTTTCTGGCCTTAATTACTCTGTCTTCGCCCTGAGTCATTAAACAGAGTCTGGGGGTCTAGAAAGCACATCAGTTGCTCTTAGCTGCAAAATTAGAGGACCAACTAAAACTGAAACTGTAAAAGAAATTGCTAAAGAAAGGAAAGAGAAAGCTGAACAAATTTTTGACAGTAACAGTTTTCAGGACCAAAACACTTTGTGAGTCGCATGTTTGAGAATTAATCATTTAGAAATCGCATGCAATGGGTCAATGGAGGGATTCTATTTTGGTTTAAGATTTCTACAGGTGTCTTTGTGAATAAATAATCATTGCATTAGTCATTTTAAAGGAACAGAGTTTCCACAGGCACCTTGGCTGCCAGAGTTTCCTCTAATTGTCGTTATTGTGAGGTAAATGGTCAGTAATTGCACTGATGTCTGTGGCAGTTAATTCAAGTGAGAAAATCTTGACTTTTCTTTTTTGTACTATAGGGAATGCTTTTGTGTGAACTTTTTCTTGTGTCAGTTGCTATTATTATGCATAGAGACGCTTAATTATCAGGCTGTCAGCAGTACAATTTTCACTTGCCAGTGTAAAGTCCATTGGTCTGTCCTACTTATAGGCAGATCTACTTGCATGAAATCACCCTTAAATTAGTTGTTTAGCATGCACAATACACAAAAAACATGGTTAAAGAAAGATAGTTTATAGTTTAGACTTCTCACTAAGTTAAAGTGAAAGTGACGTGTAATCAAGTATGGCGTCCCATACTCGGAATTTGTGCTCTGCATTTAACTCTGGATGTCTCATTCTGCTTCCTTCTATCAGAAGAGAGATGTATAACCATCAGTATTGAGTCATGCTAAAGCAGGACCTTCAAAACAAGGTCTATCCAGGGCACAGAATGACTTTGTCCAAATATTGAGGTTATGTTTGAATTCAAAAGACTTAAAAGTGCTTTGTAAAAATATGTTTTAGTTTTTAGTTATTTTCAGTGATCAAATATATACTGTATACAGTATGTACAGGTCCTTCTCAAAAAATGTGCATATTGTGATAAAAGTTCATTATTTTCCATAATGTAATGATAAAAATTAAACTTTCATATATTTTAGATTCATTGCACACCAACTGAAATATTTCAGGTCTTTTATAGTTTTAATACTGATGATTTTGGCATACAGCTCATGAAAACCCAAAATTCCTATCTCAAAAAATTTGCATATCATGAAAAGGTTCTCTAAACGAGCTATTAACCTAATCATCTGAATCAACTAATTAACTCTAAAAACCTGCAAAAGATTCCTAAGGCTTTTAAAAACTCCCAACCTGGTTCATTACTCAAAACTGCAATCATGGGTAAGACTGCCGACCTGACTGCTGTCCAGAAGGCCATCATTGACACCCTCAAGCGAGAGGGTAAGACACAGAAAGAATTTCTGAACGAATAGGCTGTTCCCAGAGTGCTGTATCAAGGCACCTCAGTGGGAAGTCTGTGGGAAGGAAAAAGTGTGGCAAAAAACGCTGCACAACGAGAAGAGGTGACCGGACCCTGAGGAAGATTGTGTGGAGAAGTTTATAAGTAGTTTTACCTTTTCTGAGTTATGTTGGGAAGTTGTGGCCTAGTGGTTAGCGAGTTTGACTCCTAACCCAAAGGTTTGAGTCTTGGCCCTGCTGATGTGCCTGCTGAAACCATGACTGATGTGCCCTTGAGCAAATTAAATATATATATATATTAAATATGTCTTTTTTCTTTCAGTCTATGTGATTTTTTTCTTCCTGTTTAATCATCCACTTAGCTAAAACTGTATGTCCAGTCACTTAATTAGCAATAGCTGGCAAACACTATTAAGATATTTCCAGGAGGGCATTTATCATAAAACAATGTCAGGCTATTTATAAGATTATTTATATCAATGAATTTAGTCAAGGTCTAATTAACCATGAAACAACTTTTAAACTTTAAATATCATATGTAGTGATTTGTAAACTTCACAAGCTGGTAGTTTAAGAAAGAAATATGTGAAAAGTGAAGTTTTTGATAAATATGCTGAGCGATTCCTTTATCAAATGTTTGTCTGGGAAGCAGAAGTCTTGGCTCAAAGCTTCTAATTAAGTGCTGCATCTAATTAATCAAGAAAATTGCATCTCTAGGCTATAACCAATGATTCATAAATGCGTTTTCAGCAAGGGGTACGCAAGAGTCGACTCAAGGTTTATGTGAACTGTGTTTGGGTCATTTGAGGGAGACCAGTGGCGACATCATGATGGATTGATTTGTTGTTGACAGACAAGAGATCAACTCCCGGAGGACACTTTTATTGCTCAGAGGTTGTGTTTTCATAGCTCTGGAAACGTATGAGTGTTCTTTGTGTTTCATTGAAGGATCCAGTTTGTTTCTTCTTTTCTACATAGCTTGTAATTTGCCAAATTTAACAAACTTTCTGTACTATGAATATTGTTAGCTCTTATGACAAATAGCTTGTGATGTTCCTCATTTGCATGTCACTTTGGATAGAAGCATCTGCTGAATGAATAAATTGAATGTTTCAGATGTTTCAGAGCTATAAATTGAATGTGGAGTGCAGCTCAGATCATTTTTTGTCTTGGAAGAATTGAATGGGAAATTAGTTAATATTGATATCTCCGACTTTGCAATTGCAAATTTTGTTGTTTTGGCAAGTTCAAGCAAGAATTGAAAGATCTTCTGTAATTCGAGAGGAGGTACATGAGATAGTTTTTTTATTTCTCAATAGAAACATCTAAGAAGCAGAACGCCTAATCAGAATTCCATTTAATTTCATTGCTACCTAGAAAAAACTGGGATGTTAAACATGACATTGTTTTAAAACCGATCATATCAAGGACTGATTTTCTTTGTGAATTTTCATGCACAAGGCCCACAGTTGGACAAGCATGGACAAACGTAAGCATTCACCCATAAATACAAATACACATATACTACATGCATGTAACAGAGATTAGGGCTTTAGTGAGGTGTAATTAAAAGGTTGGATTTGGATCGTGTCAAGAGGTACTAAACATTTCTGTTATGGAGTCATGATAAATTAGTGCAGAATATTACACTATTAATTCTGAGAATCAGTTGTGTTAGGACAGAATCTGACTGTTTGGTATTTTACATTATGCCCTATTTTTACAGATGTTTAGATTATATATTATGCTAGATTCATAATTATTTTCCTGTTAATTATTTAAATCTGTTTTGAAATTTTTATGTCAACTATTTATTTGATCATATTTCAACAACAGATTGAAGCGCTGATGCGTTAAATCAACCAAAAGTGAAACTGAAGACATTTTATAAACACGGTTCTTTTGAACCCTTTATAGATTTTTTTTTTCTTTTTTACTGTTTCTGAAAGATAACTGAAATCTGGATTAATGGTACTGAACATTCAGCTTTGTCATCACAGGAATAAATACGTTTTTTTTAATAAAGCTAATTAAAATAGAAAACAGTTAATTTATTTATTATTAATTATAATAATATTTCACCAAAAATTGCCATGTACCTTAAATATTTCCAAATGAATCAATATCAAATCAAAACGTGAAATCTGTGTCAATAGTACCATGGTACTTTCTGTCACAGTACTTTTTTATAAAGGTCCATTATCTAATACTGAGATTTTAAGTAAATATTTACATTTTTTAATGCCATGTTTGCTTGTTTAACTTAAAAAAAAAAACATTTATTTTTTTATCAGTTTTAAAGTATTAGTAATATTTACGAAGCTATTGTTCTTATTACTCTCAACAAATCATAAAAATTCATATTACTGTAATTTACAATGTAATTACTTTTTTCCCAAAAGATTTTTATAATACAGGATTTCCCAAAAAGATAATTATTTTTGTACATTTAAGATTTTACATTAATATTGGTATAAGCCTGTAACATTTCTTTGCAATTATTCTTTTAATTATTATTATTATTATTTATTTTTTATTATTAATTCGTAATGGTATTTACTCGTGGGCATACCATATACACCAACTCACGAACACCCTGCAATTCCCTCACGAACCACCAAGGGTTGGCGAACCCCACTTTGTGAAACCCTGATCTAACACACCTGATTTATTTCATCAGTTCATCAGTAGAGTGCTCCATGACCTGAATTGGGTGTGTCAGATTTTTTAGACACCTGAATCGTGCAGGATTTTGAAATGCTGGATTAAAGTCTCACTGGCGGGGGACGCCACACATAATCAGCGTTAAATTAATTATTTTCTTCCCCCTTCCTAATCTCTGTATCTCTCCTCCTGTGCTTAACTTAATTTAACTAAAACCTCTCTTATCCTCATGGATAATCTGTCAAACAGTTTGTTCATTCATTTACCTGTTGTAAGGACGTCCCTTACTGCTCACCCACATGCCGAGACCTCGCTTACCTTCTGCGTATTAGATGACGAGACATGATCACTGCTCAAGTTTGTCAGTCACTGGGTGAATGGTATTTGAGGCCAAACGACAAATCATGATGAAACAAATGGCAGCCATCTGCATTTGCTCCAGACAAAAGATGTAATGGCACACATAATTCACTACCACATTTTGTTGTCAAAGCTTAAGTGCTCTATGAAAGTTTGAAGCATGCTAACACTCATTTGAAGCAAAGGAGCGTTTTTATGATGCAGTTTTTGTCATCATTTATTGATGATTGTGTGTTTTTTAAATGTAAGCTGGTAAAATGTACATTTCAGGCTTTAAAAAAATAAAAAATCTTTTCAATGCAAAATATGTAACGTCTTTAAAACAAGATAAATCCTAGAGAAATGTAATTGTGTAAGATAATAAAATGTATTTTCAGCAAATATTTGTACTAGCCTACTGTTTAAAAGTTTGGCACCAGTACTTTTTTAGCAGATCAGCATATTAGAATGATTTCTGAAGGATCATGTGACACTGAAGACTGGAGTAATGTTGCTGAAAATTCAGTTTCACGTCACATGAATAAATTATATTTTAAAATATATTCAAATAGAAAACAGTTATTTTAAATTGCAATAATATTTCACATTATGATTTTTTTACTGTGTTTTTAATCAAATACATGAAGACTTAGTTAGCATTAGAGACTATCAAATACTTTTTATTGTCCACAAATTTTTAAAAGGTACATCTTTTTAATAATAATAAAAAAAACTATAAATCTTATTCTACTGTATTAAAATTTTTGAAAATAAAATGTACTTGAAAAAAATTGAATATACTTGAATATGCATTTTACAATCTTCCCATATGAATACATTTTTTCAAGGATTTAGTAAATATTTCTTCTGGAAACCAAGACAAAAAAACTTAAATTAATAAATATTTTAATTTATTTCTTTTTTGTAGTGAAACAGTTTTCCTGGGATGTTAGCAAGACCAAACAGACTAAAGGCCGTTCAAGGACGATAGCTATAAAGATAACGATAAAGATAAAGTTCTAAAATCGTTCTCAATATTAAAGAATAGCAGAGTCCACACTATAACAATAAAGGCACAGAGAAACGATATCATTGGAATCGCTTTCAGAACTATTTTTGTTTCTGATGAACCATAAAAACATTGACAGCCAATCAGAATCAATCTTGCTTAATGAGCTCGAGAATTTAATGAGTCAGAAGCACATGCTCTTAGAATAAACAGACTATATAGTTTCCTGGTGTGGACGCTAATATCGTTATCTTTATAGTTAACTCTATAGTTATCGTACTCGGTTTGAACAGGCCTGTAAATCTCTCTCTTTTCTTTTTTCTTTCAGATCCCTCAGATCAGCTACGCCTCCACAGCACCAGAGCTGAGCGACAATAACCGCTACGACTTCTTCTCTCGAGTGGTACCACCAGACTCATATCAGGCCCAAGCTATGGTGGACATTGTGAAGGCGCTGGGCTGGAACTATGTGTCCACATTAGCGTCAGAGGGGAATTATGGTGAAAGCGGAGTAGATGCCTTCGTTCAGATCTCTCGAGAGGCAGGTATAGTATCCGTACAGTCATCAGGCTTTGCATTCTGTTCGCTGATAGTCTATGGATTTAAAAGACACTGACACATATAGAATGATCCAGATTGGGCTTTCCATTAATATGCTTTCAAAAAGTTACAAAGAGGAGCATGACAGAGACAGCTGCATGCATTTGTACCCATCTGCTGCCAGAAATTCATTAATATAAATAGAAAGTGAGTCACATTTTAGAAGAGAGAAATTTCAGCATCGGTGTCCATCTCTCTCTCTCTCTCTGTGACAAAGGAGGTCTGTGCATCGCTCAGTCCTTGAAGATCCCACGAGAGCCCAAACCAGGAGAGTTTGACAAGATCATTAAGAGACTAATGGAGACCCCCAACGCTCGAGGAGTCATCATCTTCGCCCATGAGGACGACATCAAGTAAGTGAATGATATGCTTAATGTACATTTGATCAGCAAGGCCTTTTAAGCCTTATAACATTGTGGGTTAAATACAAGTTCAACTCTATCAGCTGCATCTGCTGCACGCTGTTGATTACATTTGAACGCCTTGTGCAAATTTATGGAGGCAGAAATGAGTGTTAACTTCAACTGCTTACCTGTTGTTTGACACACACAAAAAAGGTATTTTAAAAGTGTAATTTTTTAAATTAACAATTTAAGCATGTTAATTTTTTATAGAAAACTGAGGAATTCCATGGAATGTCACTTAAATCATCATCAAATGAGCCAAAACATTTTACAAACGAACATGCACCATTCTCAGAATGAAGATTTTGTGTACTTACTGAATAATTCATATGAATTCAAGTGCTTTATGTTTCTGCTTTTAAACTTTCAGCTAACAAAGTTTGTCTGCTAGAATTAAATTTTAATTGCATGAATGCACATGCATTTATTATTATTACTATTATAAGTATTATTATTATTTTTTATTTCAACTTAAAGCAATGTTAACAACCCATTGGACTTCGTTAAGGTACCTTTTCACTGTTTGACAGTATGTTGGAGGAAAGGTGTTAACAAATAAAAAAAAACTTATGATATCAGCTGACAAAAAGTTGTTTCAGAGGCAGATTTTAATGAAAGGTTTAGAAGACAAAAATGTTTTGACCCCTTAAATAACACGCACTAATGATTTGCATACACTAAGAAGTGTTAAATTAAGTAGTATTAAGGCAGAGAGGGTACATTTTGATTGTTCACTTGTATTTAACCCAGAATATTTGCTATATGAGTGTTTACAAGCAACTTTGCAATGGTTTTGTCTATAACAAAAGCATAATGGGAGTGTAACGGTGGCTCTTTTTGATCTTTTTTTTTTTTTAAATAGTTATGTGGAACAAACTGTTTGTTCCATCTGTCGCAGTGCAGCAGACTAATGTCATCACAGATTTGATATTGGTTGACTGGTAACAAGGGCACATGAAGATTATTTGATATAATTGGACTAACTTTTAGTATTTGTGTAATTTATGGGAGATTTTTAAAAAACAAATACTAAATGCAAAGCATGTGCAATTAGAAAAAACATCCACTGATGTAGTGATAAGACATTGTGGGATGCTTCGCTTTTAATATGCAATGCATTGCACATGCTCCTGTATGCATATAAATAGAGTTGGCTCCTGACCAACGAATCACAAAAGGGAACAATCTATCTATCTATCTATCTATCTATCTATCTATCTATCTATCTATGTTTTTTTTCTAATCGCGATTAATCTTATTATTGTCTGCGATAATTGTATCGAATCGTCTGCTGCATGATTGTGTGAATTTTACTGAGCGCAAAAGCGATAGATCTGTAAAGCAATATTGTGAGAGGGATATGTGTTACTGCGTCCCATGCAAATCAAAATAATAAATCACTAAGTTAACAAAACGATTCCCTCCACTGTGCTGAGCAAGCGCTTCTCTGATGTCTTCACATGCTATCGGAAACATCCTATTTCCAACTTATAAAGCCAGTGGACAGTGGATTGTGAATGGTGATAGCCTAAATAATTTGATCGGGAGCATCCCCTCCTGTGACCTATGATTTGTCTGTATGTGTATTCAGAGCCAGTGAGCAACATACTTTCATAATATTAAAAAACTGCGTTAACTTGCAATACAATAATTGAATAATAATAATAAAACAATTAATCAATTAATGCGTTAACTTGCCCAGCCCTAATATAAATCATATAGTTCATGTTTAAGTCTTCTCTTGTTTAAGTGATGTCTTAGTTTGTTTTTATATCACGTTTTTCAATAAAATTGCACATGGGTTCTTTAGAAATCGCCTTCAGTGGATTTTTATGGCAATGTAATGCTTTTGCTACAGCAATCTGTCACGACACATTAATCAGCCACAACATGGTATTTCACAAGTTCACACTTACATGTAATAAATAGAGTAAAGGTTATGCATATTTGACGTATGAATTTGCCCCGAACCCAGAGTACCCTCAATTGACAGAGGAATAGCTAGAAGTGAGGAGATGGGGTGATGGAGGGATGCTAGAAAACTGTCAAGGAACAGTGGTAAGTCTGCTGTGTACTGTGTATATACCTCTTAAATTATTAAATGAGTTTATTACTGAATGAGCTCTTGTGTTAATTAGCTTACTTCTCTGAATGTGCTCCTCTTGAACTGTGTTAATAAAATATAAAGAGCTGAAACTTTGTTTCATACCAAGCGTAACCTGCTCTTTCTTGTCTGTTGGCGTGTTGTCAGTGTCCTCTTTGCTCCAGAATATATTTTTATTTTGCGTGAGAACATGATGTGTGGTGTGAGAGTGCCATGGCTTGACTGTCATAGCAACGGTAACTAAGGGGGAGCAGGTCTTTGCAAAGGGTCAATTGGAATCTTGCATTTTAAAAGTTTGAATTCACATTAGAATATGTTTCTGGTCTTAAATTTAATTAGAATCAAAAGTGGGTAAAATCTACAGGATTTTATTCTTTATTTCCTTAGAAAATCGTATATTTATTGGTGTTTTAAGAAACCAAACCGCAATACACTGATCTGAATAACCTAAACTTTTTTTTTTTTTTCTAAAGAACCATATTTTGAAACTAAAGACTCCTGTACAAAAAAGGTTTATTCACTGAAGGAATAGTTCACCCAAAAATGATTTTTTTTTAAAACATTTGCAAAACTTGAGAAATTTAGCATTCAGATATGGAGAAGTATAGCATTCCATCGCTTGCTCACCAATCGATTCCCTGCAGTGAATGGATAAGAGTCCAAACAGCTGATGATTGAGGTGTGGC
The DNA here is from genome assembly GCF_023724105.1 of Carassius gibelio. Lineage (NCBI taxonomy): Eukaryota > Metazoa > Chordata > Actinopteri > Cypriniformes > Cyprinidae > Carassius > Carassius gibelio. Next base: position 23,971,212 of record NC_068378.1, on the reverse strand, counting down.
GCATGCGCGAGCGGCGACACGGTCTCTTTGCGCGTCCTTAGCTGTGTTTGTTTGTTTTTATTAATTGTTTTACAATCCATCAATATTGACGGTTAAATTTTTATTAGATGAATGTTCAGGGCTCAGAATGAAGACGAACTCAGTTATCTTGTTGGTGATTTTGATCACTTATGCTGCCGGTTACAATCAATGCATGCATAGTGACCAGGGAGCGCGAATCACCTACACACGGGACTTTCTGCTAAATTTTAAATCCCCTGCAATGCGATTTCATCCCTATGACACATCGTTGTTACCACCGGAATGTGTCAGGGGTAGCAAGAACGCCAAAGCAAGAAAACGTGGCAGGAAAGGAGGAATCCGGGAACGAGTGAAAAGACAGCCCTACAGACAATCACTTCCAACTGTCATGTTCGGCAATGTCCAAAGCCTAAGGAATAAGGCAGATGAGTTGCGGGCCTGCACTCAGTATCTCACCGAATACCGGCAATCCTGCCTTATCTGCCTGACAGAAAGCTGGCTCACTGAGACAGACTCCGACTCATCGGTCGAACTAGAGGGCTACACGCTGGTGAGGATGGACCGTAATCAGAACTCCGGGAAAAGGAAAGGTGGAGGTGTGTGCGTGTTTGTTAACAATACATATTGTAACCCTGGTCATATTACGATGAAGCATCAGATCTGTACGAAGGACATTGAACTTTTAGCGCTTTCCTTAAGGCCTCATTATTTGCCTAGAGAAATACACCAAATCAGACTGTTTGTTGTGTATATTGCGCCCTCCGCCGACACATTGGCCGCTGCCACTACGATTCATGAACTTGTAACTAAAACGGAGGAAGAGGCCCCCGATGCAGCTAATTTTTTGTTGGGTGACTTTAATTTATGCAGTTTAAAGGAACATTTACCTACGTACCAACAATATGTTACCTGTTCAACACGCAATAAAGCTTGCCTTGATCATTGTTATGGAAATATCGAGGATGCGTTTTATTCTAAGGCCCTGCCCGGTTTAGGGAATTCGGACCATAATATGATTAAACTGATGCCAAAATATGTGTCCCGCCTACGGCGTGAAAAATCAAAAAAGGTGGAGGTTAAATGCTGGACTGCTGTTGCGACTGAGGCACTTCAGGATTGCCTGGAGAGCACAGATTGGAATGTAGTGACCGATGGGACTGACAATGTCAATGAAGCAGTGTTTGCTATATCGGGGTATGTACAATTCTGTGAGGACGTAATCATCCCCCGAAAGACTATTAAGATGTATCCTAATAATAAGCCCTGGGTTACCCCAGAGTTAAAGCAACTCCTTAATGAGAAAAAGAGAGTGTTTAAATCAGGAGGAAGTAGAGAAGAGAAAAAGACAGTGCAGAAAAAGATTAAAAGCAAAATCAATGAGTGCAAAGCAGCATATAAACATAAGTTAGAAAACTTTTTTAAAGGTGACGCTAGGAGAGCTTGGCAGGGAGTCCAATCTATCACAGGATATAAGTCCAAGAAGCATCCGTTGGTAGCAGAGAATAATTTTAATATGGCAAATGAATTAAATGATTTTTATTGTAGATTTGATATACATGATTTTAAAGTTGAACAGAATGAGATCATTACAGCAGTAAGAGACATGAAGGGTATAGATTTTGATATCCCCATGGATGTGGTCAAATTCTATTTTAGACGTGTAAATCCTCGTAAAGCATGTGGACCTGATGGTATTAGCTGCAGGACATTAAAGGTGTGTGCTGATCAGTTGGCACAGCCCTTCCATAGGTTGTTTCAGCTGTCATTAGATACAGGCGTTATTCCCAGCCTATGGAAACAATCCTTAATAGTGCCTGTGCCAAAAAACAATAGACCTAAGGAATTTAATGATCTGCGCCCTGTTGCCCTTACTTCTGCAGTTATGAAATGTTTTGAAAAAATAATTTTAAAACAACTTCTCCAAGAGGTTTCACCCCTTTTAGACCCGAATCAATTTGCTTATCGTGCAGAGAGAGGTGTTGAGGATGCACTATTATCTTTGATTAACAGCACTCATGAGCACCTTGAACATGCTCAAAGCCTGGTCAAGATTGTGTTCATTGATTTCAGTAGTGCTTTTAATACGATCCAACCCCACCTACTGTTGAGAAAATTAGTGCATTTGGGAGTAAATCCCCAAATTATTTTATGGATCTATGACTTCTTGACAGATCGTAGTCAGCAGGTCAGATTTAATTCAAGCATATCATCCTCAAAAATTATAAATACAGGGGCACCACAAGGGTGTGTTCTGTCGCCTATCCTATATACATTATACACTAATAATTGTCAAGCTTCCTCTTCAGCTCACATTTATTTTAAATATGCTGACGACACAGCATTGGTTGGTTTTTTAAAGTCGGACATATCTTCTGTGAGTGGTTTTCAGAGGGAATTGCAGGGTTTCACTCAGTGGTGTACTGAACATTTTCTGGAAATCAATGTGAAGAAAACAAAAGAGATGGTTATAAATTTTAGCAAAAATAGAATGATAGTTCCCCCCTCTAATATTAATGGTGAATTAGTGGAGAGGGTTTCAACTTATAAATACTTGGGAGTTGAAATTGATTCTAAATTAACTTTTAATGAATGTGCACTAAACAAAATTAAGAAAATGCACCAGCGGATGTACTTCCTTAGGAAATTATATAATTTTAGATTAGAAAAACACATTCTTGTAATGTTTTATAAAAGCCTACTTCAGAGTGTTTTGTCCTTTGGCCTCATCTGTGTGTTTGGTAACATGCATGTTAAGGACCAAAAGAAACTGCAGCGCATGATTAAGATGGCCAGCAGGATCATCGGAATTGACCAGGTGTCGGTAGCTCAGCTGTACAATGAGCTTATTTCAAAAAAGACTGACCAAATCCTTAATGACCCTACTCACCCTCTATATCATAAATTTATTAGAAGTAATAGGTCAACTGGTAGAATTTTACAACAGAGAATTAGAACAGAAAGGTACAATAAATCATTTGTCCCCATAGCGATCAGATTGTATAATGATCACGCACATCGCAAGCTATCATAGTTTTAGTTATTTGATAATATTATAAATTTTTAACGTCAAATGTTGGATTGTAATTTTCATTCTTGTAGTACTGTTATTTTTTGTATAGATTGTGTTTTATGTGTTGTGTTTGTTTTTTGGAGAATATGTTGTGATAAGGGCGTGTAATGAATGAATGACCATATGAATTTCCCCTTGTGGGACAATAAAGTTCACCTTAATGATAAAAACATCACAGTAATCCAAAAGTTATCCACACAACTCCATATTTTAACATCTTCTGAAGCAAAAAGTTGCATGTTTTTAAGAAACAAATCCTCCATTAAGACTTTTAACTTCAAACCAGTCCATAATCCATAATAATGCTTTCTTCAGTGAAAAGTCCATCCCTTTTGTCCTCTCACATTAAAATCCACTGACATATTTGTTTAGAAGAACCGTTTTGGAATGTTTTTGCTTATTTCTCTCCTGGTTCAGATAAGATTTTCAATGAAGAATATTATGGACAGAGAGCTCATATTTTTACCAGGAAAAAAATATGTAAATGATGGACTTGTTTCTTACAAGCACACAACTGTGTGCTTCACTAAGTGTTAATTGATGTACTAGAGTGGTGTGGATTACTTGTGGATTATTGTGGTGTTTTTATCAGCTGTTTGGACTCTCATTCTGATGGCACCCATTCACTGCAGAGGATCCATTATTGAGCAAGAAATACAATGCTAAATTTCTCAAAATCTGTTCTAATGAAGAAACAAGATCATCTATATCTTGGATGGCCTGTGAGTGAGTAATTTTTTAGGTAACCTATTACTTTAAAGCTGCAGTAGGTAACTTTTGTAAAAAAATATATTTTTTACATATTTGTTAAACCTGTCATTATGTCCTGACAGTAGAATATGAGACAGATAATCTGTGAAAAAAATCAAGTTCCTCTGGCTCCTCCCAGTGGTCCTATTGCCATTTGCAGAAATTCATCCGCTCCCGGTAAGAAACAACCAATCAGAGCTGCGGTCCGTAACTTTGTTTGTGTTCAAAATGTAGAACCATGAATCCATTTTCCAAACCGTGTTTTTAGCCTGTCCTGAATCACTAGGGTGCACATATAATAAGTGTTTATATTCGGACTATTTTAGATTGCTTCGGGGGTACCGCGGCGGAGTAACCCAGTACCTTTGTGATTCTTCATAGACATAAACAGAGAGAAGTAGTTCCGGCTACGATGTTCTTCCGCAAGACGCAAGCAGTTATGTTTATTAACCGCTAGAGCGTCAAAAGTTCCCTACCGCAGCTTTAATGCTCCAGAATATAATTGAAGAAGTATTATTTTACATATAACATCTCTTATTACTGTAATGTTTCTGTGCAGATGTTATGATGTTTCACAGGCTTTTCAATTACCTGCAGCGAAATAACAAGGGAAGACAGAATATTTCATCATTTTAAATGATAATTGTGCATATGAAAAGTGTGACATAATATCTATCATTTCAACTTTGCTCTTTGAGTAACTCAGGGGTGTCACCCTTCACACTGGAAGTGCTAAAGCTGCATGGGACATGTCAACTTAGAAGGTGATATACTGTCAAATCCAAAATAAGACTTTATCAATTGATCTTTTCATATATGATAAGAACAGATACAGTATTCGGGACATTGTATTTTTCCTGTCATATTACCATTTAGTTGTTTCCATTTTTCAACTTTGCAAATTCAGAAGTAACAAAAAAAACTCTACCTGTTAAAAGACAATACTTTGCTATCGCCGTCAACACTCAAGAGTGACGGTTTGCCCCTCTGGGTTTGGGTGTCAAAGTCTCTAATCCATATGCCTTATTGATGATGCTTTTTGACTGGCTTATGCTGTGGAGAATGTATGTGCAGATGAAATTTTCCCTTCATTAAAACACTGTCTCTCACACTGCGTGAATTGTCAACCATATCTTCTGTGCTGAAAGCAAATGCATAACCGAATGGCTTAATTAATTCAGAATGACTTGGTTAAGTGCCACTCTAACAATTTGATATTTGATATTTGAATTTCATGAAGGTCTTTTCATTTACACACTTTTTATATGTCAGATTAATATTTGTGTATATATGCATGCTGTTGTACTTTGTATAATACAATAAAGGAGGACTCCCACAGCTTGGTTCTTCACAACGTTTCTTTTAGATTTATGGACAAATTACATTTAAGTTGATCATTGACAGATATTAAAAATGCACCCATCTCATTGGCAAAAATATTAAGAATTTGGTCATGCTCCAATTATGTAAGTGTTATGTAAAAATGCAGAAAAAAAAAATCGAAATAAATTTGAAAATATTACAAATGTATTAAAAGTAATTAATTTATTAATAATTCATTAATAATTTTAGTTCATTATAATTCAAGTTACAAATAATATCAAGTTAGATGTGTGTGTGTATATATATATATATATATACAAAATAGATTAATTTATTAATAATTCATTAATAATTTTATTTCACTATAATTCAAATAACAAATAATATCAAGTTAGATGTGTGTGTATGTATATATATATATATATATATTTCAATTGTGTCATGTAAACTACTATTTAACCAATAATATAGACTTATTTAAGAAGTCTATATTGGCAAAACCCTGCTGAAAGAAATTACAATATGATTGTATGTACATAACAGAAGTGCGATGGGTTATAGACATTGTTTCTTGTTTACATTTATCACTTTAAAAAAAAAGTCTGGTATCAGTATTCAAGTAAAATCCATTTATTTTCTATTCATTTAAACACTGTAAACAGTTTTTGTAACAGTTTCAGTTTTATACAGATGTTAGTTACAGCCAAATAGCCATGAATCTAACATCTCAAGTTCTTTTTTAGACATTAAATAAAATGTTAGTGGTTTGTTTGACACTAGTTTGATTGCTTTTTTCCCCTCTCTTTGTTATAAATTGCTACATGATTGTAATGACATGAATGGCAATTATTGAACTGATTAAATTACTGTCCAAAATACTAAAATGCAGCATAATAGCAAGAGAATACTGCATGTCCTCTATAATATTAGTAAGACTGACTTTGCTTTGGTATAAAATCCTGTTTGTGCTGTTTCTTGTCCAGGCAGGTCCTGGAGGCTGCAAGGAAGTCCAATTTGACGGGTCATTTTAAGTTTGTGGGATCGGACAGCTGGGGTGCCAAGAGCTCTCCGATCCTGGACCAGGAGGAAGTGGCTGAGGGTGCCGTCACCATTCTGCCCAAAAGAGCTTCTATTGAAGGTTTGAAATATACATTTACATCCTTTAGAATCATCATGAAATAAATGCATGTCACTGATGGTATTGTGATTGATTAATTTGTGCGCTTATAAAATTATATAAGAAATTTGGATTCCACCAATAATGGTTCTTTATAGATTGTTCCATGAAGAATATTTTACATCCATAAAACCTTTCCATTTCACTGTTCCATTGCACTGTTCTTCACATTAAGAGAATTAAGAACTGTCCACTGAAATGTTCTTTGGGGACCCAAAAAATATTTTACAATGCAATCAACTATCGACAGATGACATTAAGTCTTGTCCTACATTTCTTTGTTGCTTGATAAGCTGTGTTACTCGGAAATAGGTCGCAACTTTAATACCATTTTTCTTTTACAATTGATTCCACTTGGAGGATAAAATTAGTCATTTTCTGCTTTTTAATCAGGGTTTGACCAGTACTTCACCACTCGATCCCTGGAGAACAACCGCAGGAACATCTGGTTTGCTGAATTCTGGGAGGATGACTTCAAGTGCAAACTGACACGTCCGGGTATAAAGATAGACCCAGAAAAGAAAAAATGCACAGGTGAGAGCTCCAGTTAGCTGTTTGCAAGTTAACCGATGTTTGAAACAATGACAGCTGGCCTTAAAAGCTTTTTAATGTCTTCTGTCTGTCATCTCGGTCAGCTTCTCTAAATCTTTTAATTTGTCATTTTGCTGTCTCAGTGTGTTAATTTTACCATTTCTCTCTCTCTCTCTTCCAGGAGGAGAACGGATCAGTCGAGATTCTCATTACGAGCAAGAGGGCAAGGTTCAGTTCGTAATTGATGCGGTTTACGCTATGGCTCATGCTTTGCACAACATGCACCAGGATTTGTGCCCGGGAGCCACGGGCATTTGTGATAAGATGGACCCAGTGGAGGGACGTTTGCTGCTTAGCTACATCCACTCTGTCAACTTCAATGGTGAGTCAACATCACGCTAGATCAGAATCACTGAATATGAGACTTGACTGGCATCAGAAATGCCATTAGGCTGGATGCCAAAAGATGTTCAAAGGTCCAAACTAAAACCCATAGAGAACTTTAATTTTGGCTCACAAACTCATTTGGATTGAACACTGTGTCATGCATATTGACATGAATCTGCCCATGTACATGTTGTTCCAAACCTGTATGATTTTAGTTATTAATGGAGAAAGTTAAGATGAACTGGTTTGTTGTTTGCCTTATTAGTAAGTAATTTTTGGATAAAAGAGTCTGATAGAAGAATAAATGTTAATGTAAATGTGAAAATTTTGAAGAATGTGTGCTCTTATATATAATTCAAGAGTACAGCAGGTTTAGGTAATAGAAGTTTTAATTGCTATTTGCTGAAAATCACTGAAAATTTGTGTTTGCAAACATTTTTATCAAAATTCAGTTGAAAACATTGACACTGACGTAAAGGGTCTCACTTGGAAGACTCAGTCTCCTCTGAGAATTACAAGAAATGGCCAATTACAATGGAGTGGAATTTGCATGCCAAGCCAATCCCTGTACATACAGGTATATAAGATCGTGGCGTGCATCCACTCATTCAGGTTTGTGCTGAGGAGCCGAGAAGCATCACGACATTCAGTGCATTTGTGTGATATGACTTATGTCTCCGTTCCCTCCTTCAAGGAATGAGGGTTACTTACATAACCGAGATGTTCTCTATCAGTCACTTATGTTCGATGTTATGTTGACACTGGTGTTAGGGGTCCCTGTCGAAAGCGACACAACCAGAACTCTATTCTGAAAATTTAAGGTGAGGTGCTGACAAGCAAGTGTGTCAGGACAGATGCACCTCAGTCCCTAACCTACCATAAGCCAGATCATTTATCAAACATACGGCCTTACCAGGGAAGCTGGAAAAAGGGGTGTTCCAACATTCTCACAATAAAAAATATTGTCTACAATTTACAAGAACATGTTATTCCAAGAAAAGAAAACTATTTATTTTCTAAAAAAAAAAATTCTACCTCTATTAAACACTAATATTATAGCTACTTTTCACAGTCTTATCAAATTCTGAATATCAAGTCCGCCCTACAATATTATTTTCAGAATAATGAATTTAATTTTAAAATGTGTGACAATAGTTTTGTTTAATGTATTTCATGTGGTGTTTATATTCAGCATGTGCTTAGTACTTCGCCATACCACTTTGGCCTCAAAGATCTGTGTAGATTGAAAACAGAAAAAAATCTCCAGAAAAGTTGTGACAACTAAATCTAAGTTTGCTCTGGTGTTGTGAAGCTGTCCATGAAGGAATTGCCATTAAATCACTTCCTCAAGAGTGACTGTCATCTCGCAAACATTTGGTGAAAGCCCGCCTGGAGGGAACTGGCTGAACAAGCAACATGCATTATCGTGAAGGAGAAAATTGCATGGAAAATAAGTCCTTTTTTCACCCCAGAATTTCAAATGAAGATGTCTTCCTCCTACACAGCAAAGAACAAATAAGGAAAAAACAAATCCTCATCCATCCAGGGCTTACAGAAGCAGGTTATCAGTGGTTCAATGACGTGTTTTTGCTGAGTTGGAGGAAGGGATCTAATGCCTGAACTAAATGCACATATTCAGGTTGACAAAGACAGGTTCAAAGCACTTCCAATCGTGTGCCAACAGCCCAATGTTTGTATTTAATACATTCTGAGTTTCCCATTCAAATCTGGTCATAGACTAAAAACAGATATCACTGCGTGTTATGTCACGCAGCAGGGTAAAGTATGCATGAACGGAGCATCTATATGGCAGATGGGTGTAGAGCGAAGTGAAGATGTTCAGAGTCTCAGTGGAGAAGGAGTGACAGGAAGAGGAGGTGATCAGTGAAGCTAGAACCCGATATCTATTTATGATAAATCTTGCTGTGATCGCGCTCATCTGAAGAGCTGATTTTCTCAGCTATAATTTACTATCAAATCTGTAATGTATTTCTTCAAAGACCAGAAATCAGAATTGTTTTGTGGCTTTCAGTTATCTTAAAAGTTGACAAAAGTAACTTAGCAGATTTATGCGTCTAGATAAAGAATATCACCTTGCACAATAAAATGCTCCAAAAAAGGTCAAAACATCCTCTCCCAACTTCCTGTTTTAATAGAAATGCATACAAAAAAAGATGCAAAAGACAAAATCAAAGCAAAAGAGTCTTATTAAACTAGTTTAATCGTGTTTCTTCTGTGATTATCAGGTAGCGCTGGTACTGCCGTTCTGTTTAATGAGAACGGAGATGCTCCTGGACGCTATGACATCTTTCAGTACCAGATGACCAACACCACCAATCCAGGATACAGAGTCATCGGCCAGTGGACCAATAACCTGCGACTCAATGTAAATTGACTTGAATTGTACATTAGCACACACTTTAATCATCTTCACACCTGAAGGATCCAAGAACATGTACCAGTTATACATAAAAGTGAAGACTCATAAAACTTTTCCCGCTTTTTAAAATGTTTTTTTATGTAATTTTGTTAAAGTTTTATTATATTGATGTAATATATATTTTTTTAACCATTATAACATAACATTTCAGATTCTGCGCTGTTTCGAGAATCCTGAAAAAAAAAAGTATTACTGTTTTCAAATGAATATTAAACAGTAGACCTGTATTCAAAAGTGATAATAAGAAATGTCTCTTAAGGTGGCAACCCTTACGAAAGGAAAATATATTTACCAATATATTTCTTAAAATATATTGTGATATATTGTTATATTATTTTCCCTTTTTATTTTCTAATATTTTATATATTTGAATACATTTAATAATATATTGATGATACATATATTCTATAATATATTGCAAAATATACAAATGATTGCCGCTTTCAATATATTGCAATATATTGGAAAAAATAAATATATATAAGAATATATGCCTCATATTCGTGTACAATATGATATTTTCCAATTTACTGCAATATATTTTTGTTTCATAAGGGAAATCAGTACATTAGAAGGATTTCTGAAGGATGCTGAACATTCATCTTTGCCATCACAAGAATAAATTATATTTAAAAAAAAACATTTAAATAGAAAAAAGTTATTTTAAACTGCAATAATGTTTCACATTTTTTATCAAATAAATGCTGCCTTTGAGAGCAGAAAAAACTTAAAAACTTAACTTAAAGCCTAAACCTTTTGCTTACTGTTTGTTCCAAAACATTTGACTGATTTGGTTCTGCAGATTAATTGTTTTTCTTCTGTTATCTAGATTAATTGGTTGTTAATATTCTCTGTATTTCATCAGGTGGAAGAGATGCAGTGGACTGGTGGATCCCGTCAGATGCCGGACTCGGTTTGCAGTTTTCCGTGCCGCTCGGGCGAGAGGAAGAAGATGGTGAAGGGTGTCCCGTGCTGCTGGCACTGTGAGCTCTGTGACGGCTATCAGTTCCAAGCTGACGAGTTCAACTGCGAGATGTGTCCTTTCGACATGCGGCCGACCCCCAACCGCACGGCCTGCCGTCCAACTCCCATCATCAAGCTGGAGTGGTATTCACCCTGGGCCTTGATCCCTCTGTTCCTGGCCATTCTTGGCATCCTGGCCACACTGTCCGTCATCATCACCTTCATCCGCTTCAACGATACCCCCATCGTGAGGGCTGCGGGCCGTGAGCTCAGTTACGTGCTCCTGACGGGAATCTTCCTCATCTACCTCATCACCTTCCTGATGATCGCTGAGCCGGGGACGGTGGTGTGCGCTTTCCGCAGGCTGCTGCTGGGGCTTGGAATGTGCATTACATACTCTGCCATGCTTACAAAGACCAACCGGATCTATCGCATCTTCGAGCAGGGCAAGAAGTCTGTCACACCGCCAAAATTCATCAGCCCCACATCGCAACTTATGATAACATTCATACTGATCTCAGTACAGGTGAGCGTGTTAAATGTAAGTGATAATTATTTCAATGCTTTCTGCAGGATGAAACCCATTTCCTATATGTTCCAAATTTTATGGAGCTGGTTCCTGAGTTGGGCTGGTTGGAAAATAGAATACATATTATTAAATATCGCTAGAATATTTGCACTGTCATTCACAACTTTGGGGTCAATACTTTTTTATGCTTTTGATAGAAGTCTTGTGTGCTTACCAAGGCTTCATTTAAATACAGTAAAAACTGAAATCTTATGACATATTACTGCAATTTAACTGTTTTCTATTTGAATATATTTTCATTTATTCCTTTGATGTCAAAGGTGTATTTATAGCATCATTACTCCAGTCTTCAGTGTCACATGATCCTTCAGAAATCATTCTTATATGCTGATTTGCCGCTCAAGAAACATTGCTTGAAGACCTTGAAGTTTAAAACTAAAATATTTATTCTTAATTTGTTTGTCACAACTGTTAAAAGTAATACATTAAAATTATTACAAATTAATAAATAAAAAAATAAAAAATGTTAGTTTAAATATTTATTTCTAGGAAATGTATCAGTTAATTAGTCATTTAAATATTCTCTGCATATTAGGTTTGCATAAGAAAAAAGAAAAAATGACACACATCACCTTTAACATTCAGCTTCATGCATTTATTAAAAACAGCTGTCGCAGCTTCAATGAGAAATCCAAAGCCAAACCATTGAATTATTGAATAAAACATGAATTAATTTAATTAAAGAAAATTCTGCTGCACATCGCATTGAATTCTGTAGCCAGACACCTTAGCAAGTCCCGATCGAACGTGTCCGTCTCCCTCCAGCCAAACACAGGTTCATAAGTGCCACAGAGCCACTGGTTATAGAAACTAAAGCCCCTGTGCTGTTGTTGTATTCTCAACACGACCCTATGGATGAATTTTGAGGTTTTGTCAATAGCAGTTTCCCAGCCAGTCAGGTTCTCCTGTGTTTGTACACTCTGCCGAAGCTGATAAACTGATGTTGAGTACCTGGGCTTCATTCTACTTGTGCCAGCATACGTGTCAAACACGCTAATGTGCAAAAGCAACAGATCCAACATCAATAAAGTTGAAAAAAAATTATTTACAGGTGACAAGAAAGCCCAACTGCTGTCGATGCACATCGTGTCTGCTGATAAACACCTCTCCGGGAGACGAAAAAGTGCTGATTTGAACTTTTACCAAATAATATCTTAGAAGCTTTGTAGTTTGAGTTTATCCCCAGAATTATGTGGATGAGTCACCGGCAGAGGCGTGGGGGAGACGAGATTAACAGGACGTTAGCGGGAGAATGATTGACAGCAGGACATTTCTCAGCATCTCCTCCAGCGCAGATGTGTCACCGATGCTGAGCGGAGAACGGAACTCCGTCGGGCGATTCTGACAGAAACATCTGTCTCCCCAACTGCTGTTCTGTTCTCCTCCCAGCCGTAGAAGTTTCTCTGAAAGTTTTGCGCATTACCCGATGAGCATCAGAACGAGTCACTTCCTAGTCTGAATGTTCCCATTGAGAACAGGTGCTAAGGACACTCTCTAAATCACGCCTCTAAACAACTGCTCATCATTATGATTTATGGTGAGCAGACGTCCCATTTCAAACGTCCTTGTTTTTTATTAAGTGTTCAAAATGTAAAAAAGTAACTTGTTTGCTAGATATTACACATTAAAGTTAAAAAAAATATATTTCTTTACATAGAGTTTGCCATTTCAATTTTAATTTTTTGTTTTAGAAAGAGTAAATAACTCACTAGACAGAAGTAAATTAAGAAAATTAAGACTTTCATACTTTCATGTCTGAAACTGTCTGTCTGAATTTGATGGGAGTTTATAATAATATTTAATAACAGACTTTGACAAATCTGAGCACAGTTTGTGATAGTAGGTAAGACACATCTATAAATAACATGAGTGTTGTTGGCCAAGGAACATGTTTACTAAATGAAAATACACACTGTATGTGAAAAAATAATGTTTTGTTTTTAACAATAATGTGTGATAGAGAGCATAAAAGTAACTCTTTTACATTTTGAACACCAAATAAAAAATGGGGTCGGTGACCAAGGATGCATTTATTTGATCAAATACAGTAAAAATTTTAATATTGTGTTTTCTATTTTGAATATATTTTAAAATGTAATTTATTCATGAGATGCAAGGCTGAATTTTCAGCATCAATGTCACATGATCCTATGATGTTTTATTTTCTGGATCCTTTAGAAAAGTTCTGAAGAACAGAATTTATTTCTAATAGAAAAAATAATGCATCCTTGCGTTTTTTTTTTTTGTTTTTTTTTTGACAGTCTACATTTGGCATGGTCAAAGTACACAAAACATCTTAATTCAGAATTAAAAACACTGGAAATTTAAGTACCACCTTTCAGCTGAACATATCCCCTTTTTTCGTTTCAGAAATCTGTTCACGTTATTACAAAGCGAGGAAAGGAACTTATAGTTTCTTTTCGTCTTTTAAAAAGCACTTTAAAACCCATCATTAAGAGCAATCAGGCTGATAGCTGGCCTATTTTAACCAGTCATTTTGTGAAAAATCATGTCTGCTGACATCAGTCTAACAGCAGCTCTTGACAAATGAGTCTGCCCTTCTGACTGACCAAGTCTCGCCATTTAATGATCAGCTTTTACTTCCTCCCGTCTCTCTGCAGGTTGTAGGAGTTTTCATCTGGTTTGGTGTGATGCCACCACACACCATTGTGGACTATGACGAGCAGCGGCCGCCCAATCCAGAGTTGGCGCGTGGCATCCTGAAGTGTGACATGTCTGATTTGTCTCTCATCTGTTGCCTGAGCTACAGTATCGTGCTGATGGTCACGTGCACTGTGTATGCAGTCAAGAGCCGAGGTGTGCCTGAGACCTTCAATGAAGCTAAACCCATCGGCTTCACCATGTACACCACCTGCATCGTCTGGCTGGCATTTGTGCCTATTTTCTTTGGCACAGCACAGTCCACTGAGAAGGTGAGGTGTTTATTATAATGGGATTCATTATTAATGTTGGTAAACAAGTAGTTTCACCAAAAATGTAAAGCATTAACTTGTGTCATTTTGTTTTAAAGAAATTATGTATTGGATTGAGCAGGGATGCATTACATTAAAAAGTGATAGTACATTAAATGTTAACAAAAAAACATTAAATGTTACAAAATATTTCTATTTCAGATAAATGCTGTTCTTTCAAACTTCTGTTCATCAAAGAATCCTGAAATAATAAAACATATCGCATTTCACCAAAAAATATTACGTAGCATAACTGTTTAAACACAAAAATTCAGCGTTGTCATCACATGAATAAATTAAATTTTTAAATATATAAAAATATTTAATTACAGTTAAATAGTTTTTCTGTGTTATTGATCAAATAAATGCAGGCTTCGAGAACACAAGAGACTTCCTTTAAAAACAATGTAATACATTTTTATTTATTTTTTTGCATATGACACTTATTTAAAAAACATAAAAAAAATCTAACCCACTCACTTTCGAATGGTATTGTATAAAGTGACAAAAATGCCATATAATCTGGATTCATGCACTATATTCCACATATTCTGAAATAATAATAATAACTTTAATAATAATAGCTTTTGTGATGAACATACTGATATTTAAGTTGAATTTTAATATTCTTTCTCTCAATTTGCACATATTCAGACTTTGCCCGCTAACACTTCTTGCTTGATTTGATTTGTAACTGAACATGATGCACCAAGTTTGAACATGCAGCAGTGCAAATGAGATCTTTAGGATGGTTTTGAGGTTGAACTTGACCTCATTCATCACATGCTAGTAAAAAGCCTCCTCAGAAGTGATTCTAGTGCTGTTTTAGGAGAGGAGCACACTCTTAAAAAGAAAGAATCTTTATATGGTTCCATAAAGAACCTTTAAAGGGATAGTTCACCCACAAATGAAAATTCAAAAATCATTTATTCACCCTCATGTCATTCCAAACCTGTATAAATTGCTTTCAATCTTCAAAATATCTTCTTCTATGTTCAACATAAGAAAGCAACTCATACAGGTTTGGAACGACATGAGGGTGAGTAAATGATGACAGAATTTTCTGTTTTGGGTCAACTATCCCTTTAACATCCATGGAACCTTTTCATTCCACAAAGGTTCTTTATAATGAAAAAAAAAATATATATATATAAATATATATGTTGCCAGTCGTTTCTGTTACTGTTTTTTTACTGTAATGAAAGCTGTATTCTCCGACAGTGAGAAATTTTATGAGCTATTAATACTTTTTTCATACTTTCAAAATGGGACAGAGAGCAATACTACACATTAACGTTTCACATGTCGCCTTCTCCATCTTCAAAACACAATATATAGCAATGCAACACCATCTCTCTGTGAAACAACTTGTTTTTCCACCACAATGTGTTCTCACAGTTCTGCAGCAATCCATCAACAAAAGAGCGGCGCTTAGTCACTGTTTAAGTCCTTTTAAGTAGAAAATTATGTGAAATGAAATCATTTCAGTATGAAGGCATTGAAGTAAGCAACAACCTGCCCGGTTCACGATAACAAGTCCAAGTTGTATTGCTCACAGTTTTTTTTTTTTTTTTTTGAAGAGGCCTTTGATATGGCAGACATTGAAAGGGATGAGATGAGAAAAAAAAACACATTTCATTTCTCCCCTTTATCGCCGAAAGACACACCATGACACAGAGACAAAGACTCTTCCGCCCACCAATGAGGTTCTGGGGGTTGACTGTGGGACGAGGTTGATAACAGGAGTGTTTTGAAGACAATGTCAACCCATCTTAATAAAGCCAGAAGCCTCGTCAGCGGGAATTAGGAATTAGAGCATTAGTTATTGCTACATAGATTAAACAAATCAGGTTTATACTGTGTGTGCTGTTTCCTGGGGAATGCTCTTGGGTGGGAAGGTGCTCTTTTATTTGCCTTGGCAGCTACATACAGTATATGTAATTTTTGATGCATTGCCATGGCCAGTCCAAAGGAAGATTTTATTGCTAAAAGGATGCACAGGAGGCTTTAAGAGTTATTTCATTCAAGCATCACATTAGATTTATATTTCAGTTCATTTTAGGAAAACAAATGATAGTTGACACAAATTAAGAGCTATAAAATTAACGTGGAGACCATTAATGCACCATTTTTTAAAAGTTCAGGGTTAGTAAGATATCTTTCTGAAAGGAATTCATATTTTTGTTCAGCAAGGATGCATTCTATTGATCAAAAGTGACAGTAAAGCCATTTTTAATGTTATAAGATTTCTATTTCAAATGAATGCTATTCTTTTGAACGTTCTATTCAAGCAAAAGTCCATCTCCAATTTCCATCATGATTTCCACAAAAATATTAAGCAACTCAACTGTTTTTAATATTGATAAGAAATGAGAAAAATGATTTCTGAAGGATCATGTGACACTGAATATTAGTAATGGTTTATGACTGAAAATTCAGCTTTGCATCATAAGAATAAATTCGATTTTTAACTATATTGAGATAGAAGACAGTTATTTTAAATCGTAATATTATTTCACAAGCCTTGGTGAGTGTAAGAGACCTAAAGACATCAAACTTTTAAATAGTAATATATAATAATTATGATTAATAATTGTAAGAATTAAGTTTATTAAATAATAATTATTAATGAAATATTTTTTTGGAATTACATAAATTTTAACTGCTATTTCATTGTTAGTTCATGTTTGACTAATGTAAAAAATGTTATCATTTTAATTATTACTTGGCATTTAAATATTATGATTATGAAAAAATACTTATATGTTACATGTTATATGTTTTTTGTCAGATGAAAAATCAAGACTATGTTGCACAGTGACAACTGAGCTGTTAAAGCAATCTTATTTGTCATGTTATCTTTATTTTATTTTGGGGAGTAGCATCACATTTTCACTCTAACATATCCTGCGAAGATCTGAGATGATTCTGATGATCTTTTGATCTGTAACTCTTGACCTTTTATTTCCTGCGTTTTGATGTAGATGTTCATTCAGACGACGACGCTGACCGTGTCCATGAGTCTGAGTGCCTCTGTGTCTCTGGGGATGCTCTACATACCAAAAGTCTATGTCATCATCTTGCACCCGGAGCAGAACGTGCAGAAGCGCAAGCGCAGCTTTAAGGCTGTTGTCCAAGCCGCCACCATGTCCTCACGCCTCTCGCAGAAATCCATCAATGACAAGCAGAACGGAGGGACCAAGATCGAGCCAGACAGGACGCAATAGCAGGTAACAGCCACTCTCAGGAGTCTGTCCTGAATCTCCTGAGATACCATTAAAATCTAGAAGAATGCTACAGATAAATCAACCCGTTACTATTTAGAATTATTAGCTTATATACATTTTACATATAAAAACATATTCCTTTACAACTAACTGAAATAACTTTTAAATGTTTGTTTTAATATTTGTTTTAGTTAATGATAATAACCCTGCATGCAGAACCTTTTTATTTTATTTTATTACTTTAAGAAATCAGATCAAATTAATTTTTATATCGGTTTTAGTTTTACTTGAGTTTTAGCCTTTATTCATTTTATTTCTAATTGTTTATCTTAGTAATTCAAGTTAAACAAAAAATAATAATAATAATTAACCTTACATGAAATAAGTTTGTTTTTCTTCTAATATTTTTATTCTATTTATTTATTTATTATTATTATTTTATATAACCCTGTAAATAATAGAAGAACCTCTTTGGATTTTTAATTTAAAGGTCCCATGACATGGATTATTTCCTTTTCTTTAAATGCTTTTTAATGTTTCCTTATGTGTATTTATATTGTTAGTATGATTTTTACATTTAAAATTTAGAAATAAAAAGCATTTTTAGATCCTGATATTAGCCCTCTGGCTTGAATGCTCTGCTTGAAGGGGCGTGTCTGCTGTGAGACTCCGAGTAAACCACAACTGTTGTGATTGGCTGACATCTTTGCATTCGAAATGCATATTACATGTGAAACCCCTCTCAAATATATATATATATATATATATATATATATATATATTTATTTACTATTACAGCTGTCGAGATTAACGAATCGTGGAAGTGTTGATTATATAATTATTTTTTCAATCTTTTCCCCATCACATGAAAGGCTGCAGTGATGAGCATTGAGTAGACAGAATCTGTTTATCGCGTGGATGCAGTGATCTCGTCATTATTGCAACACGTTTTCTTTCACAAAATGCTTTCACCACAGCTAACAGCAAACACATGAACACAGTAAGAGCTGCATAACAGCGTCATTCATTGTAACGGCAGTTTAGGCAAGTGTGCAGATATACTCGCAATGTGTAACAGCTCCGGAAAAAAGCGAGCGTTCTTTGATCGCTCTCTGTAGTTAAATCACAATTTAAATAACAGATTTGTTTCATGCTACTAAGAGAAACAATGTGAAGTTGATCATTTAGTCACTGGCTTGATTCACTGATGCATAAACAGTATTAAACGATTTAGAAAGAAAGTCTGTGTGAACTTGAATGATTAGCTACACATCAGAAATCACTGATCACAGATCAGGCATTAATGAACACTGTTACTCACTGTTTGTGCTGGTGCTGTCGAATCCATATCATAAAAGTCTGTTTGAAATGCCTGTGCTGAATTATATGTAAATATTTGGGCGGGCAAAGCAGAGAAAGGGGAGGTAACAATTCTCGTTACAATGTCACAACGAGGAGATTCAAGATCAGACCGTTTGAGCTTCCATTTTCTCAAAGGCAGAGAAAGATAGAAAAATCTCAATTTACACCGATTCAAATTTCTAGAAACTTGGGGACCATATACAGGCTAGGGGAACTCATATTAATGTTAAAAAACCTCAGAAAGTGAAATTTTCATGTCATAGGACCTTTAAATGATCAGATTTTCAGACAAAAAAAGGTAAAAAGAAAACAAAAACAAGACTTTAGTCAGGGAAGTGCTAGTCTCACGTAGCCAGTCCTTTAGGCTGAAGGTCTGGAATTCATGGCAGCTTTCATTGGCCAAGGCCCGCCCATGAGGCCGTTTGATTGACATGTCAAACAACCAATCCCAGTTTGTTTTGTTCTGCGTCATGTTTTGGGGCGTGGAAACGGTGTGCAAATCTATCTGACATATTTTAAAGATTCTATGTGGCAAACATAAAATATTTCACATGCTTTTGAAAATCCAGCGTTTGGTTGATCCTGATAAGCGCTCGTTGTCACAATTGTAAACACAATTGCTTTCCTCTTTAGTGATGGGGTTTAGTGGGTTAAAAAGCGCCACAAACACGTCTCGCGGAATTCCTGTAGAATTCAACCAATCCGATGACAACTTTGACACTCCTGAAGTGTTTCCACTTTTGCGTCCCATATGCATCGGACGTTCAGCCATCAGTTTGTGGGCGAGACGTCTGAGGTCCTGAGTCTTGGGTAGTGCCATATTGAATGACATTACATGTGATGTGCCATTATTGTGACAGGAATAAAATGAAGCCATGAGGAATAGAAGTAAAGTGCATTCTATGGATTGTACTGTTGTTTAACAATACGGTACCAATTGTTCAGCTGAAGAAATTACTTTTCGAACATGACTTTCAGTAGTCAAAAACTCCAGAAAACAGTTTTGAAAGTTGCATGAGGCATGTCTAGAGACTACAATATTATAATGTTGTAACTAGAAGCCATCTAGCATAACAACCAATAAACTGCATAGCAATGCACTTAAACATTCAGAACACTTTAATACTAGCAAAGCTGCCAACTACCCACAACACCCTAGCATTTTCTTTTATGCTGTGTTTGGTTTCTGCTGTGAAGTCATATTTGCTGAAACTTGCTCTTGTGAACTTTTATGCCCTCAAATGTCTTATAGTTGGAGATCTACTAAGAAATACTGCTCTGTAATATATTTCATTGAAATAAACTGTCTTCAATGCTTCCAAGATGGGATTGTTAGGGAACTCAAGGTGTCCTGAATCCTTTTACGTGAGTTGTATTGACTGCCCCCTTTACATTTTGATATCCATAACATCTCCCTCTCTCTCTCCTTCTTTTAAATGGCAGTGAACTGCTTTTGGGTTTATTTTCCACTTGTTCTCTATCTCTGCAGCACACATTTGCTCCTCAATACATGCAGTTTGAAGCAGCACATCTCATTACTTCCTTATTACTGAGCCTTTGGAAGCAAAAATTCACTAAGCCTGCACAAAATTCTTGAAATGATGCTTGTTGATATGGATATTTCTCTGCGCTGGAACAATATTTGGGTGCACAAGCGAAGAAACTGGAAGCAGAAAATAAATTATGGAAAGCATGTGGATAGACGTGCAGCGAATATGATTATTGTATGAATGAATTTATTAATAAAACAAATGCTAAATGATTCTGTTATATATTTTGAATGCTATTTTCCTCTTCCCCTTGTAGTTACTAAAAGCGTATGTCATTTTGCCATGTGACAACTAGCCCTGGTGACCTTTCTTTTTATATTTATGATTTTATTTAATTAGTGGATATATCATTCAACATTATGGTTCAGTAAGATATACGTGTTCTATTTTAATATATTTTTACATTTATTTATTCATGTTATGCAAAGCTGAACTTACAGCAACCATTATTCCAATATTTTAGAGAAACTGTAATACATTTGATGCATAGAAAGTTATAAATAGCAGCATTAATTTGAAATAGAAATCTTTTGTAACATTATAAATGTCATTGCTGTCACTTTTTAAAAATTTTGTGCATCCTTGCTGAATAAAAATATAAATTTCCTTAAAAAATAATAATAATCATGCTGACCCAAAACCTTTGAATGGTTGTTTGTCTATTGAAATCCCATTAGATTATACACATGTAGCTTCACAGAGGGTTAATATTAGATATGATTTACATTTTAAAGCTGTTTACATATAATGGTATTTCTTTAACAGTACAAGAGCAGATTGGTAACTTCACTGACCCCAAAGCACCATATAGTGCTGAACTGTGCGTTCAGTCTTTTCAGAAACAAACGCTAGCACAAATCATCAGTTTGACAGTTGATTGACAGTAATAAACAGTGATCTGTCTGTTGTTAGCTGCGTTGATCTCTGAAGAGAAGAGTTAGCATGCTCTCACATTTGCCCTATCGCTCCTGCGCCCTTAAAAACAGAATTTTACCCCCGGCTACATGCAGACAGACAGTTTCTCATGCCAGTACAGGGTAAATCATACTGGACAAAAAGGCATCTGCCCTCATTGTATAGACACGTACAGTCTCTTGTGTCTTTTACTGTTCTTGTGAATAAGTTAAAGTAGTTTTCATTAACTTTTTCCAGTTGTTAAATGATTGTTATTTTAATGGTAAAAGACTCAAAAACATATTAACTGGTTAATAGTAAGTTCCCCCTCAATATACGGTGAAAAACTCTTTTTTTGGAAGTGAAAAGAATGTATCATTTGCAGTGAAAAAAAAAAGTACATAATTTTTTTCATTAAAATAACCTCATTCAGACTACCTCCGTTGACCCCTCGCAAACAAGATTTTAAAAGGCATATCATTACAAATGTAGTGTTTTTATACATCATACAAATGTCATATTTCCTCTGCCTGAAGCAAGGTTTTGATAGTATTCCCTTACTGCTATCAAAAATGATGTCAAATCATAACTGCCGTCTATTGATGTAACCGTGAGAAGACTGTATTTGCCTTCAATAGAAAATGCTGCATTCATGGGAAATTTGACCAAAACCCTTAAGGGCTTGAGTAGTAAAGGAAAAACACCCACTTCCACCACAAGAACCATTTGTGTGTGTTTTCTTGTCGAAGGAGCATTCAGCAGCGTGATAAAAACAAAAAGCAAACAAAATAAAAAACAGCAAGGCTCTATTCAAAGGAGACACCAATCTATCATCCGTGGGTGTTGCTTACATCTATCTATCTCTCTCTCTATCTATCTGTCTGTCTGTCTGTCTATCATTCTCTCTTACTTTTTAGCTATCCATATATAGCTATCATTCTATTTATATATCTATTGGCCATCAACAGTGAAAAATGCTTTTTTTTGCTGGTTTATTTGCAGTATCTGCAAACAGAATCATACTAACAAGGCAATCTTTGCTGGTTGGTTTGGGGCTGTTTATGTTTTTTTTTTTTTTTGCAGACAGTTTGTCTCTTTTTTGATGTACAGTCTTTGTAGCATCCCTTTAAAGTGCAACCTACCGTCCTACTTTTTTGCTGAGTGTTGCTGAGTTTCTCATATTCACAGATCTGTCTTTGTACTTACAGGTGCCCCTTGGAACATCTGTGTGGATCTCAAATCACTGAGGAACAGTATCAAAGGGAGAGTTTTGCTGTGTTGTATTTTGAGATGCCAGGTGAGGACGTTAATAAAGCCGATGTTTCTGACTGTGAAAGACGAATCGCTAACACTGCGAACAGAAAATACTTTATTGAGCATCTTTGTCAAACACTTGAAAGCGCATCATAGATAGAATGTGTCCGAAAGCTTTTCTCATCCAGAGGATCTTTGCGGATAGCACAATGCGATTTGGAAAAATCTCTTTGTCCCAGTTTAACCTCAGAAAGAGTATTGTGTAGTTATTGCGGTAAGGTTTTAGCATGAGACATTTACAGCGGTGCACTTTTGGACTTTTGCACTGACCAAGTAAAAAAAAAAATTATTGAAAGACAACCAGATTTAATAAATTTAAAGATCTTGACTGACCCTGAAGAAAAACTCTTCTCACCTTTAACAGTTCAGCAAAGCCATTGCTTTATCAGCTCAAAATACACATTTTTATTTCAGAATGTATTAGACACTATTTAGAGTCAGTTGAGTATTTGATAGCTTTGTGCATCGTATGTATCTAATATTAATTTAAATTATTCTAACTAGGTGTTATTAATTAGCTCTTCTATTTATTTATTTTTTCAAATAATGTATTTGTTTATCTAATGTCCATGATTGATCTCTTTGGCCAAAGATATGTGGGTGCTTTTATAAAGAAACCTGTAAGAACTAAATATCAATACAACATCCAGAATGCACCATGTTAAAGAATCGTGTACAGTTTAACTTGTTTAACATTTTAAGTAGAGGAATTTCCAGAAGGTTAAATGGATGTAAGTATTATTTTGTGTGTTTTCCGAGACTGAAAATATGCATGGAAACTCTATCTGAAAAGTCTTATTATTTTACATATGTAACATGACTGCTGTGTTTTGCTAACATCACGTTACAGAAATGTAAGTTTATGTCTTTCTATTTTCTATTTTTTGTTACATCAGTGTTTGAGGATGTCCATATATTCTGCTGAGTTCATAATGCAACTCTACAACACTGGCTGTGTCTATAAAGATGTCATATTTGAAGAAGTATTGATGTTGACTGGTACAATCAATAATAGAAAGAGCAAAGTGATCAATTGTAATTAAAACTAAGTGTTGATGGTAAGATTAAAACGGAGTGCTGTTGGTAAGAAAGCTTTGCCACAATAGTTCCTACAAGAAATTAAAACAGTGGGACACCGTGCTGTGAATAAAACTCATTGTTTTCTGAATCTTTCAGTGTTTCTGTTTCCAAAAACCATTCAGTTAAGCCCTGCAGCAATGTTTGATACATAGAAAAGAAAATATATATGGTTGCGTGTGCTTTCCACGCATCCCTGAGAACAAAATAAATGATCATTGTTTTCTTTGCTTATGAAGATCTATAATGTGTTTTCTGTATATTTTGCACAGGCTCTCTGAGTTAGTGTATCCAAAATGAACATTGTATCATTAAACCCTTAAAACAAAAGGAGAATCCATATGCAAATACTCATTTTACCAAATCTTAATGATTGGTTGAAGTTTAGTCCAACTCACTGATTCATCACTCACAGTTTTAGTAACAGCACACGGTGAATAATAACATAATGATCTACAAAAGATTTAATGCACAATTCAAATGGACTCCTTTTATATTTTATGGTACATTTATGTTGCTTTTGAATCCTTTTTGGAACTTGAAAGCTTCCAATTCATTGCAATAGCATGGAAAAGAATGACATTTCATTATTTGGGTGAACTTCCTTTACAACTATCAAGTCAGATCTCAGTATAGTTCTTTCTTGTAACACTAGAGAACGATTCCCTTATTTGAATGTACGTTAACACATAATGGTCCAAGTTCTCATGCATTTTGCATGCACTACTATTGCATTGCCACATACAATGCACAAAAACACTTTACTTGGGTATAAATATTAATTTCTATTAAAGATAATCATTCTGTCCCTATTTACATAAGTGTTCAAATTATGAGTGACAGTATGTAGGTAACAAAAATAAATAAATAAACTCCATTCCTCCTGTAAAGATGGTGAATCTTTTTTTATTTTTACAACATATGATCTCTTTTTCTCTGTGTTCACACCAGATGAACCATTAGGTCATTTCCAGCACAGTTTACTTACAGTCTGAATGCCTTACAGTAACACTAGACCTAGATGACAGACTCGTCTACTGGAGGTGAAGAAATCATGACATCTGATCTTGGGGCAATAGGAGTCTAAACATAGGGTTTCTATAGAGAGACTGAAAGACTTGACAGAGTAAACATTCACCACAAAATGATCAGCTGCTCAAACATCAATCAGCCATCAGTCAGAAATATGGAATCATGACACATTTACTGGCCTTTAAATTCAGGGGCTACGAGAAGTTCAAGTTTTGTGTTAAGGAATAGAATAAAAGAATTGAAATTACGTATTTTCATTGTATTAAATGAGAGATTCAGCCGGGTAATAGTGCTCATATAATAACATATAACATTTTATAATAGTATTTCTCTAGTCATCAATTTTACTAATTATTTTAGAATCATCATCATCTTCAGGAAGAAAATAACCAAATTCCAAGCACTTCAGCCTCTGGAACGTGAGTTTACGGCCTATATGGGCTTATGTCTAATGTTTGCATTGTTTTAGTGTTGTTTTTGACAGAGAACATTTTAAAAATCTCTTAGGTCTCATAGCAGATTTGAACAGTTGCAGGTGCCTACACTGACAACCAAAAATGTTAGATTAGTTAAAGGTCCTTTTCAATTTCTGGGTAATTTAAGTATTTTAGTTCTGTGAATTGAGTCGCTCTTGTCTGTGCGTTTTTGACAAACACTGCCACCTTGTGCCATATGCATAGTCCTACAGGTGAAACTCTCTGATAACAAGAATGAGGGAATGAGGTTGCTATCCATCTATCTATCTATCTATCTATCTATCTATCTATCTATCTATCTATCTATCTATCTATCTATCTATCTATCTATCTATCTATCTATATATATATATATATATATATATATATATATATATATATATATATATTTATACAGGGGCGGACTGGCCATCTGTGTGATCTGGAGAATCACAGAACGGCCCGTACTCCAGTCATCACCTCATTCAGACTATAAGTCGCATCAGTCCAAAAATACGTCATGACGAGGAAAAAAACATATAAATCGCACTGGATTGTAAGTCGCATTTATTTAGAACCAAGAACCAGGAGAAAACATTACCGTCTGTTTTTTCAGTGGTAGACTACAGGAGCACTGAGCAGAGCACCCTTTCGCCGCTGTAGACGATAATGTTTTCTCTTGGTTCATTTCTCTCCGTTCATGTAAAATTAATTTTTATAAATAAGTCGCACCTGACTATAAGTCGCAGGACCAGCCAAACTATGAAAAAAGTCCGGAAATATACGGTAAGTATGGAACATGAGAGGAAAAAGAGTTACTTGCTAGGGATGGTGTTAGGAAGTCATATTCAGGTTGCTAAATTTTTAATGAATACAGTAGTTAAAACAGCTAAACTTCAACATTTTAGCTGTAAAATGCCACATGTAGTAGCTAATATTAAGAAATATTTTGTGCTTTTACTTTAAAAAATGTTGGTAACGTCATGACGAGGTTATAACAGTTACTGTTATAACAACAGATTATATAATCTATTCCATGCTATCTTGGAATAAAACCTGTTTTTTATTTTTATTTTTTTTAATGCATTTCATAATTTGTTTATTCAGGTTGAGCTTAGACCAAGAGCAGAGAAAGACACTCACTCCAGCTCAACTTTAAATTACTTTAAAGAGCCCCAAGTCAGATTTTTATTTTTTTTTGTCAAACCACCCTCAGAAGTAGACAAAATACCTGACAGTACAGAGAGTGTTTAAGTTGAGTGTTTAAATCAACAGTACACAAAGATGGCGCAGACAGACTGTTGTCGAGTTTCCGCGCGCCGATTGCTTTGGGTCGGGTTTTATTCCCAGTCCGTCCCTCTCCACGAACATAACCAGGTGAGCAGATCACTCTCTCACTATTTGACTGCTCTAGTCTTTATCCACTCATCATCATCATCCACCAATCAGAACACAGGAGAACTCTTTGACCACAGCTGCTGTGCTTCAAAAGCTCTTGCAGCAGCTCAACACTGGTTTTCTCTGAGGTGGTCGGATCACATCAGATTGTGGTTAATCTTGCAGATCATGACTTATATCTACTCTTCCTCTCCCTGCAGTTTGCTAATATAAAGATTCCTCCTTAACTCCCACATCTTCTGTGGGTTTTATTGTTCTGGGTCTGAATTTGGGCTCCTTGGATCTCAAAAAAGAAACATTTTCAATCTCCAAGGTGAACGTTATGACAATACACTGTTACAGAAAAGGGTTCATTGGGGTTCTATATAGAACCATAGTGTTCTTTACTCAACTCCAAAGAACCTTTTATGCTAAAAAGGTTCTATAATGAAAAGAAAGAACCCTTTTGACACAAAGGTTCTTTAGGCTATTATTCATTCATATATTACATTATTCTGCAACATTTTGTATTTGTAATTAAATTATTGTTTGTAGTAACTTAATATCACATTTTAATTATGCTGATTTTTGGAGAAAAACTGAAATGGCACTCTTCGTGCGATATTAACTACATAAAATGATATAAATATATACGAACTCCCGAACAGACTCAAATGATTCGTGAACCCGCTACGAACGCCCGAACTGATTCAAATGATTCGCGATCCCCAAACTGACTCAAATGATTCGTGATCCCGTATCGAACTCCCGAACTGACTCAGATGATTCGCGAACCCGCTACGAACTCTCGAACTGACTCAAATGATTCGCGAACCCGCTCCGAACTCCCGAACTGACTCAATTGATTCGCGATCCCGCTACGAACTCCCGAACTGATTCAAATGATTCGCGATCCCCAAACTGACTCAAATGATTCGTGATCCTGTATCGAACTCCCGAACTGACTCAGATGATTCGCGAACCCGCTACGAACTCTCGAACTGACTCAAATGATTCGCGAACCCGCTCCGAACTCCCGAACTGACTCAATTGATTCGCGATCCCGCTACGAACTCCCGAACTGATTCAAATGATTCGCGATCCCCAAACTGACTCAGATGATTCGTGAACCTGCTACGAACTCTCGACCTGACTCAAATGATTCGCGAACCCAGTCGAACTCCCGAACTGACTCAAATGATTCGTGATCCCGTATCGAACTCCCAAACTGACTCAAATGATTCGCGAACCCGCCTTGAACTCCCGGACTCAAATTATTCGCGAACCCGCTACAAACTCCCGAAATGATTCAAATAATTCGCGATCCCGCCGAAATGACTAAAATGATGAACTCCCGAACAGACTCAAATGATTCACGAACCCGCTACGAACTCCCGAATTGATTCAAACGATTCACGCTCCATAGGGGAGAAAGTACCATTTTTCAGAAAAACATCATTTTAAAAGATAATGTTGTATACAGAGATATATTTCTGCTGTGGACAGTAACTCAGAAGTGTGTTCTAACAATACCAGGTGGTATTTCGTAGAAATGTAGAAAGACTAAGACTGTTCAAAGTATAATTTACTTTGAACATAAGTTGCACATTGTTACTTTTCAACCCCATTGGTCGGGAAGAAAGTAACACAACAATATAAGCTAGATTTTTTTTCTGTTACTCTTATTTTTCTTAAGTATACCTGATTGTGACCTTGTTAATATGTAACTGCAAACATATTTTGTCCTTTTATCCTTGCAAAAACTTATTAAATTATTTTCATATTTTCTTTTTAAATTTAAGTTTCATCAGATGTCTTAAAACCTGACTGTATTTTTTATTGTCAATTTCAATGTATTTTTATTTAAAAAAAAATATACAGAATGCACAATATAACAATTTAATCACATTTAGCATAATAAAAAAACCTCTAAACATAATGTAACAGTAGGCCTATTTATGTTTCCATCCAGTTGTTTTTATGCATAAATTGAAAATGTGCATTAAAACGTCTGAAAACACTGCAAATTCACAGGTGGAGGTGTAAAGGCTAAGATATGGCTAAAACCTAAATATAAATGTGACGTAGCAGCTGCCGAGAGAGTGATGTTCCTCTATGTCCTGAAACACCCTCTCAAAAACATCTGGATAGAACCAGACCTCTGTCTGTCTTTCTGAACCTCACTAAGACATATTCTTTTGGTATAATATGACATAAACATTCGTAAGAAATTATGCAAGACACAGAAATCCACAATATAGCTTGCACTGGAACAAAATAAATACTTTTTGTCACTGTAGTGGGACAAAATTATCAACTGTTACTAACTGTTATAAAAAAAACTGAAAATGCAAACTTTAGGATGTGTTAAAGCACTAAATAACCTGTAGATTGATATTACTGTGACACATGAAACAAGAAAAACAACACGACTAATAAAAAAATTTACCGCTTCAATAATTTACTTTTTGTACTCGAAAACAGTTTTATGGACCTAACTTCGGGAAACGATGAGGAAATCATCGTTGATATTTCTTAGCTCCTCAAGGATTGCATGCTGAATATGCTGTCATAGCTGGGAATGCAAATGCAGAAAGAGGCTCGGAGAAAATCGATTTGTTACTATCGTCCCACGTTACTTTCGAGTTTAGACCCCGCTATCCCCTACTCCGAACTCCCACGAATTTGCGATCGATATGAAACTTGAGTCGTAGACCTCTTTAATGATGTGTGATAATGTGATAATGATAAAGTTATAGTTTATGAAGTGAATTGCATTACTTTACATTAAAACTAGCAGTAACTCTGAACTAATGTGAGCAAAGAACGCTTCTGTGCGCTGGCGTCCTCCCACAAGTTGAGAGATTTTAAACAAACATTTGCAGTTAACCAAATGAAACAATACACATTTTAATGCTATAAAAGTGTGCACATCGAGAGAAATAAACAGCAGATGTTCATGTTAACAACTTCTTTAACTTGAGCAAACACTGCTAATACATATAGGCTACATTTGTTAATAAAGTAAATAAAATGGAAACATGAATGTTTTAATGCTATTGAATAAAAATAAACGATCCACTCAAAAGTCTCTGCTCATCATGACAGGACCTAATTTCATTTATGTTTTGCAATTCTAAATTTTTGTTTGCAAAAAACAAATTTATTTTCCTCAATACTTTAATTTTCGTTTGCACAACTTTATTTTATTTTGCAAAACGTTAATTTTTGTATATATACGCCATTAAATTGACTCCATATCATTCACATGCATTCATAAATGAATTTGTATATACCTAATAATGCAGTGAAAGAACGCACTCAAAATGCACATGCGCACTAGTATGACTTCATCATGTAACTTTACATTAGCCTATGCTTGCACTTTTTAGGCACGAATTAGTTTAGTTTTTGAATATACTTGATACTAAAAGGCACATCATTAAAACAAAAAAATACAAGTTCACATATCACACCTAAACAGGCATGGAAAACTTAATTAGAACTAGCTACTAAATTAGTTAAAAATGCCTATCAATATACAGCTATGATTCGCGAACCCTGAACTGACTGATTCGCGAACCCGCTTTGAACTCCCGAACTGACTCAAATGATTAGCGATCCCCAAACTGACTCAAATGATTCGCGATCCCGCTACTAACTCCCAAACTGATTCAAATGATCCGCGAAGCCGTTCCGAACTCCCGAACTGACTCAAATGATTTGCGATCCCGCTCCGAACTCCCGAACTGATTCAAATGATTGCGATCCCCGATCTGACTCAAATGATTCGCGAACCCGCTTCGAACTCCCGAACTGATTCAAATTCGCGATCCCGCTCCGAACTCCCGACACAAATGATTCGCAAACCTGCTTTGAACTCCCGATCTGACTCAAATGATTCGCGAACCCCCCGAACTCCCGAACTGATTCAAATTCGCGATCCCGCTCCGAACTCCCGACTCAAATGATTCGCGAACCCGCTCCGAACTCCCAAACTGACTCAAATGATTCGCGTTCCCCAAACTGACTCAAATGATTCGCGATCCCGCTACGAACTCCCGAACTGATTCAAATGATCGCGATCCCCAAACTGACTCAAATTTTTTTTTGGTCAGACCACTAGTAAAAGTGTAACTGGGAATTCTATCCAGTCTCTTTCAAGCATAAGGCATATTGTTCAATACAGTAACTGCCATCCAAAATTTTGCCATAGTTTATATCAGAAAATCCCTCCAGAGAACACTAAGCAATTTGATGTAAACTATGACACAAGGACTTGCCATTCTGATGGCACTGTCATGTTCATTGACACATAGCCTATATTTATTTTTGAGAGATGAACTAAGGATTTTGAGCAAGAGACTGGCTTTTGCAGGTAATCCATGGTGTTTTGCTATTTGTACGAGTTGTTTTGAGAAATGCACTTACTGTTTTGCAAATCTCAAGGATGATTCGAGAAATGTACCAAAGCGACTGAGAAACACTGTAAAACATAAGTTAATTATACATTTTAAGAAAATGGGAAGATATTTAATGCATTAGTCATATATTATTGGATATAATTTGCACATTTGACCTAACAAAATAGGTTAGAAACAAATTATCTTCTTATAATTATTATAATTATTCTCATACTGTACAACAATAAGTACTATTTTTTGCATTATTGTAAGGGGTATTAATAAAACACAATCGAATAGGTAAAACAATTTGAATTTATTGTTAGCTCGCGGGTTTTTGCCATAGACAGTTTTTGCTGTATCCCTTTTAGCCACAACAAGAACCATATGGTTCCGCCCCTCTCTCGCAGGGCGGAAGTTGTCATTCTAGCCGCTTCCTACTTCCTGCGTCAAAACATTCCGGTGTGTCTATGCGGCTTTAACGGCGCTTTTCTGATTTTATGAGTGATTATGGCTGCGAACAGCAGCATCGGTTCGGCCACGGAGCCTCCGGGACTAGAGACCCAGTGGCGGGAGATCGACAACCTGAACCAGCAGCAGCTCCGGGCCGGAGACAGCTGGTGAGAGAAACTTCAGACTTAATAACAAAACATTTATTAAACAATAACAACAACTACTAAAACACAGAAAAAACACTAACAGTTCTGTGATGAAACTGACAACGCGCTTGAGTTTGTGCGGTCTGAGGGTCTTGAGGTTCTTCAGGTTTAGAAACAGCCATGCCAATGTAATTGAGAGTTCATTGATTCAGTCATCAAATAAAAGAGGGAAACTTTGATACAGGTCAGTTTTCAGGCCTAATAGATCGGATTTCTTGGTTAACAGCTTCTTTAGCGTCAATAAGGTTTGACAGGTTACTTCTCGTACCAGATTCCAACGTCGTCAACTCTACCAAATTTAATTTCTGTTCATTTTCGCTAAGCGAATGTTCACATGATCTGGTTTTATGGTGTCTAGTTCATTACTGCACTTGCTTTAAGTTTCACTTCCAGGTGTGTCAGTCTGAAATGGGAAAGTTACTTTCGGTTTGTTCTCGTTCCTTGAACTGGAAAGGCAGTAAAATATCTAAATAAAAATACATTCTCATTTTGCTTTCTGCATGTAAAATAAATACAATGAATATCTGGGCTAGGGTTCTGTTTTCAATAAATAGTGGATGCGAAATAACAAATAATAATCTTTCAGTCCACTTTCCATCTTTGAAGATTGCTTTCTTTCTACTAAGTGAAATTTTTGATGTTTATTTGAATGCATTTTAAAATATAATTTATTCATGTGATGCAAAGCAAAGTTTTTTTTTTATGCTGGGTAAAGCTGCATTTATTTGATCAAAATACAGTAAATTTGTGAAATATTATTACAATATAAAATAACTGTTGTCTATTTGAATATATTTTAAAATTTAATTTATTCATAAGATGCAAAACTGAATTTTAAGCATCAGTACTTCAGTCTTCAGTGTCACATGAGCCTACAAAAATCATGTTTATTATAATTTATTATTATTGTCAATGTTTAATGTCTCATTCCTTGAACAGGAAAGGCAGATCTGCTGTAATTCTTCCCCGTCATTAAAGGCAAATGACAAGCTTTTGGTGTCTTAATTCATTTCTGACACTGTTGCCCTGTGCAGTTTACGTGAAACAGATTGGTTCTTAAGCTCGTTAAATGATGTTGGACTTCTACAACCAATCAGTGTTGAGTTTGACTGCTACATGTTTGTGTATCGCAGGTATTTGTTGGACAAAAGGTGGTATGATCAATGGAAAGAGTATGTGCACACCAGGGACCAAAATTCTTCTTCCTATCCTGGGAAAATTGATAACACTGAGCTCTTTGAAGGTAAATGCTGCTATGTTACCCACAAGATCCCATAGCAGCGCCATAAAACATTTAATTTCTCATTCTCCATAAATCTGTTCCTTTAAAGGAATAGCTGACTCGATAATTAATAATTGCTGAAAAATTACTCACCCCCAGGCCATCCAAGATTAAGTTAAGTTTTTGAACAAATTTGGAGAAATTTAATATAACACTTGCTCACAAATGGATCCTATACTTCATAGGGTGCCGTCAGAATGAGAGTCCAAACAGCTGATAAAAGCATCACAGTAATCCTCACAACTCCAGTCCATCAGTTAAATGTTGTGAATAGTGAAAAGTTGCATGTTTGTAAGAAACAAATCCATCTAGGCGTCTTCTTACCAGAATATGAGTCCATAATCCATAATAATGCTTCCTCCAGTGGAAAAAGTAAACTGTAGAAAGCGAGGTTATCAAGGACTCCTATTTTTTCTTCTTTCAAGTTTAAAGTTCACTCCTTAATTTCTTACAGACGTTTATTGATGGAATGGAGTTGTGGATTACTATGATGTTTTTATCCTATGTTTGGACTCTCGTTCTGATGGCACCCATTCACTGCAGAGGATCCACTGGTGAGCAAGTGACGTAATGCTACATTTATCCAACTCTGTTATGATGAAGAAACAAACTTGCCTACGTCTTGAACGGCCTGTGGGTGAGTATATTTAAGCTATTTTTCATATTTTGGCAAACTATTACTATACTTTAATGACTGTGGAGGCAGAAGATGTTTTTAATATTTAGTATATTTTCTGTAGATCTGGATTCTTACCATCTTAAAGAGAGGCTTACAGAGAATGATGACTTTGTCCTGGTCCCAGCGGAAGCCTGGCATAAACTCTTGTCGTGGTATGACATGATGGACGATCAGCCTCCTTTGGAGAGAAAGGTAGTGTTAACAAGACTTCTGACTTTTCTTCCTATAAAATCAAAAGAGATGTTGAGATCAAGATAGGCTGTGTTTGTCATTAATTGAGGATGATGTGAACATCTTCTTCCTCTTTCCAGGTTGTTGATCTTCCCAGCACTGTTAAAGTTGAGGTCTATCCTGTGGAGGTCTACCTCTGTCTTTCTAGCAACCTGGAGAGTACTGTTTCTGGACGCTTCAGTCGAGCAGACAAGATACGTGAGTTAAGGCTTTGTTATAGAATCCACGGAATTCACTTAACGTAAATTTAAAAAAGAATGAACTTCTTTGCACATGTTTGTTTTCTCATGCATTTGTCTTCAAATGAATGGCACAAATCTGGCGTGTTTTAAACATAAACGTTTTAAGTGAAATATTTTGCTTGTAAAGTGTGTTAATGCTTTGATTTTATTCAATGACGTTCATACACTACTGTTTAATAGTTTGGGGTCGGTAACCATTTTCTATTTGAATGCATTTTAAAATATAATTTATTAATGTGATGCAAAGCAAAGTTTTTTTTATGCTGAGCAAGGCTGTATTTATTTGATCAAAAATGCTGAAAAATCTTGAAATATTATTACAATATAAATGAACTGTTTTCTATTTGAATATATATTTAAAATTTAATTTATTCATACGATGCAAAGCTGAATTCTTTGCATCATTACTTCAGTCTTCAGTGTCACATGATCCTATGTTATTATTAATGTTGAAAACAGTTCTGGTGCTTAATATCATTTGTGGAGACTTCCATTTATATACTTTTTCAGGGTTCTTTGATTAAATAGATTCTGGAAAAATATTTTTTATAACATAAATGTCTTTATTAAATGAATGCATACTTGCTGAATAAAATCTTAATAAAAAGAGAAAAAAAAAACCATACTGACTTTAAACTCATGAACAGTAGAGTATGTTATTAAGAGTATATCTTTTAAGTTAGATGACAGTTACATCAATACATTACTATTTCTGCTCATAGTAACTCTACCTTTTAACAGGCAAACTAAATGTCTTCAACTATACTTCATTTAAAATAAACTAAATGTTTTCGGCTCATCAAAGATTTAGCTCAAGCTCTGGATTGCCAATTAATTTACAGAATGCTAGTGTCGCTTGCAAGTCTATTTTATATTTGGCATGCAATTATTTTGTAAACTAATGTGTGAAACCTCTCAGGATATCGGCAGCTAGGTGTATCTGAGCTCTGAATGCATGCATGTGTTTTAATCTCTAACGTGTGTATCTGTGTTTGATAGATGCTATTCATCAAAAGATACGGCAGCATTTTAATGTGCCAGAGACTGCTGAGAGCCGACTGTGGATGCGGAATACGGATTCGAGCTCGGAGAGGCTACGGAACCTTAACATGACTGTCCTAGACTCCTGCCTCAGCTCTGGCATGGTAAAATACACACCTAACATTTACACTCTGGTCATCTATTCTGTATTGTAACAATCTGGTGACATTTACAGTAATAAGAACTGCCAGCAACCTCGCCTTGTGGCTTTGTCATATAGACAAACCTTGCTACTATTAAATGAATGCTCTGATATGGGCCACCCTGCATGTGTTTGTGTGTGTGGTGTGTCCTAACATGCTCTGCTCACTCTGCAGACGGTGATTATGGAGATCAGGAATGCGGATGGTACGTGGCCCACATCCAGGCCTCAGATCACGTGAGTATAAGGACACCAGCTTTCTTCTCTCGTGCATTAGTGCAAGTTTCCTTTCTGTTCTTGTTTAGAAAAATGGAAAGACACGTGTCTAATGCACAAAAAGTATTCATCAGCCCCATTCATTCACATCTGTGGTAGGTTAAATGCTTACATCCTCAAGAAATGGCAAGGCAGTGAGATCAGTGTAGCACAAATAAACTTTGAAACCAGTCCTGTGGTTGGTAGAAAACATTGTTCATTTGGAAAATAACTGGGACCATATTATTTACACCCGATGTCGAATAAGTCACTCCAGAAAACCCACATGTTTTGTTAAAGTTTGAAGAACATCCTTTATTGCTTTAATGCCAGAGTCTAATAAACCATTATAATATGGTTTATTTATTTATTTATTTATTTATTTATTAAATTAAAGACTTCAATATGCTTTGAACATTAGAATTCAACAAATCCTTCCCAGATCAAAAATACCATTTATTGAACCTTGGCAGGCAAAATGACTTGGGCCCGGTTTCCCGATAACGCTCACTCTTAGCGTGCTAAGAAGACCTCGAAAGATATATCTTACCAAAGTTGTTTATGTTCCTAAGTGTGTTCCCCGAAGTGTCCCTTAGGAAGCTTCTTAGCACGCTGCCTCTTACGTCCGACGTAACAAGAGCGCTGTCCAAAGTGTGGGTGCTGAATTAGTTGGCATCGATTGCTCATGAATCGATTTTCCACTTCACGCGATGGTGCAATACAGCATTAAGAAAGACAACACGTTCTATGCAAATGAAATATTCCTCAAATTATTATAGTAACATTTATTTTAACATATTTTAGGTTATCAGTAGAATATAGACTATAATTTTAATTATCAAATGGTCAGTAATATGTTCACACCATATGTTGTGATGGTTGGACGAACCGGGTATCCCTCGCTAATCATCCACCCTCTTTATCCCGTTGTGCCACTTGTGCCGCTTCTTGACATGGGTTTAACGACTTATAAAAATGATATAATTTACTTTTATATTAATGGTAAGGTACTTTACGATCAGAATTGATTGGCAAGCAGCTGCAATTACTTATGTTTAATGCGGTATTGATTGCAATTGGTTTATGTTGTTAATAAAAAGCAACCTATCTACAATGAACAGAGAGAGAGAGAGAGAGTTAGATACAAAATATGCTGGGGAAGCAACGTAAAAAAGGGCACCAAGCCTCTCGTCAGAGGAAGTTGAAGTTTTGCTGGACCTTGCCACGAGGTCAGATATCACACCCCAATGGTCCACTATAACCTGCACGTTTATGGCCGCGTATCCCTTTTGCGATGTGTACGCCTGATCAATCACTGATGAATTGGCGATAGGGATATGTGCATGGCGCAGAAGGGCGTTGGTGACAGGATGGACGCGCCTCCTCTTGATTAGGCCGTAGCCCTCTCCCACGACCTCGATGAATCTCTCTGTAGCAAAAAAAAAAAAAAAAAGAAGAAAAAAAACCGTAGCGCTGGGTTTCAGGGCTTAAAGCAAAATCCTGCCGCGTTAGTCTGGCAAGCGCAGGTTTGAGAAGGTCCAATTTATTTTTTATATAGCCACTTCAGGAAAAAGTCAAAAGGGCTTAAGTTTTGCCGAATAAAAAAATTGACATGGACTAAACGGCTCCGCGTCAGGCTCCGTCTTTGATTCAATACAAGGACACATTGGATCGCTGCCATAGTTGGTCGCTTACTGGACACCACCATGCGTACCCATTTATAGATCTTAGCCATTTAGAGCCAAATTGTTTGCCAGATTTTAATTATCAAAAAATTGATTCGCTTTAATTACATTACGAAAAAATGACCACCATATTAGTTCTGATACCACATAAAGTCAACTTCATAAATAGGCCTGTATCCATTGCGAACATAATTTATTATGAGTCTTAAAAAATAACATTAAATCATTGTTGAGCCACAACATTGTCAACATACCATAGTTTGACTTGTACTTCGCTGCGCTGATTTCTAAAGACTGCTGTACAGTAGCGTCTTGAGCTCAAAAAACGCTAAGAGAGAGCTTACGAATGGTCCAGACCAACCTTACAAATGTATGACTTACAGAAGATATACTTAGCGTACGAACGTGTCGGGAATCGTGCCATAAGGTTAAGAGAGAGGTTAAGGAATAGGTTAAGAACTACTTAGCGATAAGAACGTTTTGGGGAACCGGGCCCTGCTCTACACTTCAACAACCTTATGATGCGATAATTTTTTACAGTGTCATGAAACACTGTGCTATAGTCAATACAAATTCATTCATAATAGTGCTCTTCACAATACACATGGTTTTGAATTAATATCTTTATGCCTTGTATTTCATGCCAGATTAGAGCTGGGCGATAATGTAGTTTACATTTTGTGACACTTCAAGGCATGGAAACAAGCAGTTGTGATTTGCTATATAGCTAATATCGCTTTACATGCGTGTACTGTATGTATGTATGCAGATGTAGTATATTTCCAACTTTCTAATAATAACAACTTTCTAACAATAATATTGTTAAATTTTTGTGACGAAAAAATCAGGCAGTTGAGATTGGCTATATATTATTATTTATATCACATTACATGAGTGTACTGTATATATGTGAATTATAATAATATATATCCAGCATTGTATTTGGAGCTTTGAACATGAACAATAACAGCTAATATTGCTATAAAGTGTATATACTATTTATATGAGTGTACTGAATGTAGGCAGGTTAAGTAGGATGTACTATATACAACTTTTAATATATCTCTGGGTGATATTATAGGTGACATTAATATAATAAAGTTTATATTCATGGATTGTGTGGTTTGTAACTGAAAAGTATTAACAGATTGCCTTAACATTTAATTCTTAATTGTAATTTTAGTGTAACTGTCGAAAATTGTTGTATAAAAACTAACTATAACTGGTTGTGCTGCAAAACATTTTACTAAAGTTATAATTCTCAAAAATAATTCAAGCATAGCAAGCTACCTACCTAGCCAGTATTTTTGACCACTGTAAATATGTTTGAAAGTTTGTCCAAATCAAAAATTGAAATGCAGTTGTCTCATGCAGAAATGCTGTTTAGGTGGGTAGCTCTTTGGACTTTAAAACATCACTCGGATTTTATTTAAAATTTGGAATTATGGAATTTTTTGTCTCCAGGCGGAACTCTGATGAGGACTCGTATCAAGGCCCTCCTGGAGTGTGTGGCCTCACAAACCTAGGCAACACCTGCTTCATGAACTCAGCTTTACAGGTCAGAGGTCATGCACACTGAACACTCATAATAAAGGCATTTCTTAAAGTGAAGTGTGCATTTTTCCCCCTGCAGTGTCTAAGTAACACACCGCCACTGACTGAGTACTTTCTGAAGAACTCATATCTGGAGGAGCTGAACTTCACCAACCCTTTAGGCATGAAGGGAGAAATTGCAGAAGCCTATGCAGATGTCATCAAACAGATGTGGTCCGGCAGGCACTATTCTGTGGTTCCTCGGGTGTTTAAGGTAACCTAATTGTAGTGATCACTCTACATTAGCATTTTTAGTTCAAAACTTGTTCACGGACACCAGCAGAACTCAAATCAGTTGGTTCATTTCAGATACTATACTGTTTCCCCTCTTCTTTATATGATTGCCTTTCTGCTTTTCTATCAATAAAGGTTTAATATACTTAATATACAAAAACAACTATTAGTACAATAATCGTTTAATGTTTTTGGAAGACGTCTCTTCTGCTCACCAAGGCTGCATTTATTTGATCTATTATTTATGTAATGTTTTAGGAATATTGTGGAATATTACTACAATTTAAATTAACTGTTTTCTATTTTAATATATTTAACAATATTTTTGTGATGCAAAGCTGAATTTAGCAGCCAATCCTTCAGAAATCATGAAAATATACTGATTTGTTATAAAATATACTGATGATACATTGTATTCAGGATTCTATGATGAATAAGAACAGCTTTTATTCAAAAGATTAATTTTTTTTTTACATTTTAAATGTGTTTACTCTCACATATGATCAATATAAGTCATTTATAAGCTTTAAACACTAAAATTCTGTTTGTTTTTAGTCTTGCTCTATTAGTAGTGCAGAAAATTAAGCAGCCTTGTTTGTGTATGTCTTTGCAGACCAAGGTCGGCCACTTTGCGTCACAGTTTCTGGGCTACCAGCAACACGACTCTCAGGAGTTGCTGTCTTTCCTTTTGGACGGTCTACATGAAGACCTCAACCGGGTCAAAAAGAAGGAGTATATTGAACTCCGGGATGCTGATGGCAGACCTGACCAGGTGCTTTACACACACACTATAGTACACAAAGAATATATCTTTATTAATAGTTCATTTATCGAATGCTGTTGTCACTCTTGTTTATAAACAAAGTTTAGTCTCTGTAAAATCCACTATTGGTCGACCTCTAAACCTAACCATATTAATATCTCTACTACAAAACAAAGTTTTCCTATGAGAATCTAATTTCTATTTATTCCTAACAGGAAGTGGCTGAGGAAGCATGGCGCAACCATTTACGGCGGAACGATTCGGTCATCGTCGACACATTCCACGGGTTGTTTAAGTCAACGCTGGTGTGTCCCGAGTGCAACAAGGTCTCTGTGACCTTCGACCCCTTCTGCTACTTGAGTGTGCCCTTACCTGTTAGTAAGGAGAGGGTCATGGAGGTGTTCTATGTGTCACTGGATCCAACGGCCAAACCCACCCAGGTTTGTATAATGTCATATAATTGGAAAAAAAAAACCAGCAAAATAACAAAATGCTCAGTCATTTTTGGCAGGAAAGGCAGCATATGTGCAGCACGACAGACATGCTCATTATGAGTGAGCCCATGCTATGAGTTTGGCAGATGTGAATGATGTAGCACTGCAGGTTTGTAAACAGGAAGACAGCTGGTGGCGTGTGATGATGTCATCAGAGCCGGTCTTGCTTAGGGCAAAGTAGTTTGACATTTCTGCTGAAAAGCGTTTAGTAAGGCTTTTTTTTAGTACTGCTTTACTGTGAGTTTTGCTCATCCTGGTGACTGATGATTGTGTCTGTCTTCCCTCTGCAGTATCGTCTGATTGTCCCTAAAGCTGGCAGAGTGATTGATTTGTGCACTGCCCTCTCTCAGGCAACAGGCCTCCCTCCCAGCCAGGTTCAAACAAGCCTTTTAACTACTGAAACACTGGCAAAATTTATTGACAAATTTTTATTGATATATGACCCCAGACCACAAAACCAGTCTTAAGTTTTCATTAATTTAATTAAGCTGAATAAACAAGCTTTCCGTTGATGTATGTTTTATTAGGATCGGACAATATATAGCCGAGATACAACTATTTGAAAATCTGGAATCTGAGGGTGCCAAAAAATCAAAATAATGAGTAAATCGCCTTTAAGGTTGTCCAAATGCATATCAAATGCAGTATCTTTATGGAACATGATCTTTACTTAATATCGTAATGATTTTTGGCATAAAATTAATTATTTTGACCCATACAATATTTTTTTGGGCTATTGCTAAAAATATACCCCAGCAACTTAAGACTGGTTTTGTGCTCCAGGGTCACATATAATCTTGGTTTAATTAATGATATGGCCCTGTATCCATGTCGTCAAGAATCCAAACCCATTTAAAGTTTTTGTTCTGAGCTCATCATTGGTCTGCTCTTCACAGATGGCTGTGGCTGATGTTTTCAATCATCGCTTCTATAGGATTTACCAAACTGATGAATTCTTAAGCTGCATATTGGACCGGGACGATATATTTGTGTAAGATAGAACTAATCTGAGTAAACCGTAAACATACAGTGTTATTACAAATATACAGTGTCAGGTAATTGGAAATGAATGAACCAGGCTTAATAAACAATGT
Source organism: Carassius gibelio (assembly GCF_023724105.1). NCBI lineage: Eukaryota > Metazoa > Chordata > Actinopteri > Cypriniformes > Cyprinidae > Carassius > Carassius gibelio. The sequence goes on along the minus strand of NC_068378.1, from coordinate 23,929,904 downwards.
TGTCCATGGGAATTCATAAAAAAATATATTTATATACATGAAGTGGGTTATAGAAAAGTATCACCCCCCTTTAAATGTATCTAATTTTGTTGCTTTGTATGTTATTGTTAAATCTTTCACTTGGATGTTATAAATTGCACAGAGTAAATACAGCTGGATAATATATAATGAAGTTTATTTTCTAAATATAGTTCATAATATAATTATGCATTTATATAAAATTATATATACATATTATTTTTTAAGTTGTTGTTAGTGTCTTGACTTTTCCACTTTTTTTTTTTATTATTCATATAATGTAGTTTATTTCAAAATATAATTCACAATGCATTAGGTTTTCATCTTTTCAGATAAGAAAAGAAAAATAATATGTATCAAAGGTGCATCTCCAGACAATTGTTGTGGTGTGTTGATGCAGGTATCAGCTGAGCAGCGGTTGTGTGGATCAGGATGGTGAGGAGGTGGTTATGGCCATCTACATGCGTGAACGCTCCCATTACAGAGATTACGGCTCGGGCAGCAACAGTTATGGCACGTCCCTGTTCGGTCACCCGCTGCTGATATCTGTGCCACGCAACCAGTGCACAAGGGAAGATCTTTACCAGCTCCTCCTGAAAAGACTGGCGTAAGTCTAGCCACTCATGTTCGTTTGGTCACAAGCTAGTTTTGATTAAATATCAGGATCATATCGTTTTCAGTGCTGTACATTTATGATGGTTTTCTTTTGTTATAGAAGGAAAACACATACAGTGATCATGATAGAGACTATTTAAACAATAAACAAAAACAGTAATATTAATTAGATTATAAAAATGTTACCAGATATGTCATTAGTCCTGGAATCAAACATTTTTTATTCTACATATGCTTTGTATTTTTCCTTTATTGTGTTTTTTTTAACTGCATCGGATTGATAATTGTCCATACAAATATTTTTGTACATATTTTACTGACAGTAGATGCAGTCAATTATACACTTCTTTGTATAAATGCATCTGGTAACTAACTGCTTCTTGTGTCTTCTGTGATCATATTGGTGTTATTGTGATTGTTTATTTCAGTATCACTGGTTTTTGAGTGCATTTTGTTTTTAAAGGCCAAAGTTGGGTTGCCGTTCATATGAGTCATGATTGTGTCCCTACATAGGCGATATGTCCGTGCACTAGACCCTTCAGAAGAAGTAGAGGAGGAAGAAGAAGAAGAGGAAGAGTTGTACAAGGCACAGACCAATGGAGTTAGTGATGGTATAACTTAGTTTTTCATTTTAAAATAAATTAATACATTTATTCTGCAAGGATGCATTAAATCCATTAAAAGTGATGAAGTCATTCATAATGTTACAGAAGATTCCAGCAGCACTGTTTTAATGTTTCTTAAAAAAATGTTTCTTGAGCAGCCAATCAGCATATTAGAATAATTTCTGAAGGATCATGTGACACTGAATACTGGAGTAATGATGCTGAAAATTAAGCATTGCATATCAGGAATAAATTACATTTTAACATATATATTTAAATGGAACATAGTTATTTTAAATTGACATAATATTTCACAGTATTATAATAAGATACTTCTTTCAAAAATGTTAAATGACCCCAAGCATTTAGTGTATCAATAATGATCCATTTCTGAACAGATGAAGGTGAGGAAGACTCTGAGGAGACAGGGCCATCCAATAAAGAGGAAGTGACTCAAGAAAGCAGTCAGACCGAAGGGCAGAACAACTGCCAATCAGAAGCCAGCCCGAGCAGCGAGGGGGAGGAGAAAGCTGAGGAGGAGGAGTCGAGCAGTGGACCAGACGGGGGCAGCAGCACGGAGGAGGGCCAATCAGCATGTGGCACCAGTGACACCAACAACCAAAACGCCACTGATGGAGACCAAAGTGTTGGCACTGAACCTTCGAGCAAGAAGGAAAAGGATGAAGATGAGGTCGAGGAAGAAGAGGAGTATGCATCTTGTGCGAAGGCAAATAAGAGGCTTCCGGGAAGACGGCGCTACACGGAGAGGCGGAAAAAAGCCCTCTTTACCATGCAGGCGGTCAACTCTAATGGTACCACGGAGCGAGGGATGGGAGAGTTGGATGGCAGCTTCTCTTTCAGCTGTAAGTGTACTCTAATGAGAAAACTCCATTTATTACAGACTTCTCTACACATCTGATGCTTTTGTACAACTTCAGGGTCATGTGCGGACAAGCGAGGGTCATAACAAAGTGAGACTGCATGTCTTTTATCTCTCTGGGTGCTCAATTCACATCTTTTTATAGTCATGGTATCCTTTAACTCAGAACATTCATAAGTGCAAATGTTCCTGCTCCTAATGGCGTGACTCACTGTTTCCGTTTAGCTCAGCCATATATCGCCATCGACTGGGACCCTGACATGAAGAAGAAGTACTACAATGAGAATGAAGCCGAGGTAGGATTACTAATGAATGGGTCTGAATCTGTGGGGAGCGAATCTGCAAGTGCTCTCCTCCACCCTCAATATCACGACTGAGGTTAGACCCTTGAGCAAGGCACCAAACCCCTAACTGCTCCCCAGGCGCCGCAGCAAAAATGGCTGCCCACTGCTCTGTGTGTGTGTGTGTTCACTACTCACTACTGTGTGTATGGACTTGTTTGGGTTAAATGCAGTGTACAAATTCCGAGTATGGGACACTATACTTGACTACACGTCTCTTTTGTTTTAAAGTATTGCTCCTAATGCAGTGATAAGTCAGGTCACCTTCACTTATGTAGAGCTTTAAACAATACAGATTGTTTCAAAGCAACTGCACACTAATGAACAGGAAAATAACAGAATTGGTGATATGCAAGTTCTGTTGTAAAGCAGCTCTAAAAAGATTATTCAGCTGAAGTCAGGTCAGTGTTGATTCAGTTAAGTAATGGTGCAGTTGCTCAATTTCTTAAACAAGTTCAGTTCAGCTATAAGCAGCTCTACAAAAGTCAGTTCGATTATTAACTCAGTTCAGTTCAGTAACAGTATTAATGTTGCGAATTCCAATCAGCTAAAAATAACTGTCAGTGCTGTCAAATAAATAATATAACTGAATATGTGTTTTAAAAGTGTTTTAAACCAGCACTGCATTGCCTAGCTCTTCTCTCATCTAATTTATCAAATATATTGGTTCTCATCCCAACACAGCAAATAAATAAATAAATAAATAAACATTTTTCCATTCCTTATTGTGCTATCCTAAATATGCATTAGTTAAATGTTTTCAAAAAATAGCATTTATTATTGTATTTCTTGAATGTCCATGACGTCACCTTGTACCTCACCAGTCAGGATTTTTAAAGCTTTTTAATATGTAAAATATGCTTAAATTCAATATTAATTTGGTCCTTTAATTAAATATAAAAATCCTTTAGTTTCAGTCTTGTCTGTTTCGAACTATGTAAACTGCAGCATTTCTGTTGCAAACATGTGTTTTTTATGTTTATGCAGAAATACATAAAGCATGAGAGCATGGACGTCCCTCACCAGAAAATTACAGTGCAGCTGCAGGAATGTATAGCGCTCTTCACCACAGTAGAGACACTGGAAGAGGAAAACCCCTGGTAATCTACTACTTGGTTCTATCAAAGAATCTAGCCTTTTATTCCAATCTATCCCTTATGAGCATGAAGAAAGAGGAACATTTTGTGTTGTTAACTGCATAATTTAAAGCCAGAAGCATTTTTGTCATAATTTCTAGAGGTAAATTTAAAGAACAGGATTGCTTCCTCTGCACATGTAACTTTGTCTTTGTTTATGTGGTCTGTAGGTATTGTCCGACATGTAAAAAGCATCAGCTTGCCACTAAGAAACTGGATCTATGGTCTTTGCCAGAGGTTCTTATTATCCATTTAAAGCGTTTCTCCTACACAAAATACTCTCGAGAGAAACTGGATACCATCGTGGAGTTCCCCCTGCGGTAAGATGAAGTACTGTTTGTCAGATGAAGACATACACTAGTGTCCAGAAGTTGGGATTAGTAGGATTTTTAAAGGCTCAGTTCACCCCAAAATGTGTATATCAGGTTTCTTCTTTCAAATGAATCCAGTCAGAGTTATATTAAAAATTGTCTTTGATCTTTCAAACTGTTTAATTGCACTCAGTGGGTGTTGCAGTGCTTCAGTCCAAAAGAAGTGAAATAAAAAGTGCCAATCCATTAAAAAAAAAAAGTGTCTCACATGGCTCATGGGGGGTGAACAAAGTCTTCTTTTCTTTTTTGTAAGAAAAATATCCATATTCAAACCGTTATATTCACTTTAATCTAGCTTGCGCTCACAGTTGTAAAATGGAAGCGGTTCACGGTAGAATGACATCATGAGGTCAGCGTGGGCATGTGCAGGTGAGTCTCATGTAAACATTTGTTACCAGGAGTAAAGGAAGCAAAGTTTCCTTACTTTAGCAAAGGAAAACCAGTATCCTCTTAGCTTATATTGAAATCCTCTGACATTCTTCTTTACAAATCCTCGTTTTGTTCTTCTGATTAGTGACTATTGTTTTGTTTTGATCTCTCCTTTGCGTTTCCCTGTGTGTCACTTCTGAGCTGTGCATGTGCATAGCTGACCTCATATGTCAATCTTTTTACAGCTGTGAGTGCAAGCTAGATCAAAGTTATTATTACGTTTTAAATATGGTTATTTTTATTACAAAAATGCATCGATTCCCTTCAGGAGGACTTTGTTCACCCCTTGGGGCCATGTGAGACACTTTTTATTAAGGGTGGGCGCTTTTTAATTAACTTCTTTTGGACTGAAGCACTGCAACAACCGCTGAGTGAAATTAAACAGCTTGAAAGATCAAAGACAAATTTTAATATAACTCTGACTGGATTCGTTTGGAAGAAGAAAGCCATATTCACTTAGAATGACTTGAGGGTGAGTAAATTATGGGCTAATTTTCATTTTTGGGTGAACTAACCATTTAAATGTTTTTGAAAGAAGGCTATAATGCTCACCAAGACTGCATTTATTTGATAAAAAGTACAGTAAAAACAATAATATGTTGAAATATTAAGATAATTTAGTATAACTATTTTCTATTTGAATGCATTTTAGATTGTAATTTATTCCTGTGATGCAAAGCTGAATTTTCAGCATCATTACTACAGACTTCAGTGTCACATGATCCTTGAGAAATTATTCTAATATATATTCTGATTTTCTGCTAAAAAAAAACCTTATTATCAATTATGAGAACAGTTGTGCTACATAATAATTTGTTTAAACTTATTTTCACGAAAGGTTTATTTTTTTGAAAAATAATAAAAGGTTTAAAAGTACAGCATTTGCTTAAAATAAAACTTTTGTAACCTTATTGATGTTTTTGTTGTCACTTTTTATCAATGTAATGCTTCCTTTGTATAAATGTATTAATTGGTTTTATTGGTTATGTACAGTTGTAAATATTATTCATTCATTCATTCATTTATTCTTGTTTAATGGTGATATATTGCATAATTATAATGGAAACGTAGGCTCATAAATGTTCATAAAACTAACTATCTTCGGTGGTTGATTCTCCAACTATTCCATTTGTTTCCATATGTTGTTATTGCTCTGGTGAAAAGCAGCTTTCATTCTTTGCCTGCAGGGATTTGGACTTCTCAGGTTTCCTCCTAAAGAAGAGTGTGAACAGTACCGAACCTCCCTGTAGATATGATCTGATCGCTGTGTCCAACCACTACGGCGGACTCCGAGACGGTCACTGTATGCATCAGTCTTTTTAGCTTTTATTAAACCATATTAACGTCAAAAATTGCATTCTGTTTTGATTAGTGACAATAACATTACGCAAATATTTCTCTTTTGTCCCCTTCTAGATACTAGTTATGCCCGAAACAAGGATAATGGTCAGTGGTATTACTTTGACGACAGCAAGGTGACCTATGCAACGGAGGAACAAATAGTGGTGAGATTAATGCATCTTTCTGTGGTGTGCTTTATCAACATGAAATCAAAATAGACCCTATGGTTTTTATTAAATTTGATTTATCAGTGCATGCTCTTCTAAAATGAAATGTTGGTTTTTCCTCAAAATACAATAACTTTTTCAGCCTCCAAAACTACTTGCCTCCAAAAAAAACGATCTGTTTAAAATGATGTCCACAAGAAATGATCATATCCATGGATTGGAATTGTTTTATTCTACATAAACTTGTTGAGGCCGCTCCCAAATCTAAAACAAAAATCTCAAACCCAGGTGTAATTTTGGAGTTGGCTAATAATAATATCATTAAAAATAAAATTCATAAGCTTTCTGTTTAGTCCTTTTATAGTGCTTAAGTGTGATTCATGAAAGTAAATCTAAACAAACAAAACTATTTAAAAAGCACAATATGACAAAAGTTTGGGGTCAGTTTTTTATGATTTTAATACTTTTATTCAGCAAGTATGCATTAAACTGATCACGAATGCTAGATAAGACTGTTATAATGTTACAAAACTGTTCTTTTGAACTTTATATTCATCAAAGGATCCTAAAAATATATAAATTTCCAATAAAATATTAATATGCAGATCAGCATATTAGAATGATTTCTGAAAGATCATGTGACACTGAAGACTGGAGTAATGATGCTGAAAATGCAGCTTTGATCACAGGAATAAATGACAATTTAAACAGTAAACAGTGACTTTAAATTGTAACTATTTCGCAATGTATTTAATGCAACCTTGGTGAGCATAACAGACTTCTTTCAAAAACCTAAAAAAAAGTCAATGAAATGTTCACTCTCCCTCTATTCTTGTAGACCAGTGCTGCCTACCTCCTGTTCTACCAGCGCCAAGACAAGATCCGCCGGCCCACAATCCCTCCACCCATACCCTCCTCCACCCAGACAGAGAACCACATCTCCTCCCAGACCGGTGATGGCATGGATGGAGCCGCTTCCTGTGTCAGCATGGAGACGGACTGATTTCTGTCCGTTTTTCTTTTACTCATTCTTTCTCACTCTTACCTCTTCCATTCGCGCACACTGTCTATCATCTTAATCAACAGAAACTTGAACCTCCGCCTCTGCTCTGACACCGACAGGAAGTACGAGGCTGGGGCAACTCTCTCAGGCTGGTGCACGAGCATCATGGGATTGGGAATGAGACTTATGTGTTGTTTTTTCTTTGTGACAAACTCAAGGAAACGGGTTAGGCTGGTACCGGCGGATTCAGTCGCTTCAGTGACGATGAGAATTCAAAGAATGAGGTTTCCGCTGCAGGTCATCATCACTGACATGTTCTTTATTTTTTATCTAAGCTTGCTTTTCTGAGCTAGCTCAGCTGCTGTCCGCGGTGGTGATGACTGATCTGAACGTACAACCTTCAGCTGCACTGTTTAGCATCATGAATCAGGCCTTCTGTTTATTCCATCTCATCGTGGGCGCTGTTAGCAGGGATGCTGGGGGTGGGGGTTTCTCATATCAGGGATGTCATGTTCAGAGATGCTGCTTCAGATTTCTGAGATCTTCTTGTTAAAATGTGGATGGAGAAATAGGTGGAGGTAAATGAGAAATAGCTTTCTGTCCACTCACTCGTGATCTATTTATTTTCGTAATTGCTTGATGCTAATGTGGAGTGAGAGATTATACATGTAAAGAGTGGCTTCTAAAGATTTATTTTCATTCTTTTGATGTTTTTTTCCTCTGTGGTAAGGTCTGGGAAAAGACACTCTGTTGCAGGACACAAACGGAGACCTGATTTCCAGCGAGAATTAGCTTTTTTTTATTTTTTTATCTTAATTGAAAGAAAATGCACCGCAATATTTAAATATTACATTCTTTTTGACTAACTGCCTGCAATTTATAATGAACTCTTTGGAGCAAACAAGAATATTTCAGCATAGTGCTTTCTGGATAGAGCTCTTTACGTGATGTTTTTAAGGCACCTCTGTACAGTATTTTTGTATTAAATGTTGTATTATCTATGATCATTTGGATCAGATGCTGGGAATGGGGGAGCTTTCATTTTATTTTGTTAATTATAGATTGAATATATAATTGTATACACATCTTTTGATATGAATAAATGCTGACTTTAAAGTCAAGGTTAGATTGTACACATTTGACTTCCATTTACATTGATTTACCTCTGAAAAAAGGGATGTTTAGATCCTTTGGCAACGGGAAATGCATTCACTCGGTTCATACTGATTGCATATTAACATTTCTCAGTTGCTCATAGTGTTGTAATTCATTTGGCCCACTGTGTAAAGAAAATCTTATATAAAATGCTTTTTCATTTGCGCTAACCATTAAATGAATGCTTTATTGCTTTCCTCAGATGATAATGGATACAGTTCATCGCACTGTTCTATGAGAGATGTACCGTATTTTCCGGACTATAAGTCGCACTTTTTTTCATAGTTTGGCTGGTCTTGCGACTTATAGTCAGGTGCGACTTATTTATCAAAATTAATTTGACATGAACCGAGAGAAATGAACAAAGAGAAAACCTGACCACGAGAGGGCGCTCTATGCTGCTCAGTGCTCCTGTAGTCTACACTGAGCAGCATAGAGCGCCCTCTCGTGGCTGTAGATGGTCATGTTTTCTCTCGGTTCTTGGTTCTAAATGCGACTTATAGTCCAGTGCGACTTATATGTTTTTTTTCTCGCCATGACGTAATTTTGAACTGATGCGACTTATACTCCGGTGTGACTTATGTTTATACCGTATTTTTCGGACTATATCACATATATATGTGGGAGGAACATTTAATTCATTCAGTATGTTCTAATGTCTTATATAATAATATGGGTGAATCTCACAAAACCTGTCCAGAACAAAAAACTAAAGAAACCAAGGGGAAAATATTAAATTTTATTTAATAAAATGAAGCATTTTGACATTTTCAGGGCAACTCAACATTAAAAAAATTTTTATGAAAATGTCTGTACATCATGATAGTATTTTTTTTTATGTAATTTGTGCAGATTTAGTTACAGATTAAATGCATTATTACAGTAAACTGCAAATGGCGAGATTTGTTCTTGTTCGCATTTGTGAGATTTACAAACTTGTGACGAAGAACTGATGGGAATTTTCTTGTAGTCTGCTTTACAAATGGACAGTTTGTTTTTTTGTAAATAGAAAAAAAATTGTTCCTCAAATGATTTAGCTCCTTTCTCATCTTCAGTCTTCCACTTTGTACAAGGTTTAATGAATGTAACGATCCATTTAAAAAGAGTTTTACTATTTTACTGTAAATAATGGCTTAACTCTGGCATTTATTTTTCTAAAATAATTCATTAGAGCTGGAATCAACAGCTTCAGAGAGCCACAAACAGCATAATTTCTTTCTAATATTAAATTCAGATATTTATTAAAGCTACCGTGTGACCTGTGATCATGGTTATATTATTTCAGTGAAATCCATCAAACGGTCAGCTGTGAATATTTGAAATGTTAAAGCAATCAGTTGGTTTGAGAAACCAACTTTTATTTCTGTCGATGCTACACAATTTATTTTGCAATATTCAAAAGCACCTTTCACAGTATGAAACGCCAAATTTCATATTTGTGATTTTGTATTGTGTGGGCATTTTTGCATAGAAATGAAATATTATAAAGAAGTTATCAAATAAAAGCTTTTGAGTTTTGAATATGGAGTATGTAGTATTTTCAATCTGCTCATTTTCTCTCACCTGAAGCACAAACTGATTTCCTCCTCATCTTAGGGTGCAATATAATCTTTATTAAAACCCAAAAAGATTTTCAAGGCATCACTTCTCATATAAACACACTATTAAGACATGACAAATTCTGTATATTAATACTTCTGCCATAAATTTATATAATTTAGATCTATGCTTACAACTAATCAAATGTTTATGTGCAAATCCCAGTTCACACAATCATGTCAGACATATTACAGATGCTTTGCAGGACATTCAAGGAGATCACTGCAGTCAACGAGTATCAACATTTGAATCGTGTAAAGAAATCACATCTGCTTATGAATTGAACCATCTTAGCAGCTTAGCTTAGTTCATATCAAAAAGTGATTTGAAATCAGGGTTTGTTTTTTACTGTAATTCTTAGCTAAACAAGTTCAGATCCTGACACATGAGCTCCTCTTCTACGTTCTCCAGGGCCCATTTGTGCTCCACAATCTCCAGGGCTTCCCACTCGCTCTGAAACAATGGTATTGAATACACTTAGAGCATTGAAGAGCTTTACACATCTGAGAAGAGTGTGAACATTCTGCTAAACGTCCCCTTTTGTGTTCCACAGCAGAAAGAATGGCGTACGTGTTTACAACAGCATGAGGATGAGTAAATGATGAGCACATTCTCTCTCTCTATATACAATCACTTGTGTATGAGGATTGAATCGACTTATTGCACCCAGCACAATCTGCGTTCCCCAAGAAATGTGATGTTTCAATAGTTCTGTAAATATGTAAGCTTCAAAATGGCAAAGTTTATGGTTTCACAATTATCCTAAGATGATGAGGGTTATGAAATTAAAGCAACCATGTTTCCACACCAGGGCTACTGTTGCATCATTCCGTCCACTGGGGCTGTAGACGCTGTACTCCCAAGAAAAATGTACTTTAAATTTGTGTTAAACACAACTAACTGCTGGCGTGTTTTGTTTTTTACGGTTTGTTGCATGCATGTTTGTCCCAGAATAATTTAATATTGCTAAGAAAGAAACCACATAAAGAGAATTATAATTACTTATAAATGGTTTTGTTCAAATTATGTCCTGCTCACCTTAAATGCTTTATTAGGATCAGGAGGCATCGCCATCGCCGCCCCTGTCATTTGATCCTGCATAATCCTCGACTGATCTGCAGCTGAAAATAAACACCTAGCTGAGCAAGTCATCTCAATTTTGAAGAAATCATGCACAATATATATATTCATTTTATGATATTAAATATTGTGTTATATTAAAATAATATACTGTATAGTAATATAATATATAAAAAGTGAATATAACACAATAAGGTTGAGGTCATAAAAGGGTCTAAATATCAAAAACAAAAACAACCAACCATTGTCTTGTCCAAGGATGAGTGTGTACATGCTTCTGAGCCCAAACACATTAAGAAAATACCATGATGCTGAACTGACCCTATAAGAGCAATATATTCAGATTTTATTCACAGTTTTCAAGTTCTGGTAATAAATGAAAAAACATCAATGTCAATACTGTACCAGGAAGCGTCCAGAGAGAGCAGCTCAATTCCTCTCTGTAGCATGGGCTTAAATCTCAGAGTCAGAGGAAACGGAACTTTAGCTGAAGGGGAAACAAGCTTTTATAAGACTTTTATAACAATTCATTTAAACTCTTACAAGCGCACTTCGTTTCAAATAACATTCACTTGAGATTTAATCAGATAAATAGAAGCCATTACAACTTTTAGGCATTTACTAGTCAATCTTGTCTGCTTTTTGGTAACGATGAGAAAAAGCAAACTGTAGCTGCTTTAAGAGAGAACAGAAGCTTGATGCTAGCACTGGACTGAACAAACGCATATGCGGTAATCTGACTATGGTTAGAGCCCACTTACCAACCTCTGCCTTTCAGAAAATGAGTTATGAAAGTACTGGCCAAATGTTACATCACCCAATTAAAATTCAGAAGCCGGCTGTTTAGGATTAGAATGTCTCCCTTCACACTTTTTAGATGCATCTTACATCCCTGAATTCAGTCGCACTTACAAATGATTGTTTTAGAAATAAGAAGACTACATTCACACATGCTCACTAGATCCTTTTTATAGTTTAGCATTTCAAGGGAGTTGCTCAGCACCAAATAATAAAAATTTGCTGAAAATTTAGACACTCTCAGGCAAAACAAGATGGGTATATGGGTTTGTTTCTTCATCAGATCAGATTTGGAGAAATGTAGCATTACATCTCTTGCTCAGCAGTGGATCCTCTGCAGTGAATGGGTGCCGTCAGAATGAGAGCAGATAAACATACCACAGTAATCCACACTACTCCAGTCCATTCACAGTCACAGTCTTGTGAAGCAAAAAGCTGCGTGTTTGTAAGAAACAAATACATCATTAAGACGTTTTAACTTTAAACTATTGCTTCCAGTTAAAATACAGGTCCTCTATCCAGAATATCAGCTTGAATGAGCTTGGATTTTCTTCACTGGAGGAAGCGTTATTATAAATTATGGATTACAAGCAATGATTTGAAGATAAAACACCTAAATGTTGGATTTGTTTCCTACAAACACAATGCTTTTCACTTCACAAGACAATAATTAATGGAGTGGTGAGGATTATTGTGATGTTCTCATCAACCGTTTTGACTCTCATTCTGACGGCACCCATTCACTGCAGAGGATCCAGTAGTGAGCAAGTGTTGGAATGCTACATTTCTCCAAATCCGTTCTGATGAAGAAACAAAGTCATCTACATCTTGGAAAGCCTGATGGTGAATACATTTTCAGCTAATTGTAATTTTTAGGTGAATTATTCCTTTAATTCCGACAATTAACAAACGCTCTTACTTGTGAGAAAACCAGAAAAGGCCCAGTTGATCCATCCTCCAATCACAATCATTGGCAACACATTGGTCAGATTCCCCTTCATCATGTCCATCATCATGCTGGGATCTGGGACAGGTTTTCAAGCACAGATATTGCAGATGTTATAATGGAGCATAGTAGATCATTTCTTCTATGCTTAGGATGTTAAAGTAGCTCTTACCAGTCATGGGGTTTTTGGGGATCACCTTTCTTTTGACCGTCTTGAAGAATCCAGTCTCAGGGTTGTTGAAATAGTGTTTTCGCATGGCAAATGACTGAGATGAGATGGTGTGATTGATCAGTGACACAAACATGTAAATGGAGTTTTATAAGTTTATTCCACTCAAATACCCTGGGCACTGTAATTCATAAAGTAATTAATACCTGTTTGGGAAGATATTTTCCATTTTCTCTCAGGATGCGGCTGCGCAGCAACACTTGGCTGTGATTTAAAAATAATTAAAATAGATACATATATATGCATTCACAAAAGACATTTAAAATAATTATGTAAAAAATTAAATTGAAGTAATTAAATTCTTAAGAAGAACTTGCCTATGATTTAATAATTTTGCAGGAAATAAGATATATTTCCATGTATTGTAAATGGGACAAATTTAAAAGATCTAATGATCAGGTTTGGACAAAATTCAGGAAATGTCTCCTTTTCCATTCAGATGATTTTACTAAATTATTTATAGGTTTACACCCTGATATGCAGAATACATATCCACATAGAATATTTCTAAACAATAATGTTCAATACTGCCAATTTAATTCACTCAGCAATCAAAACTTATTTTTTAATCAATTCTACATTTTTTTGTAACAATTTTGTGTTGGATTAAATTAAACAATTTAATAAATGGAAATGAATGAATCAATATTTTGCCAAGACAACTATGTATTTAAAGATATATACTGACATATTTTTAAGTTATTATTTTAATTAAAAATAATTATTGAATATAATGGAATTGTGTCAATATTTGTAATAATGTTTTTCAATCTTATTCATCTTTTTTATAGAATTACAGTATTTTACATATTGTGAGTTTGATTACGTGTTTATGACTAAACACCTGTATGAATTCATCATCTCACCTGTCAGACACCTGCTGCAGATCAACTTTCTTGTCGTTATGAATCAGCTGAGTGACGTAATGACGCAAAACTCCGACGAAGAATGTGATGAAGACTATGGGCAAAACAACCCACAGGCGGATACTGGAGTCGAGCAGCAACTCTGGACCTGCCATTTCCTTACAACTATCTGTACTCAAAACACTGACACTAGTTTAATATAATGCTCAAATTACGACAAAGTGAAAAGTCCAACTATGGTAAAACTATTGAACTTTTATACTACAGTAATGGCACATTGCTGCGTGAACATGCGCCATATACGCAGCTGCTTTTTGACCTTTGAACTAGTAGAAAGGTCCGATTCGTGAACGAGTCGTTGTATTGAGTCGGATCTTTTAATGAATGTTAATGGATTCACAAACTAGTCTGAATGATTAATCTACTGAATCATTGCACAATTCAAATGAATATGACTTTTCTAAAAGAAAAATATTTATTATTGTTATTAGGAAAATTTTATATACATCAAACTAAAAGGAGTAACTCAAAACCCTTTTTAGTTTATTTAAAGTTTAAAGTTTATTTAAAGTTTAAAGTCTTTAAAGTTTATTTAAAATCCAGAGAACCGTGTCTCTGCTGAATTTAACACGTTTGTGGTGGACATTATTTTTTTAAGATAACTTTTTTTATTTTAATTATTTCAAATTTTACGTACAAAATTTGTAAACATAATCAAGTCATAAAGTTAAAAAAAACGCTTTTTAACGCATTCCTTGAGACGAACTGTTTCAAAGAACCGATTCGCAAGAATGAGTCGCACGTCCCCTCACTTTGAACTATGACATATTTACATAGTCACTTATGTTTTATTATTTTCTATCACTAACTGATAGGTAAAAGAATGGCTAATCTATGAAAAACATATATAAATAAAAATAAAATAAAATAAAATAAAATAAAAGTTAGCTTACGCCATTTCCGGTTTCGAATCAGGGAGCCACGTGACATGCTGAAGGAAGGTTTAGCTTCACACAGTCGAGCCTTTTCTATTAAAACAAATTCGTTTTGTCAGCTGCTAGCCTGCTAGCGTTTTAGTGCAGCACCACCCCAGCGAAGGGACTGTCGATCTCTGATGCACGTTAATATTAGAAACATTGACTACGATTAAAATAAATATCGCCTTATCATAGTCGATCTGCAACCGTCTTTTTTCATATCATGACTCCTGGGGCCCCCGGTATCAATGAAAAAGTATTGCAGTATGAGACATTTATCAATGAAGTACTGAAACGAGACTTAGAGTAAGTATCATCGCTTGATTTTTAGCTTTGCTTTTACCATGTTTACATGTTTGTACCATGGTTATGCCGTGATTTCTTTAAATATGTACTTTAGTAATACCTATAATGGTATTATTTGAAGTTCCATTGAGTTCCACGTAAATACCAATTTTACATAATAACGTATATGTATGTTAACCTCCAACAAGGGTTTCTGCACCAAGTGCTAAGTCAGGTTTTGCTTGGGGATCAAATACTTATTTCACTCACCGAAATAAAAATACATTTCTAACCTTTATAAAATTTGTTTTTTTCTGGATTTTTTGGTTGGTATTCTGTCTCTGTACGTTAAAATAAACCTAACATAAAAATTACAGACCCTTCATTTTTTTGTAAGTGGGAAAACTTACAAAATCAGCAGGGGTCAAATAAATGTTTCCCACTATATGTATATGTGTATGTGCATAAATATATAAAAAATAATTAAAAAGAAAAAAATTATTTGCCACAATTTTAACTCCGTGCTCTGACAGGAAAGTATTGGAGCAAAGAGATGCTGTGTATGAGAAAATAGCACAATACCTTCAGCTGAAGAATACAATTAAAAGCATTCAGGTATTTTATCTACTAAACCATATTTTATTCTTTTTCAATGTCCTTATGTGTTTCTAAGTGTTTTTTTTCTTTTCTATGTAACCTTGCCTGTCTCTATTTTCATTTGTTACTCCGTCTCTATCGTTTTCTTGCTCTCGTTGTGTGTAATTTGTTGCTTTTGCTATATTTTATTTATCTTTAGGAAACTGGCAGCAAAGAACTCAAAACAGATGTTGACCTTGGCTGCAATTTCTTTGTGCAAGCCCATGTGTAAGTATTGCAAGTCTGTGAACTGTACATCAATGCCTCTGTCTAACATTTTAAAAGCCAAACTCATGAAGGATTTATTACTTTTTAGACCTGATGCATCCAAAATATATGTGGCAGTTGGATTTGGATTCTTTGTCGAATTCACACACGCAGAGGCTTTGAAGTTCATAGAAAAGAAGACGAATCAGCTAACGGAGTAATAGATCATTTGTTTTTATCTTTTGGTTTTTGATTGTTTTGAAATGTGCATGTTTGCATTTTTTAATTGTTACGTTGAGATGTTCAAATGTTCATCATTATTTAATTATTTCAGATATACTGAAATCCTTACCAAAGATGCAGCAAAGATAAAGGCCAACATCCGCATGGTTCTGGAGGTACAAATCATTATGGTTTACTTGCTTGTCATTATTATTATTTTTTTTTACTTTTTATTGTGATGCTTAAAAAAATTTTTTTTGTAGGGATTAAGGGAATTACAAGGTCTGAAAGATCTTCCAGAGGCCAGGAGAGAGGTGTTTTAGTACAGTACACCAGTCACAGCACAGTGTATTAAATTTGCACATATGATTAATGTTTGTTTCAAACAATGTGAACTTTATCAGTTTTAGAGAAACATTGCCTTTTAACAGGTTATACTGTTGTTTTTGAAAAGTTTTGCTGAATAAATTGTAAGATTTTCAGTACCTACCATCAGTGGCATTGTGATCATTTTAAATAACTACATCACTGTACGCACAATACATGAACACATCGTCTTTTAAAACCTTAATTTAACATTAGACCGTCTATATGAAAATGAATATGTAAGAAGCTTCTCGTTTAGACAAGCAACTTATTCATGAGATTGTATAATTGTAAATTAAGAAAGTCATGTGTGATGTAAACTGGCTCATACATTTTTATTTCCTTAAAACAGGACTTCTTACAGAAATAAGAATTCTACCATTCATTTGGGTGATTTCAGCAAGCCACAAAATTACACTGTGAAGCCAGTCTTGATGTATATCTAAAATGAAAATATAAATCTGTTGAATAAATGTAAATGAGAAAATGGAGGTAATTTAAAATAAGTAGAATTAATTTGTTTGTTGAATCTACAAATAATAAGAACAAAAACTATGTGTAGATTACCCTGTTCGCATAATCGGTTATTCATCCTTTCTACGAGTATGGTGTTCGATATAATGCTTTCAAAATATATGTGTGCTTCCTTTGGGATTCAAGATTGCACCTTCAATGAATTACGTGGTGGTTAATCGATCATTAATTGTACTTCTGTTTTAGCTGTTCTGATTGACGAACACAGTGGTTAATTTTATGTTTCTGCCGCATCTGTGTGATGGCTACTCTGTCACACTAGTAACAGTTGCCATGGAAACTGGATGTTGAATTGTGGCATCTCTGGAAGACTTGCTTCCTGAAATAGATTATTTTTCTTTGTACAAAGACTCACTGCCACATTTGGGCACAATGACACACTATACAATCATTATAATATGACATTGTCAGCACTGGCTATGGAATTACAGATTTTATGTTTTAAAATGATATACAGTATAATTCAGGATTTAGATGGAACTTTCCAATGCATCAAATAATGGATCGTTTATGCTTCCTGTATTATTCTATGCAATATGCATGGCTGACATTATTTTGATTATACACTGTAATAATTAATTAATATTGTATGATGTCACAGACCCCCAAATATGAACATCTTCATGTGAGGCACCCCAATTCTAAAATTTTAATACAGCTATTTTCTGTAGAAAGACCCAATTTGTACTTTAAATATTTAAAAAAGTATATATTGCATTATTATATTTTTATGCTTACTATTGGACAGTATTTAGTTTTTAATCATTTTTATTTATTTTGATTATTTGGAGATTTATCTAATTATTTATTACATAGTTTTCCATAGTTTCACCCCATGCATTGTGTTTGATGAGTGCAAACAGCATTTCAGCGCATTGCAGCAACGTAACAAAAGTTTGTCCAAGTTCATTAATTTAGCGCTACGGCCCGACCCACGTGATGCTTGTGCGGTGACGTCACGGCCCGCACAGGGGACTCGCGGACCAAAGATGTGAAAAAAACAAAACAAAGAAACAAGTAGTCGAGGCGTTCGTGGAAACAGGAAGCAAACAGAGGGAAAGCCAAGAAGGCTGTTGTTGTAAATTAAAAAATAAGAGGGGAGCGCTCTGTCTTTTCCCTCCCAGCTGTTTGAGCTCTTTAAACTAACAGTGCAACCGCGGACTTTTAGTCCGTTGCTTGGACACCGCTGTAGGGGGGAAGCTCGCGCGCTTCGCGGACCAACGGCTACTTGATCAGGGTTCTCGGTTTATTTGCCCTCCCTCACCGCCCACCACACTGGAATTAATCCCACCTTACTGTTACCTTATTATTTTAAAGACAGGACGTGCCATTCCACCTTTTAATCACGACCCTGGTCGTTTTACTGGAGTATTTTGTCGTTTGAAGAAGTCTTCAGTCCGTCTGACAAGCGCAGCTAACGCGAGCTAGCGACTTAGCTGCTAATGTCAACTAACATGGAGGGAGAGGTGCATGTGTTACATAACAACCCAACGCAATTAAACCACCGACTTTTGACACCCTGCAAGCACAGTTATGGACGTGAATTAATCTCCAAAGAATAAAACGGCCCATAAACGCATTTATTTGGCAGAGATGGAGTCGAACCCGCTGATCAGCGGTAAGTTTTATTCCACTTAACACAACCTGTATGAAGCCTTCTGCACTTCAGCTGTGTTTGAGTAAATGTTTTGCAAGTCAAATGTCTGGCAGTGTGTCCACATACTGCTGTTACTGAATCAAATAGAATGTTTGGCAGACTTGTTTGCCTCTTGGTTATTTCTGAACTAATCAACAATTCAACGAAAATAATTTTAACAGAAAAGCATTTGATTGTTTTATTGTGCACTAAATATTTAGATTTTGAGTGTCAGGGCTGTCAAACAAGCTAGTTTGCGGGGTGGATGTTTGTTCTTGTATTTAAAAAGGCGGTTTATAAATTAAACATAATAAATTATTCAATTATAATTTAGTTATTACTATAACTATTTTTATTATTCACTCTTTTTTGTATAATGTACAACCCCTTTATAATTACTATCAAACAAATGTTTTATTCAAATGCACAAGGAGTTTGAATTGAACATGATTGTGCAATGCATATGTCAGCATTTCTTTACATTGTTTGTGGATAAGAAACCAATGACAAATTATATTAACCAGCAGACCTCATGTAAACCCAGAAAAACTGGGTGGACACCTTGATGACCCATCGGGAACTGTCCTGAGCTCCGCTTAATACAACTGTATGTGTTTATTAGGGATTTGTTTTGTAATTTAGCACTGGATTCATTCTTCTCACATAACAGTCCTGTCTGACTCTCTCTTCCTTCGGGATGGCAATTCATTCATTGGCTATAAGTCATCATGCAGTCTGAGAACTCAAGATAATTAACTATTGAGCATTGAGGTCCCCGAACACTCTTAAGGCAATAAGGTCTGAATGGGGAAAACAGATATGTGTTGTTCAGTGCCGGTCTATGTTTGCTTTTCTCAGATGTACAGGCTGATTTATGAGGCATTAGACCAAGGCAAGCTGTGCAGTGTTAGTCCGTTGATTAATCATACTGGAGCTCTTCAGCTAGAATATAACACTGCAAGGAAAATTATAGGGAATAATTTTTATCTTAATACTATAACCCTTTGGTTATTTTAATCAGTATATTCTGATGACTTTTTTGTTGTTGTTGGAAAAAATACCACAAAAATGTCACAGAAGAATAGGGCTGTGCAAAAATATCGAATGCGATTTTCATGCACATCTCATCAGTAAAAAAGCTCCTGTAATTAGAAGTATATCCCCAGCACGTGCGTTCAGATAAGGGTTGCCTGGTTTACACAACAAATCCTGCCCAGTTGCTTCTTAAAACTGGTCCAAAACTAGCCCAATCGCGCTTCCGGGAGGTTCCCCTTTAAAAATTGCTTCCCGGGGTTAAAATATATTTTTTTTTAGCAGGGTTGCCTTGGTAAAATTCGCATTTTAGGCGCTAAATATCACGTTGTTGGTATTGGGGTTGCTTCAAACCGCGGACATGAAAAACAACCACAGACTTGGCAACACTGGTTCAGGTGACGCGGCAGTTACTACACAGAGCCGTAGTCTACCGACAACTAACACAAAATCGTTTTCAAAATCGACAAAGAATCGCCTGCGATTTTAACATCGATTTTGTGTAGATTGTCAGTGAATTACGGCTCGTTATGGTAAATGCCAAACGGTGTTGCCAAGTTTGTGGTTGTTTTTCATGTCCGCGGGTCAAAGCGCCCCCAATACAAATAACGTGATATTTAGCCCCTAAAATGCGAATTTTACCAATGCTACCATGCTTAAAAAAGTATATTTAACCCCGGGAAGAATTTTTTTTTTTATCGGGGAACCTTCTGGAAGCGCGATTGGGCTAGTTTTGGACTAGTTTTGAGAAGCAACTGGGCAGGATTTGTTGTGAAAAACTGGCAACCCTGATTTGAACACATATGCTGGATATATACTGCTAATTACAGGAGCGTCTTTACTGAGGAAAGTTGCATGAAAATCGCATTCGATTTTTTGCACAGCCCTACAGAAGAGTGTTATTTTTGAATGCTTTGATGTGTTATTGTGCTGTTGGGGAAATCAGAGGCTGTTTGTTTTATTGGCCTGAACAGTTCAGTAGATTTTGCTGTATGGCTGCCTTTGAAACACTTATTAATAATAATAATAATAATAATAATAAAACATTATTTATAATATACTGCTGCATTACAGAGGAGATGTTACTTACTCTTCCAAACAGCTGACTTTGTTTCTCAATGGTTGTTTATTAAGGGAAAGACCTATAATAAAGTTCTGTCTGTTATGGAAAATCTATAGTATTTTCTAATCCACTGTTTAAATAAAACTCTGTACTTCAAAACTAAAACCACTCAATGTTGTGATGTTTGTGAATTTAGACATCACAACATTGTAATTTGCAGTATAAAATATAGATAACTATTAAACATCGAGTTGAACATTGAATTTTGGACATAAGAAGTTGCTATAATCGAGTTAGGACATGTATAAAGGCTTTAAAATATTTTTTTTTGTAATCTAATACTGTTTTTTAAGTTCAGCTTTTTAAAGGAATCTGAAATCTAAAATATCTAATGTTGATCAATATCATTCAGAAAAACAGTTATTGATCTTCTTGACATAACGGGTACAGACCTGATATTATTGTTCATCTATAGAAAATGTGTTCTTTTTACAGTGTAGTTGCGGTTGCACAAGTAATTTTGGTATGTTTCATTATATGTTTATTACCAGGCACATTTCTAAATTGGTTTAATGCATTTTGTGACAGGGATACAATGATACCATTTTTTCAGAACTGATCTGATACTGAAAATTCGGAGTATCTGCCGATAACGATCCAATCCAATAACAGCGCAGTGTTTTTTTTTTTTTAAATAAATGTAGAATTTTTATACTTCTCTGTTTTGACCTAAACACCCCTCTTTTGTGTGTTAAACATAATTTACTACATATAAACAACTAAATATTTATGAAAAATAGCAACTGAAAAAATCTATGACAAAAATACTATTATAAACTAGCTTAGTGGATAATTCAGCAGCAAAAGATACTCTAGATTCTAGAAAATCAAGGGTGCACTATAGTTTTATAAAATCTAGTGAAATATTTTATTTACGAATAAGTCTGAAATCTGGTAGAATGTACACATTGCTCTTTGTATTGTTGAAAATGCATTCATGAAAAGTATATCTATATAGAAATGTAAAAGACGTTTAATTTTAAATGTATAGCACAGTAATAAAGGCAGCTACATTTGATAGATAGGGCAGAACAAGAAAGACTATTAATAATCTTTGATTGCGCAGAGAATTATTATAAAACTAAAGGCACCAGAGCTTATAATAAGCTTAAAAAAACAAGGAGTCACAGTGTACAGGCTGTGCAGCCCTCCGCGTCCGCATAGAGAAGTTAGCACAACACACAAGCTGCTCTGTTTGTGTTCATCTTCAGTTTTCTCTTCACAGCATTTCAGTCAGTGTACTGTTTGAGTAAATGAATTACTCCAGGATATTGGTTAATTTAGATTCTGAGAGTGTGTCAGCCATGTAAAAAAAAAAGTGAATAACTTTAGTAATTTGTGGATTCATGATTACTGGAGACGCGAACCAGTTCAAATGATTCAGTCTGATTTTGTAAACTGGTTCAACCGGTTCACTAAGAAGATCTGGTTAAATCGAATGATTCGTTCATGAACCAGACATCACTAGTGCAAAGGGAAGAGATATTGATACGTAGTGTATTCAATCTGTGCGTTAGTTTATTGAGACTTTTCTTTGAATAGTTTTAAATCTCAGTTACTGTGCGCTCTTAAAGAGAGTTTCACTGTTTTGACTGTAGTAACCGAATGCGACACGTAGTCTGATTGCTGAATGGAGGATGACAGACAGCCGTATGGAAGCATATGGGTAGCATTATTCAATTTGGGATGTAATATGCAAAATG
The DNA here is from genome assembly GCF_023724105.1 of Carassius gibelio. NCBI lineage: Eukaryota > Metazoa > Chordata > Actinopteri > Cypriniformes > Cyprinidae > Carassius > Carassius gibelio. Next base: position 23,907,604 of record NC_068378.1, on the reverse strand, counting down.
ACAATGCAATATGTAAAATGGCAATGCATTTCTGTATTTACATTTAAATTTTCCAATACATTTGTGCAAGGTTTGGTGCAAAATGAAAATTAAATTACATAATTTTCATTTGCCATTTACTACACCAGTTTTAATATGTAAAATGAATATTAATTTTAACGCTTTATAAGTTGCAAAATTAAAATGAAAATGTATTACAGAAATGATTAGATATGTCTAACATGTTAAAGCAAAAACTGTGGCAAAATGATCATTTAAATGCTATTTTTCTTAATTGCATTAACACTCACAGTCAAGACACTTACGATTGCATTTTCATTCGGTGTCCCGCAATGAATGTAGCAAAACTCAATGTGCACATTGAAAATGCATTCCGAGCCGATCACGTGTCCCCGCCCTCGCGCCACGTCAATCATTGTGTGAACAAGGCGGGGCTTGCAGAAGGTCAGAGACTCAAGTCTCAAGAAGAGGATTCAATCAAGTGAGACAACATGGACAAGACAGTTGGTCCGTGTATGTTTTGATCATTTCGGTTTATGGCTTCAATATTTCATTCGCACTTGTGGGCGGAGCTGAAACGGTGCTTTCATCTGATTGATCGAATCGGATCGGTTTTCATCTGACAGCCTTCAGCTCGGTCTTGTCATTCTTTCAGGCAGAATAAGAGTCAGTGCGAGTGAAGCACTGTAATGTCTGAAACCACCGCTCACTGTTAATTAGCATAATATTTGAATCAGATGTAGCTGGGCACATAATTCGTGCTGCTGAGACCTGCAAATTATTTCTAGGTTGTAGTATTGTACGAATATTGTCCCACTGATAAATACAGTGCAAATAGTTCTGTCCCTTTGGATAACAGTGAAGTGGAAATTAAAATCAATAATAGACTGAACAGTTCCATGTCTGTAACATTTACCACTCTCATCTTTTAAGTCATAAGGCACTAGGTATGTGTGTGTGTGTGTTTGCGTGTGTGTGACATTAATAAATAATTGTAAAAATGAATATAGTTACATTTCTAAATAAAAATAGTAAAATTAGCTCTATGCTGCTCAGTGCCCCTGTAGCCTACCACAGAGCGCCCTCTCGCGGCTGTAGACGGTAATGTTTTCTCTTGGTCTTGAATAAATGTGACATATAGTCCAGTGCGACTTATATATGTTTTTTTCCTCATCATGACGTATTTTTGGACTGATGCAACTTATACCGAAAAATACAGTTAACATTATTATTATTATTTATTATGAGAGTAATTGACACAGACTAGAACTTTAATGTTTCACCCAATTCAGCTCATATCTTTAGACTCGGCCGACTCGTGTTGCTTGTATAACTGGCCAGACTTACCTCCCCAAAAAAATCCTATTTAATTTTATTTCATAAATTTAACTATATTTATTTCCACTTCACTGTTATCCAAAGGGACAGAACTATTTGCACTGTTTTTATCAGTGGGACAATATTCATACAATACTACAACCTATAAATAATTTGCAGGTCTCAGCAGCACGAATTATGTGCCCAGCTACATCTGATTCAAATATTATGCTAATTAACAGTGAGCGGTGGTTTCAGACATTACAGTGCTTCACTCGCACTGACTCTTATTCTGCCTGAAAGAATGACAAGACCGAGCTGAAGGCTGTCAGATGAAAACCGATCCGATTCGACCAATCAGATGAAAGCACCGTTTCAGCTCCGCCCACAAGTGCGAATGAAATATTGAAGCCATAAACCGAAATGATCAAAACATACACGGACCAACTGTCTTGTCCATGTTGTCTCACTTGATTGAATCCTCTTCTTGAGATTTGAGTCTCTGACCTTCTGCAAGCCCCGCCTTGTTCACACAATGATTGACGTGGCGCGAGGGCGGGGACACGTGATCGGCTCGGAATGCATTTTCAATGTGCACATTGAGTTTTGCTACATTCATTGCGGGACACCGAATGAAAATGCAATCGTAAGTGTCTTGACTGTGAGTGTTAATGCAATTAAGAAAAATAGCATTTAAATGATCATTTTGCCACAGTTTTTGCTTTAACATGTTAGACATATCTAATCATTTCTGTAATACATTTTCATTTTAATTTTGCAACTTATAAAGCGTTAAAATTAATATTCATTTTACATATTAAAACTGGTGTAGTAAATGGCAAATGAAAATTATGTAATTTAATTTTCATTTTCATTTTGCACCAAACCTTGCACAAATGTATTGGAAAATTTAAATGTAAATACAGAAATGCATTGCCATTTTACATATTGCATTGTCATTTTGCATATTACATCCCAAATTGAATAATGCTACCCATATGCTTCCATACAGTCGCAGCAGAGAGAAGAGTTTATGTGAACTTGAATTTAATGACTTCAATACTAATCTATACCTCACATGGAACTATGGAACAGCTTCAGAACACTTGAAATATCCGCACAGAATGTTTTTGTGCTTTATAATGTTTTTTTACCTTTTGTGGGGCTCAAAAAAAACATAATAGTATACGCACAATATCGGATTTGGATCGGTCTCGGCTGACCGATAACCCATCCGTAGAAAATGTCAGTATCTGAGCCGATACCGATCCTGAGTATCGGGTCGATTCATCCCTAATTTTTAATGCATCTAGTCATATTGATTGCTTATAAATAACAAGATATCTTTTCCGACAAATCTAAAATGTAATATTTTGTGGATGATTAAAACTGAGAGTTACTCTCTTTTCACTGTTATTGGTCAAAAGACTTGCATGCCCTGAATTGTTCTTTATTTATAGATGCTAACTGAAAGGTATAAATGTTAGATGTTGGTTTGATGAGAAAGTATGTATAATGTAATAATATTAAAGACCTTTTACTGCTAATGAATGCACTCATTCAATCACTTACAGCTCATTTTAATGACGGTATTAATTAATGAGATTTTATGTGCTGGGTTAAAATGCAAACCGCTTCCTTCATTGTCATCAGCAATTCACTGCAATTTATTTGGTTCAGTGTGCTTAAAGTGTGGCAGGATCTTTTTTATTCTTTAGAAACTGTTGCTTAAATTCTTTTACCATGGTGATAGTTTCTGAGGTGTTGCTTATGAGTTACGTAATTGGAGGGGGGTGGGGGTGGTAATGGAGTTAATTTACATTCTCAACATGTTCTATCTGAACTTGTGATACACGTCCTTTGCTGACGGTAGCACCATTAATTCTTGCCAGTTTTCCCTTGATTTCACTGCTCTCCATTTATGCTCTTCTACTCAATCCAGCCATGAAGCAAAATGATTTAATTTACTGTATTGAGGATGTAAATTTGATTTCAGTCAATGTTGGATTCCCCAAAAGATTTCTAACATGGCTCCAGTACCAGTACATACGTCTCATGGCAATGAGTTCTATGTGAATTTGATGCAATATATTTAGAAACAACTAGTAAAGCCAATATCTCTTGTTTTCACTGCACTTATTGCCTTATGGTGCAATATTTTACGAGCAGGCCTTATCAAAACCGATGTGGTAAATGTACCTGTTAAGCTCACGTACCCATTAAGCACAATTCGATTTTTGAGCTCAGATTATAAAAAGAAACAAATATGTATTATCCTACTTGATGTCTTAACCATTCGATGCGTTTCTTACTATAAACCTCCTGTAATTTCAAGTCAATCAGATCATTGCACACTGAGATATGAGTTACGTGGCCATTTTGAACGCTGTCTGAAAACTTTCAGCAAAAGAGGAGCCCCTTAAATGTGCATTTTTTAGTTGTTTAAGCTTTTATTTTGGGTAAGGTTTACTACTTTCTGTAAAGTTAAGAGATTCATTTTTAAACGTTTGCATATTATAACAGCACAGATGCTTACAGGACACAATTAGCTGACTAGCTCTATAATATTGTGTGCTATGCTATTGCTAATATATTACTTTACAGGCATTACTGACTTTTACTTTTAAATCCAAATATTATAAATTGACAGTTTATTGCTGGTCTGTGGTGGTTTTACAGTGCTGTAATTTTTAAAGATTTCATATTATGTACCCTTTTCACAAGACTGTGATGACGTGTTTAATGGTCCCCAGCATTGTAAATCGAAGAAAGTTCTTCATATTTGCATTTTTAAAAAATTATATACATTTATAACAATATTCTTTGTATTATATCACCTTTTCATCAAATTACAAAAAAAACATTAACTGGAATTTGACATTGTTCTTTCTTCTGATTGCCGATATCAGTCTCTCTCTTTTTATTTCCTTTTATTGAAAGTCACGAAAACACTATCGTAGAGTTTTTCTTTTGCTATTTGAGCAAATGGGAATGCAAAAAATATATTTGTGGTATTCTTCCATTCACTGCTCTTCAAGTTAACCCAACTATGACGACTTCCGCTGCTGAGAAACCCGGAAATATGAAAAGGGTCCATTTTACGGTGAGCTTAAAGCCCCTTTCACACCTAGAATAATAGCTATAAAGATAACTATATTAGTGTCCACACAAGTGAATGATGTTGTGTTTCATTCAATGCGTCTGCTGCTTTAAATTATCTAGCTCATTATAGCAGGATGGGTTCCGATTGGCTATCAAGTTTTTATCATTCATCAGCTGAAAAAAAAATGGTTCTAAAAATGATTCCAAATATATTGTTTTTCTTTGACTTTATTGTTATAGTTGTAGTGTGGACTTTGTTGTTCTTTAATATTGAGAAAGATTTTTAGAACTATATCTTTATTGTTATCTTTATAGTTATCGTGCTTGGTGTGAACAGGCCTTAAAGGGGGAATGCACTACTATGAAAATCATACAGCTGCAGTTTGGCATCGATACGATTTCATAGATATTGTTAATAATAGTTGTACATAATAAAATATGTATGAACTTAATACATCATCTAGATTATATATGATAAAATATATAAAAATTGTTGCTGCTCCAATAAAGCACAGTGTGTTCTAATTAAGCTCTTCCACATTGAATGTCTATATAAACAGACTTTAAATATAAACTGAGGTAGTCACTTTAAGTTAATTTTTATTTAGGATTTAAGATGACAAAAATCTAGACGGAACTATAGTTTATGCCCAAAGATGGAATAGGCATGTCATCCATTCAATGAAGGAGAAACTGTATCAGGAAACTGTATCTGTCCAGGAAAAAAGTAACTAAAGGTTGGAATAAAATACATGACTTTTAAAATTTGAACAGATTTTTAAAACACCAGTGTATGATGTGATCCACAATCCTATTTACAAGTCAGAAAGTAAAACTGGGCATCATACACTAAATGACTAAGGATCATACACTACCAATACTACAAGTAGTTCTGATCACAACAAACTCCTCCAGAAACTTGTGCATTTGATGCTGGAAAACAAGTGAAATTTAATTAAATGACAATGTGTTCTAAAATCGGCTGAAAATATCAAACATGTTTGATCTCGTCCTACTGGATAGAATCAAAGTCTAAAGCTAAAAAAAAAAAAAAAATCTGTCTGTGACCATCTCACACTATGTGATTTTCTATTAATTATGTCAGCTCAAGTCAACAGACTGGCTCTGGCCTTTGGCTGTAAATCAGTGTAGAATTGGGCAAAAAAAATATTGTAGAGTAGTCCAGCTTTAAGATTTAAGATATAGATAAGTTGACATTTATAATATGATAATCAAGTATTATTTAATGATAGAATTTTAGTAATTAGAACTAAAACTTGATAACCATGTTTTAATGCATACAAGTCATTTTAACTGGACTGGTGGTAGTGCTTTTTTGGTCATTCAGTGTTTCTGTATATAAAAAAAAAAATACTGATAGGATAATAATAACAATAATTCTACTAATAAGAACAATATAAAATGCACTAAGGATTAATTAGCTGCTGGATTCATGAATATTAGTCAAGTTGTGTGTGTCTGATTTACAGAAATCAATGCAGGGACGATAAAAGTTGAACGCCAGCCAATGAGATTGCCATCTGTGCATTAGTTCCGCCTACAACAGGAAAACCTGTCAGTTCTTAAAAGCTAAAGAATTCTAAATGAATGCCTTTATTTTGACAGGAAAATAGAACAAAGAGTATCATTTACATGTAGCGCGTAAGCCCCTGTCTCTCTCTCTCTCTCTGTGTGTGTGTGTGAGACATAATTTAGTCGCAGAGAGTGAAGATTTAGTTGCATATGCCAGTGATTTACTCACAGTGTAGAGGGTTGTACATGATGTGAGCTTAATGGTAACAAGGGTGTGCTTAAAGGGTACACAAATGCACCCATTAAGCACAGCCAGACATTTTGCATTTAATGATGTATATCTTGATTTAAATGCTTTTGACATTTAATATAAATTCTTATATTTTTTGTGTGAGAGATTAATCTTTTTGTACTGAAACCAATATATTTTGCATTTGTTATACATATATATATATATATATATATATATATATATATATATATATATATATATATATATATATACTGCCTATTTATCACAGTCTGTTTTTTGTCCCCTGTAGCAATGGATCCGTCCATTACATTGTGGCAGTTCCTGCTAAACCTGCTGGATGATAAGAGTCAGAAGCATTTGATCTCCTGGACATCTGGGCATGGTGAGTTCAAACTGCTGGATGCCGAGGAGGTGGCAAGACTCTGGGGGCTGCGCAAGAACAAAACCAACATGAACTATGATAAACTGAGCAGGGCACTTCGTTACTACTATGACAAGGTATGTACAGGAGTAACTATGTATGTGAATCATGGACTCAATCAGTTTATTTTCTATATACATTACGGTTTAAAAATTTGGGGTTTGGATTTTTTCTTCTAAAGAGCTTACAGTTATTTCTGCAAGAATGCAATAAAGTGATCAAAAGTGATCGTACTGGCATTTACAATGTTACAAAAGATTTTTATTTTAGATAAATGCTGTTCTTTTGAACTTTCTATTCACCAAATAATCCCAAAAAGATGTATCATGGTTTTCCACAAAAATGTTTAGTAGCACAGCTTTTTTAAACATTGAAAATAATAAGAATTGTGTCTTGAGCAGCAAAGCATCATATTGGAATAATTTTTGAAAGGCTCATGTGAAACTGTGATTAAGACTGGAGTAATGATGCTGAAAATTGCATTTAAAAATATATTTCAAATAGAAAACAGTTATTTTAAATTGTAACAATATTTCACAATATCGCTGTTTTTACTGTTTTAATCAAATATATGCAGACTTATGAGGATAAGAGACTTCTTTAAAAAAACATGAAGAAATCTTACCAACCACAAAGTTTTGAGCAGTAGTCTATATATTTGACATACATTAATACAATTTATTGATATTAAATTAGATAAAATAAATGAAGTTAAATTAAACATTATTTACTCAAAAAATTTTAACCAATTGATGAGCCTGGAAAATATTTTGGTCCATCACTAATATTTACACATAAATATGAATAATTTTTTACTGTCTAACTACTATGAAAAACTTAGAAAAACGTGTAAGATTGGAACTTGAATTAATGTTTAATTTCAAGTGCATGTTATTGTTTAGGCACTTTTCTTCAAGCTTTCATAACTTCCACAGAATATTATCAAGAAAGTTAACGGCCAGAAGTTTGTCTACAAGTTTGTGACCTTTCCGCATCTTAACTCTGCTGATGGGCTGAAAGGGCCTGAGGATTCCCAGAGGGCCACTACAGGGGAGAATTTGGAGCTATCCAAATCTAACACAGGTGCTAACACCACCAATCCAAATCTCTCCAAGAGCCTGCAGGTTCAGCTCTCCTCTCCTAATTCAGTGCAACGCAGCTCCCGCAACGACTACATGAAGTCTGGTCTCTACTCCACTTTCACTATCCAGTCCCTGCAGACACCCTGCAAAACCACATCCAAATTCATCAAAACAGAGGACATCCTGATTGACTGCAGCTCCAAACCTGCCCCTCTGGACCACATAGTCCATGAGGTCAGCTTCTTTGTGGAATTGTTTTTTAGAGCTGATGCTTTTAGTTCTGTAATAGCCCTCTCAGATGACATAATCCATCAGTTATCAATGTTTAAACCTCCAAAACCTTGTGAGGCAAACCTTGTGTGTCTAGTGTTTGATTCACAGTGATTGTGTGTGTATGCTGCAGATGCGAATGTGTCAGACAGAAGGACAGCAGGAAACTGTTCAGCCCCAGTCGGCTGTGGAGAGCTGCAGTCTGCAGGTGCTAGTTACCCACCCGTCCCCATGTGCTACTCCCGCCCTCAGCCCACAGACACCCTCTGGTTCTTTAACTGCAACCACGGTATGGATTCGCTGTTTAACACACATCCAGACTCAGTCTTTAAATGTTTTTACCAATGAATGATTGTGTCAACAGTTTTTTGTTTAGTCAATTTGTAGTTGACCAAAAGTCTGGAAATTTTAGTCTAGTTTTAAAACAGTCATATTTTAGTCATGCTGCAAACTGATAATTACAGTTTTTTGGTCAGAATTATAACCGGGATTACTGATCATGATTGTTGTCAGAGAATGTCAAATCATACACTTGGTTTAATTGATCTCATTTAGATTTATTCAATTATCATTTTTTTTCTATGCATAATGAAAACTAGTCAAACTCAAAAGATTCTCTCAAAAACTAAAACAATGAAAATTCTATTATTAACTCTAATAATTCCAAATAATATTTATGTTTTTCTATTAAAGCAATTACAAAAAAGATTTGTGGCACAGAGACCAGAAAAGGGCATTTGTTCAGCAACCACGATCGCATGCAATATAGTCGAAATCCATGTTTGGATGTACTACAGCCGACACTGATGCCTTGTGTGTGCTAGGTTTTGGTAACTTCTTTTTAGTCTCTTTTTTTTTTTTCAGCGATGTTGCATATTGATAGTCATAGTGTTTAATGATGTCTCATCTTAGTCAAAGAAAAAGGTCATCAATTAATAATTTTCTTAATATATATATATATATTTTTAAATTATGGAAATTAAAACTGGATGGCAGTCATTCAAGTTTTGCTATGAAATGTGTCAGAAATGGCATCACAGTCAAGCAAGCCCTGAATAAAATCAAGCGCAACATTTTTCTTGTCACAATATGGAAATAAATGAGTTACAAATTAGTATTTGCTCATTGAAGCGCTTATTGTAGCCTTCTAGTCTACATGAAATTGTTTGGCAGATTTATAAAAGCTTATTGACCAAGAATCTTGTAAAATACCTTAAAGATCTGCTAATTAGCTTGCAATCCAAATATCCAACATCCATGTTAAATACTGTTATTATTAAGACTTTTGTGCATAACATTTTTGTTTTAAATCCATCCCACAGAATAGTCAAGCACAGAAGAGCCAGAATTTGGGTGACCCACCCCAGATCTACCTGTCTGATCCCAGCTCTCTGACCTCGCTCATTCCTCTAGCTCATGGAGAATGTGTAGTCAACCCCTCTCAGTCTGTGTTTGTGGTCTTAAAGCCTTCGCCAGTCGGGCTGTCCAAAGAGTCCAGTCTCCCGCCTGAAGACGACTTGCTGGAGATTGTCCAATTGGATGACAAAACAGATCTTGAGGTGAACAGACGTGTCAATTATAAATCATTCAGTGTAAAACATCCTAATGTTTGACCATGTTTGGCTGTACTTGAATGCAAAGGTAATTTAGCTTTTTATTTATTTTATTTATTGCCGTACTCAGCCAGTGTCCACAGTGCCTGTCCTTGGAGTTACAGATGCCCCTATCCCTGAAGATGCTCCGTCACCCTGTGTGGAGCCAGAGGCCCAGCCGGTTGGAGAAGGGGAAGTGAAAGAGAAGCCTGAGCTACCCGGTTAGTTGAAAGTTCAGGTTGTTAATGCTTTAAAGAGCTGGTGAGGTTCATAACAGCTGATTGTTCTTTAACTCATTCCTTAGCATTTTTTGTCCAATTTATAAAAGGGACATCAATTAAGGTCCATTTGAATACCTCAAGTTTCTTGGCAACCAAAAACAGCCTACTGTTAAGGTAATTAACTACAATACTTTTCAAAAGTATGGGATCAGTAAGAATGATCAAGAAACATTTTATTATTGTCAATGTTGAGAACAGTTAAACAATTGAACATTTTGTGGAAATGTGTGTATATATAATTTATTCAGGATTCAAAAGTTCAAAAGAACAGCATTTATTTGAAATATAAATAATTTGTAACATTAGAGATGTCTTTACTGTCACATTTGATCAAATCAGTTGCTGAATAAAAGTATTAATTTACCTACAATAAAAAAATAAAAATAAAAATGAACAACCCCCAAACTTTTGAACAGTAGTGTATATTACTTGGCGGAATAATTATTTATTTATTGTGATAATAATAAATTAATTATCAAATGATGATGTCTTTTATCATATTGCTGATCATTCCTTTTTATAAAAGCAATAAGCCTCTCCAAGCAATCCTTTACAATTATTTGACATGGTTATAGGTCAACAAAACCCACAGTGCTCGTCAATTTCAGCCGCTCATTCAAATCTGTTTTTAGAGGACACCAATACTGCATCAGCCTTCCTCCCAGTAAGCACGCAAGAAGTACAGCCTCCTAAATCAAAGAAGCCCCGTGTGCTGGAACTGCCATCTTCGTCTACGCTGCTGCCCCCTGGACTCTCACTGGATAAGGTCAATGCAGCGGTGAACAGCCTGCTGGCTTCTGGCAGTGCCACAAACACCTTAACACCTACAGTCATCACCTCCCACGCCCTGGTGAGTCATTCAGTTCAGTATTATGGTTGTTTAAAACGTGCTAAATTTTCAATTGTTAATTTTTGCTTTTTAAATCCATTTAATTCTGTTAACAAATTTAACGAATCACTATTTGTTATTGCTGCTTGCAATTACATTACTAAGATGAAACCCACATGAACACCTCAGAAAATAGTTGACAGCCCTGATTTCAACACAATATACTCTTTTACCACATAGAAGGCACAGAGAGATGACTGTTAAATGACTGAAATGCTTCAGCATTATCTTTCAGTCTTTCAGTGGAGTCATGCTTGGGCATTTTTAAGAGCTAGACCTATAGCTCTTAAATTATCAGAAATATCAAGGTTTTTTTTTTTTTTGGTTTTTTTTGTCTAAGGCAACAATGGTGTTTTTGTGTTATGAATGGATGCTTTCCATGTGCCAAGCTCTTATTCATACAGTCTCAATGTGATTTTTAAAGGGGTCCTATTATGCTCTTTTACAAAGTCTTGATTTTGTTTTGGGGAGTTGTTTTGTAGGTTGTTTTATTTTACATTACTACAACACTTCTCTCCCCAGTCTGGTAAGAACGGCTAGAATCGTTCCTATATCAAATGAAGGCCCACCTTCTTAAATCCAGTTAATGTGCTGTATTTGGTTATCTGGGCCAGTGTGTGTTGCAATTGGCAGCTTCAGTGTAAATATTGCGTCAATTTGAGCATGGTTTAAAACCAGATGATAATAACCACTCTAAGTTGTCTGCCTTGGGAAAGCTAGTGTGTCTCCGACATAGTGGTAACACTCATTGCCTTGTCTAGTGCAACTCAACCAGGTCTCCTCCCATTCGCCGATATATGTGATATCACAAATCCCGGGAAATTGTATGCGTTGTAGTCCAAACGAGTCATTGTTGTAGTTTTTGAAAAGTGTTAAATAAAATGTATCATTTTGAAATGGACTTTGAGCTTTGTAACGTTGCAGATCTTTTTTTATGCTCAAACCGCAACATTACAGACTAACTAAAGTTGAAAATCATAATAGGACCCCTTTAACAAAGCCAGAGTGATACAAATGCTTGTATTACCATATAACCAAGAAAAAAGAGACAACACAATGACCGTGTAAAATGGTTCATACATACATACACACACACACACCGACACGAACAAACTCTTCAACTCTCTCTCTCCCTCTCTCAGACTCCAGTGCTGTTGACACCGAGTCCGCTGCCATCAACCATTCACTTCTGGAGCACGCTCAGTCCAATCGCTCCACGCAGCCCTGCCAAGCTCTCCTTCCAGGTGAGACTTCCTGTCCACAGCATGGCAGCAGCACACCATCTGTCTCCTCACACTCCCTAAGCTCATTGCATGGATGAGATTCTACTATCTGTCCACTCCATTCATAACCATCAAATACTTCACAACATATACATTTCATATATTTCTCCTTTTCCCAACTTTTCAGATTGTCATGGTAATCTATATATCTTATCTACATTCATGCATTTAGCAGACACTTTTGTTCAAACAGACGTAAAATAGAGGAAACATAAGCGTTTTTCACAGAACCAACAATATTCTTATACAGTGGCAGGAATATTAGAAAGCTAGTTTACTAAATGAGCTACAGCATTTAACCAGGTAGTCTTTTAACAATTTTGAAATTCTGAAATACTATTTGGTTTCATGACATGAAAAGGAAATTGGTGTATTACATAGAGTATTTTTTGGATGATAAAATGGTTCGGCAAATTATGAATGGATGAGCCACATTTTAAAATAAGTTAGCCAGCTATTATTACACTTGTGAACACATATCATTTGAATTCTGTTATTGTGCTTTCAGATTAACTCTGTTGCTACAAAACCGTACTCTACAATTAAGATAATGAATTTATGATTATTATCGAGTAAGTATTTATAGGTAAATAATAATAATAATTTAATTATTACATATTACTGAACTGTCTTTAATCATATAGCTTTTGCTCACATTATATAAAAAAATTAATGCTTGGTTCACATTTTATTTTATTTATTTTTTATTTCCATGCTTTGCATTGCAGTGATTTCACAATGTACAGTGTTTTCTTTTGCTTATTTGTTAAGTGGACATCAAATCTTTCCTGCTTAATTTTGAGAACGTTTTTGTTTTGTTGGACTGTTCCTCAGAAAAGCATGTGAGCATCCTCTGCTGGCCAATAGCAGCAGTGCAGGGTTTGGAATGTTTATAAGTTGCTATCTTTACAGGAACAGGTGCATTAAATCTAACCCTAAATAAGTGTATGTTTTGGATGTTCTTCTTGGACTAGTTTTTATTTTTGGACTAGTTTTTATTTCTTTTTTTTATTATAGCAAAATGGTCTCTAAAAAGGGAAAGTTCACCCAAAATTGAAAATTAGTCCACGATTTACTCACCCTCAAGGAATCCTTGGTGTATATGACTTTATTCTTTCAGACGAATCCAATCAGAGTTATATAAAACATTGTCCTGGCTCTTCCAAGCTTTATAATAGCAATGGGAAGGTGTTTCTGTTCAACAGTTCAAAAGAAGTCCAATAAAAGCGCATCCATCCATAATAAAACAGTTCCTCACACAGCTTTAATGTTCTATTGTAAATGAATTACTGCAAATGTGTGCATTCATTTATACTCAAAAAGGGCTCAAAATGATTGCTTGTAACAGGATAATGATCACTAACTAAAACAAACTGTAATTTAGAGGGCTCCAAACTATGCCTAGAACAGTCGCAATTGCAACCAAAAATATTAATTTGTGAGTGATACTTTTGCTGAGATTTCCATTTCATTTATTCATAACTATATTTTCAAACCTTAAACTGCTGCAAACTACAACACCCCAATCTTATACTTATTCAGAGAAATAAGTGTTCTCAGTGACAGCGATGTGTTGTGCAACATCTTATACAAACTCAAGAGTTAATGGGTAAATTAATGCATACATGACAGATCAGTCTTTTTCAAATCATGTTTGGACTTGCGTTCATTAAAATGAGTTCATAACATTGCCTAAGGTATTCTGGATGTGGTTTGGAAAGTGAAAAATGTACTGGTAAAACTTGAGTGACAGTTTTCTAACTTTGTGTTTGGACTATGCAAATAAGTTCCACAGAAGGAAAATAGGGTGGGCCACTGCATGGTCTTTTGTTCTGGTGGAAACCGCCATTCACAGCACAGAAATGGAGAAAAAACAAATTGCAGTCTCTTCTTCATCAGAAAGGGAACCCTTCCAAAAGGCACTCCTTGTTCTGAATTTCTGTCCAGATAGACAATAGCAGATCACCAACGTTCTGAATTTCCTGTCTGCAAATCAACAAAGTTCTGAGTCTCAGTCCAGTAAGGGGAGAGACACTAACAGATACATTCAAGTAGTGCTGTGCAAAAAATGTGATGTGATTTTCAGACGCATCTTGTCAGTAGATGCGCTCTTGTTATTAGTATTAAATATCCAGCACGTGCGTTCATATAAAGTATATATATATATATATATATATATATAAAACCTAAATAAATTAAAAACTAAATCTTAAAAACTATATAATTAAGAAAAACGCTAATAAAAAATGACAAACAACAAAATTGCAAAAACTTGGACATAGAATTTCATTCAAAATATTAAAAAACTATCACAGTATAGCAATAATACTAAAATATCACTGTTCTGTGGAGATGGATAGCATGTCATGAATACAATACATTTTAAAAAAAACACCTTTTTACAGTCAAACTTAAATTCTAATTAATATCATCCTGTTATTCTTCCAGTTCCCCACCAATGGAAGCAATCAGATCCAGATCCCAGCACTGAGCGTGGACGGCCTATCCACACCTGTCGTTCTCTCCCCTGGACCACAGAAACCATAACTTGCGATTTAATTCCCTTATCTCCTTCCATGGTGATTGGCTCTCTCCCCAGCCAATGAGAGATGGGACACTCCGTATCAAGTTCTGCTGTGAGTTGGGCGGGGCTTCTGCTCCAGTGATGACTCGAGGAGTTCGCTTTCACGATTGGTTGACAGAGCTGCTCAATATTGGGCTTGATGGGGGCATTTCATAGAATATTTGGTCTTTTTTTATTTTCCTTTGCCTTTTAAATGATCATTATGGATGGTTATTTATTTATTTCTGATGTTTCTTGGTGCATCATGAGATGCATATACCAGAATGCTCTTATGAACGTGAAATTCAGAGATCTCAGTTTTATTTTTGATTTCTCACAATAACATTGAGTTATGGACCAGACGATGTATCATTTGATTGAAACAAGGCATTAAATGCCATTTACTTCACAGATGGAGCATAGCTTTCTTAAAAACTTCAATATTTTTGGAAATGGAAAGAATGCATTTGAAATCTGCCAGATTAAAGTGCAAGTTCATTTTCTTTCTACAGAGACACAAATACATGATTTTTAGTAACACTGTTATTTAAACATTTTGTGTTTTTCCTTGGCCAAAGGAGTCAATTTTGCTAAAGTGGCATTGAAAATCGGAGAGGAATGTAACGGCCATTCCCAGGATTGAGGAGGTGAAACCAGGGAGGAAAAGATACAAAGAGATTCTGAATGATATCAAGATCTGGAATGTATCAATCTTTTTCTTCTATTGCATCATTCCTTTATTTCAGAACTTTCTTCTTGTAAATATACGTTGCACCCATTCCGAGATTTGAAAGATTCAATTTTATACTCTTGCTTTTCTGTTTTTGTTGTTGTTTTTAGTCATTCTATCAAGGAGCCCTTTCTCTGGCAGCACTGACAATGCAGGTGAAGGTTTCAGAAGTGTCGCAGCGAAGCTTTGCAGTTTCATGCTTTTTTTTTCTTTAAAAGAAAACGCCAGAGGAGACCAAAGACCAGCTGTTTATATACAATCCATCTTAGCATCTCTATCCTTTTTTTCTTTATGTTTTACATTTTCTCTCGCTCTCATCTTTTTATTTTTACTCTGCCGCATTAAAGGGCTATAAGAACTTTCATGCAACCAAAACCCTCTCACTTCTGACAATGTATATAAGTGATACATCTGACTCGCCAGCTATAAGTGTAAAACACATTAATCCTTGTAAATAAAGTAATTTATGGCAGAACAGGAAGTATGTAACTTCAGCTGCTTTCGATATCATTAGTAGTTTTGTATGGCCTGACTCTTATTCTATGTTCATCTGATGTGATAAAATCACACTCACGGTTGTTACCTCAAAGCTGTTAACAGCTCGACGTGTCAAAGCAGGCACGCAAATACGTTGCAGCTGTCAAACAAAGTCAACGATTATTTGCATGACTTGTAGTTTGTGTATGAAGCTCGGAAGTTTCCTGTGGGGAAATCATGGTGGTTATATATAATGTTCTACAGAAAGCTGTACTGAAGTTTCAGTAACTGCCTCCACCACTTACAGGCTTTTCTGTATGGCCATTTCTACCATTTAATTTGACCTGAGAGTGCTGAACTCACCTTATTTTCAGTTTTCAGAACATTTAATCGTCAGTGTCTTTCACTTTAGAACATTTTGGCTCTTTAAGTTTGTGCTTTTTGTTGTTTTAACGAGTTTTCTGGTTTGATATCTGCGTGATTGTAATGAACTAGGGTGGATTTGCTGGCAGCATGCTGCAATTGCTTACGCTTGTCACCTCTGAGAGTGTTCTCTCCTGCATTTTGTGCACCTCATGGCTGATCTGTTACATGAACAAATGCGAAGAGTGAATGACTGTTTGTTTTAAGATGAAGCACTTGAGAAAAGTCCCAAAGATCAGTAAATGTTCACCACAGCTCTTGGTGTCACTTTTATATGTACCGATGATGTCATGGACGCCCACAAGTCGACACATAGAATGTTCTGTTCGGGGTGCATTTTGAGAGTCACCCCCTCACATTACCACGTGCTAAACTCAGTGAACTGATATCAGCTTAACCATGATCAAATTCACACAAAACATATGGATTTTCATTGGTGAGTTATACTTGTGGTTGTTTTTACATGCGGTGGAAAAAAAATAATAAGCCTGCAATATCGAATAACTCACTGTGATGATGAATTTAGTGATTTGTGAGTAATACTTTTCCCGATCTTGATCTTTAATGCAGTGTGGTAAGTCTGCAGTACTGCTTTCAGCCGTCTTGTCACTTTCCTAAGCTTGTCTGGATCGCTGGGATTGTTTGTGCCTCTGAACGTCTATGCTCTGTAATGCACTGCGAATGTGTTTTAACAGCTGATGTCTTTGAGCTATACTCCTCCTATTTCCCTTGCTCTGATGCTGCTGTTACTTTTACTGTACATCAGCACTGATCAATATACAGTAGTGACAGCATACTGTGCTCGGTTCCCCGAAATGAACTACTAGATAATGCTGGCTTAATTTATCCCCACACAACTTGTTTACAAACTAACACGCTTTAAAGACCGAAATAGTGAGCCATATGATCTTTTTTAAACTATTTATTTTTTACAAATACAGAAATGATTTAGAAATCCTTATCTGAATTCAGACAATGTCTAATATTGTAATATTAAAGAGCTTTTGTCATGTTGATGATATTGCTGCCCCCTTTTAGATAATGAAAGTAATGCTGCATGGCTCTGGACCTAAAAAGACTGTTTGGGTATCATAATACCATAAATACCATTAAATAGGCCTTGAATTTGGATTTCTGGGTATGTGCTATTTTGGTATTAATAGCTTCTAAAAACATCGTTCTTTTTTTCTAAAGTCATCCCAGAATAATATGTGGAGTAATATTAATCGGTAATATTTATTGTGCTTATAACAAGTAAAGCTCCAGAAATGTTTATTTCCATCCTAGTCCTAGAACCAAAATTGTGCATAAATTGTATTTGTGCAAGTTTTAATTGTGCATAAAAATGATAAATGATTGTTGGTAACCAGAATGTGTAAATGTTCTAGCCACTGAAACCTTTATGCAAATGAAGGCACACGTTACATAAAAAAAAAAACCATTTATTGAATAATTGATTGGACCGTAGAGATGTTGGCAGAGACGATTTTTCTTCTTTTTGTTGAGGAGTCTCTAAATTATTTCCTAATACCAGCAGAGATTTCGTACCATGTACAAGTTTCCATTGTAAGACAGTCAATCGTATCAGTATTTCTCATTGAGAAAACCTGTTTAATGCTTGTTACCTGCTTATGAAATCACAAATCCAAACACCAAACTGGAGACAATGGAGTTGATACTTTCGTGGCTCAAAACTGTTAAGACATTTGCCTCGTTTTGCTTTTCAAGTTACTGAATTTCAGATGTTGTAAGAAGTCTTTTTACTTTTTTTTCCTCTTTGAAATGTTATGTGGGAACTGTCAATGTATTGTATGATTCTGTATTCTATAATGTGTTGGGAAATCTTGCGCTAAGCATATATTTGTGTAAAAATAAAAAAAAGTCTACTACTTGTGTGAAGAAGGAATACATGGTCCTGTTGGACTGTTGGGAAGCAGATCTCTGTGGCCTGAGCTCCCTTTCCCAGATGAGAATCACTCTCTGGGAGTTTATTTGATAAAGGGAAGAAGAGGTTTTTATTTTTCTGAATACTATATTATATGTACTGGAAAAAACTAAACTATTTTTAATCTGCACATGCTACTTTGTTTGTGTATGTGATAGATATTAATCTTGTTTTCTAAAGAAAAAAAAAGACTGAACTAATATGAAAGTGAATAAAAGGCTATTTTGTTCTTTACATTGTTTAATATATTCATTTTGTTTGTCTATCTTTTATTTATTGTTCTGTCTACCTATCATTCCATGTAACATTGTATTGTTCATTCTATGGAATGCTTCTGTCTGTCTTCAGTGTATTCCATAGTTCGTTCTGTTGTTCTGTCTGACGTTTGTTCTATCCGTCTATCATTCTATCTATTGTTCTGTTACATTCCATAGTTCTATCATTCTGTGCAATCTATCATTCTTTCTATATTGTATATCTAGCTATTGATCAGATAAGTGTCACAATGTATTACTACAGTTACAAATGTATAAAACTAACACAATCTTATAATGTAAGTTAATATATATGGGCCCTTAAGTACAGAATGAGCTGTTTTACAACAATTTAATGTTACTGGTCTTTTCAAACATGCTATTTAATCTGATGTGTTTTTGCTTGATACTAAAATATTAATAATCGTACAGCATCTGATCGAGACCAGGATATCCATAAATAATCCCTCTTTTGTTATCAACTTCAAAAATGGGATGAAATAATGCATGTGAAAACTAGTTAAAAAAAAACAAATCCCTGAGGGACTCAGTTTTGTATGTCATGCCTCCTCCGGGACCGCAGCCCTCGAGGAGGAGAGAATAGATATTAATTAAATCCATGCTAAGACTCAAGGTAGGACCCCCACACAACATGTTGATTAACCAAACCCCACAATCCTCCTCAAACTGACTTTCATTTTTCCCGAAATGCAAACAAAGAAGGATGAAAGCATTAGGCTTCTTTTAACATGTTGACGATGTCTGTGCCGTGAGCTACAGAGAGACGGAAGAGGAAAAAACTTGATATTACGAAGAGATGCAGACGAGACATACCTGGGATAACCTTCTAAAGATAAAGCATGTTTTAGAAAGTTTGGCAGATAGAACTTTTTAGTTCACGAACTCTGTCTATGTTCAGGACAACAGCATACTTCTCACTCTATTCCTACAGTTTCTGCATGACCTACTAGAAAAATCCATCCATAATACGTTAGTGTTGTGCTGGTGAGTTTTGTCAAGTGCCAAAATCATGCACTTATTTATTCTTTGTTAATTTCAATTAACAAAGCAGACTGTAGAATAAATGATATTTCAGAGCATAAGGCCTTGTTTTATTGTCCTGGTGCCTTGGGCACAGCTGCAGATGGCACATAAGAGACCTGAGCATCGGGTCGCTGATTTTTATTGCACTGAATGGACTTCAGTAGCTTCACGCTGCAGGTTTGCTTTAATTGCACCTCACCCAAGGTCCCACTGATGAAGATCTTTAGTAAGGCTCATTAACTTCCAATTAACGTTCTGATTAGACCACTACCTGTAAGCACTCTCGGTTTACGTCTGTTCAACATGAATCCACAACTCCAGCAACAATAATCCTGTAGTTTAAATGAATCTTCTCTTGGGTGGAAATAAAAAAATAAAAAAGCATTATGGCCTAACGCTTATCAGCTGACCGAATACATGAATCCTCTGTTTGGTTTAACTGCTGATGTTTAGCATTCAAGAACTGCTGTCAAAGCTGCAAACACAGCTCACTTTCTTTGTGCATGTACAGAAAGATCTGATAATTGGGTCGTTCTTAGGAAATGGTACCATTTGGGTTTAAAAATAGTTTTTTTTAGCACTTAATTTAAAAAGATTACTGTTAAGTAAAACTGTAAGGGCTGTATTGTAGAGATCATATATCATATTGTATATTGCATCCACCCTAATATTTAGATTAGTGGTCAAACGGTATCAAAATTATAGAATAACAGCATACTTCTCCCTTTAATTCTGCAGTATGTATACAGTATGACCTGCTAGAAACCACTCAGAGCACCTTAGCAACTGAATAGCAATCCCCTGGCAACCACTATAACACTAGCATTGTGTGGGTGAGTTTTGCACAGACAAACACCATTCACATTTGTCGTTTATGCCCCAGCAACCACTCAGAGTGTTATAACATCTGCATAGTACAGCAATGCACTAGATACCACTCCAAAACCTTAGCAACAGCATAGCAATACCCTGGTAACCACCCACAACTCATAGGGCTGCTGGGTTTTGCACAAACACCATTCACATTTGTCCTTTATGCACTAAAAACCACTCAGAACACTATATCATCGATATAATCCATTAGAAACCAATCAGAACACCTTAGCAAAAGTATAGCAATGCCCTGGCAACCACCCACAACACACTACATTGTGAAATGTCTGACTTTGTCTGGAACGTTGCATAATTTGAGTTACCTGTTAATTATATCAATGTTAAGTCATGGCACCAATGGCACCAATTCTTGAAAATGACCCAATTACTACATCAATTTAAAATCTTATGAAATTGTTCGTTTTTATAATAACTGATCTGTCATTTCAAGCAGGTCTCTGAATGCCTGAGACAGCGTGGTCAATTAGTGTCTGAATATCAGGTTCATAAGAAGTAAAATACCGCTGTTCTGCAGTGAATTTTTTTCTGTGCTACTTATACAATGACCTTTTCCTCTGCATAACAAAAAGAGAGAGGAAAGGGGAAGAAAGGGATGCTGCTTTAAGAAAAAAAGAAAACCTTTTTAAAAAATTCATAATAACTCAGAATAGATGCTTGCATGCATGTCATTGTGTAAAGCCAGACTTCAGATGCCTTTCAAAGCCAATGTGAAGCAGAGTCCTGCAGTGATCCTGGTTTCTCTCTCTCTCATGGGCTCGTTTCTCCTCACTCCAGCACTTCTGTGTCCTTTAGCATATACTGAATTACAATGACCTATTTTGTCAATGTCGAGCCCTAACGAGGCAGAGAGAACAAGGCTGTCTGTGGTGCCATGACAGTCATTAGAAGCCATGACTGCAGCAAGGTCTAATAAACGCAGCAAACATCTTTACATAGAATAAATATCTGCACTCAATCTACTGCAAGAAAGAGAAGAGACGCTGGAAATATCATACAAATTTGCACAGATGTAATATGTGTGTTTGACTGGGTTTTTATTGGGTTGTTGATTTTATTATTGTGTTTACTGGCTTTGTGATCATAGGATATATTTAAATTTTACACTTTTACTCACTTATGATGCTATGTAGATGCTAAGTGGTTGCTAGAGCATATAAAGGAAATGTGAGTAGTGTTTGTCTGTGCAAAACTCACAAGTACAAAGCTAGTGTGTTGTAGGTGGTTGCCAGGGTGTTGTTATGATGTTGCTAAGGTGTTCCGACTGGTTTCTAATGCATTGCTATGTAGATGTATTCTATATATAGTATTCAGCACTCTAGCCCTACATCTGCTCTAACTACACCACTGCAAGAACGCATGACACAAAACCACCTTAAAAAGCTGCGTTGATCAGTAAAGAAAAGTAATAGCTCTGAAAGGTTACTTGGCTGATACACAGCACAATCCTCATGAAAGAGCACGTGTAGGATCGTGGTATTTACAAAGGAAGCTCATTTAACTGTGTTTGTATCAGTGCACCTCTGAAGTCCCAGGTCTGTCCCATGGACCAGCCCTGCGGGAATTAATATGTGCCTGCTTAATCCCTCTTAATCCCAGATTTCAAAGGATGTGATTGTTTTTCATTGAGCGTGGCAAAGCGGTAAGATAGCCACAGGTTTCTCTTTGAGAGGACATTAATGACAGTTAAAATAGGCTGCACAGCTTTATTTACTACTTTGGCTGCTTTCTACAACACAACATGTAGGACAAGGGCAATCTGTCTCTATATTATCAAACTGCAAACTCCTTTTCTTGCCCCTTGAAGTATTTTGTAATATATTTAGAATTTTCTTTAAAATATACGGTTTACGATATATATATATTTACTAAGTATGTATTACTATTTGTATATATTTGTTCTGCTTTGCTTTAAACTAATCTTTCAGTTTGAATAAAAATTAATCTCAATCGAAAGCATACGTAAAATATGCTTTCACAGAAAATCATCTAGTTGCATGCAGAGCTTTGTAAAAAATGAACAATAAAAATTGTTTGCAGAGTCAATTCTTTTTTTACTGCTAGAAAAAATGGTCACCACCAATCAAAGAATTCATCAACTAATAGATCAACTAATAACTTATTTTAAAAATGAAAAGAATGTTTTACACACAAAAAAGAGCTGCAAATTTCTTCTTTAAACTCTCTATACCTCATATACTGTTTTTCCTGTGACTTTTCAAACTGAGAAAAGAGTCCAAATGATTTTCTGCGGTAATCGACAGATATACTGTCAATAATTCTTACGTGCCGTGTACTGAACCTGGAAGTTTCCTTTGATGTAGAGGTTTCAAGGGTGTATTTTTTTATATCTTTTGCATTTCAAAGTATGTGATGCTGAAATACAGCAAACGTGCAAATAAATACATGTTCTGTTGCCTAGCACTTTGAGGTTTTGTCTGAGGGCTCGATTTGTATCCTTGGCTCCCTATTAGCTGCCGGTACAAACACAAATGTCTCTTTGTTAAGAATGCTTCTGCAAAGAACATAAATGTAAATGTACATGTAAAGGTTTCAGAAGCATCTCACTGTTGTTGTGAATTTTCTTTTCATAAGCTGAAAAACACTCAGACAGTGTGAGTGATGTGTGAAAAACATGCTGATTAAAAATTGAAAAACGAAGGCCTTAATGATCATGGGAATTTTTTTTTTTTTTTTTAATGGATGAGAAGAGAAGCAAAAACTGAGCCAATCAGCTCAGCAAGATTACAGGCATAAAAATCAAATGCCCGATGTTTCATTATCTTTTCAAAATCTTTTTAATTTGTTCTCAACCCAGTTCTGGTCTATTACATGCTGACCTATGGATTCATCCAGAATGCATTTCAGAATGCAAAGTCATAATGCTTGATAGTTTATGAAGGTTATTATATTGATATGCTGTTTTGAAAATAGACTATGAACAAATTTCCTCTTCAGTGAAGACATAATACAATATATCACCACATATATTGAAACAACAATGACATCACATGCTTTTATATGCTTTACAAGCAATCATTTCTTAGACAGAGAGGAAATAGGACTTTTTATTGTTATATAATGAGGCATACATTATCTTCCCGTGTCAAAGGCCCATGGGTGAAGCTATTAATCACCCTTGGTTTTGTTGTGTATTTCAAGATGTTTTCATGGGCTCCCTCCCCAAAGCAGAAGGAGGAACAGTGTAAAATAAAAAATGCTCACAATACATCCACATAAATGATGCCTCTTGCAAAATGCTTATTACAACAAAGGCTAATGGTTTTGATTTTACAATCTCATAAAGTCACCATATGAGCTCAGTGACAAAAAGAGAACGTATTTGATCAAACTGCTCTCAGCTGCTGAAGAGCTGCCGAGAGGTGAGGCGTCCCGAAACGTTTCATCTTATGAAGGCTACACTTTTAATTATGACTATATAAAACCAAGTACAGAAGCTGTCACAGTCAGAACACGTGCAAAGACATGTCTTAAATCTGTAATGATGTTGCTGGCAGACACTGCAAGAATAAAACAGTTATAATAAAAATAAAAAATGAAATAAAAATACAACTGTTTGCTTGGTTTTAGATGATGTCATAATAAAAAAACAAAATAAATAATAATGGTAAGCAAAAACTGTGAATTAAAAAAAAATATAATACAAAAATAACAAATATATAATTATATGATAAAATATTATATATAATAATAAAAATATGAAACAAAAATTAATGAAATAAAAAATGAAAACTATTCATAATAAAGACAATAAAAATAAAAACCAAATGAGAATATAAATATAACAAATATAAAATAATAATTATGGTCATTAAGAATAAAATTAAATGAATATATATATATATATATATATATATATATATATATATATATATATATATATATATATATATATATATATATAATAAAAACTAAATATATTAATCAAAAGACACAAGGGTACTAAATTAAAAAAATCATTAAAATGATATCTTTATATACAGCTATAAAATATTTTTTCTCTGTTAAAAATGTCAAAAATCTTATGTTTGCTTGGTCTCGAGAGGATAAAGGTATTCGGGTTATTTCTGCCATCATGCTTTTGTCTATAAGAGAAACACGAGCCTGTGTGAGCTCAGCGCTGATGGCAGGACGCTGTCGCAGGAGCTCAACCTGGAGGCAGAGCGAAAACTGGACCATTACATCATTGCTATGGGTTAGAACGATGCCACGCCCCCTACGTTCTATTGGCGGAGCGAACTGGTCTGACATTTTCATTGGTTAATGACAGCGTAACGAGAAGCAGCGATAGGCGTGGCCTCGGCGTGTATGGCGCTTCAAATACACTGTAAAAGATGCATAAGCGAGCGATGCTGATGCTGGTGATGCGAGAATAATTTCTCTCCGGAGGCAAGCTTTCAAACGGACCGAGAGGGTCAAAATGGACTTCATATTTAAAATAAAATAACCAAACGCAAAATATAGTAATCAACTGCCAAGAGTAGAAGCGACCTTTTGCTCAAATTGCAACGTAATAGAGAAATAGGTGAGGTTGAGTCCCTGGGTCGGATCCATCGCTGGAGGTAAGGGCGTTTCTAAAAGCATCTCTTTGGCATCCGTGGTTTCAGTTCAGAAGTTACAAACTTGCAAACTGATGGTAGCCTACTTCGTAGGGAATAAAACCGCCGGTAAATGTTCTGTGTATATTAAGAATTGGAGGTTTGTGCTCTGAAGTTTGTGAGCTCGTTTTTTTTATTTTAATGGAGGAGATGGTCGAATCCTCTTCACCTGCTCCTGGACTCAGTGACCCGGTAGGAAGCATCTGAAGAGACTCAGATAACACAGAGAAACATTTAAAAAGCCTTGATATTTTTTGATAGTTTTGTATTATTTATTATTTATTTATTAGGCTGTGTATTTTTCTCTTGATGTTACAGCTTGCACAGCATTTACTGAGAAATCTACATGTAGCCTACTCACTGTGTAATTTGTTCGCTGTTTGCATGTAATTATTGGTCTTCCTATATTATTTCCTACAGAAATGCAAATCATAACACTGTAACTTAAAGTTTTAAGTGTATGAGTTTGCTTTGAGGTCTTTCTGTCATGTGACAGCATTTGTGACCTAGACTTTTAATTTACCTAGATTGAGCCATTTAAACGGTTTACTTAATTTTCAGAGTCATGTGTACTTTATAATAATACATTTTTTCGTGATTTAAATAATATTTTTAATGCTAAACTAAAAAAAAAAAGGTACATACCATATTTACCCCTAAAGGGTGCATATCATATAACCTAGATATAAGTGCCTAAATTGTATATTTCGTAAAAGGGTACTGCCCCAGTACAGCTTTTGTTTCTGAGAGTATAAAGGAGTGTTTGAAAAAATAAAATAAAATAAAATAACATCAGAAATGCTGCTGTAACAGAATTTCATATCAGGCACATCTTGAAGATATAATTTAGAAGCAGAAACAATGCATCAAAACCTATATCATATTTGACGGCCCAGTTTTGGCAGTGTATCCTCAGTGATGTTTTCTTGTTTAAGTGCCTGGATAGTTCTGTTTGCATGTGTTGAACGAAAATGCGCTGTTTAATTATAGCTGCTCTAAATAAAAGAGCGCAGAGGACCTCTGAAGGAGCAAACCAAGAGAAAATGGCCCGTGGGAATATGAGTGAACGTATCAGAGACAGCACAGGAACCCTTAACACTCATAATGGATGCTTACATCCTCACTTCATGTGATCTCACACTCCATTTGATCACTAAGTGCAGATTTATTTCCTTGGGCTGCTTTCCCTGTTTCATATGGCTTAATGATAGAATCCCAGAGTGAGATTTTATTGCCAGATCTTTGTTCAGTAAATTGACATCTGTTTTGGTCTACAATAGTGGACGATTATTACAAGTTATGTTTCATTGTGCGTGTACCTAATTTTTGTTTTTATGTTTATGCATGTTGAGGAAACTTCTCCAAAGCAACTTCAAGGCATGCATATTTATTTCCAGCAATTTATGTATTTCTGAAAACTGAGCCCATGTCTTTAGCATTAGTGCCATTCTATACCATTACCAATATTTATATACATTAAATAAATGTATGTATATTCTTTAAATAAAAAATAATGTATATACATATTCATTTATCTATCTATCTATCTATCCAACTATCTATCCATCCATCCATCCATCCATCTATATATTTTTTTAACAAAACAAAATGACAGTTTTCCTGGTGCATTAAGCTTGGTAGATCTATTTCAACAAAAGCATCCATATATATACAGTATTGTTCAAAATAATAGCAGTACAATGTGACTAACCAGAATAATCAAGGTTTTTAGTATATTTTTTATTGCTACGTGGCAAACAAGTTACCAGTAGGTTCAGTAGATTGTCAGAAAACAAACAAGACCCAGCATTCATGATATGCACGCTCTTAAGGCTGTGCAATTGGGCAATTAGTTGAAAGGGGTGTGTTCAAAAAAATAGCAGTGTCTACCTTTGACTGTACAAACTGAAAACTATTTTGTACAAACATTTTTTTTTCTGGGATTTAGCAATCCTGTGAATCACTAAACTAATATTTAGTTGTATGACCACAGTTTTTTAAAACTGCTTGACATCTGTGTGGCATGGAGTCAACCAACTTGTGGCACCTCTCAGCTGTTATTCCACTCCATGATTCTTTAACAACATTCCACAATTCATTCACATTTCTTGGTTTTGCTTCAGAAACAGCATTTTTGATATCACCCCACAAGTTCTCAATTGGATTAAGGTCTGGAGATTGGGCTGGCCACTCCATAACATTAATTTTGTTGGTTTGGAACCAAGACTTTGCCCGTTTACAAGTGTGTTTTGGGACATTGTCTTGTTGAAACAACCATTTCAAGGGCATGTCCTCTTCAGCATAGGGCAACATGACCTCTTCAAGTATTTTAACATATGCAAACTGATCCATGATCCCTGGTATGCGATAAATAGGCCCAACACCATAGTAGGAGAAACATGCCCATATCATGCTGCTTGCACCTCCATGCTTCACTGTCTTCACTGTGTACTGTGGCTTGAATTCAGAGTTTGGGGGTCGTCTCACAAACTGCCTGTGGCCCTTGGACCCAAAAAGAACAATTTTACTCTCATCAGTCCACAAAATCCTCCCTTTCTCTTTAGGCCAGTTGATGTGTTCTTTGGCAAATTGTAACCTCTTCTGCACATGCCTTTTTTTTAACTGAGGGACTTTGCGGGGGATTCTTGAAAATAGATTAGCTTCACACAGACGTCTTCTAACTGTCACAGTACTTACAGGTAACTCCAGACTGTCTTTGATCATCCTGGAGGTGATCATTGGCTGAGCCTTTGCCATTCTGGTTATTCTTCTATCCATTTTGATGGTTGTCTTCCGTTTTCTTCCACGTCTCTCTGGTTTTGCTCTCCATTTTAAGGCATTGGAGATCATTTTAGCTGAACAGCCTATCATTTTTTGCACCTCTTTATAGGTTTTCCCCTCTCTAATCAACTTTTTAATCAAAGTACGCTGTTCTTCTGAACAATGTCTTGAACGACCCATTTTCCTCAGCTTTCAAATGCATGTTCAACAAGTGTTGGCTTCATCCTTAAATAGGGGCCACCTGATTCACACCTGTTTCTTCACAAAATTGATGACCTCAGTGATTGAATGCCACACTGCTATTTTTATGAACACACCCCTTTCAACTAATTCAACTAATTGCCCAATTGCCAGTGGTGGACGAAGTACACAAATCAAGTACTTGAGTAAAAGTACAGATACAAATAATAAAATATTACTCCAGTAAAAGTAAAAGTACTCATTTTTCAATTTTACTCAAGTGAAAGTACAAAAGTACTCAATTTTGTATGAACTTAAGTAAAAAAGTACTGAAAGATAGATGTTTGCAATTTTATATAGGCTAATTTAATTTTATATTAGCACATTTTTTTTTTTTTTTTATAATCCTACTGCTCAAAATACCTGGGATTTTTTCCAAAATAACCACTATATGGAGTCAAGATATATTTTTGTTGTTGATATGGACTACGCTTACGAGAGTAATGTTCACTGTGAAGCTTACACTGTGATGTACCTGAGAGAAAACAGAGATGATAATCTGATCTTCACCAGTAAGAAAAAAGTATTTTAAAGTTTGTGGTTTTACAGAACACCACAGTTATATATGACAAGATAATAAGGCCTGAAGTTAGGAAGAACATCTTAAGGAAAATATAATTATATTTTCATAATGATTTTTTTCCTTCTCAAACCTTGTCTGTGGTGTAAAAACACCCCTGGCCAAACGGGGTGCATCTCTTCCCCTCTTTGATAATTACTGTAGTTACCATGTTCTGAACATCACATCCTTTCTTTTCTCCCCAGATGTAATCTATATATCTATATCTATCTATCTATCTATCTATCTATCTATCTATCTATCTATATATATATATATATATATATATATATATATATATATATATATAGGTGGTTGAATAAAAATATTTGGACATTATTTATAAAAATTACCTCAAGTTAGCACCAGCAAGCCTGCTAGACATTTAGCATCAGCTACAATATTTACTTATTTCCAGTACCGTTTTGAATAAACATTCATGTCTGTCTAACCTTACTTGTCTAAAAAAAAAAGCCTCAAGTCCAAATATTCATTTATCACCAATTAACTGTTTGACAAACACTTCCTGCTTCGAGATCTGAATTTAAAAAAAATATCAAACATGCTCCGAAGTCCCAATCTGAATCAACCGAGTCGCCAACAGGCTCTGAAGTGCCGATCTGAATCAACCGAGTCGCAAACAGGCTCCGAAGTCCTGATCTGAATCAACCGAGTCGCGAACAGGCTCCGAAGTGCCGATCTGATTCAACCGAGTCGCGAACATGCTCCGAAGTCCCGATCTGAATCAACCGAGTCGCGAACAGGCTCCGAGGTGCCGATCTTAATCAACCGAGTCGCGAACATGCTCCGAAGTGCCGATCTGAATCAACGGAGTCGCGAACATGCTCCGAAGTCCAGAAGTCCCGATCTGAATCAACCGAGTCGCGAACAGGCTCTGAAGTCCCGACCTGAATCAACCGAGTCGCGAACAGGCTCCGAAGTCCCGATCTGAATCAACCGAGTCGCGAACATGCTCCGAAGTCCCGATCTGAATCAACAGAGTCGCGAACAGGCTCCGAATTGCCGATCTGAAAACTTCGACCAAAGAATGTAAAAAATAATTATATTTCTCTAATAACTCTAACTCTACAACTCTATGAAAGACTCAGATCACGTATATAAAAATAAATCGCTATAGTAAAAGAGAAATAATAAGAGGAGTGAAGTTTCCTACCGCTCTGCTGTGTTTGGTCCTCAAGCGCGTCTGACGCTCCGCGGCGCGTCTCCGCCCCTCACACGCGCGTTTACAGCGCTAAATTAATCATCTTTGCTAATTATTATACATTTACTTCATTGTCAGCTTCAGGTACTTCATTTATTATTGTTCAATGAACAATCAATCAAAATAAAATATATAAAATAAATAATAAAAAATATGATTTTCAGTTACAATAATTAATCCTAAATTCCAACATTAATAACTTACTTTTAGCAACATCAGACGCACGCGCTCACAAGATCTCACGGTTCTTACTTCTGTAGACTCACACTAAACGGTTCATTTGAATCAGTGAGTGGTCGACTCCAGAACAGCTGCAATCGGATCATTATAATTCGTAAACGAATCGTTTGGTGCGATTCGCGATCCGATTTAAAGGTTTATTTTGAAAAGACTCATCAGTTCGTTCATGATGAATCAGACACCGCTTCTGCGTGTCGGAGCACGTGATATTTTATAGGGAGTAACGATATGTTTTATGAAATGTAGTGAAGTTAAAAGTACGATCTTATGCTTTGGAATGTAGTGAAGTAAAAGTAAAAGTTACTCAAAATAAAACTACTTCAGTAAAGTACAGATTCTTGAAAAATGTACTTAAGTACAGTAACGAAGTAAAGCTACTACGTTACTGTCCACCACTGCCAATTGCACAGCCTTAAGAGCGTGCATATCATGAATGCTGGGTCTCATTTGTTTTCTGAGAATCTACTGAACCTACTGGTAACTTGTTTGCCACGTAGCAATAAAAAAATATACGAAAAACCTTGATTATTCTGGTTAGTCACATTGTACTGCTATTATTTTGAACAATACTGTATATCCTAATGGTGCTCTCTGTATGAGCTGAGGTTGTGTGTTATGTGAGTGTTGAAGTGTCCCATCTCTCGATCATGCTGGATGTGGGATGCGTCTCTTCAGCCAAGTGCTGAAAGGGATGCTGTTGATGCTTTGCATAATGCACTGAAGAGTTTGGGCTGTACAGAGGCATGGTTGCATTCGTTTGGAGAGGTTATGAGAGCCAGTGGTGCTGTGGGTGGAGAAATGCATCAGGTCTTTTGTGGCTCAGAACAAATGAACATGAAATAACTTTTGGACTTGTCCCTGAGTCCTCCTGTCCCCTGATAGATGATTTCAACTCCATCTCTCTCCATCGCTGTGTGTCAACATTTCAGCTTATCTGTCTTTCTCACTTTCACTCTGTCTCTCTTGTCCAGTCCACTTCCTATTTTATCGTCTTAATCAGAAATGATTCTCGCTTTCACAGGGCACTAAACGTTAAATTGAAGTAAGAAAAAAAAGAGGCCAGTGAGAAAGCAGGTTTTACAGCTCCAGTCACTTACCATTTCATACCTAGATTTGTATTTAATAATGTTTTCCTTTCAAATGATGATTGAGGATCTGAATAAGCCACATCCCACAGGAAATGGAACTGGAATGGCAGGAAGAGAACTGTAAAGTGATTCTTATTAATGTTTGTAATTGTTGTCTTTTCAGGCAGCTTCATATGTACTCCCAAAATAAATTTCCCTCAGCTGTGAAAAATAAAGTATTATGTATTTCATTAGTCCAACAGATGGAATTCTCTAAACAAAGACCAGTACTGTCAAAACGTTTCTTTTATATGTATGAACTTTTATTCAAATAATTTTACAGCACCATATAGTGTGAACCACATTATTTTCAGATAACAAACAATAAATATCAAAATGTAATGAGTTCTAGAATTGAGCTGGGCTTTAAGGCTGTGTTTACATGTGTAGTTAGGTTCTCTTGGCTCTTTTGGTCTGGATCAAAAAAGAAAATGATACATTTAGTTATGGTTTGCTGGTTCATAAGGATAAGGATGTGATAGCATAAAATGGTAACAGAAAATATACTTTTATGATGTATATTTAGCAAAGCTACCGAGCATCCCAAACAATGCTGTGTGCTGGGCTAAATGTACTTGTATGTTGTATTTTAGCAGCTGTTCACTCGCACAGAGTTTATAATATGTGTAAAGGAGTCAGAACCGTGTCAGGGATTTCTCTGTAGAGATCTGCTTCGATGAGATAGCGGTTCTGATGCCTGTACTGAACTGTAAAGGGCAACAAGAGCCAGGTATGTTTGAGCATTTTGGCTTTTTTTTAAGGTTGCACCTTGTGACATCACATCCTGTTTTTTGATTTTGATTTTTTTAGATGTCTTTGAGACATGGTGCATTTATCTTTCAGTCGAACCACACCAGGGTTGAAAAGCTGGATATGGGTCTGGTTTGGTGCACAACAAGGCTTGGATGACATCATTCAATCTTATTCAAATGAACTGCACTAACAGGGCAATTTCACCATTCATTTTAATCGAACCAAACCTTCCAAGTGTAAACCTGCCCCTAAAAGGCATTCTCACTTCAATCCTGAATAGCACACAACCCTGTTTAGTACACGCTGGCTTTTGCCAGAGTTTGCTCGTGTTAGTTTTACAGCCTTAAATATTGATAGAACTTAAATTTACTCTGTAATTTGTCATTAGGCAAAAGGTCTATGTCCTTTTTTTTTTTTTTACACCAATAAGGGTGTATTAAAGGACAGTTATGTGTTGTTTGTATGGATGAGTTGCCTTCTGGGTCTTTATATTTAATGCTCAGTGTTTTTTCACCCCAGTAGTGTGGTGATAGGGCGAATAACTTAGTGGGCCCTCCAATTGCATCTTATGGCATCAAAAAAAGAAAGCTTTAAATTTAAAGTGTATTTCTCTCGGAAAAATGCTTACGCTGGCGTTTCTTTAATTCAGAATGCATTCCATTTCATTTAAATGCTGCACTAACTTCAGTTCACATTTTCAGCTTTTATTTGTCTCTCATCACTGCTTTGATGTTACTATGATGAACTACTCCTTTAACACTCCGGGCCCTATCATACACCCGGCGAAATGTGTTTGCAAGTGTGTTTGCTAGTTCGCATTTTCCTGTCCAGCGCCATGTCATTTAATTAGCAAATGCATTTGCGCTCATTTTTGCGCCCATGGGCGTGCTGGTCTAAAAAAGAGGTGTGTTCAGGCATATTGCTAGGAAGTTGTGGCCTAGTGGTTAGAGAGTTTGACTCCTAACCCTAGGGTTGTGGGTTTGAGTCTCGGGCTGGCAATTACCCAACTGAAGTGCCCTTGAGCAAGCCATTGAACCCCCAACTGCTCCCCAGGCGCTGCAGCATAAATGGCTGCCCACTGCTCCGGGTGTGTGTTCATGGTTTGTGTGTGTTCACTGCTCTGTGTGTGTGCACTTTGGATGGGTTAAACGCAGAGCACAAATTCTGAGTATGGGTCACCATACTTGGCTGTATTTCACTTTCAATGCTATTTTAAGGAACTGAAAATAGACTGCGCCTTAGGCCAACTCAAACCTGGTCTAAAGTCTGGTGCAATGTTTTTTCTTTTTTTATTTAAAGAGCTTACACACTGCTTATTAAACACAGGGACGCACAGCAGCACACAAACATGCCAAATATAAAAAATTAAAGGCTTTTAATGCATAAGAATTTTTTGTAGGCTTATTAAATGTAAAAATGCCTACATGTCATAATGGATAGTCATCTCATGTATCAGAATTAAATCTATTTGCTCGCACACGAACAGCTCCGTTTCATCTTGGAGACACGTTCTGTCTTTGCGCTTGCCAAATTCTGCCGTGTAAATAGCAAATCCGTCATGACAGAGCGCAACTGGCTCTTAAAGGGAATGGAACATGGGACCCATTGCTTATTAAGAAAATAGGTACAACCCGTTTAGACCATACGCACGGGCGCGCCAACCATTGTTCCATCCTTAAAATAGCAAAAGTGGATTTGGACACGCCCTGAGTGCACCTGCGCCGTGCGCTTTACACTTTGCGTTTAGATCATTAAAATAGCGCCCTCCATGTCACATTACATCACCTGTAAGTTTTATTCATCACCAGACTTTTATTAAAATAGATTTCTGTTGCTTAAACAGTTTTTACTGTGCCTGCTATCCACTTGAAGTGTGATGTGAAAATTGATATTGGTAATACATACTGGTGTGTGAGAAAGTGATGAAGGGTTGAAAACTACATGAGGTCATGAGATGTTGTCAAATTGTGATGGCCCAGATGCATCTTTCCTTCACACCAATTAACAGCTACTTTTTTTTCCCATTTTTCCCAATAGTAAGAGGCAAGGATGAAAATTAAAGACCTGCCTGCAGTGCTCTCAATAATTAATAATTCATCCATTAATTTTTTATCGGCTCCAATATGTTTGCAGATGTGAGGGGCTGTGTTCAGGCATGACAAATAAAAAGGAAAGTAGAGTGTACTAAAAGAGAGATCAGCCCCAAAGGGTTATCGGTTACACACCCTCCGAATCTCCAATCACCACTTGGGGAACAACGCTATTGTCTTGCTCTCCATTGTTGTACTTTGCTCTGATGTATGTGGACACATGTTCATATCATTACATTTTAATGGTTTGCAGTAGCACCTCATTGTTGTATTCTGTGTACATTAGAGAGCATGAAATGTAGAGCACCTTGTAAATACAATCGTCAGGATCCTTGTTTGTTTCCAGCAAACATAATCGCTTTTAAAATAACTTTTGCACTAGACTCGTGAACAGCTGGCTGGATAATCTCTCTTAAATTACAAGCTGAGGCATTCATTCAATGCTCTTCACAAGTGGTGAGTGGCACAACTTTTATAACAAAGACAACATCTGTCCCAATATAGCACTTATTAGTGGTCAAGTGCATTTTTTCAGTTCATTTCAATAATTCAATAATTTCTCAGTTGTATCATGAGGACTTTGCCACGTGATATGCAGACACATGCAGTTCAGAGTATTTGTTGTTTGAAACACACACACACACACACAAACACACACACGTCTAAAACCAGGAACTGTCCAAACACTGTAGTGATTTTTATGTTATGTTTTAATTGTATTGGCATGGCTATTTTGTGTTATATTTTATATTTATTTTAAATATATATGGTTAGTATTGGCAGTCATACCCTACTGGTAGATGCTATAACTAAAAAAAGAGAGATTAATTTATTTTTTTCTGAGGGTAAATTTCCTGTCTATTTTATTCTTTTCCATCTTATTGAATTTCGCTTTAGGGTGTTATTACTGTAATCTGTCAACTGTGTATTTATATTCCAGATTCACTAAATCATTTAGGTGATTATCTCTGTCTTTCATTCACTCTTTCCTTCAGCTCTTTTCACATCTCTCTCTCTCTCTCTCTCTCTCTCTCTCTCTCTCTCACTGTGTCTCTATGTCCCATCATACACATATGTAATGGGAAGCCCCAAGGCTTAGTCTTTTTTCTTCTTCCTGTCAGGTTACCATGGTATCAGGTAAGGTGGCCCCATTTCCTGCCACGCAGAGGGGCCGCGGGGGTTATTTCCAGAAATGACCTTCCTAGTGTCTAATGCGATCAGACAGGCATGCAAAGTAGTGTCACACGATACAGTCAGACTGAGACACACACACAGAAACCTCCTCCATCTCCTCTCACACACTCACGAATACTCCACCTTTCTTCATCGCTGAAGGTGATCTGATCTCTGCAGCAGCAAGATGGGCGGCAGCAAGATGGCAGCTAGTGACGATGATCTGTCTCCAGTCTTTTAAAGGATCAGTGCTTACATACACTCTTTAAAATAAAGGTTCTTTATTATAGCGTTTTTGGTTCCATGAAGAACTTTTAACATCCATTGAACCTTTCCATTGCACAAAAGATAATTTTTTAGATTTTAGATTTCTGTTTTTTACACCAAGAAAACATTTATTTTAGGAAATGTTCACTGAAATGTTCTTTGGGGAACCAAAAATGGTTCTTCACTGGCATCACTGCAAAAACCTTTGGAATCTTGATTTTTAGAAGTTTAGGAATGAAATATCATAAAGGACATTTATTAAAATCTCAATTGCTTCTTTGAGGCAGCAGTGAGATTAAATGGAGAGCAAAAGGAGGCTTGTTGTTTTTTATTTTGTTGTTGTTGTTGTTGAGAAAAAGACAATCTGTAGCAATTCAGAGGAGATATCAACTAGATTTTAAACCTTACTGAGATTTGCCATACAAGTCAGAGAGCTCAGTATAAATTCAAATATTTCTTATCAAAAAGATTAAAATGATTTGAACTGCTAAAGCTATACTGTATGCCAACAGTTGTCTTTTTGTCTTAAAATGCACAATTTGGCATTATGATAGTTAGCAAAACAGGACCAGAGAAACACTTGCCTTAGGCAAGAAATATACTCAAATATTCTAACGTGGATGTAAATGCTTGGCCAGTGCATTGCTGGCATAATAATAGTCTCTTCTGAACGCATACACTTGTTTTCTCAGCTGTGTTGTTATTGTTAACTAAAACTGAAACTATTTAAAATCATTTTCAGTAATAAAGTAAATAAAGTTTAAATTAAGTAAAATATAAATATTATTAAAAAATTTACTTAAAAAAACACTTAAAATAAGTGTGAAGCACTAAAACTAGAAATATATTGAAAGCTAAATAATAGAAAGATTAAAATCTAATTAAAATGAAAAAATTCCATAACAAATTTATTGAATTTACTAATTGAAAATATCAATAAATACTAGTAAATCAGTTTGATTTACAGTCTGCCAGATTTGCAGGCTGGTCCAGTTAATTCTCATAATGCACATGAATCATAACAAGCACCGTGTATGATGCTGTTGTTATCAGATGTTTACCCTTTAAGTAGACAGGACCTGTAGTTGCATGACTGGAAACAGCTGACAAGACGGCTAACAAGTGAACAAACTCATGTTGGTTTTGACAGAACACTTGACATGACAAAACCCACGACTGAATCATGATCGAATGGGTATGTGCTCCTTGATTACATTATAAAACTCCCTTTGCAATGATATAAAGTTTATAAAAATGTATATAATGTTTTAACTTAACAGTAAAATATGCATAATAAATGTAAAAAACATGCTCTATGCTAATGTGACTCTAGCAGACCTCAGCAATCAAGGGAAGGATAAAGTTACCTTCATATATCTGTGACATTAAACCAAGTGCTTTATTTGTTTAGAAAGCTTCCATAAAGACGTTTATATGATTTAGCTTGCTCAAGCAGGAATTGTATACCTGTGTTGTATTATAAATTGTTGCATTTGTATGCATATACTTGTGTAGAGCAGTCCTACAGTATATTGTGCCATTAGGGATTTCTGGATCTCAGTTGCCATTGTGATTGCCAATAGCTTTGTTTCCAATGAAACAGAACAGGTTATACGAGTGTAGAACTGGCTCTAGTGTTGTTAAAATCTGATCTTTACTACCTGAACCACTCGTCAACAACCTAAAGCAAGAGATTGCACGCTCAATATGAGATGCTTTGGCCTTTTATGCACCAATACGTTGTGACAGCACAAGTCTTTGAGGTACATAAGACGTTTGTGGCTCTCTGCAGCAAAGCGGGACACACCCCATCCGTCTGACTGTCCCCTCCCCCGTCTCATCACGTCCCTCTTTAACACACCTCTCAGGGGAATTAATTTGTGTTCGATGCATGAAAAGATCAGAGTGTGAAGGGGGGTGATTGAGGGTGGGTAATTTTTTCCCCATCTTTGTTCTGAGAATTTTCAACAGGCCTATCGTTGCATGCAAGAGTGCTTTACACAGGCTGAGCAGATTAAAAGACCCCAAGACTCAACGGAATAGGCAGCTCATGTCTCCGTGAAAGTGTCGGATTGGCTTGTTTTACTGCTGCCACATGTGGGTTGTCTGTCGCGGCTTGCTGTTGAAAACACACAATCTCATGATTCATGATATTAATTGATGAAAAGCTTCTTCATATTTTATAAAGTACTATGGTTATAACCATGTCTTTTCTGAACTTCTTGGAGTGTAAATAACATGGTATAAATGTGGGAGCCTGGTACATGGTAGTTATCAAAGTAGGACACCATGGTATTATTATCATGGTTAATACCATAGTACTTTTTTGGTATTGTGAAGGAGCATAATAATAAGAATAAGAATAATAAAACTATGACTATATGTTGATGCATATAAAAATATATAACAATGAATGCAATGAAGAGCACATATTCATGAACATTTATCTTACTTTATTGTTTGCATACTTATACATTCATGAAAATCAGAAAGAGCTTTATTGCCAAGTATGTTTGCACATACAAGGAATTTGTTCTGTTGATTCTAGCTTGTTTATGTGGTTAATGAGGACACAAATTTGTATAATGACATGGGTATGACACAGGTATTACAATGAGGAGGTGGTTTATGAGGACATTTTTAGTGTCCCCGTAATTCAAAACGCTTATAAATCGTACAGAATTAGTTATTTTGAAAATTCAAAAATGCACAAAGTTTCCTGTGAGGGTTAGGTTTAGGTGTAGGGTTGGGGTAGGGCAATAGAAAATACAGTTTGTACAGAATAAAACCCATTACGCCTATGGAGAGTCCCCATAAACCACATATACCAACATGTTTGTGTGTGTGTTTGTGTGTGTTAAATTTGTATGTACAGTTGTGGTATATAGATGGAAAAGAATAGAATTTACAAGGAATGGAATAGGAGAGAACATTTAACTCTTTGTGAGGTATTTTGCTTGGGGGAAGAAACTTTTCTTGTGGCTGGCAGTCCAGTCCAGTTGTTAGCACCAGCCAGATGATAAGAGTTCAAAAAGGAAATGGCTTGGATGTGAGGGATCCAGAGTGATTTTCTGAGCCTTTTGCTTCAGTCTGGATGTATACAGTTCTTGAAGGGTGGGCAGGGGAGCACGGTCCTTTCAGCACGGTCCTCTGACACCTTTTTGTTAAGGCCGAATGAGCAGTTAGAGAAACAGATGTTCAGTATTGAATCCGGCACACAAATCCCTATCCTCTTAGTGTTTTATCTTACATGTAACATAACAGAAAGGGAAGTTGCGCATCATTGCATCACTGGGTCTATTCTAATATGCAGCCAAGATGTGTGATTTCTGAGTGACAAAACTTTGTTCCTCTCAGCGATGTGCTTTGAACAAAGTTGTTGTTACACACGGTTCACAATATAAATGTCACTTTCCATCCGCTCAGTACGCCATCATTTATCAGCTTTCATTTGACTAGCTTCTACCAAGTCATGAATATACATTTATGCTTTTGTCTCTGATTGCATGAAATGAAATGATTAAATCTGACCCATGACATTTGAATTACTTTACTAATGGCACTACAAATTAAAGATGATTTTTTTTCGTCAACATATTGTAGTTTGATTGAAAACAAAGCCTTTAAAAATTTGTAAGTCTTTATTTGTCTATCCTAACTATTCACAAGTATATGGCAAGTTTTTTTTTCTTTGTTCCCGTCAGTACAAATCTATGACCTATAGTAGAGAACCACAGTCAAGAATCTTCAAAACTCAGTAATGCAGTTTGTTCTAATGAATTCTGTTGATCTTCATCTTCAATTAAGGCTTTGTGAAAACATATGGTAGCACTTTTAGATTTCTGTCATTTGTAGTGTCTGTGTGAGTCATGCTGTAAGACCTATTAACAGCTCACAGTCTTCGGTTCTTCTCTTGCACCTCCTGCCAGTTAAATTCAGCTCATTAGCACTGAGCGGCAATCATTGGAGCAATGCATTACAGACCCTGGCATAGTGGTAGATCAAACAGTAGTCCATCACTAAAGGCTTCTGTTTGAACTCTGCGTATAAAAAAAGATAAAGACAAATGCCACTGTGCATTCTTGTAGGTAGGTTGTTTTCATTCCAAATGCCTTGGTTATGGCAGAAGATTGAATATGTGTCAGGGGGTGCTAAGCAAATTCGAAAGTAGCCAGAATGCTTGATGCTAAAATATGCTCCTGAGATCTCCAAGGCCTCTGGCCTAGAGATATTTTGTCCGTTGGTTTCTTTTATTGCATTGGTTTTCATTTTGCTTTCCCCCTGTACAGTTCCAGCCCCTCTGAGAGCTGTTACACTCAACAGTTACAAGATCATGCAATTCTTCCAGGCGCACTTACGTTTACAGGAAGATGGTATTGAGATGTACGGTGCAGCACACTCAGGCTTTGATGTGTGGCTCCTTTCATGTGTTTGTCGGAGCCTCTGCTTGGCAGGTGTATTTTTGCATGCAGGCCAAAATGATCCTGCATACTCGCTAACAATTGTTCCCTGTTTGACTAGAATGAGAGATGACTGAATAATCAATTTATAAGAATGATCTCTGAGCACTGGCAGGGGAATGAAGAGTAGAGTATTAAAAATTAAAATTCTGGATATTTAGTCATTTCGAAAAATGATGCTTTGATTTGTTTGTGGGATCTTAAGGAGAGCAGAAATGGCTGTCTTTATGTTTAATATTCATTCTGCAACTGATGCTAATAAATATCGCATCTAAAGTTGCCGGTAATATAATTTGCACTCGACTAGCATCATATAATCTGCATGATTTATAAGTCTTCTTTCTTTTTCATTTTGCAGGGCTGGAGGAGAAAATTCCGGTCTTCCATTTTGTAGAAATCTTCCCTCCAACTGTCAACTTCCTACTGGGCACAGCACTCTAGAGATCCTCAGTATGGAGAGAACTGCCATTTTCACTTCACTGCTCACAGTCTGTTTCGTTTTGGCTATGTGTCGTTGTTCCCTTGCCGTTCCCTTCTGCCCTGCCCAGTGTGTCTGCGAGACCCGCCCATGGTACACGCCGCAGTCTGTCTACCACCAAGCCAAGACTGTTGACTGCAACGAACTCCATTTGAGCAGAATCCCATGGAATATTTCAGTTGATACTCAGGTGCTGCTTCTTCAGAGCAACAATATCTCCAGGGTAACCTCAGTACTCCAGAGCTTGATAAACCTCACAGAACTGGATCTCTCCCAAAACCACTTCACACAAATCCAAGACGTTGGTTTGAGTAACCTTACCCAACTGGTCACTCTTTACCTTGAGGAAAACCAAATTAAAGAGCTACCTGATATGTGTTTAAAGGATCTAGTCAACTTAGAGGAACTTTATATTAATCATAATCAGATATCTTCTATTGGTCCTAATGCATTTTCAGGCTTGGGGAACCTGTTGAGGCTTCACCTTAACTCTAATAAGCTTGTGGCAATAGACAGACATTGGTTTGACTCTCTACCCAACCTTGAGATCCTAATGATAGGAGAAAATCCCATTCTTGGACTGCAAGATATGAACTTCCACCCCCTCTCTAAATTGCACAGCCTGGTTCTTGCAGGAATGGGGCTCAGGGAAATACCCGAGGGTGCTTTCCAGGGATTAGACTACCTAGAGAGTCTCTCGTTCTTCGATAACAAGCTCACGGCTGTGCCAAAGAATGCCCTGCGTGTTTTACCGAGCCTCAAGTTTCTCGACCTTAACAAAAATCCTATTATACGTATACAGGAAGGTGACTTCCGAGACTTTCCCCACTTAGAGGAACTCAGTCTGAACAACATGGAAGAACTTGAGGCAGTTGAGAGGGGCGCGTTCTCTAACTTACAACAAATGGCCAAACTGGAGCTCTACAATAACCCCCACCTGTTCTTCATAGACCGAGCCGCTTTCCTGAAAATGCGTGACTTGCGCACCTTACTGATCCACAATAATAACCTCATGCTTTTGCCCCATGAGATTTTATCTGCTTTCCCCAGTCTGGATGAAATCAGTCTTTATGGCAACCCACTCAGGTGCGATTGTCTCGCCAACTGGGGGCCCATCCTGGGCAACCAATCAAGCCTCAAAGTCTTGGAGCCCCAAATAACTCTTTGTGGTTCCCCACCACATCTTGTTGGCCACTCCCTTCAGGAAGTGGTGTCTGCAAGTTGGGATGGGGCAAGCAACACCTGCCTGCCTCTAATTTCTCAGCATGCCTTCCCTCCACAGCTCAATGTCACCATAGGACAGCTTCTAACACTCAATTGCTGGGCCGTGGCAGATCCAGCACCTCAGTTTTACTGGGTGACACCCACCGGTGACAAAGTCACTTCTGAAGCCGTTTCACCATCCTCGAATGAGGGAGGAGGAATGCCAAAGAAGCATCGGATGCAAGATCAAGGTACTCTAGAGATCCCTCATGTCGAACCCGAGGATGCTGGTCTCTACACTTGTGTTGCTTGGAATGCAGAGGGAGCCGACACCCGGAGCATCTCTGTGTTCATGGATAGGAGCAACTGGCATGGTGGGCACCCTATTGGAGGACATCAAGGGGCGTTGAACACCACTGGATCTTTATTAATCCTGGCAAAAATCGTCCATGCCCAGTCTGTGGTGCTCGAATGGAAGGTGCACCCATCTGCTGCATCTTCCAACCATCTTCCAACAGTGTCACAACCCAAGTGGCTCAGCGCCACAGTTAAAATTGACAACCCGCAGATCAGCTACACAGCGATGGTCCCTGTAGATGTCCAAGAGTACAACCTCACTCACCTTTTACCTTC
Organism: Carassius gibelio; assembly: GCF_023724105.1. NCBI lineage: Eukaryota > Metazoa > Chordata > Actinopteri > Cypriniformes > Cyprinidae > Carassius > Carassius gibelio. Next base: position 23,865,409 of record NC_068378.1, on the reverse strand, counting down.
CACAGAATACCAAGTCTGCCTGACCATGGCCGGCACCGAGCAGACCCAGCACTCTTGTATCAACGTAACCACCAAAGAAGCCAGCTTTGCCGTGGAGATGGTTGCCCAGCCGTCCAACGTAGCCCTTGCAGCAGTCTTGGGCTCAATGTTCGCCATCTGCATCATGGCTCTGTTGGTGTTCTACATGGGACGGCGCATGAAGCAGAAATCTTGTCACCACTCTCTTAAGGAATACATTCAGCACACCACTTCCATTCCTCTGAACGAACTCTACCCACCACTTATTAACCTCTGGGAGAATGAGACGGAAAAAGAGAAAGAGGGCACTGCTGACCCTCAGAACTCACAGATAGACACTTCAAAAACATACATGTGGTAACTGCACAACAGAAAGGAGACATTTTAAACTGTATATGTACTCTGTTGTACATAAATGACAAGTATGTATTATTGATTTGTCCTGGTGAAACTGAAAGATATATGTTTTTTTAGATTGTACCCTCAATGCGAAGCACGCTTGGTTGCAGTTTTGTTAGACATCCAACAGACGTGGGCTGCAAAACACATTCTATGGTTTTGCATTGCATTGTATTTTCTGAAACTAGTTCAACGTTAAGCATGCCAATGTGTTAATAATTAATATAATTTATTAATTCTATATCAGCACTAAGCAAGCTAATACACTAACACAGATCAACACTATTTATATTTCCTTTCACATATCAAATGCAGTCACATGACATCAGATTCGGGAGTTTTTGCATGGATTTTGCATGATATTTTGGTGCTAACAGGGAGTTTTTTCCTAGTTTTCTCACTTCTAAATAATATACTGGCGTGAGAAGGTGACATGCACACACTCATTGCTCTAATTTTTTCTTAAGCTCGTCACATTTTATCACCTGCATTGTAATGAAAATAAAACTTAAACCCAGGTGCTACGAACTGGCATTTTCCCCAAACTAATTAGCTGTCATATGTAATTAATATCTGGACACAACTGCGCAGCTGTGCTAATTTATTCTTGCATTGTTAAATAACTATTTATGGTTGAGGGTGTGAAAATGGCTTGGAAAATGGTTTTATTAGCACTGTCTGAAAATGTATTTCATATTTGATTGAAAAAAGTAATTAGACTATAACGATCATGTGGTTCAGATACCTAACATTTACTTACAGACATTCACCAATTGCTAACAATGATGGGGCCATTCAATGCTTTGCGCCTCTTCATGCACATGGCGTTTTGATTACTGAGAGATTGCTTCAGTTCTCAGTTAAACATGTTGCCAAACTCAATATTCACACAATTCAGTCTTAGTTTGGTACATTAGGTATAAGTGTGAGTGGAGAATGAAAACTGAATTGTATGAGAATTAAAAAAAGAATCAATGTGTGTTTTTTCCTCACATAGATGAACTGACTTTTAAAATACACGTGCCACCCTGAAAACAATATCTGATTTATTTTTTAAGGTGCTGACATGTTTAAACCTGTTAGATTTGTGCATAATCCTGCATCATACTGATTAATTCAAAAGTTATGCAAGACACATGCTCATGTATTGTTGTTCTGTTGTGTATCAGCAAATGACATCTATCCAGATGTTGATGAAAATAATCAAGTTAAATTTTGAGTTCTTTAAGGGTTTAGCTTTACAGGTGCACTCATTAATTTTCGATCATTAAAAACGCTGAAACCCTAAAGAAATTATTATTACTTTTGAAAGACAGTAACACTGAATAAAACCCTGAAGTCATATTGGTAGCTTAATAAAAACAATTTCATTTTTAAAATGGACATCACATGACCAGATGTGATCACTTTATATAATACGAATTACTTTATTGTGAAAATGTACGTATATATATATATATATACTTTTTTTCTACTAGGTGCACTTTTGTTATGTATTATTTGAACCAAAGATTAGACACATTTTCAACAGTTCAATAGTCACTGTCATAAGTCAATGAGATGTCATGATATATTTAGCTCTAAAGTACAGTGAGGGAAAATATCTATAAGTTACAGTATGTTAACACTTCTTGATCTTTTTTACTTTCAGCTCAGTTTTTGAGCTGTATGTTATAAGGGTTGTTGTTTTGGCATTTTATGCTGGATTTTATTTTCTTTATTTTAGTTTCTAATTTAAGGGGTTAGAAAATGCACTCAAGTTCATACAGACAACAACTAGAATTTACATGTGAGCAGTCAATTCTAATGTGAAATGTTGTTCATAGGCATGTCACATGTTTTTAAGATGTTCTTTCATCACTGACTGTAAATCACATTGTGTGTTATTACTGGCAGAGAAAACGTCACCTTAGATTAAGCATTAAATGTATCACTACAGCTCTGTCCTCTAGTGGTGGAGGACACTAATGACGTCTTACATGATTTACTGTATCTCAGTGAATAGCAGGGTATTTTGTAATAGAGGAATATTATTGTTATATTTCAATTCAAAAGTCAACAATAATGGTTTTACACTGTTAAGACGTGTTGTGACGTCCGTGTACAGTAGTTCAGGAGAAATGACTGTCTGAAGAAATATTTGAGAGAAATAAACAATATCACTAGAACTATGCAGCTTCTCTTTTTCTTTTTTTTTCTTGAAGATTACTCTTTTTGTACAAACATATCTAAAACATTGCTTTTTTCTGTTTTAGATTTAGTTTTTAAACTGAGAAGTCTAGATCACTTAACTTGACACACTGTACAATAAATGTGTAATGTAATATGTATGTATGACAATTTTTAATAAGTTCAATGGAAATATTAACACATTTTAAAGTTTCTCCAGAGATACATGTTACCCCAGCATAACAAGATGAATCGTTAACTTGTAATTATGATTCTTAAATTAATTCATCAATTGGGTTTTAAACTTTTCATAACAACTTACTTAGAAGTTCTAAATTGATACATAAATTGATACATGAAATAAATGCAGTTACATTTTGATCTATTGAGAAACATTATTTCAAGGGTTTATAAGTATTGAAGGAGCTTCTGCAGATAGCTCTATTCTATTCTATTCTGTTCTATTCTATTCTATTTAGTACTGCAGAATTGAAACATACACAGCATTACAGAAGCACGCAAAACTGGTTTAGGTGGTATCAATTATTATTTTAGTAATTTTCAAACATAGAATGTAATGTGCAATGGCTGTGCAACTGCAGTGTTTGATTTTAAAATGATCAGAAATTTAACATGAAGCATAACCGTTTAATTGTTCTTACTATATTTTACTATAAGCTACAATAATAAGTGTCCAAAAAAAGCATTTGAACAAACTGACCCAAATTAAAATATAACTGTTATTGCATAAGAACACAATTTTTTTAGGATCCAGCATTTATTTAAAAGAAAGGCAGTGCAAGCACATCACTTTTTTTTTATTTATTTATAGATTGCATTCAGAAAAATGTTCATTACAAAAGTAAAATCGGATGCAAATGTTACACTTTGACTTTAACACTTGAACTTTAATGGGTTAAACCTCATTAGGGTTATAGTTTGAAATATAACCCTCATAAAGCATTCAAAATCTGTATATTATTTTCGGCTTCAGATTTTCATGCTGCAATCGTTCGTGTTCATGTCAATCAAATATCATTAGTCTCATAAGTGTGTGACATATGGGGAGATCATATTAAAAGGTATTTTTGACACCTAATGGTAACCTACTTCATACATAACATAAGTCCGAAATTAGTTACCTGAACACGAACTGTAAAAAAATTATCTGCAAATGAATGAATGAATGAATGAATTTTGAGGATCTTAAAGCATTTGTAAATATTTATTTTGTTTTTATATTTTTTATGTATTTGCTGGTCAAAATAGACTTTAAAACATTATTGCATTATGAGGGTTAAACATATTTTTTTACACTGTAAAAAACACTCTTTTTTAATATTACTGGAGTATGTTTTACAGCATTCATTTTTTTCTACTGAAATTTCCATGTTTAATTCAATGTTACTTGCATTATTTGAGAAATTTACTAGCAATTTCTAAATGAAAATTGCTTCCACATTATTTTTGACATTGTGTAGCTATAAATTCATTAACCCACTTGCTGTAAAATGATATGGCATATGTGAAACATAACCTGGGTTTCACCCTATTAAACTGTTTTCGAAGATTACCAAGTCAAATCACATTTTTAAAATGATAATATTATCTAGAGACAAAGAGTATTTGGAATTTTATGATTACCAGGGTGTCCAAAAATAATGGTTCTGAAATGGCTCCACTTGCTAGTGATGCAGTGATTTGAATTCCACTGTCACCATTTTATTCGGGTTTAATAAACACTCATAATAAAGAGATTATATGCAATAAATGCCAGAGGTGGACTCTAGTTACTGGACCATAAAATGCTGACCAGCAAACAAAATACACGAGTGAATGCATTAACAATTCATCTGACATCTAAAGCACAGCCACTGGTCATATCAATGAGCACAGCACAGTGGGCGGAACAGGCCGCGAGACGGAAATGACGTGACTGTGTCGTCAGCAGTATGTTGATGTTGTGTGGCAACAGCAGGACCGAGGGACGGAAGACGGTTTGTTTTTGTTCTGTTATCCGCCGTTCTGTCCCTCAAAACCACCTCATATTGAATTCAGTTCGCTCCGGGGTGTTAGGAGCGAGTATAACGACTTAAAAGACGCTCGAGTTTAAATGATAAGACGCGTTCAGAGTCGTTAAAACGGAACGGTCATGACGATCCTGCCGAAGAAGAAGCCGAACTCATCGGTCGGTGTGTCTGATCACCCCGAGGACCCCGACCGCCGGACTGGCTCCGACCAGCACCAGCACTCCCACGGGGTCCGGCCAGGTGCGAGGCCCCGCGCTTCCCCCCCACCCTGGTCATATCAAGCCGCTCCGCCGCCGTCCAGAGACGACAGGCGGACTGAATCCAGCTCCCGGCCGCAGCAGGCCTCTCCTCCGCCGGTGGGCGCCGGGTCTCCGGTTGGCCCGGGGGATGCGACGGGGATGGCGTGTGTGTCCGGGGGTCGGGCTGAGCTGTCAGGTGGGGTGGGATGTGGAGGTGGGATGGGAGGGTGCTGCTCGGGTCCTGGGCTCAGTAAGAGGAGGAGACAGGCGAGCTGCTCCGGTGGAGGGACCGGACCCGGGGCGACGGGGGGAGGAGGCGGCAGTGGAGGAGGAGGGGGTCCCAGTCCCGAGCAGGAGGAAGGAGCCGGGTATAACAGTGAGGATGAGTACGAGAATGCTTCGAGACTACAGTCAGAGGACCCAGCGACTGTAGAACAGGTATGAGGATGGAGGATGTCAACAATAGATATGTAGAAGGATGGACGGACTGATACATAGATAGATAGATAGATAGATAGAGACAGAAGGGACAGAACAATGAATGAATGAATGGATGGATGGATTTGTGGATAGATAGATATATAGATAGACAGAATGACAAGATAGTGTGGACTGATAGATAGATAGATAGATAGATAGACAGAGATGGAAAGATAGACGAACACTGAATGGATGGATAGATCTGTGGATGGATGGATTTATAGATAGATAGAAAGATACTGATTGTATAACTGAAGATGCATAATGTCAGTGACATACAATGACATGATAATTTCTGAAAGACTTGTGAGTTTTATATGTTGTGCCCTGCATTAATTGCTTTGTGTCTCAGTATAAAGATGTAATGCATCTTTTCCATTAGACTGCACTCAGCATGCATGGTATTACAGATGCAGAGGTTTGTCTAAAATCAGTGTTTTCCATTTTATTCATTTTGTTTGTTCATTTCATTCTGTCTAATGACATGAATAAAACATTAACCATTTATATAATCTTCTAAGATGTAAACAAATGAAAATATAGCAATTAGTTTACAATAAAACATTGCATTTTTATTCTTTGTCATATATGATGTTGCACAATAGAATAGAATAAATTAAAACCTGGATTAAAAATATGGTTATATGATGTTCCTTAAGATAAATGTATTACTTGTTACTATTATTTATTATTATTAATTATTTCTTCTGTGTAGTAGGGTGTTAAATGAACCCATTCATGAAAAAATTTAATAAATCGCTTCTGATATAACTTCCAAATTCAGTTTTGACACTATACTGTGACACTATAATTCTTACAAGCTCCCAGTGGATAAAACAATGCATGTCTTACATTATTAAACATTGTTAGGTTTGCTAGTTTAAGGACAAAATTGAAAATGATTTTGTCTTACAAAGGTAATCCACTACACTGTATTTTTATTGGACTTAAAAGTTAATTTAGTGGATGATTATTGATGCCTCAGTGCTCTGCAGAGCGATTTAGAAGGTCTTTTATTCCTGCTGCAGTTAGGTTTTTAATGAATTTGTATACATATTTGTATGTTTCTAATAATAATAATAAGAAGAATAATATCTGGTCAACATTACTTGAAGAGTTTTGATATACAACACAAATTCAAGTGACCTTTGGTGTTATTGTTATTATTTCTCTGACCTACAAGCCTATCTTTGCCCAAACATTGACACACATTATTGGTATCTTCTGCAATCCATGTAGTCCAATTCATGATCAATTTTGACCGACCAATCTGATAAATAAACCTGACCTTGTTTGTCTACAGGAGTTTTGATGTTGCTTGTGTATGAAAATGTGAGCTGCCTTGTGGTGCTCTTGGCAATTTGAGAACTTTAGCTGTGCAAAATAAATGGTAGCAACAAATGAAAGAGTGTCTGTTTGTCAAGCACATTATAATGAACCCCCACTGTGTCTATTCTGAAATTCTGCCTCTTTTACAGCAGGAACACTGGTTTGAAAAAGCACTCCAGGAAAAGAAAGGATTTGTCATCAAAAAAATGAAGGAAGATGGTGCCTGCCTCTTCAGAGCTGTTGGTGGGTACACTATTAACCACCTGATCTGCACTTGAAGTCAAACGATTTAGATGTTATCTAATTCATCTGTTGACCATCATCTAGAACAGCTCAGCATAATGCCGTCTTAATTGTGTATGTATGTGTAGTGAGATTTATTTCACAAAGAATTAGTTTTTCACTGTATCTGAAATGTTGAAATATTCATCCTGCACAGTATACACATTTTCTATATGCACAGAATACCCAGAAGACCTACTACTTTTGTTAAATTGTGCTGTTATATAGAAATACTCTCACAATGCAATGTCCTTTGTGACAAATTTAAGTTCTGATTTGTTATGATCTGTACACTATACTATATGTAAACTACTGTTCAAAAGTTTGGGACCTATAAGGTTTTTAAAATGTTTTTGAAAGAAGTCTCTTATGCTCACCAAGCTGCATTCGTTTGGTTAAAATACAGTAAAAACAGTAATATTGTAAAATATTATTATTATTATTTAAAAAATATTATTTCTATTGGAATATATTGTACAATGTAATTTATTCCTGTGATCAAAGCTGTATTTTCAGCATCATTCCTCCAGTCTTGAGTGTCACATGATCCTTCAGAAATCATTCTAATATACTGATTTGCTGCTAAAAAAACCCCATTTCTTATTATTATCAATTTTGAAAACAGTTGTGCTGCTTAATAAAACTGCGATGTGTATTTTTTTCAGGATTATTAGATAAATAGACAATTTAGAATTAAGAATTACATCTATTTGAAATATAAATCTTATATAACATTAAAAATTAATGTAAAAAAATTAATTAAAAATAATGATTAGTTAAACTTACAAAATCTACAAACTCTTTAACAGTGAATATATATATATATATATATATATATATATATATATATATATATATATATATATATATATATTTATATATATATATATATATATATATATATATATATATATATATATATATAGAAAATAAAGAAAAGTGCTAGTATTAGTTGGTTAAGTGCTGCCGAAAAAGTGGTGTGAAAAAGTGTTGACCTCTTTCCTGATTTCTTATTTTTTGCATGATTGTCACACTTGAATGTTTCAGATCATCAAAAAAATTTAAATATTAGTCAAAAATAACACAACTAAACACAACATGCAGTTTTTAAATAAAGGTTTTTATTATTAAGGGAAAACTAAATCCAAAAGTGCATGGCCCTGTGTGAAGAAGTGTTTGCCCCCCTGTTAAAACTGTGGTTTATCACACCGGAGTTCAATTTCTCTAGCCACACCCAGGCCTGATTACTGACACACCTGTTCACAATCAAGAAATCTCTTAAATAGGACCTGCCTTACAAAGTGAAGTAGACCAAAAGATCCTCAAAAGCTAGACATCATGCAGAGACCCCAAAAAATTCAGAAACAAATGAGAAAGAAAGTAATTGAGATCTATCCATCTGGAAAAGTTTCTAAAGCCATTTCTAAAGATTTTGGACTCCGGCGAACCACATTGAGAGCCATTATTCACAAATGACAAAAACATGGAACAGTGGAGAACCTTCCCAGGAGTTGCCGGCCGACCAAAATTACCCCAAGAGCACAGTGACTACTCCTCCAAGAGGTCACAAAAGACCCCACAACAACATCCAAGGAACTGCAGGCCTCACTTTCCTCATTTAAGGTCAGTGTTCATGACTCCACCATAAGAAAGAGACTGAGCAAAAATGGTCTGCATTGCAGAGTTCCTAGATGAAAACCGCTGCTGAGCAAAAAAAACATAAAGGCTTGTCTCAGTTTTGCCAGAAAACACCTTGATGATCCCAAAGACTTTGGGAAAATTCTTTGTAAACTGACGAGACACAAGTTGAACTTTTGGAAGGTGTGTGTCCCATTAGATCTGGCGTAAAAGTAACACAGCACTTCAGAATAAGAACATCATACCTACAGTAAAATATGGTGTTGGTAGTATGATGGTCTGGGGCTGTTTTGCTGCTTCAGGACCTGGAAGACTTGCTGTGATAAATGGAACCATGAATTCTGCGGTTTACCAAAAAATCCTGAAGGAGAATGTCCGGCCATCTGTTCGTGACCTCAAGCTGAAGCGAACTTGGGTTCTGCAGCAGGACAATGATCCAAAACACACCAGCAAGTCCACCTCTGAATGGCTGAAGAAAAACAAAATGAAGACTTTGGAGTGGCCTAGTCAAAGTCCTGACCTGAATCCTGTTGAGATGCTGTGGCATGACCTTAAAAAGGCGGTTCATGCTTTACAACAATTCTGCATAGATGAGAGGACCAAAATTCCTCTGTGACAGACTCATTGCAAGTTATTGAAAACGATTGATTGCAGTTGTTGCTGCTAAGGGTGGCCCAACCAGTTATTCGGTTTAGGGGGCAAACACTTTTTCACACAGGGCCATGTAGTTTTGGATTTATTTTCCTTTAATAATACAACCTTCATTTAAAAACTGCATGTTGTGTTCTCTTTAATATTTAAATTAGTTTGATCTGAAACCTTTAAGTGTGACAAACATGCAAAACAAATAAGAAATCCGGAAGGACACTTTTTTTCACACGACTTTGTGTGTGTGTGTGTATATATGGGCTGCATTATGTGCTATTTTAATTCATTTAATTAGTTATGGCTCTTGATTTATTAAGCTCAACATTTAATTAAAAATACTATTTTTTTCTTTCCTTAATACGTGTTTATGATCTTCGAAATCTGGGAAGTCGTTTGACTCCTACCCTAAGGTTGTGGGTTTGAGTCTTGGGCTAACAGTACCACGACTGAAGTGCCCTTGAGCAAGGCACTGAACCCCGAACTGCTCCCCGGGCGCCACAGCATAAACGACTGCCCACTGCTCCGGGTGTGTGTGTGTGTGTGTGTGTTCACTGCTGTGTGTGTTCACTTTGGATGGGTTAAATGCAGTTAAATTCTGAGTATGGATCACCATACTTGGCTGTATGTCCCATCACTTATCCTACTTGATTCCACTGCAAACTTGCATTCAGTTCTGAATCAATACCTACCTTTTTTTTTTTCATTGAGGATTCAGGAAGAGATAATTTTATGGAATGAATTAGTTTGCAAGTTTATTTTCATGTTGACTTTAAGCAGTGTGCTAAGAGCATAAAGTTCATCAAAATATATGTAATGATCAACCTTAAGCCAATTTAACAGTAATGTACATGTGCCTGTAGAGTTTCTGAGCAGAGACCAGAACTTCCCTCTGGGTGGCGCTATACATCTGAAGTATTCTGCACTGTATAATGTGACACCATGCTATGAAAGTAGTGCTCTGTTACACTTAAGTTTTAACTTCTATTTTAATTTCTTGCATTTCTGCTTATCTTGGTCATAAATTAACCCTCTAGTGTCCACTAAAGTGGACGGATCATTAAAAGCCATTCTGACCTGACCACTCAAGGTGTGATTTCTGCACCCAAGCCACTATGGGGTTCACCTTTAACCAGTTCCCATAAGTCTACTTGACTGTCCTCATCATATTTTATAGTGGTTCTTTATGGCACTATAAAATCAACATGACTGATCCTTTCAGAACCATACAATTGAATTTTAATTCAGTAATGCATTTCTTTGTAGTTTAACTGAAAATGCATCTGGTTACTGTAGTGGATGTCATATACATAAAATTATATATTTGTTTACTGGGATTTTTCCCTTAATGTTTAGCTACTGTCTCTGAAACCACCATTGAGTGGCATCTTACCCGGTTTCCTTTTTCATTCTCTCTTTCATGTCTCTGTTTCCTTTTCTTGCTCTTCTAATCGCTCTCCTCTTTCTCTTGCATGCACACATTCGTTTCATGAATCTTTTTCCTGTTCTCAATGTACAGAGGTCCTTGTCCCTTGTGTGAGTTTTATACAGGATTGGATAGACAGGCATGTGATGTGTTGACCTACATGAAGCGTTCCCATCAGGGACATTGTGCCACAGTTCTTGCACCACAGGTGTGAAACTATCCATCTCCAAACAATCACTTGTGTCAAACAATACATGTTATATATCCGGCCAGATGGTAATAATGTGCTCACAGATCATCATAACCCAGGCTGGGATAGTTTCGTACAGGACGCTGTTGAGTTGAAGTAATAGATACGAATATTAGAATATTTGGAGATCCTGTTTTGACACTTCAGTCTACTTAGTAGACTAACTACTACTAACTAACTAGTTTCTTGCTCCTTAAATTTAGCTTTATATTTTGCTGTGAACTAGGGCTGGACCATAAATTGATAACTCTAATTATCACAATATAATTTTCCTAGATAAAGTTAATTTGATAAATGGTCGATATAATGTTAATGTTCATGCACCAAAAGCGGAAAGAAACGGCGTAATACTAACTCCACCATGGTATTGTGACAGAAATATAGGATATTCATATAAAATGTTCCTGTATTATTAATTTAGACATGTTTTAAATGAGTAACGGAATATAGTTAAAAAAAATTCTGTTATTAATCTATGGTGTTTCTGCATTTATACTAGATATATTTAAACTATTGTTTTTCATAAAAATACCTAATCATATAGTTAATTTTACCATGGTATTGAGGTTATATGTGTGATCGATTTAATGCATAATTTATTAGCATTTTGAAGAATAACATAATTTCCACCCATGACTCTGGGTTCCCTTTGTTTAACACAACCGAACCTGATATTCATAGTTCAGAGTTTGCAGTAAAGAGGCGCATGCTAGCGTGCGAATGCTTATGCAATGTTTGCAAATTGGTTTGCAAATGATTTTCCAAGGTATTTAATCTCACAGAGGCTTGGATCCTGAGGTCTGTTGAATGTTCATTTATGGTGGTGTTGTAGACTACCAGATGAACGTTTGGCCAAACCTTCTTATTATTCAGTACTATATTCCATCTATCTTATATTTTATGCTCCGAATGTTCTTGAAAAACCTGCATCCTGGGAAGCTTTTAAACAGTATTGAAGGATTTTGCGTATACAGAGATGGACATTTATAGACTGATTTTTCAATCTCAAGCCTAAAGATTTTTTTAAATACTATTTATGAATTTATATGCAAAGCTATTTACATTTACATTTATTCATTTAGCTGATGCTTTTATCCAAAGCGACTTACAATTGCTATATATGTCAGAGGTCGCACGCCTCTGGAGCAACTAGGGGTTAAGTGTCTTGCTCAGGGACACATTGGTGTCTCACAGTGGATTCGAACCCGGGTCTCCCACACCACAGACCTGTGTCTTATCCACTGCGCTAACACCACCCCATTTACAACAACAGAAGAAAAATGCACATTTGCCTAAATTAAATTTACCTGCAAAACTTATATCATGCATTCAAGCAGAAGTCTTTAGATCATTTAAGATCATGAGAAACCGATTATGTTCAAACTTTAGACTGGAAAATACCAACCCATCTGGCATGAATTAAGGACAATAAATGGAAATAATGAGTGTCCGCTGGCTACTTCATTCTGACAGTTTCTGATCAGACCCGTCATATTATACCACATCAGGTGGGAGTATGTTGCATTTTTACTGAAAATGAGCACTAATGTGGACACATGTTCACACACACATCTGTGTTTTCGGTTTGATAGTGAGAATTCTGCCGCTGCGGTTTCAGTATTGGTATTGCAAAGAAAAGCTCTCAAAAGGTTTTGTGGTTTCACACATTTGCCGTTCGATTGGCTGAAAGTAGAGGAATCTACCAATCTACACCCTTCAACAACTGTTGTAATACACCACTTTAGTGTGGTTTTAGAAGGCCACGTCCCAATTATAAAAACAGTTTTGTTGTGAATCACTAAGTCTGAATCACCACATCCTGTCGAAAACTTTGGAGGTATTCTGTGCTGATGTAATTGTAGTTGGGAATGCACTTCTCCTTTGTAACCCTGGATCACATAACCAGTATTAAGTGTACATTTTCTCAAAATTTAGATTTATGCCTCATCTGAAAGCTTTCCATTGATGTGTGATTTATTAGAATCTGACAATATTTGGCCGAGATACTACTATTCTGAAATCTGAGGGTGCAAAAAAATTGAAATACTGAGAAAATCGCCTTTGAAGTTGTTCAAATTAATTCTTAGCAATGCATATTACTAATCAAAAATTTAGTTTTGATATATTTACGGTAGGAAATTTACTTAATATCTTCAAGGAAAATGATCTTCACTTAATATCCTAATGATTTTTTGGCATAAAAGGAAAATCTAAAATTTTGACCCATACATTGTTATTTTGGCTATTGCTAAAAATATACCCCAGTGACTTAAGACTGGTTTTGTGGTTCAGGGTCACCTTTATGATACGTGGGAAACCGTGTCACGTGTTAGATCCCTGCCCTAGCTCCAAGCATTCACTGTCCTTTCCAGTGCTGCTCTGCTTGTTATCCAGAGCACCTCCCCTCTTTCCAGAGCTCGACCTTGTCTTTAGTGAACGGGGAAGCAGTTGACACCATTACTAACACACACACTGGCTGTTTACTCTCAAGAGTGGGGTGACCTGACCCGGCCAGCTAAACAAACACTAATTAGACTCTTCAAAACAGTTTAACCATTGTAGTTTACAGACTTTGGCTGTTAATAGCTCAGCCGTCTGATGTGAATGCTTGTCCACAGGTCAGTGGGTTAAAAGGTGCAGATTCTTCTACTGTAACTAGAGCCTGTTTAAATATGTTATTTTTCCAGCCATCTATTGAAGATTAAAGTTACACGGTGGATCGTAATCCTACACTGGAGGAAGTTGAATGTATGTTCAAGTAACAATGCACCTGTTTGTTTTTGGCTTGGATTTGCACATTTCTTCTGAAATGCAATGGGGCCGGCTGTGCATTTGATTAAAGACTCCATTTTTCCAGGCAAAATTTTGCTATAGTGTGATAAAGTTTTGTATTTGAATAAATATTTAAAGAGCATAGTTATGGCTCTAAAATCTTATTGGATGAGCCATGTTCAAAGTTGTTTTTTTAACCTAAAAAAACACTTTTAACCTGACATCGTTTGAATTGTTTACTTCTACGTCAAGTGTATTTATCTACAGCTATGCTAACCAACTCTATTACTTAATAGAATAATTGTTTATATTGAAAAAAATAATTTGAAAGTGTTGTCTTTATGATGCTTGATGATTGCGAGGATGCTGTTATTGTTAACTTAAAAATAGTTTTTGGTAAATTAAATGAAGCTGAAATAAAATATAAGAAATACTTAAACTTAAAAAGCTAACTACTGCTAAATGAAAATTAATTGAAATATATATATATATATATATATATAGAAATGACAAAAGTAGATAACAAAAATAGTACAATTAAAAAAAAAAATTACATGAAAAGTTATATGGTGTAGTTTATTATGTAGTGATGTTTGATCAAACTTTTAGTTGCAATGCACAGCCTACAGTTGCTTCTTGCTTTATTTTAACACTTTCCAGGAACTTTTGTAGAGGGTATTGCAACAAAACCCTTTTATATGTGTCATCTAGGCTTTTGTGTCCATTTCTTCAGAATTTGGGTTAAATATATGAACTTCCTTTTGTCAAGTCAGTTGTTGTTTTCAATTTCCCCTCAAGCAAGATGCTATTTCAGGAACAAGTGTTATTTTCTCTGATCTGTCTGAGGCGCCCTGGCAGACGTTAAATGTTGATCCAGCCTCACCTGGAGCAACACTAACCTCTACCTCACATGGCTAAATAAAATATAAAATCCCCGTCGTATGCAAAGTGCATTCCAACGAAAGCCCTGTTTATTTTCCTCTGCACGCACCGTAGGATCTCTTCCAGATACCTGCTTCAGTTGTAAACAAAGCTGTCTGGGCTGCATTCCTCCCTTTTGCAGTTCGTCATCTTGTGATTGTAGATCAGATGCCAGAAATGCCATAACATGATTTGATGGAGCGGGAAAGGCGAAGGTGTGGCTGAAATTACTTTCTCCAATATTAATTGGTGGTGTCTACCCACCACGCCCTTGGGTTCTTAAAAGTTTAGTTCAACCTAGGGATGGGTGATAGGACAAAAAAAACATTTTTCAGGGACAGTAGGTGTATTTAGCAAGAGATAACAAATATAAAATGAAACACTATATACACTTGACTGCATAAATTATATATTGATTTTTATTAACTCTTTCCCCGCCAAACACAGAATTTTCTGGGTTCCCGCGTTCTCGCTGTTATACTTTCGGGAGTGCTATTATGCATCCTGAAAAAAGTGATTTTGTTTTTAATCAAAATGTTGCTTTTTTTTTTTTTTAAATACAACTTATCTCCATTCCAGTGTTGATAAAAAAGAATGCTTGAAGCTAGAATAAAACTGATTTCTTTTTTTTGTTTGTTTAAAAGTAGAGGCTCTGTTCTATATATTCATAAAACAAAATATTCTGGGGGCCATGACATTTTTGTGAAAATCATGAAAAATGCTGGCGATGGCTGGCAAGTTTTTTCAAAAATGTTAGTGGCGAAAGAGTTAACGCAACTGCATTGAAGTTCTTCAGTCAAGAGCAGTGATTGATTTTTTTAATTTACTCATTCTTAAGAGTTCTTTTCTTCTGTTGAACAACCTAGCACTTGCTGGTCCCCAGTGACTTCGTTAGTAATTTTTTCCTACTATCAAATTCAATGGGGACCAGCAACTTTTGGTTACCCACATTCTTCAAAATATCTTCTGTTGTGTTCAGCACAAGAAAGAAAGAAATACAGGTTTGGGACCACATTGAGTGACACAGAGTGAGTAAATAATAACAATTAAAATTTTGGGGTGAACTATCCCTTTAAGGACAAGCGGTAGCATGTTTAGTATTATTAGAGCCTGTTTGCACCTGGTCACTTCATGTGTTTTCTCTGATTTGATAGTTATCCGATCATGAAAAGACCTTGTGTAAATTCCCTCCGAAACACTTTAAAGGCAGCTTTGATCTTGATAATAGCTGATGATGAGTAAAATGCAATGCCTATCTGTTGCTTTTGTTGATGTGAACTGTTACATTTTGTATACATTTGTATACAGTTTTCTTTTTTTATAAAACTTGAAGTAATGAATTTTAAACTTTCATAAATCTTCAAATCAGTCAGATCAGAGCAGATCATCGCACTGGATGATTGTGGATGTGAAATGTGAAAAACATAGGTCTTTTTATTGGTCCAGCATAATATTCCACTCCTGGACAACATGTACTCTGGCTTTGTGGCAAACATGGAGCAAAGTTTGAAGCCATGCTGGTATCACTGGTTGCTACTAGATTTCTTTTCATTTCATTGATCTACCCCTTCTAGGACAGGAAAGTACACTTCTCAACATAAGCACCGCTCATGTAACATCTTTTTGGTTTCTGTGAGACGGGAAATGGTATAGATTTTGAGGATGTTGACTAGTTTGATCCTGCCTAAACCAGCAAGCTTAAGTTGTCTGACAATGAGCTGTAGAGCAAAAGTCAAGAAGCATGTTACGATTCATCTATTGCAAATGCTGTTTATAATGTCCGTTTAAACGAAAACTGTTTTGAAACTCAGTTGTAAAATGGTCTCAATCACTTGACTCGCAGACGGTGGTTGTGATAAGACCGTCTGCACCCTTTAACTTAGTTTTCTCAGTCATAGCTGCACAGTGAACTTTTGCACATCTGGAACGCAGATGTTCAGCCAAGTCTCCCCAACTTTCACCTAGACACCATTAAGACTGTAAGAGCTGCATCTTCTCTTGCCAGTGTACAGAAAACATTGTCATTACAATCTCTTGGCGTCATTTCATACAAAACCAAGCTGTTGATGAAATCGTATGGACACATAATTCAAGTCTGGAGTTTACACTGGATTTTCAGTGGTCCTCTATGTCCTGCTTGTAGCGTGCCAGTAGACAGTCTCGTGAGCATGAATGAGTGTATGTAACCGTCTGTGTGCTTCTGGAGCAATAGTAAGCTCTGTGTTACTCAACACCCTCATGATCATCGGCTGAATTTTCTGACACTAATGTAACTCAGTTCAGTCCGTACATAAGCCATTCTTTGAAATCTTACTGTACTTCTTCGTTTGTGATCTGATCCCCCTCATTGTGTTTGAGAATCAATATGTATTGATCTATATGATCATAAATCAAATCACGATGCCTGTGCAACATCGTGATGTCTATCAGCCATGGCATCGTCTATCGACCCAACCATAGTTTATTGATTTAAAGGCGCAATATGTAATTTTTCTGCTTTAAAAATATCAGAAATCACTATATCTATGTTATATATATATTTTTAGTAGTGTACTTACATTATTCTGACAGTTTCCACAAACTTTAAAATCCGGAGAAAATAATAGTTTAATTAGAAGACATGGCACGTTTCTTTATTTCTGTTTTGTCGCCCGTCTATGGCGTCATATAAACTTTATCTAACTTCCTGCGGAACCGCCAAATACAAAGGTGAACAGAAGCAAAGACGAGACGAAGAAGAAAAAGTAGTAGCTAGCCTTGATCGAGACTATTATATTTTATATTTATATTGTTTATATTCGTATTTATACCTCAATCAATAACTTAGTTATGAATCATGATTATGCTTTGCCTGCACGTTCTGTGAAGCACAAACGCACGGGTGAAATAAATGACCCGAGATGGTTTTGGGACAAGAGAAGCAACAAGACACGGGTAAATATTGGAGTTGCATTTCCAAGATAGAGTTTCGTGACAAGCTGAAACTACAGAGAGATGCCGAACTCGCTTGCATTCTGATAAACAGGTATGATCCATTCAGCTAACTGTATCTATCCGTATATTTTGTGAAACTACGATGTCTTGTGTAAAACGCAGACGGACTAGCTTACATGTATAGTGTAATGTAAATCTACATTTGTTCTATATCTAGCTGAATAAAGTAGCTTCAAATGCAGTTCACTATCTTGTTCGATATCATAGTATAAACGTAATTATAATTATTAACGAAAGCCGACCGGGTTTTTTTAACATATATTACTACTAGCTAGATGGAATATTGATTTGATAGGGGTCTCATAATTCATATATCTCTCCGTTCGAAAAGACGTGATTGTCAACATACTAAGTTAGAATGAGTGAGGAATGATAGGGAGCGACAGAGCGCAGGTTCCAATGAACAACAACTCCGATGAGCCTACGCTCTTTCCCGACGTCATCAAAGTACGTCTTATGTTATTATTTTGATTGAGTGCCCCCTGGTGGCCAACAATCCCATACTGTACGTTTAATAACATGCATTTGCACAATATACATTGGGATCCAAAAGTCAGTGACCACTAGCAATCAAATAGGTAACACAATTTGTTTGAGAATTTGAATTGCTTTAGAATATACTTTCATGACAGCAGCCGATTTTAACTGTGGGTTTTCATATTTTGATCCCCACTAGTTTGGTATCGGTTGCTGTTTTTTATACTGAGCTCCTGTTCAAATTGGCAATTGCATTTCTCTTTAAAGCATCCATGTTGTTTACATGTGACACGTTTCCTGCTGCTGAAATATGTGAATGAAGCTCCTAAACTCACGTAGGGTGTGTAAAGTTCCTGGGAATCTTCAAATTTGATTCTTCTAATTCAGATCATTGTGATGTCACAGCGGCTCTGCTTTTGGAGGATAAACCTTATCGATGACCGCCAGACCTCAAGGGCAGGTCTAAGCTCTCTGTTTTGTAAGCTGGGCCCGCCTCTTTCTCAGAATTGAGACACTATCTGTGGCCTACATTGGTGGAAGTGAGCTTGTGGTTTTGCTCTTGCTTGGTGGACCTTTACTCTTCTCATTTCTCATGAATTCTATCAGCGGCATCGCTCTTTCGTGGTAGACCTGCCCAGTGAATTTCTCTTTACCGCTATTTTTAATCGACTGTCAAACTCTTTTCATCAAGCTTGTCCGCTGGCTGCAGAGTGGTCATCCGCTCTCTTTTACTGTTGGAAAACCTCCTATTTGCAGGGTGATCGTTGCAGTGGGCTAGTCATGTTTTCACCGCAGTTGATACAGATGCTAAAGGTTGTCATCATTTATTCACCCTTATGTCAGTCCAGACCTGTAGAAGATATGTAGAAAAGTGTTTCAGTGTTTTTTTTGTCCATGAGATAACTAATTGACGTCCAACAGCGTTTGCAGCCCAAAATTCAAAGGTTATCGATATGGCACTTTTTTGTCTATTAGAAAGACTATCAACATAGAAACAAAATAAAATATTTCCACATGATAGTGCATGATAAAATGTTATTAGTGCAGCTTGCATAAAATGGATGCAAAATATCCTGTAGACTTATCATGTAATTTTTAAAAGTGTCTCAGCATTTGGACCCCAACATTCTTCAAAATTGGTTTTGTGTTACAGAAGGTCATACAGGTTTGGGTGAGTAAATGATGTACAAACATAAAACTCCATTTGTTGGGAGTTTTGAATATCCCTTTACCCAAAAGTATAAATGTTGAAGATGCAGTTTAGGTCAACATGGGCTATACTTCAGGAAATATCTTTCCGTAGTACTCCTCATTGTTTGTACATGCAAAAGTTCCAACCGAGTACAAGGCAGCAACTCTTATTTTGATAGTTAAGCTGTTTGTTATTCAAATCTGGGTTGAAATCAGGAAAAAGAACCAAGGTAGGTGACATGAGTCAAAATAATGCAAAGGAGTGAAGGGAAATCCCTGACTCTCCCCCGCGGCACCCACTGACAACGGGTCTGATTATCCACTGCACTGTGCTGTAATGAATGGAAATGATAAGACAGATGCAAATTCCAACAACAGGCCAAATAGGGAACCAAAAGCAGACCAAATCTCCAGCTGCTGATCTCCCCCTTTGTTTGACCTGCTCTTCCTACAGCTTCAAATGTCACGGTACTGATTTTATCATATGAACCTGTGTCTTAAAGGCTCACTGAACCTATTTAGAAAACAAAAAGCAAAGGTTTTATTGTCCTAAATGCAGATTTTTACTTGACAAAAAGAAAAAATTCAGAACTAAACCATAGTGCTGCTCGGAAACCATTGACCTTCAAATGAACACATGTCCAGGTGTAAGCATTCATAAATGGGCAAACCTAGGAAGTGATATCTATAGCTAGCTCAAGAAAACAACATGGACCTGCCAGAAAATGTCAAGTATTGTTCTTGTTGGGAACAGAACGACAGGTTCTTTCAGATTAAATGAATATCCTAAGAGGCACAGAGCGTTCCCTCATTGCCTGACTTGTGCCAATTGCAGAGTATTATTGCAATAATCAACTGTTCTTGTAAATTAAATAATATTTTATAAGAGTTTTTGCTATAGGATATTCAACCAGACATTGAACTAAACCAAAGTCTTTTTTTACCAATGACAACGTCTTCTTTCTTAAACACCTGATACCACTGTATCAGATAACATATTTAGGCGGGTTGACAGGGCCTCTTCAGGGAACTAAAAAAGTGCAAGTGTCTTTAAATAAAGCACCTGTATTGATGTGTTCATTTGAACTTTCTTTTAAAGCATGTTTTTTTTTTAGCGAGGCAAGTGCAACTTCCTTAGTCTGTTCAGAAGTGTCACAACATAAGTAGGCCTATACTGCGAAAGAGGAAATTGACTAAGAGATTCTCAGAATCTTTGCGGCAAGTGTTCATGTGACTAACTGGAATGCGCTTTGAGGCTGAGGCTCATTTGCATATTTGCTGCTTTTGGAAGGAAAAGGTGTCAACCTCTGAGCAGAGCTCACACACCCGTTTGTTTACATCTGCACCATATTTGGGCCCGTAGTCTTGCTTTGAGTCATTGGCAAATTAATGCATATGAAATGCCCGCCAAAAGTGGTTTGCGGAACGAACCATGTAGCCTTGCATGCATGCATGCATTACAGAATTTGCCTATCAAACCATGCTCAAGATTACTCAGTAGTTACTTGCACACTGTTATTTTAAAAGGTGCAATGAACAATATTATGCATTAAAGTTGTGTTACTTTTATGTCCCAAAAGTGAAGAAATAATCGTAACAAAAATGAAATAATTTCATTGAATACAGTGTGTGGCCTGAAATGTATTCAACAAATGTATGCAATGTGTACATTGCGTGCAGTTACATTTCTAAATTACTTTTCATTTTGCAGAGACACAACAAGTGATTGAAGAACGTGCAATAAAAATGTTTTTAACTCTTGAATGAAAATGAATGAATGCAAAGATGAAGTTGTGTTTATTTGCAAATTACCCTGCTATCGTCGTCTTTCTACAGCTGATCAGGTTTACGGAGACCAAGATATGCACGAAGTCGTCCGCAAACATTGCATGGATTACTTGGTATGTGATGTTCTTTCTTTGGGATCATCTGACTGTACAAAACCTGACCGTGTTCTAATTAAATTCATGCTTTCTGTATGATTTTACTTGCAGATGAAAAATGCAGATTACTTCTCAAACTATGTGACAGAGGACTTCACTACATACATCAACAGAAAGAGGAAGAACAACTGTCATGGAAACCATATTGAGATGCAGGCTATGGCAGAGATGTACAATCGGCCAGTGGAAGTTTATCAGTACGGCATAGGCGAGTCGAATTTGCATTACAGTGTCCATACATTTGAATTATGGACATTTAACTATATTCCATCATGCAAGTACCTTAGTAAATAGCGATGACCTATTTGAGAATTGTTTCATGGATTTATTGGTGTTGCAATGAATTATATTAAAATGCAATATGATTAACAGTGTTTGTGATGCATGTTGATCTTATATTGATGCATAAGTAGATCTTGCTCCTTGTTCTATGAGTTTCTGAATGTTATTTTGATGGTCTCTTTTAGAACCAATCAACACGTTCCATGGCATCCATCAAAATAATGACGAGCCAATCAGAGTTAGTTACCATCGGAACATTCACTACAACTCTGTAGTGAATCCCAACAAAGCCACGATCGGAGTTGGGCTCGGACTTCCTGCCTTTAAACCAGGGGTAGGTATCTGCAATCAATCAATCATTTAATAAAGTATTTTTACTAATTATTTTATTAGGACCACATTACATTTTTTTTTAATTGTACAACTTACAATTACAGATTTTTCTTTTTGAAAGACTTGTAGTAAGTTAAAGTGATCTGCTCTGGGTGAAGTGGGGGGAAACATTCCACACGTCCGTGGTTTTGAGGGAGCCCAGTTTACAGCACACTGTCTTGTTTACGTGCAACATGCCTTGTGATCATTTAAGCTGGGTAGATCAAAGAAAGATCATGGCTTCCTATCAAAAACAGAGCCGCAGTGTGTGTGTGTGTGTGTGTGTGTTTGTGTTTGTTTGTTTGTGTGTCCTGGAGCTCTCCGACTAATTTGTGACTAAGAGGGAACACTGATGTGAACATTTCCATTATCACTCTCCTAAAGTATCAATCAGTAGCTTTGTCATATTAACAACTTGGAGGCATTCTCCAGAAAAGCTTGACAAAATTTGCTGGATGAAATGTATTATACAGTTAAAAAGTGTAGAGCTATTATCTTCTAGCGCTCCCCCATATCACTGTCAGTTAGTTTAGTATAATAGTCTTTCCAGATGGGGAATGAGTACACTGGCAGTACACTGAGGACATGTTGCACAGTGAGAACAGCAAGAGAATAAAATCGATAAAAACCTTCAAATGCAGAACATCCAATCAGAAACCCTGCGTTTTATGAGATGCGTTCTGTATTTCTGAGATATGATGGTATGCATCATCCACTCTTAGAAAGTGTTTGTAATAAAAGAAGTATTGCTGAATTAGTGGACAGTTTTTTTTTTCCTGTTCCAACAAATCACCTCCTCTTCAGGGCACTTGAGCAGAAGCTATCTCACCTGTCACCTGAGGGGCAACGCTGTGGCCTTTGACCCCTTCTGTCTCTTATGATGAACATGACAGACTGATGCGATAATAAGTGTACATACTATTTTTGTCATAACTGCCTTGACGGGAGTTCAGCACTAAATGTCAAATTTCTAAAGGTACAATGTTTTTTTTAAAGTTATTTTTTTAATAAAAAATGTTGCACTCGCTTCGGAATACTATCAAGTATTGTGGAGATTTGTGAAGTTCATCAGCCTAAATGTTGGATGTTTACAGTTGCTGTCAAATGCAGAATGCAGTCAAAACTCTACTTTCGGACAACTTTCTGAGATGTCTTTTGTCCACTTTAAGAAAATGATTTTTTGCTGAATTTGCATATAGGGGGAAATTTTTGTCCTGTTCCCATGAATTAACTCCTCTTCAGGTTGCTTGAGCAGAAAGCATTCTCACCTGTCACCTGAGGACAAAACTGTGGCCTTTAATTCCTCTTCTGTATATTTCTCTCTGTCTCTACGCAGTTTGCAGACCAGTCACTCATGAAGAATGCCATTAAAACGTCAGAGGAATCCTGGATTGAGCAACAGATGCTGGAGGACAAGAAGAGAGCCACGGATTGGGAAGCCACCAATGAGGCCATAGAAGAGCAAGTGGCCAGAGAATCGTACTTACAGTGGCTTCGAGACCAGGAGAAACAGGCACGGCAGGTGTGAAACCTCCGTTTTCATACTTATCCTACTTCGTGTCTCATTCGATCAGAATCTGTATTTCTACAGATTCGTGTAGAACATGATTGTCAATAGGAGTTAGTGTATAACAAATACTTTTGGCATCATAACATAATCACTGTAATGTGTAATGCTGATTGCACAGGAATTATTTCTGAAAGTAACAAGCAAGCTGTGATGCCTGCTTCATTGGTTGAGATGCACATACCTAAGACTATCGGCTACTCACGTGCATGCAGACTATGTGGTTTGCGTTTCACACTTCAACCAGCTATGAACAAGACCCTTCTTCACAGAAACAATAGGCTTTCTTATAAATCACATTTTGAACTCCCTTACAAGCAGCAGTATATCAGAAAGAAATTAATAAAAAAATGTGCTTCTGAATTGAATAGTCATTTCATCTAAGCGAACAAACTTTGAAGCTATGAAGTGCCTGTTCACTTATCATTTGTGAATGAACGTGTTTACTGTTGTCCCTCCCTCAGCCTCGCAAGGCCAGTGCTACGTGCAGCTCCGCCACGGCTGCGGCCTCCAGTGGTTTGGAAGAATGGAATGCCCGATCCCCACGACAGCGCAGCTCCGCCCCCTCTCCGGAGATTCCTGATCCTTCGCACTCGGACACAACCGCAAAGCCCCCCTCCCCGGCCGGAATGGCCCATGCACTATCCAAACCCCCATCACCCTGTGCGCCAGGTTTGTTAGCAGTGTTTTGCAATAAGGACAGTGTCATTAAAACTATCAGTTTAACTCTATGATACATTACCTACAGCATTTCCTCCAACAAGCTCATTTATAGAGTAAATGATGTTCACAGATAACTCAAATGATAAACTGAAATTATATTTTGCTCAAAGAAAGCCTGTTCATACAGTTCAATTTCTGTTATGTACAATACCGTTTAAATGTATTTGGGGTCGGTAAGATTTTTAATGTTTTGGAAATCTCCTCTGCTCACCAAGACTGCATTTCTTTAATAAAAAAATACAGTAAAATCAGTAATATTGTGAAATACTATTACAATTTAAAACAACTCTTTTCTATTTGAATATATTTTAAAATGTGATTTATTTTCTTGTTATTCAAAGCTGAATGTTCAGAATCATTATAGCTTTGTATATAAACATAAAAATGCATTACCATTATTACAGAAATGATCATGGTACTGTGCAATGGTTACTTAAGAACACTTATTAAGCAGTCCAAATGCATTACAGTAATTAATATTTTTGGGTAATTTTGCTTAATTTAAATGCCAAAAATCTTCAAAGGTTTCTTTTCTTTTTCCAAAATATGTTGTGTGTGTGGTCTTTTATGAAAATCGCCAAAAAAAAACAACACAGCAGGAGAAGCCTTATACATAGAATCTCAATCTCTGAACTTTAGTGTTTTTTTATTTTATTTCCTGTGTTCTGTCTCGCCGTTCAGGTCCCAGTAACCAGGCTTGTGTTGGACCAGACAGACCCACCTCATCTTCTCTGGTGTCTCTGTATCCAGCACTGGGCTATCGGGCCATTATGCAAGAGATGTCCCCCACTGCTTTTGGTGAGTAAGTGGAAGCATGCTTGCCAATCCGTCTAGCTGTCCTGCCTGATTCAGTATGAAACAATCCAGCGCTCAGGAATGCCATGTTAATCACGGCGCTCACTTGCCTTCCTCATGCATCTCACACAGCTTAAATCTGTGATGTGATCCATGTGATTCAGCATGGAAATGTGTGAAATGTACCCAGCACTCATGCAGAAAGCAGCATGTATGTATAGTCATTGTGTGGAGTTAAATACACTTGATTCCAGCTGAGATGTCCAGCTACTGTTGACATCAGCTAGAGCTTAAGAAGATGCAAATATGGAGTGTATGTTTTTCACAATTTTTAACTCTTGTAATGGATATACATCAGTCTAAAAAGCTGCACACACATACTCATTTATTATTGCCTTTATGCACAATTGAGAATAATGGTAAAGGTATTCAAATAATAAAATATATACATTTTATGAAGTTCCTATTTATGTTACACACTTGTTACCTGATTTGGTTTTACTATATCATCAGCCTTATGTATTAAAAAATGTAAAAATGTTTATAAAGAAATTAATTTACAGACAGTACTGGACAATTCAATAATTTTTGAAAGTCTCTTCTGCTCATCAAGGCTGAATTAATTTGTTAAAAAAAATACATAAAACACAGTAATATTGTGCAATTATTGTTTTCTATTTTAATATATTTTAAAATGTAATTTATCGCTGTGATACAAAGCTGAATTTTCAGTGTCACATGATCCTTTGGAAATCAAATTTACTGTAATGGAAAAAAAAATACTGTTCTTTTAAAGTTTATTCCTCATATAATCCTTAAAACAAGTTTCAAGAGAAACAAGAAAATAATAAGAACCATTATTAAAAATGGAAGATAACTGAGCAGAAAATCAACATATTAGAATGATTTCTGAAGGATCTTGTAACACTTGAGAAATGATGCTGAGAATCCAGCTTTACCACACCAGGAATAAATTACATTTGAAAGTATATTTAATTAATGATTCTTCCAAACATTGGAAGCGTATAAAGTTATCTATAAAACTAATATCAAACATTTGAGCAGAAACCTTAAGATAAGAAATCATGCCAGTCATGTGTTTTAGACTTGTAGTGTATATAATGTGTTTTTATCTATGTAAGCAAACCATGATGTGTTTTGTTGCTGTTGTTTTGCAATAGGCCTAACAGACTGGGAAGATGACGAGATACTGGCTTCCGTCTTGGCCGTGTCACAACAGGAATACCTCGATAGCATGAAGAAAAACGCCATGCATAGAGCACCTTCTCCAGACAGCAGTTGATAAAGGAGGGTTGAAGCACAATCTGCACCCAAAGCAGGAGGCAGAGACATGGGATCAATCCAGTCACATTCTCTCCATCATCATGCAGTTCACACGGTCCTCTCATTCCTCCCCCCATCCATCAGTCCATCACTGGCCTCAGCCATTCAGCAGTTATGGCCCATTGTTGTTGATACTCACCTTACCACTCCTTTTCTTTCGTATGCCATTCACCCCATCACTGGACTTCTTAAGATGCATGTGAAAATAAACATGACTGATATCATTATAGAACACCCGGGGAAGCAAAAAGTTATTGAAAAACGTCATACTTTATCCTCTTAATTAATTAATATAATCTTGTTTTATTTTCTTGTTTGGGATGAAAATACTTTTTTTTTCTTGGATTAAAAAAAAAGAACTTTCTGAAGAAATATACTTATTTGCTGGCATACTTTTTATACAGTCTTGATTTCTTTAATATATTAGTAAGTTTTGTTTGTGATTTATGTGAATATGCAATATTTTTGATGACTTCACTATTGATTTCAAATGTGGAAACAGTTTTATTAAAGAATGAGGTGTGTCTGAATTATATTTATTTATGTAAAAATGCACACAGATGGAATGCAATGCTGAAATCTACCAGGCAAGTGTCTCAAAGGATCATTGGGACATTTCAGTATGGCAAGTCAGGGTTGATATCTTCAGAAAGCATTATCAGACACCATCGTTTAGCTATTAAGTTCCGTTTTTCTTGGTATATCATCATGGAGACAAAAACTTTTTGTAAATAGCTGATGTGGGACTGTCCCACATGCACAAACCTCAAAAAGAGTCATTATGCCCTTCGAACTGATCTAAGATCATCCCTACTTATATGTGCAAATGTGCACAATGTTTTTAGTTAATGACTGTTGTTTCAACTACACTATTTAGTATCTACTTTTTGACTTATATATTTTAATTACTAGTAAACAATCTAATAGTGACTACTATGTTTTTAATTTTCACTACTAGAAAAGCAGCACATTTTGCCATATAATTCTATGTGAGGATATGGGGTTTAGATTCACTTCTAAATTAAATGCATTACAATTGCACCTGGTGCTTCTTCCAGTTTTTCTAGTTCCCCCAGTCTATTGGTTTAGTAGTAGTAAAATGTATTAACTGCTAGTATCTATTTCAGTTTTATTTACATTTAATAATGAGATGCTAGTATCTGTTTCAATTGTAACTAGTGGCATTTATCTCTGAGAACTGCTTTTGAAAAATTATACCTTCAGAATATTCAGAATGGTTATTTCGTGATTTTCTGTAATATTCTATTAGAAACAGATGGAGTTTATTGCATTAGTGCATGAGTGAATTCAAAATGTACACGTTAAAAAAAAAGAAAAAAAATCGAAGGTATTCCTGTCATTGCGCGCGCGCGCTCTTTCTGTGGGTCGTTGGGCGTAAGAGCGAGAGAGATTCTTAGAATTCTAACCACCACTCATTAATATTCATTTGGTTAAATTGTTCAGCGATGTGATTGGCTGTCAGTTCAAAACACTCCAAGCATGTTGGGCGGGTTCATTAGAGTGGGCGTGTTTAAGCATGTAAACTTAAAACTACAAACTGAGATGATTCAGAAGTGTGCGAGTTGTTTGAAGGAGACGCTCACTGCAAAAGGAGGAATTTAAATTGAAAACAGTGACGAACCATAACAGAATACCATGGACATGTTCTGCTGAGGCGGCTTACAATATTATCTGAAGATATCCCTTCTTTATTTTTAGCAGGGGTTTTTTTTTCGTATAAAAACTGAAAATGTTGGATAATCGGATTGTTGACCTGCGTTTAGATCAGCTGGAAGACGTGAGAGCGAAAAATGGTAAGTTCGCTTAAATACCGAAAAACAACAATTCACTTTCAATTAAATCATTTTAAACTTAATAAACACATTAATATGTGCTTGTGCAAAATTTATGTTAACCTAGAAGCCAACATGAATCTTTATTATATTTAATTGTGTTATTTATTATATTATTTTTTTTTTTTTAGCTAAAGAACACTTTGAGAAGCGATATAAGATGGGAGCCCTTCTGGGAAGCGGTGGGTTCGGTTCTGTGTTCTCCGGACAGCGCCTTTCAGACGGACAACAGGTAAGAATGATACACAATAATATAAAATGCAAACATTTGGATATATATCTTCATGAATTCCTCCTCTAAATTACATTCATTATCTTTTTTAGGTCGCTATTAAACAAATATCCCGTGATAGAATTCAGCAGTGGGCCAAACTGGTGAGTAATCCTTCATATCAATACAAAAGTTTTTGGTATTTATAAGACTTCAAACTAAAATGACGTTAGTTTCGTCAGGATCTTGAACATGCAAACAATGAAGTCATAGAAACAAGAATTATAGCGCCCTCTTCTGATGTTTTGGTTGTTTTACAGTAAGTGACGTAGGCATGTCGATATGGATTTTTCAGAACACCTACGAGGGAAACTTAAGCGGACTTTCCCATATGTGTCAGGACCAGTTTAATAGTAGACTTAATCAATTAGATATTTTTGGTTTCAAAACAAGAAGTATATTCAAAGGTCCAAAATATGTGACAGATAAAATTGTAGTTCCCCCTGCTTTTTTTTTTACCCCTGCAATAACATATGTTGAACTTTTCTTAGGAATTTTTTAAATATAACGTCTTTTCCAGTGGAAAATAATCAGAATCCAAAGTTAACAATGACTTTTTTTTATTTTACCCATAGCCTGGTTCAGCAAACGCCGTCCCCATGGAGATCGCTCTCCTGCTGTGTCTGGGCGGAGGGTCCGGGTCGGGTCACCGCGGCATCATCCGGATGCTCGACTGGTTTGAGATGCCAGGTCAGGAATACCTCATTGTGTTTGAGAAACCCCAACAGTGCCAGGACCTGTTTGACTTCATCACTGAACGTGGGGCCCTGGAGGAGCCCATTGCACAAAGGTACGAAAAAGCAACAGCAATGTCTTTTGGCATTCGATTCTAACCGTAAACCACGATACTGATGAGAATCGTCTTTTTCAGGTTCCTCAAACAGGTCATTGAAGCCCTGCAGTTCTGCCACTCCGAGGGAATTGTGCACCGGGATATCAAAGATGAGAACATCCTCATTGACACCCGCACCGGAGACATCAAAATCATTGACTTTGGATCTGGTGCTCTACTGAAGGACTCCATTTACACTGACTTTGAAGGTAAGGCAGCTTTAGGGTGGCTACTGCATATGCATGAATGTAATCTAATGACTCTTGTTTCTAATGACCTTCCTGTGTATTTAGGAACACGAGTCTACAGCCCTCCAGAGTGGATCCTCCACCAGCGTTACAGCGCTCGTCCGCTCACCGTGTGGTCACTGGGCGTACTTCTGTTTGACATGGTGTGTGGAGACATTCCCTTTGAGAGGGACGCTGACATAGTACGAGCCACTCCAAGTTTCACTAAACGCATTTCCAAAGGTGAGCCTGCAAGCAGATTGAATTCTAATTTCATAGACAAAAAAAAAAAAAAAACAAGAATGCAGTTTTGTGTCCCATTGACTTCCTTTTTTTTTTTGTCCATACCATAGACTGTTTGGTACCATCATTTTTCCAAATATGTTATTTCAAATGTTTGAAACTGCATTTTTGAGCGAGCTATTCTTCAACAAGATGACACATAGGCTTATTATATTGTTTCCCAATTTATCAAATTGATACAATTTTTAATGGGTTGTCCTGTGCAACATTTTATTCTTGTTTTGTGCATTTGTACTTGTATAACTAGCAAATGCATTACATTATGGAAATCAAATGGGTTGCAAATTATGCAAACACTGTTTCAATGTAATCACTCTGATTTGTTACTTAAGGACATTTACATTTGTGCATTCACTTACAACAGAACCACATGAGCAGTTCGTCATAGAGCCAACAATATTTGTAGTATACAATGGCAGGTTTATTCAACATTTATTCTTTCATTTCAGAATGCCAGTCTCTGATTTGCTGGTGCCTTTCATACAGGCCGGAGGATCGGCCTAGTTTGGAGCAGATTTTGCAGCATCCTTGGATGACCGAGAGCTCTGAGGACATGGGATATTTGCAAACGAAAAGCAATATTAAGCCAAGCCTTTAAATCCTGAAGGACTTTGGTCTTGATTCAGAACTTTCAAACACACTGTTTTGCTTTTACACTGGACTTCCTGAACTCTAGTTACTGGTTTCTGGATTCATCCTTATTTATTTTTTTGTGTGGCTGCCTTCAACGCTCATGTTGTGTCATATGGACTTGGGATCTATTCTTCTAGAAGCCCAGAATAGCCCTGGATTGCTGCAGGTTTACTTGATGAATGAATATTTCCCACGACTACAACCATCACATCTCAATGCAACTTTTTTTTTAATTTATTGGTCATTATTTATTTTCTCAGCCACGTACTAATTTATTTCTGCAAGAAGTCTCAGAAGCAGTAAACTGTGTTCGTCTTGATTGTTGAAGTTCTAACTGACTTAAATGACAGTATGTGGGCCATGATACCTGGTTTTACAGGTTTCTGTTGTACATTGATATTCTCTCCCTGTTCTAAGGGGTTTCAAAAAGACTTTGGATCTGCTTTCCAGTCTTTTGACAGGAGGCCTGGCGGAACAATAATTTAGGCTCATGCGGATCTGTTCCCATTTATCAACACACACACCCTCGAAGAAGGTGCGACAGAAGAGAAGAGGAACATTCCTGTGGATCCTGTTTACTCTAAATCAACTGATTCCCTAGATGGATTCCTCAGAGCCATTACTAAGCCGGCTTTTAGTTTCTGTCTGTATTGTTTGAGAGATGCCTGCACTGCAACTTAAAGAATGTTTTCAGGACGCTTTGTACTGATTGAACTCAGATATGTGTCAGTTAGTTGGAAGTTCCCAAATGTCAGCATGTTAAGTAATGTCAGGAGGATTTCAGCCACTAACCCAGTGTTGATGTTTACCAGAAGGGCCTATGGGCTTTTCCTCAGCGTCTGATGTCATTATAACACACCAAAGAGGTCTGCTTACTGTCTTATGTGAGGTCAACATGCATAATGGCAAATTTATTTGAATTCGATTTGAAATTTTTGTTTGGATACAAACCAGCATTGATATGTTTGAATTCTTTGATTTGAGATTAAAACATTTAAAGTATGCAAATAGGACCTTACCCCACATTACATGTAATGCATCCATGTGAACACTGCGGTATTCTGTTATCAGGTTTTTATTTCATTTTGTGTTACGAAAAATAATCCTTGCATTTTTCACTTGGGTTGGCACAACAGTTTTGCTGTAAATACTTGTGTATTCAACAATGTGCTGTGGCTGTTGTCACATCATGTTTAATTTAAGAGATTCTATGAATAAAAATATAGATGTGGAATATCTTTATTTAACAAAACATCGGTCTTGTCTTTTTTCATCCATCTTCTGTTCATGCAAATAAGAAATACAAAGAGAAACTGCTGTCATATCAGTGATTAGATACAAATGTTGATCATAGTTTTCTGTTCATTAAGTTCAAGGCATTTTTAAACAGGCCTCTCCAGTCAAACCATTCAGGTTAGTTATTCCCGACAGTTGAAGCAGGAATCTGTTGAACGCACTGTTGACCAATACAGTTCAGACATGGTACATAATCAATGCCCTATTGAAGCAGGGCAAAGCAATGCATGGACAAAAGGCCTGTAGGGACCACATCAGTAGGAAAACAAAACCAAAATACAATACATGTCCCAGAAAAAGAGGATACCCAAAATTTGGGAGGGAATGTGGGAAATAAACAGATGCCATTCGCTTTATTAGAAGTTGGTGTGACATCAGAATGATATTCTGAAACTGATATTTCAAGGTGAAAAAAAATGACATGCAGTTGGTTGTGAAGTCTCAGAAAATTGCACCTGTCCAGAAAACATATTTGGCAACAGTGAATTACCCTCTTTAAGCTCTTGATGGTTTGGTATCATGATAGTAAACATATTTGTCACCCATATACTTTTTCTGTGTAGTGATGACATGGTATTCCAAGGTAGTTTAAATAATGCATGGTGCTTTTTGGATTCAAACAAAAAGTACTAAAAAGTACCATTGTGAGCATCATCATATAATCTTTGAGAAAGTACCGTATATTACCTTCTGATATGGACAGGGGAGATTTATAGTGTGGAACTGCTATCATTTTACAGGAGAATCAGATCATGACAAAACAGAAACCCGATAATCTGTCCTCTGGTCAAACTCCAGAAACCAGAGACGATCATGAAGTTCATCAGTCTGGTGATTTTGGCTCATCCTCAGGACGCTGTCTGATTTCTTGGCCACTTCTGCTGTAGTGATGGTAGAGATTCTTATTTGTGTGTTTATCATGTGGATACAGAGGACTGGTGAATCAAGTTTTTATGACATTGGGTTGGCAGGACTGTTTCACTATAAATATTAGTTATATATCTGAATTTCTCAATTTCCAAATAGTGGCAAATATAAAATAAATGATTTTGAAAATCAGATATATGTACAAAGGTTTTTTTTTTTGTTTTTTTTTTGTAAAAGAATAGTATGCAAATAAAAACTATGCAATTATGATAATAGTAGTCTTTGCATTTTATTTTTATTTTGTACTTTAACAAATTGTAGGCTACAATTACAATCAGCTGTTAATAAATCTGATCAGTGTCCGATATTATTACTTATGAGGACAAATGTGTATTTAAGCAGTAAAGACACATTTGGCTCATTTTCTGTTTTGTTTTTACATGCCACCTTTCTCAGTCTTTATAAATGTTTGTGAATTATGTGAGGATGTGTGTTGAACAGCCTCAAATAATGTCAGTTAAATCTAGATTTGTTCAAAAAGACTCTACATTTCATTGCTGTAAACCATAGTCATAACTTTTATTAAAATGAACTGACATTATAACATTATATTATGCTTTACACGTTAGTAATTGATCATTTCAGACTCTGTTGTGATGATTAGACTATGCAGAAATGATAGCTTGCTTCTGCCATCTAGAGGTTCTTGAAGAGCAACACTTCATCCTTCTTGAGAGAGTGTTTCAACAGATTTTTGTAATATTAAATTTTTGTTTAGCAACATTTTAGCAATATTTTAGTTAACTGTTTAGTCTATAAATTGGAGTCAATTAACCGTTAAAGATAGCAAAGATTTAATTAAGAATTATAACAAAATTTGAAATGTAATAGCCTATTCGGTAATTTAAATACACAAATGTTTTTGCGAAGAGTGCAGTAATAAATATTATTATAAAAATTACAAATATTATTTTATTACAAATATGTTTCTTTCTTCAAAACAAAGCTAATCAAATACTTAATCCTCAATCTTCCATGGGTTGCATAATAAAAATAGTAACAGTAACAGAATTATATAATTTGAAATCTGCATTTAACCTCAGAGCAATCTCAAAGTTAAAAAAGGTGCTAAAGTCTGATTTTGTGGTGGTTGTGCTTTAAAACTAAATTATAATCTTAATTCGAGTGAAGAAGGATTTTGAAAGTCTGACAGGAATCAGTGTTTAGTAGCCTACTACTGTAATGTTTAACCTGCCTGCTTTAAATATTTGTAAATGATTATATCAGTTGAAAACATTTCGTTACAGACATGTAGAAAAGTAATCAAATGTAACCAGTTACATTAATAGCCTAAAATAATTTAAATAGTTACACTACATGTTATATTTTAAATAAGGTTACTTTTAATCTATTATGTTTCCGAAGAAACCTTCCCAACACTGGTAATTTTGTGGTACCTTTTTGTTATTTGTGTGGCGCGAGCCTGCACGTGGCGCTAAACCGTCTCCATAATACAGAACACAAGGACGTGAAGAAGATGAAGCGGACGTTAACAGGAAGTGCTTGTGTGTTTGGGGACGTCAACACTTTTCCTCGAGCACTTTTGATCGTTTTTCCTCTTCTTTCGCCTCCTCTGTGAGCTGTTTGATGGAGCAGCGTCGGGGAAATCATCACTGAGCATCGTTACCGACCAAACGAATCAAGAGAGAGTTTGGGGACAGGTTGGGCTTCATGTTTGATGATGATAATGGCAGCAGCAGCAAGCAATGAGAGTCCTAACAAAAGCACTGAAGATAAAACATCCGCCCGAAGACAGAATGAAGGTGAGAAACAGCAATTTATTATTTCCTTTTAACATCTGACTGCTTAAGGTCTCCGTGATTTCAGTGCCACGAAGTAGTCAACTCCCCTATTAAAAATTAATAATAAAAAAATGCAATGGTAGCCATAATTAGTACCCAAATTCCATAGTCACCTCTAATAAAGTCGTACTTTAGTATTACCGTGTTTTTTGCACCTATATCACGGTGGTGTTTGACGGACAATGTAAATAACATGGTATATGAATATGGTACTATGGTATTACCATGAGATACCATCACTTACAAAAAGTACCATTTTATTCCTTGAAGTATCCTAGAATAAATACCACGATTCACGAGAATGACAATCAAGTATTCAGTGAAGTAAAATGCAAAGATGCTCATTTACAGTTGGTCTCACAGAAATGTATCACGAGTAACAATAATAACATCTGTTGTAATTGTTTGTTTTTTTCCCCCCGGGAACTACTATATCATAGTGCCATAGATTTTATGCATATATATACTTTTTAAAGTACTGTAAATGGAATGAACTTGGCAGTTATTTGAATATAGTATGTATAAAAGTACTATGGTATTGGTTGTGGTTTACCATTGGACAATTTTTTGTAAGATTAGTTGTGGTGTAGAGCCCATGTACAAAAATGCAACTCATTTTGTCTCTCTTTTTCTTTTCTTTTACTTAAAAAAAACAACAACAACATTGGACATTTTTACAGCATTTATTATTCTAGTTTTTTTTTCTGTGTTAATGTAGATGATGTTTTTAAGATGTAGAAGTAAACAATATTAAGGGGAAGTCGTGGCTTAATGGTTAGAGGGTTGGACTCCCAATTGAAGGGTTGTGAGTTCTAGTCTCGGGCCGGCAGGAATTGTGGGTGGGGGTAGTGCATGAACAGCTCTCTCTCCACCTTCAATACCACGACTTAGGTACCCTTGAGCAAGGCATCGAACCCCCAACTGCTCCCCAGGCGCCGCAGCATAAATGGCTGCCCACTGCTCCGGGTGTGTGCTCACAGTGTGTGTGTGTGTGTGTGTGTGTTCACTGCTCTGTGTGTGTGCATTTCAGATGGGTTAAATGCAGAGCACAAATTCTGAGTATGGGTCACCATACTTGGCTGAATGTCACTTCAATTTTTTTTTTTTTTATATTTGGTGAAAGTATATGAATGAACAATAAATAATACTATATTTATAATTTAACAATCTTACTTAGTAAATAGAGGTCGACCAATAGCAGATTAATCAACCGATAGTTTTTCAAATGGATATGGAATGAAAACAAAAATAGTGCTTTACTATATATATACAAAAAACAATGTGACCAAAACACATGCAAGTCCGACCTAAATGTTTAATGTTTGTTACCATCTGCAATGCAAATGCATATATATATATATATATATATATATATACCCACACACACACTTAGGAAATTCATATTAATTCAAAAATATATATTAATATTTATTTTATATTGATCATTAAAGTTAGTTCGTTAACTAATGTTAACAGAAGGAAATTTAAAATGTAAAAATGTTGAAATTAACACTCTAACAAGGAACAATACTTCTACAGCTTTTATCAAGCTTAGTTAATGTTACAAATGGACTCTTGTTGTAAAGTTTTACCGTTTCATTTCAGCAGTCATGCTTAAAGATGACCATCTTAAAATATCTACACTAAGACCACAGCATTGAAATGACATGCATATGGATATATATAATGGAACACTTCAATAATTATCTAATCAAAATAACAAAATATGCTAAAGCGCACAGCATTGTGTCTAGGACAACTCACTCCGGACACATCACATTCAATTCAAGTAATGTCCAAAACAGTTTATTTAATCACGAAAAGAGGTAAAGTTCACTTCAAGAATAAACAAAGTGACATAAATGACTGAGTTTGAAGTTCAGTGTGACTTGTTATTGTTCTCTATATGATGCAGACTTTATTAGAGCCATAGAAATACAACCATTTCACTGAAAAATGCACAAAACACAATCATACAGCCTAGGGTGATGTCATTATATACATGAACAATGATTTGGGAAAAATATAGTGATTTGAGTGGGGGGGGGGGGAGCTGTGTGAATGGCGCTCTGTGGCTTTCTCAGGATTTCTGTTGGCTAAACAAACATATCGGTTTACTTTCTCACGTCACCGCTTTAAACCTGCAACTTCGCCGGATGACAAATGCATTAACGTGATCAGCTGGAAATAAACGAATGCATTTGCATTGCAGATGGTAACAATCATTAAACATTTAGGTCGGACTTGCATGTGTTTTGGTCACATTGTTTTATCCGCTTGAGGCAATACTAATGTTCGCGTCCTCTCAGCATTTCTCTACTAATTCAACATCTAGTTAACAAATTAATTCCATAGTGATGATTTGAAAACATTCACTATAGTATACTGTATACACGACGTTTGTTGTGTTTTAAATCCCCATCTGAAGGGTCCCACTCACATGTCGATACGTGTCGAAACAAACAACCAGAGGATGTCTAGAGGATGCTCTCGTACTGTCTAATGACAGCAGACCTTATCAGCTGCTCCAGCAACAGAATGGATTTTGCAGATAGTTTCGGCAATCAACTCTCGGTCCCGATTCCGATTAATCGGCTAACCTCTATTAGTAAATACTCTAAAAATGTTAATTGTTAATTCCTAACTAATGCATTAGTGTGAAAAGTTGTACCTGACTTAATTCACCTGTTTCACTGCCTTTGAAGTGCTTTGCATGTGTAAAAATGCTCCAGAACTGCCGTTGTAGTGGATGTTATGTTATGCACCACAAGGGTTAATGGTGGCAGTGATCTTTTCATGTTAAGTGCTTTGAATTCCCTTAGTCAGTAAATAAACTGTGAAACGTCTTGACCTTCCTATCTTGCAGACAGGAGCCTTTTTTACCAGTCAGATGGGTTTTGACTGTGTGGCAGAGGGTGTGACACTTTCTTATGGCTGTTTGCTTTTATATTATGACATTCTTTACAGAAGGGCACTGAAAACCAGCAAAACAAGTTCTTAAGTTTCACAGATCCTGTTCATTTTGTCTGTAGTGTCCACAGCCTGTTTCTAGTAACCTCAGCTAACAACTTTTCTGTTGTATGCATTCTCCCTAATAATAATGTTAGCCTTTATTTCCTTGACTTAGTTTTTCTCACCCTTTAACATTGTGTAAGCCAGATAATTTAGCAGTTATGGTTGATTGGTAACTAGTATGCCAGCGAACTATTAAATTAACTGGTATATTCAGTAATAAATGAACTAAGAAAGTGTCTGGTGAATGAATGACGTGTCTGTAAGCAGGGTGTTGCCTCTGGGTTGAGCAAACAATCGCTCACTGTCAACATGTGTAGGTGTGTCCTAACTGAAACCACAAACGAAACAAAGACTAGCCTCATTCAGAAAAGTGAACATTAATTCAGTGTAATTCCGATTTCACATTGGCAGTGAACAACCTAGTTTTGACTAAAAGTTGACTAAAAGATTGTCTCTTGCAGTCAACAAGAAGTTGAAGTACATCAGTTTGGCGATTCTGGTGATCCAGAATGCATCGCTCATCCTCAGCATCCGTTACGTGCGGACATTGCCAGGAGATCATTTCTACACCACATCAGCCGTGGTGATGGCCGAAGTTCTTAAAGTCCTCACCTGTGTGGTCATCATCCTGATAGAGAAGAGAGGTGCGTTCACTGGAAGCACATGGTCGCATGTTACACTGCAGCTAGTGACATAATGTGTATTAGGTTTCAAGCATTAATGTCTTCTCTCACAATACTTTTTGTTAATTTTGAACAATGTATACATGTATTAAGATTTAAAAAATTTTTTTTCAAATATTATAAATGATTTCTATTTTTAATAAATGCAGTGAATGCTTGAATTGTCTATTCATCAGAAAATCCTTTAGGAAATTTTTTTATCATTGTTTCACAAAAATATTAAGCAGCAGAACTGTTTTCGACACTGATAATAATAAGAAATGTTTATTTTTTTTAATTTATTTATTTAACCAGGAAAGAGGACTCACTGAGATTAAAATCTCTTTTACAGGAGTGTCCTGGCCAAGAAAGGCAGCTGAGTTAGGCAATTTTACATCGAAGTTACAACACACAAACATAAACAAACATCATTTCATAGATATAAAAACATGCTTGATCATTTTATTAAAATAATTTCTGAAGGATCATGTGACACTAAAGTCTGGAGTATTTTAGCTTAGAATCACAGGAATAAATTACATTTTAAATGTATTCAAATAATAAAAAAAAAACATTTATTGCATTTATTGTATTTTATTTTTGTTTAATTGTAATATTTCACAGTATTACTGTTTACTGAATTTTCAAACAAATAATTGCAGCCTTGATGAGATACAAGAAAACAAACAAAATCTATCGCCCCTAAACTTTTGAATGGTAGTGTATGTAATAAAAATACTACGATTAGTACTACTACTAATAATTAATATGTATATTTTAAATGATTCAGTTTTCTATTAGTAGTAGTACTGCAGCAGTGTCTGATTCTCATTTTTCTGAATCCAGGTAATGTGAAGTCCTTCGTATCGTTGTTGTATGACTCTCTAGTCGTACAGTATTTGGACACGCTGAAGTTAGCAGTTCCGTCACTCATCTACACGTTACAGAACAACCTGCAGTATGTGGCCATTTCCAATTTACCAGCAGCCACTTTCCAGGTAAGGCTTCTCCACTATTTGTTTATGCCCTTTCTTCCTCCTCTCTTCTGATTCACTCCTTTTCACTTTGAGAGTCTGCTTATAATATTTGAATCTATATTGAATGTGTATGTAGGGCTGTGAAATTAATAGAAAAAACGATTCTATTTCCGTTTGGCCAACGATTATGAAAATACAATAATCGAGAGAAAACAATTATCGTGCCCCACGATAAAAAAGCCTAATTTCCCGTGTAAATCGTGATTAGGATTTTTGACATAATTGAGCAGCCCTATTTCAATGTAACGATATAGTAACAAACTTTCATATTTATATTAATGTATATTTTACAAAAACATTTTAATACATTTTAAACATTGAGCAGTGAATCAGAGTTTTTAATTCAGAATCAGAACAGATTCATAGAAATGAACTGGTATTAAGCCTCTACTATACATTGGATTGGTTTCTTCTTTAAATTATTAAAAAAAGTAAAAAAATGAATGATGATATATTATACTAAATTTAAAATAATAGAAAACCGTCGAAAGAAAGAAAGAAAAAAACACATCTTCAGTGTGCATAATAACTTAAATGAACCAATTACGTAATTGTGGCATCCATAATTGTAATTGCGATTAGAAATTAGATTAATTGTGAAGCCCTACTGAACGTACTGTCAAACACCGTTTTTTGCAATTGAAATTTAAATCATAGATGCTATGAAATATATTTTTATCAGCAAATACTTCGACATAAATGAAAATACAGTTTGAGTTGTACAAAATATGAATTAAATGCACATGTATTCTAAACAATATTTAACCGATCTGATTTTTCTTTTTTTGTAGGTCACATATCAGCTGAAGATCTTGACCACAGCGTTGTTTTCAGTGCTCATGCTGCGCAAGAGTCTGTCGAAAATCCAGTGGATCTCTCTAGTGCTGCTGTTTGCCGGTGTAGCGATCGTTCAGGTGGAGCAGGAGGGCGGAAAACAGAAGGAGGCTGTGACCAGCGTCAACCAGAACTACTTCAAGGGCCTGGTGTCTGTGATCATTTCTTGCTTATCCTCCGGGTTTGCTGGCGTTTACTTTGAGAAGATCTTGAAGGGCAGCTCTGCCTCGGTATGGATAAGAAACATCCAGCTCGGGATCTTCGGGACTCTTTTGGGTCTCCTTGGGATGTTGTGGAACGATGGAGCCGCCATTGCTGAGAAAGGCTTCCTGTTTGGCTACACGCCCATGGTGTGGGGCGTCATCTTCAACCAGGCCTTTGGCGGCCTCCTGGTAGCTGTTGTTGTAAAATACGCGGACAACATTCTCAAAGGCTTCGCCACATCTTTTTCCATCATCGTGTCCACGATCACATCTGTCTACCTCTTCGGGTTCCACGTGGACCTGATCTTCACGCTGGGTGCAGGATTGGTCATTGGAGCCGTCTACATGTACAGTCTCCCCAAACCAAACCCAAACACTAGCACTTCCAGCACCAGCACATCTTCATCTAGTCACAGCAAAGGAGGAGATTCAGAGCTGGATGCTTTCCTCCCAAAGTCAGTGCTGGTGAAATGAAATCTGTGTCCCCTTACTTTAATCGCTCTTTACCTCTCTCGGTGGAAGTCCTAACTTTCTCATCTTTCTTTGTTTCTCTCTGCTCCTGTGGGTTTTGGGTGCTTCTGTGAACACTTAACCATCTGGTTTTGACTAGATCGTTCATGAACGTGGCTGTTGGCACCTAATTCTTTTGGAAAGCACAAACCAGAGAGATTTCAATGTTTCTTTTTTTTTTTTTTTTTTTTTTTATACCGAAAACAAGCAGTGGCATTTTTCACCTTCGTATGCATATCTCTCTCAAACGTCTTCACCTCTCTTCCCTGTTTGCCTTAAACAGCTTTTTCTTGTTAGACAGATCAATCTTGGGGAAGAAGATGAGAACATATTTGCCAGGCTACTGCTGAGCAGAGGAAAATGGGATTGGATTGAATTAACTTAAACTAATGGGGGAATCTCACTAAACCTCTAACTTTTACTTCAAAAAACAAAACAAAAAAAACCAATCAAAGCCTGTTACGTACCAATACAAATGTTTGCATTGTGAAATTTAAACACATTAAACTCAAAAATCTGTGGCAATGCAGAAAAAGAAAAACCTGTCCGGATACAAAAATCTTTATTTTATTTTTATTTTATTATTTTCTTTTTTTAACAACATAAATTAAATCGAGTACCACAACTACTGCTATGATGCATGAATACTTTTGAAATTGAAATAATATATATATATATATATATATATATATATATATATATATATATATATATATATATATATATATAATATTATTATTATTTTTACTTAAAAACAAGAATTAAATTCAATACATCACCTACTACAAATAAATACACTTACATTTAAATAAAATATTTTTTTATATATTTTATGATAATAAGAGTTTAGGATTAGAATTTGTTTGTTTGAGATGAAAACAATGCAAAAAGTCGCAATGCAAAAATCATAATGGTCCCCAAAATGGGCTTCGTTTTCTTTGCACAAAAATTTAATTTATTCTTTATTTAATGTATAATATATAATTAAACATAGAAATGAATGGAATTTTTTTATTTCTTTAGATTTTTGGGTGAAATTAATCCCAGACATTACTTTGACAGGTTTTGTGAGATTCACTCACAGCTACTTCTACATGCTGCAAGTTCTTTGCTAACCGTGTAAAGAACAGCTGTGTGAATGTCTGTCGTGTTTACAGTTAAAACATGCCAATACCTAAGTTTTGTGAAGTGGCAAAGAGCTTGATCCATGCATATCTGTATCTGTAACATTAATGTTGCACTTCATTGCCGGCTTGTTGACTTTGGTCTCATTCTGAGTGATTTGGGATT
This sequence comes from Carassius gibelio, assembly GCF_023724105.1. Taxonomy (NCBI): domain Eukaryota; kingdom Metazoa; phylum Chordata; class Actinopteri; order Cypriniformes; family Cyprinidae; genus Carassius; species Carassius gibelio. Next base: position 23,823,428 of record NC_068378.1, on the reverse strand, counting down.
TACTTAGTAATAGTAGAGGTGTCATATAAAGGGATGCTTTTAATCAGCTTGCAGGGACGTATAAGTTACATTCATCTCAAACTTTTATCTCTACCTGTCCTCTTTCCCCATAATGCAATGTGTTAAGAGATGCCATCCTCAAAATTCAGAAAATGGCCATCTAATTGACACTGATTAAAATATTGAAATCTACTACAGAACTAGTTAAATATTTGACAGGCAGTCACTTAACACATTGCTTGCACCCTCGTTTTTAGGAGTTTTAGCTCACAGCTCTTTTCTGTGCTGGAAATTGAAAAACTTGGTCATTTTCTAACCAAAGGGAACCTTAATGAAGGCTTGTTTTCATTGTGTGCGCATATGCGTGTGTCTCTGTGTGAGGGGGACTAGTTTTGCTTGACCACCAAATGGTTAATGCCGTGCCTTTCTCAATCAACTTGTGACTGAATGGTGACTGTTAATATAGTTCTTACACTGTACATAATATCAAAATACTATATCTTCTTTTTATGATGCAAAAAATGAATCGGGTTTTGTGGATTTATCTTGTGTTATGTATTGTACAAAAATGTTGTGCACATTTTTGATACAAATATGCCAAAACTGTTCTCACACCTGAAGAGTCCTGATACGAAATGAATGTTTTCTTTTTTTTGATGCAGTAGTAGTAAATATGCTTTCCAGGGCACATGTTGTATTTGGTGACCGACAGCAGGTGATGGATCATACGTTAGGGTTTGGGGAAGTATATGGTTGTAGTTTGTTGCTTGTAATGGTTTTTATATGCACGTTAATATCATTTAATATTAAAAGAACTGGGACATAAGTCCTGCTTGATGAATTTAGACTGTTGATTTGAATTCTTCATAGTTTTGGGTGAAGAAGTGTGGCCTGCAGTGATTGTTTACTTTGGATGTTTACATATGCATTAATTGGCTTATTATTATTTTTTTTATTTTAAAGTCAACATGAAATGAAAAAACAAGAAATTACTCTTATGTATTACATGATACTGTGCACATTTTTATTTTTTATGTTTTATCTAAATGTAACAATTTGCCAATCCTCAAAAGTATATTCAAATAAGTTATGCAGAAATCAATTGGCACTGTTATGACTATAAAATTCCCAATTTACACTTGTGGAAAAAGTTTGGAATTATTAATAATTAAATTTGTTTGGTTAAAATACAGTAAAAAGTACAGTAATATTGTAAAATAGTCTTACAATTTAAAACCTTTTTCCATTTTATGTATATATGTGTGTGTGTATATATATATATATTAATATATATATATATATTAATATATATATATATATATATATATATATATATATATTAATATATATATATTAGTTATTGCTGTGATGCAAAGCTAAATTTTCAGCATCATTACTCCAGTCTTCAGTGACACATTCACAGTCAAGAAACATTTCTTATTATCAATGTTGAAAACAGTCTTGCTAATATTTTTATGGAAACAGTGATGCACTACCATAATTTTTTTTTTTTACCATTTTAAAAAGTATTCAAAAAAAATAAAAAATAATTAAGATTTGTTTATTATTGCAAGAATGCATTTAAATTGGTCAAAATGACAGTTAAGACATTTATAATTTTACAAAAAAAATTAAATCTATTCCAAATTGATGCTGTTTAGTGAACTTTTTTTCACATCAAAGAATCCTGTCAAAATTTACCAGTTTCCACAAAAATATTTAGCGCAAAAACTTTGATATGAACCATTACTGTTATTTTGGGAAGTCGTGGCCTAATGGTTAGAGAGTTGGACTCGCAATCGAAGGGTTGTGAGTTCGAGTCCCGGGCCGGCAGGAATTGTAGGTGGGGGTAGTGCATGAACAGTTCTCTCTCCACCCTCAACACCACGACTGAGGTGCACTTGAGCAAGGCATCGAACCCCCAACTGCTCCTAGATGCCCGCTGCTCCGGGTGTGTGTGTGTGTTCACGGAGTACTTGGCTGAATGTCATGTCACCTTTTTTAAATGATTATATATATATATATATAATTAAAATAAATTAAAATAAATCTTGGTGAGCAAAAGAGACTTTTTTTTTTTTTTTTTTTTTTTTTACTAAAAACTATTATTCCAAACTTATGACCTCCACTGCTGACTTTTAAAAATCAAAATAATACCCGTTATTTAATATGCTAAAGATTTTTTTTTAAAGTTGTAATTAACATTTCATGTTGATTTTAGTTCACAAATTGTTATTTTAGTTCCCTGCAACTCTAAAACTGATAGTCTAGATCTTAAATTCCATCACTCATTGTTTTCAGAGATTTTCTTCAGAAACTAATGAGCCGAGAGTGGCCTCAGGCAGCTAAAGTTATGGTGTTTTTATGGTAATATACATGTTATCTAGAGTTATGAGTGTGTGTGTGTGTCCGTGTAGGTTTGGGTATGAGAGAATTTACCACAAGCCATTTTCTGACACAAAAACAAAAGCATCATGCTAATTTTCATATTTGTTTAATGAGAAATTATTATGATGGTTGTATGTCAGAACATAGCCCTGAAAGATATGTTATCATGAATATTAGGGTTACAAAAGATGGAACATTTTCAGTTAATCACAATGAAACAAGTGTAATATGTGAACTGAAAATACTGTCTCTTTTTTTTTTGGCTCACAATTTGAAATACTTGAGCTTAAAGTGATCGCTTGTAGAAAAATACAAAACTTGCACATGTCCAGTTGAGATTTCTGTTAAATTTTGCATTCTGTGACAACTGTTAATAAAAGACTGCTCAGATTTCATCATCAAAGCTGATAAATGTTAAGCCCTGTCTCTGGCACTATGATCTATATTGTAAATTGTCTGTGAAGAGTTGAAGTACAGCCCCTGGTGGCTCATTTCTTATAATGGCCTCTTTCTTGAGGCTAACAATAAACATCAAATAGAGAATAGAGAGTTTCTGTTTCTTATATGGGCCTTTGGAGTGAATCTTTCTTGTGTGTGCATGTGTGTATAATCCCAGTGAAGAAAAAAAAAAGCCTGTCACCTTTCACAACAAAATCAAAGCACAAATAAAGTTTGGTAAGAAGAATATAGAGACTTTTTTAGGGCAACTAATGCAGTAATTTCAAAATTTCACCTGTATTTGCATTGCTGTAAATGTAATACATCTGGATTTCCACTGGGGTTTTTGAGTTTTATTTTTTGTAATTCCCATGTGTTCTTAGTAATTCTTATTTTTGCATTATAGTAATTTACACGTTAAATGTATGTATATATATATATATATATATATATATATATATATATATATATATATATAAATCAGCATAAATTAAAGTGATGCACAAATACTTACTACCATGATTCAGAAATGTTCATTTCAGTCACAATTTGCTGACTGATCATTTATACATCAAAATACTTTTTTTCCTTTAACACAAACACCTTTAATCATCCTTACATCATGAAAAGCTGGATTTTTAGGTCAAATGCTGACATCAAAAAATGCACCCAGATCACTAACCACTAACTAAACTTTTGTACCTTTTGTATAAATAAACTGCATGGCCTAAAGTATGGGGGAATTTGAACACCACACCCACTTGCTTGAACTTTTTATTCCATAAACATTGTTATTAATTAGGGAATCAGTCCTCCATAAAAGCCTCCACCTTGAGGCCACCCCTGAAAGTTCATTGCTCCAACTAAAGATGGGGCGAATATCATCTCCATGGACCTTGCATGAGTGACAGTGTCCTGCAGAAAAGAATACTGTTACATAAATGAATGCTCATTTAAAGGAATACTAGTTCACCCAAAAATTAAAATGTGCTGCCTCACCCCTCGCCCCTCAGGCTATCCAAGATGTAGATGAGTTTGTTTCTTGATCACAACAGATTTGGAGGAAATTAGCATTACATCACTCACTCATCACTGGATCCTCTGCAGTGAATGGGTGCCGTCAGAATGAGAGTCCAAAAAGCTGATAAAAACATCACAATTAATCCACACCACTCCAGTTAATCAATGAATGTCTTGTGAAGTGAACCGATGAATGTTTGTAAGAAATTATTTGTGTATTATTATGATGCTGTTATCATCTGTTTGGATTCTCATTCTTTCAGCACCCATTACTTATACAGACTTTTTTTTGTACCTGTTAATGATGGGTTTAGTTTGAATAGCTAAATCTGTTCATTACAAAAGTGTGTCCATACTTTCATTTATGTGTTGTGTAATGAGTATACATATTTCTCACAAATTACCAGTACCATTAAAATGCAAGCATTCAGATTCTCAATGAACAGTGTGAGATTGCTGGGTTCATGTTTAACATAATTACATCTGTGTATAATATTCAGTAATACACTGACTTGTGTGTGTAAGCATTGAGACAGATACACATAATGTGAGCTAGTCCACATTTGGAGAAATATATAACACTATATTGCATATTCTTGCTTTGTTTCTCTTTTGACTACTCAATTAATGTCCTTTCTTCATCTCTCTTTTGTTATTTTTAGTCCCAAGGCTCCAGGAAAGAAGAAAGGAATCTGAAGAAACGAGATACATGAGAAAAGAGGATAAGAAAACATTGTGCCTACAGGTCCTACACTCCTGCCCTATTTCCACAGGAAAAGATGAGGGTTGTATTTCAAGAGCCTTATTATGCTCACAATATTAAAATCATTTGCTTCTAAGCTAAACTGTGCTGACTTTTTTTTTATGGTACCTCATATTTATTCTGTTGCCTTATTGTTGTGCATTTGATATTGTGAATGACTGAAGTTATAATACTAATCTAAACAGATTTTGAATGCTGGAACTGAAAAAATTAATTGGAAATCCTCATCCTACTTGGAATTCAAAAGCTGCTGCCTTATAATTAAATACTTTCTAGGCATTCTTAGTATGTTTTTTTTTTTTTTTTTACTAAAGTGTTTTGTCATATTGTGTTTTCAATAATAAGTTTTTCAATTGCCTTATACATTCAATCTGTTTTATGTGTTCATTATTTCCAAAGCGCACTTTTGACCACATTTCTGACCTAAACACATTGTGTAAGAGGGTAGTCCCTGTGTTCTTTTTGCTCATGTTTTGTTTTATTATATCTATATTTGTATTGTCTGTGCAGTGAAATGTGAAAAGCATTGGGCTCTTGAGAATATTGACATGTCACTTTTCAAGAGAGCAGATCTAAAACTTAACTAAATGTTTAATCTTGTCAGAAGATATATAATTATTGTATTCATGTATGGAATAAACCTGGTTTTGAATGTGATTTGCAATGTGATGACATGTTACACATATAATAGCGGGGTTAAATCCCAAAATCTCTGGTGTCCGAATTTCCACACAAATTAATGGAAAATTAAAGGAAAATAATGAACATTTAACATTATTTTTTTCTTTTATTATTTTACAATAATTGTTAATATATATATTAAGTTATTTAATTTGATCAAACAGACTTTTACGCTAGTATTTCCCGCCTTCTACGCGGGAAGTTGTCACTTGTAGAATGAGTTGGCACACACGCCGGAAGTAGATTAGTGTGGCGTGGGATCAGTGTGCAGCAAGAGTTTTGACACTTTCCCGCAGGCCTTTCAGTGAATATTTCTGCTTTTACCTCAAATTCTGTAAGTTTTAATGGAATTATTTACACCTCAGTCATAATTCGCGCTCATATGAATGCGGTTAATTGTATGTGTACCTCAAATAACAAAGCGAATTTACACTTATGTTGTGCTGCTCCGACATACATGTTTATGTATGTGTTTGTTTACATTATGTATTCCCATTTTATATTTGAGATCTATCAGCAGATGTTTATTCCTTCCCTAATTATAAAACATTTAAATGTTGAATCATGACTCCCTGGCCTGCTTTTAAGTTTTTAATCTGTTCTGAATTATTTGATAAAAATACACTTGACTTGTCTCTAATGACCGAAGTTGTTCTCTGTTCTCTTTTATCAGTTGAGATGCAACCAAAACCAAGTTGTTTCTCTTTGTATTCTCGATCATGGCTCATAATTTGTAAAGGCCTCAGAGATGATTTCATCTTGTTTCTGGGGCGTTTCTGTAGGAGACATAAGATGGTGCTGTTGTATTAGTTTTCACCAGAACACTTGCGGTTCTTCATTCCTTACACGGTGTAATACATTAATGTAACAAGTGTGCTTTGCTTCAGGGCTTTTGTTCAGAGTTAGTACAATATATTGTCATAACCTTGTGCATTTTACGTTCTGAATGCTAATTAATGTTTACTGGGTCTGGTTAGTAATGTGAATGTAATCAGTTGTGCTGATCACTGCTGATATGTTCTCATAGACTTACAGGTAAATCATGAGTCTTCAGTGGACGGCTGTGGCAACGTTTCTGTATGCTGAGGTGTTTGCGGTTCTACTTCTGTGTGTCCCCTTCATCTCCCCAAAACGGTGAGTTTCAGATGTTGCTGAAGCACGATAAAGCATTAAACTTTGCTTAAACTTAACTCACCTTCAGGCCATCCAAGATGTAGATGAATTTGTTTCTTCATGGAAAGAGCTTTAGAGAAATGTAGTATTACAACACTTGCTCACCAGTGGATTCTATGGAGTGAATGGGTGCCGTTATAATGAGAGTAAAAACAGCTGATAAAAGTATGATAATAATCTACAAGTAGTCCATCAATTATCATATTGTGAAGTGAAAAGTTGAGTGTTTGTAACTTTTAAAACTTATGACCATGTTCCATAATAATGTTTCCTCCAGTGAAAACGTTCATCACCTGTTGTTCTCTCGCATCAAAATCCAACGACGTATTTGTTTAGAAGAGCTATTTTGGACTGTTTTCACTTGTCAACAGTGCTCGATCTGTGCATATTTCTTTCCTGATTCAGGTGAGACAACATTTCCACTGTAAAAAAGCAATATTAAGTATAGAGAACTCTTGTTTCTTACAAACACAACAGCTGTTTGCTTCTTAAGACTTTAATTGATGGGCCTGTGGATTATTGTGATGAAATATCACCTGTTTGGTAAATTTGCAGCATTTTTCAAATCTGTTTCAATGAAGGAAAAAGCTACATCGTTGATGGCCTGAGGGTGTTATATATTTGGATTCCAGCATTACCAGGATAATTAAATTAGGTTCAATGCTTTTATTCCACTAAAAGCTTTTGAATAGGAGTCTTGTGAGAGAGTAATTTCTTAATTTGAGAGCATTCACATGACCTTTAAGCCAGTTTAAAGGTTGCAAGGTTGGGTCACTTGGTAAACAACATTTTCTTATCACAAAAAAGCACTCTGAGAATTGATTTGTTTGCACCGACTCCTCACAAAACAAAACAAAACAAGAAATGCTTCTCAAAGACATCTATATGTGCTCCTTTTATGGTGTGTTGGAGAAATGTAAACCGTATGATGTTCTTTGGACTTGTTGAGAAAGATTTGTGTTATCTCATGTGTTCTTTTGCCCTCTGATTTGATTACAATGTTATTTCTGTTGTTGCGTTTGTAGATGGAGCAGATTTTTCAAGTCTAGACTGGTCGCTGTCATCACAACGTATGGAAACACTGCCTTCATCGTCATCATTTGTATTCTTGTCTTTCTGCTCATAGGTGAGCTTGATAACCCCTCAATGCATTGTTTTCATTAAACAGTCTTGTTCATTTCTTAGGTGTCTGCATACATCTACACATACCATCAGATGGTAATGAAGTCAGTATGATGTTAAAGAGGATGTATAATTATTAAAAGTTGCAGAAGCAGGTCTTTCAGAAGTGATTGCTGTATTGATGTCATAATGCGCTCATGAGCATATGACTGCCTATATTTACTTATCAGTGCTTTATATATGAAAAAGATAGTCATGACAGATGCACTACTGTACAAAAATTTGGGTTTTTGTGCAAGACAGTTTGAGTAACATTCTGTGGTTCTTCAGGGAGAAATAAAATGCTTCAAAAGTGTAGAATATGGCCTTTTTAAGGTCAAAAGAAAGAAGATTAAACCAAATATATTATGTTAAGTTTGGTAATTTGTGTGAATGACCATGCAATAATTGAAGTAAAAACATATTTAACAGTTAATACATCATTCCAACAGCCCTACAAACATTTAAGTTAAGCAATTTCTCTCTCTTGAGTGTTGCACTGATTGAACTAGATTTATGAATGAAAACTAAAGTTTTTTGTTTCTGCCTCTATAGATGCATTTAGAGAAGTGAGAAAATACAGTGTGACAGAGAAAGTGGATCTGAGCAACAACCCCGTGGCCATTGAGCACATGCACATGAAGCTCTTCAGAGCCCAGAGGAACGAGTACATCGCCGGCTTTGCCCTGCTCCTGTGTTTGTGAGTGTTATTTCCCCATGTCTCTCTCATTTTCTATGCCACTTTCTCCCGCAGGTCTCTCTCGTTTCTGTATTTTACCCACCTCAACATGTCTCCCTTTGGCACTGGAGCTTTGGCACTGGTTTTCAGAACACGATCAGTTACACGGTCTAAATTTCGTTGTGTTTGATGACTCCCAGCAGATTTTCAGGACCAAGCTTGTGAACAGAACTTCACCTGGACTCTCATAACAGGGTCTTTGGGTTCGGCACATTCAGTCCCTAAGGAGTGTGTTTATAAGACAATGCACAGGTTGTTTCATTGTAACCCTGTGTTATTGCAATACCCATTAAAATTAACAGCCAATTGGCAAATAACATTTGTAATTAACTCACAATAATTTGCTCACAATAATTCTCATTAAGGGCTTGGCGTGTGTACATTTAGTATCCTTGGTTAACTCCTGAAACACTTCTCAACTGTCACTGTAGCCTATTACAGCCCAGTGCTGCTGACCTCATCTGTCAGTCAAATCAGACCGCCCACCCACTCGAGGATATATTTAGGACATAAAGGTTGTTTGTGACATAACAAAAGATGTTCCGTTAGAGCTTTTAGTTACAAATATTTTTAATGTTATTGATATATCTGATATTACAGTTTGTACTGTTAATTTTTTGGAACATCTAGGATATGACAACAAGTAATTTAGACATTTAAAAAAAAAAAATGCAATTTATTATAGTATGCAAATGTGTGCATGTTGGATAGCAGAAGTTTATAGAAGCCTAATGAGACTTTAATTTTGAAATGTGAACCACAACTAAGTGTATTGGAAACTATTCTTACTTTATTGTTTGCAGATTTTAATAAAGAAAGAAGAGCATGAAAAATCCATCCATGTGGGTTTCTGCTGAGGGAACCAGGGTGATGCAGTAGTTAGACACTTTTATTTTTGTTAAAATGTTTAATTAAATACTTTGTGCAATTAAATGCATAAAAATATTGAAAGCCTATAAAATGCCACTGAAATAAGTTAAATCTAAAATTAGTTTCGAGACGAGCTGTTTTTGCTCAATGCTAAATTTTAGTCATAGTATCTATTGAGGGAGCCAAGGTGATTATATATATTTTTACATTCTTTAATAATATTTTGTTTGTTTTCTGAAATGTTGGTAGTTCAAAAGGGTTGAATGCAGCAAAAATTGTTATTTAAGGCTATAGTTCCTCTCCTTAACCCTGGGCCTGCTTTATTTATTTTTCCACACTGAAATTGAAAATCCATTAATGTTCTGTTTGCATAAATGACTTGCCTGTCATGTCAGTCAGCTTCCTAATTTCTCCAGCGCAGATTTATCATGCACCCTCCTTTAGGAGACAGTGTCTTTATTTATAGTCATGAAAGGTGAATGAGTTGTGTCTGGGGCAGACAGAGAGAAGAATATGTTGCAATAATACAGTAGACATGGAAAGAATCTTCTGTTGAGCCGGTTGGGGGGAGGGGGGACTTTTGTTTCCATTGACAAAATGTATCCACGGGTACTTAACTTCCCACATCCTGATTGGCCAGGTCGTTGTTGTGCTCTATACGTAACGTTTGAGAATCTCCCAGCTCTGCATAGTTTTCCCATAAAGGGGTTTCACCATATTTTCTCTGAATGGCAGGTTATTTATATCCAGCATCCATTAGCGATACTACTTCCCATGACAGCTGGGCTTGAGTGTCGTTTTTGTAATCATGCGAACAGCTGCAGGACATGTGATCAAGCAACTGGTGATGGGCATTATATTTAGCCTGTGTTCATGGCGTTCTCACTGGCCAAAAGGCCATGACTTCTGTTACAAAATGAACCTCCTTCACCTTGCCAGCAAATGCACAGATGCCACAAAGGTGACTGAAGTGGCACATGACGGCTTGACATGTGCTTCAGGCATGTTAGGATGCAGTAGCTGTGTGGACGATTCCAGTGTATTCTGTTAAGGGCTGTTCAGTGGTTAATGCAACAGAATGTCAACATTACATTTTAGAAAAAAAAAAAATTAGATCTATTGAATCTATAAAGTCTATTTGTCTTAGTCCATTGGCACCTGACAAAATTTAGTTGGATTTATTATAAAATTAGACATAAATTGTTAGTGGGGTAAATGAAATAGATGAAATTAGGGATATTTTCTCTGAGCTCTCCTACAGTAAATGAATATTTTTATGGATGCTTGGAACTTTTTTTTCTCTCTCTCTCTCTTTTTTTTTTTCAACATTTTCATACGCATGCATCTGGTATTATAATTTTTCTTCCTTTTTCTTCTCTGGCATAATTGATTCCGATATTATCAATTAACCAGTCATCATCATCTGAAAAACTGTAATATTCTAACCTTAAATATGATCAAGTATACATGAGACACTTTTTTTATTATTATTTCAAAATCATCTAATATTTGTTTAATCTCATATCTAATATTTGTTTATCAAGAAGGGTCATATTTCACCACTAAAAAAGTATTATAGTTGGGCTACAAAGAAAATTAAGCCCATTTTTTAATGACCATTAAGTATTGTAACATTATTTATAAAAAAAAAACAATCTTAGTTTAAAATACAAATATATATATATATATATATATATATAATTAAATTGAAGTATTTATGCATGATTAGTATATTCACTATTTGTTGTGTTGTCTTTAATTTATTATGATTCTAATGTAAAAATTATTATTTTTGAACAAGACATTTTTATTGCTGTGAAATGTATTTTTTTCTGTACTGTAAAAGCACTTGCACCAACTAAAAAGGACTTGTTTGTGTCAAATTTGGCAAATCGAATATTCAGGAGAGGTTAAAGTGAATCTAATGTAGGTCACCTCAGCTCATCTTATGTCATACAGAGCGTGTGACCAAAGTGTGGGCTTCACTTGCATTTAATCTGCATGTGTTCACAACAGTCTTTTGCAAAACCTTGAACCCTTTTACACGTGGACACTGATATGAAGGTGATGCATGCTGGATTTAGCCTCTACATTTGAGCACACGGTTCAGATGTCATCAGCCTGCGCCTCTCTGCTCATCTTGCTCTATGAAATTGTAGAAGACAAGTGTTAAGTGAGGAGAATAGCCAAAAGCTATGCGCTGACTGGCAAAAGCCATTTGATATTTGCCCATGGTCGAGCAGTAGTTACCCATTTGTTTATGCTGATTTTGTTGTGGTTATTAATGCACATCTGTGTTTCCTAGAAGTGTCATGCATGCATCTGGTGATAAAAAAAATAGGTTAAAATTACAGAAAATGTATTGTAATACTGTGAAATGTTATTACCATTTAAAATAATAATTGATTTATTATCAGGGCAGGAAACAATACTTTTTTTTCAGGATTCTTTGATGAATAAAAAGTAAAAAAGAAAAGCATGTTTTTAAAATAGTTTAAAAAAATTACATAATCAGCTAAACTGTTTCCAACATCGCTGATCACTCAGAATTTCTGAAGGATCATGTGACGCAAAAGACTGTTCAAGAAAATTCAGCTATGCATCACAGAAATAAATTATATTTTAAAATATATTAAAATATATAAAACCATTATTTTAAATGTTAATAATTACGGTGTTTTTTTATTTATATAAATTCAGTCATGTTTTAATTGTCTGAAAGGTGAACACTGGAGAAAAGTAGCAACACGTCTCCTCATCAAGCTACAAGATTTGAGGAATCACTGATGTCTCGAACAGAAACGTGTAGGACGAGTTACGTAATGAAGTTCAGTATTTAATTAGAGGTTTGTTCAAATAATAGTAATAGAGATTGTTGCCCTTGCAAGCACCAATAATTAAGCCAAAATCTGTCTGTACAATGCAAAATCGCAACGTCGGCTGCTGCAGTGAGCTGTAATAATCAGATACACACTGTCTGTTTAGTAAATCCACTCGTGTCTGAGTTCATCTTGTTTTTTTCCCTCCAGGCTGCTGAGACGTCTGGCAACTCTGCTGTCTCAGCAGGCTACACTGATGGCCTCTAATGAAGCCTTTAAAAAGCAGGCAGAGGGAGCAAATGATGCTGCAAAGAAGTACATGGAGGAAAATGAGAAACTGCAGGAGGTGAGAGAGTTGTGCATGAAAATGTCTGTCTAATAGTAAAGCCTTTTCATGAGCCTAAAGGCTTTCAAGGAGCAGTTACCTGGTACCTGGTTAATGACCAGTGGTGTAGGTCACAGGGGAGGGACTGTGATGAATATGCTGAGTTAAGTTTGCTCACCCTCATGTGATTGTAAATGTCTGTGACCAACACAAAATGAGAAGTTGGTAAACAGCTGTAGTGACCTAATTCAAACAAATATTGTGTTGGAAAGACTTGAGAATGACTAAATGATGACGGAGTTGTAATTTTGAGATTATTTATTCTAGAATTATTGCTAAGTTGTTTATGATTTAGTTGTGATCCCACATGCGCTTCATTAGTAATGTTTTAACATCACATGTTCTCGTGAGTCATTCTGGTTTGTTTGGTGTTCTTCATCTCTCAGTCCTCAGAGAAACACTGTCCATTTATATCACAGTGCTGCAGACTTTACACTTTACCTCTAGAGGGCAGGGTTTCACATAATGTCTAGAAATGAGTTTAGAATTTACAGACTGTGTGGAAATGTCCAAGAGTAACACTTGACACTCACGTACTGTCAGATGGCAGCAAAATTACTTGAAATGTTGAGTTACTGGGTTGGCAAGACTTTTTTATTTATTATTTTTATGTTTTTGAAAGAAGTCTCTTATGCTCACCAAGGCTTTATTTATTTGATATAGAAATACAGTAAAAACAGTAATATTTTGTTGAAAACAATGTAAAATTTAGTGAGTCCATGATGAATAAAAGTATTTAAAGTATTAAAAATAAATAGAAAAATACGATACATAAAAATGACCCCCCCAAAATTTAACCATATATATATATATATATATATATATATATATATATATATATATATATATATATATATATATATATTTGAAAGTTTTCAACATTAATAGTATATGTGTATATATATATGTATATATGTATATATGTATATATGTATATATATGTATATATGTATATATATGTGTATATATATATATATATATATATATATATATATATATATATATATATATACATATATATATATATATATATATATATATATATATATATATATATATATATACATATATATATATATATATATATATACATATATATACATATATATATACATATATACATAGTTATAGTTATATATATATATATATATATATACATATATATATATATATATATATATATATACATATATATACATATATACATATATATACATATATACATATATACATATATATATACATATACTATTAATGTTGAAAACTTTCAAATTTAATGTGTCCATGATAAATAGAAGTATTTAAAGAAAATAAAAATACTGACCCAAACATTTGAACGGGAGAACATATTTATGATGAGAATAGTTTTTATACAAATATTTCAAATGAATACATTTATATACACTGTTATAAAAATGTATAGGAATGCATTTAGGAAATTGGGAATATAAACAGAAAAATATTTTGACTGTTCTAATTGCTATAGTATTACATATCAAGAACACATTGCTGATAGCATGTTTAAGGCGAGACACTGCAGGTGAATAGGGCAAAATAAATAACTAATAGTTATCACCTTACTTACCCAGTTGATTGATTACATTGATTATTGCAAACATTTTTTGTATTACAAGTTTTCAAAAATGTAATGTTTAAATATGCAAATGAGGCATTATTTATTGAAATATGTGCTCATTTGCATAAATGTCTAGTACAAAAATCTGAACACTAGATGAAGTCAGTTTCAAAATTTCTGTTTAATTTTTTTTTACATTAGAGTCAAATGTTTTTACAGAGGGAATTCTGGTTATATTTTTTTGTCACTCCATAATTCAGAAAATAGTTTGAACAAACAGCCAGAAAACAATGTATTTTCACAATTTTGGGGGGAATAAAATGTATATAATCAAGGAAAATATATATGAACAAATCCCTCTGTAAAAACCTTCAGAATATAGACAGGAATAAAAAATGTCAAGTCTGGTGTGTGTAAGTGCTACTGAAGTGGAGATTTATGGCTCGGTGTTGAAGAAAAAACTCATTTTGAGAAAACGGCCTTTACAAATATGTATTGTAATTGAATTCTATTGACACAAACAGATAAAGTGCTATAAAAGAAACCCTAAACAGTGTCTTTTGGATGTTTTCCTTCCACTAGTTTGAAAAAGCACTTTATGAAAAACCAAAAAGCCCAAAATCTCAAAATTGACAGGTGCTTGAAAAAAAAACAGTGTTTCTGCCTGCAGTGTCTCACCTTAATTAGGGCAAGTTACCCAAATATTGAGGTTTGGCTGAGTGGTTGATAACTAAAACGTTCTAGGTGGTGATGAGCTGTAATCATTGTGCTCTGAAGCACTTTTGCATCCAGTAGACTTCCAGGGAAATTCAATGAAACTGCCAACCATTTAATAAACAATGTAGAGCGGAACTACAGTTCATTAGAACAGTTCCATGTTGACAGGCCTTTTCAAATGAAGTGAAAAAGAGGAAGTACCAGGTGCTAGTTCGTATCCTAAAGTAGAATGATGATGACACTATGATGACACACGTCTGCAATGATTAGTTCCTATTACAACACTATTGATCTTTCTCAATCATTCTGGTCAGGGTTGGTTCTAAACTGCTGACCCTGAGTATTCTGCTGGTAATTCAGACTGAATTGGTTAACAAACAGACTTGTTTGATAGATCATTTGCGTGTTCTGTTGTTCGCTTGTAAGCATTACACTTAAACATTTCCCAGTGGCCTTGGATATTCAACACAATGTTATTATTGGATTTGGATTTGGATTTCTTTAATCTAAAATTTTAATTTAATTTTCTAGTTTATTTTTTCAGCGTAGTTTATTTATTTACTTTGTTAATTTAGTTTTTATTTTATTAAGTTTTGGGGCTTCCAAAGTAGTGCACTAAATAGAATCAATTACCTAGAATTGCATCTCTCAGCACAGTGTCTAGGGGTGGTGTTGGCGCAGTGGATAAGACACATGCCTTGTGTGTCCCTGAGCAGGACACTTAACCCCTAGTTGCTCCAGAGGCGTGCGACCTCTGACATATATAGCAATTGTAAGTAATAAATGTAAATGTAAATTATGGCATTTTTATTTTAATGCAGACAAGCATTGTTAGTGGTTTTTATACTATTAAAATATTTTTTATATTTTGAATGAGCTTTTATTTATATAATTCCAAATTTCTTTTTTAATGTAAGTTTTAGTAATTTTTTGTGCTTTTTCCATTTTTTTTTCATGTAGTTTTAATTGGTTGTAATTTTAGTCATGTTAGTACTTCTACTTAATTTATTTCAGTTAGTTGCCATGGCACCATTTCTAATTTTCTGTTGTCTTTTTTTCTTGAAGTATTTATTAATATTTTTCTTAACATTAAGATATTCTATTTTGTATTTGCATAATGAATTGTAATCGGTCTTCTGTTTAACATTTCTTGACACTGAATAGTGATTGATCTGGTGTTTTCTGTGCATATTTATTTAGCTGCTTTTGCACTTAACCGTGTCTATGCTTATTGATTCTTGTAGTCAAGAAAAAAAGGCATGCTTATGACAGATGTTAAACGTCTCACATATGGTACATTATTTCCTTGCACGTTTAATTAGTTTATAAAAGCCCTGAAAATGGTTATCATTTGCTGTGTTATTGTCTTTAGCAGATGTAGTTTGTTAGTATGTAGATGCTTGAGCGTGGGGAATGCTGGGATTGATCAGCACTGCGTGGCTCAATTACAGTGCTGACGTACAGTAAGTCACCACATTGATCTTTGCATGCTGTCACCCAATGCAGAAGCATGGCACACGTGGGTTATCACACACACACTGCAATAATTCAGTCCTGTCAAATGTTGTAACCACAGAGCGAGCCATAAACAAGAGCACAAGCCGTTCTGAGTGACAGATGGTGGAATATTTCAATTGAGTAAATGAAGTTTGACTCTGGCCTGTAATTCTCCCGCTCTGTTCTTGAAGCGTCTGGACAAGATGAGCGTCCTTGAACTGGTTGAGGTGACCTGATTTTATTGATAGAGTGCGTGATCCATGTGTAGATGCTAACGGGGCCGTACTGTGAGAGGACGAGGTGAGAACGGCACATGAACCGTTAAAGGGCCTGTATTGATCTCTCATCTCTGTTGATCGTTCTCCATTGGTCCCCAAGCAGCTATTGGAGCGCTCTCACAATTAAGTGCAAATAAGATCATGAATTTTGCAAGGTTCTGCTTCATAAAATCTAGTTCTCCTGCAGCTATTAGTTATGTGAAATCGTTTTTTAAAAATTCATAATGCAATTGGCCAAGATGGATCCTTTGGTATTAAAGCACTGATCGTTTTTGTGAGGGTTCCTGTGGGAATATAGCCGGTTGATATTGATACTTGTACCATAAGGGCTTTACTGTACTATAAATGACCTTAGTTATGACTGGCAAATCTCCACGTATCGTAACCTAGTGGTCATGTGGGTGTGGCATCATAAATGTTGCAATTCTGCATTTTTTTTGCTGATTTTTTCCCATAAATGATCTGGATGAACTTGAGAGGGACATTTGCATTATGAATGTTACAATATGTCTGCAAAGTGCATTTATTTAAGTATTGGTTAATTTCTTTATGACGTGACAAAAATGATGCAGTTTCCTAGATTAAAGGGTCAACACAGCTTGCATCATCTTCACTCTCATGTCCCATTTAAGAGTAGTCTTTTCAGCTCGGTGCTTTAGTTGTATTTGAACTTACTTTTAATATATCTGCAGGAAACATCATCCAAAATATCTGACCCAGATCTAGTTGTTCCCCGAGGCCAGAAAACATCTTTCCTTTGTTCGACAAGAGCTAAAACACTCCCCTGTGTTGGTTCCCTTGTCCAGGTCACTTTGAATAAGCTCTTTTAAAAATGTCTGTGTGCCTTGGGCCACGTACCTTGAGCAGTTTAGCATGAAAATATTCACTTGTACAGGTTTTAATGATTTGTGGAACTACTAAAACTTTCGTGACCCTTGAACGCTTTACCACAATATCCATGCTGTTGTGTGTTAATATGTAAGCAGAACTAGAGGACAGGATGTCTGTGAGCAGCTACTGAAGTTTCAGACAACTATTGTTCATTTATGACCATATGAAATCCAAATGTCACTTTTGTTGTGTTTAGTAAAAGCACTAAACAGTTACATTTGAGCTGATATGTGCATGTAACAATTCCACTCTTTCTCTTCTGGGAAAACCAGATATTCACAATATCTTGTATATGTCTCAGGACTTGCAGTACACATGTGGGTCTTTGTCCCACAATGCATGACCTTTTTCAAAGGATTTCCAGTGTAAACCGGAAGTTATATCACTGCAAATTTCCTTTTTCTGTATTTTGTTTATGAGATTATAATAAAATTTGCTAAATTAAACATGCTACATGATGAGGTCATGTGACATATTTGCATATTACATACTTTAATATATTAAATAATAGTAGTAGGCTGCTACATTAAGTGTTCAGTTTGTAGTAAGCTTCACACTAGTGTTATTCCATCATACTATTATATATTTTATTCATTTATTATTTTAAATCAGTTTAAATCAGTCCAATTTGAACTACTAACTCCAAAAAACCTAAGCAAGTAAATCAAATAATTAAATAAAAATCTCCTGTAACCATTGTTCATCATTTAGCATATAGACAATCAGCTTTTGAATGGCTGAAGCATAAAATGGTTTTGCTGTTAAATAGTTTTTTATTCAATTGCATGTTGTTTGAGTTGACCACAGCATTTATTCTCTAGTTTTCTAGTATTTAGTGAGTCTACAGGCTAAAATCTTCTTTTCTGGAGAATGTTTTATGTTCGTATGAGGAGTGGGCCAGTCAGATGTGAACACTACCATTAATGGATCTTCTAAGCTGAGGTTACAGATGGAGATCATTGATAAACCTAATATTAACATCATCGGGATCCCTGGAAAATAGAGCACCTGTTTTTTGTTTTTCCTGTAACTTATTATGTTAATGAATGGCCTGTGAAATTAAGAGATTCCTTATTGCAGAATGGTTTAAGTTTTCGGGGAAATGTTTTGCAAGTCTTCTAGCTACATCCCTGTCCTTATATTTAGCTAAAACATCCTTCCAAGTAGCTGTTTGCAAACCATTTCACCTCTGAAACATGATGAACTGGATATGTTTGAAAAAGCAGAATGGAACTGGATTTCAGTGATTGGGAATGGATTGAGTCAAGAATAAATTGTGCACAATAACACGTATAACAAAATTAAACCAGTTCGAACATGACTCTGTGTTAACAGTGATTTATCAGATATTTTACACCCTCTCAATATCCTCTGGGAACTCAGAGCAACACTGTTTGAGAAATGAAAAAGCTGATTATCTCATGATGTGACTAATAAAAAGACTTACTGTTCTTGATCAGAAACTGCGGGACGCGGGCGTCGAAGTGCCTGAAGTGGGTGGAAAGGCCAAGGGTGGCGTAGAGGAGGATAAGAAAAATCTGACAGAAGAGGTCAGGAAACTGAAGGATGAACTCGACGCAACAAAGAAAGGTACTAAATGACTCTGAATCACTCAAACACTGAAACACTCCCTGTTTACTTATTTAAAAATGAAAGCTAATGTCTGCATGTCTATGGTTGCACAGTCTCTTGGTCAACATTAATAGCCAAAAGACTATTAAACCTTTTTTTTTCTTAATGAACACTAGTGAAAAATGAATGTATAGTCAAATGTATTCTGTAGTTATAGAGTCAAATGCTAATTATACATATTTATGCACTTAATAAATATACCATGCAATTGTACTTTTGGTGTACTAAACTGGTATACTTAAAGTCTGCTAAATTAGTCCTTAAAGCACATCAGTTGTGCAGAAGTAGTGCTGAATATTAGCTGAAGTATATTTGATTGTGCTAAAGTGAAACGATTACAAGTATACTACAGGCACACTTTAAATAACTCGCATTTAAAGAAGATATTATTCTAAAATCATACAATCCTCATCAATCGTGACATTCAAACATATATTAGGCTTAATATTAAGAAATAGTAGTAGTACTTCAAATAAAGTTTATTTTATATCAGTATGTCTCAAGTGATATATCAGTAAATATGTTAATAGATTTGAACTATACTTAGTATGAAGTGAATGTAATGTTTTAAATATACTTTCTTTTTTACTTAGGAAGATTATTAGTATAAATGTAATTTTGACAAGATAATGCATGTGATCATTCACTCCTTTTTTTTTGTGTGCCACATGATCCTTCAGAAAGCAAAGCTGCTTAGTATTTTATCTGGAAACTGTGATTCGGGATTCTTTGATGAATAGAAAGTGTAAACTTTAACAGCATTCAGATTAATGCTTTCTTGCTTCATTATTTAAAATTGTCAGACATGGATTAAGAGTACATAAAAAAAAAAAAAAAAAAAAAAAAACTTTGGTCCCTTTGATGACCTTACAGTGAGCAACACAAGATGACCTCAGCAGAAGGAGACTTCTTACAAAAGAACAAGCTTAGAAAGATCGATTCCCACGCCTCCTTTCTCACGCTTACTGAATGTAGACCGTGCTAAAGGGTTCATGACCCTTTGATGACCCCCGAACTGAGGTCTCCATTGGGTCATCTTGTAGAAAAGCACATTTTAAGTAAGGGTTGTGCACAAAACAGTAAGTGAGCTTGCATTCAGTTATTATTTTAGTAATAGTTTTCATATCAACCTGCCGTTTAAATGTTATTGTAAATAAAAGGAATAGCGTTATGCTTCCTTTCAACAGTTTGGGATCAGTGAGAATATATATATTTATTTATTTTGTATTTTTTTTATAAACAAATTAATACTTTGTTATCAAGCATGCACTAAATTGAAGAAAAAATGACCGTAAAGTCTTTTACATTGTACAAATAATACTAATTCAAATTATTGTTGTTTTTTTTAATAAAAGAATCCAGATTTTTACACAAAAATATTAAGCAGCACAATTGTTTTAACATTGATAATAATAAGAAATATTTTTTATTAAATACAGTGTATTAGAATGATTTCAGTGTACAGGTATGTGTGTGTCAGTGTAATGCGACTACAATGTATTAGAATGATTTCTGAAGGATCATGTGACTCTGAAGACTGGATGGAGTAATGCGTGCTAAAAATTCAGCTTTGCATCACAGGAATAAATTACATTTTAAAATAGATTGGAATATAAAGCAGTTATTTTAAATTGTTGTTGCTGTATTTTTCTTAAAAAAAAAACAACCCCCAAAAAGTCTTTTAATTGCTAGTATATGTCAATCACAAGTGAGACCGAATAAGGCACAAGGAGCAGAGATTCCACTGAAAGTCAAAAGGTCTGGCTCTGTGATGATACTGTAACCTGGAGAATGTGTAGCTCTACTGAAAAGGTCATTTAGATCTCTGACGCCTGTATTTCTAGGACTTATTGTTTACATTATTCGCTTGTGTGTGCAGCTCTTCAGAAGTCAGACAGCGATGTGAAGGCCATGAAGAAGCAGGCTGAGAGCCTCACAGCAGAGTACGACCGTCTGCTGGAGGAGCACGGCAGACTGCAGGTCAGAGGTCACGCGTGTGTCACACCGCTAACATCTTTCCTATCCTAGCTCCGCTCCAGACCCTAGTGAGCTGCCTCGCTGTCTACAAAGACTGTTGCCTTTTAAGGCAGCATAATAACTGAAGTCAAACCTGAAGTGACCTGAAAAAAGATGAATGATATCAGTAGCATCTGAAGTATGTGAGTTTGGATGATGCAGTCTCTGGTTAAACATGTATACGGTTTCTTATGCTTAGCCTCATTTGCATAAATATCAATCGAGTTGAAGTCTTATTCATTGCTGCGAATCCATTCTTTTCACTGAACCATTTCACTTGCTAGCTTACGCCTTCACTCAAAAGTGTACATAGAAGTGTAATCTAGCATGCCATTTTACTTTAATATAATGCTGTTTGGTTCAAATGATGTTTACTCTTAAAAGAAATCGGCTCACAATATTGATAATCATGTGGCTGATGATACTAGAAGAGATTACCTCTCTCTCTTTATTTACTTTTTCCTGTCAGTCGTTGTCCTGGTAGTCTTCTCAAGTGTGTGTAAGTGAGAGAGAGCGGGTGGGGGTCAGATAGACAGGCTTCTCGTTTACATATAAATAAGCAGCTCATAAGAGACCGTGACTCATGAACACGTGCTGCACTTACTGCATGTTACACGCTTGCAACAAGTCAAGACAAGTCACCTTTATTAATATAGCACTTTAAACAAAAAAGACATTAATTAGGAAAACAGTGTGTCAATAATGCAAAATGACAGTTAAAGGCAACACCGCAACAAGGTCAACAAGGTGCTTTCGTGCACATCACAGCGCTGTGAAGCCCATTCTCTCACCCATACAGTTTTATATATATGCAGGAGCTTTCTGAAGTCATACCAGCCACCCAAAATTACTCGCCAAATCTTGCAGCATTGAGCAAATCTCTTTTCAGTTGCTGACTTTCTTTCTGCTCTGTCTCTGAACGCAGGCCAAATGTGACGCTCAACAGGACAAGAAGTCAGACTGAACAAAAACCACCATGCACCTGCTCTCTTTCCTGCATCCTCATTGGCTGATAGCAGCTCAGCTGGGCAGCGCATCACTTCTCTGGCTGTGTAAGAACAGGATTCCGTTCTTCATGCATGCGCTTTCATGTGATTCATTAAAGCCTCTGTAGGGTTTTCACGCACTGTAATACCTTTTCTTTCCATTTTTGTTGTAAACATATGGTGTTTAAAATGTTTCAGTCATAATATATCAGTTTAGAATTGAACGAGTATTAACATTTCTTGATGTGTCATGTTTGTTATGTCGGATACATTGAGCCTAATCCATGAAACACAAGCAGGGTGAATTTCTGTGGACAAATCATTCTTACTTAAAGTAATAGTTCATCCAAAAATATAAATTAGATGGAAAATTGACTCATTATCAAGCCATCCAAGACTAGTTTGTTTCTTCATCGGAACATATCTGAAGTTGTTATTATTAAAAATGTCTCAAGATGTTAATTGATGGATCTCATTCTGACGGCACCCATTCACTGCAGAGGAACCACTGATAAACAAGTGAACGGCCTGAGGGAGAGTACACTTTCAGATGTTTAATTCTTTTAAAAAGCCACATTGAATAGAATGCATCAATTAACATAAGCATGATTAAAAAAAAAAAAAAAAAGTTTGCACAGATTCATTCAGCTTGTGATTCATAAATAAGTCCCTTTGTTTATATGGAAGGATCAAGAAAAACTACAGGATATTCTAGATGAGATGCTTTTGATTGGATTTCAACTGAACTGCTTTAATTTTCTTGCCTTATAAGAGAAACCTTAAAAATGTCCTTATGAAAATGGAGATTTGGTTGCAGTACAGATGCATGTCTTTGTTAATTTTAGGTCTTTGATTTAAAGAACACACGTCACTTAACACCCAGTAAGCACTTAAGACAGAAAATCCCTCCAGTTTATGATCGACAAGCCTCATTTGTCAGTTTGACTGTCATGCTATAGGAAGATATTTTGGTTTTATTATGTCTTGGGTGTGGCACAGCCTCCTTTTTTCAGTTCTATTGTAGAGCAGAGCGAGTAAACTGCTTCTTTCCAGTCCTGTCTGGTTTGAGGCCACACAATCTGATAGGAGCGCTGCAGGGCTGTTACATTGGGTAAGAATGCTGCTTTGGCAGGAACAGTAAAGCATCCGCAGCTGATATTGTGTTTCAAAACACAGCACACTGTATCTCTCGCCCTCTAGGTATTGAAATGATATTCATGTTGCATTTGAGGGCCACGTGTTAGTTTTGCATTAACCACGCAGATAACATTTAACATAACTTAAGGTCACCGGGGTGAACGCCGTTCACTTAATGTCACTCTTGCCGTTTTTCAGTTTTTGTGCTCTGGGTTTCTTCGCTTCTTTTCTGGCATGTGTAAATAAATATCTTTGTGACCTTAGAGCAGTGCATCTGGAATGACATCATAGCCGTGTTAAAATAGGGATTAACGATCGCACAGTTTTGGGATCCTAGGGGAAAGGGCATTGGGATCACTGCCACATTGTCGGATAATACATAGTCAAGACCTCCTGGAAGGTTACTGTTCATGAGAATGTGAGGAATGACATCTGCTGCCAGGACTCTAGTTTACTATTTCACGCGCTCAATGATGGGTTAGATTAGTGACATTTTAACCAGAG
Organism: Carassius gibelio; assembly: GCF_023724105.1. Classification (NCBI taxonomy): domain Eukaryota; kingdom Metazoa; phylum Chordata; class Actinopteri; order Cypriniformes; family Cyprinidae; genus Carassius; species Carassius gibelio. The sequence goes on along the minus strand of NC_068378.1, from coordinate 23,799,757 downwards.
CACCAGTTCAATGAAAATGTCAGTGGATTCCTGGAGATGGCAGGAGTTCAGTTTAATTAATAGATGGGCGGTCATTTCATATTGTGTAATTTTCAGACCCGTAAATAAACAAGTGAACTGTGTAGTACTGTTAAAGGGGCTCTTTCTTCATAGGTGTTCCCAAATGTAGCAGCGGCTTTGTTACGTCAGGTTTTTTCTTTGTGTTCTTGGAGAGAAACGTGCATTGAGATGTTGGCAATGTTGGAATAAACAATACTTGGGCGTTGTGGAACATGTTTTGATTGCGTAGGTGTGTGAATGCACGGTTCTTCTAGTTAATGCTGTTGTCTGCCTCAAATGTCTTCAGGAAGGTTTTGTTTGAGGTGACGTCAGTCTGCATTACTTCACTACAAAATCTGTGTTATGTGTTCTGATGATGTGCTTTAGTTGGGATGTTGTGAAACCAAACCAATAAATTCTACTTCATTTATCTTGATTTGACAGTGTCTTTTTTTCTTTTTAAAAAAAAATAAAACTATTTTACTACTATCAGTAGTTAAGGGGACAATTCACTTAGAATTATTGTCATGATTCACTTAAGTTACATGAAATTATCATAGAAGTTATCCATACAATTTGTGCGCTATATTTCAGTTGTTAGGAAGTCATTAGAAAGTGTTTTTTTTGTTCTCTTGGTAATATTTTCCTTTCACAGGCTGTTACTTGCCATGACCGGATCGTTGATTCAGTGAGACCGAATTAAATTAGATTTGTGATCGAATCAGTTTGACCACAGTCAAATCAACTTTATGCCGCTTCATACAGTACCGATTGTTTCAAAGCAGCTTCACGGAATAAAGCAGTTCACAATAGTGTCATTATTCAGCTTGACTCAGTTCAATAATCAATTATGAAAGAATTGCGATTCAGTTGTAACCATTTGTGAACGAAATCAAATGATTGATTGAGAAAATTTGACTCGAACAAACAATTCATCGGATATCTTTAGTCTCCAAGTTCAAAAATTATCAGCGAACAGCGATTTATTTTGTTCCATTCATCACAGAAAAATACCATACGTCTTAAAATGACTTCAAATGCTAGAAACATTTAGTGTGTGGTGTTTTGTTTTAAACTTAAGTCCTTATTCATTGTAATCGCGATGAAAAACGTGACCAATCGCCATTTAAAAATCCAGTGAAGAAAGAGTGTTCAGGGCATCGGTTGAGTAAACACTTTTTTTTAAATATATATATATATATATATATATATATATATATATATATATATATATATATATATACATTAAAGTTTTTATATATATATATATATATATATATATATATATACATTAAAGTTTTTATATATATATATATATATATACATTAAAGTTTATATATATATATATATATATATATATATATAAAAACTTCAATGTATATATATATATATATATATATATATATATATATATATATATATATATTTAAAAAAAAGTGTTTGTAAGTCTGTAAGTTCTCGATGAGGTTTTTGCTACGTCGTGCAAAAAGCAATGCATGCATTCCAAAAAGTTTTGCCTGGTTAACATATTTATTTTAGGAAAAATATTTAATTACTATGCACTTAAATGACTTATAAACCCAAATTGATTGTAGTCCTGCAACTTTTTTTCTTATGTAGTTGTTAAATGATTCACTTGGCCTTTAGTTGAAGGATTTACAACACTGAAATGAGGTCGGACTGAATGTTTGCAAGCACAGGATTTATCCTCCGTACTGTCCTGCATAATTCTGAACCGTATTTTGTGGGTAATTATTTTAGCTGTTGATATTAAGCGGATGACTGCATGGTCTTTTTCTGTCATACCGTGAGTCTGGGGCAAAGTCTCAACAGAGTTGTGAACTATGTGTTAGATAGATAGACTGACTGAGGAGGAATACTTGATACTCCATCATATTAGCAAGAACACATAAAGAATCATTATGTTATTGCAAAATTACACAAATATTGTGTGATATCAGGCTGTGTTTTGGACGGGGTTTGTTGAATGAGCTTCAGTGGCGTTAGTTTCAATGTTAGTTTCACTGTATAAATCCTGTAATAGCTATTATAAGGGATGATTTGTATAAAATTTTAAAAAGGGGAAATATACTTGACCAACAGTTCCTATAATAATGCACTAAAATAGAAAGGCCTTACTTAATTAATAGTTATCTAAATGGCATTTTACACATTATGCCAGCAGCTAACTTTTCTCACAATCTCCTTCAATTGTAGAAATGGCATGTGGAGTGGTTTTATGACGGATGGATGCAGTTGTTTAGGCTTCAAAAACAGGAGCACCGTTCACTGCCATTATACAGCTTGGTAAGCCAGGGCAATTTTAAATATAACTGCGATTGTGTTCGTCTGAAAGAGGAATGTCAGACACGCCTAGGATTCCCCGAGGGTGAGTAAATTTTCTTTTTTCGCTGAACTATCCCTTTAATTCCATCACAGAAGCTGGCATCCATAGTTACTTGCAGATGTTTTTGTAATCATTTGTGAAATTTACCAGCAGTTTTTTCTTTGTAGTGTTCAGTATTATAGAGAAAATATTAAGGTAGTATCCAACCCAGTACTACTCTGCAAACTGCTTTGAGCTGAAATCCATCAGTGTTTTTGAGTTTGTTCAGCAGTTTTCTTGCTCATGTAAACGTGAGTGGGAGCTGGTTTCAGGACTGAACGCCTATCTGTTTCAAGCTCTGCGCAGAAATAGAGCAAAGTAGCTCAGCTAAACATAGTCAACAAACAGCCAGCCCAGCCCGGTTTAACCCTCTGAGGTCTAAGAGTATTTTTGGTGACTGAAGAAGTTTTGTCATGCCCTGACATTTGTGCTTTTATTCTGGCAGTAACGCTCTCCTGACAAACTGGCATTTGTCTTTAAAACCAGTCTGAAAAGGATGGGCATCACGACTGGCCCACCCCGGTGAACAGGTCTGAAACTGAAGCACACAAGAACTATACCACCAGGAAAAATTATGTGATTTGACAGATCTTCAATCAACCCTTATAAATATGCACTGCAATGCTTATTATAGTGTCCATCAAATACCACTGGTATAAAGCCACTGTAAAATAATATGGATCTACTCCACTCTTTAATCTTAAAAAAAGGGTTTTATGACTCAAACAGTACTAGAAATTAATATGGAGCTCATAGTCAATGAGAAAAGATGAAATCCTGATCTTTTTTGACTTAGGATTTTATAAATAAAGACATCTGTAACTTTGACACAGCGACAAAAAACTGCGATGAGACATTCTTCATGGAGTTAGTTTATTGCCATTTGTTGCTTTGACTTGGACAGGTGGATCAGCACAAGATCACAGTGGTGGAGCATGAAGCCCTTCTTACACGAGAGGGATCCTGTTAGATCGATGGGACACTAACACACATGGTGGAGTTACCTTAGCTTTACTAATGTTCGGGTTAAAAATGAACAACCATGGTTACATCACAGTGTGTTACAAACCACAAGAATGAAAGAAGTCAGTGATCTTATTACCGAGTCAACTGTGGTGTTTCAAGACAGTATCGTCACCCGAAGCTTTGGACTCATTCTCTCATTAGATGGTCCTCTCATCGTTTGGTTCTACTGAATCTGTAACTAAGTCTGGAAGCAGTGAACAAAGGCTAATTGAGTTAAGTGGACACTGCATTCTGAGTGTAATCGGAGATTGATTTAGATGCGATTCTCCTGTGCGCTTCACCATTCACTTTAAGGACTTTGTGTAACTTTTCCTCTATATCTCGACAAACTTTCAGCAAACCTTCAGTGCAAAGATACTGTCGAGAACATTTGGCAGAGCACAAGAAATGACATAAAACATTTTTTTCTAGATAAACATTTCTACATGTAATCACTATCTAATAATTTATCTACTGACCAACCCAGGCTCTTATTCGGACGGAACGAAATGAATCTTTCTGATGCTGAAAATTTGTGTTCGATTTGACTGATTTTTTGTTTGCAGTTTGACAAAAATACTATTTAGCTGAAAACGTGCTCACCCACAGGCCATCCAACGTGTAGATGCCGTCAGAATAAGAGCTGAAAGAGCTGATAAAAGCATCACAATTGTAAAACCGAAGTAAAAAACGGCTTGATGGATTGGTTTTTGACTAATACAGCTTTTCACTTACAAGACATTAATTGATGGACTGGTGTCGTGTGGATTACTGTGATGTTTTCATCAGCTGTTTGGACTCTCATTCTGACGGCACCCATTCACTGCAGAGGATCCATTAGTGAGCAAATGATGTTATGCTACATTTCTCCAAATCTGTTCCCTGAAGAAACAAACTCATATTTTGGAAGGCCCAAGAGTGTGTAAATTATTAGCAATTTTTTGAGTGCGATATTACTTTAACTCAAATTGGACTTAATAGTTTGATGGGTAAACGAGTAAGGCCTTTGGTAAACCAGTATCTCTAAATTGGAAGTGGTGAGGAGGTTAACTTAGTCCTCAGATGTCTGAGGGGCACTTAGATCATTCTCACTGCTGACAGTCATAAAGGCATCAGCTCTATGGGAATGAATGGATGTGCCACTAAAATGGACATCTATATATACACAGACACACACCCATTTAGGGGGAAACTGTGGAAGGTTTTTATTTATTTTTAAATGGAAATATTCTAGTTTTCCCCCAAACTTGTTGGTTTATGGGTATTTTACAGTGAGATATAAAATTATACAGTTTTATGCAAAAGTTTTGGCACCCCTGAATGATCATAATTTAAATACATAATCTGCTGGCCTTTCGAAACAGCAACTTCATTTGGATATATTTGATACCTTGTGGAAACACTTTTTTAAAGTTCTAAAATAACATTTTTTGAATCGATAGAAACAATACAATGTGATTCGGAACAAAAACACACAGGTGAAAAAATGTGGGTAGCCAATCAAAAAATAGCATCAGTTTTTGGTAGAGCCACCTTTTGCTGAAATAACCACCTGTTCTTCTAGCCTCTGGTAAGGTAAATGGTTTCACCAATATAAATGGTCATTGAAAACCAAATCGAGCTGGATTCTGGGTGGTCAGCAGAAAATACTGGAGTTTTACACACACAATCTAAAACATTTAACAACCGCAGCACTTGATATTTTAAATAAAATAATTTTGTGTGCTATCTCTTGTATCCTTTCTGGCAACTGCTTTGCAACATTTCACTAAGAATTCCCACTCCATGCTATCATCTTTATCAAAAGTACATACAGCATCAAATGTTAAAATATAGCACACATTTATCAATATGTATTTATATTTATATGCATATAAGCAAAATAAAAGCCTTCACAAAATAAATCTCTGATTTATTTTACAGCATGTAAATCACAAGAAGAAAAAAGAAAATGCTTTCTAACACGATTAAAAAAGTGCTAGCAGATTTTACAACAATGTGCAAATATTTTCTGAGGCCTTACATTATGTAGTCTAATTTGTACATTCTGATTACATCTATAATGTCACAATGATTTAGTGTTTGAGTTGATTCTCCTACAGGGCAGAATTCCCACAGGTCGGAATGAGGCTGGTGTGTCTTGTTTAATCTTGGCTATTTGTCTATGGGTTCTCAACTTAAGACAAATAAAGGCAAAGTTTGGCAACTACATGTCTATAGTTCACCTGCGGTCACAGCCTTTACAGCAGAACATACACTGAGGCAAAAAAACAAAAAACAAATGCTGCATCTAAATGGATTTGTTTTCAAAAATCTTATCGGTTATATTGCCCACTATAACCTGCTTTCAATCTGTAGAATATTGGATTGATAAAGCTATAGGAATCTTTACAATAATATGCTTTTTTGTGAAACTATACAATGTTTTATTTGCACTGGCTTTTTTAAAATCTATATTTTTTTCCAGAGAGCCTACTAATACTGGCACTCAAAATGTAGAACTGAAACTAAAATTGTAAACAAAGTCTGCAGGAAACGTTGCTTGCAGTCTGTTGTAATTCACTAATGTGATGATATTCAGAGTGAAACTGGATAAATTATTGATTGCACTGTCAAAAATGAATGCATCGTGTTGACTTTAACAAATCAGTCTTTAACAAAATGCAACTTTAGGTTCACAAGCACCATGTCTGAAATCCTGCATGTGTCTGATTCAAAACTCTAGATGCTTCCAAGCATGCATCTCTTGATGTGCAGGATAGATGGAGCACAAAGTACATTTCAGCTGAACTAGGAAGTTATTGATTTTATTTATGGCAACTGAAACCATCTCCTGACAAGCCCGAGCAGAGATGGACGTCACGCTCCGTTTGGCACGTACAGTAAACGTTGTGATATCATGCACTAGGAAATGAGGTCACCTGTCTCAGATAAATACACATCAAGCACAAGCTACAATATTCAATATTTATATCTCAATATTTGGTAACTACATGTAGCCTTGTTGGCATAAAATGTACACATTTAGTTTGATTGTTAGATCTGTTTTTGCTGATCAGTTAAACAGTTTATTGAAGCGTATATTATTTTAGTTTAAATATGCATGAGATTATATGAATTTATAAACGTTAATTACTAATTATTATCTGTATTGTTTTTTTTTCCTTTTATCCATGTGCTTCTTGCTCAGATTTGATACTCATGTCAGTGCAAAGAGACCCATATCACGTTCAGGAAAGTGGCCTGTGGGAATTCTGCCGCTCTGTGAAATAATGTTATAGACTACACTATACTGTCCCCTCCAAAGACATGCTGCTTTCACCCTGCAAGTCTTGATATCTGCAATAAACTTTGCACATTGTTTTTTTTTTTAAATCATGTATATAGTTTGCCGTTTCAACAGGTGGAGGAGGAGGAGCATCTGGTAATGTGCATGCTAGAGGATCTGTTGTACGAAACAAAATGTAACCGTCAATTTCCATCAGAGGTTTTAAGACTGTAAGATGATGCAGAATTCCATAAAATGACCCAAAAAATAAAAATAAAATACTGAAGATTTCTTCAACCAGCTTGCCTTAGGAGGGTTGTCGTAGCATTTCCCTTTAATCTACATAACACTCTCAAAAATGATCACCTTGTTCTCCTCCGTTCCAGGAGACAGAGAGGCCAGGCTTTTAATGTCAGTGTCAGGGGCCATGTATTCGAGGTGATGGGCTCCCCACACTGGTTTGGTCAGATTTTCCCAACGCTGCATGAAAAACAAAACACATAAAGAATGAGCAACATGCTTGTTCCAAGCAGTTCACATAGTCCTACTGTATGCATTCTGAATAAAATCAAGCTAGTTTAGAGAAGAAAACGACAATTATATATATATATAAAATTATAGAATACTATAAAATAACAAAATATATACTATAATGGTAGAAATAATGTTAAAATAACACAACAACGCTCAACAAATGAAATATCTGCAGTTTCAATGACTTCCATATTTCCATTTCTTATTTACCGAGATGTTTGAGAAATAATCATCTGGTTGTTTTTAGTCCGAGTGAGGAAATTTCCCTCTTGCCAGTAATCCTTATATAGATATGAGCATATTTTCCTTGTGTCATCCTCACAAATCGCTAAACCCCCAAATAACATTATTTCGTTTTCTTTCCTTAAAAAGTAACAGAATGCCTTATTGCATTACAAAAACATGAGATTAAACACATTTACTATTAGTTTGACAGTCGTATTATTTCCTATATATAAGCTAGTTTTCCTACACATACATGCCACAACCGTCAGCTGTATGTCAGTATTCAGTGTGTGTTTGGAAGCAAACATTGAGGGGATGAGGCGTTGTGGTCTATCTGACAACCGTTAGCCTAGTAACTATAAATACACACAACGCTTTCTCATGCGATGTAATTCTGATGCTTTTCAGTGAAGTAACACTGGATCTCAAAATAAACACACCTACTTCTATTTCAGACCTTTCATGCATTAGTGCTAGTGCACGGGAAATAGAGCAGTGCTTTCAATAGGTTGAAATGGTGCAAACCTCTCTGAATGTTCCCTTGGCCGCAGAGAGCTTGTACACAACGCTAACGGGGATACAGAGCATGGAGGAGAGAGCCAGACACCATCCGATCACCTCGCCCCACCACGGGTACACATACACATTGTTGTAGGTCAGAGGCTTGTAGTTCAGTAGATGAAACAGGAAGATACCCTGAAGACATAAAGAGCAATGGCATCCATATCAGTGTCAACAATCGATTGAACAATAAAGTCTAACAGGTCTTTTTATATCGATTTTAACCTTGTTCAGGTCAGTCTGACCTACATCCAATTTTCAAATTGCCTTTATTTCTTCTTGACATTTTGTAAAGTGTTCATATTTCAGGGTCATGAATGAGCATGCAAAGTGTTGATACGTAGACGTGTTTTGGAAAGGCTGTACAAATTTGTTATGACTTTTGTGTTGTGGGTCAAATTGACCTCCATTGGTTTCCTTGCAATATTCAAGTTTAAGTTGAGCTTTATTGTCATTCCGCTACATGTGTGGACATACAGTGAAACCAAATGTCATGCCTCACAGGACCACGGTGCTATATAAATACAGACATACAACAATTTAGTAAAACTAACCTACTGACAGATTTTGAACTATAAATATCCTATATATAAATGTTTACCTATACATAAACTAAAAAATACAAACTATACAAATGCTACAAATAAACACTGTACCTATACACAACTAATCTACTTACAGATTTTGAATATGTATATACTATATATAAATGTTTACCTATACAGACTGAAAAAGATCTAATATATAGACTATACGAATGCTTCACATATTACTGCACATGTGCAAAGAGAAACATCATAAGTGAAGCAGCTGACTGAGCAACATTGCAAGATGATTTGTAGTGCATGAGCATGATTCATTGCACACAAACTGAAATATTTCAATAGTTTTTTTTTGTTTTTGTTTAATTCTGATGGTTGCGATTTAAAGCTTAGGAAAATAGAACACACTTTATACACTTTATGTAATTTTTGTTACTTGAAATAAAATATAAGAAACTAGTCATTTTCTCATTTTTAGTTCGTTTATCTTGATTCACTAAAATAACTAAAATTAAAAATGTAAATGAAATTTTTTTTAAAAATAAAACAAATACAAATGAAATGACAAAAACACACCATTACTAAAACTTTAATGAGAATTAAAATGAAAACAGAAAATAAGTTTACAATTTAAAAAATACATATATATTTATAAAAATGGTCATGACAAAAAAACAAACATTATTTTGTGTCTTTTTAGTGCAGCTTTTTTTGAACAATAATATATGGGTCAAAATGACCCTTAACACAATAGTAATAAACAAGCTATAACAGAGGTTTTCTGTGTTTACCAAGAAACTTTTTTGTTTTTCATAGTGTTGATTTTTGGTAAACTGCATGGGAACCAATGTGGCTCAATATGACCCACAACACAAAATTTAAATCCAGTTTTTTAACACAAAAGGAGGGTTAAATGGCATACATATTGACAGACATAATCACTTTTGAACAGGTGGGAGTATTTTTCAGCACTTACCATGCAAACACATGGAGTTATAAAGGACCAGCACCATTTCATCCACGGGAATGGCCGGTAACCGATCATACGCGCAATATCATCCATGAACCTGTCAGCACCTGCACACAGCGGCATGAAGTCAGCGCTCTTTTGGATGTGTAGAGCATTAGAATATTAGAATAGAGTTACTGCCAGCACAGGGTCCTACATGCTATTCTTATCTCTCAATGCAGCAAACACTGGAAGAACTCATGATAAACTGATGAGACGAGAGAATGGAAAAACAGCTACATGAAGAGATTCTCACCATAAACCCACGCGACAACCACGCATTCCCAGAATGCTTGCCAGAGTAGGGTCATTCCACTGGCTGAGTAGTAGTCAAAAAGCTGGAAGACGTACATCCCTCCCTGTAAACGAAAATTGATAGGAAATCAAAATAGAACCTTATCACCTTATAATTGCCTCAAAATCAGTTCATGTTATTTTATAGAGAAAAATAAAACAAATATTACATTTTCACAAAGAGTAGAATAATATAGTGGTATATTAAATATATAAATACATATATACAAGCATAGAAAAGATTGGGGTTGGTACATTTCTATTTTTTCGAAAACAATTCTAACATGCCAGTCAAGGCTGCATTTTAATGCAGTAAAAATATTGTGAAATATCAATTTATTTCTTTTTGACTATATTTTAAAATGTAATTTATTCAGGTGATCAACACTGAATTTTCAGCATCATTACTCCAGTCTTCAGTGTCACATGATCCTTCAGAAATCATTCTTATATGCTGATTTGCTGCTCAAGAAACATTTCTTATCATCATCAATGGGAAAAACTGTGATTCATTTTTTTTTACGTTATATTATATGAGATTTGCAATTTTTCAAAAAGATTTCAAAATTTAGGACATAAAATATATTTCATAAAACAAAAATATCCTATTATTTTCCCATATTCAAAATTAATATAAACCATTACTATCATAAATCCCTAGTTCCACCCTACATTATAAATATTTGGTTTTACCCTGAAATACGTGTCATATGTCTCATTAATTTTTAATCTTTACACCACAATTTGTCAAGTTCATCTGTGAAAAACGAATCAATATCAAAAATGCTACATGTCAGGTTATTTTCATTGTGATCCTTTGAAGTTTTCTTGTGTAAACCCTCACTGTGAGCTTTATGAGTCATGTCACTCCCACATACGGCAACAATTTCCAGTGAAGAAAGATCAGCCTCTGGATGAGAGCGTGACGATCTATCACCCAGAGAAAGGACTTGTGATAAACCATTATATTTGATCTGACTTATGGAGAGCCACGCGACTGATGCTGATATTCTCACAGCTGATAAAGGGGTGTTTCATTAAGAGGACTCACCTGTGTAACCATGGAGAGATCTATAATGAAGCATAATAAACAGCAGATCGCCACAGCGATTTCGCGCTTATAGCGCATGTAATACTTTCCAGGGAAAAGATCAAGAATGCCAGTTACGAAACCCTCAACACCAACAAACTGGAAAAAAAAAACAATATTATGATCTGTTATTAATGAGCTCACTCCAAAATCAAACTCAAAATATTTTCAGTTGCATGGTGATGTTTTAATCATAAACACGAGGGTAATTCTCTGCCAAATGAAAAGAAAATGTCCTCTGACAAATGAAACCATAACTCCTTTGAGATTCAAGTTAGATTTAATAATTTCCACATTTGAAACTTTAGATTCATGGCCGTGTTATTTTAGTATCATTGAGATACTATTATAGTTTTATTCATATTTTCAATGTTTTCTTCGGTTTTAATTTTAAGTGTTTTAATTGTTTATTTTTTTATTCATTTTAAAAACATATACACACACACACACATATATATATATACATATATATATATATATATATATATATATACATACATATATATATATATATATAGATAGATATATATGTATGTGTATATATATATGTATGTATATATATATATATATATAGATAGATATATATGTATGTGTATATATATATGTATGTATATATATATATATATATATATATATACATACATATACGTATATATATATATATATATATATATATATATATATATGTATGTATATATATATATATATATATATATGTATGTATATATATATATGTATATATATATATATATATATATATACATACATATATATATATACATACATATATATATCTATATATCTATATATCTATATATATATATATATATATATATATATATATATATATATATATATATACGTATATGTATGTGTATATATATATATATATATATATATATATATACATATATATATATACATACATACATATATATCTATCTATATATATATATATATATATATATATATATATATATACACATGTTTTTAAATAATTAAATCTAAGCATATTTTCATATACACACACATATATATATATATAGACATCTTCATCAATGTTCTGAAAATATGCTTAGATTTAATTATTTAAAGACCCCCCCCTCCATATTTTACTGAATAATTTAACCGATTTCTGTGGGTGGCATTTGAAACTTTGGCCATCAATATCATAAAAAACCAGACACATGATCCTTAATAAGTCTGCATGTGAACTGACCTGACTGTCCAGTCCCAGCAGCAGCAGCATGATGAAGAATAGGGCAGCCCACACCGGAGCCATGGGCATCATAGAAATGGCTTTAGGGTATGCTATGAACGCCAAACCGGGGCCTGCGGGGAGAAGAGGAACATGAGAGTCGTGTCACCATGGGCTACAGGCCGCCCACAACTCAGACACACAATCACACTTACAGCACCAACGGAACAGAGAGAGACAGAACTCAATCAGAGAGAAAGAGGGAGAATGAGAGAAAGAAGCACCTGGATGAGGTGAAACGAAGTGATAGCTCGTGGAAAACAGGGGTGCGGGGTGTTCATTTTTCCTACTGTTTATTGTTTTTTATTGCTCTTGTCTATTGGATTAGCCATTTAGTTGTTAGAAATCTTTGTTCACTCCATTCTAATGCTTCTCACTGGAGATGAACCGTAATGTTGTGTAGACAGCGTGTCATTAGATGCGTGTAAGTGCATGCTATCATCAAGGGCGTCTAAATCTATTAACGACATTAGTCATCTGCCATAACACTGATTTCAGAACACACAAGTCCACAAGTGTACAATACTGTTAGTTTATGGCAGACAAATTTAACGAGCCGGTTAAGCACAAATTTAAGTCTCCAGTTTGTTATCTGAAGCATTCTGTAAGTTGATTTGTGTCCTAAAATATAAAGGGACAGAAAAGGCTACTGCTAAATGAAGATATGTAAACTGATCTGAGTCGGCTGATAATTCCGCATTTCAGTTTAATATAAGCTGCTTGACTATTTTAATCCTACTGAACTAAACGCTTAAAGGGGTCATATCACAACACTTCAAGGAAAACGCCATCGTTTTTCCATATTCCACTATGTTTTTCCCTCAACTTGGACGAGTTGATACGTACCTCGCCCGTCTCAGTGCGTGCAGTCAATCACTGTAGCGCACGGCGCCGCTATGCTAGCGTTTAGCTTAGTACCATTTATTCCTTAGGATCCAAGCAGAGATAAATTTAGAAGCTAACAAACACTTCTATGTTTTCCCTATTTAAAGACGGCTTATTTCTTAAGCGGATAAAAATGATGACTATAATGTTTGGCGGAAGAGCACTTCGCAGCACTTCGACCTCGGCGCAGTATTATCATTACTCAGATATTACTTAATAACTTGTACTTTGGCAATTAATATAACGAAAATCCTCACATATTGAAATGTTTTCATGTGAAGACTATTAAAATACACTTATAATACACTGCAGTCGCTGATTTCTAATGTTGAGATTCTTCTGATAGAGAAGATCCTACTTTCATAGTCATCTCTGCAGGTCTTTAGGAATAATAATAAATCATACTTAATATTACATTACCGTGACCAGATAGTTGTCAATTGTTACTTCAGTCAGTGTTGATGTCATGAGTTGAAATATTATTGTTATTAATTTATGTTACTATTACAGTATTTTCTTGCTTCGATGTCAGTGCAGATAGATAGATAGATAGATAGATAGACAGATAGATAGATATTGTATTTTCTACACATTTGATACCAGTTAGCTCTTTTTGGAGTTTAGTATTCCTAAACTTGGTGTTTAGGAATAATAGTATAGTTTGTCAATATTACTGTGGCAGGCCAAGTTACGGGCTTGTGTTTATATTCAGAAAGAGCTATTTTTACAGCTTAGTTTCAGTAAATGTGAAAACATCACATAAAATAAAATTTCTCATTAGGGCTGTGCGAATAATCGAAATCGAAATAAAATCGCGATTTAAGTGTGCGCGATTTCTAAAACGATTTATAGCACGATTTTCCGTGGCCCCGGCCTCCCGCAGAATATTATCTGAACCAATCAGGATGCAGCGCACCTAAGTGAAGCGCGAAAACAGAGCAGACTGAGCATATGGCTAACTGATGCGTAGCTTTTTTTTTTTTTTCGAGCCCATGTTAACAGATCAGAAAATTCACACTGCACGCAGTAAAAAGATGAGAACAGAAAAGGTTATAAATAGAAAGGTGCGAAAAGATTTAATATGATCTGAGCACGCGCATCTGGTTTTGTTAACAGAGCAAAGAAAATCTGCGTGCGAGCGAATCGAATCGCGCTCGCGCATGATTTTAATGTGCTTTCGCCTTACAACAATGTGCTCTTGTTGCTGCTTCTGAACCGCGTAAACATAACTTACTGTATACGCACTGCAGACGAAGTACATGTGAACCTTGGGCAATAAATATATTGGGCAAAACATATAACACCTGAGGCACTGCTACAATAAATAAATAAATCCCTGAACATGGGTTTTATTTTGTTTTTTTATTATAATTTTTTGCTATGTCTAGACATTTTGTTTGACAACTTTACTTAGTGATTATTTTGACTTATGTCTGTTCTAAAGACATGTTACAACTTTTTGATAAAGCTCTCATTGGTTTTTTTTTTGGAAATATGTTTCAAATTTATACTGAATGCATTTATGACTTAAAGCATGTCTGTGTGTGTCAAAATCGTGATTAAAATCGAAATCGCAAAATTGATAAAAAAAGTTGTGATCGTTTTTTTTTTTGTCCATATCGCACAGCCCTATTTCTCATTACATGACCCCTTTAAGGAACTGTAGAGGTGGGATATTTTTGTACCAGCAGTGGATACTGTCCACGACACTGACTTTTAAATAACATCTAGGTCTATTGCTTTTTTGATTTAGTTTCTGACAAATGTAGCAAGAAATAGGCAAATGTAATGGAAATACAAGGAAATACACTCATACAAGAAAGATGTGCCTTATAATAATGTCTGTTTGGAGAAGGTTAGTGCTAGACGTTAGCTAGTTTTTATTGTGTTGGGGTTAAAACAGACCGAGTGCTGGCGGTGTACAGCTTTTCCACACTTTGGCTTCGTTTCAAGATGAATGACCCTAATTGTGGAATGAGGCTAGGCTACGCTGTGCATGTGGGGCCTGCCCTGCCTGTGACGGCAGACGGTCGTAGGTGCTGACTTGAGGGCTGGGCTGTTGTAGAGGTGTAAATGCTAACATTAGATATCAGAGGATTACCTGCGTTGGCAGACTGCTCCAGGACCCCTCTTGAAATCGAGATGTGCACATCTCAAGAGGCAAAGTTCCTGGTTAAATAATCCTTAAATTAATACTTAAATAAAGCCAAAATATAGATATAGAGATATAAATATGAATCACAAGATATATATAGAACGGGACTGAAGACAATCAAGGAAAACTAGTCAAAGCATCAAATTTATGATGGGGAATCGCTTTTTAACTGTAACTGTCATCTGATTGTGTGCTGCAGGAAAATGAAAAATAAGAAAAAGCCACAAACAATGTGTCAATGGTTTCCTTCTCAAAGTCATCTGGAAGTACAGCACATCACAACCCACTCAAGACATCACGACACAAGCACACTGACACAGAGAGCCTCGCTTAGACCTTGAGATGTGTTTCTAAACCTCATACTGGCACAGACAACACACTAAAAGACAAGGACCAACACACACACACACACACACACACACACACACACTCATTCCTATACACATACATTCAAAACATGTTTGTGTGTTAAGGGTTGAGATGTTTCAGATACTATTACAGTTTTTATTAATATTTTGAATTCATTTTTATTCTTATATCTTCATTAATTGTAAAGTTTTAGTACATTTGTTGTTGTTTTTTATTTAATTTCATATCAATATTTTTTATACATTTTTTTAATAACATAATTTTATGTGTTTAAGTTCAAGTGTAACAACACAAATCAGAAATGTTGCATTTGCACATAGCTGAAATAAAATAATAATAATTTTTATTTTTTTTAATGTATTTTCCTCTATGGTTTTAGTTTTAGTTCAAACCTGCTGTGACAGTAAAAAGGTGCTAAAATTAGTACAGACTAGAAATTAATTTGGTTACCCTTTGTCAGATCTGTCAGATCTATTAGAGTAAATTTGCTCCTGTGTATTATGTTGAAATTATAACAACAATATGAATGTGAAAAAGAGACTTGAAAAAAAGCATTCATTTAAAAATTACTAAAATCTACATTCAGTTTAATTTGTTAATATCTACAATAATATTAAACTTAATTTAGCATCATGAAAAAGCTGATTCCTCAGGATTTGACCCCTTTAAAGCATGCAGTATACTGGTGTGTTAACCCCAACATGTCCAAGCAGCGATCAAATTAAAATTCCTTCATTTCAAGGACGCGAGGGTCACTCTGTATGAAGTCTGTGGCATCTTGCCAGGTCATTCAAATATATTATCACTTCATACTCATTTAGTCTTGCTGTACAGTCTCTCCTTCAGGCCAAGAACATGCTGTCCTTCACTGAGCCTCACAAACCAGTGCACTGCTTCTGCACCACGACTAACTCTGAAATGACATTACTAATTTAACATGCAGGGATGAAAAAAAAACTGTCTACCCAAGGTTTTTCAGACCTCATTCATAGGCGTAGGAGGTCAAAATACATTTAATTTCCATTTCTGGGGCTAACTTTGGTCTGAATTTCAATTTCAGGCTCAAAGATGAACAATGATATAATATATTTCACTGATTTAAAATGATTTCAAACGCACATGCATGCAGATGATGGGTCGATGTGTCTATAAATATGTACGTTTCAATAAAATGTTGACTTTACTACATTGACTGGTCTAATAACAGGCTATAATGAATCTGACTTTGAAGGAAGGGAGGTGCCTACATTGTTTGAAAGGAGTCTCAAGTTGGATGTGCTAAAAAAGGAAATGGTGTTTGATTTCCAATGGAGGTCAGATGCTGTTTTTCCATTAATTATTAATGGTCAGGACATTGAAAATGTGCAAAGCTTAAGGTTTCATGGGACTACAATCTCTGCATCGTTGAAGTGGGACGACAAATCGAGAGGCATTATTTAAAAATCTCATCTGCTTTACACTCCCTGTAATTCATAGGACATATCACACAAATGTAGATGTATTTATGTATATGTGTTGTTTTTTTCTGAATGTATGTTATCATTGTTGATGAGCTCACCAAGCAAAATTCAAACAACTTGGATGTTATGGCAACAAAAAAATTAATAAATGAGCAGTTACATTTTTTTGTCAATAATTTGGGAGAAATAATAATTTTAGCAAGCTAATGTCCATGTGTTTATAGTAAAGTTATATAATGAAAAAAAAAAAAAAAAAAAAATTATATATATATATATATATATATATATATATATATATATATATATATATATATATATATAATGTGAAAAATTTAGACATTTCTGAGTGAACATGTTGAACACTAAGTAACACATTGGATTAAACATAAATTTTGGGATAGAAAGACTGAAATATTTGTTTATTTTAAAAAGTAGTAATTATATCTAGTTATTTTAGTAATGTAACTCCAAATTTATTTATTTTTTATTTTTTATTTTTTTACAATGCATGAAGAAGCTGGCTATAAAACATTTTACTAACCGTCTCGATTCATTAATGCTCACTATTCTTGATGAAACAGATACAGAAAATTTGGGTATGTGGTTTCCTAACATTTATAGTGTGTGCTCATATGCTTGTATGCAACAGCATTTAGCAAGATATTTATGCAAAAAGCCATGATTTTTATGTAAATCTTGTAGGATGGTCATGTCACGTACAGATCATTAGTGATAGCTTCAAGAAAATCTGAGCAACAGCAAACTTTCGTCTGGTGTTCACACTTTAAACGTGAAACATGTAGGCCTATGTGTTATGAACGAACACGTCTGCATGCGTGAACATCACCTAAGAACACGTGAGGCGTTAAATTCATGCCGCATTAGTCTATTAGTCTAGTCTGATGCTTATTCATGGATGATCGGGAGTATTATTAACTTAAACATAACATTCTAAGTAAATTGTAATCAATGTAATGTAAATCAAGGCATTGCATCTTGGGAATTATATCATCCTCAGTGTTTAAGGACAGCATGTAGGAAGAAGAATGTACTTATTGTGATAGCTGCAACTCACAAACATACACACATACCAGCATTCCCATTATAAACTCACACACACACACACACACATACACACACACACACACACGCACACAAACACGCACACAAACACACGCACACAAACACACAAAACAAACTGCTAATCGTCTGGTCCCTTTCACAGTAATATGACTAAGAGCAAATAGCATTATGTATAAACATAATCATTTATATTCTGCTTTCAATTGTATTGTCAAACCAACAATAGACATTGACAGTAATAAACAATACAAGCCACATATCACACTGCACTGAAATTCATTTACTGTATAGTAACATCATCATCATCATCATATCACATATGTTCATGACTCACAATGCATGTTTCATTCATTTTCAGCAGATCACTCTTGCATTAAATATTGATTTCATAAATGTTTTACTAGATCCAGCCCAAGGTCAAAAATGCATTCACTTTTGTGCACTAAAAACAAGTCAAGTAAATTATTAAACACCTGCACTTAGATGCACGTAGTTTCAGGGCTGGCAGACACATAAATATGTTTTCAGAATATACATTTACCATCCAGTACAGTACACAATCTGTCACCTGTAATGAAGTAAATGACTGTAGGCTCTTACCTGATTCAGCCACTTTAGAGATATCCACACCTTGTTCAGACGCCATGAAACCTAAGATGGAGAAGACCACGAAACCAGAAAAGAAACTGGTGCCACTATTAATGAAAGCCAGAACAAAAGCGTCCCTGAGAAGAGAAGAAAACACAGACATTACTGGAACTGCAGCTCACTTCTGCCATGTGTTTGGCTTTATTTGAATGTGTAACACATTAGATGAAGCCTAAATAGTGTATACTGAATTAAAAATGTCAGCATTTTATTTCAGTTAAAAGGCATTAAATACTTCCACCTCACTGTCAGTATTATATTCTTGTGAAGAATTGAAAATACTGCTACAATACAATTATTTCAATCATTTATCTACTCAAGGTTATAGACTAAAGAATATAATTCATCAAATCATATTATGAGATATTGTGTGTTGTAATGCACTGCACTCTTAAAATGTTTAACCTTGAATTTGCACATACTAAAATTTACAACAATTTTGTTTACAATTATTTATTAAATGTTAATTTATTAATAAAACATAGTAATAAGTCAATAATAAAATATAATACAATTATAATAATACTTTATTTAAAAAGAAATATTAACACTAGTGCTGTCAATCAATTAAAAAATTAACTAATTAACTGCAATATAAAATTGTTAAATTAATCACAATTCATTAATTTATATAACTATAAAAATAAATATTAATAATTTGTAAAATATGAAAAAATATGATGGCATTAATCATATTAAAATATTTGTTTTGTAATTTAGTAATAATATTCACTTCTAATTTAATACATATTTTTAACAAGATAATTAAAGTAAAAAAAAAATTGTGCATGCATTTCAAAATTTTACAGTAGCCTATTTAGTTATGTCTCCTTTTGATTATTTGATTAATAACCTAAAAAAGTGCAAAATCTCCAGCAATCAAAACTGTTAATTTTATGACATATATATATATATATATATATATATATATATATATATATTTTTTTTTTTTTCTTTTTTTTTTTTTCTAAAATATATTTTTTTCTAATTTTAAATTAAATCATCCCAGACTGTCAATGTATATATAACCAGCCAAAGTGCTTTGTACATTAGTCAAAGCAAAGAACTGCTGATTCAGTGCATCTGGTTACTAATGTATCCAGGACATTTGAGATCTACTATTAAAGTGAGAGGCCGTTTGCTCTTTGCTGGCCACATCATTAAAATCCAGCTCCATGTAAGACAAGGTCAGGACTCTCTGATGGGGTGAACGCACTAGACACAACGTCTTTCAGAAAGAAAACACACTGGTTCAGAACGTGCAAAACATGTCATAGCAAAAATGTGTCCTTGTCTACTCAAGGATTTGTGGAAGGCTTACTTATAGCAGTCATTGTTGAATCGGTTATAGCTGCCGAGGGCCGTGAGGGCTCCGAGTCCGATAGCATAGGAGAAAAAGATTTGAGTACCAGCATCGATCCAGACCTGAGAGAGACGGAGTAATGACAGTCAGACAAACAGATCCACTTCTGAAATTATTATTGATGTCAAAGTGGCTCCAGGTACTGGACTTAAAACACTAAAATGAAACTGCATTGTGTATCATACCTATAAGCAGAGAGAGGAAAAAAATAATAAACTGAGAAAAAAATGAATTACTTTTACACTTATAGATTTGAATTAAATCAAATGATTTCATCCGAAGCGGTGGAGAGGTTTGAAGCTCTACAGAAAGCTGGAAGACAGAATTAAAGATCTCACCTGTGCCTCTCCTAGCTTAGACCAGTCGGGTTTGACATAGTACATGATCCCATCATAAGCACCAGGAAGAGTGACGCCCCTCACCAGGAGAATAATCAGGACCACATACGGGAACGTGGCAGTGACATACACAATCTGTCAAAGACAAAAATGATGACAGATGGTCAAGTCAGCTGTTTTCATTACACACAACTCACTGCTGAAAGAAACCAAAAATCTGCTAAAAATTTCCATGATGTAGATCAGCTTTTTCCCCCTGATTTAATTCTGCATTAAATCATTTGTTCAGCAATGGTTCCTCTTTTTCAGTAAATGAATGCTGTCAGAATCCAAACCTCACAATAACCCACAGGACTCAGCTGACGTCTTGTGATATGAAAAGCTGTGTTTTGGTATCATTAAGGTTGTTTTAGCTTCAAACTGTTAGTTCTGGCCAAAATACCAGTCCATAATCCATAATAACACGTTCTCCAATAAAAAAGTCCATCTGTTGTCCTCTCAAATCCAAATCCACCAATATATTTGCTCAAAACAATTTTGAACTGTTTTCTCTTCTGAATAGTCAGATGAGACAAATTCTTATATTAGATAAAGCAATATTATGGATAGAGGAGACATATTTTAGTCAGAAGCAACAGTTTAAGGTTAATAACATCTTAATAGATTTATTTATTTATTAGAAACACAGCTGTTTGGACTCTCATTCTGACGGCACCCATTCACTGCAGAGGATCCATTAAGTGACACAGTGCTACAGAACAGTTTCAATAAAGAAACAAACTCATCTACATCTTGTATGGCATGATGTTGAGTAAATGTCATCTTTGGGTGAACTACTCCTTTAAGCTGTTTATTCTTACTATTAATATCGCTCATACTGTAGTTGGGTATTTGAGGTACGCTAGTTCGAGCCAATAATATCAGTAGATTTATATCAGAGAATCTGCTGCGTTGCATCTCTTAAATACACTTGCTCCCTTTCGGTTCTCTGCAAGGACAGTGTTCGTCACATGCTGAGCAATGTGTCATGTGAATGAAGTTGAGAAGCATGTACTGCACGTCTCATCAGATCATCACTGATTTTTTTCAGCCAGGAGAGGTTTACTGATTCAGCAGCTGGCTCCAAACGGTCTGAACTTTGAACTCTGACGAGATGATGTTATCAGGGAGCACTTACATGAAACTTGCTCATTCCAAGCCTGGCTGGTTTATGGACTTAGCTCTCGTGTCATGTATTGTTTGACGAGGCTGGCAGGCTTCTGTAGTTGCTCCACATAGACACAGAAATGTAGGACAGCCATTCTAGATCAAGCCCATCGCATTAAAATCATGCCGCTTCGCCACAGACCTGCACAGACTTCAACCCTGTCTCCTGAATTCCCTCGTGAAGACGAGCTCAACTCAAAGAATACAATGCTGCCCATTTACAACAAAAAACACGGTCACCGTTTAAGACGTGCAGTGCATAATGAAAGCTTTCTGAATTCTCCATCTCATCTTTGTTTGTCCACAGTTCAGAGCCATGTCATATATATATATATATATGTATATTAATAGTTTTATTCTGCATAGATGCATTAAATTGATAAAAAGACCTTGCCAGTAAAGACATTTATAATGCTACAAACGATTTCGCTTTCAAACAAATGCTGTTTTTTGAACTTGCTGTTCAGCAAATAATCTTATAAAAATATATTTCGCAGTTCACACAAAAATATAAAGCAGCACAGCTGTTTTCAACATTGATAATAACAATAAATATTCCTTTAGCAGAAAATCATCATATTAGAAGGATTTCTGAAGGATCGTGTGAATAAACTTCATAGCATTAGCAGTCTGATGCATGGCTGTTGAAATCAAATACTCCCACTGCACCACAAGCTCTGTTATCAGCTCAGACTTTAAGATTTAATCCGTCCCGCTTTTTCAAGTTACTAATAAGATGCAGATATAGACCTGAACTAAAAAAAACTGTCAGTAAACAAAATAAACAAAAGCATAATATTTAATCAGATTCTGAAATAGCCAATAAGCTCACTGTAACACTGGCTTATTGTGTGCATGTGTGTGTGTGTGTGTGTGTGTGTGTGTGTGCTTCAGTCGTCTGAAAGAGCTTGACTCGACGCTTACTCACAGTGTCCTTTACATCAACGAAAAACTATGAAGAAAAATCACGAGCTGGCAACTATGAGTTCAAATAACCTACTTTCCACTATTTACTAGAAACATTGAGTCCACAGGAGTAACTCGTTCATTATACAAGGATGACCTTCAATACAGTAAAGGCATTATTATTATATTATTAAGGGTTCGCATGATCCCGCCTCTCTAAAAGAGAATACGTCTGTTGGTCATTAGTACGAGCTTCTTCTCACGTCCCACTGCAGAAACCTGCTCGTGACCAACCAGTCTCACTGTGCCTTGCTGATAGGGCACTCTACAACGTTTTCCGCCACACCCCCAATGCAAATAATGTTGCTATAGCTATCCTTCTACCTCAATCCTGCACTACTGGGACAAAGCAGCAGTGGGTGGAGCTATGCAAAGGTTACACAAGAAAGTCACAATGCACTTGATAGCACAAGCTAAACAAGGGAAATGCAATAAAACGCTGTCTTTGACAAGCATATTTTTATGAATTTACGTGCAGCATAATAGAACGATTACACAAGTACATATGAAGTGACCTTCAAACTGATCTGTTCAATTCTCATTAAAGTTTCAGATGAGATAAAGCTGGATTCAACTGACTAGTTGCATTACAAAAGACTGAAATGACTGGGAATATACTGTGTGCTCTGTTCCCAGATATACCCTGATGTGAAACATACGATCTGAAAATGACCAAATATTGTCTCTCATCAGTGTCTCATGATCCTTCAGAAATCATTCTAATATTATGATTTGTTTCTCCAGAAACATTTCGGATTATTATCGATGTTGAAAACTGTTCATATTTCTGTGGAAACCATGATATATTTTTTCCAGATGCTTAGAAATGATGAATAGATGAATAGAAAGTTACTAAGAACAGCATCTATTTGAATTCTTCTGTTAAAAAAACATATTTACTGTCACTTTTGATCAATTTAATGCATCATTTCTGTATAAAAAAAAAAAAAACTATTCTTAAAAAAAAAAAAAAAAATTATATATATATATATATATATATATATATATATATATATATATATATATATATATATATATATATATATATATATATTACTGACCTCAAATGTTAGAAAGGCAGTGCATATTTAAAAATATATTAAAAACAGTACTTTTTCAAAGAAACTTGTAATGTAGCTAGTAAATTTTTGACTGTAGTTTAACTAGTGGTTAGTAGCTCCACTGTTACATAACCAAGCTTAAGTATTGCGGGTATTTGATTCTCTGCGGTCCATGTGACTGAGTGCTGCTTTTACCTGTCTTCACCCCACACAGGGTTCACACATGTTATGAGAAGCACTAAAGAAAGCGGGTCTCACCTTTCCTGTTGACTTCACCCCCTTCCACACACAGAAGTAAACCATCACCCACACAGCCATAAGACACAGCAACAGTTCCCAGTTTATGACTCCTGGCTCATCCAGCCCATCAGAGATGTTCAGAACCTTGTTCCTGAGATGGAGAAAGACATTCATGAATGGAAGCACTGCATAACGCTCACAAAGCAGTTTTTATTTTAATCTATAAACTCATATGTAGCTTGAAAGTGATGACTTTCCAGAACTGTATGCAAATATAATGCCACAAGCTCATAACGGACAGTAATTTATGTGTCTATTGATGTGGGATTAATAACAGTTAACAGTAACATAACATCAAGAAAAACACATCATATTTTAACAACAAAAACACATTAATCTTGTCAAGAGCTGTTATATACCACCCATTTTTTTAAATGAAAAAGTGGGTGGTGAAAGGCATTTCAAATATTGTTTGTGTTAATAAATGAAAACAAAAAACAAAACAATCACTCACTCCCAGAATTCAATGATAGGGGAACGGCCATTAGCAAGTTCTTCACATGTCCGGTTCCCGAATGTGGAGTTGCCAATGGTGCCGTTGTGGCATTCGTTGTGGCGGAAGTTCACGATGCAGTTTTCGGTGTTCCACGGGTTGTCACAGCTGGACCAGGGCAGCGTGGAACTGAGGGACTTTATGAAGTAGTAGAAACCCCAGGCGAGTACCATGATGTAGTACGTGTTACAGAAAAACACAATCACCATGGAGGCAAAGCCAAGTCCTAAAACAAATCAGTCAAAAATAAATGAAAATCATATCAAATTTGTAACAGATAATAGGTGATAAGACATCGAACATTACATGGCTAAATTCTGATTTAAAAATTGTTTGTGTGTGTGTGTGTGTATATATAATATAATTTAATATAATATAAAATTTGCAATAGGTGATAAGACATCAATACATTATATATATATATAATTGGTTAAATTACAATATAAATAATATAATATTAAAAAAAGAATGCATATTTTAAAGAATGTTAATAAAGTTTTAAATGACAAACTAAAATAGTATTAAAAAGCTTAAAAAGTAAGGTAATGCATAAACATGAAGAGCAAACCTTTAAAAAGAGGTGCAATGTTCCACACATTGATGCTTCCTGCCTTCATAAACTGACCCAGCGCAATCTCCAGGAAGAATATCGGAATGCCTCCCAGAAATATGAACAACACATAGGGAATGAGGAACACTCCTGTGAAACACAGCAATAGAGAAAGACAGAGAGCAATGTTAAAGACAACATGGAACGGCATTCACAACCCGTGCAAGGCGTGATGCATTTCTGAGCAAAAGGAGATATTTGAAAAGAGTTGCATTTTGATGAATGATTAGGAATAATTTTTGCAATCAGATGCATGGACGAATCAAACAAAAACTTTTTTTAAAGTGAACAGGCTCCATTTTGAAGGTTCAACAGTTTATTTGATTTGCAAAGAATTGCATTCATTCTAATCACAAGGTCTCATAAAGTACCAATAAAATGATAACTAGAAACATAAACTGAGGTCTCATGATGCACATAATGCCTATTAACCCCAAAATACATTCAATAATGCATTTAACCCATCTTCAAAGTTAATTTTAACTGAGGGAATTATCTGCTATTTGTGCACGACACATGTTAGCACGTCACTTAGGATTTGAGTGCCGTTGACCGCATTAGCATTCATCATGTGGTCTGTGCGGCAGCACACTGATGCGTCGGCAGCAATAAACCTTCGCTCTACTGATCTGAGATTGACAGCCACGGTAGCGGCTTAGAGAGGGGGTTGGTCGCCGGTGTGATGCAGATTATACACTGAATACGTGCTGGCGTGCCCAATGAAAGTCTTGATGATGTCACCTGCAACTCATGGGCGAGGTGGACTGCGGGGGAGGATTGCCACATGTGACAAACCGCAGAAAAAGAAAGATGCAATGGAACAAAAGGCAGAGTGGAAAACTGGTATGCCGTTATTCAAAGTGACGCGCTTACGTAATGCTAGCTCTGCAGGCTAGAGGCTACACAGCTGATATAGAACGAATCCAAGTGAGATAATCTAAAAAAGAAAACCGAAACAACACCTGCTGCTAATTTAAAAACACTGATATGAATGAAGTGGCTTAATTGGGAGCACTGCCCAGTCTCCATTCAAAAACATGTTACTCAGAAAGAAGTCTTTTGATGATCTGCCAACAGAAGGAAGCACCGAACACAATGTGCTGCACTGTCCGTCCAGCGAAGCCATTGCAGACAGCCACTAAAGGGTGAGGCTATTCCTCTGCAAAAAAGGAAAATATGCATATGTGGGTTTGAGTTGGGCTGGTTTGCAAACTAAAAAGGATGCCACAGCAATGCCCTGCGAGCAGATGATTCATGAGAATGTGACTGCGGGTCAATGTGAAAACACGTACACGGAATGAGAACAAGCGTGACTCACACACACACACACACACACACACACACACACACACACACACACACACACACACACACACACACAGAGTCTTGCACGTACTGCAGTGGCTGACGTCGTGAGCAATGAGCACTTGACTCTGTATCAGTGGGTGCTCATTATGGACTTAAAGGAAAGTGAGGAATCTCTCTTCCAGTGCATAAGCGATGGTGTTTTATTGCTAATGGTGTCTACTGACAGAATTCAAAAAGGAAGTAGGTACAGCTGAGGTACACAGTGGTTTATTTTTTGCAGATGCTGCGATTCATAACTTCCAGAAATGTAACAAACAAGTTGCCATTTTGATGTAGCATTTTCATCTTTCATCTGGATGATGTCGTTTTTACTAATATATAGATGGTAGAACTGTTTATGATATGATTAAGTACAGAGCTTTCTATCTGGGTTTTGAAGGAGTCTCTACTGCTCACCAAGTCTGGATTTCTTTTATTGAAAATACAGTAAAAACGGCAATATTTTTAAATATTAAAGTCCGCACATCACTGCAGCTGCTGTTAGAAGTGCCGGTTGCTATTGAAACAGTCAGCACTCTTAGACGTGCGCTTAGGACTGGCTTGCACATTGGCTGGTCTAGCCTGAAAAATACAGCAAGCTTGGCGAAACGTTTTGGAGAATTTGATGTTTCCCCATTCAAACAGATAGGAGCTGTTCTTGCATGCCCGAGAGGTGTTTCAAAGATGGCCGCCGAGTGACATGACTTGCCTTAAAGGGACTTTGATATTATTTTGATATTATTTTGAAGCCATTTTTTTAGGATTCTCTGATAAATAGTTAGTTCAAAAGGGCTAGGGTTGGGTACCGAAACCTGGTGCCAATATGGCACTAGTACCTATGGAACCGATATGCCCAGAACCAACTCAGAACGCAGATTTCGGTGCCTCATTTCGGTGCCGCTTAATGCCTGAGCGATCGACTGAAATATTTGTCCTGGTTCTCTGAAATGGATGTTAGAAGCAGGGGCACCACTAGGCCATTTTTAGCGGGGCTATACTGATTAGCTCCATAAACTGTACACAAATTCGTGATCGCCTCAGAGTCAGTCACCTCATTTCATATGAAAACGGTGGCATACTTCATCTCCTCAATGTCTTCCGGCACGCTCTTCAATCTGCAGACCACAGCGACACAGCACGAGCGGACTCAAACAGAATTAGAAAATACACAAGGTGTGTGTTTATCGATAGATTAAGGTTAAGATTATAATATCTGTATCTATGCAGTTCTTTTTCATGAATACGGTTTACAAAAGGTAACGAGACAGCGATCGGTTTCCCATCTACTGTAAAGTTTTCGCTGTGTTCCAGTTCCATATTTAATGGTAAAATTATGTGTCCCATATCAAATCAATACGTGACGCGATTTGTCCCATATTCTACAAAGGCCAACACATATTTCAATAAACAAAAAGTTTTCTGCACTGTTTATAATACTAATAGCAAGGCCACTTAAGGTGGCAACCCTACACTCATCACACCAACGCTATTTCCTCCTTTCATACACAGTCATTCACACAACTGATTGAAGACAGTGACACAGCACTCAGTCAATTCACAATTCAGAGATACAGTAGAAATATTCTGTGTGGTTTTGTATTTAATATTGTTAGGTGAAGCTCAAGTCAGGAAATGAGAGCATCCGAGGAGCATGTAAATGCTATGTTTATTTACTTTAAATATCTTTAATGTTATCCATGTTTTTTTTTTTTTAAGTGTCGGTTCAGTCATCGCTTAGACACCGGTACCGTTTTAAAAGTATCGATTTGGCACCGGTATCGTAAAAAACCCAATCGATACCCAACTCTAGTGCGGGCGCAGCCTTTTTTATAAACTGAAATCCAATCGAAAATCCATATCAGGGAACAACATAATACCAGTAGTCACTTTCATATTGGTATAGCACCCACCCCTACTCACAACTAGAGCCTTCTATTCTGGATGTGCTAAAAATGCAATGCGAGTTAACAATCATCTGATTCCTGTTTGCCGAAAGTGCAGTGTGAAGCCCAGCTAAGCAGTTCGCATTATACAGTAAAGCACAAACAAGAAGCACTTTCACTAAAAACCCAAGCAGAAATGACTGGGTACTTGGGTCATGAGGGGAGGCTATAAATATAGATTCCCACACCTCCCCCTTACACGACAGATGGATATGGAAGCTCTGTCAACACATATGGACTCAGTCTGCTCAGAAGCCAATGACATTGTTTTCATGCAGGTGAAAACAATGCATCTCCAGCATCAGTGTGTACTTCCAATGTCAATATTATGACCTTTATATAATGTTTTAGGTGGTTGTAAGAATGCATATTTTATCTCTCATCTGAAGGATCAGCCCGCAATTATATAGAAATTACGAAATAAGACTCACGGTATATTTCTGACTTATTAATTAATTCATAATTATTCATTCATAATTTTCTGGGTTTCTTATTTGCAGAACCGAACGAAGTGTAGAAGTGTGATGGATGCTCATAATCAGAAACAGGGTGGGCTTTGAACTCATGATATGATTGGCAGATGAGCAGTGTATGAGCTCCTTTGAGTCAGAACAGCAATCGCAGAAGAGAAAACGGGCAGAAAGCACTGGAAGCAGCTGCTCATCAGTAAATCAGTGGAAAATGTATAGAAATTATGATTCTTGCATTTTGAAATGAAAACACACCAGTGTAAATGCACCCTAAAAGTCGTGTAAACTGAAAACTATTTAAACTTTATTAAAACTATTTGCACAGATTTATTGTGTTGGTTACATTTTGTTTCTTTGTGCAGTGGCTCAGGAGATCAGAGTTTGAGTCTTCAAAAAGGTCAACAAGCTTGTTTTGGTTTTTTAGGTAATGTTATCTTGTTAAAACAGATTTTCTAAAATTGGTATTGAAAAACGTATCCTTCAGGAAACAGTATCCAATTCAAGTTATCGGTGGCAACATTTTTTTATGATACCAGCCTTTCCAAACGGCTACCACCACAAGTATATTTCAAACCTGTTCGAAGCAAGGCATTCAGGCTTGTTGTATCATGTTATAAATAATAAAAACATGCGAGGTGCGGCTCACTTTAAGAAAAACAAGTAGTGTGATGCACGATTGTGGTTCGCAAGTTTTGATTTATTAATCATGTCCATACCATATTATACAAGAGGAAGTATTTTTGCATATTTCGTTCATAATACTTTCAGATTTTCTACTTTTAAAATTTCACGTTTATTTCAATGTGTTGTTTGCAATTTCTTTGTAATTATTAATGAAATTTAATAGCAATTCCGGAGTGGAAATTTTTCACTACCTTTTATTTATTCTATTTTTTTATGTACTACACTATTCACATTCCAAATGAACATTTCCATCATATTGATATAACTCAAAGATAAATTTACAGAGAATATAAATATACAATAGATGAACCCTAAAGAACCCACGGTTAGGCCCCAGTCAGAAAAAAGGGATTAAAAGATTAACAGACGCTATTCTTAATCGTCTGTCCACGTGGAACAAGGAACTGATGTCAGTCAGGCAAGAAGCCAACATGTCCTGCTGTGCTGGCATCACTGGCCTTCTCATGCCTTCCCATTCAGAACCAAACACATTACAGAGTTTTAAAAATTTAAAATCTAATTTGAATATAGAGATTTTTAAATAATCAATTTTGTACAGTTATTAATGTTGGAAATTAAATTTAGTCAAAGTTTGGCCATGTTGATGTGCCTTATGAGTAGAAATACACATTACACAACTGCATAAAAAGTGTAAATGATTTGCAACCTAAAAATACATATACATAAAGAATTATTTACAATATATATTTTTAACTTCTTGACTCATTTCTATACTTTGTGTATATGTGTGTGTATACTTAGCTTAGCTTATATGCGCTTTATACAATACAGATTGTCAAAGCAGTTTTACAATGCTGATAATAATAATAATAATAATAATAATAATAATAATATATATATATATATATATATATATATATATATATATATATATATATATATATATATATATATATATACATACACACACACACACACACACATATATATGTGTGTAAATTTAAATGTTTAACTTATTAGGTTTTTGAAGGCTTTTTAATGTTTTACATATATATTTTTAACTTCTTGACTTTTATATATACAGATATATATATGAGTGAGACACCTTATCCTTATTCTGTGTGAACTTTATCCAGGGTGAAAGATGCCTTTTGTTGAGGTGATGTTGCCAATGACCTTTTTATGGTGTTTTCACCAATGCAACACATCATCAGTTGTGTATATATAATATATATGTTCTGTATGCATATGCTTTAAATGCAATATGGTATCACATTCCTTAAAACATGACAATTTCTCAAAAAAACTAAAATTTGAATTACCAGGATGATAAAAACAATCTGCTTTGTTTGTATGCTGAAGCACAATAATAAAAGCAGATTGTTAATAAAAAGTGTCTGAGTGCTAATACTTGAGTATGGGAGATTTCAGCAGGGCTGTGATACTGTACTACACAGTGCTCAAGGACAAGTGGAGGGCTTTACTGCAGAGATGGTAAATCTACAGACTATGTGGCCACCATTCTGTTCAGCTTGGCCTCTCTTAACTCTGATGCACCGCCACACAATGCGGCAAAAACCAGCCAGTAACCTGGCAACAGAAAGTCTGGACCATTACTGCGTCGCACAGAATTGTATAAGTGTTAGTGACGGCACAGTGTCAATCCCAACAGCTCAGTGAAAGATCTGTGACCTCAGAGAGCACAGACAGAAGAGTGAGCAGCTCACTGAACTGAGAGAAGATCTGTATAAAGATAAAGCAGCTAAAGTGACCTCTGACCTCTACCATATATTCTTACAGTAGAGGCTGAGTGTTATCAAGTTACATGCTCTAAATGAATGCACTGTAACAAACAGTACATGCAGAAGATTAAAACCTAGTGTCAGGGGTTAGTTTATATATCTAGCCTTATGTATTGTACAGTTTAAGTGATTCTTACCTAAGTGAGTGCTACAGATTAATCTTGAAAGAAATAACTTTATATAGACCTCCTGTGAGCTCACGAGTGATTTGGCTAGGAATAAATTAAAAGCACTGCATCAAAACTGCAAAGTCTCCAGACACAAACACCTGG
Organism: Carassius gibelio; assembly: GCF_023724105.1. Lineage (NCBI taxonomy): Eukaryota > Metazoa > Chordata > Actinopteri > Cypriniformes > Cyprinidae > Carassius > Carassius gibelio. The sequence goes on along the minus strand of NC_068378.1, from coordinate 23,768,130 downwards.
AGTTAAAGAGGGATGCAGAGAAACATTTTCCTATAGCAATTACTGTGATATATTAAATGAACCGGTGACACAACAATGGAAATGTGCTATTTAATGACCTGTATGACTTACTTTCTTGCATATAAAAATTTATAAAAATGTCAAAAGCTCATAATAAAATTACTAAATTTAAAAAATATAAATTAAAGTGAAAACTAAAATATAAAAATTAAAGCTAACAGTGAAAAAAGTCTTATGAAATTATATTTTTGCATGAGGATGGACTAAATTGTAACTCGTTTTTTATTCAAATCTTGCCTGACAGTCGTGGCCACCTTTCTCTTGCACTGTACGAGCAACTTTGGTTTTCGGCTAGAAATATATATGAGCATAGGTAAATAACATGATTTTTATATTTGGATGAACTGTTCCTTTTAAGGAAGAAAGACCAACCTATGCATAAAAAAATTCCACAAGTTTAAATTTGACCTGGCTAAAGTAAAGTGTGGAAAGTAAATATCACAAGTATCTCACAGACTCAACCTGTGAACACAGTAAAAGTCAAGAATGTGCGGCATGATCCGTTTTTATTCTCCTCCTGCCAGCAAGACCTTTTTAGTGTTTGACAGGCCTGATTTGATTTGGCAAAACAATTCAGGAGCCAGTATTGCACACAAAGGCGGCACGTTGAGTTTGGCAGCCTGCACCGGGACACAGTAACTCTGTTACCTTAGAGCTCCTTGTTGGGGGTAAAGTAACTATTTGAGCAAGAGGAGCTCCAAGTGACAGCCAGTTCTCACTAGAAGCTCATGCATCTTATATTTCTGGAGCTGGCATGTCTTATTTGAATCACTTTTTGTTTTCGGTGGAATTGATGGTCGTCGTGAAATGTTCCCAGCGGTCGGTTTCCATGACCTTTCCCCTCTACCATAGGTGGTTGAGACTTTAAATCCAAATCACACTGACATCTTCTCTATCTAAATAACCAGATGAGAATGAAATCAAGTTATCTGTCAAGACAGAAAGGAATTGCAACCCAAGTGCTAACACAACATTGATCAAGTCTTGACATTTCTCTCACTGCAGGCATCCAGGGAAGTTCCAAAGACAAACGCTGCTTTTGGAAGAGATATCGTGATGACTGTTACAATTCACACATTCGGTGTACTGTTATACATCTTGAAGAAACATTTTTCAGTCTATAATTGAATAAGAAAGCAAAACAATATTGGAATTTTCCCAAGAATAGTGGAAGACAAAGCCAAAACTTAAAAAATAAAGATATTTTAATGTTTTCGAAAGAAGTCTCTTGTGCTCACAAAGGCTGCATTTATTTGATCAAAAATGCAGTAAAAACAGAATATTGTGAAATATTATTAAAATTTAAATATATACGTTTTTATTTGAACATATTCTAAAATGTAATTAATTCCTGTGATATAAAGCTGAATTTCAGGCATCATTACTCAGTGTCACATGATTCTTCAGAAATCATTAGAATATGGTGATTCACTGTTTAAGAAACTTTTCCAATTATTATACATTTTGAAAATAGTTTTTGCGGCTTAATATTTTGTGAAATCTGTGATACACTACCATTCAAAAGTTTGCGGTAATGAAGAAATCACATTGAACGGGGGTGGAAGGGTACAATCGCTGACACACACAAAAGCATGCATTCGCTTTCATATGCATGCAGGCTTTTTGCTTTTAACTTTCGCTTTATAATTGAGTCATGTTCAGTGAGCGGGGGAGGGGGTGGGGAAGGGGAGGCATGGCCCAGGAATCCCTGAATTAAACTGATAAGACAGTCATAATGTTACAAAAAAATAATATTTTAAATAAATGATGTTCATTGAACTTTATATTCAAAGTATCCTAAAAAAATGTATCATGGTTTATACAAAAACATTACACTTATAATAATAAGATGGTAATAATTGAACAGCAAATCTGCATATTAAAATGATTTCTGAAGGTGAAACTGAAGACTGGAATAATGATGATGAAAATTCAGATTTGCATAGCAATTACGTTTTAAAATATTGAGATAGAAAATGTATTTTAAACTGTAATCATATTTTATAATATAACTGTTTTTACTGTATTTGTAATCAGATAAATGCAACCTTGGTGAGCATAAGAGACTTTAAAATAAATCTTAATTAATCCAAATCGTTGTCTAGCAGTGTAAGATCTAGTGAGGATTCCTCTATTACATAAACTGTTATGTAAATTTCAACAATCCCATTGGTGTACTGGACTCTAACACATTTAACCTTACGTTGTCTGGATAATAACTAATTGTTTCATGTTTTATAGAATGAACATTCTATCATATCCCCCTGGAGGACAAAAACTCTAACATGCTGCTTCAGTGCTAACATATGGCCATTCATTCAGCAAATGCTGGACGGCTTCCAGGTCGCTGGGGACACGGGGAGACGGCTTCGTCATTCAGGCAAACACAATGGATCTCTTTCTAATGGGGTCCTAAAGTGTTACGCAGACTTGCTCTTCTCATTCTATAGCCATCAGAAGTTGATGATAAAAGACGCACTATGACTACTTATGCCACTTGTATCCATCATTGGACAACAGCTATGTTCCAAAACCTAATGAGACAACTACTTAGACAGCATTTTAGGCACATTTGTACTTTGCCAAATTAAAATAATTGCACTACTAAACCCATATAAAATCATATACATCATATATAATATATATACAATTTCTTTTTACATTTTTGTTCCAATACAAATGCTGAATATTCCCTTAAAGCTACTTTTGTAAGGCTATGTGTGACCTCTAATGGCTGCGTAGAAATGCGTGCCCTTGTGTGCTTTCATGCACTGCATGAAACGGCTCAAACTAGGCTTTCATATATTCTATATAGAGCATTTTCTCCTTCGATATCCATTTATAGCTGCGTTTGTGGCTTTAAAAAACACAAGTGTGCAAAGGATGATGCGCAATGTCTGTGTGCAGCAGAAGATGTGTGTTCATTAACCTCCCCCCCAGGGCTTAAAGGAAAAAACCCAAAGAACTGGATTGACTTACTAAACTGTGATCCTGCACGTACAATATGTACTTCCATTGTTTATAGCAATAACACGGGACACTGGTATAGTGACACAATGGATGAACACAACAGCTTAATAATTATTATTGACAAATGTATACAGTGTTTAACAGACACATTAAAGAAAATCAGTGGCATAAAATTAAAACAATGCTAAAAATGCTAAAAACTTTCACAGAACAAAGTTTCCTTTAATGGGCCATTTTGTTTTCATTTTTACAAGTATATTGCTAATGCTTTAGTAATAAAAACAGTATTTATTATTATTTAGTCAAAAAGCAGAAATATAACATATATATGCAGATAAATGCACTATATATATATATATATGTGTGTGTGTGTGTGTGTGTGTGTGTGTGTGCACATACATAAACCAGTATGTATGTAGAAATGTATTTTGGAGCCTCTCTAGAGGTGAGTGTGTATTACTGCATTCCATAAATAATGAGACTCTCAAGGTATCATTACACACAAATATATAAACAAGTATGCATACCATTCATTTAAGTATACTATTTGAATGAATGACTTTTCATTCATTCAGTATATACAAATAATACTACATGAGTGAATTCTAAATTTGTTAATGGTTTAAAAGATGAACTTCCACCGTTAATAAGACGATATGCTTGACAAAGGCAATGAATGAATGAACGAATTCATGAATGAATGAGTCAGTCGAGGTGTGCTCCACCGTGCAGTGACGTCACGGGGAGAGCGGATGCGGGAAGCGGGGCACGTCATCGGAAGGGATCTGAATGTGAATGTGCTGCAGAGAGTCACCGAGACTTCTTACCTCCACCATTTTTGTAGCACAGGTACGGGAAGCGCCAGACGTTCCCCAGACCCACGGCGAACCCCACACAGGACATCATGAAGTCCATCTGTCTGGTCCACGTCTCTCGCTCGGGTAAAGCCTGCTTCTTCTGCGCCGCCGACATGGCTCCGGTAGCCGCTGATATGGTGAGGGTCCCGTTGGCGCCTTGATGCGCGCTTCCATTGGGAATGAGATGGCCCTTCTTCTCCTCCACCAGGACCGTGTTCAGGGCGCAGCATTCTGCGTCCAGAGAGGATTTATCCATCTTCATGTAAACAAAGCAAACGAACCTCCTCACGAGACTCGAGAGGGGCTTAAATCAGCAGTCAAAAATAATTATTTGTTTTTGGATTAAGTCAATTTTATTTATTCACACCAAGATGTCCCTTTTGTTCTTCTCCAGGTGCACGGGATACGGTCCTTTGTCCTTTTATTCAATCAAATCTGCAGTGCTATTCTTTACGGATGTTTTATTTATTTTTTTTCAGTTTCTCTTCAATGTCAAACGGTCAAGGGGATGGCAGTTTGATTCTCTCGGCGAAATTGGCAACGGTTATTATTGGTTTGTTTCGTTAAAAAAACGCGTTTGGAAAATAAATAACAGATCGTGAAAGAAAAAAGACACCGATTTGAAACATCACCTTCAAAAACAATCCACGAAACACTTAAAGGTGAGTCTGAAGAATCGCATGGGCACGTGAATCTCTCAGAGAGAAGGCGACTGAGGAGACTGCGAAACCAAAGCGGCCTTTACGCGCGCTGATCAGATGAATGTAATGGAATTACATTCACAAATTGATCGCCTAAATCTCTTCAGACCATCGTTGTCGTCGGTATTTAACACGAAGAATGTATGACGAATGAGACGCGATTCGGTGTCTGCGGGAGGTGCGGCTGCTGCTGTCGCTCTGTGCGCGCGGACGGACTGTCTATGCGTCCGCGCGAAGCCGCTTGGTGTTTTATCGGGCTCGGTAACGTCATTTGGAGCTCAACCCTCCCCCTCTGTCCCGCTTAAGGAAAACAGGGAATGGAAAGCTCACGTACGCCGCACACTACACACTGTATACTACACACTACACACTAGACAGCAAGTGCGATTCTGACTCACTGGAGCTCGGCGCGAGATCTGAAAGATTTATGTATTTAAAAAAAAAAAAAAAAAAAAAAAGATTTATGTATTTTATTTTATTTTTCTTAATCGCAGTTCGAATGTATTATGCAATTCATTGCAGTTTGGTTGCATTACGGAAACAATAATACAAATAAATAAAATCTGCTTAAATTAACGACAGTTAAAGCGATTGTGATGTACTGTTTCTAACATATAAAAGGTGCTTATATTTATAGTATCTATTTATTTTACATACAAGTATAAAAATATATGTATATAATCATATAAATGCATAAATGTACACACACACACACATATATACATACATACATACATACACACAATTTTATACAGAAATATATATATTTACAAAAATAAATACATGCATGTGTATTATATAAGTAAATAAATAACTAATCCATTATTATTATTATTATTATTTTCCCTTGATTTTGAGGCAAAATATGATCATGACAGAGAATTAAGTTCACTTTAAAAAAAAAATAATAATAATAATTAAAAAAAAAACTTTAACTTGTTTTCAAAAACATAAATTAAATGATCTTTGGGGATGGGGCTGAAGACTTCAAAAACAGCAATTAATAATTGAATACAAACTTTCTTTTACCATTACTTTTTATCTATAAACACATATGTCATATAATTACATTTTAAAACAGAAATACTTATAATAAATAATATAAATACATTTATATTTTTTTTATATATATTTTTTTTAATTGAATAGAATATTTTTGATTGCCAATTATTTTGAGACTTGAAAGCTGTTCAACAGATGCGTGAATGCAGTCAGTATGTGTAGTTTGGTATCTAGCACATATAGCCACAGGCTGTGCAGTGATGACTATTAGTCATCAACCACATGAATCACGTTTTTTGCATTACAAAATACATTAACCTCAGAAGGACTTGTCCCAGTATGGAAAATTACAAACTTACATGAAGCACTGCTGAAGCGTTTCCATTGATTTGACATGTTCTGCCACTAGAAATTAAAATAAACCGATTTAGAGACAGAATTGGAATGATTTTATACACAGACATACAACGTCTCATAGAAATCAATCAATGAGTTTGATCTCTTTTACCATGGTAATTATAATTTACATCAATTTACCAGTTACTATTTATTGTTACTACAGGAAAACAATGGTAACTTGTTATTTGCAACTGAACACTGTTTTAAAGATCTATATTAATTTATGATGGTTTAACAGTAGTAAAAAATACCTGTAGCAAATTACTCTGGAGCTAATTCTAATTCAACCCAAGCTAATTCTACCGAAGTCAGCAGCAGTTTGTCCTGAGGCTGTAAAAGGTGGGAATGGTTTGTCCTTGTGGGAACACAAAATTATACTGAGGTCAGATTTGTCCAAAAATAACCCTAAAAATTTTACAAGAACTTTCTTTTGGAAAGATTTTAAGATTCTTGAAAACCACATGTATATATGAAAAGCACTCATAGCTTCAGTGAGTCACACTATAAACATCTCTGGATCGTATTGACTGTTGCAAATTACAGCGGGACATTCTGTGAACTTCATGTGGCTGTTTGAGGAACCCTGCTATGATTCAAGGAAACCCCACATCTTATCTCCATGATGAGTGAGCTCATTATCCTATTATTATATTTTTTTTCATCATAACTGAGCCAATGGTTTGGTTCCAGGGCAAAGGGGTGAGAGGGAAACATGCAACTTCCTTTTCACGATGAAAAGCAACATGTTTATACATGTTTATCTTTCATATTTATATTCCATTTGTTACAGATTTAACCATGCATGAAACAGTCTTTATTTCTGTGAATTAAAGAAATGGAGAAGTGAAATAAAGAAGCTCTGGTCGTAAGTATAATTTACAGTTTTCATGTTGACTCGCGGGTCAGGAGAAACACAAGCTCCATACATTTTAAAATTAGGCAGCTTTGAACCTTAAAAATAGCTTTTCCATGTCAAGTTATTATACATGTCATTGTATGAACAAATATGTTTTACCATACTAGGCCATTCATTTATTTGAGCACAATATTTAAGTACATTAACAAATTTTTGGCTGTACAGTATACAATATAAGCGCTTTAATGTACTGTCTGTTCATTTAATAATTTCAGAATCTATTTCCTTCTAAATAAAACTGCAAAAAAAGTCCTGTTAGGGGTGTAACAGTTCATCACTGGGACAATACTGTTAAAGGGACAGTTTTATGCTTAATTTATACCTAAATAGTACCTTACCTTAGTACATATTACTACTTGAAGGTACCTTATAGGGGTAAAAAAAACTATTTGGGGAACTGCCTCAGTAACAATCTTTTGTACCCTAAATATTTTTTGCAGTTTTTCTGTTTTAATATACATATACTATACTTAATACACTTTAAAATATATTTTATTTCTGCGATACAAAGATGAATTTATCATCAAATCATTCTAATATGCTGATTTATTATCAATGATGGAAACAGCTGTGCTGCTTAATATTTTTTGGAACCTGTGATACTTTTTTCAGGATACTTTGATGAATAAAAAGTTAAAAAAAGAACAGCATTTATTCAAAATGGAACTCTTATCCAACAATGTAAGTCTTTGCTATCATTGTTTATCAATTTAACACACCCTTGCTGCAAGTATTATTTTCCATCAATGAATAAATAAATAAACTAAAAATAACTGGCCCCAAACCTTTGAATGGTAGTGTATTTTAGTGTATTTGAATGGTACGCGTTTTTAACAAAAAATGATATTTTTTTATATTAAAGTTAAAATTTCCACTTTGCTCATGCAGTGCATTGAAAAAAAAAATTGGTGTAGAAACAATTTTTACTCTGAAATAGTTAGTAAATTTCACAATTATAAAAAAACAAAAACAAAGGCAAATAAAACATTGAATTAAACATGAAAGTTTGAAGTAGAAATACTAAATAAATAAATAAAATTATTGTAAAACAGATTATAATAATATTTGTTTTATTTGCAACTAATTTTTTTTTTTACAGTGTGGATGCGATGCTAATATGGTTCACTTCCACAGTTTAGGAGCGACTGCATTTATACCTACTGCAAATAAATGATTTGTTCACCAGGCCGCCTTTTCAAGCAGATTCAACTTTTGATGCTGCAATAGAGATCAGCTAGAACTGGGCTTAACATTCATGCAAAAGCACTCAGATCTAATTTAGAAAATGTCCTGCGTGGCAAAACATATGGCCTGCACATTGGAACCCTCTTCAGAAAAAAGAAATGATTGCGTAGAAGTCTTTCTTAAAGCCAAATGGTGTAGTTAGGGCCTCCAGGCATGGGCGAACACTACTACGATTGCACTTTCACGTTTCTATCGATCTAAGTTTAGTTTAGAATAGACCCCGTGACTTGAAGAGCAGCTGTCTTGCAAAGGTTATGGCCCTTTTTTATAGCCCCTTAGAAATAGCAGCTGCGTGGAGTCAGAACCCGAGCATAACTATGACCCCCACACCCTTCTACCAGCTCAGACTTTGACACACTTGCTGATTAAACAGTGTACAGTATGATGATACTGCTGGAATAATGATCCAACAATTCAACTGTGACAGATGTTTTAGCTGATACACTAGCATTCAAAAGTTCGGGGCCAGTAAGATTTATTTTTTGTAAGAAATTAATACTTTTATTTAGCAAGGACACAATATGGTTAAAAGTTACAATACATACATTTATATTCTTATAAAATATTTATATATTTTAAAAAATGCTGTTCTTTTGAACTTCTAAATGTTCTTTTCATCTTAATCCCGAAATGGAATGATTTCTAAAGGATCATGTGACACTGGAGCAATGATGCTAAAAATTCAGCTTTACATCACAGAAATAAATGGTATTTTACAATATATTCAAATAGAAAACAGTTCATTTAAATTGTAATAATATTTTACAATAATGCAGTTTTTTACTGTATTTTTATACTTAAAAAAAGCAGCCTTGGTGAGCATAAGACACGTCTTTCAAAGGCATTAAAAATCTTACAGACCTCAGACTCTTGAATTGTAGTGCATATGGATTGATTACCAAATTGGACGACTTCTCCATGTGACTAGCTCTCAGGACGTGTCACATGCCGCATGCCAGACAAGCAAAAATGGTGCCAATGTAGAAATAATTGCTGACAACTCACAAATTCAGGCATCAAGAAGACAATGCAGGTCAAAGTCAAGGCGAGACACTGCAGGTGAATTGGGTAATTTTTTTTTACTAATAGTTTTCACCTTACTTACCAAGTTGATTGATTACATTTATAATTGCAAAAAGAAATTGTTTTACAAGGTTTCTAAAATGTTATGTTTAAATATGCAAATGAGGCAGTATTTAATGAAGTATGTGCTAATTTACTGTACATACATTTATAGTACATTTTTTTATGTATTAAAGTCAAATGTTTTTACAGAGGGAATTTCTTTTTTTTTTGCTAGAAAACAATACTTTTTTTTTTTTTTTTTTTTTTTTTTACAATTGTTGGGTGATTAAAATGTTGTTTATAATCAAGAAAATTATATATGAACAAATCCCTCTGTAAAAACTTTTGACAGGAATAAAAATGTCAAGTTTGGTGTGTGTAAGTGCTACTGAAGTGGAGATTTATGGCTCGGTGTTGGAGAAAAAAACTAATTTCAAGAAAACTGCCTTTACAAATATGCATTCTAATTTAAATCTATTGACACAATGCTACAAAACAAACACTTAACAGTGTCTTTTTAATGTTTTCTTTCCATAAGTCTGAAAAAAAAACATTCAAAAGGTCAAAATCTAAAAATTGACAGGTGTATGAAAAAACTTGTTTTTGCCTGCAGTGTCTCCCTAAGGTTATCAAAACAGACTCAATTGCATAAAAGGGTCTTATCATTGTACAGCTGCGGTTCATGGCACACTTTATTGGCTGCAGATCACGGTGTTACTTTATAAAAGTAAACAGGTGGGGATACAACTTGTTCCGATTTAGGTCACAAGTTTAGTATGCCACAGATAAGAAATGGCACAAAAATCAATACGACCATTCACAGCCGTACTGTCATGCCTTGAACAGCACACAGAGTCTCATTTATCCAGTGTAAGATGTTGTTTACTAGCAGACTTTCACAGGAACAACTTTCCACTTCTCTTATAAGTTTCGATCTGACCTTTCCAGACGTTTCTGTAATTGCGTTTCCTGTAAATAATATTAGTTTTATTTGTGGCACTAAGCGTTTTCTGTACCAGTCATCAGCGACAAACAACACTTCATACAAACTGGATTCTCTAAAATGTAATTTGTAAATGTAACCTGAGGTGTATTGAGTGATTTCCTAGAAAAGCAAATAATGACCTATCAAACAAGTTTTCTGAACACTTCCCCCCTGTCTTCCATTAGTCAAACAAACAGATAAAAAATCCCTAAAATGAAAAAAATTACAACAACAAAAAAATCTACAACACACTGCTGTGGACATGCTGCATGGTAGCAATATTAGAGCACTGTTTGGTCATACAGTATAAGATTATTACATTGTGATTGATTAATTTTCTAGACTGAATACGTGTGTGTTTGCACATAATAAGAGGGTGAAGGCGATGACAGTTGGCTTGGCTGAGGAAACCACCAGCAGATGCAGAACAGATTTGGATAACATGAGATCCTGTAACAGAGGAGGTATTCTTTATTGCCAATGCCATTCTCTTTTTCAAGTTCTAAGAAAGCAGAAGAGTTCAAAGAATATGAAGTCATATAATGTATTAGGCTGATATTAATAAAACCCTGGAGCTGGAGAAGGAAAAAATACAAATAAATCTGGAAGATGTACACGAAAAGAGGGACCAAAGCCGAGTCTAAAATATAATAGAGACCTGAGGGTGAACTCTTTTGATCCAGAAAATCCTATTTTCACAAAATATTAAACAGTTCAACTGTTTTCTCTTCAGTTTCACATTAATCAGATAAATGTTTCTTGAGCAGAACATTTCTGAAGGACCATGTGACACTGGAGTAATGATGCTGAAAATTCAGCCTTGCCTCATAGAAATAAATTATGTTTAAAAAATGTACAAATAGAAAAGTTTTTTTTTAAATTGTCCTAATATTTCACAGTATTAAAGTTTTTATTGTATTTTTAATTTTTTTTAAATATGCAGCCTTTGTGAGCATAAGAGATATTCTTATTGATAAAGTCTGTGGAAAATGTATTTTAATTAAAGTTATTTTATGTTATTAATTTAGGTAAATCTACCGATGTTTTATTTATTTTTTAAATCTAAGATTAAAAAATATTTTTTTTTCTAAGAATATATTCTAAGAAGGTTAAATAGGTTCTTGCGAACACATTTTATTACACTCATAGCTGCCAATTATAGCTGTTAATATGCAAATCACTGTTAATATTCAAAAATATTTTTGTAGAGTGACTGGTGGGAATCACGAACATCTTGTTCAGTATCTCACTGCTGCTTCCTGTGGACTCTGGACATAACGTTCAGTCGCTTCCACACGGTGAGATTTACAAGAATGATGACACATCAAGCATCACCAGCTTGATTAAAGCGTTTGTGACATTAAAGCGGGAAATATAATATGAAACAAGGATTTCTAGCGGCCCAGGAGAATAACACTGTGTACTGTGACGCCACGCAGCAGAACGCCAATCATAACACAGATCAATCGTATGCAGAAACCTTAAAGGGACAGCTGCAAAACGTTTAATTTTACTGATCAGGAGGAGGGTAGAAAACGAAACTGGTTTGTTGCAAGAAACCTGGACTAACATTATAAGAGGATTTCAGTTAAGAGGTTTTATGGTAGCAGTGGCACTGGAATGGTGGCAGTCATCATTTATTTCTCTGTGTTCAAAAATATAGAAAAAATAAATTAAACATGAACCCTGGCATTTTCCTTTTTTTCTATAGGATAAACTATTTGTATATATTAAAAAATATACACCTTGGAGTTGAAGAGGATGTGTATGGTTCGATATGTTGAGTTATATTCATGTGACAGATGTGGTTTTGAGTCTTTGTTTGTACCCTGTTCATGTTTTACTCCAAAATTTAAAAATAAAATATATAAATACAATTAAAATAATAATTAATGTTTACAAAACAATTTACAGAAAACATATATGCAAATGCATTAGTCATAAAAATTCACTCAAAATATTAATTATAACTCATATTTTGTCATTAACAATTATTAAATAAAAAATACAAAAAATAAAAATATGAATATAAAATGAATTAATATCACACACTTATAATTTATATATTAAATGCATATACAAATGGTATATATGTAATAAAATATTATTAATCAATGTTTATAACATGCTTGTTCAATCTATCTATCTATCTATCGTATATATGTATATTGCTATAAAATGCTATGCATATGCATTTGTATATTTTATAAATGTTGATAAAATGTTTCTAATAAATACATAATAATACAAATGTTCACAAAGCTTACAAAATACTTTACAAAAAAAGTTTATTAAAATGCAACATATATATATACATATATATATATATATATATATATATATATATATATATATATATACATATACATATACATATATATATATATATATATATATATATATATATATACACACACACACACACACACACACACACACACAATCTCACATATATTATATAGCAATTTAAATAGTAATATAAACACTATACTGAGAAACTAAATTCTCTAATAGTTGTTGGGCTCATTATTTTGAGTTAAAGTGAATCAAGGCTTCCCTCTAGTGGTCATTCTTTATTTCAACACGTGGTAGTGGAAGAAAATAAACTACTTTCCTGCAATGCTAATCAACAACAGCAGCAAGGTTTGTAGCTTATAAAACTTAAAAGGTAACGTTTTACAGTTCATTGCTGTAATAATTCACCACGACAGATTTGATCAAAATTGTCTAATAATGCATCAAATATTGTGTCTGCACATAATTTGCTGTTTTGTAAAAGCCTTACATGATGGCTCAGTATGTATGACTATTGTAAAGTCACAATCCTACCTGTTTACCTAGAATACCTTGTTAGACATCAGATTTAAGGGCTACAATGCACAGCAAGTGAGGCAGTCAGGGTCATGTAAGGTTTGTGTGTGTGTGTGTGTGTGTAGTGTTCACAAGATTAGACGAGGAGACAGGTGGACTGCTAATACTTGAGTGGAAAACCCCTGTGGGCCGTACAAGGAGAGCTGCGAGAGCTCAGGATCTGTGGGAGCATTACTGAAAACAGAAACTCTGGCTTCTGGCGATCTCAAGGCATTTGCAAACAAATGTGCTTTCAGTGCTTTCAGTTCAGCAAAGCCTGAATTTTATGATGAAGAATGCCTTTTTAATGTGCAATGAGCAGATGGTATTAGATATGTCCTGGAGACAGTGTTCATCTGTCCTTATCCTGCATTCAAGCATTACATTTGAGGAAATCTGAACCAGCCTTAAGAGACCTGTTGTTCCATCTCTGTGTTTTTTCAGTTTCTTTATCACTTTCTCTCTGCGTTCTGTGCCTGCTCTCCTGTTGTCCTTCTCTTTCAATAGTCACTTTTCCTCTATAAAGCATGTGGGCGTTCAATGTCCTCAGTGTAAAATGAATGTGATTTTCGATTAAAGAGAGAGCAGAGAAGCTGTTGGGAGTTAGGTGGCGAGAACAGAAACTGTTGCCTTTCCTGATTTTCACAGCAGCAATCAGCAGGTAACTCAGCTTTTGCTTAGATCTATTTTCTAAAGGGTGTTTTGGGGAGAATAGCACTGATTATTGATCTCATTTCAATGATAAATAAATATTCCTTCATGTGTAGGTATGTCAAGCACAACTGAACTGAATTGCACTAGTCATCTGCATGTCAAAAGTAAGGCATTTTGGTAAAAAAATAAATGTTGTTGTTCTAATAGTGCCTTTTTATTTCAAGGAAATCAAACATCAGGGGATGCATCCAAAACTGTTTTCCCATCAGAGCTTGTGCGGTGGTGCCAAAACTCATTGCTAGTCATTGAAATCTACAAAAGGAATCAGAATTTTCCATTTGCATGTATTGAAAAGCAATTTCTTGAGAGCCGGTTGCTGTAGATGGTATGCAAAACGTGTTGCTTCAGGCTTAAAATGAATGTGCTGATGATTTTCGGTACTTATTTGCATGCACATATTAGTATTGTGTGTGTTTGTGTATAATACGCAGCTCACACTAACCCTGCGTTATGATGCCTCTTTTAAAAGATCAGAAAAAAGATGACATCAGTGCTGTTTATGAGCTGAAAGAGAAACTTGGAGAGTGAGTTTTTCTTTCCTTTCGGACTAATATATTCAATATTTAAGAGTATTCTGAACACGTAATGACTTTGACATTTTGCTTTACCAAACACATTTAAAGATTGGTCGATTAGAAGTAGAAAATATTATTAAGAGGGCTCTGGAGACTCTTATAATTCACAATGTGCCCACAGCACTCAAAATGATCATTTACCATTAATTGAGAACAAAACTCATTACAGCTAAATTATAAATAATATAAATGTATAATGTCTCAGGGGCTCAGCACAGATGCACTCAGGAGGTAGAGGCTCCGCAAGAGAGTGCTAAAGGGAAAAGAATCCATGCTGGAGAATGAGATTGCAGGTCAGTGACTAAAAAAAAACTATGGATTGACTGACTGATTTCTTTTTTTTTTTACTTTATGTTTGCATTTTCTTGGTTATTAGAATACAGTTCAATTAAATTGAAAGCTTTCCTGATTTGATAGCGCGACATTCCTCTTTGTTTTCATTCATCCCTGTGATTTCTTCACAGAATAAATCATGAAAATATTGTGTCTTTGGAGGAAACATTTGAGACTCCTACTAAACTCTGTTTGGTAATGACACTGTGAGTGGACCTGAGTGAGAAAATCAGAATATTATACAAGTGTCATTGTGATAGAATGATTGATAGAACGATAGATGGATGGATAGATGTAATGAGGTCAGTGCTGATGACAGTGTGTTGTTCAGGCTGACAGGATTCTGGAGAGAGGCAGTTACACAGAGAAAGATGCCAGTCGTGTGATATATTAGCTGCTGCAGGCGATGTGCATCGAGATCTAAAGGTACCGGAGAACAAAATCTAACACTTTGGTCTCTGTTTTGGACATTTTTAGTTTCAGAGCACTCATGTTGAGGGCTTTTCAGCTGATGTTTTGAGAGCGCTTGGGTACGTTTGATGAAAAAGTTTGAATTGCATTGGTGCTTTGCATGCAGCTAAGTGGATTTTACAATCATAAGTTCTCTCTCCATTAGCCAGAGAATTTATTGTACGAGACTCCATTAGAAGACTCTAAAATGGTCATCAGTGACTAACTAAACTAAAACTAAACAAATATAGAGCAACTGAAAGGGACAGTTCACCCAAAAATGAAAATTCTGTTATCATTCACTTACTGTCAAGTAGTTTCAAACCTGAACGTCAAGGAAGATATTTTGAGGGGTTTCTGGGTAACCCAAAACGACTATGCAAGTCAGCGCAGACCATCAACTGTTTGGATGCCCACATTCTGCAAAATAACTTCTTTCATGTTCAACATAAGAAAGAAACTTGTGTAGGTTTGGAACAACTTGAGGGTGAGCAAATGGTTTTATTTTCGGGTGAACTATTCCTTTAGGAGCTCTATATAACCAATAAATGTGGTTTTTTAAACCTTAAGTGCCACAAAGAACCTTTAGTCTTCTTCACTGACTGTTACTCATGAGTACTGGTGTTCACTGGGTCCTGGAGAAGTCGTGGCCTGGTGGTTAAAAAGTTTGACTCCTAACCTTAGGGTTGTGGGATCGAGTCTCACGCCGGCAATACCACGACTGAAGTCCCTCGAGTAAAGCATCGAATCCCCATCTGCTCCCCGGGTGTTGCAGCATAAATGATGCCCACTGCTCCGGGCGTGTGTTCACAGTGTGTGTGTTCACTGCTCTGTGTGTGTGCACTTTGGATGGGTTAAACACAGAGCATGAATTCTGAGTATGGGTCACCATACTTGGCTGAATGTCACTTCACTTCACTGTACTTCTACAACAGAAAACATACAGTAAAGAGGTGGATCTCTGGGCCATTGGTGTGACTGCATTCATTCTGTAAGTGCTGGATTAATATTATTAACTCTACATGAATAAACTCTAAAACTGTTTTATAAAAGCACTGTATCGAACTGAATGTCTGTACAGTATCAGCAGTTCTTGATTTTCTGGCAGACTCTGTGGCTACCCTCCGTTCTACACAACTCTACAAGCTGATCATAAAGGCTGAATATGAATTTGATTTTCCATACTGGGACGACATCTCTGACTCTGGTATGATCACAACAATATCTCTCCTAGACTGGTTCATTTTTATTGTTTTTTAATAATATGTTATAACATATTTGTATTTACATGTTTTATTATTTAAAGCTGCAGTCTGTAACTTTTGACGCTCTAGCGGTTAATAAACAGAACTGCTTGCGTCTTGCAGAAGAACATCGTAGTCGGATCTACTTCTCTCTGTTTATGTCTATGAAGAATCACAAAGGTACTGTGTTACTCCGCCGCGGTACCCCGAAGCAATCTAAAATAGTCCGAATATAAAACCTTATTACAGGTGCACCCTAGTGATTCAGGACAGGATAAAAACACGGTTTGGAAAATGGATTCATGGTGTACTCGCTTATTATATACATTTTTCTACATTTTGAACACAAACAAAGTTACGGACCGCAGCTCTGATTGGTTGTTTCTTACCGGGAGCGGATGAATTTCTGCAAATGGCAATAGGACCACTGGGAGGAGCCACAGGAGCTTGATTTTTTTCACAGATTATCTGTCTCATATTCTACTGTCAGGACATAATGACAGTTTTAACAAATATGTAAAAAATATATTTTTACAAAAGTTACCTACTGCAGCTTTAATGCTACTGTTATAAAATGCCTAAAAAAAAAAAAAAATTATTTTTTGTTATGAATGTACAAAATGTGGCCCCACAATATTAATTCCATGGAACAAAAAGATGATGATGCATTGTGATCCATTTCAATAATAACCAATGTTTTGGCTTTCTGCAATTGCTTAGGACATAATTGCATGAGATATATAATTAAAGCATTAATGCTTTCATGAGTGGTTTTAAAAACTTCTCCCTTTGTATTGATGCAGAATGTTTTATAATGCAGCCTAAGCATGCCAATTGCTGGCCACATTAAGTGGTATTGATCTTTTTGTGTTCTCTGCCTCTTCCTGCCCACTAATGCTTCAGCGAAAGACTTCATAGTTCACTTACAGCAGAAGGATCCAGCGAAGAGGTTCAATTGTGACTAGGCCTGGCAGCATCCTTGGTGAGTCCATAAATAGCAGGAAAGAGGCGGACGGGGAGCTGAAGGGTTGTTCGGCGATGAAAAGATAGGCTGACCTTGAAGAGCAGATGATGAGTTGGGTCACATCTGTGCAGCGGTGTGGGAGGAGACAGGAAGAGGATTATGAAATACAGAATAAACTGATGTCTCTTCACCTGCAGCACTCAGAGATCTTTAAGATCTACACAAAACAAGTATGATTTTCATAGCAGAAATGAAACCATGCTCAAAGAAGTAATGTATTTAGAGAAATTCATATAATTGAGGAATTTGATTTTTTTTTTTTTTGGTTCTTGAATTACATACATTATAGTTTCCCAGAAGAAAGTCTGAATTGATCCGATGTTGCTTTAAAAAGTCCTTTAAGTTTCCAATTATGCTTCATTTTCTTACCATCATCTTTGTTTGTGATGTTTTTTTTCTTAAAGTTCCTTAGGAGACAAAGAAATGGTTAGAGCTATTAAATGAACGTGGACATCGGTCCACATCAAAATGCCCTGGAAGCCCCTTTCAATCAAGAATTTTTTTTAATCATCCCACAATTGAGACTTCCTTTGAAAATCTGAGTTTCTCTCACAATACTTTTTTTTTTCCAGAACAGTAAGGATTTCAAGAAAAAAAGTTGCAATTACGTTCAAAAAAAGTATCCCCTAGTGAAAACATAATTCCGAAATATAGAGTTCACATATAATTGTGATAGCTAACTTTGTTTCCTGACTTGCATTATCTTGTCAGTCTGAGCACAGTTTTGGATCATTGTTCAGATCTCATCTCAGAAGCGGACATGTGTGAGATTTATTGAGAATTTTGTTTTCTCAAAAGAAATATCTGAGAAGCTGTAGGAGGCTTAACAATCCCTATTTTCTCTCCTTTTAATTTTAATTCTGGAGTCTAGGAGAAACAATTGAGATATAAATGTAAATACATTTTAGATTTATTCTCCCATGGACAGATTATTGCAAAATATATTTTTTTCAAGATTCAAAAGAAGATCATTTATTTTTAAAACATATATCTTTTTCTATCATTATAAATGTTTTAAGAGTCACTTTTGGTCAAATTGTTGTGTCCTAGCAGAATAATATTACTTTTACTGACCTACTACTGACCTACTGACAGTTGTGTATGCTTAATTATTATTGTGTTGTTATGGCAGGATTTCAGGAGGTGCGGATCTAGACAACAACATCTACGGCTCGGTGTCAGCACAGATTCAGAAAAACTTTGCCAAGAGTCACTGGAAGGTAAGACTGATCAAAACAAACCTGGGCCATTTTTAATCTACCAACATCACAGTCTCAGCCTTGTATATGGCCATGGAAATCCGCAGTTGTTTTAAACCAGTAGTTTAAATCAGAGTCCTGAAACAAACCAGTTGAGAAGCACTTCATTAGGTGCTGTTTCTGAGTAAGATCAAAAGCTGAATAAAGCACAAGACTCTCACCCTGCATGTGTAATGTGTAAAATAGCTCTATTTGACCCATGTCTGTGACCTCTGAGGCTGATACAGCACTTTGCATTTGTAAATGCTAGAGTGACTTTAGCGGCATATGGAGGCTTTGTTATTATTTGCCGTCAGTCGTTTGTTGCTCTACCCCTGATCGTCTGCCCTGCCATGCAATTACGCCATGTACCTTTAAAAGGGCAAATGCTGTAATTGCTGTAACTCAGGCTTTTAGTTCTAGTACAGTAAATGCCCCCAAACATTAAACTGACTCTTCTGCTCTTATATGCAGTGGAGCTTCACTGTTCACCATTTAAAGTTCACGAAAATCTGCAGCATTATCACTGGCATCTTGTGTTGCAGAGAGCCTTTAATGCCACCATCATTGTGCATCATTTAATTAAGAAAACCCACTCTGGGGAAAACAATGAAGGGAATCACTTCAAAAGTATAGGTGAGGAGACATCATGTGACTGTGATTACCTGTAGATGATATTCAGGGCAACAGTACCAAAATTATATTGCTTTCATACAATGGTTCACAAGAAAATAATATAGAGTAACCAACATTTTAGATTAAATATGAACGTTTTTTTTTCTCTCCATTGTTTTACCGATCAGACCCGGATGACTGGAACAAACGGTTGCATAATCATTTGTCCAAAAGTACAAGCAAAAAACTGTAACAACTTTACACTTAAACATTTTAATAGATGAAAATGGTTTATGAGTAAGCGGTTTGCATACCATTCTGATAATTTTTAGAAAATTGCTAAAATTCAGTCAAAACTGATGAGTTTCAGCAATGACTCATCTGAACGCTTCTGATTGGCCATTACATTCCTAAGCTCAACAGAATTATGTGTGATTGGTTAAAATGTGCAATATTGTAAAAACGCCTAAAATGAAATACGGTGCAACATGAGCAGATCTTAATTTAATGCCGCAATCAACACTGTCTGTTCATATTCACTTTGTTAGCAAAATACAGGGTGAATACAGGGTTTCATTTACTACACATATACTGAAGCGTGCCAAGCTTACAGTGTTTTTAGCCTCATGAACACATGAACATAATCTCCAGAGCTGCTCTGAGAGTCACTTCATGAGCATTACCGTTTCTTGTGAGAAAAATTACCGTTGTATCATATACAAAAAGAAACTTAAATGTCTTTACAGCAACCCGTCAAAATAAAAGTTTGGTTTAACTTGAAGAAACTATGACATGGACATATTGCTTAACATAATGATAGTAGTATTGGTACTAATAAAATTATTATTAAAACAATATTTGCCAGAAAAATTACAAAATACAAAACCGTATTTCTGAGAAAGAAATATATAATTTTTAAAAAATAAAATAAATTATATAGAGATGCCTTTGATTAATACAATTTACTGAAAACATAAAAAATGGAATCAAAAAAATTTATGGAAAACACAGAATTTGGTAAAAATAGAATTGAGGAAAAAAATTAAAAGTTTTTCATAGGGCCTTAAATTTTTTTTACTTTTAATAATCTGCTATTAAATTGTGTACGTTTCATGATTCCAATTAATTAGACATGCTTTTTGATTAATACAATTTCATTTAACTATTAAAATGGAATCCAGATAAATTATAATAGTAAAAAAATCATAAAACGGATTTCATAGTGCCCTATTATTTTTAGGTAAAAGGAAAAATAAACCTTAAAAAACAGTCACTTTTAACTCTGATATAAAACGGAAATAAAATTATATTTACAATAAATAAACAAAAACCTTAAACTTATTTAATTTTAGCTACATTTATAATTTTTTGTTTAATTTAACTTTAAGTACAAAAATTACTAGAAGGTAAATAAAGTAAAATTAATCAAAAGACCCACCTTTTCATTCAAAGAGTTTTCTTTATTTTCATGACTATGAAAATTGTAGATTCACACTGAAGTGTATAAACAATTGTGCTATAAATAAATGATAATGGAATAGGATTGAGATGCAGGAATGTTCTAGGATGGAGGGTTAACAAATAAATATAAGGGTATTGCACGTTTATAATC
Organism: Carassius gibelio; assembly: GCF_023724105.1. Classification (NCBI taxonomy): domain Eukaryota; kingdom Metazoa; phylum Chordata; class Actinopteri; order Cypriniformes; family Cyprinidae; genus Carassius; species Carassius gibelio. Next base: position 23,747,275 of record NC_068378.1, on the reverse strand, counting down.
ATAAGTAGGGAACATTTAACTGTTCATGAGGTAGATTGCCTGGGGGAAGAAAGTGTTCTTGTGCCTTGCTGTTCTGGTATTTGCGGCTCTGATGGGCCGGCCAGATGGCAAAAGTTCAAAGATGGGGTGACTTGGATGTGAGGGATCCAGAGTGATTTTCTGAGCCCTTTTCCTCACTCTGGATGTATACAGCTCTTGAAGGGTGGGCAGAGGAGCACCAATAATCCTTTCAGCAGTCCGAACAGTTCTCTGTAGTCTTCTGATGTCTGATTTTGTTGCTGAACCAAACCAGACAGTTATTGAAGTACACAGGACAGACTAAATGACGGCCGAATAGAACTGTTTCAGCAGCTCCTGTGGCAGGTTAAACTAATGTATATAATGTATATTAATACATTTTAATCTCGATTAATTTCAGAAAAGAGCATTTTCTAACCTGTTCATTTGTGTGAGAAAACAAGACATAACTTTCATTTTGGGGTCTGACCCCTGTTCGGCAGATTGACACACATTCACTTGACAGTCACTTGAAACTTTATCAGTGATTTTACAAGAACAAATATGGCATAGGATAGGATATTACAGTGGATAAATGAAGTAAATAGTATTTGTTGCCTTGTATCTGTGCTCTCATTACACTGAGGAATAAATAAACTGATCTGCATGTTGTGTTGTGAATCTGTCAAAGGGATGATATATGAAGAAAAGGACACAGCTAAAAGAAATGATTTGGATTTTGAAAGCTCGCCATCAGTTGTCTTCCCCTCTATAAGCAATCTCACAAAAGCACACAGCCCATAAATGAAGAAGAACAGCAGAGATTCTCCAGCGCTGAATGTAATGATAGGCTGATATGACAGATACGCTGCCTCCACTAATTCATGGAAAGAGCTCTACATGCACGGACCAGATGTCAACTTAAAGGGTTAGTTCACTGAAAAATGAAAATTATGTCATTAATAACTCACCCTCATGTCGTTCCAAACACATAAGACCTCCGATCATCTTCGGGACACAGTTTAAGATATTTTAGATTTAAAGACAGCTTTCAGTCCCTCCATTGAAGCTGTGTGTGAGGTATACTGTCCATGTCCAGAAAGGTAAGAAAAACATCATCAAAGTAGTCCATGTGTCATCAGAGGGTCAGTTAGAATTGTTTGAAGCATCGAAAATACATTTTGGTCCAAAAATAGCAAAAATGATGACTTTATTCATCATTGTCTTCTCTTCCTTGTCTGTTGTGAGAGAGTTCAAAACAAAGCAGTTTGTGATATTTGGTTTCGCGAACGAATCTCTCAATGTAACCGGATCTTTTTGAACCAGTTCACCAAATCGAACTGAATCGTTTGAAACGGTTTGCGTCTCCAATACGCATTAATCCACAAATGACTAAAGCTGTTCACTTTTTTAATGTGGCTAACACTTCCTCTGAGTTCAAACAAACCAATATCCCGGAGTAATTCATGCACTCAAACTATCCCTTTAATGAAATAACCCAAACAATAATTCAGTCAGTTCTATTTAAAAAAAGAGACATGAATGGGCAGGATTAATTCCGTAAGGAGCAGTTCTTCACTAATATCTTCACAAAACACATTCCTGTATCTCAAACCATCCAAGGACATTCCTGTATATCAAACCATAGAGCAAGGTGCAAGCAACGGATTCTATTCCAAAGGAATGCAAGAAAGAAAAATCACTTGAAATGAAAGCTGTACAGATAAAAGCAAATCCCAGCTGTAAAATTTTATCTTCACAAATACAACATTGATTTTATTATAATATTATATCACCTACTGTAAGTGTTTTTTTAAATATAAACAAGCAGTTATCCTTTAATTCACTAGGGGGCACTTAAGGTCTCTTTTTAACAGTTATGCAAGACATATTTCCAAACATCAGTAACTGCACCTTGTTTAATGATAATTATTTATGTATTATTATTATTATACTATTATTATATACAAATAGTAAACTTGATTTCTTAAAAAACTTTTGTTGCCAAATATTTCTAAAAGAAAAAGAGCTATGGCTATTTCTTTTTCTGTAAAATAGCAATGTGTGTAACATTTTGTTTAAATCTAGATTCCTCTTTAAGCACAACAGATAAATGCTCACAGTAATCGCAGTCACAACAGTATTGGCCGGTGACTATGTGATGATATTATCATTTTAGCAAAGAAGCTTGCGCCTGGCCTAATTATCAGATGAATGGCGAGGGATTAATTATTAATGTTTTATTGATGTTAAATAAGATCATCCACTCAGCATGATTTACGGCACGCCTCAAACAGACACCAAAATAAGTAAGAATATGAAACCATCAACCTCGGCACTCCAAAGCTGTGTAAGGGAGGAAACAGAAGGCCATTTGTGCTGAGAGTTATCCATCCTTATCCTAAACTAATGAGACAGTTCCTGAAAGCTTTTCACTGTACATAAAAACCCAGGAAAAAAAATGTCCCACTGACCCGGAGACTTGCAGCAGCTGTGGTTTGAGTCTAGGGGGAGTACGAAAATATGTTAGATCACACTTTTTTTTTTACTTAGTGCAAATTACATTTATGAAATGAAAGTGTTTAGAACAACAACAGCAACATTCTGCTGTGATCAAAAGACGGCAGCTTTAATAAAAGAGCTCTTGGTAGAACATTAAATATCCTGGAGTATTGCGGTTTTGAAGTAACCATGAGGAAGCAATTTACAGCACCACAGGCAATTAGATATTAAACAATCTCAATGGTCTGCCAGTTAAGACCTGATGCTGTCAGGATTTACTGAGAGTGTGCTTTCTGATTGGTCGGTGTTCAGCTTGCGAATTAGAATGCAGCGCCCCCAGGAGCATGATTTAAAAAGTGCATGCATACCACCAGAACAGCCACAGCTAATGCAGTGAATAAATATCTAATGGAGAGGTTTTTAATCAGATATGGAATGGCATGCCTCAAGTAATGCACAGCGTGACCTGGATTACCACTAACAGCTCCAGACACCTGAACTGTCTCGTCCACTTAAGTGCGGTTGAAAGGTCATTGTCTGCTTTCCCAGCATGCATGCATGCGGTTAATGCCTGTGAAGCACACATCTTGGGGTGTTTTCCCAAATCTGGAAGTACTCGAAAAGTGAATAATGACTAATCAAATGATCATCTCATTCTTGGGAAAGTCCTGTCTTAGAAAATCAAAGCAATCATTGTTAAACTTAGGACAAGGAGATGGAAACTTTAATATTGAATGTATTTAATTAAGTTTTTCTATTAAATAAAGGTTGAAGTCCTATGTGTCTGCATGTCTCTTTTATTTAATGATGAGCTATATGGGAAGCCAAAAATATCACATGACCAGCTAAGTAATGAGAGATTCAGTTAAGTAATCATTTTGCGCACAAAATAAATTAATCATGGCTGACCAAGATTCATAATTCTACAGTGGGTTTGGCCACCGAATATTTTTATTTTTGCATGATGCTACACTAAGGCTGAGCTCAAGACAACTGCCTTAATGAAAAAATATTTAAAACATGTTTTAAAAAATATATTTATTAAAACATTCCACAAATACACACATAAATGGATCTGCAGAGCAAATAATAATAATAATATAACATATAAACGTATGTAATAATTATTATATTTTAGAATGAAACTTTTCAAGGACACTTATTAATGTTCGATTGAAATGGTGGTTCATGTGCACTCTGGTGCAGTTCTCAATCAGTATCAACATAATTTGATCAAACAGAGAAATGGACTACTACTGATGATGAAAAACTTCAGTGCATTTGTCATGCCTATATTACTGTATATATCCACTTTTTTAATACAAAGCTCATACTGACAAATAAAATGGCACTTAAGTTCAAACCAAATGGTCTCAGACCCTTTACCCAAAGCGGAGTCCTAAAAAAATGACACATGACCCTATTTCAGGTACTAGTGCACTTTAGTTAAAAAATATTCTGTCTTGTTAACAGAGCTGTGTTTACTGCCTACTTGGCTTATTTCCATACTACAATCTGCTATCCATCTGGCATAACTCATTTAAATCAAGACGGTGATTTTCCTAAAAAGAGCAAAAAAAAAAAAAAGGTTTTTATAGATGGGAGGTTCCTAGGTCACATGAAGTTCCATTTCTGGTCGTGCAATGACAATGAGAACTGCATTTATGCTGAGGTGTGTTTGAGAACACCTGCCACTGTCCAGAAGGACACGGCGCGCCGCTAGTCGACTCTGACAGACTGCCATAGCTACTATAATGCTTCACTGCCCAGCACTAGAGCCAGATGTTCTATATACATGACAGAGCCAACGGAAAAATCCATTAATGCTCAAAACAATAGCTAAGTCTGTCCTCCGCTGTCGCTGAAATCACTCAGAGGGTCTCTGAGATGGTGCTCAGGTAATCTTGCTGGAGTGGCCAATTTTGCGGATAACAATTCTCAATCCACTTATTCTAAAGCCAGGGAGAGTGTGAAAACACACTTTGATTTGACCGAATGCACCTGTGTCTTGCTCAAATACAGACTCTTCTGATGCAATAGCAAATTGTGAAATCTTTTTCAAGATGTCCTTAATTACAGATGCCTCATGAACGTATTCAAAGGGGTCACAAATTACTTTCTGTCGTGAATAAAACAACAGAAAGTACTTAATCTTTCCTTGGACACTGTTGTGTGAGTTCTTTCAACTTTAAGAGTCTTTTTGAAACGGTGGTTCATGCAATTCTCAATCACTGAACATAATAGTAATAAGAAAAACAACATGATGTTAAAGACTCAATATCTTTATCGATTTCAGCGACCTGAAAACATTAGCAAGAACCAACAAGAGCTCAGTTTGTTAGTCTGATATTCTGACAGAGTTCAAACTGCAGCGCTCAAGGCGAGCAGCATGTGTTCGGTGTTTAACACTTGAGCTCTTAACACTAAAATAGAGAAACTACACCGCCTGACTCATTCAGAACCACAGAGGCAACCCTAAAAAGCACATCAGCCAGGATGACAGAAAACAGGCTGTTTTGATTTTCAGACGCTCCTCCACACAAGCGGCCCGATTTGAATTAATGCAATGAAAGGAAACCATGCCGCCCCGTTGTAATATAAATGCAGGAATAAATAATAAGATGAAGTCTGAGAAAAGAAAAACAGCCCTTCTTACAGGAGCTGTAATAATAAGTGGGCTAGCGTGCAGCGGAGTTGAGTTTTCGATGCTTTCCACCGTCGCCGTCCTGCCAAAACCTCTTATCTGCCCAAAACAGGCCCTTCGCTCTGGCAAAGCTTCACCAGTTTAAATCGGGACTAATGTCTTCCTTTTTGTATGCAAGTCCGATCACATCGGCCGGATGAAGTGATTATAGAAATGTCGAGGAGGTGCTGGAAACAGCTTTTGGGGGAGAAGTGAAGAGAGCTGACATTGAGTCGCCAACATGGAGAGAGGAGAGCGGGACCATTGTGTCACCGAGTTAGGATGATAAAGGCTGTTTTGTGTGTGCGGACTGTTTTCATATAGAGGGAGACATACTACTGTGATTCCCCATTGTGAGGCGAGACAGGGAAAAGGAACTGGAGTTTTCTCTACCCATTTATTGATCAGGTCCATTCAAAGCCCTGTGTCCATCAAACAGTGCGCCTGTATGTTTCCTTTCTACAACACACAATCAATGCACTTATGTAGCCAAGCATGTGACTGACATTTGTCAATGGCAGTTTAGCAATCTGAACAAATTTACTGACTGCTTTAATCAACCAGCGTGATCTTCTAACAATTTAAAGGAACAGATCCTAAAAGATGAATCATCTCTCAGCATTTATTCCATTTAAAACCTGTATGAGTAACTTTCTTCTGTGAAACACAAAATAGATGAAAATAAAATGCAAACAAACATTGACGTTAAGCAGATATTTTAGCAGCTATATTTTATCCTATGCATTATTAATGTAGTCCTTACATTTTCAAAGTCTTCTAAAGTCAAGTGAGACCCATATGGAAATGTAATACAGTATGGTATATGACATTTATCGCCTTACAGTATATCAATAGTGATATTGCCATTGACTATATGTTACCCTTAAGTCAGTGTTGCAAGTCCGTGGTTTTCCTGCAGAATTTGTCTACTTTAACACTGTTTCCACGAGATGTTTTTCATTTCCGTGAGTTTAAGCAATCACAAGAATGTGATATTTAGCCCCTAAAATGTGAATTTTACCAAGGGAGCCCCGCCATAAAACATATGGTATATATTCAAAATCTGAGGGAAACTCTTTCAGTCAAGAAATTGTGCCAATCTCGGTATATTCCTCATACAAACCTATCATATGCAGAAGGCTTGAAATCTAGCACACATGGACTGGGAGAGGGTTCTGTTCATTTATGGGTAAAATATGCCTTGAAATGAGTCTATAAACACAGCAAATAGATTTTTTTTTTTGAATAATTGAAAATGAAACGACTTGCTAAAATCACATTTCTGGTTCTAACATATTTGACATGCTAAGACGATGCGTCCTGACCATCAGGACCTACCTTCAAAGCGGATTTGATAGATAACACTGACCAAACACACAGAGATGCAGTTTGAAATGAGCTTTTCATGAATAATCAGCATCATTATTTCACATTTCCCAGTAAGATATTCAAGCTGAAAATAATGATAAATTTACCCGATGTTTTCCTAATTGCTTGTGGTTTTGGGGGAATGGCTTTCGAAATGAAGGATTAGGAAAATGTAATTTCAGAAAGCACGCCAGTGTGACACATGATGTAGGAGGGCTGCCGAGATAAATGAGTCACATGGGTGACGTGGAACAACAGCACAAAGCCATTGGTCTAGTTCTGAGTCTTGGTTCATTGACAATATGACCCATACAGTATGTATTCCCAGTGAAAAAGGTCAGTGCTGAGCATATGTTGGAAATACAAGGCACAATGGTTTGTGGCATACAGTAATAAACAATGAATATGTTGTTATTTCTTAAGCATATAGCTCATTTGATTTACTTAAAGGGATTAATAATCTAAATTAGATAATTAATTTAAAGATTCATCACTTACTTGCCCTCATTTCATTCCAAACCCATATGACTGACATTCTACTGTGGAATAAAAAGATCAAGTTAGACAGAAAACAACAACAACAATTTAAATTCATAGTGAATTGTGTGTCATATTTAAAATTTTCTAAAGTGACATGCTTTTTCTGCTTTTTGTGAGGAAGAGACTGAAATTGAAGCAATTCCCTGAAAATCTTTGCTTCTGCTGCATCTTTCATGCAAGGATGCACTGAATTGATCAAAAGTGTCAGTAAAGAAATGTATAATGTTTCAAAATATTTGTATTTCAAATAAATGCTGTTCTTTTGAATGCCATATTCATCAAAGATCCTGAAAAAAATTCTGCATTGCTAATAAATGTTTCTTTAGCAGCAAATCAGCATATTAGAATGATTTCTGAAGGATCATGTGACACTGAAGACTGGAGTAATGATGTTGAAAATTCAGCTTTGTATCACAGGAATACATTACAACAGTAGTAAACAGTTATATCAGATTATTACTATATTACTGTTTAATAAAATAAAAAGTCTTCCTGTGACTCAAGTGGTAGAGCATTGTGTTAATAGCGCAAGGTTGTGGGTTTGATTCCCAGGGAATGCATGTTGGGTAAAAAATGTTAGCCTGAATTCACTGTAAGTTGCTTCGGATCAAAGTGTCTGCTAAATGCATAAATTAAAATTGTATTACAATTTTATTTTATTTAATAACAGTATACAGTGTATAATAGTGTTTAGTCACACTATTTTTATGCTACTTCAGTGGTGCTTTTCTCAACTCTTTTCAAGATTGACAAATGTCTTCACATCTAAAGAAACTATATCATTTTATCTTTCCCTAAAGAGGACAGAAAAGACCCATCTCAACCAGTGGTGGACGAATTACACAAATCAAGTACTTGAGTAAAAGTACAGATACGAATAATAAAATATTACTCCAGTAAAAGTAAAAGTACTCCTTTTTCAATTTTACTCAAGTGAAAGTACAAAAGTACTCAATTTTGTATGTACTTAAGTAAAAAAGTACTGAAAGATAGATGTTTGCAATTTTATATAGGCTAATTTAATTTTATATTAGCACATTTTTTTTTTTTAATAATCCTACTGCTCAAAATACCTGGGATTTTTTCCAAAATAACCACTATATGGAGTCAAGATATATTTTTGTTGTTGATATGGACTACGCTTACGAGAGTAATGTTCACTGTGAAGCTTACACTGTGATGTACCTGAGAGAAAACAGAGATGATAATCTGATCTTCACCCGTAAGAAAAAAGTATTTTAAAGTTTGTGGTTTTACAGAACATCACAGTTATATATGACAAGATATAATTATATTATATAAATATAATTATATTTTCTTAATGATTTTTTTCCTTCTCAACCCTTGTCTGTGGTGTAAAAACACCCCTGGCCAAACGGGGTGCATCTCTTCCCCTCTTTGATAATTACTGTAGTTACCATGTTCTGAACATCACATCCTTTCTTTTCTCCCCAGATGTAATCTATATATCTATATATCTATCTATCTATCTATCTATCTATCTATCTATCTATATAAATATAGATAACCACCTATATATGTATATATATATATATATATATATATATATATATATATATATATATATATATATATATAGGTGGTTGAATAAAAATATTTGGACATTATTTATAAAAATTACCTCAAGTTAGCACCAGCAAGCCTAGACATTTAGCATCAGCTACAATATTTACTTATTTTCAGTACCGTTCTGAATAAACATTCATGTCTGTCTAACGTTACTCATCTAAAAAAAAAAAGCCTCAAGTCCAAATATTCATTTATCACCAATTAACTGTTTGACAAACACTTCCTGCTTCGAGATCTGAATTTAAAAAAAAATATCAAACATGCTCCGAAGTCCTGATCTGAATCAACCGAGTCGCGAACAGGCTCCGAAGTCCCGATCTGAATCAACCGAGTCGCGAACAGGCTCCGAAGTGCCGATCTGAATCAACCGAGTCGCGAACAGGCTCCGAAGTGCCGATCTGAATCAACCGAGTCGCGAACAGGCTCCGAAGTGCCGATCTGAATCAACCGAGTCGCGAACAGGCTCCGAAGTGCCGATCTGAATCAACCGAGTCGCGAACATGCTCCGAAGTGCCGATCTGAATCAACCGAGTCGCGAACAGGCTCCGAAGTGCCGATCTGAATCAACCGAGTCGCGAACAGGCTCCGAAGTGCCGATCTGAATCAACCGAGTCGCGAACAGGCTCCGAAGTGCCGATCTGAATCAACCGAGTCGCGAACAGGCTCCGAAGTGCCGATCTGAATCAACGGAGTCGCGAACATGCTCCGAAGTCCAGAAGTCCCGATCTGAATCAACCGAGTCGCGAACAGGCTCCGAAGTCCCGATCTGAATCAACCGAGTCGCGAACATGCTCCGAAGTGCCGATCTGAATCAACGGAGTCGCGAACAGGCTCCGAAGTCCCGATCTGAATCAACAGAGTCGCGAACAGGCTCCGAATTGCCGATCTGAAAACTTCGACCAAAGAATGTAAAAAATAATTATATTTCTCTAATAACTCTAATTCTACAACTCTGTGAAAGACTCAGATCACGTATCTAAAAATAAATCGCTATAGTAAAAGAGAAATAATAAGAGGAGTGAAGTTTCCTACCGCTCTGCTGTGTTTGGTCCTCAAGCGCATCTGACGCTCCGCGGCGCGTCTCCACCCCTCACACGCGCGTTTACAGCGCTAAATTAATCATCTTTGCTAATTATTATACATTTACTTCATTGTCAGCTTCAGGTACTTCATTTATTATTGTTCAATGAACTGTTTGAAACAAAAAAAGGTTGTATTTCAGTAATAATTCTAAATTATCAAAATAAAATATATAAAATAAATAATAAAAAATATGATTTTCAGTTACAATAGTTAATCCTAAATTCCGACATTAATAACTAGCAACATCAGACGCACGCGCTCACAAGATCTCACGGTTCTTACTTCTGTAGACTCACACTAAATGGTTCATTTGAATCAGTGAGTGGTCGACTCCAGAACAGCTGCAATCGGATCATTCTAATTCGTAAACGAATCGTTTGGTGCGATTCGCGATCCGATTTAAAGGTTTATTTTGAAAAGACTCAGTTCGTTCATGATGAATCAGACACCGCTTCTGCGTGTCTGAGCACGTGATATATTATAGGGAGTAACGATACGGTTTTATGAAATGTAGTGAAGTTAAAAGTACGATCCTATGCTTTGGAATGTAGTGAAGTAAAAGTAAAAGTTACTCAAAATAAAACTACTTCAGTAAAGTACAGATACTTGAAAAATGTACTTAAGTACAGTAACGAAGTAAAGCTACTCCGTTACTGTCCACCACTGATCTCAACTAAGGATTCTTTACATTAAAGATCTTCTTAAAGTGAAAACTGGTTTGAAATTAATCCATGCCAAAGACTTTAAAAATCGATGTGCTCTGGACGCATGAGAATTATTGTTACATAATGAAATACTGACAATGATTGACGCATGCCATCATAGCTCAGTATAAGCCAGCTAAGATCAAACAGGAGGATTGCACCTGTCAAAGCGCATTTCAGTCGTTAGATTATTTATCATGCAAAATTTTCCAATCACAAGACGTTCAGTAGACAGTGCCGTCTTCCTCTCTCTCTGACAAATCCAGAGAGTATTAATGCTTTTAAAGGAACAAAAATGGGTTGCACTCTCAAATCAATGTTCATGTGACAAATTAAATATTTGAAAACTAGAAAATATGAAAAAAGGAACGGAAAAAAGCAGAGAGGGGGAGCGAGTGAAAAACTGTAGCTGGGAAGAACTGTGAAACCGTGACCTATTCAGAGGGATAATTTGCAAAGATCTGTCATGTCTTGATGGAAAAGCTAAGCACATTAATTTAAGACACCCCTATTTTTTCCTTGCTGTGGTTTAAGGAGAGAGAGAGAGAGAGACAGAGACGGCGAGAGAGGGTGAGATGGAGAGTGAAACGTAGAATAGGGGATTTGGCATAGCCAGGGATTATGTTTGAGAGACTTTGATGGTTTCAATTATTACCCAGAGTTTGCACACTCAGAGGAAGGCGACATCAAAGGGTGTTGGCGATTAGCACCCTCTGAACTTCGAGGCGGACGGGCGCTAATCTTTAAGGTGACACCAAACATACTGTTGGCAGTCCAAGCCACATTCAGACATGTATTGATGCAGTTACAAGGTTAATTAGACCTGCGACCTTTGGCGGTGGTGACTGGACCACTGAAGTGGTCTCAGCAGACACACCTTGATCCAGAGTCTCACATGGCTGAGACTCTTATGTAAACACTGAAGAGCAGCAGAAACGCAAAGGAATTTTGCACACACAAAGTCAGGTTGGGCCAGAAAAAAAAAAAAAAAAAACTGGAAATAAGCATGAAACAGCAGTCTGGATTTTTCTGATTCATCAAATACAATGATGACGACTGTCCTGACATCAACACTAATATGTCACTGAAGACTTTAAATGGCTGTATTTGAATAGAGGTGTTCAGTTATTGGCCCCATTTTAACGATCTAAGTGCATGGTCTAAAGCACACGGTGCAGGTGCACTCAGGGCATGTCCGAATCCACTTTTGCTTTTTTATCGACGGGAAAAATGACGATGACTAGGCGCATGGTCTAAATGGGTTGTCCCTATTTTCTCAATGAGTAATGGAAGTTTTTTGGGGCATGATGTGCAATAAGCCAACTGGAGTCTCATCTCCCATTCCCTTTAAAAGCGGGTTCGCTATTAACACGGAGTATAATACTAAAGCGCTCTTTAAATAACAAAGAAAAAATACTGCGCCAGACTTTAGACCAGGTTTGAGTTGGTCTGTGGTGCAGTCTATTTTCAGTTCCTCAACAATGCACCTGAACACACTTCTTTTTAGACCAGTACACCCATGGGCGCACAAATGGGCGCAAATGCATTTACTATTCAAACAGTGCAGCACAGGACAGGAAAATGAGACCCATGTTGGGCTGAAACTAGCAAAAACACTCGCACCACATTACGCCGGGTGTATGATAGTACCCATGATGTCAGTTTGTAAGCAATTTCTTCAAAGTTCCAACTGACATAAATTACACGGTCATATGTAAATTTTTAAACTTGTATTGCTACTTGCTACATACTGCTGTTTGAAATATCCTTGCATAATGTACACTTTTTAGGCAGTATTCAGTGTATACTGCACTGTAAGCAGTATGGAGTATTCCTTTCCAAACATAGCCATAATTAGCACTCATTAATCAGACACTTTTATACTTACAGTACATTTATTACAGGGACAACCCCCCTGGAGCAACCTGACGTTAAGTGCCTCGCACAACAGTGAAAGCTCATGAGACTTGCAGGGTTTTAATGACTTCACCACACCAGCTCAAAAAGCACCACTATCAGAGTTAGTAATATTGCAATAACACCAATTAAGCCATTTATAAAGTGGCTTAAAAATGATCAGCCTAATCACAAGAAGCCAGCAGGAAATATCCCCGCATCTCCAACTCCAAACACTAAGTACAACACAATTCATCAAACTGGAAGACATTTGGTGGATAGACCAATTAACCTCTGATAAATGATTTTATTTTCCTGTGTCATTTAAAGACCAAGTCTGCTAATGTTTTACACTGTCCTATGGATATATTCTGCCCTTTTCCTTATTACGCCGGAGGCCATGTGAGGGACTGGACACTTACTGGAAGGTACATTAACTAAGTGCGCAGAGATAATGATTTTTTCCTACTGCCCTACAAGAAGACATTAATTGATAAATGAGAGCTATCTCTTTAGTAATTTTATGCTTTCAGCACTGAGCTTATTGGAGCACAAAAATACTCCATGATATTTATCATTTAGTATTAAAACGACAAAATAATTAATAACTAGACCTCATTACAGAAATGGGAAAAACATGAAACAGTAGGGTGAAATCCTGATGTTTGCCAGGGTTGAAAATTACAAAAATTGCCTTGTAGAAAGCATACAGTGGACTTCTATTTCAAAACATGATATTTGCAAAACCATCCTTATGTACATTTTCACATTAAATTCAATGTCACAATTTACATAAGGAAATATTTTTTAAGAAACTTCACAGAAATTCTACTCACGTTTTCTGAATAACTTCCATCGCAATCCTGCAGCGAAGGACAATCAAAGAAAAACTATTTTCAGAGCCTCTGCACTTTTGCCAAGGTTTTATATTCTCGCAGTTTCCCTGGTAAAATAAGCACATATATCTAGACTTTAGCCAGAGCAGATGCCATATTTCACCGAACAAGAACAAAGAGAAGGCTTCAGTTGACAAGAGTTAAGTTTGTTCAATATGGTTGTCAAATTGTCTGTCGATGAAAGTTTGAAGTTTGAAAGTACTTTTCAAAAGTTTATATTGTGCAAAAACTCTTCCACCTAATAACTATGATGCACTGAAATTCTGCCAACCAAAATATTCAGTTGAACTGAATTTTTGGTTTTATCCGAAATCGTTCTGGAGGGCTGAAATCAGCTCCTGCTTTAATAATGACACGATTATACTGTGTCAGCATTTTTATTTTATGTAAAATGTGGATATGCTACAACTGTTAAACATTTTATTAGTGCGGGCTAATCTAACCAAGACCAAAAATTATGCTGGATAAGAAAGTTTAATAAAATTGCATTGTAAAAAGCATACAGAAATTCTACTTGTGTATTAACTTCCGTCGCAACCCTGCAGCGAAAGACAAAGAGAAAAAACTATTTTCAAAATCTCTGAACTTTCGCCAAGGTTTTAAATTGTAGTAGTCCTCGCAGTAAAATAAGACATACTCACATATTTAGACTTTAGAATAGATTCAATATTTCACTGAACATCAATGAAGAAAAGGCTGACAAATTCAGTTTGTTCATTATGGGTTTCAATTAGACATTTGATGAATAATATAATTATGTTGGAAATATACAGTATATAGCCTGAAAAGTGACTTGTTGCTGAATAACTTTACTTTGACTGGTTTATTACCAGTGAACATGACACCTGAACAGTATATAGATTTCAATCATCCAAATGTAACTATTTTAACGTCAGTTTTGGTGTTTCAGTAAAATTGTATTTCTATGCATCACTTACCACAACAATACAACATATTCTCATGTACTCTTATTCCACATACTCTACGTAGTCTTACTAGCCTGAGAAATTTCAGACTGCAAAAGTCTGCATGAATTATCTTTAAATTCAAGCTGGGTTTGCTGGATCGTAGAGGCATTCACACTGATTTCAAGGTGCAACCTTCATTTATTTTGTGGCTGTGGGCCAGAGGATCTGCGGGGACGGTCAGGGTCCTTCAACAGCACCTGTAGTTGCGTTGATACCTAGCTTAAGGGGCACGCGGGGGAGAGATTTGGCAATGGCTTCTTTCAGGCTATGGTTCATTGACTACACCATGGCGGAACGGGTGATAAGAGCGTCAGAGTCCTGCAGGACCCCAGTGCTGCTCTCTCAACTGCATCCAGTGTTTAAGAAACCCTTGTGCTCACTTACTAATGCCAGGATTTAGAGGTCAAGGCACCATCACTGTTGTTGCTGTATTTAAAGCTAAGCTCTTGTTCTTTATATCTGAAAATAATATGCAAGCAGGGTTGCTTAGAACAAATACACAAGTGATAATCCATTTGCCTTCTAAAAACTAAACATTTGCTTGTCTGTTGCAATCATAATTTAGTCAGGGGTGTAAAATCTATTTTAAAAGTTTGAGGGAAATGTTAAATCTATTAACTAGGGAAATTGAAAGTATTTAAAGGCAAATTTAAGACTTTTTAAGAGATGCACAAATAAAATAAATACTGTACTTGCTTAATATGAATACTTAATGGTATTCATACAGAACAAAGTGATACACTTTCAAAAGAAATTATGCATCTCAGATTATTTTACTTAATTTAACAGGCTGGAGCACATATTCCACTGCAAAGAAAGAAAAAAGGGTAACTGCTAGTTTAAAATACTTATTAATACATCAATACATACAAATTCAAGGTTGACTGATATTGGATTTTGCTGATATGATAATAATGTGTTTAAAGAAAGGCAATAAATAGATTCCACAAACGTAAGTTTTCTGTAACAAGTTTACATTAAATTAAATGCAAGATCAAGTTTGTTTAACCAAAATACCAATAATAGGGCCTACTGAGAAAAATAAGTAAATAAATGATGCATTATAATGCAGAAGCAGAAAATTATAAAATGTATATTAACAGTTGAAGGTTATCACACACAGTTTTCAACAAAATGTCAATCGAACTGACATGCTTTAATTATCAAGACTTAAACATGTTCTGTGTGTGAATGGAGAGTAATGCTAACGTTAACGAACTAGCTACTGGTAACTGTGATGCATCATACATGTGTCTTTCGCGTTTGGTTTTAACTTGTGGTTTCGGTAACTTACAATGATGGGGATAAGTTATTAGTCGACATCACTGATCTATAATAGAGAACACACACACACACACACATTATGTGATAAAACTTATAAAAAAGATAAAACCTATGAAAGTTCATAGATAGTTTACAGCTAGCAACAACAGTTGTTGTATACTAAAACAGTCTGACAGAAAGCATGCATGTAAAAACTAGGTGGACAAACAGAACGTTTATACAGTAAGTCAGTGTTGAGGTCTATGACTGCTACACTCTTGTCTTTGACACAGCATTATTATATTCTGTTGCCCTTGCAAATGAAAAAGGATGATTTACTGTAGCGTTTGTGTGAGCAGCAGAATGCTTCCCTGCACGATCTGAATGGAAATATTTCACTGAGACATTCAAGGCACTCGACACAAAATGTCACTCTTTCATTTCCCCTTTCTGCAATTTGCAATAATTGTTTGTGAAACTAATTTTATGAATTAGACAGGAATGCCTTTGATGCCGGGCAGAATACGCTGCTCTTATTAAGATGGAGCGAGAATACCTGTGACAAGCGACTTTTAAAAATGCAATTACCTAATTGGATGCAACCGTCCTACTAATTGTAACATGAGTAGGCAAATCTTTCATCAGACATGATTTGCTAGCTGGACACCGTTTACGGGTATCTGTTCTTCTCTTGCTGTTCTTAAACAATAAACATTCGCATTGACAGAGATTTGCAGTGATCTAATATTATTCAATTTGAGTTGAGTTTTTGGTGTCATGAGTGTCAGAGATCGTTGTTGATGCATCAAAGCTAAGAATTGCTTAACCTAATGGATACCGTATAAATGGTGTCGTTCTGATTACATTTTTTAAAGGATTTGTAATTAAAATACAGTATATTACATTTTAAATGCTCATTATCATATTAAAAGTTACTTTTTATGGGTTACATGATTACATATTACACAATGCCAGTTAATTGAAATGCCTAAAATGAGTAACCTAGATTACCCTAGAATTTTCGGTTGCACTTTACTTTACAGTATGTGTACTAATATGTACTTATAGTGTACTTACAGTGTATTTATCTAAGAAAGTTCTGGTAACACAAGGTATTTACATGGGGTAAACTTAGGTTTAGGGGTAGGTTCAGGATTAGTACCTAGTTATTACATAGTTATTGTAATTACTATAATAAGTACATAGTATGTACATGAGGAACAGGACTGTAAAATAAAGTGCTACCGAATTTTCATTATGTAATCTGTAAACTACAATAGACTACAATTTGTAAGTAATCTCCCCAGCACTATATATATATATAGTTTTTATTCCCCACAAAAAAAATAAAGTTTATGGTCGGCATTGCTTGCACACCTTGATTATACACCCGTTCCTCCCAACAAGAGGACTTCAGTTTTATTTTGACAGTATAAAATTAAACCTAAATCCAACCAATGGAATATTACTTTGTAAATGTAACCATTTAATTGAGAATCTGCTTAAAAACTTTTGTAACATTACCCCATTATAAGGATGGACCATTATTAATCATAAAATCAATGAAGCAAGAATCCAGATGAGACGGTAGAGAGAGAGTCATGGAGACAGGCAAAAGAAACTCAAGCTAAATCAATGAAATGCAAAATATTTAAAATGGCTGAGCTGCAAAATATTGGCCAAGAGATGTTACTGGAAGAAGGACGGCATTTTTTAATTTTCCAAAGTGGTTCCAAAGGAGTGTCTGACGCCTCCGAATTGGGATCAAATTAGACGTCCGATGATGGAGTGCTATGGTGAAGAGTCCCTGACCCCTTCTATCCTGACAGGTCTGGAGGATTTGAGATCTCACTCTGAATAAATGGAGCAGACACAAAGTGCAGTGGATCCATTTGAAATGTGCCTTTGGAAAAAGTCCATCCACCCATTCTGAACACACAGCATACGAAAGCAGACATTTTTATTGAGATGAACCTCTTCAGCTTTCAAGATTATAAGTGGGGTCATGATTTCTCCTCTTGGTCACTTCAGCTGCTTCGACCACATCATTGGGAGTGTTTTTTGAAAAATTAATCAACATTATATCTACTTCTGTGAGCTCTGATGATATGCTTGATGATATGCTTTGAACATTTATACACAGAAGGTACTGACTGGCTCGTTTTAAAATATTCACCTGAATGAGAGCGAAATTGGATGTTTGATGAGGATCAAACTGATTCTGCCATTCAAAAGTTTGGGGTTGGTAAGATTATTTATTTTTTTGAAGAAAGGTTTTATTCCGCAAAACTGCATGAAATTCATCAAAAGTAACTGTAAAAACATTTATAATGCTACAAAAGATTTATATTTGAAAAAAAAAAGAATGCCATATAAAAAAAGTTTCTATATAAATATTAAGTTTTCAACACTGGTGATGAGAAATGATATTTTTAGTCATGTGACACTGAAGACTGAAGTAATGGCTGCTGAGAACTTGTAATAATATTTCACAATATAATTTTTTTTAAATCAAATTAAAAATAGATGAACATAGACTTCAAAAACAAGATAATCTCACTGAACCCACATTTATAAACATCTTCATTAATTTATTGATCAGGCTCAAAGAAAAATCACAATGAGATATCTTTAATATCTCGATTTTTCTGTATTTCCCATAGTATCTGCATCTCACAAAAAATCATTCAAAATCTGAGCTCAGATTTGCCTAAATAAAGTGTCCAGTCTAAGTCAGAGAGCTCATTATAAATTCAAACATTTCTTATCATATTCAAAAACAGTTCAATGAACTTATGGTGCAGAAGTCGTTTTGCGGTTCTTATTCCTTTATATAAAACTGAAAAATAATGAAATTACACACAATTTATTTTTTCTTGTCCAGTTCCCATAAAATTGGGTCGTGTGGTCATTTTAATTGTATTATAAAGTTTAATACTTTGTGTTAGAGGTTTACTCAAATCCCTAACTTTATTTATGAGGAATATTGTAATCATGCTTGGTAAACACTACTACTAAATTGACTCCATAGTAAAGAATGTCATGTTTTCATGCCTTCACGTCTTAAAGACAGCCTGATTTGCATGCAGTAGGTGTTTTTATGAGACAAAGTGTGTCATGCTGCAGTTGTGTAGTCATGCAACGCAGGAACACATTTCATGTCCCCTCAGATTTGAGAGAGCTGGGTTAACGAGCCCCCCCCATCAGTATGCATTATTTATTTAGATGCTCTGCACCCCAGAGGCGGCCTGCCTTTTGCCTGTGCTCTTTTTTCCTCCTCTCTATAATTCTGTAATCCTTCCTTTTTGTTCGCAGGAGCAGCTCTTCCGTTCAGCTTTCTCTCTCTGTTTATCCCCTTCAGATGCTGCACCTTCTCTGCGCCATAAATATTCTAGTATTGCTGCTTTGTCTTTCCAAAATATCAGCCAGCTAAAGAAAACAAGGAGAGATGCCACTGATTTGCAAACAACCCATGGAACATGTTCACATCAGATTGAACAGACAGACTGACGTCTTTCACAAACGGTTCGATGCTGGTCATCGCATTGGTGGAATAATTGCATGTAATTCCTACTTCCAAGAACAAACATGTTTCGGCTAATTCATTCAAGCTGGAGTTTTACTGAAATTACTTCTGAAATAACTTTACTGAGAGCAGTCATTATGCTGTAAGGACTGCCATTCAGAGCACTACGGCAAAATACAGTAATTTGATGTTACTTTAAACAGTAGCAGCCTTGCGTTCTCTCTAAATGAGAAAGTCCAGAGACAATGAGAGTGCAGTTGAGTTCAGCTCAGAGAGATCCATCATAGTGATAAAAGTATGGGTTTTTATCTCTCCAGGGTTGAAGACTCTAGATGCTATCTTGACCTGGTTTGCAAAAAATACCCAATTCCTCCCATAATAAGAGCTGACTAAGCCAAGAAAATGTAAATTAGCGTATGGATATGTATAGAGTGTTACCTGTAATTTTGTAATTACCTCAATACTGAAATCTCTGTCTGAACAGCTTCAGATCCTGCCTGGTGACCACAAACATAACCAGGTGAGCAGATCACTCTCTCACTATTTGACTGCTCTAGTCTTTATCCACTCATCATCATCATCCACCAATCAGAACACAGGAGAACTCTTTGACCACAGCTGCTGTGCTTCAAAAGCTCTTGCAGCAGCTCAACACTGGTTTGCTCTGAGGTGGTCGGATCACATCAGATTGTGGTTAATCTTGCAGATCATGACTTATATCTACTCTTCCTCTCCCTGCAGTTTGCTAATATAAAGATTCCTCCTTAACTCCCACATCTTCTGTGGGTTTTATTGTTCTGGGTCTGAATTTGGGTTCCTGGGATCTCAAAAAAGAAACATTTTCAATCTCCAAGGTGAACGTTATGACAACACACTCTTAGAAAAAAGGCTTCATTGGGGTTCTATATAGAACCATAGTGTTCTTTACTCAACTCCAAAGAACCTTTTATGCTAAAAAGGTTCTATAATGACAAGAAAGAACCCTTTTGGCACAAAGGTTCTTTAAGCTATTCATTCATTCATATATTACATTATTCTGCAACATTTTGTATTTGTAATTAAATTATTGTTTGTAGTAACTTAATATCACATTTTAATCATGCTTATTTTTTGGAGAAAAACTGAAATGGCACTCTTCGTATGATAATGATTAACTACATAAAATTATATAAATATATACATTTTTAATCCCCATATCTTGAATTTTGTGATCATTCACATGCATTCGTAAATGCATTTGAATACACTAAATAATGCAGTGAAAGAACACACTCAAGCACACGCGCACTAGTATGACTTCATCATGTAACTTTAAATTAGCCTAGATGCATGCACTTTTTAGGTACGATTTGTTTAGTTTTTGAATATACTTGATACTGTTAAAAGGCACATCATTAAAACAAAAAATACGAGTTATTTTATACCATGGGCGTAGGTTTGGTCTCAGCTTCCACATTTTCCACAGAATATGCATTTGAAAGCCTTGTCAGTCACTACTGCTAGTTTATTTTTGTGGCTAGCTAGTTATTTTGCCTACTTACACTCGGACTCTGCTTTATAAAAAAGCTTCTTATGTCCCCTTTCTTCTTCTTGGGTGGCATCTACAAAGTACAAAAAGGGGCAAAAAACAAACAAAAAAAAAAACGGAATATTAAAATGTTTTTACTCTGGCCTTTGTATGTGGCAGAGAGACAGCCCTTGTAACTTACCGTCGGCGTCGTCAACATGCGCCCGCACACAAACCACCATCTCGCTGCTATAGCCATACACAGTAAAAGAAGCACAAAAGTAGTCTGTGCTTGTAGCCTGTCAGATACCCCGCCGCCAATCAAATTAGCCTACGGCGTTTCTTGTACTGTCGTCGTCCAGGTCGTTAGAATCGATCCAAATAGCAGTGCAAAGATCCAAAAAGCAGTTCAAAGGAGCTTGCTAAACATTGGTAGGGACAAATTTGTCATCTCAAAATATTGATAGGGACTAGTACCTAGCGTCCCCAAACCTACGCCCATGTTTTATACATACCACATATCACACCTAAACTATCACGCTTGAACTGATTCAAATGATCCGCGAAGCCGCTCCGAACTACCGAACTGATTCAAATGATTTGCGATCCCCAAACTGACCCAAATAATTCGCGAACCCGCTACGAACTCTCGAACTGACTCAAATAATTCGCGAACCCGCTACGAACTCTCGAACTGACTCAAATGATTCGAGAACCCGCTACGAACTCCCGAACTGACTCAAATGATTCGCGATCCCGCTCCGAAGTCCCAAACTGGTTCAAATGATTCACGCTCCATATACTCCGAACTCCCAAAATGGCTCAAATGATTCGCGATCCCGCTCCGCCCCGAACTCCCGAACTGATTCAAATTATCTGCAAAGCCGCTCCGAACTCCCGAACTGATTCAAATGATTTGCGATCCCCAAACTGACTCAAATGATTCGCGAACCCGCTATGAACTCTCGAACTGATTCAAATGATCCGCGAAGCCGCTCCGAACTCCCGAACGTATTCAAATGATTTGCGATCCCCAAACTGACTCAAATGAACTCCTAAAATGACTCAATTGATTCGCGATCCCGCTCCGCCCCGAACTCCCGAACTGATTCCGCGAAGCCGCTCAGAACTCCCGAACTGATTCAAATGATTTGTGATCCCCAAACTGACTCAAATGATTCACAAACCTGCTCCAAACTATTTTCCACGTCGAAACATTCACGTTAAACGACTTTGATCTAATCGGTCTGGAGATGCAAACAAGACAACTCTGACGCAGGTTCCTTGGCATGCATCTTTAAAGGTTATGCGCCTAGGACAAGTGATGATCACCCCTGGCCCTGGTGAAGGTACAGTGATTACAAATGGACCAGAAGTCTTTCATTTTCAATAAGAGCCAGAGATTTGCGTTTTACTTTGTGCAAATGATTGTTTTGTATTTCTGTCATGTTGTTCTGGGTAGTTCTGTGAAGTCCAAAATACCTCTTTACCCACCTAAAAATATATTATTCATCATGTCATACTGTATATTTTTCAGAAAAACTTCATTTTAAAAGATAATGTTGTATACAGAGATATATTTCTGCTTTGGCCAGTAACTCAGAAGTGTGTTCTAACAATACCAGGTGGTATTTTGTAGAAATGTAGAAAGACTTCAGTATAATTTCACTTTGAACATAAGTTGAACATTGTTACTTTCGACCCCATCGATTGGGACGAAAGTAACACAGGTGGGTCAAAAGTAACACAACAATATAAGCTAGATTTTTTTCTGTTAGTCTTATTTTTCTTAAGTATACCTGATTGTGACATTGTTAATAAATAACTGCAAACATATTTTGTCCTTTATCTTTGCAAAAAAATTATTAAATTACATTTTCATATTTTAATTTTAAATTTAAGTTTCATCAGATGTATTAAAACCTGACTGTACTTTTTTTATTGTAAATTTCAATGTATTTTTATATAATAATAAAAAAATTCTACAGAATGCACAATATAAAAATTTAATCACATTAGCATAATAAAAAAACCTCTAAACATAATGTAACAGTAGGCCTATTTATGTTTCCATCCAGTTGTTTTTATGGATAAATTGAAAATGTGCATTAAAACGTCTGAAAACACTGCAAATTCACAGGTGGAGGTGTAAAGGCTAAGATATGGCTAAAACCTAAATATAAATGTGACGTAGCAGCTGCCCAGAGAGAGATGTTCCTCTATGTCCAGAAACACCCTCTCAAAAACATCTGGATAAAACCAGACCTCTGTCTGTCTTTCTGACCCTCACTAAGACATATTCTTTTGGTATAATATGACATTAACATTTGTAAGAAATTATGCGAGACACAGAAATTCACAATATAGCTTGCACTGGAACAAAATAAATACTTTTTGTGACTGTAGCGGGACAAAAGTAACAACTGTTACTTTCGTCCCGACAGGAACTCCTGACATTTAAACTCGATTTAATTTTATATAAAAAAAAATTTGAAAATGCAAACTTTAGGATGTGTTAAAGCACTAAATAACCTGTAGATTGATCATTACTTTGACACATGAAACAAGAAAAAGAACACGACTAATAAAAAAAAAATTACCGCTTTAACAATTTACTTTTTGTACTCGAAAACAGTTTTATGGACCTAACTTCCGGAAACGATGAGGAAATTACATGATATTTCTCAGCTCCGTCAAGGATTGCATGCTAAACATGCTGTCATAGCTGGGAATGCAAATGCAGAAAGAGGCTCGGAGAAAATCGATTCGTTACTTTCGTCCTGTGTTACTTTCGTCCTGTGTTACTTTCCCCCTTGTTCTCCCCTACACTAAAACAGAATTATTGAGAAATATTACAATTTAAAAGAACTATTCCTGTGATACAAAGTAGAATTTTCAGCAGCCATTTTCAGTGTCACGTGTTCCCTTAGAAATCATTCTGATATGCTAATTTGATGCTTAAGACACAATATCAATGTTGAAAATAGTCACAAATATTTTCTAAAAAAAAATTGTGAAAACCATGTTTTGTTTTTTTCAGGATACTCTGATAAGTATAAAGTTCAAAAGTAAAGCATTTTGTAACATAACTGTTTTTACTGTAATCTTTAAACAATTTAATGTTTCCTTGCTCAAAAGTATTAAAATAAATCATACCACAAACATTTACATGACAGCTTATAGCATTTTCAACAAATAAATAAATGGATATGTTTTTATGAGTATGTTCTGATTGGCTATGATTTTTCTGCCTCATGCAGCAGTTTTGCTTTCATTGTGGACAGAAAAATAACTATAAAAACGTGTCATGCTATTTCTGATTAGCATATATCATTCTGAAATGTGCCATTTTTCATCTATATTCCTGTTCTGATATACAGTCTTGTTCAAAATAATAGCAGTACAATGTGACTAACCAGAATAATCAAGGTTTTTAGTATATTTTTTATTGCTACGTGGCAAACAAGTTACCAGTAGGTTCAGTAAATTCTCAGAAAACAAATGAGACCCAGCATTCATGATATGCACGCTCTTAAGGCTGTGCAATTGGGCAATTAGTTGAATTAGTTGAAAGGGGTGTGTTCAAAAAAATAGCAGTGTGGCATTCAATCACTGAGGTCATCAATTTTGTGAAGAAACAGGTGTGAATCAGGTGGCCCCTATTTAAGGATGAAGCCAACACTTGTTGAACATGCATTTGAAAGCTGAGGAAAATGGGTCGTTCAGGACATTGTTCAGAAGAACAGCGTACTTTGATTAAAAAGTTGATTAGAGAGGGGAAAACCTATAAAGAGGTGCAAAAAATGATAGGCTGTTCAGCTAAAATGATCTCCAATGCCTTAAAATGGAGAGCAAAACCAGAGAGACGTGGAAGAAAACGGAAGACAACCATCAAAATGGATAGAAGAATAACCAGAATGGCAAAGGCTCAGCCAATGATCACCTCCAGGATGATCAAAGACAGTCTGGAGTTACCTGTAAGTACTGTGACAGTTAGAAGACGTCTGTGTGAAGCTAATCTATTTTCAAGAATCCCCCGCAAAGTCCCTCTGTTAAAAAAAAGGCATGTGCAGAAGAGGTTACAATTTGCCAAAGAACACATCAACTGGCCTAAAGAGAAATGGAGGAACATTTTGTGGACTGATGAGAGTAAAATTGTTGTTTTTGGGTCCAAGGGCCACAGGCAGTTTGTGAGACGACCCCCAAACTCTGAATTCAAGCCACAGTACACAGTGAAGACCGTGAAGCATGGAGGTGCAAGTATCATGATATGGGCATGTTTCTCCTACTATGGTGTTGGGCCTATTTATCGCATACCAGGGATCATGGATCAGTTTGCATATGTTAAAATACTTGAAGAGGTCATGTTGCCCTATGCTGAAGAGGACATGCCCTTGAAATGGTTGTTTCAACAAGACAATGACCCAAAACACACTAGTAAACGGGCAAAGTCTTGGTTCCAAACCAACAAAATTAATGTTATGGAGTGGCCAGCCCAATCTCCAGACCTTAATCCAATTGAGAACTTGTGGGGTGATATCAAAAATGCTGTTTCTGAAGCAAAACCAAGAAATGTGAATGAATTGTGGAATGTTGTTAAAGAATCATGGAGTGGAATAACAGCTGAGAGGTGCCACAAGTTGGTTGACTCCATGCCACACAGATGTCAAGCAGTTTTAAAAAACTGTGGTCATACAACTAAATATTAGTTTAGTGATTCACAGGATTGCTAAATCCCAGAAAAAAAAATGTTTGTTCAAAATAGTTTTGAGTTTGTACAGTCAAAGGTAGACACTGCTATTTTTTTGAACACACCCCTTTCAACTAATTGCCCAATTGCACAGCCTTAAGAGCGTGCATATCATGAATGCTGGGTCTTGTTTGTTTTCTGACAATCTACTGAACCTACTGGTAACTTGTTTGTCACGTAGCAATAAAAAATATATAAAAAACCTTGATTATTCTGGTTAGTCACATTGTACTGCTATTATTTTGAACAAGACTGTACATGTCTGCAGGTGATCCCAAAACTAATTTGGGAGCAATCGAACATAACTTGCCTTTCCAATTACAAAGTGGTTAATAAGAAAATGAAATGATGCACAACATAATTCTGTTCTTGCAGTATATATACTATATTCAAAAAGATCAAATTATGAATGTTAGTTTATCTGAGTTCAGGAGTTATTATGTAGGTTTCACTGAGACACTTGTCTTTATTTGAATGAAAACATCAAGCTCTTGAGACAAAATAGTCCTTGCAGATGATTATATTTACAAAAAAACTAAAGAAATAACATTCAAGAAATATACAGCATCATCCACATATCTTTTAATTTGCAAAAAAAACAAAAAAACAAACAAAAATAAAACGCCATGCTTGTCCTTTGAACATTAAGCTGAATCCAATCTTTCAACAACCTCGCACAGATAAAAAAAAAAAAAAAAAAAAAAAAAGAGAAAAAGGTGCAAATATATACAAAACACTTCATTGCAGCCAGCGTTTTAGACTCATTTTCACCCCTCAGACTACTTAACGCATTAAAACTGAATTAAAACAATAATTTAAACAAAATAAAAAACCAAAACATTTGAGTCCAATAATTATACAAAATATATTTATATATTTATATAGAATTAAGGACTAGGCATAGCAGTTGCCCATTAAGCAGTCATCCAATCAACCAGTCGTCACAAAGCTCTCCAAACACGTTAATAAACTCCATATATTTCTGAAACTGTAAACAAGTCTGTTACAATAAAATTGATTAAAACATTTGGGATAAAGAGACAAACCGACAAATAAATTACAATTAATTCATCTGAGACAAAATGTTATTTTTTTCTTCTTCTTCTTTTATAACTAGAACATTGACTGAAATGTAGTTATGGATCTAAAACATACATTTTCTTCTACTGTATCTACTGAAAAAAACACCACAGTTAGTTTTCCCACTCACTCCGCTCCGTTCCTCATAAGTTACAGGTGCTTTTAAGAGTATGCTGTTTCACCGCACGATGAAAACAAACCGCAAAGCGCCTCATTTGGCTCTGAGTTCCTCTGTAGGAAACAGGTGATTTCTGATATATGGCTATCGGCCGAGGCGTCGTTAGTGTTAGCTCTGTCTTCACCAGTCTAGCTAAAAACACCCCGGTGGGCAGTTGCACTTATCGATAGTCAAGAGTTATGTTACAGGCAGTATGTATGCGGCCAAGCTAAGTCCACTTCCCCCACAGTAGGTTTGGCTTTTACTCACAGTATAGAAAAATCAGATGTTAACCTGATGGTGTGGTTTCAACCAAGAAGTGCTAAATCAAAAAATTCAACCACTGATGTTTAGTTGTCAGCTTTTTTTTAAATGATTGCGTTTCATTTCTCAAAGTGGTATGTTCCAGACGTCGGATATTGGTTTCGCACCTGCATTGCTGACGATGCAGCTTTGGCATCAGGCAGTAATTCCCGATGCATCGTGTTGCAAGAGGTTGAAATGTTATAACGGAACCAGATTAATGCGCTGACCCCATTCCCCAAACAGAAAAACAAACCAATGTTCAAAAAGATTCCGCTTAATTACCATCCTGCAACTTTTTTTATATGTTAATGAGCCCCACATTTAGTTCAAAACATACTGCCTTCATTATTCCAACAACAAAAATTTGGCTTTTGATGATGCCGTATCTAAATGAACAGGGGATCTCATTACCCCATCCAAATCCATGTGGCGAATTTGAAGGAAGGTTTAATTACATTCAATGAAAGTTTAAAATATCCAGATACGTCTTTATTGAAATGCTCAAGTCTTCAAACCATGACCCTGCCAGACGTGGTTTACTGCTACTAAATTAAAATGTATTATTTTTTTTAACCAAATAAAGGCAATAATGATTAGTAGTTATTAGCAAATCCATTATTACAGGCTAAAAAGGGCAAAATCTATCGATGTAAGATGTATTCAAATATACGTGATCACTTTGATGGTCATTGAATATCTACATTCAAATTCAACAAACTCAAGTAATAAGGCCCCGATGGATTTCCCTATTGTTTTAATGATCCCATATTATGATGGGTGTTTGTATACTCAAACTGACCTTGGTGAAGTAGGTTTTTTACATTTTAAAGACAATGTTGAAAGCAAATGGTACTCCCTGTAGTCCTGTCTGAAGGTATTTTGTGTTTAAAACTGGAACATATATAATGAGGCAAAGATTTTTGCAAGATATGCTCAGTTATTCATGCTGTACATTCTCAGTGATTTTACTCAAGACAAAAACACAATCGATACGCAACTAGACGGGGCGGAACTCAGAACCACATAGAGCAAGGAATAGAAAACAGCTGAGAAGATTTCACGTACGTATCACAATTCGAGTACCTGGAATATAACGGTTTGCAGTTCATCTCCGTGGCAGCAGAGGGCGATGCCACTGTCACGGAGATGAGGAAAGTCCGATAAAGAGAAGAGGAAATGACTTAAGGCCTTGTTGTTTGTGTATACAGACAGAATTGACACAATCTTTATAATTGATCAAGCAGGAACCTTGATAAGGTTGTATGGGGGATGACTGAAGAACAGACAGGATTTGTCCAGCTGCGGACTTCGATGTCAAAAATTGCATTGGCCTGCTGAAACGGTGAGAAAACAATCAGAGTTGAACAGTCATCCCTTCGTTGTGCTTGGCATTGTGAACGCGTTTTGGCTGCCGTTTGGACAGAACAACAACAGGGAAATGAAAAGGAGCGTGACTCACCAAATGCTAACATTGAAAATTTAGAGTCAGGACGGTGAATTTGAACACACAGGGAACTTAAACTCATGGCTTGCAGGTAAATTTGAGAGTTATTGCTCTAGATGGATCTACTATGTTAAAGATGCCTGTCATCAAGGGACAAAACTTGGCCCTCGCCAATGCAGTCTTGGAGAAGAAATCCAAACATCACAGTAACACAGCGGTGTACAAAAAAAGCAAAGGGAGCAGAAATGCCCAGAAATGTCCAAGGGATGAACACCCATCCCAGGGTACATTTCAGCACGAGTTTGGGGAATCATATCCAGACGCAACAAAAAGGCAAGCTTCAAAGGTTGCTGATCCAAACCTCTTGACAAATAGAGTTCCATTTGGCCCCATAATCACAAAAAAAAGAACGAAAACGAGAGAAAAGGCGCTTTTATGGGTCTATGGCAATTTCGAGACGAAGAGGAGAAGGTTCCTCCCATTTTGCCCAGCTTCCACACTACCCATAATGCAGTTCTCCCCGAACAGTTCTCCATTATTGATTTATTATGATATAAATATCTTCATTTCTGTTAATGGAGCTCGTCACATAGTTGTGATAGTTTTTGAGGCGTCTCTTGGAGATCGTTATGAAGAATTGTTTTCAGGTTACCCACTGAATGCATTGCTAAAACATGTTGCTGTTTTCTCTCCCAGAAAGATTGATATTTTCTTCCATGGCACTATCTTGGCAATTTGGCTTCCAAGGCAAGAGCATGTGCACCTTTCCTCATTGGAATGTATCTGATCCACAGTAGTCCGTGTCGAATAGTTTGTTAGGCAGGCCGATATGAACGGCGTTCGGTCTGGGCATTAGGGAGTGAGGGCGTTTGGGTGTACAGGTTGTGGTCCAGTAAAACGTTTGGCTTCGTATGCTGTGCTGTGGTTCCTTTAGAGTTGATTGTCCAGTGTTTTAGCCTCACCTTCTGCTAGCACAAGCTGTGGATGTTCTAACACGGGTTCGGTCCGCCAGACTCCATCAATTCCGTCTCAACAGTCCCCCCAAACCATCTGAACGCTTCCCTTCCCATCCCGTCCAATCCATCAACACCCTCAGCTGCTGCCAGACATCAGGTTAATGGCTTGTTCCAGTTTGTGTCTTAGCTTGTGTTTGCGACAGTAACCGTCTCTGTCCAGCGCTGTCAAAATCTGAGAGAGAGAGAGAAAGAGAGAGGAGGAGGCCATTAACTGAAGGCCGAACCCTTGTAATAATTCAATATTCGACATCGTTCTGCGCGTGAGGGTTTGCGGACGCTCACTAGAGCTCATAATGACATTGATAAATGATCTCATCAGATATGGCACTGCACATTCATCAAGATCAAACTGCTAATACAGAAACAACATTTGCATTTCAATTCAAATCTCACGTGCATCTTTAAACTACCATTATGGCAATTTGCACAACCACTACCAGGATTTATGTTTCTCTTGATCTTACAAACCTTTTGATTTAAAGGCTTCTACAGGAATCATATAAATTTCATTTTTTTTGCACATATATTTGTACTTATTTCTACACACACACACACACACACACACACACACACACATATATTTTTTTTACTTTATATATATATATATATATATATATATATATATATATATATATATATATATATATATATATATATATATATATATATATATATATATAAAAATCACATTTTAATTTACATTCAAACAAAGTGCAAGTCTATACAGAGCAGTCTTTATAAGCGAAGTGCTGCTTTGTTTACAGCCAAAGAAAGTTGTTTCGTCGCTGTTCCATAAGCGCCACCTGCAGTCAGAGAGTGGATCAGCATCTTTCAACCCATCTGCTGTTTTTGTGTGGTGCAGATATTTTAAAATTTCATGTTACACAGTCTAACTTAGATTAAAAAAAAAACTGCTCATGCTGAATTTATTTAGCATCTTTGTTTGGATTGCGATTCAAATGCAGTCACCAATTTTGAATAAAATGGGCACAGACAAGCCTTTGTTTATATGCAAAACATATACATGAGTTTTTTTTTTTGTCTAATTTATTTGATTAGATTTGGGATTTGTTTTGAAATTGAAATTTAGTTTTGTTATTTTACATGTTTCACAAAAAATGTGCAGCATTTTGTCCAAGCAATAATAAAAGGACACCTTTTCATTTATAATTTATCCTAAACCTTTTTTTTGTTTAAAAATAATCATGAGAAAATTGAATCGTAAAATCAGTATCGTGAATCGTATCGTGAGTTGAGTGCATTGTTACATCCCTATAAAACAGAGTCTCAGGTCTCACCTCTTCCTTGTACTTGTTGATATAGAAGTACAGTTCACTAAGCGCACTCAGCGTGTTGAATTCGTTGCCATGGAGACGGGACTGCTCTACTAGATAGGCGTCCATGTCCTGATCGCTGATACTTGGCATCTTGCTGATGTCTCGGTAGTATCTTGAAAACACACAAACACAAACAAACAAACAAACACACACATCGTATTTTAAATGAACAGTTTGGAGTTAATCTTCTGGAAAAAAATGAAAGCAAAATGGATGAATTTCAGTTTCTGCAGCCTAGTAAAAGACGGTTAGACAAATGACTAATTAGTGGTGCCTACTAAGGCAAGTACAGGATTACTATTGCTCACAGGATATAAAGAAATGTATTAAGTGCATCTAAAAGTGGAGTTAAGTGCAGTGTTATTTTAATATGATTGAGTCATTATAGCTTTTAATTAATATATTGAATTGGTTTCGATTTTCAGTTAAATTTATAATTTTTTTTAGTAATTTTGTGGTGTGTTTCTTTAATTTTTATTATTTTATTAATTTTAATTTAAAAACATCAACTAAATGAAAAATGTTGCCTATGATGCCTTTAACTATAATAACCCTGGTAAAGGTATAATTTACCAAACAGCTGCTGGCAGCTACTGACCTCCATAGTATTTTTTAACCCCCCCGCCATACTATGGAAGTCAATGGCTACCTGTCTGGTTACCAGCATTCCTCAAAATATCTTCTTTTGTGTTCAGAAAAAGAAAGAGAGTAATACAGGTTTGCAACAACTTGAAGGTGAGTGAATATTGACAGAATTTTGAATAAACATTACAACCATTCTAGACGTTCAATCAGATCAAGTCTGTGGTATTTTGGCCATGTGTCCTTACCTCTCAACCCAGCTCTTGTAATTAGGGATGTCTTTAGCATAGAGAAGCTTGTTTGATGGGGAGTCTTTGCCCAGGCGATGCTCAGACGTCGAGCAGGAGTCCATGAAGGTCTGAGCCACCACTGACAGACAGGCATCTGTAATACTGTTCTTGTGGATGTCAAAGACAAACTGAGGGTTTTTGATCACGTTGACCCAAAACCGCAGAGGAAGGCTGGATTAGAAAAAGAGAGACATAGACGATATAATCTGATTACATCCAAAAAGCTTTTTAGTGATAGTGGTCTGTCTTGAATCACACTAAAATGCATTATTTTTCAATTGCACTGAGAGCGTACTGCATTCAAGAAACAAATGGAACTGAACTGGCATCTCAGCAGGGTTTCAAAACGATCGAAACTGATGCTGCAGAAAATGAGGTCAAAGACAGGAAGTGCTCGGTATCTCACCAGTTGCTCTTCCAGGTGTGCCGTACGTCCGGGTCAGTGATCTGTCTCTTGTCTGCTTGCTCATCCAGGAAATCAAACATGTATTTGATGGCCAGCGGGAGAGCACTGCCTCGATGGGCCGTGCTGAACACCGTCTCAAAAAGATCGTCCACAAACTTCTGCAGTGTGCCCTAAAAACATGCCACAAGAGTTTACAACATTCTTCGAGGCACTACACACATTTTATTGAATACAATGCTAATCGTGAGTTTTAACTGATATGTTTTGATTCTTTAATTCTTTAATCTGTTTAAAAATCAACAGATTTTTAAACAGATTGTTGTGCAAATAATAGTTTTGTTCTTGCAACAAAACTGTATGCTTTTATTTTTTTAAGTGTAATAAAAAAAAAAAAAGTCTAAATTGTGTACATTTTAGTGTTCAAAACAGACCAAATTTACATTTATTTATACCTCGGAAAAAAACGAGCTGAATTCAATCAATTTTCAAAAATGCTGCAGTAATGTTCAGAGGTTTGTGGTGTAAATACATATATTTATATATACAGTGTCTATATCTAAGTTTTTTCTGCTCACCAAGTCTGCATTTATTTGATGAAAAATGCAGTGAAGCAGTAGCAGTACAAATGTGAAATACTACAACAATTTAAAAATGTATATTCTATTTGAATATATTTTAAAATGTAATTTATTCCTGTGATGCAAAGTTGATTTTTCATCAGCTATTACTCCAGTCTGCATTGTCACAAGCTCATTCAGAAATATCTTTTATTATTAACACTAACACTGTTGAAAATGTAAATAAATGTATTTTATAAAAAAAAAAAAAAAAGTATTTACTGACAGTTTTGATCAATTTAATGTCTCCTTGCTGAATAAAAAAATGATTCTTTTGAAAAGACAAACTTTTGAATGGTTGATGTTAATGATAAAATATGACAGAAGTTTCATTCTTTGCTAAAATAATCCTTTAACCATGTTAAAGCACTGTAACGTAAAGCCTTGAGTGGCTTATTGCTTTAAAAATAACCACACACAGATTATCTGTACAGGATGTTTATGTACCTTGGTAGCCAGTAAGCGTGTGAGGTAAATCTCAGACACCATCTTGCTCCCACGGTCTCCCTCCCGCTGGTCTGCGTGCTCATGGTTCTTCACCAGGTGCCAGAGTTTGGTGCCTGTCTCCTGGTCAGGGGTGATCATGGGAGCCCTGGATCGAAGGCTGTCTGGACTACTAGATGTCCTCAGCAGGCTCTCTATATCCAATCCAAATGAGCGTACACTTCAATCTGCTTCTTAACAATGCATTGCAGTTTACATATCTTAAGTCTGTTTCTAAATCATTATCTTTCTAATAGCTGCGTCTCAAAGCCTAGTGAGCCGAATCAGCGTTTACTGTCTACAAGTATGGATGTCTATATAAACATCATAATGACTGAAATGAATCCTTTTACAGTTAGCGACTGATTTCAGATATCCTGAACAGTCAGTTTAGTTTACTAGGTTTTGAGCACAGCCTACAGTATGTGTTATTTCATTGAAAAGCTCAGACTAAATAACTTCAGCCAAGAATGGCTGGGGAAAAGATCTTCGATTCCCATTTGAGCCAAACATGCTGCATGTGGCATGATACAAAATGCTGGACGAATCCATGATATATTAAACAAACATGGCTAAAGCCGAGGATCATGGGGCGTAAAGCGATCCGAGAGACTTACCGTATCGACTGAGAGAGCGAGTGAACGTGAAGGAGTTGGCGATGTTGTAAGCAGATACTTGCTTCTGAACCAAAGCCACCAAAGACCCATCCGTCACCTGAGATGGAAAATGAGAATTATAAGGAAAAGAATCTCCATTTTTGTACAGCATGCGACAAGCATTTGTAAACTTGCATGATATAACGAAGCAGCTGCCAGGAAACGTTGTTCAACCTGGTAGTGCGCCAGTGTGTTCAATCTCTTCCAGTCGCTCTCGATCTTTGTGGTGACGTCTTCATCCTGGAGGATGATTCTGGTCAGTCGACCCTGCCGCCATTCTGGAGAAGGACAAGAAATGCAATTAGTCTTGGATGAGGATGTCTCTAAAGGGTCAAAGGTAAAACTTTTGCCATGTTTTCCATACGTTCTCTCTAACAGTCAACATGATGTCAAAACTGACCCTATTTACTGGTCTTACGATACACAATTATAAGTGCATGCTTTTCTTAACATTGTTTTCGTGATTTTTGATCAAAATGTAATATCTGTCTAAATATCACTCAGGTGAAAAAAAAAAGAACAAAATAGAAAAATAAAAGTTTGTCAAGCAAGCCTAGTGTATTAGACGGAATGGTAGAAAAACAGTATTATACGATAGAACGATCCAACGATAGACAGACAGATAGATAGATAGACAGACAGACAGATAGAGAGAGCTAGAGCGATAGATAGATAGATAGATAGATAGATAGATAGATAGATAGATAGATAGATAGATAGATAGATAGATAGACAGATAGATAGACAGATAGATAGATAGACAGACAGACAGATAGAGAGAGCTAGAGCGATAGATAGATAGATAGATAGATAGATAGATAGATAGATAGATAGATAGATAGATAGATAGATAGATAGATAGATCGATAGATAACCTAAGAATCAGAAACGGGCAGAAAGTTTGAGTTTACCCAGGTCCATGTTGTCGGCCTGTGGGCGCTGTGAGTACGGGATGCCTTTGTAAACAGCATCTAGAAGCTTGTCCTTCACCTGAGTGATCGTGTCACAGTTTAGCACCTTGACAGGGATTTCTGTACCGGCCTGTCCCTCCGGAGGAATACACATGAGCGTCTGAGATAGAGATCCGGGATAATATTGATTGGCAAGATGACCAGCAAATACACAATAACACGTCTCCGTTCAAATCTAGCATACAGACTACACACACACACACTAACAAACACATGGACTAAAAAGGATGCGGAAAGGTCAAGGCACATTTTATCATACACAGCGGGCGACTGGAGCTCTATTTAGCCCGGCTCTGCCAGCATATCAAAGATTGATCGAGGGATCCTGTTTCATGCTTCGGCATGATTTATCATAATAGCCATCTCAACTTTAACTGTTGTGTCAATGGGGAAATATTTATCTGCCTGCAAAGCGGTATTCAGAAAATGTGAAACACGCAGGTTTTGATCAAAAGGTCACAGATCGATAAAAACAAACTGCAGGATGTGATTGATTATGATTGATTGATGTCTAAAGTTAAAAGATACTTCAAGCTAAAGTGTGTAATCCTTTTGATATTAAACACCCAGTTTAATATGCAGAGACAACTACAAGAAAGACATCTATAGGTTGATTCCCCGGAAAAGTGTAAACATAGTCTCTCAAATATTGATTTGTTTGTTTTTAGCAGCCTAGACAACCCAGCAACACTGACTTAACCAATGGCCTGACTTTGGGGGCGGGACTTTTTGACTGGTTCAGGGGAAAAACTGGGAACTAATATTAAATTAATAATCTGATAATAAATAATAATAACAATTTAATGTTAAATTAATTAACAAATAAGTTAAAATTACAGAATTTAAGTGCTAACAAAATGTTGATTTGTTTGTTTTTAGAATCATGACCGATAGAGCAACACTGACTCAACCAATGGCATGATTTTGGGGGCGGGACTATTTGTTTGACTGACCAATGACAAAAAAGGAAGTGTTCAGCAGAGAGTTAAGGGGGGAAAATAAATAAATAAAAAACAATAATGAATGAATGAACAAATAAATTAAAATGTACAGAATTTGACATTATTACTGTTTCAAGTGCTAACAAGATATTGCTTTTTTGTTTGTTTTTAGAAAGGAACCAAAATTAAAATATACCAATTGTGTGAATTTGGGGGTGCGACGATTTGTTTGACTAACCAATGACAGACGAGGAAGTGTTCAGCAGGAATTTCAGGAAAAAAAGTACATAACTGAACGAACAACTAAGTTAAAATTCACAGAATTTGACATTATTACGGTTCATCGCGACAGTTTTTCTTAAAGAAAATACAAACCATGGCACCATGCCCAAATAAAACATAGTAACTCCATGGTACTTTTAATACTTCTGTAAGTGTATGAAATGAATATTTGAATACACTGTACATAATTTTTGCGATAGTTGCTATGGTAAAACCTTCATAAAGCAATACACCATCATGCAGCTATACAGCATTGATAAAATAAATAAGACAAGCTGTAGGATGTGTGCATCAGCTCATTTATGCAGCCAGTAAGCGAAATCATAAAAAACAGCTCTCAGCACTTACCAAGTGAGTAACACATACAAATAACAGCTTCATAAACAGGCATGCGAGTTACATTAGAGAGCCGAGCATTTGTTACGAAGCCGATGCTTTGATATATCTCCATTCACACCGTGACATCGGTCCATATAAATTCATGAGAAGACCTTTTGTGTGCATGGGCCACGTTAATTGTGTGATTAAAACAATGCAGCTGGCACTGGTGCGCGTAATCACGGCTACACGCTGATCATTAGCTCACGGCAATTCCTCCTCTCCAGCCGCGGCTCACACATGAGGAGTTTGTGATTAAAACCCAATTACACAGCAAATTACGGAATTCTCCCGGAGATGGAGCCCAGCTATATTTAGGACATCCGGCGTCGGTTTAGAAACTGGATTGGGCTGAAACTCAGAGCTTGGCTTTTATGAAAGCTTAACACCATAAAGATCAGTTCTCGTCTCTGGCTGTGTGTGTGGGAAGATGAGAGTGTGTAAAGGTGACTTTAGTGTGCCCTTTAGCACGTGTTCACACACCCAGAGCCAGACTTCCTGGTCCAGCTGAAGCGTTTAATGCTTAAAGCAAGAGTAAATACTGGATCCATTGAAATACTCTGGAGAAATGATATCTCGTATGTATTAATCATCTTCATTTTATATATATGTTATATATCATATGTATGTATGTATATATTCAGACTTATAACTTTATATTCACTTCTATATATTCAGACTTATATATTCTATATATTTCTATGTATATTTTTTAATAAACATTTTTCCATAATTTATAATTAATATAATGTTTAATATATAATATAATATAATATATGTATATATTCAGACTTATAACTATATATTCACTTCTATATATTCAGACTTATATATTTCTATATTTTTTTATATACATTTTATATAATTTATAATTAATATAAAGTTTGGCCCTTCATATATAATATAATATAATATAATATAATATAATATAATATAATATAATATAATATAATATAATATTTTTTATAATATATTATAAAAATTATAGAATAATAATAATAATAAAAGCTATTTCATAATAATTATTACAATTCTATATGATTTAGCCTAAAAAATACATACATGATAGAAATTCAATTATTTGAACAAACCGTTTTGAATACTGCACATGAATTTAGCCTAAAAAATTTAGCTAGAGATGGATGTAGTAATATGGCAGAAATGAGCAAGCACAATTAAATATCTAATATGCATAGCTGGACTGACCAGTCAGCATTCAGAACTGGAACAATCTAATTTATAATTCATGATGTGTCACATTATTTAACAAAGAATGAAAACAAGGGCAAATGTTTGCACTCCTAATGAATATGTCAACATACATGCTGTGTTACAGCTGAGCCTGACCTTTTCTGTCGGCCCATAGGGGCTTCTCTTTAGGGTTGACAGCTAAGACAGCTGAATAACTGTGCTATATATTGATTCCCTGAAGCGGATCTATCCTGAATACTGTGGAATTGATGAGATGTCTGATAGCTTTAACTACTACTTAGGAGCCATAGATTAAAGCTTGTGCATTGGTCGGCTCGTATTGTTCCATTTAAAATCAATGCACACAACTCTGTTGGTGCAGACAGTAAATATGCTCTTTTGTGTAGTCATGTTTCTGTATGCGAGAGAGAGAGAGAGAGAGAGAGAGAGAGAGAGAGAGAGAGAGTGTAAATCAGCCGCTGTATTTCCTGGCTGTCTGCTGAGATAAATGAGGAGCATTGGGGTTGTTTTATGCCATGAGAAATGTTCAGGTTTGTTTCAGTATTTACAGGCTCTGATCAGGTCATTCTTTGTCTCCATTACGCCGCCTTTGACAAACCCTGCTCTCAAAGTCGTGTTAGAACTTCCTTTGCTTGGTCTGATATCATCTGCCTGATTGGCTTTTGAGCTCTCGAGTCAGTTTTATCTTTAAAGGGTCAATGGGACACTAATGAACATTAGGATTCAGAATTAAGAACCGGATCTTAATCAGAACTATAAAAACAAGATTCTGGATCTAGCACTGATCTTGCAAATGTGGACAGAATACTAGACTACACCAAAAGAAAGGGCAAAGTGTGTATTAGTAATATTAAGTTAAATATTAGTCAGGGTTTAAACTAAAACAATACAAATTCTTCGTTTTCATTACTTGAGTTAAATAAATATTAACTGAAAAAAAAAAATATATAAATAAACTTACAAATAAATTATTTCAGCTAGTAGCCAAGGCAAACATCTGATTTTAATTCAACCTGAAGTACAAAAGTACTAAAACTAACTAGAATTAAAGAAAGGGTAATATGAAAATCAAATGTACTTCGAAATATGAACAAAATTATAATAGTACACTAAAACAACACTGGTATTACTACAGTATTAAAAGATTTCTGCCTGGAAGCATCTGAAAAGGTAAAACATTTGTAGAATTTGGTCCTTTTTAAATGTATATTTGAGCTAAAATGTCAAACACTTGTGGTCTTCAATAAAACAGTGGGTGCTGGGAGACAGGAAGAGGGGGGGATTATGGGATGTGTGAGAGAGTGTCACCATGGGGACACTGACCAGCTGCTTGTAGTCGATTTGCTGTCGGATGAGCTTGTCTTCGCTCAGGGAGTATCTGGCCTCTCCTGTGATGGCGTCTATGGGACCTTTTTCCATCTGCTGTTTTATAGCACAGTAGAGCATAAACAGAGGCTCGCCAGCACACTCCTGCACAGAGAGAGAGAGAGAGGGAGGGAGAGAGAGAGAGAGAGAGAGAGAGAGAGAGAGAGAGAGAGAGAGAGAGAGGGAGGGAGAGAGAGGTCATATTTTACACCATTTTATTTTCAAAAGAGCAAGAAAATCATGTTTTCCATTACATGTCTCCTTTAAAACCTTTTACCTTTAAAGAACACGCTAAAGAACTCAGGATGACTTCCTGCTCAAAATACCACAGAACATCAATTCAATAAAATCACAACGAGCTGTAATTTTCACACACTTCGAACACGCCTAATTGCACCTTTAAAAGCAGAGGCAAAAGCAATGAAAGGAGAGAGAAAAAGACATATTCGGACCAGAAGGAAGCGAAAAAGAGACACAAGGAGGCAAGTGTGCAGTGAAAGAAAGCGCGGCCGTGAGAATGAGAGACGCGTCCGATCACGGTTCTTTTCACATGGCATTTGTGAAGTGTGGAGAAGTCTCCAATTACCCACTTAAAAGCGTTTGATGACTAAACAGCGATACTGAGGGGAGGCTATTATTTAGTTCTTAGGCGAGATCAGCTTGACATTATTAATTACAGCATGACATCCTGAATCACACTCTTCTAACGCAGGCGGAGAGGGTTACCCAGCATCCATTGCAAGCCTAACAGCAAGTAATTCAAAACAACCAGCCTCTGAACTATGTCAAATGCATTTCGTCCTAATATATACATCAAATCCTCATCTTTCTATTGCTTTTAGAGGCTGGCTCCATCTGCTATTCATAGTCTGGCCGTTAGACCCTGTTATGACACAACAGATGTGTGTCACGGGATCCGCGCCAGGTTTCATTCGCTAACAGACACGTTTGAACGGAGAATTCACACGGTTTAACAGAAGCAGAGTAAACATGAACTAACAGCACAAGAGAAAGCCCTACATATCTGTTAACAAATATTTATGTAACCCTTGTAGGATTAAGTCACCCAAAATTAAAAATCTATCATAATTTATACACCTTCATTGTGTTCCAAACCTGCATGACTTTCTTTTGTAAAACTCTAAAAGTGAAATCACATAATGATAGCATATAGCTTTCGGGACTTGTTTTATGGCAATTTATTTAATCATCATTTATTACATTTAATTTAGTGCTGGGCAACGATTAATCATGATTAATCACGTTCAAAATAAAAGTTTTTGTTTACATAATATAGGTGTACTGCGTATATTTATTATGTAAATATAAATACACAGAAATAAAAAAGAAAAAAAACGCACTCAAGAAATACTTTTATAAATTTATAAATTATTTCTGGATAACTTTATCACTCACACCGACTAAACGACGTGGGAATTGAGCGCTTTCTCCACTACAATATATAAATACACACACATATATACCATATATTTTGTTTTTTTTACATGTATTTACATATATATACTTTTATATTAATATAATTTATATTATATATAAGTATATTTAACTTATAAAAAATATATTTTTCTTAAATATATACATGCATGTGTTTGTATTTATCTATTATTTATTAATATACATAATAAATAAACGGTACACACACATATATACCATGTAAACAAAAACTTCAAAGGCCAGTTTTTTTTTATTATTATATGATAACAAATAAATAAAACTCCAAAGGAATGTTCTATTTAACGATTTTGCAAAAATCATGGGAATGTTACTTTTCAATATTAAGGTTACGAGCAGAATATTTGTTCAAAGTTTTGAGAGAACCTTGCCAGAAAGTTCTAAGAATGTTCGCTGCGTATATATGCTCTTTATGAATGTAATGTTAAAGTGATGCCCAAAATAAATGTTTATTAATAAGGTGATGTATGTGACAAATGTACAACAGATATAAACATACTGAATACTTTGGCTCAGTATATATATGAAACACACCCAGGCTGTGCAATAGAGCCGTACCGAGGAAACATTTTGTGGTAATTACTCCTAGAGGCACGTAAGGTGGCCAAACACTTTAACATCTGCACTCATGTGATGTAAAGACGCTGGGCGGCCGGCCAGTGCTACATTCCGTAGAGCGATTCCAGCCCTGAATGCACAAAGGGCCTGATGTTCCCACCCTTAATGCTAATAGCCATCTCAATCTGCTTTAGCCTGATTCAGTGGTTTTTGGGTCATCTTGGTGAACTCTGTAACACCTGACAGGATGTGGGACTAAGCGAGTGCCCTCTCAGCCTCCACGCGGCGGAAGCTGTGGCATTCCTGAGTCGCTAACTGGAGTGTAGGGTTTAGCAAGATTTATTAGCAGGCTTTGCGATGAGTCAAGTCATCAAAAACGTCACCATGCCAAAAGCTTCTCGCAAATAAGATACTAGTTCACCAGAGAGAGGTTTGAGGGTGTAGCTCAATTTCACGTAGGACTTTGCATAGCACATAATTAAAACTGACATAATGTATGGCTATATTAGAAAACACATCACAAACCTTGAGGAAGCGGTGAAGGAGGAACGTGAACCAGTTGGTGAGCATCTTCTCAGCCACGGATTCAGTTCTGACAAACACAAACACAATCCATAAATACTAATTAAGCGGTGTCGTTGGTAGGTTTTTCTGAATAGTTGTTATGGTATTGCTAGGTGGTTGTTAAGGTATCCTGAGTGTTTTTTAACATGTTGCTATGCTGCTATGTAGTGTTCTGGGTGCTAAAGTTTTCTGTTTTAGAATGTTGCTATGTGGTAGTTATTGTGTTCTTAGTGGTTTTTGGTTAAAACATTTTTGGGGATTGTTAAGGCATAGCTAGGTGGCTACTAATGCAGCATTTCCCCCGAAATTACCAGGAACAATTGTACCAGGAACTTTTCTCCCCAGGAACTATTTTGCCCCCAGACCTGTTGATTTCTGTGTCTCCACCGCAGTCTAAAGTACCGTGAAGATTAGGCAAATAGTTTGGTGAATATTACAAAGTACGCACATTTAAGACTTTCATTCTCTGTAGTTCTGACTTTGTGCAATCGACTCGGGAGTGTGATGTCCGCGATGACACATATCCAGTAAATCTGCAAACAGCATTGTTTAATATCTGTCAACTCACCTTGGCTACTGCAATCTGGGATTTCCTCTCTCTATATTTACAATTAAATGAAATAGGATATTAAATACCACTGCCTCCTTTAGTTTTTCAGACGCAGAAATTTACTTAGTTCAGGGAAATGTGTATATATACAGCCATTACAATGAAACAAAATATTACATCAACTGCCTCTTTTTATTTTCATTTTAACATATAGATAAATTGAATACAGACCAAAGATTACCTGTTACATTACCAAAACGAATTATATTTTATGTTTAACCACTAAAGGACTAGCTGATGTGAGGCTGCTCTCGGCAGATACATGATCACTGAAGTCCCGCTGATCGCATGGAGCTGACTGTCTTCGAAATCAGAAAAACACATTTTTAAATAGGCGCTGTCTTTATATATAATAAACCACTGAGTTGAGTTTTAAACAACTACATTCTCACCTGAAATAACTTTAAAATTACATTTCATGACACAATAATAGTAATATTTTGAAAGTGATCTGAACAA
This sequence comes from Carassius gibelio, assembly GCF_023724105.1. NCBI lineage: Eukaryota > Metazoa > Chordata > Actinopteri > Cypriniformes > Cyprinidae > Carassius > Carassius gibelio. The sequence goes on along the minus strand of NC_068378.1, from coordinate 23,704,815 downwards.
ATGGTGGTTAAACTCAACCAATACTGCGTGAACTCAACCAATCAGGATGTTTAGCGCCCAAGTCCCGCCCCTGAAAGTTCCGGAACTTTGAAAAAGTTTGATGGGCATTTTTTTTACCCGGAACTTTATTTAGTTCCTTGTTCCTGCGGTGGAAACACACAGAGTACCGGCCCAAAGTCCCTAGTTCCTGGGTAAAGTTCCTGTGGTGGAAATGCAGCTTTAGGTGTTCTGGGGGGTTGCTAGGATGTTGTTATGCAGTTGCTAAGATATTCTGGGGGTTTCTAGGGCCTTAATAATTGTTTATTTTTTACAAGAGTGATGATGAATCATCTAGTAACTTTGAGTAAGAAATGTGAATTATCTCTTACCGTCTAAGCAGCAGTTTGGGGTGGTTACGGTTCTCCAGGTTCTTTTCGATCAGGTCGGCAAGAAGCTGTTTGAGAACCACAGTGGCGTACTCCATCCGTCCCTGCAGCGCCGCCATGAGGAGGGAGGCCACGTTGCCACGATCCCGCATGGAGAAGGACCTCTGAGCCTCTAGTGTGTGGATGAAGGTCAGCAGGAACATCTTGTTGTTCAGCAGTTGACTGAAAGAGCGTAGGGCCTTCTCCACATTAGCCGGAGACTGAGAGGAGAGGGAACATTTGATTAATCGAAAGAAAAAGCAGGAAAACAAAAACACAAATGGAAAAGCATGAGATGAGAGAAACATGCGCAACAACAATTGTTGCCTGAATGAAAGCTCCGCTGCGCTGAGATTTAATTGTTTGCTGACTATTTTCAACACATTTTTTGGTAAGGCACGTCTCTAGACAGCTATTCCACCAGGGCTTTGCAGGGCTGCTGATTCATTCTGCCTGAGGTTTTAATTAAAAAGCATGCTGTAAGAGGGGCGTTCGCTCTGAAGCTCACTACTGAGACAGCAGTACCGAAACTTCAGAGCTTAGGGGATCTTTTTAAAGCACATCTAGTTTTTTTTTTTTTTTTGCTTTCATTTTTTGGCAGAAGGATTAAAAGAAAATGGTCTATGAGTTGTGGCAACCTACTTATTGGCCCTTGCGAGTGACAGACGACACCTGGGGCCAGAGAAATTGAAACAGGAGGTTTTAAAAGTTCCCTTACGTCCAGCTCTTTTAGAACGGGGTGTTCTTCAATGCCAGGGAACATCACTCTCATGGTGTAGTTACGATACTCCAGGAAAGGGATCTTCACACCGTCCATGTCGTTTGTCAGCTCTTGGATATCTGTCTGCAGCTCAGCGAATGCTGAGAGAAATAAAGAGCAAAAGAGAAATGCATCCATCAGACTGAAGAAGACCTCATATACAGTGACAGACAGAGATTTCTTGTATTAGTTACAATATAGTAAGACATTTTTATTTGTGTCATTTCCATTTTTTATCATTTCTGAAATTTGACACAGAAACAATGAAACTAAAAAAGATTCTAATTTAATTGTTTTCCAACTTCTCCGTGTAGCTGGTTGTTCTGTTCTGTTGATGGTAATCAAACACTCTTTTCTTGTCTAATAGGGCAATTTTTTACATTCATCAGAGACTCCAGCTATGGAGATTCAATTCAATTAAATTATCCATCAATGATTTCAAACAAGAAAATTGAAGTCATTTTTCTCTTTAATTGAGTTGTAGAGCACAAAAATATTGAATCTTCCCGATTTTTTTAAAGTGAGTTCAGTACTACAATAAGTAAAAGTGATCTTTTCTGTATTTCTGCTATCATTAAATAATATATTGTAAATAAATTGTATATTACATAATTAATAGTACACAAAAAATACATGGTTGTATTTAAATTAACAATTATGTTAGACAAAATTTACTATATACATACATACACACAAACACAGTGCATATATTACACAGAAATATATGTGAATGTATTTTAAAATGTAATTTATTCCTGTAATGCCAAAGCTGAATTTCTGACTGGAGCCAATACTTCTTCACTGTCATTTGATCCATAGGAAATAATGCTAGTGTGGTGATTTATTCTTATTTTCAATGTTGAAAACAGTTGTGATGCTTAATATTTTTGTGGAAAATTGTGATACTTTTTTCAGGATTATTTGAAAGTTTTAAAAAACAGTATTTATTTGAAATGGAAATCTTCAGTAACATTATAAACGTATTTACTGTTACTTTTGACCAAGTTGCAAATGCATCCTACATGTATTATATTGTTACAAATTGTAAAATTGCACTCTCTCTCTCTTTATATAACAGCACTTCTGGTATGAATTCAAACAGTTTTAGTCTATGGGAAACTATGCCCACTGACAAAAGACACGAATGAAAAACTTTAAAGCTGCATTCATTCCAGTATCTCATGGCATTCTTTTAACAAATGCATAAATAACACCGCATAGTGTCTGCCTGAGCTACAGATCCTTTTAAAGCCGTGAATAAAACCGGTATCAAAGGATGAGGACTTTCTGACGTCATGACCCAGTTCAATCCCTCCACAAAGACTGCGTCAAACTCTGCAAGAATCCAGGCTACTGCAGTGTGAGAGACGCATCCGACTCACTCCCGTTCAGTGCCCACGGGAAACTTCACGCACAGTAAAATAATACATAACAGCTCCATTTGATTTATCCTATGGGTTAAAACCATTAGTAGCTCATTAAAACACTCTCCACACCTGTCTGAAACAGCTTTGCATATGCACAACAGATGCTGAACTACCCCAAAAATCATACCTTCCTTGCACTCTAGCGCCACCCGGGACTCCAGATTGTCCATCTGCAACTGTAGGCGTTTGAGCGTGCGGTCGGCGTCCCGTGTCTTGCGCTTGTAGGCGATGAGCACGGCGATGATGGCGATGAGGAGGACGCCGCCGCCGGCTCCGATCCCGATGATGGCAGGCAGCGTGAGAGTGCTGTCAGAATAAATGTGAAGCATTCCAGGAGAATATTCCAGGCCGCCCACGAGAATCTACACGCACAGACAAAAGAAACTATCAGAATGGGTTGAGTGCAAGGCCCTTCAATCTAATGACCCTGCTGTCTTTAGTGGGTCATGATGAGAGCTTTTGATTGGCTGAGGGCACTCATACTGTTCCTTCTTGAATGAAATCAGCTCACAATTAGAATTACTACAGAATTATGCACTCGTTTGACACGTTCACATCGCGTTCCTCCACTTGCGGCGAGAGAACAATCGCCCATGCCTCCGTCAGACACCATGACCACTAATCCATATCCAATTACTTCAAAAAAATAACTTTGGCACAGGTGTGAAAGCAATTAGGCAGAAATCAGCAGGTAATAGAGGTCTAGTTAGAGATTCGGTCTGACTGAGGCTTGGTACCGGGAGCTCAGCCTTGCACTATTCGTGGACCAATTAAACGCGGCATCCAGCCATCTGTCCTAACAAGTTTCACCTTTCTGTGGCTGCTTGTACCCCGCGTGGCTGCATGAATTATTGAGACCTGGTGATAGAGGGGAACAAAGTGAATCCTGGAGCGCTGTCGATATGTGTCAGGTCATTAGCTGAGAGATCCCGGCACTCTGGCTCTTACTACGTCTCTCTTGAACTCTTTTTTTTCTTTTCTACGGGTGTTTCTCCACACTGTGGATTCACTAACTCAAACTGAATAATCGGCTCTTTGATACTGAGTTAGTGCTAATCAGCCAAACAGGAAGGTGTTGGATCAAATTAAGTGGCTTAATGTGAATGTTTACCTTATATTTAGAGGAGAAGCTCCTGAATTTGAATAGAATTGACTTCTTGTGATTCTATTGATCAGTTTTGAAAGCAATTTGCTTTGACAAGGTTTTGCACCAAATGTTCGCCAATACAGTTTGGAAACTGAATTGGCAAACATTAGTTGATTTAAAACTACTTTTTAAAAACTTTTTCTTAATCGCGATTACTCACATGGTTTTCTGCGAATAATTGCATTGTTATGCACAAAGTAAAAAAAGTACTGCTATATGAACAAAACACTTGAAACATGAAAACAAACACTTTAATCAAATAAGGTGTTTTTTACAGCAGTATTCTTTTACACAGCAACAGTTTATATTGTAATATTTATTGTAAATCCCATGTGTTTTACCCAGAGGTTTTCCAAGAATCAAATCCCTTTATTAATAGCACACTGTGTCCAGTAGAAATGTTTTCTATCTGTTTGTCATTTAGTATTATACCAAATCGAGGCTCTAGGTGTCAGCCCGCAGGGTTTGTTTGAAGTTTTGGAGATACAATTTCCAACTTTCTCTAACAAATGTAAGAACACGATTCTGGTCAGGTGCTGGTCGAGCAAGCTGTGCCAAGAAGCTGGAAAAAGGGCTAACAGTTCCTTTTCAATATGCACCCACGCAAGGGCTACGTTAGACCCGTTACACATTTATGGCTTTGTTTGCAGTCATACAAGATATTATTGAAAGAAATTATTTAAGATCTAGTTTTACAGGCAATTGTAAATCCCCACGATTTCAGACAACGCTGAAATCAAGCATATTTTTTCTTTAATATGTCCCTGTATGTGTGTGGGAAGAAACATGTCATACAAGACGGGATTATTGCTCACAGCAAGGATCTATTTTTCCTTCATCTTTCTTCACCACAATAGCTGAGAGAGGATCACATGAGCTCTACTGTTGCTCGTATTGGCTGTTGCTCCCGAAAGTCGCTCTTCATTTCACCAGGGGCTGGCGAAGAGGTTGCTAGTGGGCGTTCTCCCTACTTTATGAGGCCGTGAGCACTTCATTTGTCTAATGCATGTGTCTAATGCAAAACACGCTTGTATGGTTGCATTCCATGTTTTTTCAGTGCCATAGAAATGTGATGGCAATTCGTTTGCCTACACTGCCATCGCGTTCTACTCGCCGTTTCTGGATGAGGGGGTAAGGGAACACACTGGTGGCAGCGAGTTATGTTTTCCCCAGAAATGTGAAGCATTCTTCCCTGCCATCGTTTCTAATCTGCGTATTAATGCAGGTGTTAGTCACGTCATTCATGTATGTCACAAGCACATACGCACTTTGGTCAGAGCAGCAATATTGTGATTAAGGTGTTTACATGCCTGTATATTTAGATTAAAATCAGTGTACGCCATCAATTTTAAAACGATTATGCTTGCTGCGATTATGAGTTTAATCACATTATTCAAATAGAAGTATTGCATTTATATGAGGTAAAGTTAAATCGGAATATTGCCAAAATCTTATTATAATCGCAAGAGGGTGCATGTAAACAGACTCATTCATGACAACGGTGCAGGGTAAAACATGATAAAGTACTAAAGTTTAATACTTAGGGTAAAGGGTTCGTTTAAATGATTAACAAAAGTATAAGTAACAACAATAGTGATGATTTCCTGAGCAATGACCTCTAATGAAAGCCATTATTATCAATTAAGGGGGCTGAACTCGTCTCAAATGCTATTTTTAAGCACATGTCAGTGCTCAGAAAGGTTATGAAGGATTCCAGTCTGCTGCTGGGAGAGCAGATAGCTAGATTACGTGGAAAATTGCTTGTATCAGCGCTCCCTTTAATCCTTATAAGCACTTAATGTACGGCGAGCCACTTCCAGTTGACCTTTATGTTTTCCTGTTTAGCACTAAAGGTAAAAAATGGCCATGCGGCAGTGGCTTATTAAGAGACTGATTAAATGAGAGGCACAATGCCCGAGTCCATGCAAACCAAACATTCAGCATTTCATTCAACATCAATTCATTTTCTGCCACCTTTATTGGTTGATATACAATAAATAAGGAGCCGTAAATTCTCAGTCAGTGCAATGAGAAGTGAGTATGTTTTACTCTTCACCAGCACAAGAGGCTCCTTATAGATTAGGCGTTTATAATGCACAGTGGGAAATGTCGTAATTAATGTCATGCATGATCCTCACCATCACTCGCTGTTCTCCGGTCAGATCTGGTGAATCACAGAGCAGCTGAGATTCAGAGACTGTTAACAGACAGGGCGTTTCTCCAATCATCACACTGTAATTCAGGCGGGCGTTGCCAGGAGCAGAGGGGATGAGGTTCTTGCCCTTTTTAGAGATAAAAGGACCAAAAACTGAATTCACCAAAAAGTGATAAATATCATTTGAAACGTTCAGGTCATATTTCACCCCCAAATTGAAAAATTTAATATGATATAAATCATAAATTACATAATATAAATCATATATAATTATACTATATATGAAATAACTGTATATTTTAAATGGTATAATATAAAAAAAAAACACAAAAAAAACAACAACAACATCATTATATTCAAATAAATAAAAAAAGAAAATTTTACCTGGTTTAAGAACATTAAAATACTGTGACATTATATTTTTATTGTGATTTAACACATTTAAACCCCTTTCCTTAATTTTATGTTATGCAAAATTAAACATTTTAAATTGTAAAGCATATTAGTAAAACATAAGTACACCTTATGGTCATATTTGGTATATACATTTAAAATGTAATTTAATTTTAATAATAATAATAATAAAAACTATGACGTGAGAAATTGTGAATTTGCTTAATTTAAAAAAATCCTAATTTAATAAACAGTTTCTTAATCGTCATTTTCTTGTACAATAAATACATATAATTTTACATTATGGAAAAAATGACACTGGAGCAAAACATGACACTCTTCATGAGATAGAGATACACAAATTCCAAATGAGAAAATCTAAATACAGGATGATGAGATTATGTCAAAGGTCATGCCTTCAAGATGATGGGTGATCCTGGTTTGACCTCCAGAATCCCAGCATTCCCAAGGGGATCAAAGGTGGGGTTGGGATAGTAGGTGAAAGGAGTTCCATTGAGGATGAGGAGGGCGGACACATGGTCCAGGATGAAGCCAAACTCATCTGGATGAACTCCGCAATCTGGAACCTGGCGTTTGGTGTAGATGATCCCCGGAGCCAAGCACGTCATCACAGAGTCATTCACCACCGTACAAACCTACAGAGGAACATCCCCACATTTGTACCGATCGTGTAAACAACAAGCTATCCGTAATGATGGTGCAGGCAGACAGGAGAAGGACAGCTGGTGGGGAACTCACGTTTGTGGTCTCCACTCCTCCATATCTGGCTCTGACTTTGGGTTCCTGAATGGTTAGCAGATTGGTCCCTGTGACCGCGAGGGTGGTGCTGCCACTATCAGAACAAACAAGCAAGTTTCACAAGTCTCATACCTCAAACTGAGTGACTCTGCATATATAACTGTGCATCTGCTTCTAGTGAGTCAGAATTTAGCCTCTAGTCAACAGTAAGCAGCACAATTTTGACCTTCTAAAATATCACTTTAGTCAAAATTAAAGGCAACACACATACATATTCTGTACATATGTAACGCTAGTGGGTGTTTAATAAATACAATGCTTATTTACCGTATTTTACGGACTATAATTCGCACTATTTTTCATAGTTTGGCTGGTCCTGCGACTTATAGTCAGGTGTGACCTATTTATCTAAATTAATTTGACATGAAACAAGAGAAATTAACCGAGAGAAATTAACCAATAGAAAACATTACTGTCTACAGCTGCGAGAGAGCTCACTATGCTCCTCTATACTCCTGTAGTTTACACTGAGCAGCATAGAGCGCCCTCTCGCGGCTGGAGACGGTAATGTTTTCTCTTGGTTCTAAATAAATGCGACTTATAGTCCAGTGCGATGTTTTTTTCCTCATCATGACGTATTTTTGGACTGAAGCGATTTAGGGTGTACTCACACTAGGCACGGTTGCCATGAACCGGGCCCCGAGTACGATTGTCCCCCCTCCCCCCTCCCCCTCTGGCCTGCACTCACATATAGGGTTTCAGCATTCGTGCCGGAGCACGCTTACGTCATTATGGTGCGACGGTTTCGGGATAAACAGGAAGAGCGGCGCTCTCTGAACACAATGGAGTCCATCGCTCTGTTTTCTTTGTGGATAATTTTGTGTTGGTTCCACAGCCCTCTCACAGCCTGTTGTTAAACAGATGTGTCGCCTTAGTGGCGCGAAAATTTTCACGTAATCGTGCTGCTCGTATGAGGATGTTTGCAAGGTACCAGCTGAAGTGCAGCAAGGACTTTGCAGTTTTTAGTTTTTATGCGCTTTGCACCTCTGCCGTAGACCAAAGCGACCCTTTCCCTGCCATGTTGGTTTTGGAGCGTCGCAAAACCATGATGCAAAGCGTCCTTTTCCGTGCCCCGGCACGGTTAGCGCTCACACTGCATGCGAACCGCGCCCGAGTCCAACTGAACCGTGCCCTGGCCCACCTCTTCCAAGCGGGCCAGGGCCGGCTAATCGAGCCGCGCATGGGCACGATTCGGAGCACTCACACTAGTCAAACGAACCGCGCTTTGGTGGTCAAACGCACTTGGGCACGGTTCTAACTGGCTAGTGTGAGTACACCCTTATACTCAGGTGCGACTCATAGTCCGAAAAATACGGTAGTTAGAAACTGAATCATATGTTTAAAAGTGAAATAAAGAAAAAACATTATTTTTTTCACATTACTTTTAATATATAACTTCTAATTCTCATTTCAACTAAGAAATAAGCACTGCAGTCATTAAATATCCATAAACAAATAAAGGCAAAAAGTGAAACATTTTAAGAAAAAAAAAAAAGCAAAAATTTATTATTATTTTAAAAAAATGGTTCAAATTTAGCCATTTTCATATATATATTTTTTTCATTCTTCCATTCATGAATTTCTTCCATCATAAACTGTTTAATTCAGCCTATAGTGGTTTGCTGTCCTGTCTGGCTTTAAGATATAAGGCAATCACAGATTACAATGCGCTAATCGTATTCTCATCCAGGATGGTGTATCGACCATATATTTTTATTTCTATTTCACTCAAACTATTTTAATTATCAGTTCTCAAGCTTGCCATATATTCTTTGTGCTAATTAGACACTGACATATGCTAACTCTCTGTAGGAGGCAGCTGTGAGTGAGTTTCTGTCCACGTGCAGCATTTCAGTTCATTCGTTTATGAAATTCCATTAGGCTTAGGAAGTTGTCTTTGAAGTTAGCAGACAGCAGACAGTGAGGGTTTGGAACAGAGCCACTAAGCATGTGTGAGACTGTGTTAACGTACTTGATGATGCTCCAGTTGGGCTCTACGCTGGAAATGGTTGGATCTTCAGTGTAAATGTAGCGTGTATCGCTGATGACCTCGGCCTTGTCAATGAAGAGCTTGACGGATGAAGCTCCAGAGCCTGATGCTGACGCTGGCGTCACACACACTATCTCATGCATCGTTCTCCTGTTGGAACAAAACATGAAGTTAAAGCAATTTACATAATTCTTTACATTATGAAGAAATTATTAAAACCTGACTGCATTAATAGCCTAAACCAGCCTACAGTGGTTCGCTGGTCTTGTCTAGTTTTAAGATGGTTTATTTAAACTGGTGTTTATCTGGTCAGTCATAAGTCTAAAAACCCTAAAACCCTTTCAGAAACAGCTTAGCCATTTTGCCAAGGCTGGAAGGCCAGCTAACCACCTTAGACTGGTTTAGACTGGTTTTTTTTCAATAGGTTGAAAGGACCTCTAATGTGTCTTGGATGCTGGTTTTTCTACCAGCAAGACATTTTTGGCAAACCAGATTCACCAGCTGAGATTTGCTAGTAATCAACATGGCTAGACCAGAATAAACCAGTCAGTAAATTGCTTTCATACTGGCTTTAAAGGCACCATGATATTAGATTTAACAATCTAATTTTAATTACACAATTACAGAAATGGCTTATTTCTGACAAAAATGAAATCATAAGTTAAATAAAAATAGATAATACAAAAAATCTTCTTCTAATTCTGTAGTCATTAAATGTTCAAATATTCATTGAAAATGACCAATTAAAAAAATTAAATTGCGTGTTATATATATATATATATATATATATATATATATATATATATACACACACACACACACACACACACACACACACACACACACACACACACATTATTTTAATCAATGTAATTATCGATGTAGATTAGATGTATGTACTCATTAAAAATAGATAAACATATATATTCATCTTAATATATAATTGTTATTTAATGACTACAGTGCCAGTTGATTGGCTAAAATTAAAATTGTTGAAAGTAGAAGTTGAAAGTTTTTTTTTTACTTAATTTTCTTCATGTTTACTTATGTTTTTTGTGCCAGCAAGATTTCTTTGCTCAACCAGATTCACCAGCTAAGATTTGTTAGTGAATTGGGAGGATGGGTTCCCATACTTGGCCACACGTCACGTCACAAAGCAGATGCTCCTGCATTTTAATCACCACACAGCTCACTAACAATCACAACTAGTAATGCATCATGCTTCCTGCAACATGAGCATGTGGACATATTTGAAGACAGCCATGCGCGCTCATTTGATTTCATCTGGAAATGACATATCTCGCTTCCTCCGAAGTCCAACTGTATCCCACAGATGTTGAGGGACACAGATGTGATCCTCAACCGGAAGATCCGGTTCAGAGCTGACAGAAAAGCTGCTCACCTGACAAACAGACACTCTTCCTGGGCCAAAAACACAGTCACGGAGCTCCCGGCGTCCAGATGTCGGCCTGAGATAGTCAGCCTGGTCCCGCCGGACACGGGTCCTTTCTCCGGCCGCACCCGGTTGAAACTCGGAGTCTAGAGAGACGAGAAAAGCAGCGGTTACTTCCGAACAGATGGAGCTCACGAAGCGAGATTCAGATGATCCAGCATGCACTTGTTTTCCTCATTCACGAAGTACTACACGAAGAGATTACACTCATCACTGTAATGGAAATGTCCTGTTTGCTCTCGCCCCGTGCAGGGCTCGTTTGTTTCAGCGCAGGACCTGTCAGGCTCCGACGCAGTCCTGTCTTCTCACAGTAATTAGTGGCATACCTGTGTAATTGGTCAGAGAGCGTGTGTTCATTTGCTTTATCCTTCTGCACGACTGGAACTGCCTGGACGCTATTGATTAGATGTAGAGGGAATCCAGGCAGGGTCATATATATGTGTGTGTGTGTGTGTGTGTGTGTGTGTGTGTACGTAAAGCTCCTGGGCTTGGGATAATAGACTAATGCCTTATTCCTGCTGGGCACCACTTAAAACTCAGTGGGGAGGAAGGGGTAATTGTATCATTCTTTACATTCCCCTTTGCTTCAACTACATTATCACATGTGCTCCACCAGTTGATTTGATTGGCTAACGGGACGGAGGAGTGGGAATCCTAATGATTTATCGGTTTCAAGTGCAAACCGGATTGGCTGAGTCTCAAAGGATGGATTCGTATTGATTAGCTGCACGTAAATCACCACAAACAAAATGTTAGCAGCAATAAGGGAATCGATATGAAAAGAACGATTAAAATATAACCGCTGCGTCTAAAAACGTCTAGAGTGGTTAGGTGCCGTTTTGTTTATGAAGGCATCTGGAAAATGCTTTAAAATTTAATATTGTAGAACATACTTTAGAAATAACCCATAGAGTGTTTAGTAATTAAAATGCTTATTTCTGGAAGAAATGGAATCAAAATTAAATTAAAATTAAAATAAATACAATTTGAAAAAGTAAAAAAAAAAATAATAATAATCAATCTATAGTTTCTTGTCAATTAAAAATAAGCACTTTTTCCATTAAATATAGAGATAAATAAATACATTTGTATATAAAAATGGTAAAAAAAAGAAAGAGATAAAACATAAAATAATGGTAAATAAATAATGGTAAATAAATCATAACGATAAATAATAAAGAGAGTAAAGAATATTTTCAAAATAAAAAAGTCTAATGAATATAAATATACTATATTAATACTAAAATGATATATAAATAATATAAAAGATGCATATTTAAAAGACAATCATTTTAAAAATAGATTCAAAAATAGAATTAATAAATAATTGGCTATTAATTACTAATTATTAATTAATAGGCTATTAATTTTTCTAATTTAAAATAAAAATGAATATTTTTTTTAAATACAAGTATTTTAACATGCCTATTTTTTCAGCTTTTAATTCCATTTCAACTAAGTATCAATCACTGTAGTCATTAAATATTCTTAATAAATAAATAAAAATTGACATTTGGACTTTTTCCTACCACTATGGCAATTATGCCAATCCTTGAACTGCACACACAGGATTATGAGATTGAATTAGGATTTGCTTTGATGCCATCCTTCCGCCATATATTGCCTGATAAGGCAATATGATTCAAGTTTCAGACAGAGTCAAGATGTTGTCCCTTTCCTAAACGAAGAAGTAGAGGACGTACCACAAAAGAGTATGTCTGAGTCGACTGGGTTCGATACTCTGCGCTGCAGTCTCCGATACACAGCTCCACCGGACCACCAGGGGGACTCGACATCAGAGACTCCTCCATATCACACACAATCCTGCAGACCAGGAAGAACACGGAGATCACTCCTGCACATAACACTGTCCAAAAACTAGCAACACGGGAAGCATATCTCACCTCTCAGCGCTGATGTATTCAGAAGCAGCAGGGCTGCAGCGAACTCCAGCCACACGCACATGAGTGATCTCTCGAACCTGCAGCCCTAGATTCTCTCCTTCGATGGTCACGCGTGTGCCGCCCTCCTTCGGCCCCGTCAGAGGACGGATCTGTGAAAAGATGACAGCTTTCCATTGGAGGGTATAAAAGAAACTAATTCTAAGAGCTTTAATAGGTGCAGTCTGGGAAATCTGTCATGCAGGAGAATTGTGTAGTTCATTTGTGCTTTAACAATACTTTGAGGAACGATTTACTGAAGATGACAAACAGAAAATATAAAAGTCAGACAAAACCTTTCGAGGACATATCTAATAAGGAAAATTTTAATAAATCAAAACGGATATATTTTGATTCTAAAAATAGTAAATTAATAATAAATAAAATATTTTTTACTTCTGAAAATGGTACAAAAAATAATTAATATAGATTGATGAATAAATAAATCATACAGATAAATAATGATAAAAATATTTTAAGAAAAATTAGAAAAAAATGTAAGATTAAAATTAATTAATAAATACATTTTAATACAGAAAATATTAAATAAAGATAAATTCTGTCTGAATTAAAAAAATGGTAAACAACAGGTAAAAAAGGCAAATGAAAATATGTAAATAATAAATATAAATACAGATTAAGTAAATAAATAAATAAAATAAAATAATAAAAATTGTATAACAAAAAAAAAAAAGAATGATCAAGGTAAACAACAAAAATGGACAATAAAGATAAAATATAACTGCTGATAATTAAAAAAGTAAAATAAAAAAATTAATAAGCAAACAAATACATAAAAATAAAATATATTTTATACTAAAAACTGTCTATATAAAACAAAAAAAATCTCAATACACATTCCAGGTTTTATTGTGCATAATTAATCAGGACAGACTGTTTAAAAAACAACAACAATCTTTAAAATGACTTTCTTGACAGAAATGATTTATGTCCCTAACTTATTTCCTCATTGTTTTCTTCAGTGTTTTGATAGGGCTCATCTGATATAAATTGATTGTCCAGGATGGCTTTCAGATGACGTGTGTGTGTGTGTGTGTGTATTACCTGAGTGATTCTGGGATGGCTGCAGCGTACGTTGCGGCGTCCCTGATGCATCCAGTTGTGCTCGGGTGATGAACAGTGTTGCTTCAGGAGACACTTCTTATCGGCCAAACACCAGCCACACTCAAACATGCTTTCTGCCTTCAGACAGAGTCCACAGCTGTCCCTCTGAGCTTCACACTTATACAGGAGAGCTGCGTCCACACACACACAGAGAGAGAGAGAGAGAGAGTGAGAATATAGCCGTACTCTCAGCTGGGCAGTTAAACGCAGGCCATGTTTGGAGTGGTGCCAATCGATAATTGAACTGTACGGGGAAGGTAGCAGAGGCGAAACCCACACCTGCTTTCACTGTGCCATGATTCATGTGCTGCCCACACACACTAATAACTCTGAGCCGAGGCCTCCAGAAAGTGGGTGTAAAGGTTCAATTCTACACACATGGCTCTGTTCCGAGATCTAGTAAGCTCACTCACTGGTTACTGTCTACATAGGCAGCGTCGGAACAGAAACTGAACCAGAACCACAAGTGAACTGAAATGCTGTTCCCAAGTCACGTCTACAAAGAAAGACTAAACAGCTTATGTAAAAAAAAGCCTAATGTTACCATGGTGATAAATTAATAATACTTTAATAAACACACACACACACACACACACACACACAAACAAATAAAAAAATAAAAATAATCCTTTAAGTGCCACCCCCCATTTTTGAATATAGATGTGAAAGTGCACTATTCACACTTGAATTGTTATAATTCATGGACGCTTTGGAATAGAGACCTAAGTTTAGACTCTTTTTTTTAAGAAGCCAAGTTGTATTTTATTGCAGAAGAGGAATCGTCTTAAATTATTAAAGTTTTAAAAAGTTAAAGAAGTTTAAATTTACTGTTAATTACTGCATTAAAAATGCACTTTAAAATTCTTTTAATATAAAATAAATATTTGTCAAAATGTTTTTTGAATCCAAAAGTGCTATACAATGAAAATTATGTTCCTAATTTGAAGTTGATGTATAAAAAAAAAATTGAGGTTCCCGAGAGATTTTATGTAGGGTGTTTATACCACAAACAGCCACCGGGTGCCATCAAAACTCCATTGAAATTTTTTAATGCATTTTTCTGTCACAAATATCTAAATATCTATCACAAAATATCCACCAAACATGGAATCCTGAGACTCAGACCTTACCGATGATATGTATTTTGTCAAGATTATAAAACGTTTTGATTCTAAAAGACCATAATGCATTTTGTAATATGACACCTGACTCCACCCACTAAGGGGAAGGAGCTGCCAAAAGATATTAAAGTACCACTTCCATGATAAACACAGTCTGATTTCAAAATGGTTTTCACAGGATGAAATTTAAGGTTTTAAGTTTTCAAATGATATGTAAGTTATGAGTGTTACTAATATGTGAAAGAGCGTCAACAGGCCCACCGGTGGCACTTAGTAAATAAATATATCTGTACTGAAATTTTTAAATAACCCCACATAAAAAAATTTTTTGATTTTTTTTTTTTTTCCGTCAAGGACATGAAAAATATTCATAAAGAAAACCTGAAAATATTAACAAATATTTCTGAATATTTAGAACATGAAAAAATACACACACAGACACACACACACACACTTATTCCCAGCTATATATATATACATATTTTATATATAACTATATTACTATTATATACTATATTATATGACATTACATATGGGAATTTAAATATAATTTAAATATAAAATCAAAATGTAAAATATTAAATATTCATAAATAATTTAATATTCATAAATTCTACAATATGTATAAACAAATAATATTATATATATTTGTATTACATTAAATTATACTACATATGGCCATTTAAAATATTAAATCTAAATATACTTAAATGTTTATTAATACTTTAATATAATAATTGTATATGATATATAAAAAATTATTAATTTACAATAAAATACTTCCAAAAACATTGTCTGCAATGTTTTTGGAAAAAAGAAATCTTCAAAAAACTAGTTCAAAGGAATTCTGTGATTTTGGAGTGTTGAGAGAATACATGTGATGGCACCTTGGATTTTGGCCCAAATGAGGCATCTTTGAAGGTAGCTGTGGAAAGGTGGACGTCGAGACTAAATTGCCCATCTGAGCTCAGTATGATAGGCCACTGAAAACATGATCACACACTAATAAACACACAACACCAATAATGTACCAGAGAGATCGTATGTCTGCAGTTTCACAGTGACTTTCTG
This sequence comes from Carassius gibelio, assembly GCF_023724105.1. Classification (NCBI taxonomy): domain Eukaryota; kingdom Metazoa; phylum Chordata; class Actinopteri; order Cypriniformes; family Cyprinidae; genus Carassius; species Carassius gibelio. The sequence continues at coordinate 23,689,010 of NC_068378.1, read as the reverse complement.
TTCCTCTCTCGCCTCTATTCCTCGGAAAGCACACAAACACTCTGTAACAGCACACCTGATGAAGAGATAGAAATCGGCTCCTGGAGGTCTTTCAACTCTTTCTTCTCAAACTGTTTGAGGTAAATGCAAACTGACAGCGTTGTGGATGGGTTCAAAGCTGACAGACGGGGATTCCATACTATCCTCTGCATTAATATGATCTTATATAAGGCTGAAGCAGGCAGGCGCCCTGTTATCAATAAAATATACCACAGCGACTGAGAGAACACCTGACAAACTAAGTGTGTTTGAAAAGACTGTGAAATAAAATAAAAGATGCATTAAGTTCCACTTTACACAAAGGCAACACCTTTCCCACATCAAGAGGACCCCGGGAATAAAAATGAAAAATGAATGTAGAGAAGATAACTTCAATATTTCTTCTCTTTAGCTCTTTAGGGGCTGAAGGTGAAGTGTGTGATTTCTTACCTCGCAGGGATGACGGCTTGTCGATGGGGAAGTCACCGTCCCATACGATGGAGAAATCCACAGGCAGGTCTCCCATCTCATTCCCTTCATACCAGTACTGTGGGAAAAACATCATCTATATTACAAAAACATCACTACAAGAGTGTGACACAGGGAGGGGAAATAAAAACACCCCGATTACTATTTTATTTCATTTTTTTGCTGTAAGTAAAACAATCATTTGCTAAATCAACAGCACTTCTTGCAAAATACGCCCGGTCACCACTGACATCACCTCAATGTCTCAAGAGACGAATACAGAAGATGATGTTATCATGACACTTTCTCCGCCAGCACTGCTCTGAATCAATCCTGATATCTCGGAAATGAACTTAAACCCAGATCTATAATTTGCCGCACACTCCACACCACTCACGGAAAAAAACACGGTCAATCACGACTGACATCATCCGAACATCACGCTGACAAAGAGCATGAATACAGATGATGACAACACATCTGCTTCGCTCTCTCCACGAGCACTTACTGTATCAGGCCATACCAAGAAAAAGAAAGACAACAGAGTTTCGACTTCTTGTTATCTTCTTTTTCTCTGCAAACACTATTTTGTGATTTTTTTAAAAAGCCACTAGATAGTGATAGAACGATTAAAAGATAGATAGATAGATAGATAGATAGATAACACACAGAAGATATGGTGTGTCACCAGCATGTGGCTACAGGTCGTCTGGTGGAGCAGAAAGCAGGTGACGGTGGTTTTTACTGTCTGGGTTTTAATTAGCAACAACACTGAGAGCACTTAGCCAACGCAACCCTGAGAGAATATCGCTGATCAGGCTCATCGATCGGTGGCTGCTTCCTTAAGAGACTTCCAATAGAACTCAAGTAAACTTACCAGCGTGAAGAAGATTTGGCTTCAGCATTACAAACAACCACAATGGCACTTTCGCTTTGTTTCCCCTGATAAATGTGGAAAAACACCATTTGGTATATGGTACATTTCAGTGCAACAATCAACCCACTTTTTGCACTGAATGCAAACCAGCCTAATTTACATATGCATGGATTTCAGAATTATTTATACAGAAATTTGCTTCATCAATGCATGCAAGTAAGTTAACTATTAAGGATGAATTCACTAAACAGTTTAGCATGTGGTATTTCAGTGCAAAACCTGTATCTTATTCACTTGCTAGAGCGGGAAAGGGTTTTAATTTTGTGGGCACCTGATTGCATGATTACAGAGCATAGTGCTATATATATAAAAAAAGTTGCAGATACATTTTCACTTAGAAATTGTTAGCACAATTTAAAGGAAACAGCAAGCATTCCATTGAATTAAACATGGAAATATGAGGTATAATAAAACTGAAATAGTATTTTCTTCTAAAATGTACTTTATTGACAAATCTTTTTTTTTTTTTACAGTATAAAACAACGTGTCCAATGTGCAAATAAACAGTGCTATTCATTCTTACTGCATTCTTCCTCAGCAGTGAAAAATGCACTGCATTTCCATTTATGGCCAAGCCAAAATCTATTTTGGAAAAAAGGCATAAAAACACCCTGCCTCGACGAAACCTCATGCCTCGGCCGGTCATTAGGGCTGATTGAAACGTCAGCTGTTACATCAACGTTCATTCAGCCATACAGCCCAGATAAATCTCAACAGAGAAAACAAGCAGTGCCACATCGCTCCCCAGCCATCCAAGAGGCCCTGAAGAGTGGAAAATGGCCCTCGGTGGTGTGTGCGGTAAAGCCAGAGACTTTCTACAGCTGTTCTGGGGGGAAAAATATCTGGGAGGAACTCGAGCGAGCTCTGCAGTGGAAAAGGTGGTGAAAGCTGAACTAAACCTCACTCAACCTGTTGACGCCAGGCACCCAGCAGTCATATATCTCTATGAGACACAGCTGCTGGGGTCTTAATTGGGGTCAATACAGGCGACCCGCATACTGGCATACAGGTCACAAAGGTCACGACTTTAACATCATTAACTTATCTTGGAATTTGTTGGGCTGTTATGCACTCAAGCTATAAAAAAGGCCTGATGTACCAATGCATTTCATAAAATGGAACAAAAATCATATATCAAACAATGCTTTTCCATAGAGCATGTCAGTTCATTTATGTGTTCATCAAATTAACATTATCTGTTGCTTAATAATTTCATCCAATAGGATTAAACGACCAGAACGGATGTGTAACTCTTTTGTAAAACAATTCTTACTTAAACTGTAGTACATATCATTTTTTTCCATTAAAGTGATGTGTTTTCTTTAGGGGTGACCCCGAATAGTCGACGAATCGATGCTTTGATTCGAGGAGCCTGATTCGACCACCAATCTAACAATCGAATATTCGTGGGGTGTTATTGATTATGCCATTTTGACTATATGGGGGAGCTCAAATGTCTGATTTCACATAGAAGTACTGGTTTTATCCCAATAAGTTAATATACAGCCTATTAAAGTCGTAAGAATCTGAAAAGAAAGAAGCTTCAAATTAATATTTTAAAGTGCGTGAATAAATCCAACCACCCCTATAGATTTATGTTTCACTTTCCATAATCCGTGACCGACAGAGGAGCATCTTGGCGGCAGGGATTTAAAACTTTACCAAGACTCAAACTGACAGACAGAGACTGGATTTTTTCGAACAGGTAGGGTACAAGTGATTTCAAAACATTTCAGCCGGTGTGTATGTTTCGTGGATATATTATTTACCTTATATAAGATGCATTTGGTTTTGAGTCTAGCACTTTATTGTAGTACTACGGTGAAATCTCTTCAGCACACAGTGCAAGCAAGTCAAACTACAGTGCAGAATATTAAGAAGACCATTATACTAAAATGCTATGATTTTTTTGAGTTAAGCTGCTGTGTTTCTGCACATTGTTCCACATGAACGCGTCCACAAAAGGAGTTCACATTCAGAGCCCCCCAGATATGTTAAATGTGCATTCGGGCCCTTTTTGCAATTAGACTTTAAGTCTTAATATTAACGTTATGTTGTATAAATAACGAAGCGTATTCTATATGAAATTATGAGTTGAATCCCATTGATTAAAAACAAATCAAATGCGTCACTGCAGAACATTAACCGCTAACGTTTTAGTCTAACGTTATAATGAGAGCACTTTTGTAAAAAAATAAATAATAATAATAATAATAATATTTTATATATATATATATATATATATATATATATATATATATATATATATATATATATATATATATATATAGTTAATTGTTATGGTTTCGCCGATGTTAAGTGTTAGCTATCTGTTAATCAAAACATAAAACATTATTTACCCCGTTTATATCTGCAAGGTGTTTATTACACAATTTCCCTGTGTGTTAACATCAATAATTATGTTAGTTGAATGTCTGACTTGACTTGTCAAACATATGATTCGACTATCGGCAAGATTCGAAAATTCCGATTCGACTATGAAAATCCTTAGTCGGCGACACCCCTAGTTTTCTTGTTTATTGCTTATTCTCTATTGAAATTTTTGCTTTGAGAAGATTAGCCCGCATGTGTAAATGGGAGGAAGCTTTTGTGTTTGTCCATACAATACCGCTTATCTCTGCCAGTAGCGAATTGATTTTCTTTCGGCTTGTCTTCCCACTGTATTACTGTATTGTTTAGACAGCCTGGCCTGGTTCTGTCAGAGGGCTCACTGGAAATGACTAGCAAACAACAGCAAGGTAATCTTACTTCTAAAACCGTTCTCGAGTTATCAGCCGCCCTGAATATGCAAAACACAACCCAGGATGGCTTTAACAGAAATAAAGGCCATTTTTGTCATTTTCATTTAGCTTTGTACACATCCTTGGGGTACATTTCAATCCCGCTTGCATGTTTAATCAAAGGCTATAATATGATGTGGGTTTTTAAAGAGACCACTCTTGAAAATTGGTGTGCTCAATAATCCACTTATTGGAGCTAAGTTAATATGGTGCTACCGTTTATGGCAGCAGCTATGATGAATAACCAGAGATATTGACTCCGGGGCAAAAAATGCTGCTTCTCGAAAAATCTGCCTTCTCCTGAAATTAAGTGATTGCAATTAATTCAAGTGGAACTCTGTGGAACTAAGTATTTAGTCTTTAATAGGATTTTATTGTTTAAAAGATGTTTTCATAGACCTCATCTCTCTGGATACGCTCAGTTCCAGCTGACCTGACGTCTCCTTCGAGTGACAGAATGAAAATCAATATAACTTAATGATGGAGGACCTGTACATTTAATTAAGTTAAAATTTGAACCAGACTCAGCACAAAAAAGACACAACGGCATCGATGGTATGAGCAGAATGAGCCTGCTGTGTGCGCAGCATTACTTTACGGTAACCTAATTATTGAATCATAACTATCTCATTACTAACGACAGTCCAGTAATAACAGCATATAATTCACTTCAACGAATGTTGCGTCATGGGCTAATTTCTAGGTTGGGAGAGGGGAATTCTGGGTTATGATAAAAGATACAGCTTCTGTCAGTCCAAATATGATGTGATTTGGTTTGGTCGAGAGCCACTTGAAAGAAATAATGGGTTGAGTTTTCCTAAAGCTTGGAGGATAAGGAAAGGTGGCCACATTGATGTGCAAGGAAACACGTGTTGCCGTAAATGAGCCGAAGCATTTTATTTGTGCATCACTTTTGGAGGGATTCTTCATTTGTAGGTTCTAGCAAAGCTGAGCCTCTTAATACACAGAGAAATACTCAGGGAGCAGTTAATGCGATACATTACGCCTGGGATACACACAGTGGATTGATCACCACATTAGTTGATCAATTTATTTTAATAAGGCCCACATGCTTACGCACGGCAACCTAATAGCATTTACAGTTTAAAGAAGCACGTCTGAGACTGCACTGAAACGCCATGAACAAGAAAACTGAAATTACCTAAGAAACTTTTTTTGGCTGTAGTCAGGCATTTATGGTTTTCATGCAACCCAGGTGATCGTTAAAACACGTTCCTCTTGGTAGTACAGTACAAAACAACTAATGCCTGATTGAGCACTTGATAAGAATAATAGAATAATGAGGGTGAGGTGGTTCAAAATGCCTGACAAAAATAACATGTAAGTGTTTTTATTCAAAAAGCTTCCTCTACCCTGCATCGAGGATAATGGGGTTCTTTGTGAGGGCCCTCTCCATCGAGAGCCTGGTTCAGAACTTGGGCATTGTGTAAAAAAGGCCTTTGGCGGTACGTTTCCCTGGTAACATTCCCGGTTCCTGTCGCTAAGGGGTCAGCGGTGCTTAGCAACACTTACGCTCATGGACTCATTTGGAGTATTTTGCACACCTCTCTCTTCTTGAACAAAAAAGGGAATTTCTTTGGATCATGCATCAGCCTAGCAAAAATCACACCCATTACAGATTTTTTTTTTTTCATGACTATAATACAATTTTAAAAGTACACACAGAAAGCAGGTGATTATTATGTTGTAGCAGAGCTGAGAACATGTATCTATTGGCTGTCAAGCCATGAGCAGATGATGCATCAAAACCTATGTTCAAGCTATAGCTGTTCATTAGTGATTCTTGAGTGCCACGCAATAGAAAAATGGTCAACCTAGAACAAAAGAAATAGTCAAATATGACTTACAGGCTGTCATAGGGTTAAATAAGAAAACAGCTGTAGTTTTACACAACTCGAAATGTGGTTTCAAAACATTTAAGTACCTTATGTGTTTTGAGAGTAAATGCTGTTTATAACTGATAATAAAATCTTTGGAAATATAAATGGACCAATAACATGTCCCTGAGGCACACCATTCGAAAATCCCATCTTTGCTTTGATTTTATGTGACTTGGGGGTTAAGTTGATTTCATCATGACTAGTGATCAACAAGTAGTCAGTTAGATTGGTCCAACCAACTTTTAGTACTGTTTAGCATTAAATGTTTGAACATGATCACACTGTTCAACTAGCTTATGAATTGGACTTTTTGGTGCCTAGTCCTGATCTTTTACCATTTTCCCCACAGACACCATGACTACATACCGATTGATTAATTTATTAGCTAGAACAATTAGCATGTTGTTATATTATTGCAACCATCAGCTTTCCCAATACTTTACTAGCAGAGTACAGTAAAGTTCTTTGTAGTGTATCTGATGTTAAAGCCACACAATGGCAGCATTGTGAGGTACTGAAAAGGCAGCTGTCCAAATTTTAGGGTGAGGCAGGAACAGGAAACTGCCGAGAAATTAGGGAGAATGTAGGGCCAGTTAACTTGATTTTTGTCAAAAATAATGACCCTTTAATTCCAGTGCAAGTGAGAGACGTGCCCTAAGGGAGACCACTTACATCAAGATAAGAGCAGATTAACTAGCTGTAATACAACACCAGTAGCTTGTGTGCCTTTGTCTTTAACACTGTTCGATCAATAAAGACCACTACGATTCTCTCAGGTGTGTAACGTTAGCAACTGCTAATATTCCACAATTAGTTAATTATGCATTATGCATGTTATGCATTTTAGTTAACTGAATACTAAAAAAAAAAACTGATGACAAAACAACTGACATGTGGACACAAGTCAAATGCATTATTCAATTAAATCTATATAAAACAAAATAAATAATAAGTTTAACAAATGGAAACAAATGAACTATCCACTAATATCTATTTAACATAGATATAATAATAATAATAATAGTTATAAAGAAACTTTTATAAATAAATATTGTAAATAAATAAAAATGGCATTAAACTTTTTGTCCACTAAAATAAATAAATAAATAAATAAATAAATAAATAAATAAATAAATAAATGAGTGAATAAAGATATTTATTTATTTATTTATTTGACAGTTATAAGTTAACCTAAAATTCCCTGGAATCAATTAACATCATTGATGTTTGTAAACTGTAAATAAAAAACAAAAAGCAACTAAAAACTTCAAGTACTGAATTGAAGTTTAAAAGCATAAGAGAGAGAACAACATATTAAATAACCTTCAAAACCTCATCTTTCTTTTATTTACTTTACCTATATAGCTCCATATAATGGAGCTATATGTTTAACTTTCTTGAGTACAGTACAAGAGAAAAATAGCTGACCATTTCATACACGTTCTCAGGTGATGTGTAAACAGAAGATGAAACTGATTGATTCACCATTGCCCATCCGAAGGCACTCACAATTTCATTAGCATGGACCCCGCGGCCTCAAAGTCACCTGCCGTTGGCTCCCAGAAGACTATGCAGTGCCATTCGCCATGACAGCCATATTGATTGACTCTCACTGCCTTTAGTGAGAGTGTGTGAGAGAGAGGACACGTGCTGAGGAAGGGAGTGGCGGACAATTGATGACACACTCTCCTGGGAGTCAGCGTAATCTGTATTAGGTCTTCGCTGATGTTCGATTGCTATTCAGGAAAGATGCATGTCTTGAGAGAGATGATATGCTTTTTCTTTACTGTGTCACTGGTAATCAGGCTATCAATTAATCTGTGCATGTCCAAACTAACACAGATACTACAATGAGTTGAGAGACAAAGAGATTGAAGATAAAGGGGGGATGGGAGACGATGAAACGTGAGGGTTTGGTTTCCCATCCCAGTGAGGCAGAACTTATCTGGAAACATTGCAGTTCAACCTTAAAGAGCAAGTTAAAGTAAGTTAAACTGGCAACATAAACTAGCCATCTACCAGAAAAAACACCACTTTAGGTTTGGTTGAATGGGAACATGCACAACATAGAAATAAAACTCAAAACCTTACTGTTTACAACAATATAATAATGTAGCCCCAAGCAGACCACAGAACACAAATTTAACATGATAAAGCTAGCTCACTCCCATTATGATTAATGATGTTGACTGCCAATCCACAATCTGTATACAGGGCATGCAAACTATGTTGAGATGACAAATACTAACAACAGCAATACCATTTGAGAAAAAAGAGGCACAAAACAAAGAATTTACGTAGCATAATAAGTAATGTAATGTTTTAGGAGGTAACTCAATGCAATACATAATACTTTTAAAAGAAAGATTTTTATGATGTGCCCTAACATGTAGTGTCATATATACAGGGTTCATACAGATGCTTCAAAATGAAATTCATGGTCTTTCAAGAACTTTAAGCACTATTTTTGGGGTTTCCAAGAAAGATACAAAGGGTATCGTTAATCATTCTTTACTGCAAAATTGTAAATGTCTATAAAAAAATAATTAAATGTCTTAATTTGTAATTTATTTAAAAATAAATAAAATGTCTGGTGTGTTATTGTATTATATGCAGGGATGCACATCATTTTTTCAGCCTGGTTCTCATAAGAGAACCTGGAGATTTGGTTTGGTCCTCACACGGCATATAGCATGACCCATTAAATATAGCTATAAAAAATTAATTAATAATAGTTATAATATTATTGCACTAAATAATAAAATAATAGTAAATAAACTAAATAATATTATTAAAAATAAAGGGCAGTCCTAGTATTAAATACAAATACATTTATTTTATAGTAAACTTAAAAATAAAATGCTAATATTTACTACTACTTTCTTTCTTTGCCTCTTTAAGAAGAATCGCTTTATGTATTCCCCAATTTAAGTTATTTTGGATAAAAGCATCTAAAAACTAAATAAATAAAAGCGTTTTCATCATATTCAAAGCAAGTAAGTATACACGCTTCTGGATTTAGCACTGCCTTCTGATTAAAGAGCGTCAGGGGATGAATGTCACAGTTTTGCTTTGTGCTCTGAAAATGACATGGCATAGCCCAAATTTATGTTTTCATGTTGAAAATAAAACTTATATAGTACAGTTTGTGATCTAAAATGGTAATTGTGTATTAACAGCTGTCAACCATGTCGGTACGCATATGCGCTGTCAGAACATATTTATATAAAGCAATTTTTAATTTGGTCACGCATGCGGACCACTTATGTGCACCCCTGATAATGTGTGTTATTTTTGTGTCATTAGATTACTGTTAGTTTATTATTAATAATTAGAAATTTGAACTGGATTTTCCATTTTCATTTTGATTTAAAGTTTAAGTTACTATGTAGTGTTTTTGTCAGTCATGTTCTATTTATTTAATTATTTTAAAAACAGTTTTTATTCATTTTAATAAAGTTTTTAGTCATTTTACTGCAAGTTAAACTAATGAAAATGTGAAATGTTGACTTGACAACTAGCTGAATTTTTTTTAAAATGTCTTTAGTTTTATTATTAGTTTTAGTAAACTATAATGGCCCTTATACGAACTATAAAAATAGGTTATACAGCAAATAATAATAGGTAAAAATTTACAATGGCTCAAAATGAACAATGGCTAAGAGCCAAATGCAAGTGAAAATTTGCATCGGTGTGTACTTTAAGCACCCCTTGATTTATTATTATAAAAAAAAAAAGGGAATTTTCCAGTTCTTATATTTGAAAAAGCACTTTAAGCACCTTGTATGAAATAAATATATAGTGCCCTACCATGTCATATAAAGCTCTTACTCTTACATATAAAAAACTCTGTCCGTTGTTTAGAAATCCATTTACGTCATGCTGTGTAACAGTTCTGCAGTCAGTGTGGACAGGCAAGTCGCATCACACCCACTTATGACACGGGATGTTCAGCACTAGGAATTTGTTGGTTTTGCGAGATTTTATAAATAAAAGACCTGCACAGAAATCCCAATGTCAATATTCATCTGCAATAAGCAAATAAAAAATCTGTTGCCCTCCACATAGTCAATATGCACTGGCATCATCACTGACAGGCGGCCGGAGGACTCACTTTGCATCTAAATGCCTACAGATCTGAGACTGTGTTTAGACTGCACAAGACGCTACGTTTCAATTCCAATTTAAATGCATAGCTCTGTCAGAGACGGCAGTGAGGGTCAGAGACAGGGAGACTGATGAACAGGAGGAGATGAGTCAAAACAGATGGAAGGACAACAGTTGCACTGGGGTCCTGCGAGGAGACCTTCGAACGGCACCATGTGTCATTCCTGGAAAGGACGACAATCAATCCAGTACCGGGGCGAGCGCTACAGACGTGATCCTCATTATTAAATTGCTATGGGGCATCAATTGTCTTGTCGCAGGGCATGGGCTAGTGGACTGACCTTTGACCCCGTAAGGGTACAAAGGTCAAAGGGCACACACGTCTCCTCCAGCGTGGCAAATCGGGTTCACCGCATTCCATTTTCGCTGGGTCATACTGTCGTGCCACATTACGAGGTACGTTCAGCAACTAGCTAATTATTTTACAAGATTCCCTGAGGTTACTGTGACAACCAGATGGGTTACAGACGGCAAGCGCCTGCATAAAGGGAGGACAGAGAGAGAGAAAGAGAGAGAGAGAGAGAGAGAGAGAGAGAGAGAGAGAGAGAGAGAGAGAGACTCTCAATGTCAGCATCTTGACATGCTCCATTTTTCACTGGGATTGAGAAAACAACACTTTCAGAGTTATAAATTGATGTCTTTGGCGATTTACCCGGATAAAGATTCGTATTTTTTATGATCCAGCGAGAAGTCACCTTGGCTCTCCCAGCACACTTCAGACAAATTCATCACCACCTCTTTGCCCTACAAGCGACGATCTGCAGCTCATGCTAATTTTTTTTAAATGGAATAATAATGTCACAAAGCCAAATATAACGAGAGAAAACAATGCATCTGTTCGTATGACAATTATTCAGATGCCATATGGGGGGTGGGGGGGGTGGGGGGGGCGGCTACACTTGGAAAAATATGCTGATTAATAAATGACATGGTTGCTATTTAGGATATACTGAAAGCAATAGTTCACTCAAAAATAACACTTCTGTCATTATTTTCTCACCCTCATGTCATTGCAAACCCGTATGCTTTCAGTTTGTTATGTTTTTGCTTAACACAAAAAGTTAATAATCTTCACATAGATCTTTCCATTCAGTTGAACTGCTGTTTATCGGAATTCTATATCTATATATCTATATATAAAAAACCATAAAACATGACTATATGCACTATAATATGCACTACAAGTAAATGTGACAAGCAGACCCAAATTCAAGTCATTGTGTGTTGATAATCAAATGTGGCACAGTTTGGGAGTAATTAGATATTTTTCCCATTCAAGCTGTGAATTAAATTTATTAAACAGAGTTGTTGTCTTAGAAATGAAGTGAAGTGTTCTTACCGAAGTGTTCTGGCACTGGATGCAGGAGCTGTTAAAACGGACCGCGGGAATACGCTGGACTTTGCCCTGGATTTTAAAGACGCACTCATAGTTCTTCTGTCCCGACTGAGGCTGGGGCAAGTTCCGAGCTCGCAACGTGATTGGCCGAACCATCCCCGCCGGTACCAGGATGTCACTGCTAGGCAGAATCTGCGGGCAACCCTGAAAACGACAAAAAAAGACTATGTAATAATTCAGTCTCAGAGCAAAGCACAAACAATCCCGACTCATAAATATCATAACTGATTCCACTTTCACTCCAAAAATGACACTGATTCCAGATTATTGAGCTCAAGGGTGATAAATAACGTCTATTCGACTGAAACTTTGCCCACAAACGTGGTATTCAGTCTCACACAAATGCACCAAGAAAGGAAATCGAGGCCATTAGGGCGGGAATAACTTAAAATTCAACAATCTGAGGCTAAAACCCCTATTACACAGCACTTGCATCCATCTCCAGTTTTACGAAGCACGGGTTCTCTCTGCAGATCACACTGATGAAGCGGTAAATGAATATCTTCCTTAGTCCTGCAAGTCAAGTCGTGCTAGAAGAGTCATTATGGTCTTCTCTATCCGTAACCGATTGCAGCATTTATCAAAGACACTCATATTGACGTGATTTCTGATCACACTGACGGAAAACGAGTCTCATATCCTGAGACATATTAGCAGGTCAGAAACAACGACACATGCAAAGCACAATCTGGAGAGAGGAACAAGGTTCCTGTTTATACTAACCACATTAATTGATTGATGATTATCACTTATCGACGGGTGCAAAGAGGTGTCGGTTGCAAGCCAGCTCTTATCCTTCCAAGTTGTGCATCTGAGGATATTTCAGACGATCTGTAATCTATTTAACACCGAACAATAATCAGGGTGGCAGTAAAAGCAATTTGCAGGCAGAGGAGACATAAATCAGAGCCACTAGCCGCCCAGCTCACCGTCCACCCGAGCCAGAAGAGCAGCATGCTTAACAATGATGCAACTATTTAACCCGGACCTCCATCAGTCTGCACAGGTTTGCATATCAGTGCGACAATAAATCTCATTTTCATATTAGGTGTTTGTAAGCAAGGATTTACTCCCTGTGGAGGCACGAGGTTGCACACAGGTGGCGACTGCTGCGAGAGGAAGGATAGCATGCCTTCATACTGCAAAATGAGCACAATGAATCAACTTTAGTTCTGCAGAAGATGACAACAGTGAACAAATGATAAATTACGCCAGACGACTGGGCTGTAAACAAATACACTGTCCACGGGCATCAGAAAGCGACTCTGATAAGGTGAAACTCAGGATGGGTGTATTTTAATGAGAAAACATAAAGCTAAGTCACCGAAAAAGGATTGCAGCTGTGCGATACATGGCTTAGAACTGCAAAATATATATACACTCCTTGCTTCCCAGTATATGTGGTATAGTATTTCAAAAAGTATGGAAAATACATTTACATATTTTATCTGAATATGCAGTATACTATGCAGTGTGACTTGATGCATATAAAATACCAGATTACCTGCTACTTCCACAAAGATTTAGAAGTATGCATCAGATAGACTGCATTCATACCACACTTGCATAATAATAGAACATTCTTTGAGTTATTCATCAAATGTAGTATCTTCTGTGACAATACACAAGTTCAGATTATTTTTAAATCAGACTTTTTAAATTAAATACCGATACCAAGTCCCGATCCGATACTTATATAATACATTAAAAAAAGAATAAAGGATGCTCCAGGATGTATATTCAAATAGAAAACAGGTATTTTAAATAGGCTAGTAAAAATATTTCAAAATTTTACTGTTTTGCTGTACTTTGGATCAAATAAATGCATGCTTGGTGAACAGAAGTGACTTCTTTAAACAACATTATCAAGCTTACTGTTCAAAAACTTCTGACTGGTAGTATAGGCAACTTTAATTTTTCTCCAATTTCTAGCTTTTAATTGGTTTAGAAATCTATAAGTGCTGGACGATAACAAATATTAATGATAATATATACTAGGGGTGCTCCAATCACGATCGGCTGATCTTTAATGCGCATCTCGTCAGTAAAACAAGTTCTCTAATCAGCGGTTAATTCCATCAGCTGCGTGATTTCACATAGAGCAGCTGTTACTACAAAGAGCCGTTATTAACTGAGAAAATGCGCAAATAAACGCTGAAAATGAACGTGGATTTGCACATCTTCTCAGTTAACAATGACTCTGTGTAGTAACTGCTGCTCTATGTGAAATCACTCACCTGATAGAATTTACCTCTGATTAGAAAACCGGCTTTACTGACGAGATGCGCATTAACGATCGGCCGATCGTGATCGGAGCAACCCTAATATATATTACAAAAACTGTTTATCACATAATAAGGCAGAATAGTTTATATACTGTAATAAAGGCTATGTCAAGCAGCACTGCATTGTTCATATACTTTATTTATCACCTGCTGGAGATGACTTGAAAAACAATTTATTGTCGTGATCGTATATTAATGTCTTCGTGTTTCCAAAAGTTTCTGTTTTTCTGTGAAAATAGCTGTTTTCATACAGCGATAGCTGGATGATTTTGTCCATATTAGGAATTTCCTGATATGACTTTCTGCGCGAGAGCACCCTCTGGCGTCGAGTATGAATGAAACGCACACTGCAGGAGTGTTTAGCGCTCCGTGATGTTCATCTCGCCTTAATCTGGGTCCCAATAAAACACCAGATCATGCGCAGACTATCCTGTCTCTTTGAGTTTAAATCTATATTTATTCACACCTTTATTATAAATATCAGAGTCCTGATCGGGAGGAAACGTCCGATTCCGATCAAGTCTGAAACCACGTAATCGAGCCCGATTTCCGATCATGTGATTGGATCTGGACATCCCTACTGATCATCCATACACCATTAATATTACAAACATAACTGTCCTTAAATATAGTTTGGCTGATTGTTTTCTGCTGCCAATTAGAATCCTCCACCATCTTTTCTCTTAACAAACCTGTTAACAACATTCATTGCCTGTGTATATTCTGCTCAGATTGAAGGCAACTGCACCCTGCAGACATTTCCTGCCCTGTCCCACTTAATGTCAGTTAGCTTGTTCTCATTAACAAGCTCCAATCACTAGTTAATTATGAATTAAACAAGCCAGGGATGAAGTGTTTGCTGAATGTGTCTTAAAGGTTACAGATAAGCTGAAGAGCTTGTTAACTAAAGAGTGTTTAGTTAATGTCAGCGTTTACCAGTACATAACTCATCACGCCGGGAACACTGCATATATAATGTGTAGCTCTGACTCTTAATTCTGATTGGTCGAGCCTTGTTTGAGACCCCACATCAACTGAATTCTATATTAACATGCTATGTTGCTATGGTGGCATCAGTAAACAGCCTACGGTTAGGTTAATGAACTATATTACGCACAGAAGAATTGTTTATTGAGGTTATTATGATTAATATGTTTCATTAAATATGGAACAGACACATTTTTCCATGGCTAGGCTGCAAGCATGCAAAATGATTAGCATGTCCTTAAACGGATATTAACAACAGCATATGATGCCACACTTGCCGTTTAAAAAAATGTAAATGATGGACTTAATAAATTATAAATGTAATACATTCAAAATATTAAAACATGCAATTTACTTTTCCAAGACAATGCAAACAATGGAGCTTCAGATTTCTAGATTTCAATGCAAAAAAAAAAAAGAGATACATTTACTATAAGAAAAACTTTATTAAAGGGGGGGTGAAATGCTCGTTTTCACTCAATATCGGAAAAACACGACCGGCTGTAGGCGTGGCGTGTGGGCGGAGCTAAAGAATCAGGAGCGCCAGTAGGCTTTTGCGTTGAGAGCGTTTGGAAGCTGTGACTTTACGTGAGGACAAAACCAACCAAAACAAACCATGGCTAACAGTCAGATTCAGCGTATATTTATGATCCAGAATCAGATCCAGAGGCTGAAATTTAACAAGAGCAGCATCAGCAACAACGTCTCTGTGTGGTATGTACTGAGACTGTATATATTTGCTTAGCGGTTTTGGAAAATGACTACGTTCCACTTTGTCGTCTTTTTTTTTTTTTTTTTAGCTGTACATGTGGAAAGTGCAGTTTGATGACAACATCGCATGTTGTTTACTTGATGTTCTTACGTGCCGATAGCTAAGTTAACAACACAGAGATATTTGAAGCAGTTTTACTCACCGCCTGCGGTTCCAACACACGATCGGGACCCTTTTTCGTTGGGATTGCATTATCCTTAAGAAATAAACGATGTGCAAATCCGGCGTCAAACTGGGCCTTGTTTGTAAAACAAGCATCTTCGAAATGCATGGGAACAAACACAAATACTTGCACAACTCCGTTGATGCTCTGTAAAAATAAACTCCATCCACTGGTCCCTTAATGCTGTTTTTTCTTTTGGTAATCTGTGCAGGGTTGTCTTGCCCTGGCAACCAAAAACACACTCCTTTTGTGACATTTCGCGACACTCTCGCTCTGATCAGTTAATGTCTGTTGTGCTCTCATGAATAAAAACCTATAATACTATTTCAATGATACTAAAACAAAACTGGTGAGTGCGCCTTTAAACGTGGTAAACAATGTACAGCAAGGTCTCTCGTGGCTTATTGCTTTACCAAACAGAAGGTCATATCAATGCATTGCAAAACTGAAACAACGTCCAATAAAAACATTCTGTGTTTGCATTTACAGTGGCTTAAATGATGAATTATCCCATTTGGCTTTCAAGTAAGGTTCAGTGCCTTCCTGTGTGACATCATAATACCGCCGCCCGTGTTTTTATGCAGTAACTGTATCCAGCCACCCGAGCAGCTGCTTGTTTCCCCAGTAGGGCTTTTCCCTCGCACTGATTAGCAGCCCATTAGGAGAAGCCTGGCAGCTTACTGCCTGTTGACAGTCTCTCCATTAACCTTATTGTGCATATCCCGCTTATCACACAGCTAAGCACTTTTCTCCGTTGAAACATAAAAAGCCGGAGCGGCCGAGGGAGAGAAATTCATGCCACACATTCAGAAAATGCACACACACACAGACACAAAATGCACAAGAAATCTAATTTTTCACTGGAGGTCAGCTAGAGGGAAAAAAAACGAATTGTTGCTTACATATATAATTTCCAGAGCAGTCAGTTGCTCAGCCACTCACTCCGTTTTTCTCGTTTTTCCATTCCTTCTACCCTGTTAATCCCATTTTCAGTCTTCATAAACCATAATCCATGAAATATGCTCACTTCCCTCAGTGCCGAGAAAAATAAATTCAGTCTCCGGATCACTTGGGAGCTGTTCCAATTAAACGTTACATGATATTTTTTTTTTACTTTATTCTTCGGCTTTAAAGAACTGTATCATCTGAGGAGCGGGACTTGTTATAGTTTCTCAAGCTTTGATTGGTTAATAGGAGCTGGATAATATTCTGAAGGTGCTTTATGAAGCCTGACATGAAACCACATACATATAACTTTAAATTATAGTTCATATAGAAACGTCAGTTCACTGCAGAGACTGAGCTAATCATTGACCAGACAGCACTGATGAGAGACACATTCAGAAATGTGATTTGGAGGCGTGGCCATGAGGTTGGGTGCTGTTGTGGTAAGTAATCAAATAATACCATGGTACATACATATGGTAATCCGAAAGTACCATGATACAAGCGATACATTGGTATTCTAGTCATGGACAAATGAGAATATCCAAGATGATGAAAATGGAATAAACTAAATGTTCTAAGAAATATTATGTTTGTAGAAATGTACCATTGTACCATAAAAAAAATAAAAAATTCTAATACAAATATATACTGCTAAACATATACAAAAACTAATATTTATATTATAAAAAAAAACACATTAGATAGATAAATTAATTTGTATATTAAATTGATGTTCATTATAAAGATGCATTTTCAAGTGTCTATATAAAAAATGTAATTCAAAATGAAAATTATATTAGAAAATTATTCAAATTCAAATACAAATAATATAAAAGAATATATTAAGAATAAGGATACATTTACACATTTTATTTTATCTCGCATATGATTTTAATAAACAATTATGTGATATAGATAAGTGATATATAAAAGTATATATTTTTAATTGTATTATTTTATATATATATATATATATATATATATATATATATATATATATATACACACACACACACACACACACACACACACACAAACACACACACTACAAATATATACATGCACATAAATATGCTTAAGTGTGTATGTAGTGCATTAAATATTTTTAACTATTTATTAACATTGTAACTGTTATTCTGCAGTTTCCATAAACAATACATTCAGATATATATATATATATATATATATATATATATATATATATATACACACATCACAATTTGTGAATCTTTTGACAGCTCGTTTCATATCGCCTGATGCTCTTTACTTGTTGCATTGATATCATGATCTCAAAGGCTGCTATGATCCTCAAGCCAAAATGTTAGTATTGATCCAACACTAACCGAGCGAGACACAAAGAATGAGCCTCCGTTTAATGTAGAAATGGAGCACTTGTTATCGCAGCAGCTGAAAGACATTCGTTTGACACAAGCGGCCTCAAACATGAAGAAAGCACAAGATCACTCCGGCTCTAAAAGTCTCTTATCAGAAAATCGTCATGCAATCTTGATGCCAGCCTCAGCCATCTCTGTTTTAGCAGTAAAGTGTTTGCTAATGTAAAAACAAGATAGCTTATCGCTAGTGGCTGGTATGAGAACCAAGGACGAGGGCACTGTTTGCTGTGCATCGAGACTGAAGATGTGAGGGGTGCTGCGTAATGGCTGGCTGGTGACAGACGCCCGCCGTGTCACTTCCTGTCGGATACGGTGTCCGGCTTTAAGGACCACAGCAGCCAGAGCGCTTCCTGCCGAGCTAATGGCGTCTCTGTCACTCATCCCACAATTAATTACCTCTGCCCGCAGCTCATTAATGAAAGAGTCGCCCCACCGAGACGAGACGAGGCTGGAGAGAGAGAGAGTGTGTGAGAAAGTGAAAGGAAAAAGAACAATAGCATTGTGGGAACAAGAAAACAGATTGAGAAGGGACAGACGGAGAAGTGACACTTGGAGAGACAAACTGGGAGGCAGAGCATCAAAGTGAGAGAGGAAAGCGAGGGTCCTAGTCTGAAAATGTGTGCGTCGTTCTCTCTGTGGTCATTAGTCTCGCTGAATCGTGTCCCTGCGGTGCTGCTCTTTAAGGTTAAATACATACATAAGCTAATTAAGCTTCCTGTAATGATAAATGTGATGGAGGGAGAACGATATTACGGCACACCAGCCACGCTGTCAATCAATGCCACTCTCACATCATGACACAGCAAATGCAAAACACCCAATAACTTCATCTAATTTACATTAATATTACTGCTTGACAGATCAGTAATTCATGGTGAATCAGATACGAATATATATGAACAGATTAAAAAAAAGTTTTTTTTAAACATTTTTTAATGTGAACAAATATGGGAAGAGCACTCATGCATTTTCCAAGCAACAAAGCCAGACTGTTGCTGTGCTGTTGCTAAGGTGTCCTCTGTGTTTATGAGCATGTTGCTATGAAGTTGCTACGGTGATCTGGCACAATCCAAAGGAGCCCTTTTTATTTTTTGGTCTCTATTAATCTGACCGGGTACAATCATGAAAATTATAATCTTAACACATTAAAACTTTGAAATGGAATATTTCTTTTTTTATTTTTATTAAAAAATTATAAATTATGTTTAAAATTATAATTATTTTATAACAAATTCTTATATATATATATATATATATATATAAAATACATGTCTAATTTATTAATGATATACATTAACATATGTCATTTATTCTATACTATTATGTAGCTATTTTAGGCATAAACAAAACAATTATGATATAGATAGGATGATATATATTTTTTTTTTACTAAAAACAAAAACGTAAGTAATTTAAAAAAAAATTTAAATAGAACATTAGAAATTCTATTTAAATGTAAAAAAATATTTGAATGCGAATATAAAATATAAAACAATTAAGAAATAATGTACACACATATAAAGTTTTAATTTTAAAATATTAAATACAATTTGTATATTATTATGTAGATATGTTTCTTTTTTATTTTAAAACCAGAATGAACTAAAAATGTAATTAAACCAGAAAACTGTATGACATAGATAAGTGAGATATATAAATAGAGTACACAATGTTGTATGTATATTATATTATATACACGCATACGTGTGTGCGTGTTTTTTTTACTAACATTTTAATAATAATAAAAAATGTAATTTACTAGCCCATTTCTGATATAAACAGAAATATAATAAAAAAAATTCTACAAATTAAGCAACAATTCAAAAATGCTGTGTTGTATGCTACAGTGGCCAAACAGACAGAGATTTAGTGTCTCACACCGATAAACCCACAGCCAAACAGTCTCCTGCATCAGCTGTTTCAACGCTACACATCTATATACTGCCAAAACTAACACTTCAGTCATAAAGTTTTACACTCCAAAACTCCCATCCAGCATCCTCTGAGAAACATCAGATTTACTCAAACTCTTTCTTCCTTAAAACAGACGTGCTCGACCCCACAAACTCAAAAACCCTTCCATCTTCGAGACCACAAAATAAGAGGAGAGTTAAAAATGCATTTCTGAGACGCTGGGGTGGAAGTGTGGGTCGTAATGAGGCGTCCCAGAGATCACCTACCATGTGCTTAACAAACACGCTGTAGTCTCATCAACACGGCAAGGCTGGCAAACAGACGCGAGGACATCCACACCAGATGTACAGATATAATGAAACGCATTTTAATACAACAGATGAAGAGAATATGACCCTTATTAGAACAGCTGCTGCATTCAGAAACGTACAGTCACTTTAATTGGCAATGTGAAGGTCAAAGACAACCAAACTTAACATGTCGGCAGTATGAATGCCACTCACCGACTGCAGGTGTTTTTTTTTTTGTTTTTTGGCCTGTAAATACATTTTTGATACTATTTTCAATTTTGCTTGAAATTAATATTAGCTAGTTTGCTGGTTTAGTTACGGTTTAATTGTTTGTAATGAAACTAATTTTAAATGCAACTTCAAATATTTTTATTTTAAATGATTTCGCTGTATGAAAAGATATCTGCACCAATTATGTTCTATCTGAAATAACTGAAATAAACCACCAGATTCAGGAACAGTGTTTTATTGCCAGACTCCTTTATTATTTTTTACTACAGCACAACATCTGCGTGAATGTTTATGCATCTGTGTTTATATCTGTCACACTGTAAATCACTATAAATAAATGATTTAGGCTTCTGTTGTTCACTGTGTAGTAATTATCTGTGCCCTGACCTGTTCTCCAGTGCTACAACATTCAAAGCTGCTAAAATGTGCACTCTGCTATGGAAATTGTTATCTTTCCTACCCACTCACCTGTTTATTTTACCACCATTTTGTTTTAATTTATTTGAATTGATTTACACACTCTACTTTGTTCCCCGCTGTGCAAATTACTCAATGACTTTTACAGGAATGTAGTTTTTGTCAATAATCTATAGTGAAATCTGCTGAGTAGCATCTTATTGTTGAGCAGCATGCTGTTATAAGTCCAGCAGAGTTAGCTCATTTTTTGTTTTTGTGAGCGACAAATTGTTGATATAGTAAATTTCTGAAAAAAATCTGATTTGCTATTGAAAGTTTAGAAACAAGTAAAAACAATATATACAAACCATTCTTATATATATATATATATATATATATATATATAATTTTATTAACAGAAAGAACAAAAAAAGTGTAAAAATGTAAAAAAAATTACTGAATTTTTTGCACAATGCATACTTGCTGAATAAAAGTATTAATTTAATTAAATAATAATTACAAATTTTTTTAATAAAATCTTACTCCAAACTTCTGAATATACACTACTTTTTAAATTCTATATTTTGTGCACAACAAAAATCCCATCACCATCAGAACAGACTTTTTAATATAATTTGGGCCCGAGCTCCTGGTCAATATGAATTTGGAGGACCCTCAAACAGATGAAGCAATTCCCCTCGTGGAAAACACTGCGGTGGAGAGAGACAGAGAGAAGCCGGCTGCTGTTCAGTGGATTAGGCCCAGGGCACTGCAGAGACCCCGTCACACTCGCCCTGTTTACAGTGTGAAGAGTGTTTTTATGTCTGTGTTTCTGAAGCACCTCTCAAAGCTTGGGCCAAGGCACTGGGGCAGAGCTTACACTGGGAGAAGATGCACTCCACTGAGCCACTCTCTCTCTCTCACACACACACACACACACACACATTCCAGTCAGCTTAAGGGCCTGGATCACTGACTCACACACTGATCAGAGCAAAAGAACGCCTGTGTATTGTGAATGTAAAAATAAGCCAGCGTGGTAATCATTGAAAAAGCCCACATATGCTCTCGGCCCACGCCAACATGGATTTCGCTCCCCCAGCTAACTCTTCTTACGATAAATGACAGTGAGCTTGTTTCTCATTTGAATCCGGCCTGAAAATCCTGAAATGACAATGGGGATTCAATGTGTGATTCAAAAGTTGCTCTGTTCCAAAACCGAATGAGCTGCTTCCTATAATTACACTCTCTGCTATTACACCTTGAAGGCAAAATCTAAGACCGCTTCACATACTGAACACACTAGTCACCGTACCGTTACTACAAACTAGCACAGAATAGTTCAAACGTACATGTAAACTGGGACATGCATCAAGAGGTCAAGGTTTAGCTTAGTTGATAAGCAAGGTATAGTTAACCCATGGTTGGCAGATCCTTTTAGAATGCAAAAACTAAACATTTTATAAAAAGAGTAATCATTTTGCGGATTACTAAATTCATTGGATTAATACTTTGTGTGGCTCTATATTTTATGCCATTTTGGTGATGCACCAAAATAAATTTACATTTATGCATTCAGCAGACGCTAAAGCGACTTACAGTGCATTCAAGCTATACAATTTTTCCCCCCAGTAAAATAGTAAACAGATTAATAAAATGTAGAGAAACCATAAACAAACAAACAAATACATGGATGGATGGATAGAATGATAGTTGATAGAATGATGGAAGGATGGATGGATGGATAAAGCAGGTGACAGAACTATGGGTTAAAAATTAGCAACCATGGGGGTGGCATATTTCATAGCACTAGCCATAACCTATAGTTATTACATTGGGGACTGTAGGGGGCTAAACATAACCACTATTTAAAAAATGACAAGCATGAGGTGGTCTATTAAAGGTACACTTTGTAAGATATTTGCAGTAAAATATCCAAAAACCACTAGGCTAGTGTTATATATTTTGTCCAGCTGACTACTTGTAAATACTTGTAAATCATGAGAAAATACCCATTCTAAACACGGGGCAGTGCAGTCGCCTGTCAATGACGTTAGTTCCCCTTTGTTACCGCCTTTACTGACATAGAAACCACATGACAACAGTCTCGTGAACAAATGCGGAAGTAGCTTCGCGACAAAGTTTAACTAGAAAAAGATGCCGATCTCACTTGTGTTTTACTCGACAGCTGAGTTGTTTTGATTAGTATCTTTACAGAAAACTTGCTATTAAAAATGCTATTATAACGATCAACAAGATTAGTTTTATGGGGCATACACGCCAAATACGGGGCATCACGTCTCTAGACCCGTGCGAGGACGCGTCTGATCCATCGTCTGATCGCGTCTTTGCATTGACTTTGTATGTAATCTACTTGCGCAAATCATTGAACTTGCGTTAAATCCATGATTTATCTTTCTGTCTGATTGATGGCCGTCTGCGGTTGGGTAGAAGACAACAAATACCATCATTCCACCCTCCTCAGTGTCATCAAACCACGCGATTGTTATTGTTTTGGTAGTGCGCCCTCTAGTGGTAGGTCCTTCAACCTGTACCTTTAAATAGTAGTTATAACCTCTAACTAATGATCAGACTGGAGAGTTTGTGAGACGTCTCTCTCTTCACGGACACGTCGCTGAACTGCTGTCACTGTGCTCCATGCAGGCGGAGGATCTGCTGGCCCGCTACACCAGCACTCTCTCCCCTCCAGTATCAACACTGGATGACTCACCACATTTCGCTGACTAACTCTTTTCTTGAACGAGAGCGAGGAGGGGGAGTAGTGATAAGAAGATTGTCAGGCCTAGTGCTGGAGGGGAAGAGAGACAAACCGAGAGAGATGGGCATATCTCAGCGCTGCTGGCTGCCTCTGATAAGCACTGATAAGGCATCTCTTTGATGTTCAGTTAAGTGTAAAATTAAAATGCGCTAAAAGCCGAGGGGTGTGTGGCAACCCCCTTCTGCAACTGAAGACGAGAGGATCTTCTTCTCTTTGGCTCCTCCCCGGTGCACCTCTCTCTGAAATCAGGCAGGTGTTAATTGTATGGGAGTCTGTCCCGTCGTGCTTATATGACGTCCAAATCATATATCAAATCATTTTTAATCTTTCATCTGGCTATCATTAAGCCTCATTATCCACACGGCCTGATTACAGATCCAATTAACCTTGTTTCTGTGCCCTGGCTCCGTTACCGTGCGTATAGTTAATAATTTCTCTAATTGAAAAACTGTAATGTCAGAATCACAAATATGAAAACACTTAGTTGCCTGGCAGCTGCAATGAGGGCATAAAAAAGTGGCACTGACCAAATGAAATATTAATATGTCTGGAGACGCTTTTTAGAAGCTTCTAACCTGATTTGCCTTGATCTGGCCAAACAGATTAAGAGATTTATTGGAGTCAAATTCTACACTTTCATAGCATCTTACAGATAAGTCTGGGAAGCACCATATCTAAGGCAATAATACAGAAAAAACAATAAATATTTTCCTGTTGTGGAAATCTACAGCATTTTGACAAAAAAATAGGAAAAATGCTGCAACCATTACTACTGCAAACAAATAAATAAACAAACACTAAAAAGTAACGATTAGAAAAAAAGTGTAAATCGTAAATCGAAGTGAAATGAAGCATTGCTGGATGTACAGTATGAAAACAAAAAAACAGATACATTTTCATCTGAAAAAATTAAAAGAATAAATAATAATAATAAATAAAAATGCATAAAATTCTGGTAATGAATGAATGAATGGATGAATGAATGAATAAATAAATTCGATAAATAACTTAATCGGCCGATAAAAAAAAAAATTAGGTCGATAATTTTTTTCAGCCGTGATAATTTCTGATAATTTCGTGATAATTACAACAAAGAAATTTCAGTAATGGATTTCCACCACCGAAAAACCTTTGCTGTAACTGCTACAAGATTTATTCATGAAGAAAAGTAAAAAAACTCTGCAGTGTTTGGGTGCACCCCAATTTTCTAACACAACGTGTCGCTTCTATTATGAGCGTGCATACCGCATTTGAAATAAAAAACTTGAGCGCCCAAAAGACGTGGAACAAGCGACAGGAACGTCATCAGCTCAAATGAGAAATGAAACGTCATCATCTTAGATGAGAAATGAAAAGCAAAAAGAGAGAAAGAAATGGAGAAAAAGAGAGAAGAAAAAGAAGGGGGCGGGAATACAAGATGTAAATCTATTCACAGATTGGGCCAAATCTGTGCTTAGACTATTAAGCACTTCATCGAGCTCCTTCATCGGTCAGAATGTTTACTTTCGGTTAACAGTTAAACGGTCAATATGAGCATCCCTAACTGGAATAAACATAATATAACATACAAACATACAAAATGCATTCATTTTAAGCCACACAAAGTCAACATGTTGGTATTTCTTGCTCGGAATCTGCCATAAAATTGTAAAAGTTTATTGATCTTTGAAAAGGTGTACCTGCGTTATTATGCCATTATCATTATATTGGTTGAAACTGGTCTTAAAACGACAATATTATCGTTTATCGCGATAATTTCTTGTACAATTTATCGTCCAGCAAAATTTTTTATCGTGACAGGCCTATTCAGACGCCAATAAGCAATATAGTGCCAATATTCCCTACACCTTGAAGCTGTTTCCAAACAAAAGTGTATGAATTTATCATCCTTAATGTTGAGTCCTGTAAGTGTAAAGTTGAAAGTGTAGAATTAATAAATTGCTAAATAAACGGACCAATATAACAATGAAAATGTCATCACGTAGCATCATTTCCATAAATGGTCTGGATGGACTGGGAAGCGAACTGTTACTGAAACCAGTATAAATGCAGACTTCGATTCACACTTGAATTCAAATCTCCATCTCGCCTCATCTAAAACTCCAGCGTTAGTTACCCGGGCCACTTTGTTCCGGTCGCTGTGGCTTTACTCTGTAATCAGGATGCAAAGAAATGCAAGAGAGACATAAATAAAGCGAATGCGCTCTCAGTATCCAAGCAGCTGGAGAGTCACGTATGCGGTTTTCCCTTCACTCCTCAGTCATCGGGTGCACTAAAACTCAGACAACACAAAGAGACAGCAGTAACTTCTCAACAAGTGATGGCAGCGGCCTACTGCTCAGTCAAGTGTGCAATAATGAGCTCAGATAGGAAATGAAAAGCAAAAAGAGAGAAAGAAAATGAGAACAAGAGAGAAGAAAAAGAAGGGGGCGGGAAAACAAGAAGTAAATCTATTCACAGATTGGGCGAAATCTGTGCTTAGACTATTATTTTCCTTCACTGCAACAGAATCTTGGCTAGAAACACGACACCGACCCAGACTTTAAACACTTGGGCTTATTTCAAACATCAGGAACCACCAAAAAAAGTTATTTGGCTCGATACTCATTAGCACCTGAAATTCTGGAAGGAATTACACTGTAGAAACCCCGAAAACACTGGAACATCCATCACAACGGAGAATTACTAAATCAACAGGATGAAGCTGTGATTGACTTTACAGAATGGAAATAAAAATGACTGCACTAGATTCGGACAGATGTGCAGAAAATGAGTTTGATTTGCACACGACACAATGTGCTGGTTACTGGGGTTAGCTGGATGGTTGCTTACGCGGGTCCAAATTTACTAAGGCAACGTTCACACTGCTAAGATTTGTGAATAACATCTGCAAATGTGAATCCTTCACTTGAGTTTACGTTAACGAGTAAAAC
Organism: Carassius gibelio; assembly: GCF_023724105.1. Lineage (NCBI taxonomy): Eukaryota > Metazoa > Chordata > Actinopteri > Cypriniformes > Cyprinidae > Carassius > Carassius gibelio. The sequence continues at coordinate 23,662,230 of NC_068378.1, read as the reverse complement.
CTTGACGGCTGATACAGCGATAACCAAAGCTACATTTCTCTCGGCAGAAAACAAAACACATGGAAGCCAACCATAAGGGTTTTTTACTGTTCACTAGCTATGCTATCCATCCAAGTTGAGAATTTCATTTATACAAAAAGTTTGAATATTACAATATTTGATTGTAATATTGTATTATATTTGATTGGTCTCTCTGACAAACCATTCCTTTAATCTGCTTCTTTATTTTTTATTAAATAAACCACTTTATTGCTATTTTATCTTGTTTGGTCCCTTGAATGAATGAATTCTACTAATTTATTGTTGTATCTTCTTCTTTGATTTACAATAAATTTACCTTATAAAATGTATTGTGTTTTCTTGGGCCCTTTTTGATCTAACAGCCTGCTGGAGCCCTTTTTGTTCTGTTTTTTTTTTTATGTCTTGCCATTCACGGACGTAATAAATTGATTAATTGATGTGGAGATTAATAATTAATTAGTAATTAATTTAGTTAAAATGGGCAAACAAATAATACATTTCTTACAAAGTGTATATATATATATATATATATATATATATAGGAAAACCTTTTTTGGGGGGGTCAATTAGTTACAAATTGATCAAATAAACTAATACAATTTTTGAACTTAAGTAAAATAAAATTCTAATAAATTAATAAAAACTAACATAATACCACAATACCTTATGCAAATGTTTTCTTACCTAAAAACAACAACAACAACTGAAAACTGTTTATTTGTGTATATGTTCCACCAATAAATAAATTGATAAAATAAACACAAAAAATTTATAATGTAATATTTTATTCAATTTTTAATAGTTTATCACATTTTTTATGAAAATTATTTTATTTTTTATAAATTAAAAAAAGCCTATTTAAAAAAATACCAAAAAATTCCTTGACAAATATAAATATATAAAAATTCTTATTCACATTTTGGAAAATGTATTCTCCTACATTGTGACATCTCACAATCTGCAGTAAAAATGTATGGTGTCACTGCATGGACAGGATTCAGAAAAGGAGTGAAAACTGTTTTAGCGGCAGTGCAAATCCCTCGTTCATGGTTCATTTACTTAAAAAAAGAATAATAATAATAATAATAAAAATAATAAAAACACACACAATTCCAAATGCTTTAAAAACTAATAGCACAGCACAAATGAACGCTCTGAGAAATTTTCTCTACAATAACAGCATGTGAAAATTCTATTTCGAGTTAGAATGACATTTGCAACACTTCTTCTTATCGTTCAGTGTAAACACACGTCTAGGGAAAATGCCTTGGCTGGACATTTCCAGCAAGCGTCAAACAAGACAAACAATGAAGCGAGTGAGAAAGTTCCCAGTGTTTCACAGACTTGTGTGATTGACACATACAGATGGACACTTGTGAGAGAGACACAGACCGGTCCAGAGGACACTGACCAGGTTGGGTCTGCCACAGCCTGAGGGGCTTGTTGGATGTCAAAGGAACAGCTGATCCAAAAAAGAAAATCTGTCATTATTTACTCACCCTTATGGCTGTTTCAAACCCGTATGTTGCTGTTTATTCTGTATGACACATAAAAACTACCAGCATCTGGGTTTGGAACAACATCATGAGGGTGAGTAAAGAACACAATTTTCTTTTCTGGAAGAACTATTCCATTAAATCTGTATGTGAATTTGAGAGGGACACATAAGTGGCTCTGTTGTACTCACTTCCTGTTCCTCCAGGGAGCAGAGCACAAAAGCTTGCATACTCTATCTGTTTAAAAGAATGCCAACCCTCTTGGGCAAATCACAGCTCAGGAAACTGAGAACAGATGAGCCGTTCTGAACATCTGAATCCATCTTTCATTTGAGAAAGTGAAACAGTGAGTCATCTAAGCCACACTGAATCACAAATGAACTCATAATACATCTGAATCTGATTATACCGCGTGGCACCGCTGCAGATCAAACCCTGGAGACTGGAACGGTTTATACTGGGCATGGGCATGAGAAATCCAGCAGTCACTAACTGATTAGTAAAAAGACTCTTTAGATTACTCACAAACTGATTTTCTAATTTATAGTGGGATGAAAACGTGAAGAGCTATGAGAAACACAAGTTTAACTGTTTTTTTTTGTTTTTTTTTACATTTTTATTTTTAAATCCATTTTGTAATTTTTTATTATTATCTATAATCATTTAAAATATAAAACACCAACATTTAAAAACAAAATGTTTCATTAAAACATCAACATTTAAAAAACAAATATTTTTTAATTTAATTCTTCTCAGTAGAAAAGAACAGGTTTTCGAAGTTAACTAATTTTGAAATTGTTGGGTATTTTAATATTATGATTAATATTTAAAGTATGAGAACATTTTTTTCATCTAGGATAAATATTATTAATATTTTACATTTTTTATATATTTATCATAATAGCAAACATATAGGCATTAATAGTGTAAAAAAAAGTAAAATATGTATCTTAGATAATGCATATATACAGTATATATATATATATATATATATATATATATATATATATATATATATATATATATATATATATATATATATATATATATATATATACACAGTATATATATATATATATATATATATATATATATATATATACAGTATATATATATATATATATATATATATATATATATATATATATATATATATATATATATATATATATATATATATATATATATATATATATATATATATATATATATATATATATATATGCATTATCTAAGGTACATATTTTACTTTTTTTTCTAGTATTTAATTTTTTTATATTTTCTTACTATGATAAATAAAAATAATATTTTTACATATACAAATGTACACACAAATATATTTTTTATTGTTTTATATCTTTTAATATATTTGCAAAGCATTACTTTTTGGCTTGTAGTTTTCAGCACATTCTGACTGTTGCTTCATATAATACCACAAGACTTTATTGAAAATCAACAATAACAAAACATCATATTTGTTGGCATTACCCTCATATTTGATTAATCAAATTTCTTGACTTTTATTATGTGTTTTAATACTTAAGACTACAAAATACCTCAAAATGCCCACTTCTAGTTGATGCATCTCATTTATCAGAGGTTTGTTTGGTAAGCTGGTCTGGTTTGGTTTCTTACCTCTGCGCTGCTCACTCGACCTTCCTGGAAAGAGCACTCGGCGACGTTATTAGTGCAGATGTGGCGATATTTACACCAGTTGCAGGGGAAAAGGCTGCTAACACACGACGAACACCTGCAGAGGAGAAAAACAAAAGAAAGTTACATGAGAGCACATAAAACAGTTTCCACTGACTTGAGTCAAAGCAAAACGTAAATGACCAAATCGTATTTTACCACAAAATCTACTCCAAAACAAACCTGGTTTTGTTTAATGGTCTTATTCCTAGTATTTACAGCATATTTACAAAGTAATTAAACTCATTGTTTTTATGCAATTTCAAGCTGGCTTTGATGTAATATAATATTTTATATATATTTCTAAATCATATATATAAATAACTAAATTAATAAATAAAAAAATGTCAGAAATAAAATCATTTACATTTATTTTATTATAACATTTTATTCAAAGAATACTATTGCATATAAAAATTAAATATAAAAGTGTGCAATACATAAATTCAACAACACACACATAAAGTTTATATATATACATACATATATATATATATATATATATACACATATACACGTATACATATATATACATATATATACATATATATATATACGTATATATACGTATATATGTATGTATATATATATATATATGTATATATATGTATATATATGTATACGTGTATATATATATATATATATATATATATATATATATATATATATATATATATATATACGTATATATATGTATATATGTGTATATATATATATATATATATATATATATATATATATATACACATACACACACACACTATATATATATATATATATATATATATATATATATATATTTACTGTATGTGCTACACAACAAATATAGAAATTACTTCCAGAAAATACATGCGTTTTGTTGGCTGAGAGTTCAATTAATTATAAAAGGAATGATCTAGTTTTTTTGTGTCACTTTAACCAGATTTGCATTACCCTTCCTGTCACCGTCTGAAACTAGCACTTCCTAAGTACAACACCACCAACTTTCCAGTGCAGAACCAGATCTTTTTAATGAAAATGAACAAAACATGGCCATTTTTGTCATTTGGTGTCAATGGAAATGGGATACAAAAATAAATAAACAAACAAATAAATCCAACAACCAAACCTAGATCTAGGTTTTAAGTACTACACCCAGAAGTACAGAGCAAGGCATTGGAGCTAAAACTTGTTTGGTTTCTCCAGCAGTGACCTAAACTCTCTGTCCTCAACAGAACCTCTGGCTCAAATCATTCATTCCCTCAATTCTTCGAATGCTCTGCCTGTAAATCACATCATTGTCCTTGGGAACATCTTGAACCAGCCCCGGGTCAGCCATAAACTCTCGTAGAGACTCTCTCGGCATGAATGAAGACGCCGCTGTGGAAATCTGAGTGGTCGATATGTCACAAATCCGCTCTTTCACTTCAACACACACAATTAATCCTCGAGGACCATTGAACACCCGGCTCGTTCACGACGTTCTCAATTAGTCACTAACACGTCTTATAGACGGCAGCCCTAATGACATTCCCAATTAAACAGTCACGTCCTGCTGGGAAACATAAGCAGGCGACACCTGTGGACTCGAACACGCGTACCCAACGAAAAGCCAATGGTGCCTGCTGTGAGAAGGTTTGCGGACACTTCCGACAGGGGGATTTTTATCTGCCACTGGTCCCGCATGGAAAACGCCATCCTAATGAAGTCCTTCCCTCCGGAGGCACGGGTCAGATCGCCCTCAGAGAGCACTCGACAGTCCAAGCACACCACATCTGGAGCTGCATTGCTCAGTATGATCTTGTTTGCTCTCGGGAGGAGAAAACATCCGAGACGTCTGCACTGGCAAAATGATACACGCCGCTTACTTTCACAACCTTCTCTGGTGGAACGACTGGATGGATATGAATGAGTACGGATTATCATGGGTCATCTAAAACAATTTATGGCAGTTTATTTTCAGTATGGGTGCATTTTAACTAGCTTAATCTAATATGACTGCTGACGGGGGTTCGGTGTGGGTGTGTTTTTTTAATGCGCTGGAAGGTAAAGATGCAAACTAGAGCTGATGGAGGAGGGCGCAGCGCTCCACTGCAGCTGAAATGCGTTGTAAATACTGCAAAGCGATCTGCAAGTCTTGCCTGAAATATGCAATATGCTGTGTCAGGGGGTTTAAGGCCCATCAATTCACTCCGCTTTAATTTGAGCGTGGGCTGAAAAACACAGCACGGCCAAATGGTGACACTCTGATGAAGGGAGTATTCAACCATCATTGGGAGTCTGGCCTGGACTTTCAGCTCGGGCAAACTGCATCAAATCTGGAGTTTGTGCACAATACTGAAATTAAAAACTGACCATATTTGTGTTATTAATACAGGTTTTTGGCCTTGATTCATCTGTGCACAACATCACAATGGTCTAACTCTAAAACTGTAACTTTTTTAATCTTTTATTTTTAGATGACATCAGTAATGTTTTCCTAACCCCTCCCATCCAATCATCTGGCTCCATTCTGGTATGGAACGCCCACTTTTCCACAATCCAATACATTTATAATGGATAAAATCAAGCCTTCACAGTGACACAGATTAACTAAATAATTTATATTCTCATACACAACACTCTTTTTTTACCTTTCAAATCTGTTTTGCTCGAAAATGCATATTTAATTCAGAGCAAAAATTGAGATGGGATTATGTATATATGGAATTTACTTGCAAAATAACTATAATTATTGCATTAGATTGCTTATATATATTAATATATATATATATATATATTTATGTTTGTGTGTGTATGTGTTTGTGTGTGTATGTGTTTGTGCATATATATATATATATATATATATATATATATATATTGCAAAACATTATGCACAACAATGCAAAACATTATTGATAATCTTTTAGTTTTTAACACATCTTGATTGATTCTATTCACAAATAATTTTTGCAAATTCAACAAAACATCTAACATTATCTTGCAGAAACAGCAACAATACTACAGAATACATAACAAAACTAAACAAACAAAAAAAATCAACAAATGTTCCTTATTGCTAAATTCTGCAACTACTCCCTGAAAACCTACAACTATTCATGAAAATGGTGAAAACAGTTATACACTGATATACACTTCCTGGTAACTTGAGACCATGCATATCTAGGTTGAGCATTAAAACACAAACGAGTTTCACATGTTTAATGAATGTCCACATTCACATCCAAAACTAACTAGCACCAGAAAGACACCCTTGTTAACAGCTGCATGGGAAGATGAAACAGAATAAAGAGCTTCGGCTTTATATAAGCTATTTCATAACAAAATATCCTGAAATGCACTACGGCTTCCTCCGCTGCCCCCTCTCTCAAATCACAGGTGGTCATTATCCCACAGGGAAAGATGAGGTTAAGAGGGGCTTGGGGAAGGACCTTTGGGTCAGGCTGGCCAAGGAATTGTGGGAAATAAAGATGAAGGCAGGAGACCAAAGACGAGTGGGTGCCATCCACCAGCATCAACAGAGGCGAAGACAATCGGCGGAGTAAACATTCCCACAGGGCTTTTGTGAAAACAGGAAATCTGGCACAGGCTCTAGGCCATGCTGGGACGAGGTAGCGGGCCTCGCTCGGATGTGGGTTGCCATGGCAACTGCCTAGCCTGACTCGATGGATCGGCACGGGCACTTGTACTTAAACACACACACACAGAGAGAGAGAGAGAGAGAGCGTATTGCTGAGTGTAGGTTTGTGCATCTAATTTTCGACCTGTATATGCAGCACCAGTGCAAAGTGCAAATAGTCATAGTCATGTGGTGGCTCCCTCCAGTTTTCATATGTCATCCTCCTTTTGTTTTCCGTTTTGCTTCCTTTGATAAACTAATTAGCATTTCCCCTCCTGTTTCCATGCAAATCACAACTGGAACGGCCGAAATGGGTTTCGGAAAAACAAAAGAGGTGCTAACAATGTGTGATTGTGCTGGCTGACTGGGTTAAGTGATGTAAAGAGCTCAACTGAAAGGAGAAGTGGCGGACACTGCATTGACTTTACAGTGACTGAAGAGCAAATTAAACAGAGCGCCATAGTATGAGCTTGATTGTGAATCAACACTGAACTGAGCTTCTTTATAGCTGAACAGAGTTCAATTCTATATATTGACCTGAACTAAACTGAAACAACATTGAACCAAACTGAGTCGTATAACACAAATATAGTCTTTTTAGAGCTTCGTTAGAGCCGAATGTTGTATTGGTTGTATAATTGAAGAACTCTGCAATGTGATTTTCCTTTTTATTACTGTGAAGCTGCTTTTAAACCGTCTGTATTGACTTGACTTGAGGCGTATGCAGATGAGAGCAAAACTAACCTGAACCTCAGAGCAGCCAACAGCTGGACCGCACTGCAATTACACACCAGCGCTAACACCTCTGGAGCAATTACACTCATTTACTGACCACAGACAGAACCGCAACTAGCTCCTGTTTTACTGCCACTGGGAACATACGCTGTTATTTCTAAGCGAAGTTAAGAATGTTTGCTGGTTTCTGAGAAATGTACAGACGTTTTCGTTTTTTTGATGAGGTTCACAAAACAACTCGTACATGAAACAAAAAATAATTTCCCATAAGCAAAGCACATCTTGAAAAAAATAATCATAAACGTTGGAAAAGTTACAAATACTGCATACATATTCCCTTCAGACTACATTAAAATTCCTTTAAAGGGATTATTCACCAAAAAAATGAAAATTTTCAGGTTGTTCTAAACCTGTATACATTTCTTTCAGCAAAAGAAGAATGTTGGTAACCAAACAGTTGACGCTAACCATTGATTTCCATTGAACGAGAACAAAAACCATAGAAGTCAATGGCTACCATCAGCTGTGTGGTTAGCAATATCCTTCAAAATATCTCCTTTTGAGTTCAGCAGAAGATGGAAACTCATACAAGTTTCTAACAAGTGGAGAGTGAGCAAATCATAGCAGAAATTTCATTTTTGGTTGAACTATCCAAAACTATCACTACCCCTTTAAGTCGGTCCATGTGACGGGCATCTTGGTACTATCCCGAGCGAGCAACAGTTTTCTACAAAGGCAAAAACCATGCAAGTACTAGTCTGAGTAGAGAAAAAAAAAAGTTTGTCAAATCAGCAAAAAAAAAAAAAGTTTGAATAAAAATGCACCAATGCACATTCTATAATACAGTGACGTCTCTATCAAAGAAGCATAGTTGTTTCCTACAGCTGCCATACAGGAAGAAGTCGTCATTGTCTGTGACTAGGGTTTTTGGAGTCTTTTGATTAAGCATCTCATCTCTTAAAGGCAGTGAGCAGTGTTTTTTATTTTTTATTAATTCCTTTTAACACGCCAGCAGTGCTAAAAAAAAAACAGACACTAAAAATGAAAGCAAAGCACAAGAAAATGATGAAAGACGTCCAACTAGAGCGTTAACAAAAATAATAACAGACAGACGCAAGTACAACTCTTTATGCTTTACACTAATATGATGAAATTCCTCTTTTTATATATAAAAAACTTACATTCAGAAACATTACCAAGGAAGTTATATTAACAAATAAATACAGAGAAATTAATAAATAGATCTCTAATTTTTATATAATTGTATTTATTTTAAGTTTAATTTCATTTAGCATTATGAATAATAACATTCACAGCATTTATTAATTCTTGTTCAATGTAAATTTATATATTATGTTTTATATTTTAATTTTATCACATGTAGTATTTTAATATTTTATAATATATATTTTTTATTTTATTTCAAAATGCATTATGTTCAAATACATTTAATATGAGACATTAACATTAACCAAGATTAATAATTTGTTTATATGAATTATATTATTAATATGGATAATACAAGATTAATCATATTTTCCTGATTGCAACTGTGAAGCTGATTTGACATCTGTATTGTGTGAAGTGCAATAGAAATTAGGGTGAATTGATTAATAAAATCAGTACCTTCTGGACTGATATTAGCAGATCTGAACCTGCATGCATCACGTTAAACTCGCAGAGATTTAACCACCGGACTTCAGTTTACTCTGTCATTTGAACTTCAATATCATTTCTTTAATGTGAAAAATTCCAGCAGCTGCGCTGGCTGTTTTAAGAGCAAAGATATGAGACTGGACAAAAAGTGCTGAATCAATTCGGGGAGCGAAAAAAAAAAAAAGTAAAACTGCTGACAAAGTGGATAACGGTGGCTGTGAGGAAATCTAGTTCAATGAGTGAGAATCCAGTCAAACCCAGCTGGAAGTTTCACACGTCACAAAGACATCTTTGACTGGCGCACTTACGATTGCAAGACGCTGCAGTTGTAGAAGATGAAATCGGCGGTGATGAATTTGAGACCAGTCTCCTTGGATTTCAGAGAGAGCTTCACGACCCGTTTATCGCCTGGAAAAGAACGCACAGAAACAGTAATGAAGAGAAAGGTGGAGAAAATGCACAGGAAATGAAGTTAGCGTGAGAAGGGCCATTTGAACTCGCGCTGATGGTCTAATGAAGACAGCGCAGCATCTGTGCCCCGCTCTGCACATATACTCACAAATGTTCACGTTTGGAATATATTTGACCATTTATCCACTTCTTCCATCTGTGAGCGAAATGCACTTATGTTCCAAACTCAGCAACCCTTTAGCGTTCCATAATGACTACATCTCTGGCCATCAAATTATACTTGTGGGCCTCACTTCACTATAATTGACATAATATTTCCATTTGGACATGCAATAATTGTAATTAATGGGAATACCAGGCTTCCGAAGTCTAAAAGTTACCATAAAGAGATTTTGAATTCTTAGAGTACCTTAAAAACCTGAAAAAAAAAATTAAAAAGGGGGGAAATTAAGCAGGTCTCAAAGCTTCTGAGATTCATGTAATTATCAGTCATCACAAAAGGTAAAAAAAAAGAGAGACTGGGACAAAATGGGAAGCACGGAAGGAAAAAAATGTAAGCAAATTAAATGTTATTTCTGAAGCGCAATTCGTTTGGAAACCGCTCTAGAGAGCATCTTAATAGACCTGGGCTGAGTAGATGTATTTCATTTGCTGCAAATGAAAACGAGGCTGTGACTAACAGATGTACAGTCTGTCTGATTGTTGAAAGATATGTTTCCACAAACTTCAAATGAACAAACGACTCTGAAACACGGCTTGTGTTAAACAGACTGACCTCAAGACAGCATCAAATATTGAGCTGTATTTGTTTTTGATCAGATCAAATTAAATATGGAATAAACATGCAATGATTTGATGTATAAACAAATAAAAGGAATAAATGAAATCTGCACACCATAAAAAAATAAAATAAAATATTGCGTATAATACATGCTCACCAAGGCTGCATTTACAGTATTTGATCAAAAATACAAAATAACAGTAATATTATTACAATTTAAAATAACTGTTTCTATTTGATTATATTTTCAAATGTAATTTATTCCTGTGATAACACAGCTGAATTTTCATATTCTTATGAATTTCTACATCGCAATTTCTTATGTGCCGATTTGATGCTCATTTTTATTAATATCAATGCTAAAAACCTTCGCACTGCTGTGATTTTTTGTGGAAAATAAACCTTTTTTCAGGATTCTGTGATGAATATAAAGATTAAATAACAGCATTTATTGCAAACACAAATCTTTTGTAACATTATAAATGTCTTTAATGTCACTTTTGGTATAAACTTAGTACATTTCTTAAAAAAAAAATAATTAATTCTTACTGACCACAAACTTTTGAGCTGTAATGTATATGATCCTATTATCAATTAGGCTTAAGACCTAAAATAAAAAATACTGGAAATATCCAATTCACATAAGATGAAAATGGTGTCCAAAAGTGCACAAATAAATATTTGCACATGAAAAGAAATTATTAAGGGCTTAACATGCATATAATTGAAATTAGGTATGTTCATATGTAATACAGGATTCTGCCTTTTATTTTTCATTTATGTATTTATTTATTGGGGGGGGGGGGGTGGGTAATATTCAAGTTCACTGAGTTTGATGTGAAAGCGTGACCTTGAGGTTGCATTGAAAATACATCTTCCTAGACATTTCGAATGGATTAAAAAAATCTGAAAACAAGTCAATTAGACCTAGGACATCCTGTTAAATGAATGAATGAATTTAGCTGATCCAAAAATTGCAACATGGGAAGAAAAAAATTTTAAATCAATAATATTACAGATTTTTAAGATCCAATCGAATCCAAACAGATAGTCAAGTCTTGTCCTACATTATTTCCATTTTCCCCCTAAAAGACAGCACATTGCTGATATCAAATGCATTTTGAATGGCATTTCCTATTTCTTACCATATCCCTGGGTGACAGATGGGACGTCCCGTAGGGATGGGGACATGCAGAGGATTTGTCCTTTGGCCAGAACTTCTCCTGGACTCTCCGTTAGCTCCTCAAACACACACGTCACGCCCGCTGAGAGGTTTGGGACGTTAGCTACCTTCACACTCAGCTGGAGCACAAACACAAACACACACGTTCTCCTGTCAGACATGCTAGATCATCACGTGAGCTGCCTGATTCAAATGTGGAAACAACGTTTTAGCACGGTCATGTTAGCTTTAATGAAGAAAAAAAACCCCACCTAAAAATGAAAGTCCTGTCATCATTCCTTTTGTCATCTTAAAATGCATACGACAAAAGCACAAAATGCATTCTTTTCTTTTTTTTTAAAAGAAACACAAAAGATGAAGACTGAAGAATATTCTATAAATAAATAATAATCTATAAATAATCTCACATAAACACACACACACACAAAAGAAAACACTTCTATTTCTTCTATAACTCTAGATTCCTTCCTAATCTAGTTGTCTAATAAACCAGATGTATATGTCGAGCATACATTTTAGTATTTTTGTGTGTGTTTTGAGCACTGTTTTAGATCATTTTAGAAAATCTATATTTCTTAAATAAATGTTATATAATAGGATTGTTTTAAATCCAAAAATTATCCAAGTTTATTCAGAAGATCCATAAATATTAAAGTCATTTTAAATCATAACCTAACAATGAACAATATTTTATAGCACATACTAATATAGGTTAATATTATATATATATTTTTCTAAATTCATTATTTCAAGAAACATAAAAGATATTCTTTAAATAAATGATAATACATTAAAAAAACGTCTTGCATACACATCTAAAAAACACAATTTCTTCTATTACTCTGCATTTCTTCTTTTCTTTTCTTTTCTCTAGCTTCCTTCCTAATATACATGTTTAATAAATCTGTCATTGTATATGATGAATACTGCTGGCTCTTTGACAAATTGCCTTTGTTAAATGCATAAGTGTAAATTTCGATGTAATAAATAACTGAGCCACTCTTTTAATATAATTACAATAAAAACTCAATCAGTCAAGCTCCAAAATGACCAAAAAACAAAAAAACAATGCATAATAAAAGTTCTGATGCAACATGTTAGATCTGTGTGATAGATAGATTCATTTAAGCTACAGATTTAGGATGATGTCAGTTTAAATAAATGATGACAGAATTGTTCTTTTTGGGTGAACCATCCCTTTAAATCATTTCCAGCCTTTGAAATTATTATTATATATATATATATATTTTTTTTAAATCAAACCATTCATTACTCTGTAAAAGCAATACTCAAAGGATGCCGTTGTGAGGGTCCATGATAAACATGCATTATGAAGATGGTTCGGGCACTATACTGGAATGATTTTATGCTTTTGGAGTAGCATATCAAATTAAATCACCTGTGTGGAAGCGGAGGTCACAGACATGTTATCAGGAGTGACAGTGATGTCGACACACTGCTTCAGCTCCGTACTGAAGTGAAGCGGCTCGGCCCACTTCTCGCATGCTTCCTTTCTGGAGCACCTGGAAACAAACAAACCAACGGATGAGTAAACAGAAACACACAATAGCCTGCAGTCAGCGGTGCTGACTCGATAAGGTGTTTGCTGAGAGCAGTGGCCTGTCTCGTTCAAGCTTCAGTGAGCATGATTTTCCTTTTCCCTGTCCACTCAGACCAATGCATGTCAAATATCCACAGATATCCACAGTCCCCGCAAATGGATCAACAATACAAAATGCTTTTGACACTGCCGAAATGGAGCTCCATGAATGGACTCATATACCATGCAATGACAGAAATGTGTCGATTTATACATGCGTGTTACGAATGATAATGACAAGTAATGCGTCTCAAATAAAGGGAAAACTTTGTTTGCAGTAGCCAAGAAACATTAAAACCTTATAGAATGAATACTGCTGCATTAATATCTATCTGAATTGTGTGTGCATATCACTTCTAATATGGCTTATCCAATCAAATGTTAGAGTCAGAACCATATTTTTTATACAGTTTTGAGTGCCTTTGTTTAACTTAGATTGTTATAAGGTGAGGCTTGCCAATAATTACACATAATCTGATTTATTTCCAAATAAAACTAGAAAAATACATTCCCAAAGAAAATGTAAAAAAAATAGCAAATTGCTCATGTAAGACATCCAAATTATCCGAAAATATTTAAGCCATTTTAAGTTCAATTCACAGTAGATATAAACATACATGATGTTATACTCCGTTTCTACAATAAAAAAATACAGTAGTAAGTTTAATTCACTAACTTTAGCAAATGCCTCAGACATCGAACTAACAATGAACTACATATTTTAGAATTTAAAAACACGTTAATGTTATTTCTATTTTTTATTAATTATATTTGATTTATTAATACATTTTTAACATTGTGTTAATGTATTACGATTAAACAGGAGTAAATAATGATAAATACAAATTAATATAATGGATATATAAATATATAACAATAAACAAATACAAATTTATTTTATACTGATTTATTTGTGAAATCTTACAATATAAAATAATATAAATAAATGATATTGATTAATTTTATGTAACATTTACATATTCATAATCACTGTTGGGAACGTTACTTTAAAAAAGTAATTAGTTATAGTTATTACTTGTTCCAAAAAGTAACTGAGTTAGTAACTGAATTACTCTATAATAAAAGTAACTCGTTACCAGGGAAAGTAACTATTTGCGTTACTGTTTTTAAAAAAAAATTGCTATATGTCAAAGAATTAGTATTTTTTGAGCAGTTTTCACAAGTCAGTTGAAATGAGTAGAACAGACAGGTGTTCATACATAACTTTCGATATTTATTGCATGTCAACAGACAACAAGAGTTTTATCCTGCACTGTTGCGTGTGTGTGTTGTGTGTGTTTGGCGCCGCTGGCGCTTGTGCTTTCATGTGTGTAAAAACAGTGGCTCTGATTGGCTACCATGAAACACATGACTCTGCCTTAGCCAATAATAATCACTTATCTCGTTATTAACCCACCTCCTCACTCGCTGTGTGAGCCAGGGGTGCGTTCGGATTATACAAGTTATTAAATCAATGCATAGTAACGCACCGCATTTAACGTCCAGTAATGTTAACGGCGTTGTAAAGACGGGAAAAGTAATTAATTAAATTACCCCGTTACTGAAAAAAAATAATGTTGTTACCTAACGCCGGTTATTTCAAACACAGTTCATAATTTTGATTCATATTTACAATTTATTTACTTATTATTTTTACCCATTGTTGAAAACGTAATTGTTTAAACGTAACAGATTAATATAATTAAAAATAATAATAATAATAATAATGTTAAATTACTAATGAATTCTGTAAGAAATAGTTTTTAGATGATAGTTTGTGATACCTACTGCATTAGGTGATGTTCATGAATTCAGTACTAATTTAAAGTATTAACCAAAACTACTTTTACAGTGATATCCGATTATGGTCACACAGTGGACCTGTAGTCATGGAAAAATACAGAATCTGAAAAGTATAGGAGAACATTAAGGGTACTGATTATGTCCTAAAAGCAAAAGAGACAAGCACAGAAATCTGCAAGCGTATCAGGAACGTGTCCCAGATATGAAAGCATTCGTAAAACTGGCATGTTCATTAGACGTGTTAAGTGGAGTTAAAGTCACCAGTGCTTGTGTTAGACCACAAGCGAAGAGGGTTATGCTAATGTACACAAAGCCTCATCATAACCCTACTCCCTATCTTCAATTATTTCAATGCTTGCACCACAATTCTTGACACGGCACATTAAAATACACCAACTCCGCTCAAAATTAAGTCATATTTTAGTGACTTCAGTCCTTAATGCAACTATTGTTGATTACTGTTATGTGTCAGCAGCGAGAAGTACAGTATAAGCTGATGATGCATAACGAGGCGCACTAAATTAAATGCACTTTCATTTTGAGACCACTCCGGAGAGGCTCTAATAAAAAACACACACGGAGGAGAGATAGAGAACAAGCTGTAAAAGCACAGCCGCCCCGGATCACATCAAACACCTCAAAACTAGACACGTAGAAGGTAAATATTTACCAAAAGCCCAGGTATCTAATTCATCACGATGTCTAAGATGGCATTATTTTCCATCAGCGACAGCAAAATGCAGCATTTTTTACCTCCAGCGCGCCTGTCTGTCTGGGAAATGAAGCAAGCGCAGTCGATACTGACAATGCCATTATTCAACAGCAATGCACACGGCAGTAATGATTTGTTTTCCCTTAATTATAGCCATATGTCTAAGTAAAGAAAAAAAGAAACAGGAGCAGTCTTAATTAAAGAGATAGAAAAGGATATCTCTCAGTACATGCACCTTCAAAGCCTTCCTGCCCCGTTTTGCTTTCGTTTTTCACCCTTTTCCTGTATTTGTGAAATGAGTGTGTGTCCAATTAAACTGCACTTGTTTTTCTGGTGAACTGGAACTAATGTGATTTGTGAGATAACGCCTCCTTTCCCAGGTAGGGTGGTCCTGAGGTGGATCCCAGGACACAAATGAAGGTGACAACAATACAAGGTCCCGCCAGAATGTTTCCTTGAAGACAGTATTGATCCTTCTCGACGCGCAGCATGTACAGCAAGTGAATCAGGGATAGGAACTCAACAAGGGCTGTAAATTTCCCATGACAAGAAGCATACAGTGAAACAATGCCCGGTGTAAGCAGAAAGTCGTTTATCGGAGAACTTTGTTCAAAGTGACTTGTGGGATGGAGCTTTGGAGCAACTTTTGGTTAAGGGCTATGCTCAAGTGCACAGTGGTAAAAGTTCGAAACTTGGGGATTGAACCAGTAACCTTTGGATTAACATTCATAGACACAAAGACGACTATGTTAAAGTAATAGTTTACCCAAAAATGACAATCATGGCACCCTCATGATGCTTCAAACTCATGTTTTGTGTTTTATTAACTGCACTTAAATTTGTTTAACTTGAATGTTTTGCAATATATTAAATTCATTAATTTTGTTTAAATATTTATTATAAATACAAAAAATATTTATCTTCATGTATTCTTTCTTTTGGAGGTATATACAGTATGTATGTATGTGTGCGTATATATATATATATATATATATATATATATATATATATATATATATATATATATATATATATATATATATATATATATATATATATATATATATATATATAAACAAAAAGAAAAATACAGAAAATATGACTACTGTAAAGCCTGGTTCAATGCATCTTGACACACCAGGTACACTCTTGACATATCTTGACATTTATTATAAATGTCTTGCATGTCTGCATGAAGG
This sequence comes from Carassius gibelio, assembly GCF_023724105.1. Taxonomy (NCBI): domain Eukaryota; kingdom Metazoa; phylum Chordata; class Actinopteri; order Cypriniformes; family Cyprinidae; genus Carassius; species Carassius gibelio. The sequence continues at coordinate 23,645,343 of NC_068378.1, read as the reverse complement.
AATGAAAACATTGAAGTTGATTCATATTCTATAAACACTTACTTATATATTTACTTTTTATTTTATCTTCCTCATTAGTTCCTCATCTACTCTGAGGAACACAAAGATATTACAAATAAAACAGCTTTTTACATTTAATGAAAGCACCAAAAAAGACAAAACAGCATCTTATTTGTTCCACATTGCTTACTGTTTTTTCATGAAAAATTCATTTTTGCACATCCACATATTTAAACTAGATGTATGAAAATGAATGGTGTTTGATCAATATCGTCACGCCTGGCACAATGCATCTTGTTTGCACCAAGTCTGAATATGTGCATGCATGAATTACACTTTTCACATTTATTCATTTGTTATAAACGTCTTGCAAAAGTAAACAAACAAAAGCTTAACATTTCGCTAATTTGCATATACATTTATTTACACTTCCTCCGAAGAGCACTAAATAATATTAGAAACAACAACAAAATCTGAGCTGATCTTTTCATATAATATAACCACAGAAAAGCACCATAAAATTGGTCCATTTGACTGGTTCACTCAAAATCTCATTTGCACATGCATATATTCATATGACGTTTGTAGTCCTTGACGTCAAATCTTGTGCAATGCCTCCTGACACACCAAGTCTTAATATGTGCGTGCACAAATGACACGTTTCACATTCATTCATTCATGAAACACATCCAACATGATTCACAGCAGTCATTCAGAAACAAGTGAACGAGATTTAAATCTGGTCTGTTTATCACACAAAGCTATTGTTTGACTTGAATATATTGCATGAATCATGTGGGCTACTTTAATAGTGCTTTTTGTCATTTTTTTCCCTGTATGTAAAACAACTACCACCATCTGGTCTTCCACAGTGGAAAGACATTTGCATTATTGATTAAACTAAGACTTGAATCTTTACCTAAAGTCCTAGTTCCATTAATGTTGTTCTTCTATGAGCCTCTCCATCTGAACTAGTCTGAGGAGCGATTGTGCAACAGTTCTCATTTGAACTGACTCATTTCTCCCCAGCTGAGAGCTTCACTCTCCGAGTACCAGCTTAGCTATTCCAATTTCTAAGAAATCTATTCCGCTTCCATATTCGGTGTTCTTCTTATGGGGATAATTCCAGGATGGTTTCCACTGGTCTCCCCTCATTCCAGTCCAAGTAATATTGCTTCATTATTTCTAAGGTCACATTGAACCCTGTGTAAATGGAGAACTAGGGCAGAAACAGGATGGAGATTTTGAAAACTCCAGTGGCCTTTCACGATGGAGGACTCTGATAACGGCTGTCTGAGGTGACTGGGTAGACAGATTGTTAAGATCGAGTGAAGGGTGAAAGACGGGGCGAGAGAAATCGATGGCGTGCATTAATTGATATACGTAAAGCACTAAGTGCTCTGAGAGTCAGTTGTGTCTCTGACTTTGATTAGCGAGAGGAACAATGGGAGAAGCGTCCACCTGTTTGAGGGAGGGCTTATTGACAAGAAAACAGTTTTTCTTAGTGCCTTTCAGGACGTCTGTCTGGTACATGACCTTTACGGTTCGCAGACATCAGTCATCAGCCATTTGAACATTTTTCTTTCACTTGACTTTCCCACTTGCTGGCAATCTTTCAGAAACATGATGTATTTGATGATTTGATGACACTTTCCACAGTACATTCTGTTCTCAAAAAGAGCAGAATTACATACATCATAAAGTTATGAAATATAAAAATGTTATTCTCCAGTTTGAGTGGAGACATTTTAACAAAGCATGCAGATGAATAAAGAAATACTAAAACTAAAATCTATCTATAATAATAAATGCAATGTGTATAAATTATTATAATATATATTAAATGATTATAAATAATTATAATAAAAACAAAATAAAATATTTAATATTTATAATAAATAAATATAATATTTATAAAAAAATAAAACAATATATTTTAACAATACAAAAAAATAAACTTTGTTTATATATATATATATATATATATATATATATATATATATATATATATATATATATATATTATACATGCATACATACATACACACACATATATATATATATATATATATAGTGTTTTGTAATGTAATGATCAATTTTTTTTGTTTATTTTCAGATTATATTTTATTCTAGTATGATCGATTTGATTTGTTCAAGACGCACACTTACTAAATATATGCATTTTCATTTGAAATCTATCATCTGTACCAATATTTCTGTACAATAAAATAAAATATATAATATAATATAACATAATATAGTAACATAGATTTATAAAACTTTGACCTTAATTTAGATGAACTTAAAGTAATAAAATAACTAAAAAGGACAAAAAAAAAAAAAAAACTAAAATGAAAAGGAATACAAAATATTAAAAAACTAGTAAAATAACACTATTTAGAAAAATTACTAAAGTTAAAATGAATTAAAATATAAAAAATATATAGTATATAGTAATATGTAAAGTAAAATTTTCATAGAAGTATTTTGTAGAAAATCTTTAAATATTTAATTAAACTTTTATATTCTTTTTGCATATTTTATCATATAATATCATAATACTATTAAAAATAACATTAATAAATTAATAAATTAATTTATTAACATATTATGCTTTATTACAGAATTTCCTAAAATGTAAGATACAATATTACGCAATAAAAATGATGTAGAAGTACATACCTTCATAACACACATAGAATATGTTTTTTAAATACATAGATAAATAATTTTATAAATTACACAGATAAATAAATAAAACAAACACACAAATAAATAAATAAATAAATAAATACACAAACAAATAAACCCATTATAAGGCTTAGTAATGTGTTTGTGTTACGAGAAGATGCTCTGAAACAGGTTTGAGATGAATAAACATCTTAATGATGTGTGTGTGTGTGTGTGTGTGCTATCAGCCTAGAATCATCCAGTCCTCCAGCACATTCAGCCAAGGGTCTCCAGAAGCGTGCTAGCTGTGAGTACACCTAGAGCCCTCAGTGAGGTCAACCAGTAAATGTGCAGACATAAAAAGAGCCAACCATGAATATATCATTAATAAACACTGAGGGACACTCGTGAGAGCTGCTAACAGCATCTACAGAGACCAAAGCCATGACAGATCCATCACATCAGATGAGCAAACCCAACTAGCACCACTAAAGCTTTTAACCACAGTCCTTTCTACCAGACACTGCACTGCTCATTTTCCCGAATCCACAAGAGCCCTTCGGTAGGAACAGTAATACAATAGAAACTCCACCAAATGGGACTGATTTGAATTACACTGCAAATCCAGCTTCCAGCTTCCAGCTTCCCCTTGTTGTCATGGACACAAACCATTTCCAGAGGTACACTTTGATGCTTTTTTTCCCCCCTGCCCCCTTCTTCTACTCGGCCTTTCTCTCTTTGCCTCGGCCATGTCGGAGAGTAGAAGCTAAAGAGCTCTTGGGGAACTGAATACAAAGCCAAGACAACAAGGAGAAGAATAAGATGCAGGTCTGTCCCCTCCTGAGCCAAAAAACGAGTTCGCTTTTGGCAGTGGCTGTTGGTGAAAGGCATCTCTCATGGCAACTGTGTTCAGCGCATTTCCCCAGAGGAGAGCGAGTACTGGCAAACAAAATGAGCTGGACGCCATGAAAGGCCTCAGAAACATGGGGTTACATATGTGTGTTTAACAAAAGAGGGCCACACGCGTTTATTAGAAGTTTGAACTGCCGATGAACCCTGAAATATATAATAAACAAACTCAGAAAATGAAATTGCATATATTTTGTAAGTGTGCGTCTTGAACATACCAAATCGATAATACTAGAATAAAATATAATCTGAAAAATAATAAATTATTGTGCATTACACTCATACACATAATATCTCTCTCTCTCTCTCATATATGTACCACACAAACATAATTGTATTATATATTGTGTATTATATGTTGTGTATACATTTTAAAATATTGTGTATTGTGTAACATTAATGTATTAAGTAGATATTCTATAACAATTTATTTTAATTAGAAAATAGAATATATGCATATTCTAACTGAATGGATATTACACAAAAATATGTAAATATTTTTGAATATAACTGTTAAAATATTTTAAATAATGGTTTATAAATATTATATTTATTTATTAGTAATATTAAATATTTAATTTATTTTGTTATTATTGTAAGTGAATTTATGCATATTTTATTGAATATAAAATTATATAGAGAGAATGTGTATACATACACATTATTTATTATTAACGATAATGATGATATATAGATGGATAAATAGATAGCTGGATAGATAGATAGATAGATAAAACAATTTCTTCTATATAGCTATTGTATTTAATTTTCCTTAATTATAAACAAACAATAAACCTGTAAATTGTATGAATAACATTCTAACATTTCAGTGTAGCAATACACAAACTGAGTAGATGTTTTGAAAATATCAGACTATTTCAGGACAAATATCACCCAAACGTTGAATGCTACAATAATTAACGTTCATAGGGAGGTTTGCTACAAACAAGGTTTGATTTGAGATAAAAAGGTCAGAATCTGAACATCTGCTCGACCAGCTTTTATATCACAGTGAAAACACGAGGCTGAGAACAGCGTCATCACAACGGGAGAAACGGAGATACATGCACATGTCCAAATATTAATTATATGGAGAAGGGTACTGTCTTGTCAACAAAAGAACATCATAACCGTGGGGTGTGCCAGTCTTTATTCAGCATTATGTGTGCTGATAAAAGACGATAGATCCACAGGACACCCACTACAAAGGCTATCTGGATTTGCGAAGCTGAAATAAACGAATACAAAAGGTTAAGAGCAATCGTTTCAGTAATTATAAAGCTTGTTATGGTGAGATGGGAGGGACGGGTGTACGTTTTTGAAGGCTCTTCTTGTTGGCTGTCATTGAGGCGAGAGAAAGACAATGAAACTGATGCGAATTAAAGAACTGGATAGAAAACTTTTTTTTTTTTTTACATTTCCAAAGCAACAAACAAGCCTCAGGATTTGAGGTATTACTCATACTCGTAACTCTAAGTATGAGCTACTGTAATAATGCTATAATAATAATACGAGCTAAGGGCTTGAGACTCGTGACACTCGCTCAAATATCACCTCCCCACTCTCTGTGCCGCTGGAGAGGAAGAACGCCAATCAAAAGTGAAACATGTATGACAGTATAGGTCAACCCACAGGCACACACACACACACATGTGCATGATGAGCAGTGCATTGTGGGATTGTCTGTTCTTCTCATTCTATATTACTTCAAACGTTCCTCAGAACACAGCAATGTGAAAGGATATGTCTGTCTAACCTCACCATTCTGTAAACGGACACCAGATGCAATTTAATTCTTCTCACCAGAATTTTACTTGATAAAATCACCTGTAACTGGAAAACTACAAAGTGAGAACAAAGGTAATCCGAGTATAAATGTATCTATGTGCAATGGAAACAATTTGAGAGAAAAGTTTTATAGAGGACAAGAAATCGCATCATTTATTCACCATCATGGCAGTACTTTTACTGAATCTTCAGCTATTAGTGGTGGTACAGTATTAATTTACTAAAAAGAACTGACACATTCTGGTTCCTCAACAATTGACTCTTATGAGCCGATTTTAATGAATCATACATTTGCTGCTTACAACTACTGTTATATTGACTTGCAGTAACTGACTGGCTGTAAAACTACATTTGTTTAGTAATAATTTATTTTTATTTATTTATTTTTTTAATCAAATTTACTAAACAGAACAAGTTTATAAGATTCATTCACTCAGGAACCAGATCACACTGGTTGTGCTTTACATGTTTGATTTGCTAAAAAAAAAAAAAGAACTCAAAATCTCAAAAAGATTGATTTATCTGGAATCAGACTACACTGGTCACACTGTATAGTCTGATTCCCAGACAAATCACAACCAGTCTATACCAAATCATTCATGAACAATTGACTCTTACAAGCTTACAAGGTTCATTTTAAGTAATTAAATACATACAGCACAACCAGTGTAGTCTGATTCCTGAAGGAATAACTCTAATGAACTTTTTTTCAGTGAATTGGACACATGCATATGGAAGCCTGTTTCTGCCACTGAATAAAAAATATTATTGGGATCTCACAATTCTTACTCTCTTTCCTCAGAACTGTGTGATATAAACCCACAATTGCAAGATATTAAGTCAGAATTGCAAGATATAAACTCACAAGTCTGACTTTTTTTCTCAGAATTGCATGAAATAACTTCACAACTGTGAGATATAAAGTCAAATAAAAACTCACAATTCTGACTTTTTCTCATTTTTATATCATGCAATTCTGACTTCAAAGAATTTCAAAGAATTGCAAGGTTGTGGGGAAGTCGTGGCTTTGTGGTTAGAGAGTTTGACTCCTAACCCTAGGGTTGTGGGTTCGAGTCTCAGGCCGGCAATATCATGACTGAAGTGCCCTTGAGCAAGGCACCGAACCCTCAACTGCTCCCCGGGCGCCGCAGCATAAATGATGGCCACTGCTCCGGGTGTGTGTTCACGGTGTGTGTGTGTGCACTGTGAATGGGTTAAATGCCGAGCATGAATTCTGAGAATGGGTCATCATAATTGGCTGAATGTAACTTCACTTTTTATATCTCACAATAATGACTTTTTAAGTTGCAATTATGTTATTATATTTCATTTTTTATTCAGTGGTGAAAACGGGCTTCAATACATGCAGCATTGATATTATTTTTAAAAAATTATTTCATTTTTTTTTTCAGTGCATTATGTTGTCAAGAATATGCTCTTCATCATTCATTAATTTATGTATTTATTTATTTATTATATAATATCATAGATATTAGATAAGATAAGGCCCATTAGATAAGATATTAGATGAGGCCAGTTATTGGATTGTATTTATTCCTAATACTTCGATATATGGGGTTTGTTCAAATCCAAAACCTTTAAAGCATTAAACATCATGAATGACACCTGTGGTGAATTTGAACTTGACAGAATATTAGAAATACATAAAAAGCCACAGTAATTACCTAAGAAACCCCCGATTCAACAACATAAAGCAATGATCAACAAACCAATGTGATGTCTAAGATCTCAAAGATAGCTCAGTTATTTTTTTTTTGACAGAAACCTTATTAGTATGACCTTCCAATCATCCCACTAATGCTTTAGTGCACAGGTCATTTATGAGTTATACAGCATTGTTTTATTTTAATTTGTTGAAACAGTTCTATTTAACCAGTGGGAGTTAAACAATCACCATGCAATATGAAACCGAGCTAATATAGTGAGATTCTCAGAGCTTTACTTTAATAAAACAGACTCGACAGCACTTGAGGCTCTCGTGTGCCGGTGTGTCTCAAGGCCTTTTCACTGTCAAAGCAAACAGTTTCCATAGACTCTGTAAAGTCGCACTAGTCTGAGCGGCACAAAGCCACACGGCAGACAGCGATGTATTGTCAGTCTTCTATGTATCCCATTGGCTGGACGGGTGACGAGCCGGGTTAGGTCAAAGGTCAGGTTCTTTGGAGTTTAGAAACTGGGTTTGCATGCAACGAACACGTGGGCCATTAAATACGCTGCTTTGCTTGATCTGCTGCTAATTGTGCTGTGCAGCGACTGTCACAAGGTCATGTACAATCTGGGGATATGCTATTAATATGCAAACAAATGTAATTTTCCAATGGGTGCGGTGCAGGCTTGCACTAATTATTCCATCAATCCCAGATTTACATCTTAATTAAAGATTTGTATCTCATTGAAGGTATGGCGACGGTGGAACATAGATTTTTTTCTCTCTGACTTTGTAAAACTCCACAATGGTCTTCACGGCACTACAGGAAGGCAGAACAAAGCAGTTTTATCACTTCTGGAGAACTTCATCTGTATCTGCGTCTATACACCGCTGTCAGAAGCTCGGAAACGCTACAAATGCTGACTCCGGATCCAATTTGTGCAACCAAACTCTTACTTGCTGTACAGATTTTTGCAATAGAGAATACAATGTTTAGTGTTTCTCTTGAAGCTTCCGATGACAATCCGTGATGAAGTACAGACACGTTTGTAATGGATGTAGAACGCTTGTCAAAGTTTTTAAATGTTGTAACTGTATGTAAATGCACTATTAGTTGTGATGTAAAATCTGACTGGATGAGCCATGTCTGAATCTGTTAAAAATATCACAACTATAGACGCTTTTAGTCTATTAGGTTTGGGTCATTTTTTTATGTAAGCATACTCTTAAAATACTCAAAATGAACTTTCATAAACTAACATTCAAAAGTATGGGGTCAGTAATATGTATTTTTCTTTTTAAGAAAATGTTATTAAATCGTAGATTTCTGAAACTTGATATTTTCACAGTACTACAGGAAGTCAGAACAAAAGCTGTTTTATCACCTCTGGATAACTTTATCTGTGTCAATACACTGCTGACAAAAGCTCGCAAATGTTATGACTGCTGACTCTGGATTCAATTTGTGTAACCGTATCCCGTACGATCCCTCTCGCTACAGATCCTGCTGACGAAAAGACAATGTTTTACGTTTCTGTTGAAGCTTACAATGACAACCCGTCACCCCCATGGCACGATCTCCACCGGTCCGGGCACACACACTTATGTCAAAACCTTTCCCATCTCTTACCAGCAAACACTCCAGAAATTAAAGAGTGTGTTCTGCGATCACACATGCCCTTCCTCCCCTGGTTTGACTGAACGCAGCCCACTCTCTGACGGGAGTTCATTCAGTACAGGAGGGAGCAGAAAGCCCTGATGACAGCAGATAGGCAGTGTGGGGTGGCGGAAAGCCAGCAACAGCCAGACACTTCCTGACGGCAGTAACCGGCCCCCATGACCAGCTGCTGCCTGGGGATCAACCGGAGGTAGAAATGATGGGAGCGAAAAAAAAAAAAGACTAGTGAAAATGTGGGAAGGCCTGTCACCTGCCAAGTCCTGCATGAGGTAGTTGAAATGGCAGCCATCAGCGACGTAGCGCTCTGATTGGCTGGTCTGGGCTCTAGAATTCCCTGAGGTGTCTTAAAGAGTTCATAAGTGAATCCTGAGTGGAAGGTAACGAAGTACAGACACGTTTCTAATGAACGCAGAATGTCAGTCTATTACAGACATAATTCTATTTTAAAAATATACAACAGCAAAATGAATAGTTGTGATCTGATTGGATGAACCATGTTTGAACAACCAATCCCTTTAAATACCACGTAATGCTTTATTTTTCTAGAAACAAGACATATTTTAGTGTGCAGAATAACTGTTCTGGGTCTGTGTAAGAGGAATGACATTGACTTACATGTTATGCAGGACACACCAGCCGCAGTGAGGATCCCCTGAGCCCAGACACGTCTCACAGCTGCTGTACTGAGAACAGCTCTCCACAGACAGACGACTCACCTGAAACACAAGACAAACATTAAACTGACATTCCCAACTCTACCACAGACAAACAGATCTCGGCTGGTCAAATTACACTGATTTGTTGACTTGATACTTAAAAAAATAATTTATTTTTGTGAATTGAGCACCTTATTAATCAGCAATAAGTAAAACACTTTAATATAAACAACAAATTCATTCATTAATTAATTTCAGATGCCTTATTTAAACAGCCTTCCTGACAAGTTTAGGAGGTCTTATGAGTCATGTTACCCATACCCTTCTATTGGAACATCTCTATAGAACATTATTATATGTATTTGGTGTAATGCAAAATGTGTTAATGCGGTTTAAGATAAAAAAAAAACACATTATTTTCCACATACTGTACATTATTGTTGCTCCTTTATGCCCCACCTTTCTGAAACCTGTCGTTTACAAAGCTCATCGTTCTGAAAAGCGAGGTGTGCTCTGATTGGCCAGCTATCCAGTACGCTGTGATTGGCTAAATACCTCAAGCGTGTGATGGAAATGCTACACCCCTTACCATACTGTGATGTCGTCTCCCAACTCGATGAGACAAAGACAATAAAACCCATTATAAACTACGCATTAATTGCATCCAGTGTGGACAGAACTACTGATTAAAATAACTTACTGTCTTTTTACGAGTTGCTTTATGTATCACACCACATAAACATAAAACTATATCGGAGAACGTCGAAAAAACAGCCAGGTGTGCAGTTATTTTCAGGGAAACACACAGTGAACATAGTTCCTGGCACCTAACTTGAATACATTACAGTTCCATATCATTTTGCGTAGTTAACTGTAATAACGGTCACGCAGTTTGCACAAAAAGGTGTTGCCAGTACTGCCCTGACGATTTTATCAGTTAACCTATAGTGTAGCAATGACATTTCTCACTAGTGAGGTAATAACAGCGCTATATTGAGACGCACAGGGGTAGCCTTATTCACACAAGCTCTCTCTCTCTCTCTCTCTCTCTCTGTGTGTGTCTCTGTCTCTCTGGCACTCTTAGAAAAATCACACGTTAGCAAAGGAGGCACTGGATGAGATGCGGAAGAAATAATCCTATTCACAATAGCGATTTAAGTTACTAAAATCGGACAAATCTCTTTAAGTATATCATCAGATTGATGTCTTGAGGTGAGGTAACCGAAGTATAAGCAGAATAATTGACTCCGGGCCATTTAATTATTCACATTTTTTTCCCTAATAATTCAACGACCAGTCATCAATTATTCCTTACATAATTAATACTCATTATTAATGTGTTTTAATAGTTCATAAGATAATAATTTCCAACTAAAGACCAAATAATTTCATTAACAAAAAATAAATAAAAAAAATTTAATCCCAGATTTATATTTATATAATCATAATAATAATAATAAATGTAAATATTTTCCCACACAAAAATGTTTAAATATAAAAAATTTAATAAATATTTCTTTAAATAAATAAATACAAAATACAGCACATACATACGTATACATAGTATTCAGATCATATGGCCCTAAACTGATGCTTTAAGTATGATTTGACTGTTTTTGGTGCCTCATTTCTATTTAACAGTCATTCAATCAGGTTTAGCAATTTGAGTCATGTGACCCATGCCCTGCCATTGGCTATAATCCCCACTGGCCCAAGTAGAGTCTCTTTCAACCCTAGAGCTCAGTAGTTACGCCGGTTCTCAACACGTGCCCTCACTTAAACCTCTCGTCATCCATCTGAAACACACAAACAAGTTCAGCTGCTTGTAAACACTTTCAAACATTCAGGCTTTTCCTTTACAGCAGGGCAGAGCGGAACGACAGAGCATCAGCACAGTCAACTCATGCGGAGGAAAGAAAATATCATAAAAAAGCACAGGGGAAACTCATAAAAGAACATGATGTCCAGGGGACTGTAATAGAAGTGCTGCAGATGTGAAGATTTGTACGACAGAAACACCCTCGCCAAACAGGCCAGGCGTATTAGAAAAATTAATCAGCTCCTAAAAACAGCAGCTTATATAAAATGATGATGGGAGTTGGAGAGAGTGGGAGGTCTAGGACAGAAATAACACGAATATATTAAATTAAAAGAGTGGTTTGTGGATCAAAGTTGGTGTGGGCTGTCGCAGTCCCAATGATTGGCTTCCTTAAGACGCAGAAAGAATAAAAAAAGCCCCAAACCCAAAAGCAGTTGTTTTTGAAAACCGCCTTTAGAAGCTATAAAAATGCTCTTTCCATGAAGTTGTAATCGCCTTTGATCACTGGCAAGATTAGAGTTAAGAGTGAGAAAAACAAGAACTGTGGAGAAAAAAAAACACCCACCCAAAAGGGATACGGCTCGGCTTTCAAGTGGATCGTAGCTGATGGCTCCTCTGCATTCTGTGCGTGTGTGTGTGTGTGTGTGTGTGTGTTTGAGGTGTAGCCTGTTGGCTAATTTATTCTGCCACATAGCTATGCATAAATGTACAGTTTTATAATCCAGTCCAAACATCTGGATTGGTCGAAATTGACTTTATTTAATTTATTTTTGCCCCATGAAAAACTAAGAAGTCTCTTATGCTCAACAATTAACTTGAACAAAACTACAGCAAAAACAGCAATATTCTGACATTTTATTACAATATAAAATTACCTTTCTGTTTGAAAATATTTAACAATTTCTCCAGTCTTCAGTGTCACATGACCCTTCAGAAATGATTGTAATGTGCTGATTTGCTCGAGAAACATTTCTTCTTATTATTAGTGCTGAAAAAGTTGCTGCCTAATATTTCACGACACATTTTTCCAGGATTCTTTGATGAATAGAAAGTTCAAAAGCACATAGGAACACAAGCGAGTGATTTTTGTGCGTGCTCAGTATATTCTGTCAGGAACGCTGTGTTTTGGACTGTCAGTGTTTGATGGATGAGTACAATGGTAGATAAATGAAAGGCTTCATATCTCTTTCTCTCCAATGGAATGGCAGCATTACCGGTGCAATTCACAGAGCAGGATGGTAAATAACGACACCGCTCTGAAAACTTGGCAATCCTAGACCTTTTACAGACACACATCGGAGGGCTCCGGGTGGCAGCAGGCCATTTTGCGAGCAAATACACTCTTGCCTATCTGTGCACCTGCCGCAAATGAAATATTCAAATCCACAGACTCCAGCGGTCAGTGCAGTTTATGAATTATTGACTCTTGGTGATTCATTCACATTTCTTATTTCATGAAGTGCAGAGGGCATGGTGTATCTACACACGGATTCTGATTGGTGGAGAAATGGTGAGTTAATCAGTGACGACCCCTAAGTAAACAGCACCCTAGTGAAAACTATGTCCAAACTAACACTGAAGTCTGAATAAGTAGGTAGTCATTCTTAATCAACATCAAAACAAACAGAAAAAAAACAGCAAAAAAAAACAGCAAAAAAAATTATATATATATATATATATATATATATATATATATATATATATATATAAATTTTATATATAAAAATTAAACAAGATTAAATAATAAAATAATAAAACATAATTGCTCAATGGAAATTATATTAATACCATTAATATAATATTAATACCAGACCTTTCCAATAGAAAAACCTTTTTGAAAAAGCCAGGTTTGAAAGTGTTGTGTTTGGAACAATCATGAACAATAAAAATCCATACATAAAAAGCAAACCAGACCAAAATAAACTGTTTTATGAACTTTTTGATGTTATTTTTTAAATGACAAATTAACAGTACGCTACAATCCAAAAAATAAATAAATAAATAAATTCTGCCATCTGCTGCAGTGAGGTACTAAAGTTTTTATGTGTGAATTAAACAAAGAATTCAGTTTCCAGCTGATATCTGCTTTTCTGTCTCATAAATGGTGACATTTGACACCTCATGATGAGAAGCAATCAATTGGAGTAGGTCTGGAGTCATGAATACTCAATCTCGTCAAATAAAGCCCAGTTTAACCCCTTGGCTGCTGTTTTCATATTGATACGCCCTATCTAGCAGTTTAAGACCTCTGCATAATGAAGAGCTTTTAATCAGCACAAGGTCTGATCAATCAGTCGAGGGCCGTCTGAAGCTGTAGTGTGAAGAACATCCCTTCAGTTCTTAACACAAATATCGATGTCTGGAGCTTTAACACATGAGTGAGTCTTTTGTGGGAGTGTGACAGTGAAAGAGGGAGACACTATTAATCTAGCCCCACACTTGTGTTTACTGTGCCTCCCTGAAACACTGGGAACTATCCAGAACCGAGCAACAACACTCCAGATGATGTCTTGTGCTAATACTTATATATGTTCCTTCAAACTGTGGGACTTCCAAAGAAAATAAAACACTTTATTCACACTAGTTTCATTTCTTTAGTAACAGAATCTAGTAGTATACATACATGCATCAAAGGATGCAATCTGCCATTTCGAACATATTCAAAATTATATATTTTGTTTGAGGTGGAAATGACGTTTTAAACATTTAATTTAACTGCAGATTTCAGTACTAGGATTTTATAAATAAATACACAATATTAAATTTACAACACTTTTTTGCATTATTTGACCAAAGTTTAAATTTAAATTAAATATTCTGTTTCCAAGTGATTTAATAATAACATAATTATATATATATATATATATAATTATAATAAAATAATAATAAAATGTATACATAACTTTACTTATTAAATAATTATATACTTAATATATGTATACATTACATTATTATTTCACTTTGTTTAGATCATAATAACTGTAAAAAGTAATAGTGATTGATTTATATTAATATATACATATACCTTATGTAATAAAATTTTGTAATTTACCCCTATTTTTAATAATTATAATTATTATGATTATTAAATTAATAACAATAGATTGTCACAGTTTAAGGTTGAAACCTGTGTCTGTGACAATCATAAAATAAAACAAAACGTATACATAAAAAATTATAAATTTTTATTATTAACATTTATCATTAACAATGAATACCTTAAATGTGGATTTAAATAAAGTAATAAAAAATAAACAGTTAAAATCTGTAAAGTTGTTAAAAAAAGAAGAGTAGTTGAACAGTAGTTGAAGAAGCATCCATATATCTATATATCTCTCTCTATATATATATATATATATATGCATGATATCATAAAGATGATGTCATCGCACACATCATTGAGCTGCTTTACCTTCAAGCGTAACGCTTGTGAAATGAATACTGCTATCTCCGTGGCTAATTCCTGCCTACACCTCTTTACGACGCCTGGAGCACAAGAACATTTTATCATCTTATTTTTCTGAATAGTACTGATAAGGATTTAAAAATATCCTTGTGCTGAGGACTGAAGCTTCGTTCAGCTCTCTCAAAGATGGTTATGTTTGCTGTGTGTCACTTGAGCTTCGTCTTTCTCAAGGAAATGCACACACACAAAATATGGGGTCTTTCAAAAAATGCACAAAGACAACAAATCTCTCTCTCCAAGAGAAAGAAATGAGCATTGAAAAGAGGCGAAGAGAAGAAAATGAAGAAAAAGCTACAGCTGTACTGTTGGAGTGTGTCTCTCCGTCTGTTCAGCTGCTGAGGAACTTCGATGTATCCTTCCTCTCCTCTGGCTGTATAATGGAGCATTATGGGAAGGGCTGTTATTCTGTACGGCTCTGGATGAAAATGCTTCCCCACAATTTCTTATTAGGGCCAAGCAGCTGGGGCTCCCATTTAGAGATGTGAAACGGCGTTTCATATTCGGTTTTCCTGTCTCACAGATGTTAAAACAACATATCTGAGATTTTACGGTTCATGTCTTAAGACAAAAGTGTCGCGCACCCACACCCTCCTCACAAATGTGCCTTTATTCTGTCCTCGCCGCATGCCGTAAATATTTTTACTGACTTTATGAAATAAATGAACAGCAAACGATAAGTGGTCAAATCAAGGACAACAGTGATCTACTGTACAGCAGGGCGCAAAAGTCCAAAATCAAAATTAAACCTGGAAAGTAGTAGGATTTTGAATATTATATAAACATTGAGACTTTATTACTTAAAATACATATATAAATAAATAAATAACACATATATATATATATATATATACACACATACATACATAAATATAAATATATATATATATAGTAGCCTCTTAGGCTCACCAAAGCTGTATTTATAACAAATTGAGTAAAAACAGTAATAATGTGGAATTATTATTAAAGTTTTCTATTTGAATAAATGTAGAATTGTATAAATTACTTAAATAAACAGTTACACTGCATAACTTTTTTTGTGGAAAAATTGTGGGATTTGTTTTAGGATATTTTGATGAATAGAAAGTTCAAAAGAACAGCATTTATTTGAATCTGAAATCTTTTGTAACATTATAAAAAATAAAAAAAAACTTTAGTGTCAATTTGGATCCATTTAATGCTTTGTTGAGCAACAGTATTAATTTCTTGCTTACCAAAATTTTTTAAACAGTACTGTATATATATATATATATATATATATATATATATATATATATATATATATAAATAAAATTATTATAATTTTTTTTTTCTTTTTTTTTTTATACAGATTATTAACATATATTAATAATCTGTAAAATAAAATATAGATTTGTTCCTTATTATTCGCAAAAAAAAAAAAAAAAAAATCCACTACTGTATATCACTAAATACACTGGCTATTGGTATCAGACAAACTTCCCATTTCGATTCATCCCTGATAAACGAAAACAAAGAAACAGCGGTCTTAAAGAGACAAAGTCTGTCCAGTAGACCTGCGTATACTTTTCCTCATCTCATCAGAATCATTCTCACCTGTTTGTCGCTCAGCAGATAGATGTACTGATAATCTGGACTGAACACCATGTCACGGAGAATCGGGCTTCCCTCCATGACGGTGACGGTCTCGTACAGCAGAGCGTTCACAGAAGGCGGCGGTACACCATCCACTCGAATCTGAAAAGAAAACCAAAGTTTGAGTTAAACTCAACATGGAGGCAAAACTTTACTTTACTTTCATAATGCACATACGATCCATCAGTCTTTGTCATTTTTCATTAACAGGTAAAAAAAATTCAGTATCCTCCTATACTGTAAAAGTTGTAGATAAAACCATAATGGAGTATGTTTAAAAAAAAAATTTTTACATTTCACGTTCAATTCTTTGCTAATTTTGTTTCTTTGTTAATATTTGTGAAATTTACTAGCAAGATGATTGAAAATGTTTTCACCACCACTGGACTCTCAAATCACCTGACTGTATTCTATTACCGTATTTTTCGGACTATATGTCGCACCTAAGTATAAGTCACATCAGTCCAAAAATACGTAATGATGAAGAAAAAAAACATAAGTCGCACTGGACTATAAGTCGCACTTATTTAGAACCAAGATAAAACATTACCATCTCCAGCCACGAGAGGGCGCTCTATGCTGCTCAGTGCTCCTGTAACCTACCCCTGAAAACATAGAGCGCCCTCTTGCAGCTGGAGACGGTAATGTTTTCTCTCGGTTAATTTCTCTTGGTTCATCTCTCTAGGTTCGTGTCAACTTAATTTAGATAAATAAGTCGCACCTGACTATAAGTCCCAGGACCAGCCAAACTATGAAAAAAAGTGTGACTTATAGTCCGAAAAATAAGGTATTCAATCAAAACAAATAAAGCCACACCTTAACTTATTTACTCACTGAACATACTTGGATCACAAAAAAACGGCAGAAACATTTTCTCAGACTACATTTTCAAATAATACTTATTTTACTGTGATTTTACCGCTCACAGTGTTTCTGGCTGGCAGCATATCATCACTTAAAGACACACGCAGTATTATAATCTCATGAATGCAGAATTCTTGGGCTGACCTAGAAAACGAAGGCAGAACTTTGAGTGAACACAGGCCGGCAGCGTGATCAGATGTGTGATAAAAATCAATTACATTTTAACATCACACACACACACACTCGAACTCCCGCTGCCTCATCATTAGCAACTGCTCTGTTTCCTCACACTGATAATTAGTGTAGTTGAGCTTGCTGTGTAAAAAGAACGCTCTAAATATGTCAAATTCAAAACATCTTTGAAGTGACGACTGAGGCGGAAAAAAACACAGAGAGCGGCTGACAACCACATTTAAAGTCAGAGAGCTCACCTATCTCCCGCACGCCTCGGTCTTAATCAATTCTGATGGCAATGTGATAGGAGATTGAAATGAGGCTATAAAGTAAACTAAACTCTCACCGAAAAGGTATGGAATGCCATTTGGGAAACGACAGAGTGATCAAAATGACAAGAAGAAGTGAAAGAAGGTGCGAAGCAGAAAAGACACCCGAAACAGATGCATTGGCAGCGGACTTGGGCCGTCTCCTAAATATCTGGGTCGGTCTGAAGTGACAAACATCGTTAGTCTGTTAATTAGCTGCCTCCTCATTGCAGCAGTTGCAGTAATTAGGGTTGACAAGGTGGCATCAATTAGTCGAAGCCTGCCATATTGGGTGTCACATATCGCCGGCCAAGTCAGAGCCCACGTCTCCCCGGGCAGCAGGACAGAAGGCCTAGAAACATGACGGACTCTTTCTGAGATTCGTCAATTCATTGGCCACCAGCTGTAGTGTCGCTTTTCGCAGCCTTCGGCTACAGAGTCCCCTCGTTTAAACGGATCGGTTTAACACCAGACGCCAGGTTTTGCGATACCCTCGTGGACTCGTGGATTTAATTCGCAAAGTAGATTCCAGATTTATGGAATAGGACACCACAAAGTGAACCAAGTTTAGGACTAGTTTAAACAACGGAGGCTGCTCAGTGTCTGATATGAGCTGAGCTTCGTTTCTGAAACATCTACGCTGGTCAAACTCTGAGGAAACCATCTGTGGCTACTTCATGTGAGTCTCTCAAACAAATCAAGATGCTGAGAAAATATTCTAGGACCTAACGGCAAAATAATGTAACGGAAATCACCATCACAAACACACACACACCGTTTCTCAATACTAAATAATGTTAATAAGTACTACGACTGTTTATATAAAAAAACTAGTTATTAAATAATAAAATTTAATGAACATTTAATGAGCAGCCATCATAAAAGTTGTGAGGCAATTCAGTCAAAAGGAGCAGCTGCTGATGCCCTGGAACTAACATCTCCAAAAACGTGAAAGTCAATTTTCAAACAGCTGTTATCTTTATTAACAAACTGCATATTTGAAGTCTTAAAAACTACATTCTAACCTAAAAAACTACATTCTGTGACACAAAAACTGGCTGAAACGGTTGGAGTTCTGTTATCACTAGAATATCACATGCGTAAAAAAGGCTCTCAGCCAATCATTTGTAGGACAATAAATAATTGTTGCATATATATATATATATATATATATATATATATATATATATATATATATATATATATATATATATATATATATATATATATATATATAATATAAAGAGCAATAATATTATGGAAATATATTATATAATTTCAGTTTATACAATTTATATATACATGGATATACACACACAATGTACATTATATTGTATTTCACACACATGTTTGTGTGCATATGTTTGTGTTTGTGTTTACTTAATATAAATGAGATCAAATATAAATCACACCGCACAAACTTAAACCACAACATGCATTCAAAATGTAATAAAAACATCTGAAATTGTGAACTTACAATGTTGCATTCAGAAATGAAACCATGCACAATGATCTCTGCAGTGTTTGCTAATCAGACAATCTCGAAATGGCCAAATATTGACAGATTGGAGTAGAACTAGATTAAATGCGTCACAGTGAGCTAAAAAAAACTCTTATTTTAAACTTCAAGAGAAAAAAATTACTTCTGCCACAAACTAAACATACTTTATGCCAAGCACCGAGTGCTCTTTCTGCCTAACTACAGCTTCCATCCATCAACACTAATGCAGGGGAGGAACATGGGAGAGTGGAGGAACTTTTACACTGGATTAGAGGAACGAACAGCCGTAGCATTGATTGTTCTGGGGTCTGTTAGCCAAAATCACACTGAAATCTCAAAGATATCCATCGAAAGTCTGTGAATGGGGACGATGGGCTACAAAAATACCAGCACCATTCAGACTGGACGAGCGCTACCCTGCAATCAGGTGCACTTTTCTGCCTGCCTTAAAAAAAAATAAAAAATCAGTGGTGAACTTAAATGGCTTTCAGGAGGGTATGTTTTTAAGATGTGTACTCTTCTCTCTAGGCGGGGATGTCCTCACGGTGCACTTAAGTGTTTGAAATGCAGAAGGCTTGCTCAGCCTGCCGAGAGCTGACCCCACAACAACATCAAGCGCCTCAGATGAGGGTAATTGGAATTTAGATAAATATTACCTTCCCCCCTCAGACTCTAAAATGATACCAGGGTAGAGTTGCCTGCCTATCCATCGATTAATTAACCCTCCGGAGTCGTAGCCTGAACACTGCAACGAGCGACCGGAAGACTGACGGGTTTGAACGTAGCCCAATTTTTCCTTCATCGATCACAAAGTGGACAAAGAGAAAGAGGAAATTACTATAGCAGGAGAATTTTTTTGCTCATTTGGGTGCTTGTTTTTTTATCGATCTGAAGTCTCTGTGAGAGCCACTGCTTTAAGGACTGGGTGAATGAAGCTCTTAAGTGGAGCTGGAAGGATGTCCAACTATTATTTCTGCAAGGACAAGAGACAACAAGAGCCTCTCTATATATTTTTTAAAATTATTCAACAATAATCAGCTATTATGGTAAAATTTTTGATAGACCACAAACATTGTAAAATTTCATAAAATACAGTATGTTAGAAAAATCTATTTTGAAAAAAAGAACAAATACATGAAAATATGATGAAGTATGCTTAGAACCATTACAGTCAGCAACTTCAAAAATCTATTTAAATAAATAACAAAAATAATGCGTTTAAGTGTTCAATAACTGATACGTATTGTTTGATATTTGTTCTGCATTAAAAAAAAAGTAATAATTTTTACAATAAATATGAAATTATGCCAAATTAAATTATGCAAAATTAAAGCATTCAAGTTTTTATATTGTTAAAAACAAAAAATATTGGTCAAACCAATTAATTATTAGTATTTCTCCATATATAACAAATCTGAAATATATATGTTCTAACAGAAAATTCAAGAAACATGTTCAATGTTGATATATTTGAAAAATAATTGCAAAAATAATAATTATATATGTGTGTGTGTGTGTGTGTGTGTGTGTGTGTGTGTGTGTGTGTGTGTGTGTGTGTGTGTGTGTATGTGTGTATGTGTGTGTGTGTAATGTGGACACTTTTTAAAACAATCTGAAGTAGGGCTGGGCGATATATAAAAAAAAATTATATCTCGATATTGTCAATTTTTTTACGATATTCGATATATATCTCGATATGTTTGCATTTGCATTTAAATAATAAAAAAACATGATTTTCTTTTGCCCATAAAAAAAACACACACACACAAAAAAACAATTTAGATTAAACAGCTTATTTAAGCAGTTAAAAAAATCTATACCAATAGATCACTTACTGCTTTTTATTAAATGAATACATGTAGGCCTATATGTAACTGAAGCAGTGCAAATTAAGTACAGAAAGTGCATTCTGTCAACTTTTTAGTGGATGCAATTCACAATTTATACTATACAACTGGGATAAGTATTTTATTAAAAAATTTTTAACAAGTTTTTAAGCTAAGAACACAAGTCTGTCAACTGTCTGCGGTTTTAAGAGAAGCTCTGTGGCATGAAACTATGTTCCTACTGACATTAAAAACCCTCTTAGATGGGGAGCTAGTTGCTGAAGCACATAGCTATTTCTTATATATAAATATATATAAATGAATACCAAAGACTTTTGCATTCTCTCTGTCTATATTAAGGAAACTGGTAAACATATCAGTGAAATTCCCCAATAGTAATTCCAATTGGCCATAGCCTGTTTCTCTATTCAAACATCAGCGGTCGAGTGAGTGCATTTATTTTGCGATCACAAATGCAAACAATACAGTTGAGATATCACGACAGAACACAGACCGGCTGAATGACGCTTTCATTAGATCGCTCAATTCCAGTTTGTTAGTGTTTTCAGATTATCGTCGGCGGCTCTTCCGTGAGCCGTGAGTGAGCACGTGCGCATGGTTGCCAGATTGCATAAAATAAGCAAACACCGGGCAGAAAATGTGTCCTTGTAACAGTGGGGCTCTGATTCGGAGATTTAAACTCTTGTTATCTGGCAACCGCTATCATTAAGCTCTCGTAGTAGCGGGGCGTAGAGCAGTTACAGGTTCCTTTTTTGGACATTCGGCGCATTCTTTTGGGAAAGAATGCTTGAATTTGAAATATTCGATATTCACGATATATTCAAAAATTATTCCGATACTATCGCTAATATTCGATATATCGCCCAGCTCTAATCTGAAGACTTTTATTTACTTGCTTTTGTTTATTGTTATTATTATTGAATTTTATTGTGAAATGCTTTGTGTCATCAAAGTGTGGAATCTTGAAAAAATATAAAACTAAATACATTATATAGAACCTTTCAAGGTTACACACTTTGATGACACAAAATATTTCACAATAAAATTCAATAATAATAATAAACAAAAGTAAAAACAAGTCTAAAGAGTTGTAAAAAATGTCCACAGATCTTAAGTCCAGGACCTTATGATTAGGCACTACAACCTCAAAAGCACAAAATAATATATAAAAAAGATCAAACAGAATTTTGGAGATGTCATAATCTTTACCATCCAGTCTGCAACACACAGCTTTCGGCCTCCACAAATTAGCTTTAAAACCCAGAATGCCTTTTAACAGAAAAAGAGAAAAAAAGCTAATAACTAAACTGCAACAAGTAACGTGTGTGTATGAATGAATGAGACACGGAGAGGGTGTGAGAGACATGCTGCTGACTAACACCACTGACATACGGGGAGGAGGGACGGCCCACCAGAGCTTCATTTATCACTCACATCAAAGAGTGAGAAGAGAGAAAAAAAACAGTGAGAGAAAAGAGTCAAAGACACGACAGAGTGCTAGCGGAGTGATAGATCGCAGGATAAAATTGGATTTTGTAAAACAGAAGACAAGAGGACGGTCTGAAAACTCAATCACAATGTAATGACAACATACAATGATGTGAGAATCCCAACTACGGAATGATCCTCGTAAAACACCGTAATGAGCCAACACGACACGTACATGTACAGCACATCCACATCAGCTAGCTGAGAATGGCACAAGCTGTTAACATGTGGTCTTATTTAAAAGGGGTTTATTTTAAACCACAGCAAGGTTTATGTTTTTATTGGCTCAGCCGAATGATTCATAGCACAGAGTTGTGTTGTTCTACTGAGCGAAAGTCCCAGACATCCCAGTTTAACGTTACTTTGTTTTCTTTTGGACATGGGATATTACAATAGTAACAGAGCAAAAATCTAAAGACACGGCAGTAGAAGATAAACTCCTGAGCTGTTGCAAATGCTGCACATCTGAGACACATTTAAAAGAAGTTAAAACCAGAAATTACATTGCAGTTAATAAAAAACATCACTTCATCAGCAATACACTGAATTAATAAAATTAATGAAAAATAATACTTATAATAAACTGCTGTTGTTTTCATAAAAAATTTAAAAAATAAAAAAATAAGAGAAAATAATTCTAAAACAACAGTAAAAACAATTATTATTTTAAAAATGCTAAATATCAAATACTTAAAGTATTATAGTAAATGGATTTGAAATTAAATATAGTCTTTATGAATAAATGAATAATAATAAAACGTCTATTATTATTATTATTATTATTAAGAATAAATATATAAACAAACTGGATCCAAGATTTCAGGTAAATTCTTAGCATCAGCAAATGGATTTAAATCATTAATGACTTCAAATATACATAGGTACGAATAGGGTCCGAAACTTTTAAGGTTTATACATAAAGAAAAAAAGACCATAAAAGTTGTCCATATAATTTGCACACTATGGGTCTCATTCATAAAACACGAATTTTTGTGTAAATTGTGTGTAAAGTGGTTCTGGCGTAAATTTCTGGATTCATTAAAATGTTCGTATTTTCCAAATGTTAGTTAGTACGAAATAAATCTACACCTGCTCCCAGCCACGCGTAAATAGTGCGTTTAACATCTGAACGTTTTGCTCATTAATACGGTTGCATTTTAATTCACCTTAATCGGGTACATATTTACACAGCATTTTGAAAAAAATATTATATATAGTAATTAAATGGTTTTTTTTTCACTTCTGGGACTGTTCGATTAACAGATGAAACTCCATTAACTGCATCTGTAATACGCTGCCAAGCTTCCTTTTTTTTTGGGACCTGATCTGGCACTATGTACGCTTGAAAATAAAACGTGGCGTTTTGAATGAACTTCTGATAACAAAACTTCAATTTCTGCAGCTGAGAATTTTTTATTTTTCATTCGCTTTTGAGGAGCGAATCCTTCGTTTGGTGTCATAATATGATGCTCATATATAGTAGTCAGTTGGATTTAATGGGCGGGATTTATGGTAATTGAGAATGCGCGTGCATGTGCGTCCCATTTATGACTGATTGGAATTCATTAACACACACACACATTTCACTATCACATCTGACTTTTACGAAGTATTTGAGAATCAGGAGAAGAGTTTTCGGGAAGGTCTCTTTACGCGCAAATGACTCACATATTTACTCGTATATTTACGAATGTTTCATGAATGAGACCCCATTTCTTTAGTTTGAGGAACTGACCAAATTGTTTTTTATTTATCTACTGATATTCATCAGTAGAACTGGATCATTAAGTTAATAAGTGAGTTGAACTCAAGAGTCGGATCCGTTCGATTCATGAATGAATCACTGATTCAATGAAAAGATTCGACTCAAAAGAACGATTCACAATAACGAATCAGGCATAGCTTAACTTTTAAGGTTATTTTGTATCTTTTAGGTATTTAAAACATCTTATCTTGTGTTCAATGGAAGAAAGTCTGTTTTTCCTTTTTGGGTGCACTATTCCTTTAAAAAAAAAAAAACAACAACACATATCACCTTTACACTCTTCCACCTTCAACCAAACACTTTGCATTGCTGTTCCCAGGGAACTCTTCCTGCTCTCCACACACCGCAGTTAAAGGTGATCACAGAGGTAAATGAGATATATTTTACTCTCCCGTGTCAAGACAGGAATGACGGTATATTACACTGTTGCTTTTACATTACATCTGCCCCATCTTCAACCTTTTTGGGTTCACTTTAGTCTTTAAAAATGGTCTCTGATTCCGTGTCGAGCCAGATCTATTTTACATGTGCACCCCAGTAATGAAAAAAGCCCCCCACGGTCTCAGAAAATGAGGTCAAAATCTTCAAGCTGCAAATTCATCCTCTTATAGAAGAGTGGAGGAGACAAAAGCGTTGCACCCCAGGAACCGAACAAAGGGTCTGTAATTCAATTAGTCTCCTTATCCCATTCCCTCAGATCTGGCCATTTGTGGAGACGGGCCTCGCTGACAGAGTTTACGCCATCAACACCTGCGTTGTCTCTCTCTATCCTAACAAATACGAGCAACTAAACCATCAACATCCTCATCCTCTGCGGCTGCGGGCACTTTCTACCACATTCCGTGACCTTTGACCTTTCCTGACCTCTGAACTCTGTCACCAAGATCCGTTGGGCGTCTGTGCATGGTTTGGTTTTAAAGGTCACATGATCCACAGCACTTAACGCTTTCAGAAATGCACACAGAAAGGCATTATGGGAAAGGAATGCTGTGGTGTGGTAAACTAAGTCTTGTGCGGTACGACTACATGTCCTTTAATGCCCTTCACCCTCTACCAGTTTCACTCAAACAGCAATTACTCAGATTCAGTCATGTATACCAGCCTCTGCATAATGCCCAAATTACAAGCTCACAATCGCTGGAATGTTTTATCAGGAACAACCTTTCAGTTACCATTTAGTGTTGGTTTCGGATATCCGTATAGGGAATAAAAACTGCAAAAAAATGCCTGCACACTGTTCCGGGTGTGTGTGAGTGTTCACTATTCACTGCTGTGTGTGTGTGCGCGTTTGAATACAGTGCACAAATTCCAAGTATTGGACACCACACAAATACACGTTCTGTCACTTTCACTTTATTCCTTTGAAAACTTACATGTTACATTTTAATTTAACATTTAATTTAACTAGGTAAAAGCATATTTGAAAAGCTCCAGAGTAAAACAATAAAAATTTAATTTATCAATTTTATAGTGTTAATTTTATTATTGTATTAATAAAATATTATTATAATCAACAATAACATTACTATGTATTCTTTATTATTTTTTATTTTTTATTATCATCATCTTCATCACTAATAATAACATTATCATTATTACTATTAATGATTTATTTCTATATATTTATATTTATATTTACTTGAAGCATGTTCACTCTTGTTTAATTCTGCTTAATAATAATATTAGTAATATTTTTGTCGCTAATAATATTAAATCATATTTTTACTATTAGTATTATGCAAATGTAATATTTACATTTTTATTTACCCAAGGTAAATGTTTACTCTAGTTTACTCCTGATTCAGGTGTTCATAATAAAAATAACAGACCATAATGATAATAATATTAATAATAATAATAATAATTATTATTATTATTATTATTATTATTTTCTTATTTATTTCTACTGAGAAATAAGCATTATATAGTCGCTTAATATTCACTCAGCTATCTCTAAAGCTTACTTGAATTTGCTTCATTAAAAAAAAAAAAAAAACGCTTAATTGCATAAAGAAATTTTTTCTTAGTAAAAACAATGCTAAATGCTGCTCACAGCCTGTAATAAATACTTGATGTTTATAAATCTCACAAATTCACTCAATGGCATGGCAGAAAGCTCATTTTGGGCCCAGCATTCTTCTTGTTCCTATCCAATTATTCTCTCTATCTCTGCGAAAAACGGCCACCAAAACAAATGGCTGAATTAAAAACAAAAGGCAGAGGCATCATCTGAAACGCGGTGATTTTGTAAATCCCTGCAGGTGCACAGGTGGGACGTGCTGGCAGCAGAAGCAGGGATTTGGGATTTGGGTTCAGGCATCTCATGGGCTGTCACACTGAGCAGAACGAGTGTAGACAGGAATGTTACTTCTCTCACACGCTTGTCACGGGCCAGAGACCAGTCAGGCTTCTCTGATCACTGCGGACCTGCTGCTCAGGTGCTGGATCCCAGCCAAGGGACCGTCAGCAAACGCACCTCTCATCCTACAGAAGAGAGAGGGACTCTAGGACTCTTGCTGTAGGGAGAGCGGGAAGTAAAATGGTTCGCCAAATTAATCTAGAAATTCAAAATTAGATCATTTCGGTCACATGGCCATAAATCTCAAAAGATTCCATCACATGCATCTGTGATGGAATGTGATTAATTAAAATTATTTCTTATGCCAAAAGCTTTGTATTTATGTCTACAGGTCCAAAATTAAATATCACAACAAACCCATCTAAATCTTATGGCTTAAGATCATTAAATGCATTTTTACCCAAAATAATAACAATGGAGTAAAGTGCACAACAGATTATCCTGACTAGTGACTTAGAAAAATAAAAATAGGAAAAATTCATAATAATAATATTATATTATAATAATATAATAATATTCATTATTATTAGTAGAAGTATAATTTATTTATCTACTCAAACCAAATGTATAATGTTATTTGCTCCCACAACTGTAATATTATTATTACTACTATAAGTAGCAGTATTTATTTATATATATATATATATTTTTTTTTTATTCATAAATGACATCAATCCAGTAAATTACAATCCAGTAATTACCTTGACTACTGACAGGAAATTATGAATTATTAACCATTCAAATTAATACTATGAATACACATGTGAAATATACACTAACAATAGTATTAGTATTACAAATACTTGAAAAAATCTTGAAAACTGTATACATTATATTAAACTATTCTGGACATGCAACATGTTTTGGCTGGTTTAGAAACATGCAAATAATGTACGAGAAAAGTTTAAACATTTATTCTTCATGTATATGAAAATATAAACATTGCTCTTTTTTTTTTTTTAAAGAAAATATATATTTTATGGTCTTTAGATACTGCCTTTGAATTTCAATTGAAAACTGACATCCTGAAATATAATTAAGGATATTCATTTCACCCTGGCCTGGTCTCATTTCTCCTTGCCTGGAGGACAACTTCGGCAAAAAGTGGCACAGGTTACCCCACTCACCTAGACTTGAGCTCTTTTGTTGGCATTCCAAGAAAAAAAAAAGATGGAAAGAAAAACACAGGTCAAATTTTGCCAAACGACCCCTTAGAGACTTCTTGAATTCCAGCATAAGCTTATTAACCTCTCCTGCCCAGATCCAGACAGAGGCAAAGCCAACAAGAAACCACACTTAATCCAACAATTAATCACGCAGGAAATTGTGTGGTTGCTTTTGCACATCCATGCCGCAACACACAACACACACGCAGGAGTGTGCATGCTTTGTATGCATCGGCACGTCGTCTGTGATGTGTTCGGAGTTGAGGGTCTATGTTTATGTTAGCATAAAAAGTTCAGCACAAATCAGACAGAGTTTCCATGGCATTAACCCCGTCTGGCTTGCTGTTCTACTTTGAAATATAAAAGGCGATGTCTATTCAGGCCTGAGACTGAGAACTACTTCATTCACAAAGGGAAGTCAATTACAGCTTTGCTTTGTCAGGGGAAAAAAAGAAAAAAAACAAACAACAAGCATCAGGGTGAGAAGAAATGTATGAATTTTTCAACCCAAACGCTGATGGATGACGATGCAAATCTACGTTGAAGCCTGAGACACAGGAAATTTAAATTGCCATTCCAGCCGTTTTTTGTTTGGACACAGTTAGTGGCGAGAGGCAGTGTGACTGAACTATTTTCAGCAGGTTATGAGTAAGTAATTGTTGTCCAAAACAATAATTACAAAAGGGGGTTTCACATACAAACCTCTCTCATTTCATTTCAGGTCTAACATGAACATAAACTCTCGCTTAAGCAATCGAAGTCACAATATGGTTGATTTTTTGCATTGTTTAATAAGACTATCAATGCAGATTGTTTCAGAAAGGTGTATGATTTATGATTTTTCCCTAATACTTACTGAAACAAATTAACATTAAAAATGTCTGAGGATGAAAATAACAGAGAACACCTAGCAACCACATAGCAACACCCTGGCAACAACTGAAACAAATTAACATTGAAAACACCTAGGGATCAAATTAACATCACATAGGAACCACATAGAACCCTCAAGCAACCACAAAGCAACACCGCGACAACCACTCGCAACATTCTAGAAATCCATTTTTTTTAAAGTCACACTACTATTTTAACCATTTTCTTTCTGATAACACTGTAAACAAAAAAGTGAACATGATATATTACTTGCTTTTACTAAAAAAAGAAAAAAAAATCATAATCCTTAACATCATGTATTAAACTTCCGCACATAACACTTCCTACACATTAATATTCGTCCAAATCATGTGGCTTTTAGCAGAAATGTGTAATTACTTATCTAACAGAATATGTTGACTGAATTTTTTTTTACAAATACATTAAAGGGACAGTGCACCCAAAAATAAAGCAATAAGCCCCAGGAAGCTTTCACAAAGCTTCACAAAAAAGGTCTCACAAAATAAAACTGAGGAAATAAAGTGCAATGATATTAATAAAAACAATATTCTTCCACCAAACAATATATGTGGTTGCAACAAAGTGCTTGCCAAGCAACAGACAAATGTAAACAGGTGTATCCACCTTTTTCCTGACGTAAAAATGGACGCCACCATTTGTAAATTCTTTGGGTCTAGCTTCTGGTCTCATTTGCGTCCAGCTATTTTTAGCTGTACAAAACAGTTTGTTTTGCTGCTTGATATTGGCAACTGATGTTTCCTATCATATTATTTTAATCTGTTATCTTAATTAAGAACACACTGGTTTGTACTGCAAACAGTTTTACCGTTTACTGCACATTGTTATTCTCCTCGCTATTTATCTATAGCGGCTAATGAAACTAAAGTCTCACCCATAGGCTTACTTTGGTAACACGTTGAGGAAAAAGGTGGATATTTGTAAAGTAATTTACAACAGCTTTGAACGTGGTTTAGCCAATCAGAATCAAGGACTGGAACTATCCATTTTATAATAACAATTTTGTCATAATTTGCTCAACCTCAAGTTGTTCCAAAACTGTATGAGCTTCTTTCTTCTGTTCAGCACAAAGGAAGACATTTGAAGAATGTTGGTAACCAAACACTTGCTGGTAGCCACTGAAATCCATAGTATGTGCATAGGGGGTGCTATGGAAGTCAGTGGCTACCAGCAGCTGCTCGATTACCATCCTCAAAATATCTTCCTTTGTCCTCAACAACTTGAGTAAATAATGACACATTCTACCAATTTCACCATTTCCCTCATCAATCAATCAATCAATCACCTTTATGTATATAGTGCTTTAAACGAAATACATTGCATCAAAGCACTGAACAACATTCATTTGGAAAACAGTGTCAATAATGCAAAATGATAGTTAAAGGCAGTTCATCATTGAATTCAGTTATGTCATCTCTGTTCAATTTAAATAGTGTCTGTGCATTTATTATTCACAAACTCATCATGCTTCGAGCTGCACGATTAATCAAAATAAATCACAAAGCCATTAGGCAGAAGCAGCGATTGTCATGTGCATCTTTCAGTGAAGCACGGTTCTGTTATCAAGCAGTAAATCCCCATCTGAAGGCCAGAGGGCGCTCTTGCGCTGAAACTCCAAATACACCTCGCAGAAGAAACCCAGGAAATCCCTATAACGGTTGCTTTCATTAATTAAACGAGGCTAATAAACACATGACTACGACAATAATATGGTTTATCTGAGTTCATCTTATCATAATTTCTTATAATGCAATGCTAATCGACATAGCCTTTTTTCACTGCTTAGAATACTAGGAAATATGCTGCGTGCCTTATTCTGTGTAAAAAGCCACATCAACTCACAGAAGGATTTACTTCAAACACTTGACTGATGTTATAAAGAGAGTTATTAAATGTGGTATTTTCACATCCTTTCAGATGGAGCAGCATTTACTGTATTTTTCGGACTATAAGTCGCATCAGTCCAAAAATACATCATGACAAGGAAAAAAACATAAGTCGCACTGGACTATAAGTAGCATTTATTTAGAACCAAGAGAAAACATTACCGTCTACAGCCACGAGAGGGCGCTCTATGTTTATTAGGGGTAGACTACAGGAGCACTGAGCAGCATAGAGCGCCCTCTGGCGGCTGGAGACGGTAATGTTTTCTCTTGGTTAATTTCTCTTGGTTCATGTTAAATAAATTTTCATAAATAAGTCACACATGACTATAAGCCGCAGGACCAACCAAACTATGAATAAAAGTGCAAATTATATTCTGGAAAACACGGTACTACAAGGAGCTATAGTTCACTGAGAAGATACGCAAACATCTTTTATAATGGCTGAAAGATTTCTTCGATTTCATAATCACACGACTAATTCGTCTACGATCATGAACTTGATTTTGCGTAGCTTGTCAGTGAACTACGACTCTGTGTAGTAAATGCTGCTCCATCTGAAAGCAGGTGATGAAGATTTACTACACATCACAGAACCGGCTTTACTGACAATATGTGCATGACAAATCACATTCAAATAATCGTGCAACCCTAATCACGCTTTAAACGTAATAATATATGATGCTAATATTACAGGAAGATCACATCCTAATTTATCTCTTCCAGCACACGTTCTCAAGATTTGGGTTCGTGTTTCTGTTGACTGTGTTCATCCGAGGGATGAGATGCCGTCTTGCACACATCATTAAGTCAACAGCGCATCCCACTCATTACGTGTTGAAACAGTGTTTGGAATCAGGAAGGACAAACAATAATCATGTCGCCATGTTTGAGAGCAAACACAATTAATAGCTCACTCGCCATGCTGAAGTGCCCTTCGGGTTAACAAGACGCCGACGAGTGCTGTAGCGTGTTGGCTAACTGCTTCTAACGCTCGGACAGATTTGAATAATGACGCTACAATTTATTTAAACTGCATTAATTTATCTATTTGAAATTTTTCATTGCTCTTCCTCATGCTTTGGTGAAAAAGCCCTTAGTGAGAGTCATAAACAGCAGATCGATCAACGTAATGGGAGATTCCTGGCTTGATTTATCACTGGGGCACGATTAGCTAATCAAAAGACATGTAAATCAGGTTTAAGCCTCACATCTAAAAACTAAAAACAATTGATTAAAATATAGATTTCTCCTGTTTATTGTGCTCAGCCTGGCCTTGAAACCCAAAACTGTGACAAAAAAAAAAAAAACATTAGTGAGAGACTGAAGCTGTCCAGGTGGCTCTGTAGGCTTAAGACAGGCATATAAAATTACATGACGGGCATTCCATCCACTTTAAAGCTAAACAGAAAACCAGTCGCTGTGGTTTCCCCTCGTAAGTGACCAGAAAGAGCATCACATGCACCTTAAAAGTAGTTTTAAAGTGGTGAAGTAATCCTTTATGAAATCATCTTCATCTTCACCTGGGACAGTTCACCTACAAGTTGTTTCAAATCACTTTTATAACACAAAAAACATTCTGAGGAATGTGGGTAACTGAATAAATGCTGGCCCCTATAGAAGCTTGTTTCCACCATGAAATACAGAAATATATAATTGTAACTTTTTATTTTTTAGAATTGCACATCTACAACTCACAATTGCAAGTTATAAAGTCAGAGTTGTGGTATATTAGTTTGGAAATAAACATGCAAATCTGACTTCTCTCACAATTGCGAGTTTGTGTCGCGTAATTCTATTTTTCTTGCAACTGCGAGTTTATATATCCAGCAATTCTGACTTTATCAGAATTGCACGTTTATATCTCACAATTCTGACTTTATAATACACAATTGCAAGTTTATATCATGTAATTCTGACATTTCTTAGAATTTTGAGATATAAAAATCACAATTACAAGTAATAAAGTCTGACATCTCAATATTGCGAGTTTATATATCACAATTCTGACTTTAAATCATGCAATTGCAAATTTATATTCAGAATTGTGAGATATAAACTCATAATTGTGAGTAAATTGCCAGAACTGTGACATAAAAGTCGCAATTACCTTTTTTATTTTTATTTCCGAGATGCAAACAAGCGTCCATAGGTTCCCAGTGCCTTTCATAATACACAAAAAATATGATGAAGTCGGCAGGGACCAGAAACCACATTCTTCAAAATATTATTTTTTGTATTCAGCTGAAGAAATTCATACGGGTTTGGAACAACTTGAGGGTGAGTAAATGTTGGGTGAACTATCTCTTTAAGCAGCACCTCCTTATCAGAAACATCCAGATTTTCAACACCTAATGGAGCTACAGAATCCCAGACTTCCTGAATCCCTCAAAACAATCTGTGAATAACTCAATGCGATGGCAGCAAAGCACTTTGCAATAATTCCTCCATCAATTAAACTCAGTCGCTCTTTGTTTCCAGAGCTCTTCTTGGGTTTTAAGACACGCTGTGCCTTTAAATAGAAAAAAAGGAAAACCACGACAGCCGTTGTTCATTTCTGCCACAATGAAATTGGCACCTAAGTGTCGTTGGCTTTTGTTTATGTTGCTTTGTCAAGCAGACATGGAAGCGGGTGGAGAAAATGATTAGCCCCATTGTTAAGATTCTCTGTCCCTGCAACCCTGTGAGAAAAATGCACAGTAACCCCTCAGAGCGGCCAGCTTATACTTTTTACTACCTCCCAGCCCTAATAAAAGCACACACCGATACAGAAGCCATCCTATATATTTGTGGCTGACCCGAATTGGTTTTTCTGTGTGCTAAATAATTCAATTTGAGCCATCTGCAAGCTTTGTGATCTAATTCAGACCGTTTTCTGCAGGGCAGGCTGCTGTGCCCGAGATCTCGACAACATCTTTGAAGGATCGACAGGAATGGAAAGGAAGGATTAAGAAACGTCACGTCGGACAGCGAACGGCAGTTTATATCACTTAAAAAATCCAAAGCACGGTGGAGCTGTTGGCAGAGGTGTTAAGACTCTGAGTAATGCGCTAGACTGCCACTCGTTTGCGGATGACTCACTTGTTTGAACAAAAAGCAAGAGTTCACCAGCTCTTGGTCAATCTGGGAGCGAGTCAAAGCTTAATATTGACACAGACTTTCTATCAATACACAGTTCAGACACCGTATGCCCCTCTTGACTGACAGCCAGCTGAAAGAGCTCCACACTGTTGCCCGTTTCGACCCAAAACACATTTAGTCAACAAACTTCAAGTCCATTAAATCCACATGCAACTGAAAAGGAAAAGAGGAAAGAAACAGAGTCCAAACAAAGGCCTTCTCCAACATATCTGAATACTCACTGATCGATTTTTAGAAACAATGCAGGTTTATGAGCACCAGGCATTATCAATCAACAGCAAAAATATCAATTGATCTGCTTTATGCGTCGTGAGAACGCAGTTGTTTACAATTCATTTGACTTTTAATGAAAAGGCCTTTAGTGTATAAGATCTCAAAATTCATTTTTATTAAGAATTTTAGCAAGTTTTCTCACATATAAATTCTGATTAGTTACTTGCATAATTAAACATATTTAATAGAGATGCACAGGAGCCATTCTTGTGTTTGTATTCCTTAATAATTGCACTGTCCATGGAGCGGACCTGACCAACATTTCACTGCTGGTCATATGCTCTCCATTTAACCATGTATGTGACAAATAAAAATCTTGAAATCTTGAAATCTCCCCAGTGCTAGTGAAGAACAGCTCCGTTAGCTAAAGGTGTTAATGGCGGAGTCACATCAGGGGTCCAGAGCTCCTAATTACACACTTAAAACGACTGCCACTGAGGCCTACACCATTCAAGCATTGCTTCATGCTGCAGTTATACTTCTTTAAATATACTTCACAAATTATTGAATGTTTTCAGTACGGAGCAATTATTTTTCCAAAATCGTATCAGCATCACATCAGTACTTTTCTCCATGAATAAGGTAACCCCAGAATTCATTGTAATGATTCTGGAAAAAAATTAATCCAAGATGTTGAACATTTCATTAAATATAGAAAATATTCAATAAAATATGTACAATTTTTATTTAAAAATATTTTATAAAAGATGTAAAAAAAAATTACAGTATTAAAAAATATTGTTTAAGAATTGTTCTTTATGAAAACATTTATTTAAAAAAAATTATATATATATATATATATATATATATATATATATATATATATATATATATATATATATATATATTTGCATTTCTGTTGGGAAGTTAAGAAATGTGCTGTGGTTAATTAGGAAACGCTGTAATATGTATCTGCAGTGTTTTTTATAAATGTGTGGAAATTTTATGCAAAGAGACGCAGTAGATGTGCGAAGTGAGCGAGAGTGTGTGCGCGTGAACCATCCTTCCTGTCAGATTAAAAGGTCAATGTGTTTAGCTTTTCTTCAAGTCTTTGACTTCAACATTATTCTGACACAAAAGCCTGACTGACCGCCAGAAAGGTTTTACATGAGAGAGAGAGAAACAGAGAAAGAATCCCTCTTTTTCAATGAAAAACTCACACTGAAGCTCAAAGTGAGCAACATCAGATCTTTGAGAAAGAGTCCTTTCACCGTTAAAGCAAATGCTAGTCAGACACGACTGTGGGGAAATCGCTTAACATTCATTTATGCCAAAAAATCTCATCAACTCTCTTAGGTCCAAGGGCAAACCTTTACATCAAACTCTCACTCGTATCCAAACATTAAAGGCTGTTGGCCTGGTTAATAACTGTTATTATAGCGATGGAAGTGTGATTGTTGATTATTAGCACTTGAGTCACTCTGAGTAGCAATCTCACCACACTCATATTTCCACTGAACAGGTGCTCCCTCGACATGAGGCCTATTTTTGGGGCCTGACCAGTGGCCCTGGAGCTCTATAACACTTCACTTACACACAACTCATTCAGCACTTCCCAAACACATGTTCCCTAAATCCCTGAATGTCTGTACCAATTATAAAAAAAGATACCTCAGATTGTTCTTTCATGACGGTTTGAGATGTGTTCGAACCGGTTTTTCCATTATGTCCCAAGCTCTGTTTCCTTGGGTTTCACAGAAGAGATTCATTCACCAAACAGTACAACAGTAATTAAAATAACAGTATTAGACAATAATAATAATTATCATCTTTATACTACAACAATATAAACAATGCATATCATATCATTTCATGTGGGAAAAAATTTACTGCGCAACTTGGGCAGTCAGATTAATAAAATGAAGTAATTATTTGTTTAATAAATCATTATTACAAACAAAAACATAAAAAAGACACATCCTGTTTCAGCATGATAAGTTTAACGCTGATAAGATTTATTTTTTATAAATGTTTACATAAAAAAAAGTTGTTAAAATTCTTTTTTTTCAATGTATTTAATTAAATTTTTTTAACAATGTAAATTTAAAATACATTTAATATATAATTATAAATAATCATTATGATTATAATAATAATAATTACATTTCATAATTACATTTCACTTTGGATTTACATCAGATATATATATATATATATATATATATATATATATATATATATATATATATATATACTTTTTTTTTTATTTTTACCTTGGCACTCCATGTAAATACTGTGTTATATGAATATTACCATTGTTTAAATCCAAGTAACATTATTCCAATCCGATTCCTGTACTTTGACACCACCACTGTATTTTTCGCTTAAGCCTTTGTGTTTATCTATCAAAGCCTCAAGCATGTGGGATAAACTCAATTTATTGGGATGAAATGGCCTGCTGGAGGGAAAAAAGGAATGAAAACACGACCAAACCGCGGAGGATTTTACCTCCTCTCATCTGACCCACTTCTTTCAGAGTGTCATTTGAGAATGTTCTGCTAGCTATTTATGCACGCGGTCGGCACACGCACGCTCATCTGTATTACATATTGACCCGCAACACCACAGAACGGCCGGCAGTAATGAAGCCATTGTCCTGAGGTCCGCTACAATAGATGAACAAGACAGAAACACAACAGGAGTCTAGTGTCTGTGGCCAGCCATCCTGTCTG
Source organism: Carassius gibelio (assembly GCF_023724105.1). Classification (NCBI taxonomy): domain Eukaryota; kingdom Metazoa; phylum Chordata; class Actinopteri; order Cypriniformes; family Cyprinidae; genus Carassius; species Carassius gibelio. The sequence goes on along the minus strand of NC_068378.1, from coordinate 23,608,724 downwards.
CTCGTCTCAGATCACCGTGTGCGTACGATCGCATGACCTGAGGGAAGTGCTCAGTGGAGCATTAACCCTTCAGGACAGACAGTGATGGGCTGGGGAGGTTTTAAGCTCATTAATTGCATCCGACCCCCTCCTTGCCACACACAGAAGCAAGATGCACATGGACAAACTCACACCCACACATGCAGTAGACCACAAAAACAGACGTACAATAAGAAAAGGGACCACCACAGGTTGCCTCAAAGGCATGCAGCCGCCCTCCCCTGACATCTATCTTTCTTCACCTCCCCACCCAGGGAGAGATGATCTCGTCTGGGCGGCCCGTCCTCTGCTAGACATTGGGACAAATAGATAGCGACAGAGGTAAGGAAGAAATGGAAGCCGCAGGGGGGCTTGTGAATTTTCTTGAAATCAACCGCCCGACCCCCTTTTTTGAAGCACACCCAGCCCCCCACAAGCACCCAGTGTCTTATCTATCATTCAGCACCGGGCTATCAATGTGTTAAACACATGCAGTGACCTGACTGCAAATTCTCTGATTCTATCAGTCATGTGACCAGTGTGAGACAATGGCTGCATCAAGAACAGGTTTAATGGGAAGATATTTAATCTCGCCGACAATACGCTCATGCTAAATGACGAATATTTGACGCAGATATTGCATCCGATGTTTCATTTGTGGTGCTTTGTGAACTGCCATGGCAATAAGTGAATTTGACGTGATAGAAGACATTAATTAGACAAAATGCTTACTAGAAAGTTACTTGTTTAGTTTGATTCACAAGTGAACAAATCTTAAGAGCCGACTCTTTTGACAGACCCATAAATAAGCACATTGTATAAGGTGATTCTTCAAACGAATCACTCAAAATGATTCACAAATCTAATAAGATGATTCTTCTAATGAGACATTCAAAAACACTCACAAACAAGAAAACTGCATGAGCCGTTTCTTAAAATGAATCACTCAAAAAGACTCACAAATCTTATGAGCTGATTCTTTTTATATGAACCATGTTCTTTTAATGAAATTACGTTTAAAACAAACAAACAAGCAAAAGGCACAAACATATTCTTTAAATGAGACATTCAAAAAGACTCACAAACAAGCTAGCTGCATGAGCCGGTTCTTTAAATGAATCACTCAAAAAAAAAAACTATTTGAATGAATATTTCAAAAAGTCTCCAAAGTATAACAAGCCAATTCTCTCAATGAATCATTCAAACCCTGTTGTAAAAAAACAGTGCATGCTGGTTAGGAAAATACTTGCAAATGGACAAATCCAGTGAGTCGATTCTTCTAATGAATCAAATGAACAAAAAGAGTTGATACTTTTAACTAATCATTCAAAAAACAAAGCTAGTGATTTGAATCAGTTTAACAAATCATATCATTGCTAGTGTAGTGTATTCATAAACAAACAAGTGTTGTGAGTCCTTTCTTTAAAATAATCTCTAAAAAATGCATAAATTAACAAATCTAACAAGTCAATTCTCATGATTCACAAAAAAAGAATAATTAAATAATAAAAAAAACAACACGACATATTATATGTATATTATGTTAAAAAGTCATAAAAATTACAAAGACATATGACGAAATATAACAAATCAAAAAATATCTATCTATCTTGTTTTAGTTCAAAACAATTTTGCACAAAATACTGGTACGAACAGTGATAGCTTTGCAACCTTCATTTTACCTTAATTTCTCAGACGTGACGGGGAGCGACACATTTGTGTGAATTCATAGAGTGTTGAAAATGCATTTTCCCCTCACGGGGGCTTTAAATAATTTAATGAGGAGCTTTCCGCTCTCTGTGCTTCCCTTTCCAGTTTTATTCCAGGACCCAGGAGATGCTACGCAAGGTCAAGCCTAAACGGGCACACTTCAACCATGCAACAAAGCCCAGGACACTCCCAGGCTTTACGGCCTAATCCTGCTCTAGACGCCCTAGAGCATTCTGGGAGAACTCTGAGAATGCTCCTCACGACAATACGGCAAACGTTCTAATCTGATCTCAAAGCGGGAGAGAAAGAGAGACAGAGAGAGGGAGCGAGATGAATGGAAACAAGTCTCTCTCTTGGGAGAGTGACAGTTTTTGCGTTTTCCGTCTCCTTGGTAACAGAATAATAATTGATTTACCGCCCAAGAACCAGCCTCCCATATCAGATTTCCTGCCCTTGAGAACGATTGTGTCATATTTTAAACAACACCCCGTGATTTCCGAAGCCTGAAAACGATTTGCTAGCCCTGCGATGTTAACTATACAACCAGCCACAAATAAAAACGCACGTGACTTTAGCCAGACTGGACGAACGATCGTATTAGCAGCTTCAGGCTAAGAGTTCTGCCGTAAAGCCGGACCATACATTTCAGAGCTGTAAAAAAAAGCTTTAACTCTGGCGCTTGATATGATCGATTTGAGATATTTTCCAATCTGTCTTTTATAATTGGGAGAGGATATACTGCCCGTCGGAAACAGATTAATAAAAGAAAGACTTATGAGACGAGTGAGGTGAGAAGAGACTCCAATAGTATTACAGCGCAGACGGTTTCGAATGTGCTGACCAAACAGGACTTATGCATTTTAATAATCCGACAGAAAGAGAAAAATACATTATCAATTCAAATGTGCTCAAATGCCCATTCAGTCGGTTAGCATGCATTACATTTAATTCCGCTCCTTTTAACAATAGGCTGAATGGATTCTGCATGCTGGCACCTATCTAGAGCCCGTTATACCGGCCGACGCAGAGACGTTAATTGAGAACACAGCTCCTTTCTGTATCAGAGTGACACTGCTGATTCAACTGTTTACCAAACGAGACGGTAGAAACGCACGTTGTGCAGCCGAGAGCTTAGAGGACTTCATTTTTCCATGCTGGCACCAGGTTTGGCAGCGTGCCGAAAGGAAGAGCGGCGGGACAATTCGACAAAGACCAACACAGGTGTCCAAGTTCTCCCGGGACCTGATCTAGTAGGGTGAACTCTTTCAAGGACAAGTCCACCTCCCGCTCTTCCATTTCACCCCAAAAATCTAATGAAAACAAAAGAGTTATTGGCCAATTTTAAAGACTATTAAGATTTTTTGTATTGTAACATTAATGACAATTAAGTACATTTGTCTAAACAACAATCTATTTACTGTAGGCACCCCACCAACCCAAAAATATATGAATAATGACATGAAAACATTTATATATTCATTTATTTTTAATAATACCACTAATAATAATAATAATAAAAGCAAACCATAAACTGTGTATAGATAGATAGATGTTTAAGAAGCATATTATATATATATATATATATATATATATATATATATATATATATATACATATATACATATATATATATATATATACATATATATACATATACATATATATACATATATATACATATATATATATACATATATATATACATATATACATATATACATACATATATACATATATACATACATATATACATATATACATATATATATATATATATATATATATATATGTGTGTGTGTGTGTGTGTGTGTGTGTGTATTTTTATTAATGATAAAAAAACATTTTTAATTAATAATTATATAATTATTATTAATGAGAATGGGGTAAAAAAAAAAAATTCAAAATAAAAAAAAAAATACAAAAATGTAAAATGTTTCTTACATTAAACACGTTTCTTAAGTTGATTTCTTTTCATTTTGGAGTCGGATGTGATCTAGAGATGTTTTTGTAAGATTCACCCTATTCAGAAACCAGGCTCACCTGAGCTCATCCAACTTGGATACCGTTCTTCGCTTTCACGTCCACCTTTTCACTCCATTTGGAGGCCCGGCTGTGACACATTTAATATTCCTTTGACATTTCTGTCTGATTTTTATTGGTTTCCTTCATCTTTATACCATCGCCCTGGCCTTTTGTGAGGGTCAATGTGGATTCCAGACCCTCTATCACTCCATCAAGATGGAGAGGAGAGAAGGTACGTGGGGCAGTGGGGCTCAGGGGAACTGTAAATGTCTGTCTGCAGCGTGAGGCAGCGCTCCTGGGGTAAGTCAATCCTGAGGGCTGCTGGTGGCGGATGGGGACCGGACTGAGCGGAGGAGGGGCGGTAACTGGATTTAGTGGAGCATGCAGAATTCACACTAGTCTGTAATCAGAAACACGGCGTGATGGAAGGAAGGTGTCTCAAATGTCAAAAAATAGAAACAGAGAGTCATTTCATTCTTTTGTTGAATTCTGAACTGGATACATGGCCAGTCAAAGCCTGAGTAAGTGTGCACTTGAAGGAAAAACATTCTGAAGAGCAGCTCTTAAAATAAAAAAGATCAAATCCTGTCAATCTGGACAACAAAATGAACAAGCATTTAATGTAGGGACTAAAATATCATAAACTGCTGAGTTTGATAAGCAACACCTAGCTACCACATAGTGACACTCTAAAAATCAGTCAGAGCATAGCAATAATAAAAACATGCTACAGACCACTCAGAGCCCCTTAGTAGTCGCACAGCAGTGGGCTAAAAGCCACACACAACATAGCAACATTCTAAAAACACTCAGAACCTTTAGCAACCATATAGAAGCACCGTTAACAAACATTCAGAACATCTTGGCAACCACATTGCAACATTCTAAAAAAAAAACACCCAGAACCTCTCAGCAACTACATTGGGACATTCAACAAACATTCAGAACCATAGATATATGTAGGTAGATGCCACATTCATCCGTTCTAAGCACGTAGACATCTTGGGTCTCTCACAATAAAAATTAACAAGTTTCCAGATGCCATAACATTCAGCAGCCTCTTGATGTAAACGGACAACATTTAAATTCCTAAAGTGTGTGTTGAGAATAAAGATTCTGTTGTTTTATGTTTTTAATATTGTATTAAAGGGGTAGTTCACCCAAAAATGAAAATTATGTCATTAATTACCCACCCTCAAGTCGTTCAAAACCTGTAAGACCTTTGTTCATCTTCGGAACACAAATTAAGATATTTTTGATACATTCTGAGAGCTATTTTGGAGAGCATCATAGTGCATGCACGCAATTCCGCTTCATGTAAACAACGCATGTGTATTGCGCTGCTGCTAATGTTAACACGGACATACGTCAGCACATGCATGATTTGCTTACATGAAGCGGAAGTGCACATATGCGTCATGATACTCCCCAAAATGGAGGCAAGCCACAGCAAACTGGATGAGGAGGAGAAGAATTGTTTAACAAAGTTATTTTTGTTTTCTTTGCACTCAAAAAGTATTATTGTAGTTTCTTAAAATGACGGTTGAACCCCTGATGTCACATGGATTATTTTACAGATCTCCTTGCTACGTTTCTGGACTTTGATCGTGGTAGTACCTCTGCTGTCTATGGGAGGGTCAAAGAGCTCTCAGAATGAAGTATATACACAATTATCGGTGCCGATTAATCTGCAAAACCGATCAATTAGCTGACCTCTAGTTTGTAGAATATTGCCAAGGTTTTCTTTTTATATATTTATATTTATATATTTATATATATATATATATATATATATATATATATATATATATATATATATATATATATATATATATATATATATATATATATATTCAGATAACCTTGGTACCCACATGGCAACATTCTACAAACTAGAGGTCAGCTAATTGATCGGTTTTGCAAATTAATCGGCACCGATAATTGATTGCTGGAACAATTGTTACTAGTAAAAGTCCATACATTAGTTTTTCTGGGATTTGTCTGTTGCTGGAGCAGCAGAGAATTGTCTGCTGTTATATACAGTACAAGAGTACAGTTGTCTGGTGTGCGACTGCCATATTTTGTTATTTTGGTTAAATAATTGTCAATTGTTCTAAAATAGAAAAAAATTACATATTATTGTAAAGTATTATATAAATTAGTACTGAGCAAATAAAGTGTGTAAATAAAGTGTTTTCTTAACACAGGTTTTGTATAAACAGGTTTTTATAGGTCTTTCAGGTCATCGTTCGTAAAATCCCTCTTTACAGCTTGAACATTCCACTGATAAGGCTGTTTAGGTTAGCAGGACATTTAATTTAAGATCTGTCTGGGATGCCTGTGAAACATTTCCACAGTGAAGAGTAGCAGACTCTGATTCACTAACATACTGACATGTGTTTGTTGATACATCTGTTCTCCAGCTCCAGTACACAAACCCTGTGGCCGTAAAAGATCATGCTAACACACTCAAGGCCGCTTAAAACAACCTTCTGGAAGCAACACAAACACTTCAGGAAGGACTGCATCGGAGAGCCTCGATAACAGGCTGGTGATGTAAAACAAACATGCAGTCATGTTAACAGCTTTACAAGACACACAACAGTCCTGTCTGCAGTGTCTCGCCTCAAATGAGATGCTCTCAGACAGACATCTACAACCTCACGTTGTCAGACGTCTGTTTGAACATCCTGATTGTTTTGCTGAGAACAGAACAGATTTATAAGTTAGATTTAGATTTAGATTCCATGTTGTGTACATAAGCGTTGTCTTATTCCGAGATTACCACCGACTTGATAAAAATGGCATAAATGTAGAATAATAAATGTGTATTTGTATTTATTTGAATAAATACATAATAGTTATTTATCAATTCAATAAATAATTTAGGAATTACTGAATAATGTTAAATTTATTACAATTTGTACTATTTTGTCAAAATAAGTTTGAAAATTTGCTTATATCATCCCCAATTCATCTGACTGCTGCATTGTTTTTATAAACTCAAATAAATTAATTAAAATGTATAATAATAAACTAATAACTTATTTGGTGTGTTTAACTTGAATAAATATTTAATAATAAAATGTATATTATAATATTCTTTATTATTTAATAATTATTTATAAATTCAGCAAATCCAGACAAATTCAAATATTTATTAAATATTGAATTATTTACTCATGAAGATTCTGTAATATTTTGTCTAAATTTAGTAAAAATAAAACGCTAAAAATGCATTGTTTTGATGAAGTAAAAATGAATAGGCATTACAACAACACAATATGCAATATTAAAAAAAACATTTTTACACTTAATTTAAATTTACATTTAATAAGTGTTTCTAAAGATAAACTTTTAGTGAGTGATAGATCTTTTCCCCTAAAAGTAACAGCAGTGGACTTGAGAATGCTCCATTAAATATCCCAATATCCTGATTCTAATAAATCAAAATAATCTCTAACATCACCCAATATATTGTGTATCCTTACTAAAAACACTTATGCAAATGTGCTTATCATGCCTAATATTCACCTGATTGCACCATTATTTTAAAACTGGCATTGTTTCATGGCATGACTATTTTTAACTTGCATTGGTGTCTTAAAATATTGGGCTCTTGATGTGAAGTGCTGAAAATATATCAAGACGTGTGGGAACGGCAAAAGACATTTGTCTAGGAAATATTTATATAGACTAATGACCAAAAAAATGGCCCGACAGAAAGCAAGACCACGTTCTGTGTGAAAGCACCCTGTGAGATCATATGCTATATTTTTTTAATATGATGAACAGTACAGGCACACTATTATCATCAGAAACAACAGATGAACTTATGAATACCTAACATCTATAGGCGCAGCGGCGGGCGCCCGTTTGTGTGAGACGGAGATGAGAAAGAGGGGGTTGGGGGACTGATGGTTTCCTCCTTAGGGAAGTGGTGCTTGAGAATGCACTCTCAGGGAGTGCCAGTCAGTCAGGCTTGGTTAAACTCTGGGATGATTGGGGGGGGGGGGGGGGCAGAGAAGAGAGACACATACACTATATGATACTGTTTAAAGCCGATCTGATCATCACCCCCTGCATACCTCACAGCAGCATCTGCCACATCGCCTGAAAACAAACCATAACTAACAATCAGTAATTACTGTGCGGAGAACGCCAAACATAGCGAGGACTGTGTCACTTTTATCTGTGACACGTCACGACAAAGAACTCTTCTGTGGTACGATTGAAACTTTCCCATGAAATCATGCAATAAAAAAGGCCCAAGGCCATTCTTCACTCTTTCACCCTCCTTTGATGACCTTTTTCCCCATTTATAACACAATGCGTCTCCACCATTGACGTTAAGCAATCTGTGTTTTCACTGTTATACCGTATAGTATGGTAGGGGGCGCTGTTACAGATATAGTACAGCACTTCAGGATCCAAAAATAATTTTTGTATGTAATATTGAAAGCAGATGTAACCTTCACCCTACTCCCATCCCAACCACATTTTAGGACAAACTTACACCACCGTTTAATATTTTTTTACTTATCTATTTCCCTCATGTATGGAAGCCCATTTCCTCCACTAAACAAAAAATAAATCAAGCTAATTACGACATTTAATCTCGCAATTCTGACTTTTTTTTGTGTGTAATTGAGAGTTTATATCACGCAGTTCTGACTTCAGAACTTCTGACTCGCAATTGTGATAAAAAAAGAAAGTCAGAATTGTGAGATATAAACTCGCAACTTTGAGAAATAAAAAAGCTCAGAATTGTGCCTTTATACAGTATCTCACAATTTTGACTATTTCTCAGAATTGCGAGTTATAAAGACAGAATTGCCAGATATAAACTATTCAGTGGCGGAAACAGCTTCCATACTCGAGTCATGCACGAATATGGTCAAAAATCCTAGCGGTGACTGACAACCTAAAAATAATACTTAGAGAAAGAGTTGAGAGATAAAGTTCAAAGTAAACATACACATATGAAAACGTACACAGTCGCGGCACTGACAAACACAAGAGGCCGTGTGTCGGGTTGCCACCAAAGCCATTAAACCACGGACAAGATGGCGAAGACTGTCCCAGTGCACTTGTACACACAAAATCTGGTCAGCTCAGATAAAAAGCCCACCAGTAGATTGTACAGGGGCCAATGCCAGCTAAAGCTAGTCAGTAAACAATAGGTTAGAATCTCAGTGCAACAGAATAGGAATAACAATATGGCTGTTTTGATTAAGTACGCCTTGAGTATGTCTGTAAAACTTATTAAGAGTTTGAATGTGAGCACAAAATCCACAAATGAGTTCCGTTGCACCCATGTGCTAAAACTTGTCTACTCACATTAAACATACACTTTGTGTTTAGCTGGTGGGGGATACAAAACACCTATTGTTACGACCTGACTCAAGGGACACTCGGATATACTGTGCAAACTGCCATTCATAGGCATGCTATTGAAAACAGGCATAATTCATTTACAAATCCATCTAGGGAGACAATCGTGACTGTATCCGTCACTTCCTGGCACTGCTGATGCTAAACACCTCGAAAAGCGTGATAGCACAGTTAGTGGAGTAATTAATTATCTTTCAGGGGAATGAAGCCATTGTTACTCAACACAGATTTCAATATAGCCACAAACGAGGCAGAGCCACCAAATACATCTGGCAAGATGAGTACGGTCGCATCTGGAGAAATAAGCGTGCATGACTGACTGATTCTGTTTATTCATTTCTTTCCAATTTTGGATGAATGAAATCTTGCTCACACAAAGTCCTTGAGAAAGCTTTGGAAGTATATCAAAATCTGGCAGCATCACAATTGGTCTATTTCTGATAATGGGTTGTAATGTCAAACGATTAATCGCAATTAATTGCATCCAAAATAAATGTCTTTGTTTACATAATATATGCGTGTGTACCATGTATATTATATATAAATTAGGGCTGCAACTAAAGATTATTTAGATAATCGATTAGTTGGCCGATTATTATTATTATTCTTTTTCGATTCATCTGATTAAAACCCCTATTTTCATTATTTAAATTTTACTGCCAAAAACACACTATTCAACATTCTGCCCGATGTCTTTAAAACAAATGTGCCAACTGAATGCTATGAAAATAGTACTTATTCTCATAATAACAAAAATGGCCTCCTTTGCCTTTGATAACAGCTCGCATGCTTGCTGGTATTGTTTATGTACTTTTTGACTAATTGGGTATCTGAATAAAAAACACTATAAAGCACTTGACAATTTTTTTTTTCTGCTTTTCACAGATAACAGCAATAATTATATTATAGCATTAAAGATACTACTGTTACTTAAAAGTTTATGCATATTGGAGGTCTAAATAATACAGAAAGCTAAAAAATTATTTTGTTAATTACCAGTACTGTTTGTTAAGAGCAGCAGTGGCACAAACCTTACAAAACTGGTTAAAAACTTTACATAAATTAGTTTGAATAAATTTGTTAATCACTGTAGGCTATATAGTGAATATAGTTTAAATCTCTAGATCATAAATGTTAACAATAAAGATAATAAAGATGACGCTCATCTTTATCACGCGTCACATGCACTTTGATCGCAGTCAGTCTCCTCTTACTGTCGTTTCTTTATCCTGTAAAAGCATTTGATATTTATATTCAGACAATTAGGCTACATACTGCTGTCCCTTCACAGTTCCTACTCTCATAAATTACTCGCACTGCATGTTGAATTTTAAACCTAAATATAAATGTTAAACAACATATATCAGCACAATGAATGTTTTTGATCTGATTAGTGTATCCCTCACTTCTCTGTGCTCCGTGCCCGTGCTCTTTCAGTAAAGATTTCAGACCGTAAGGGTGGGCCTAGGCAAAAATGGAAAGGCTTGCGTGAATTTGTGACGTTAACAGATAAGGATATGACCGTTAACTGTAAGTTTCATGCGCCGAGGACACACACACGTATCTGTAAAAGCGCCTGACAGGCAAGCCATGACGCTAATGCATCAGCTTGAAGCTTAAAATAAAGATTTATCATGTTTTGGGCAGCTTGGATAACATACTTTCCTGCAGGAGCTCATTCTATTTCCTCCAACATTTCTAGATGCAACTGTCTATTGAAATGCGTTATGAATTGCTGTAATTTGATGCGACCGGCTGCAGTTGTGTGTGCTATGTGGGCAGACCCGACTAATCGAAAATGAGAATCGTTGTTGATGATTTTCATTATAGATAATAATCGATTTTATTGATTAGTTGTTGCAGCCCTAATATAAATACTCACATACAGTATATATTTCGAAAATATTTACATGTATTTACAGGTATATATTTATATTCATTTAATTCATATTATATATAAATATATTTAAAATATAAACAACTTATTTTTTTTAAAAATATATACATGCATGTGTATTTATATATACATAATAAATATACACAATACACACACATATATATTATTTAAACAGACTTTTTATGAGATTAATCGTTTGATAGCACTATAATAAAGACTGTAAGTTAAATTTAGTGCTATGGCAGAAAGAATCTACATTTGGTCTACATTTGGTCCAATCTAATCTATATAGATTATAGATCTAATATAATATAATATAATATAATATAATATAATATATATATATATATATATATATATATATATATATATATATATACATATATATATACATATATATATATATACACACATATATACATATATATATATATATATATATACACACATATATATATATATATATATATATATATATACATATATATACACATATATATATATATATATACACACATATATATATATATATATACATATATATATACACATATACACATACATACATACACATACATACATACACATACATACATACACATACATACATACACACACATACATACATACATACATACATACATACATACATACATACATACATACATACATATATACACACATACATACATACACATACATACATACACATACATACATACATACATACATATATACACACATACATACATACACACAAACACACACGCACACAGAGAGATGGATCACATTCGAATGTCAATATTTAAAACCAAAAATAATAAACACATCTACACATTTCTCTAAAATCATCTATAAAAACTTTGCTAGATGTTTATAAACAGGGCAAACAAGAACAAGTTCATTAAGCTGGCTTTATGCGACCGCTATTAACGAAGGCAAAGGAAAAGACTCAGCCTTTGTGCGCACTGTCACTCGGATGCTCTATTGAGAAGCCTTCCTGCAAGACAATACAACGAACAATGTCCCGTAATCACAGAATTAGAGTGCAATACAAGACACAATGCCTCAAAGTGTTAACAAGTCTGCATCGTTTGACAGTGAGTCATTTTTCAGTTCTCTCTCTCATAAGATTATCAAAAGCAATCAATTTCCATAAAGGTTTTCCCTGCAAGGATGTATTTTTAGCCTGTTTTTTTTTCGTTTCTCAGTCTGTAATTCTCTAAGATAGCTAAATGTGGTGAAAGAGGGTGGTGCTGGGACATAAATTATTTGCTTGTGGTTTTGACAGAGAGACTTTAAATAGATACTTAAAGATGACTCAAGAGCTGCTGAGCTCTCTCTGAAAAAAATTTAAGTATATGTTATAATTACATATACTTATAAAAATGACTATATCATCATCATACAGTTATATGACGGTGATATAGTTTAAGCTTCTTTTCAGCACAGGTCCAATTTGCTGAAATTGGAAACAAATACACTACTAGTAAAAAAAAAAATAAAAAAAATAAAACTACTTGCATTTCTTAACATAGCTGAACTTCACATACTTATTTTTGTTCCAATTAAATATGTGCCCTTTTTATGCAAGGATATGAAAAAAATTGTTATCCATTATGTAACTTACATTATAGTGCCCAAATTCACATTAGAATTTTTTTTAATAAAACAATTTAATGTTAATAGATTAGTGCTGTCAAATGATTAATCGCATCCAAAATATTTTTTTTTTTACATAATTATTCATGTGTACTGTGTATATTTATTTAAAAAAAAATAAAAAAAATAATATATATATATATATATATATATATATATATATATATATATATATATATATATATATATATATATATATATACGTAAATATTTGTAAAATATATACATGTATATTTGTGTCTTTATATATACAAAATAAATATATACAGTACACACACATATTATATAAACAAAAACTTTTATTTTGGATGCGATTAATCACAATTAATCATTTGACAGCACTAAAATATATAGTAAAAGCAAAAAATGCATAATTAAATATTTAGCAATATTTATTAAGTAAATTCTACTTTTAAAAAAAAGTACTCAATGCTCAATTATATTTTAAAAGTAAATATAATCAGCTATTTATCAGTCTTTTAATAATTATTTGTACATTTAACATTTTAAAATAAAGTGGTACCAAACTGCACAATGACGTGCATTACACAAGAAAATAGGCAAAGTTATGTCAACTTGTGTGTGCGGGCAGCAGCCATAATAAAGTCAAATGAGTGACCCAGAACACAAAAAAATCTTTTATTGCTCTTGTCTGCACATCATCTGATGTGAAAGATCAATTAAAGGCGTCAGTTGCAGTGAGATACACAACATAAACCCACAGTTTCCACCGCCTCCCTCCATCTCAATCTCACTCTCTTCTCACTCCTGCCTCTTCCTGGAGAAATGACCTAGTTCCAGGTGCCTGGCTCTGACACGCAGTGCGGAAAAAAAAAAAAAAAAACACTTTCGCTCTCTCCCTCTCGTTGCTGCCGTGCTCCTCAGATATGAGTCCCACAGTTCTCCAGCTCTGACATCAAACACCAGTCCGGACTGGAGTGCTTCTCTCAGACCCCACAAAATGGAGGAGAAGCGCTTTCCCCCCCGAGAGCGAACACATCCCGGCCAAACGCTCAGCTCAGTTCAAGCATTCTTTCTCTCACATTTTTTGAAACCCATCTCACGCTCTCGGGTTAAAACTAAGGGTAATATTTATCCCTGTGAATCCAGAGCGCATTTTACCTCAGAAAAGCCGTCAAGTCTGGCTGCCGCTGTGACCAATGCATTTAGAAGCTGAAAATTGGATACAAAGAATACAGAATTAAATATTTCCAGCAAACCCATTTACGATATTCATATCTGCCCCTCTGAAAGGGAAAGGGACCCTGTCGGAAATCGACGTGAAATGCGACACGGCGACTCGCTTTGTTTTTGGCGGCGGGTTATTTATCCGATTGTTTTCTCGGGGCTTGATAAAGCATATTTACATCAGAGCGTTTTCCTGTTTGCTGTTCAAATAAAGCTTCTGCCGTGGTCATCCAAGACGGAATTGGATGAGGCTGCTGTCGAACGAGGGGAAGAGAGGAGTGACGCGTCTTTCTGCCATCTGTCTCTTCCAGTTATTTTACGGCCTCAGATATGATCCCCTGAGTTGGCCAAAGCTAATTACATTGGACAAACCATATCCATATCTAAATACTCACAGCGGAATGCTTTCCATTATTGGCACGCCAGACAGGCAGAAAAGCTTCCATCAACACAGAGGGAAAGGGAAAAGTGTAAACAACCCGGATTTCGAACCTGCACATGCGGATGCCGGAAAGACCAAACTGCTGATGTCCTGACATGAGACACATGTGAGACCTGTTAAATTTAAAACGGGTGACTGTATATAAACAGCTCCTAAACCTTTCAAACAATGATTTTCCGTGATTTGGGATAAATGGATAAAGATTTTTTAGAATGATTTTATAGAGAGTACAAAAAAAACTATTTCACAAAGAGCTGTGTAGAACGTAATTCAAGTTTACTAGAGGAATTATATATTATAAAAATTATTTATTAATATAAAAAATCCACATTTTAATACATTTTGTATAAAATGTATATAAATAAATTATCAATATATAGATATATATATATGTGTGTGTGTGTGTGTGTGTGTGTGTGTGTGTGTGTGTGTGTGTGTGTGTGTATGTGTGGCAAATAAAAAATCTATATAAATACTACTAAAATTTTAAATAATATAAATAATATAATTATAATATAATGATATACAAGCATGATGATATTAAATAATATGAACAATGAAGAATTAATGGAAAAACACTTATAACATAAATATAATATAAATAAATCATACCATATTATAATATATTAAATTAATTATATAATATGACATTAACACACACACACACACACACATATATATACATATATATATACATATATATATATATACATATATACATATATATATATATATATATATATATATATATATATATATATATATATATATATATATATATATATATATATATATATATATATATATTATTCTACAAATTCCATAACAAATCTATAATATTCTCTATATTTATTACATTGAAGATTCTATTAAATTATTAATGCTGTGAAGCATAAAAATGACTAATACATGTGAACAACAAAAAATATGCAGCATTATAAATGATTAATTAAATGATTAAACCTGATAAATATTAATGTTCAAAACAAGGTGTTCTATGACCCCCTCTGAAAAGAACTAGATTTTATTCTCGGGACTTTAAAAAATCATCCGCAACAACAGGACAACAAAGAACATCTGTGATGCCAAAAACCACAAACCAGCAGATGTTCGTGCAACCTGTGTAAACAAAAGAAACACATCCAGCAACTGTTTTTAAAGAGTCCTACATCCAGCGCTGGACATTTGCTCCAAGATTTCAGCAGGTCAGCGCTTGAGCGTTCTGTGGCCTCAGAAACAGATGAGCTAGTGACGGAGAGAATAAGAGCAGTGTGTGTGACCGTACCACGCAGGTCATCCGAAGAGCTCGGCTTTATTAAATAACTCATCTCTAATCATGTGACAAGACGCCTATTTGTATGGGGAGTTTTCCGAGACCCCTTTCCACTTATCTCTTTAGCAGGACAGACCGTGCATTCAGCCGTCTGCAAACTAGCGCTATCTTAAATCAGACGGCTTGTTTGTAAGAGACATTTGCTCTCAGTCTGTCCGACGCTAGCGTGCCAGAACCACAACAGCCACTGGGTAACCTTATAGCATGAAGTCTAGCATGCTAGAAAGCTGAATTCATAAGCAAAGGGAGTATATTCCGATCCACACTTAACAAAATAACATTACCCCTCAATATCAGAGTCCTTTCACCACCAAATATGGATTTAAATCAATACGGTGACACATTATGGGATTTATTAGTCGTTTTAATGCATCTGTACTCAGCCTGAAGGGTCGTTTCCTCCTGGGCAGCGGCTGTGCAATGAATGGCACGGAGGTTGCGTGTAGCTCGAGGAGGAGCAACACATGGCAAATCCTATGGCTCATTTTAAGCACGCAGCTCCAAGATTAGTGGTGGCACGGACGCGAGGCTGGGCGGAAATTGAGGGATGACGGAATGGGAACTGAATGATAAAAAGTGTTGAGCTGCTAGCAGGCAGACTGAAACACGTCACTTTATTTTGTGTCAAAGTTTAGGTGGAAAAACGGACACTAGGACTGCAATGGGAGCTACACTAGGGCTGGGGGAATGATGGTTGTCTGGATGACTAGCTCAATAATTGGTGTCTTAAATAATTAGGCAGGTTTTGGGTTCATCTGGATCCCAACATGACCTGTAATGTTTACGTAAGATATATTCATGGAATATAATATTTATTTACTTGATGCTGCATCTCAGAAAGATGCAACACAGAGCCAAAGACATGCCTGCTCTGACATATCAGTGCTTTAAAGGGGATACGTTTGAAAACATAATAAATATTTAATAAAAATAGAATTAAAAAGGAAGTAACCACTGTAACCACTCAAGTTTGTGTGCATTGGGAATCATATTTTTCAAATAAAGCCAAGGTAACACTCATTTTGCATACAGCACACAGTGAAAATGACATAAATATGACAGTGGACGAATGCATAAAGCGCAGCATAATTTGAAATCACGTTTAAAGTTTAAATCATTAAATTAACACACGGCGACCATCACACAGAGAACATGCGATCATGCTGGATACACAATACACACTTCACAACATCTCACAGCTGGATTTGACTAAGTTTGCAAGGGTTGTGAAATGAAATATGCATTAGTCATTCAAAGATTTGTTTAAATTAAATAAATGCATATTTGCTTCATGCTGATGGCAAACAAGAAAGTATTATAAAAATTTGCTTTTCTATTACTAATAATATAAAAGCAATCGTTATAATACTTTTTCTAAACATTAATCCCTTTGTTTAACTGTTCTATCTGATTATTAGACAGACTTTTTTTTCGTATTAGACAGAACTGTTTACAACGACAGTAAACAAGAGATGGAGAACACTGTGTTCTCAGTGTCGTCAAAATAAAAGTCCCACCTCGAACACATCAGCCAAGCAGAAAAACGTATCGGCATGATGACGATATTTAAAAAATATCAAATATCGGCCGATATATGGCATTGGCGATATATCAGTCGACCACTAGTTCAAAGGTTTTGGGTCATTATTATTATTATTTTTTAATATTATTATTTATTCAACAAATACACATTAAACTGATCAAAAGTGGCAGTTTTACAAATTTTAGTTGTATTTAAACACTGAAGACTGGAGTAATGATGCTGTAAATTCAGTTTTGCATCACAGGAATAATTTACAATTATAATATGTTTTATGATTTTATAAATTACAATTAAATTATTTTTAAATAGATTAAAATAGAAAAGAGATATTTTAAATAGCATTAATGTTTAAAAATTGTACTGTATTTTTGACAAATAAATCTATAAGGGACTTCTTTAAAAAAAAAAAAGAAGAAAAAAATGAATACTGACCCCAAACTTGAACAGTATATTTTATCTATTTGGTAAAAATTATTATATCTAACATTATTTGTATTGTATCTTTAACTGAAGTGGCACATAATGTGAAGCTGTTTTCACAATACAACTTGTTCACTGGTTCACAGCTCTTTGGTTTGTGTAAATCTGGTAAAAATAAATACATAAATCAAATGCCTTTGATTTGTAACACCCTTACTGGTTTACCCATAACAGACATTGCCACAGGGTTATTTAATATCTAAACCAATTTTTGTTGAATTCCCATCATAGTGCAACACACTGCTACCTTGATACAAAATGATTTACAGCGTGAAATAAGATTTTGTTCATACCACCCAGTTGTAGTCGACACAGTTCCTGAATCACAGTAAGTCGGGCACTCGCCCAGGGCATTTACGGCACATGGCCCCAGACAGGTGCTTAATAGCTGCCCTCCTAAACACCTAACTTCCATTTAAGAGATGCGTCGGTCTTGACCTTTAATGAAATTATCAAGCCTCCATTAAATTATGACACAAGGCGCGAGAAAAGAGCGGCATCTGCGCTGCAGGTGGCCCTGACCGGCCTAATCCTACAACACTACACATAAGCGCTGGTGTTCATTAGCTTGTACCTGAGGTAAAGTGATTACCGCCAATGTGTGGACATACACCAGGCCATTCCTGCTCGGCAGCACCTGATGATGTCACTTTCAGGATAGTGATGTCAGTGAAGAACTAAAGAATTTAGTGAAAGGGTGTTTACCAAATACTAACAGGAAGGACAGTGATATTGAGGACCCAGAAAAAAAAAGTTAAATTGATCAGCAATCACAACATAATAAAAAATAATTCAATAAACACACACACACACACAAAATAAACATACAGTACTACCAAGGAAGTGACAAAAACGGCAACTATAGTGAGTGCACTAATTTAAAATTCTCACCGTTCACCAAAATTGCTAATATTTAAAAATAATTAATTATTATTATTATTATCATCATCATTATTCTATGTATATATAAGCAATGTTATTTTGTTATTATTTATATATTTATTAATATTTTAATACGTTTTATTTTATATTTTATTATTAGTTTTCAATTTTAGCTTTTGTCATTTCTTTATAAATATTTCTATTTAGCTTAATTTTTAGTTTCAGTTTAGTTTTAGTGATTTTTTGTACTTTATTATTTTATTATTAATTTTGTTATTATTATCATAGCTATATGGTATTATATAATAAAAAATTTATTATTTTAGTAATATAACAATATAAATATAATATCATTATGAATAATAATTTACAAATAATTTACAAATGTTTTATGTTATTGTTATGTTGCACCACATTGTTATGATTAACAAATAATTGAATATCCTAGCCAATATATTAAGGCATATATGATGGGAATATGACCATAGTAAAATCACTGTAGTTAGAAACACATAAATCCCAATGTCTTCACTGATTGCTCTCAGGAAGTATTTCATGTGGACGCAGCAGGAATATTTACTCGTTAGCTCTTTTATAAAGTCTAAATTTGTATTTATAGGCTGAGTTACTTGACCCAAGTTTATTGACTTAAGTTTCCATTACATATACTGAAGCAGAATCCAGTCCTAAATCACACTGAGATCAAAAGAAGCCAATGTTAGTTAGTCTAAAATTGAAGGTTTACTTCATGAGTGGATGTGATGCAGTACTGTTTTATAATGTCAGACACAATTACAGTGTAACAGTGACTCAGATACAGTACAATCCACACAGCTGAACCGGGCCCAACAGAGCCTGACGTTTATGAGGCTTTAGGGTTGAATAAGACAGAGTGTCAAAATTAAGAAGTGGTTTCTAATAAATCCAGTGACATTTCAATGACATTTTAGCCAGGAGCAAGACTTGTTATCAACAGACTCAGTCACAGTTTAAATTTAAAAAATCATTAATTAGAAGAAATCTGCACCACAAAGTAAAAAAAAAAAAGGATTAAAAAGCAACATCACCACATGCAAATCAGATCTGTACAGTAAAATCAATGTCAGACATATAAAGTATCAGATATTAAAAGAAATTAGCAATGGAATATACGTTAAAGTAATGTTAAGATGACCTTAAACGTAGCAACAAAAAAAAAAAAAGGGGGAAACACTCGGCCTCAAGTGACTTATTGCTTATTTAAACCATATTTTTAGATATATTTTATATAAAACCATTTTTTTTTCTATTTTATTTTCAGTGTTGTCATTATTAACTAAAACTACTTGAAATCATTTCAGCTGCATGAAATAAAGCAGAAATAATATAAAATATAACAGATATAAAACAAACTTAACTTATAATGAAAAATACTGCCTCCAACTAACTAAAAAAAAATTAAATCCAAACAAAAATAATAGAAATGACCAAAGCACATAAAATAACTAAAAACAAACTACAATTTAAATGAAATTGAAAATATAAAAAAATAAAAGCTAATTAAAATATTAATAAATACTCAAATAGAACCGTTTTCAATAAACAATTACATTGATTATTAATAATAAATCACATTAAAATATTCTTCTACCAAACTGGCTTTCTACATCTACCAAACAATGGCAAGTGAGCAGATATCTGTCATCGGTCACATTAGCAGGCGGTTGCAAAAGCCGCTTAGACTTAAAAAGTCTTAAAAAGATAGTCATTTATTTTCATTATATTCTTCAAGACTGTTCATATCTTTTTAAAGTCAGTGACGTAAAGGTAAATTGGTCTAGTTTTAATCCAAAAAGTAAAGTTGGTC
Source organism: Carassius gibelio (assembly GCF_023724105.1). NCBI lineage: Eukaryota > Metazoa > Chordata > Actinopteri > Cypriniformes > Cyprinidae > Carassius > Carassius gibelio. The sequence continues at coordinate 23,588,307 of NC_068378.1, read as the reverse complement.
AAACAATAACTTAAGACGCAGTCTTAACCAGGAGTGCCCAAACTCGGTCCTGGAGGGCCGGTGTCCTGCAGAGTTAGCTTCAACCCCAATCAGACACACCTGAACCAGCTGATCAAGCTCTTACTAGGCATACTAGACACTTCCAGGCTGGTTTGTTGAGGTAAGTTGGAGCAAAACTCTGCAGGACAACGGCCCTCCAGGACTGAGTTTGGGCACCCCTTGTCTTAACATAGTGACTATGTTTATGCAACTGAACCAGACCTTAAGAAAGGTTTTTAGTAATTGATGATCTGCTAAATGCAAATCTGGCCTAAAAAGCTGCATCGAAAATTGGATAGCAATAAATTTAAGAAGTGCTCAGATGGTCCAAACACGTCACCATGAGCGCTTGAGAAATCATCTAGCAGCTTCTGTCTGTCGCCGCTCCACAGAGGAGAGCAACACATCTGTTACCCAGGTAGAAAACAGTCATCTAATTAAAGGAGTTGAGCAAGACCCCAAATCCAGCACTCTCCTGGCTTCGATCATAATGACACAGTGTTTTGTTAAGAAGTCGACGGTCTTGCGGTGCAGACCGGCCAGAGATACGACGCATCCCTCCCCGCCTCGATCCGTGACAGCAGATTTACAGCAAACAGATTTAGCCATGATCAAACGAGGCTGAGGCCCGAGCCGTTCATAAATCAGCCTCCCGGCCATTTCCACGCCCGTGCCGCACTCTTCTGCTGATTTACGCCGCTAAATTAGCTCCAATTTCCAGCCCAATCACACTTGGATTTGAATAGAGCAAAATTTTAGGCACAAAATGGTCGATGGAGTGGTCAGTCCTGACAGGTCTTTAAGGTCTGCTCCATTTTGGCCCCTTTCTGAAGCCTCCATCAGCTCAAGACAAAAATGCTAACATGGCGAAATATAAAAGCTGAGGGAAAAAAGTCAGGTGATGATGAAGAAGAAATTAAAATACTTGCAGCTCATGCATGATTATGAGGATTAGAGCGACTCAGTTGATGGTGCTAACACGAAAAATGTGAGCCGCGCGGAACACGGTTGCAGTGAAGCACAGGGATTTGACGCTTTTTAAAAGGCATTAATCAATTTGAACACTGCGACAGGGACACTAATCTGCCGTATTCAATATGTCTAAGACTGGGTGCAGAATGAGAATTTTCACCCTGGCGTATTTATCTTTATAAAACATAAACATGATCACACCAGATCACAGGCGGCATGTGTAATAGGATCCGTTTCTTCATTTAAAAACTGCACAATTGCATTTGCAAAAGAGCATACTACTATTAATATAATATATCCCATACATGCATATGGGATGTTTCTGTATGCATTGAAAACCAGGATGACCTGCTACATTTGCAAAAATGTGCACTGCGGAAAATACTGCAATGCGCTTGACCTGCCCTTCTATTTCAAGTGTGATGACAACCCTGGTGTCATGTAAGATCCTAACCAAACACAATCCCATTTGCTTTACTAACAAAACTTTTTATAGCTACTCTATATTCAGTGCATGATCGGAAATCATTGAAAAGTGACATTTCACATTATAGTAGTGATGCAAAAATTGGTGCAATTGATCATGTTCCTTTGTGCTTTCAGTTGGCAAGTTAACAGCTTAACAAAGTGCTAACTGGTTGGGAAACACTCTGACAAAATGCTCTAAAAATATAATAATAATTAATATCAACCAATGATTTGAGTGAATTATTCAGTAATTCCAGGTAAGACTTTTAACATGCATTTTCCAGGTATAAATGTGATTTTTATCTGTTTTTTTTGTATGTTTTCTTATCAAATGAAAACATATAATTTGATGAAATGTGGTGTGTTTGTGAAATTGTGAATGTTTTTTTCTTAATTTGCAATAAAAATGCATGGATGGAAACCCAGCTCACGTGGGTGACATAGCATGGTCTGAAATGTTTGCCGAACAATAATGCCTTCGGTTTTCACTTTCTATTTTTGATAAAGAGCAGGTAGTATTCAATATAAATAGAGTTAGTATTGCATTCCAAACACAGCCAATGACTTCCTCTTTTTGTGTCTACAGGAAACACAAGGTCGAGAGGATGAGAGGTCAGCACAGGATGGGCCATATTGATGATATACTACAGCTACCTTGAGATCATTTTAGCCGCTAAATAGACCGTACAATAAACCAACATAAAAGCACCTGATTAAGCATTCAATGGCAGACTCGTACATCCATTTGTGCACGTAACACAATGATATACATGCACACATTCGCCCACATTGCCAGCAAAATGTGTTCCATAAAAAAAAAAATATATATATATATATATATATATATATATATATATATATATATATATATATATATATATATATATATATATATCCCTGACAACCTTGGGTTTATTTCCCAACGGTCAGATTATCTCCTGGCCGTTTCTGCAGAATCCTCCGGCAGCCCCGCGGCTCTGTGAACAGCACAGGTGCAGGGGAAAATATCTGGCTGTATTTATTTTCATTTACCTTTGCACTTGCTGCTAAATATCTAAGCCGACCGGAATTGGTGCCAGGCTACTGGTTTAAACGTTCACTTGTAAAAGTACATCAGGAGGGAGAGAATTCCTGCTTCACCAGACATGGATTACTGAAATCGAAGCCACAGGCACAAATACTGCATGGTGTTTTGCACAAACGGGATGTAAAACTAGATCTTTACATTATAAGGAGAAAACATGATTGCTTGTGTGTAAGACCTGCTGCCATGATACTAGACAGTTATAACTATGGTTAGTAATTAAGAGATGCCCAGAGGCAAAAATAACACAGAAAGTCACCATTATAATTAACAACTGCCAATGAACAGAGCCGTTGTTAACTGAGAAGATGCGCCAAAAAACGCTGAAAATGAAGTGGATTTGCGCATCTTCTCTATTAACAACGGCTCTGTGTAGTAACAGCTGCTCTATGTGAAATCATGCACCTGATGGAATTAACCGCTGATTAGAGAACCGGCTTTACTGACGAGATGCGCATTAACAATCGGCCGATCGTGATCGGAGCACCCCTAATATATAAATAAATATATATATATATATATATATATATATATATATATATATATATATATATATATATATATATATATATATAAAATGTAAAACATATATATGACAAAGAAATTACTCTAAATATGTGTCAGGGTTTTTTTAATGATTAATAAATACAGGTAAATGATACAGTATGTATTTTAAATGGAAATAAATAAATACCATTGATAATCATTTCCTATGGGGCAAATATTGTCCCTTTTTGTATATCTTCATTTCTGCCAGCGGTTGCTAACCATTGGCAAGGTGCCCTGAAATGTTGCCAAGCTGAAGAATAAAATAAAATACTCGATTATTTAATTGCAAATGAGTCAAAAGACAACAGTATCACAAGTCTCCATGATACTTCCATGGCTTGTCCATCAGGTAAAAACTCTTAGAAAATATGAAGCTAACTCGCCTCAGAAAGACAAACGATCTGAGGTATAATTCATGTCTGTAGCACAAACAGGGGCACTTTAAGAGACAAAGTTTAGCATTACTAAGCATTAGCAAATCAAATAGGCAATTAAAGCTATGGGAAAAAAAGGCTCTTCTTTTACAAGTAGAATGATTCAGTGAAACTAGAATGTAACAAAACTCCAGAATTTTGACTCCAGGAGTCCAAACGACTGACTCAACTTGCAGCCAACTAGGGACAGGATACACTAAAGACTCATGGGTGATTTCTGTACAGCTTGAGAAAAGCAGTTTGCCGTCTCTTTTCTCCTGCCAAAACAAACAAGCCATTGCGAGGGGAGATATGGAGCAATTACCCAGCCTCCTCCTGTATTCTCTACACCACATTACAGCAGGTAGACCAACACTCTGAAAACCACCAAAACAGGCCTTTGAGAGACCATTTTCAGAGAGCTAACCCTAACCTGAGTATTTAATAACAGAATGAATTATTACTTCGACACCAATTGAGCATCTTAGAATGATTTCTAAAGGATCGTGGAGACCGTGGTAACGATATTGAAAAGTCATCTTTGCATCACAGGAATAAGTGATATTTTAAAACATTAAAATACTAAAAAGTGAACTTATAATAATATTTCACAATATAACACAGAGTAAAGTGTTAACTTATAAAATCCTATCAACCCTAAATATTTGAGTGCACTAGTTAATAGCTTTCACACACACACACACACACACACACACACACACACACACACACAAACAAAAATTAAAATAAATAAATAATTTCTACTCTAAAATCCAGAGAATATTATATATTATATAAATACAAAACTATATTTGATATATTACAAATTAACAAAAGTACATGTTAATAGAAAGTCTTGTTTTGATGTCAGTTATCAAGTTGTTGCTCTACATTTTGGGTCAGTGTTAAAAATGTAATTGGTTGTGCAGCATGTTTTAAAACTAATACTTATAATTCCTTATATGAAATCTATTCACTTGATTAAATGATGCAAACTGTAATCCAGACAAATCTTAAACTTCCGACTGTGTTTGGCTGTCTAACTCTGATGAGGAAATTTCAGTTTTCCCTGGAACATGAGCTAAAGCCATTCACGCTTCCTCCACATCTCCTGTTTATGCAGGAACAAACAGTACATATATGAAACCATAACCGCCTTTAAGCGAGTCTCTGTCTAATGCCAACTAGATTCGTACACAACCCATTTAGCATTTCATCCTGACACAATGTTTGCGAGAAAACAAACATTAGGATCTCCCCACATCTCTGTTTATTGTGATCTTTGGTCAATATGAAGGCATACGGATGAGGGAGTGTTTCTGTAACATCATATAATCTCCAACAACAAACAGAGCTGCTTATTATCAGCACGACCGCAAGCGCCGTATTCTGTTTATTAACAGCAGACAATCGTAAGACTATCAGCCAAGAACTCCAATTCAATCTCCAGATGTATCCCTGTTTCCAAACAGTTTGATCTGGAGCGGGGCTTTGAGAGGTATATCAGGACATGTTTGGACACGAACTCCCGTAAACAATCCGAAACAGGACAGCTCCCACAGGGCTGACCCCTGCTCCCTCACTCCAATAGGAGAATGGATGCGACCACATTCATATTCTCCAGCTGGGTGCTGGAATAGCGAATGCACACAAAACTGTAGCATATTTTCTTCCCCATCTACCTCATTTTAATTATGATGTCTGCTGAGAAAGAGCCAAGTCAGCTTCTCAGAGCGATTTCATCGGCCTCACGTCTAATGTAATACCTTTAATTCTCTCAATGAACAGTGACTTAAAACCGTCATGAATAAAAGTTCCTCACGATGACCTAATACAGCGCACATATCAGGCCGGGTGGCTGCTGAGTAATGTTAAACTTTAATACCGACTGGGTATCTCTCTCTCTCTCTCTCTTTTCACCAGCTGAAAAATGACTGCACCCTCTCACTTTGGCTCCCTCGAGAATCAATGTGCATATATTGGCCGAAATACTGGTTGGTGGTTTGTGTATGGCTATATTCATTAGGCTGAATTACATATGCAAAACATCATACTTTTGAGATCCAGTTAAACAGCTAATTGGTTAATTCAAGATAATATATTTAGGCTCACTACAGGTTCATCGGACCCCATTTAGACTTGTATTAAGAAAAACGGGGTTCAAAAACAGCCAATAGAAGCGCAACAGTCTGTAGCAGAATGCAGGGGTCTGAGAGTAAAACATTTATTTTCTAAAAAACATAACGCTCATGGCGGGACCCTTTAAAAAAACAACTGTGAGAGTCAACACAGGAGTCAAAGACATCAGTCTGAATATGAAGGGCTGAAAAACCAAACTCAATCTCAGCAACTTAATTTGATCAAAACTATAAACCAAAATGTGTGTGTTTGTGTGTGTGTGTGGGTGTTGTGTGTGTGTTAGGATTGCTGCAATAGTCATTGTTACCGGTTTTTAAAAAATCAAAACGCAACACCGGTTACTTCACTTGCCCTACCCACTTTACATCATTTAGATTTTTTTAATAGGGATGTAAAAATGCACCGCAAGTCTGTTGAAAATCAATACAAATATGCTGTGATGATACAAGTCGGTTGAGATATTAAATGAATAGCGATACATTTGTGGGTAGGAGTTTTTAAAAAAAGTTTAGATGACATTTTCTTTTCATCTTACCTCTGTATAATGCATATTAAAGCAGAAAAGAAATGCTGTACAGCTGCTGTTCCATATGCGCCACCTGCTGTCAGAGAGTGATTTTGCGTTCTCATTCAGCCCATCAGCTGTTTTTGTCTAGTTCAGATGTTTTATGTAGCATAATTTCACAAAGTTTTAAATTATACAGTCTAATTTAGATTAGAAACTGCTCATGCTTCATGTATGCAGGATCTTTGTTCTGATCATGATTAAAATCCAGAGTTTGCCTGTAACTGAATGGAAAGAGTACAAGCAAAGCCTTAGTTTGTTTAAATATGAAGAGATTTTTTTCATTTGGATTATTTATGTATTTGATTTGGGTCATATTTAAATGTTCAGCATTTTGTCAAAGCAATCATAAAATGAAATTTTTTCATTTATAATTTGCCTTACATTTTCATTCTGTAAAAAAAAAAGATACAATTGAATCATGAAATCAGTACCACAAATCGTATCGAATCATAGGTTGAGTGAAGCATTACATCCTTGTTTTTTTATAGTAATAAAAAATATTTAGTTTCAGTTAGGCTGGAATACACTTACACAACTTTTAAAATCTAACAAGAGTGAGGTGAGAAAGACAAGATTTGTTCATATTTCCAATTTCTTTTGAGATAAGTATTATTTTTTCCCTATTTTTATCCAAATCTTTTTTCAATTCTTTAATGTCATCCAACAAAGAACTATTCCAAACCCTAAATGCAGGTTGCACATGCTGTTGACTTTGCAATGATGTAGTACAGCATCACTGATGGACTTGAAGAATTTGATAACAGATTAGTCAGTCAGTGTACCTCAATTATAAACAAACTCACTTGTCAACATCATCACCATATCACTATGACTTCCCAATCAACCAACATCAAGAACAAATCAAAAGTCCAGCCAGTGACAAGATCTCCATAAAAGTCAACGATGGAAATACAGACACAGATTGGTTAGGTCTTACCTTCTTCAGGTGGCCACTGCGAGTCCCCACGAACACCACTGAATGACCTCCGTAAGTGTACGCAGCCACGGACGCCATACCGTCAGTCCGGTCATCAAACAGAGGAGTGCCCTCAATGACCCGCAGTCCTCCGAGAGGCTGGTTCAGAACCAGGCCACAGAAATCATCGCCAATCTGCTTGGGCTATAGGATGAAACGAGAAACAATGAAGCAAGTAAAGTAACTTTTATTTATATAGTGCTTTATATAATACAGACTGTGTCAGAGCAGCTTTACAGTGTTAAAAGGAAAAAAGTGTGTCATTAATGCAAGAGGACAATAACAAAGTCAACCCTGTTGAAAAAAACAGCATATGATGGTTAGGTATGTTTTAAAGATGGGATGCTGGTTTGAGCTGGTTTAAGCTGGACCTTTGCTGGTTTAAGCTGGTCCTTTGCTAGTTTAAGCTGGTCCTTTGCTGGTTTATGCTGGTCCGAAAAGATACCCTGAAGACCTAACAATAACTTTCTCCAGCTGTTGTCAATTCACAGCATCTCAGACAGGAAGTTCCAGCTAATAGATCAGACAGGGAAGAACCACCCAAACAGAGACTGTGAAAGTGAGCCCATGGGGATCATACCAGGGGCCAATGCGCACTGACCGGTGAGACATGACATCATCCTGCAATCTACCTCACTGTCAGTGCTTTATCACTTTAGATGTGCTCTCTCGAAAGAGGCACCATTTACTCTCTGAGCATCTCTGAAAAGCATTATTTCAGGCGATTTTAATAGCTGCCCACTGACACAAAGGAGGAAAAAAATACAAGAAAATCATGTAATTTCTCCTCAAGGAAATGTCCGAAGAGTTATTCAAAAATCAATTGCGCTAACTAACATCTGCAACATATCAACTGGCCGAGTGATGATGTCATCGAGCACCAAACCTAGTCCCCCAGGGTCATCCTGGAGGTGAACTATTGACTCATTACCAAGTTCTCGGAGCTCAACGGAAACCACAAAGCGATTTAATCTCACTTGGATGAATGACATCAGCTCAAACAGCAAGACGTTTCACGGTGGTAATGGCGAACATGAAGGTGCAACAGCTGAATTTTTTGGCACCTTCCACCCAAATTCTTCGAGGCAATGGGCGTCTTGAGAGTGTGCCACTGAATGATGATTGAGATGGTGATGTTGGCTGGTGGAACGGCTTGTTTTTGTACATGCATATGAAGACTAATGTATTAAACGAAGCATGAGCATGCGGCAGACATGCATGCTCTCATTATAAAGACGGAGGGATGTTGCTGTGCATGAGAAAGAGCTAATAATACCCCGCCAGCCACGGCGCTGGAATCAGGAGCAGATTTGCATCAGTCATGGGGAACCCTGTTGTTGCTCATAAAAACAACCACAGCCACTCCCCCCCCAAAGGAACGAGGTCATCGGCACGCTACATCTTTACTCCATCTGCTCTAGTTGGGCCGCGAGGTGTTGTGCTATTGTTCCCAGCGCAATTACAGCCACGGACACAAATTGTCCTCTCGTCTGGTTGTCCTCCAGACAATTAAGAAAGGAAAAACAAATTCTCCTGGTTTGCTAATACTTTGTTATTTTTTGAGGAGGAAAACATTGCTACTGTAGCATGATGTAAGCTTAAGTTTACAAGCACAGAGTCACTTAATAACTACCGACAACTAGCATATCAAACGACATGCAGCAAAATGATTCAATATGTACGCTAGGGTTGGTTCTAAACCAAAATGTTGGCTTCAGTACCTCAATATAAGCTGTTGAATATGCATGAAACAACAGCAGCATTCATAAAACAATTACTTAATAATTGAAATAAATTCACATTAAATCTGTCATGTTATGCAGATAACATACGTGACCCTGGACCACAAAACCAGTCTTAAGTCGCTGGGGAATATTTGTTGCAATAGCCAAAAATTATTAGGATATTAACTAAAGATCATGTTCCATGAAGATATTTTGTAAATTTCATCTTTAAATACATTAAAACTTAATTTTCAATTAGTAATGTGCATTGCTAAGAACTTTATTTGGACAAGTTTAAAGGTGATTTTCTCAGTATTTAGATTTTTTGCACCCTCATATTCCAGATTTTCAAATAGTCAAATACTATCCTAACAAACCATACATCAATGTAAACATATTTATTCAGCTTTCAGATGACGTATAAATCAAAATTTGGATAAATTGACCTTTATGACTTTTTTTTTTGGTCCAGGGTCACATATATTTAAATGAACAACTAGCTACATATAAATGCCTTCGAGAACTTAAGTATTTTCCAATAGATTCAAAATAAATTATTTGAATATTACAGTGCATTATACATAATAATTTAGCAAGAAAATATCAACAATTAACTTGATTTGCTCAAATAGGCTAACCCGAACATGAATAATGGCACTAAACCCCAAATTTATAAACATTATACACTTTCTTAAATGCCCCTATTTTCCTCTGTCATGCATGCTCAGCGTGTGCATCTTTGTTGACCTTTGTAACAAACTGAATATTTATAGAAATAATAATTATTAAAATTCATTATCAAAATTACATTCTCAAAACATGCATTGATGCATATTACATTCCAAATTTTTTGGTCCACGTTTATATACTGTTTTTGTACAATGGTACTTTTTGTCATAAACTCTACTGTATGCTAATTAGCTACACAATTAAAGCTTGCTTAACCCCTAAGAAATGAATAATACCTAACCCTTGGACAAAGTTTATGTTAACACACTTTTTTAAAGTTTTTGCAAATTTGCAAGCCTATAACTAGCTTCAAGGCAGATAAATAACATCAAATCATGAGTGTGATTTGTCACTGCACACTAAATTACAGGAGACAAATATTAAAGATTCATAAATAAAGCATCAAGGGTTTCCAGAGGCAGACCAAGTATAGTACACTTGACTGGTTCAGAGGCGTATTGATTTTGATGTCTAGCCATCACCTTCTTCATCTCTCACATAATAAGCTATTGCTTCCCACCCTGTCTGGTTTGAATAGATTTTTCATCAAAGATACATTACATCAGATTAAGATGTGTAATCATGTTAGACAGTTTCCCCTACACCGGCATTCCTGAAGTCTGCAACATGTCACAATTAGGTCAATGGGAATCATGTACAGTATAGCATCCACAAATGAGTTTTTCAGAAACAACAACAAAAAAAACAGAAAACAGACTGAAGGTCTATGATTATGAAAGCACGGAAAGCCTCTGGTACTTATTGTGACATAAATCCACACTTTAAAAACATGATTAAAACAAGGAGGACATGTTCCTGGATAAACATCACAATCAACCAATAAGATGAAGTTAAGAGTTTTAAAAGCTCTTGGATATGTTTGTTTAAGCTCATAGGTAGTGTGTAGAGATGCACCAAATGTTAGAATTCAGGCAATATAATTAAGTTGAATATTATTTTAATGTTATGACTCATAACCAATAAATGGCCGACATTGTGAATCAATACTTTGTCAGGGAAAATAAAAAATAATTTTTTAAAAGTAAAGAACGACTGCATATTCTATTGCATATGCAAAAATATTTCAGCTGAAAATCCACTATAAAAATAGCATACTGTTTAAATTAGACACCGACATGAACTCAAGAGATGGTGCACTCAAAAAGTAAAATCTTTGCCATTATCTATCAATGTTCCTTTAAAGGGGTCATGAACTGCCTTTTTTATTATTTTGCACAGTTTTCTGATGTCCACTTATAATAATCATCATATAATGTTTGGTTTCTAAATAGAGCAGTATTTGCATAACTCGTTATTTACACTTAATACGGAATCGTTGGGCGGGGCTAAAGCTTAAGCAGTGATATAGAAGCAGGTGTTGATATTCTTCTGCAGAGGCGATATTTAGCCACTCGATTACATCATAAAGAGACACATTCCACAACCTTCCGTTTCAACAGATTGGCTTCAATATAAGCCGTTTTTATAGCACAAAGACCTCTTATACTTCAAAAGATCAAGGGAAATTTGAATTCTCAGTACATGACTCCTTTAAATTATAAGATAGATTATAATTATATGCTAGATATATAAAAAAAAAACTTTTAAACGGGGCTGAAACCATTAAATATCCAATATAAGCTGATATAAATTAATTTAAAACACACACACACACACACACACACACACATATATATATATATATATATATATATATTGAGTGTTGGTGATGAATTGTGCATTGGGGCATGGCCTATTATTGTTTGATAAGAGTGTGATAAAATAGTTCATAAAACCATGTAGATCGATAAGCATGTCCTTTTCCAAGTTGATTCTATTTCAAGATAAACTTAATTTGTTGATGTCAAGTAAACATAGCCCTACTAACATACCCCTAACTTAACCCCAAAAAACAGAGGAAAATAATAAGTTAAATGAGAATAATAACTGCTGTGGTTTATGCCAACCCCAACACAAACCTTAACATAACCCTGAGCCTACACCTAAAATGTGGTTGGTAGATCAAGAATTTTAACCTACTTGGCAAAATCGTGATCACAAATGCTTGAAATAAAACAGATTCAGAGTGCAAATTTATTCAAAGACTCACCGTATTAATACATCGCAGTTCCTTGTTGAGCAACCATGGCAGAGACAGCTTTCCTTCCCCACGGTAACACGACTTGATCCTCTCTCTCATGGCCAGGTTGATCTGGTGCAGCGTGAAGAGGCACAGCACTGTTTCTCTCGGTGGGTTAGCCCTGTTCTTCTGACCCTGGGAAAATATCACAAACAGGACATCCTCGTCCTCAGAAAGGCCGAGAGCCTGGGCCAGAATCTTCCCAGGACGGTGCTTGTAGGCAGCTTGGACAAGTCGGTATTCCACTCCATCCTTGGTGCACCCGAGTGGAAACTCAACGTAGGAGTAGAACTCGGTGTCGTTGGAGCACATGCGGACGATTTTTGAAGTAAAGAACTTTTCGCCCGTCGCATCCACCTGGGTGAGCTGGGTATCCAGTTGCAAAGTGAGAAAATAGATGTATGTGCGGCTGGAGAACCCGTAAACATAGTAGATATCAAATGCGGGATATTGAGACAGGGTGTCTGAAGGTATCTTGATTTGAGAGGACACAAACTCATCTTGGTAAACCAAGCTGAACATTTCCATTTTCTCCTCATCGGCCACCAGTTTACGGCTGGACAGTGTTGGGAAATACTCGGATTTGCCATCAATGGCTGCACCAATGAAGAGACGGCTGTCACCTTTCTTTTTCTTCAAGTCTCCTTCGTCATCACCCACCACAACTCCAGCCATTCCATCTGGCTCTTTGGCTCCCGAGAGGTAGTGTTCTTTACGGTGATGTGGTTCACCCAGCTTGAAGAGATCTTCCAGCCGCAAGAACTGGCACACACCCTGCCAGATGCTTCCACAAGCCACCAGACGGTTGCCAGCATAATCAACCAGCAGCAATTTGTTGACGTTGTCTGTGAATTCCAGTTTCTGTGTGCATGGTCGTACACTGGGTGGCGGGTAGCACTTGGCGTTGTCCTCCACGGGACCCGTCTGGTGCGAGCGCAGTTCGGTCAGATTGGTGGAGAGCTTGTAGACTCGGTTTATTGCGCCGACAAACACCTCGCCAGTCTTGCGGTGCACAGTGAGGTGTGTGAGGCTCGTGTCTTTAACCCTGAAGCTACCGGAGACTTCAGGGGGTTCAGTAGGTGTCATGGGAAATGCCATGTTGGTCCCGGTCAAAACAGAGATGGAAAATACCAGGAGCCACAGGGACATCATGATTCCAGACCTTCTAAATTGGATGGGGAATGAGACGATGCTCTTCCCTCAAGCGTATTCCTGGCTTTTTCTTCTTTTGCGGTCTCAGTGGTTCATGTCTACAATGAAAGAGAGAGAAACAAGGAAAAAATTAGTTCATCTGAAAATGGATTATGCAAGCAAAGTAATGTATTATCTTTAAAAGTTTAATTGCATTAAAGGGGTCATTATACCTATCATAATTTAGGGGTCATAATTTAGTTTCTTGGCCCACACACCATTATAATCCAACAGCCCATTTCTTGCCAGTTTGTACTATAGTTTGCACTGCCTCATCCTTCAATAACAACCTCTTTCTAATTCTGCAATACTTATCAGAATCACAAACCCATCAAGAAACTGTTGATCATGCATCTAGTAGCAATACTACTTGTTTGCAATGCAGAGATTCTTTAGAAAGACATGCAAAGCAGCTAGTGCCATATAAAGCCACGAACAAGTTTTACTGAGGATCCCTGAAGCTCAAACAATAAAGCACCAACAGTGCCAAGATCATGGTTTTGATTCCCTGGGAATGCATGAACTTAAAAAACTTAAAATAAAATAAAATGCATACCTTATCCGTCATAAAATGCCTCCAGCTTCCTTTGTATTATCTTAATGCGATTAATCAGGCCAAGATTCTGAACACTGAATGAACGTTGTTGGTGTGTAAATGTTGATAGCTAAGTGTTGCATGTATTTATCCGTCTTGTACACATGCACAAAAGGAACTTTTGCAGATTCTTATCGGAATTGAAGCTTTGAGTTTTGGTACAATGAACTTTGACGATAGAAGACTTTAAAACCCAACAATCAGAATTTCAGCACTTCTGCCTGAGACTCAATCCATCCCTGCCTGCTCTCCATTTGGAGGCATTAGTGACTCAGAGTGGACTGTGAGCCAGTGCGTGACAGCTGGGTGAGGGGATTTTGGGGGTATGTATTGATCGAGTGGCTTCTTCTGGTGCCAAGCCTTGTCACTCCCACTCCTTTCACTCAATGGATTGCTAATAAACCTTTATGGTCATTGCAAGCACTAATCCCAAGCACATTTGTTAATTAGGAAGCAGCCCTTAACCAGACAGCAAGAACAGGGATGGGAATCGTAAGGAATTTAACGATACTGATTCAAGTGATTCTGTATTTTTTAACAATTCTTTGTGATTTGGAGAAGACAAGGACAGACAATAGAAACTATTCCACTACCCTCAAAGGCATATATTCTTATGATGATTATTTTAGATTCCTAAATAATAATGCAGGGATTCCCAAACTTTGTGACAAATATATTTCCATGAACTTTCCAAAAAATTCTGATTACGGAATAAGAATATATAAAACCTATTCAAAGTCAGATCAATTCAATTTGGGAACAGGTTTGACCAATTAATAGAATCAAACCAAATTTTGTGGTTAAGATGAGAGTCTGGCTTGAAAGTAAATTTTCCGCAATTAATAATATATTTTAGAACATAACTAGAACAACTTTCAATCATTTTAGAAACTCCATAACTTTTCCAGGCCGCCAAAAATGGAAGTCGAAATTTCCTGATATAACCAGGTTTTCCTTGAATAACAGCAAAGAAAAAATAAATGGCATACAAGAACTTAATAATGCATTCAAAGAAATGTTTCATACTTAAAAAAATCTAAATATATAAACACGCATCATGAAATGGTGAACTTTTTTCAGACTGCAAGAAATTATGAATCTCTCACACTCCTTCCAGAGCTTTTAACCGAAATGCCACGGAAATCAATCATAAGAACCTCTCTCCATCTTTAAACCAGAGCAAGATGCAAGATCACAGAGTGAAGACAGAAAGAACACAAAAAATGCAGCGAGAGGTTATAGCACCATTTCATTCGCTCTTGGAAAATTTAACACAAGCGGTTTGCAGATCAAACACATCAGTCGTTTGTTCAATCACTGCTTCTCCCCACTGGGCACAACAGCAGGAATGAAAGAGGTCTGCATGGCTCCTGTAGTCTGTCTCCCTTTCTTTCTGTCTTTCTCTCTTTCCAAAGAGAAGGGAAGGGAGGGGTCGGGAAGGGCCACATTGAGCACACACGGGCGGAATAAGGCTTCACTTCAACCACAACCTAAGCACTACAGTTTTTCTGCATCTGGAAGGACTAAGGAGTCGTGCTTCAATTTGTCTCTGGAAACAAATGTGTTCAGCTACTGCCACAACATTTTTATTCAATAATACATCACAATATTCAATTATCTCTGTGCTGTACAGCTACTTTAGATATTTGTATCAGTACTTTGCCTATATTTGTGTGTTCAGTTAATGAAAAAGCAGGTTTTAAATCAATTCCTTCACAAATTTAAATCACATAAATGATATATTTTTAAACAAACAATGTGTCGGCAGGCTTCAAACCTAAAAACTAATTTAAACAGTGCACACAAATCACATTTTCAGGAACGTAATTAAATAGTGCGCATGAAAACGAAGTATTTACAACACAACCACTCATTAATTCAACCGAAATCTGCATGAAAAAAGAAGAGAAGAAAAAAGATGTAAATTACTCAGAAGCGCGCCTCTGACAGATTCCTGTAATTGAACGTTGCGAAGAACCTGGGAAAAAAAAAAAAATCACTGCAGACTTCAGGTTCCTAATATCCGAAATCCTTGCTCATTGTATTATAATGACGTATCGTAATACATTCCCTGATTTGCAGGAGAATGTATTGAACAGCAATCACAGTAATTTCATTAGCACAGTAGAAGCCGGCTGGTCCCAGATGCAAGATCACAGAGTGAAGACAGAAAGAACACAAAAAATGCAGCGAGAGGTTATAGCACCATTTCATTCGCTCTTGGAAAATTTAACACAAGCGGTTTGCAGATCAAACACATCAGTCGTTTGTTCAATCACTGCTTCTCCCCACTGGGCACAACAGCAGGAATGAAAGAGGTCTGCATGGCTCCTGTAGTCTGTCTCCCTTTCTTTCTGTCTTTCTCTCTTTCCAAAGAGAAGGGAAGGGAGGGGTCGGGAAGGGCCACATTGAGCACACACGGGCGGAATAAGGCTTCACTTCAACCACAACCTAAGCACTACAGTTTTTCTGCATCTGGAAGGACTAAGGAGTCGTGCTTCAATTTGTCTCTGGAAACAAATGTGTTCAGCTACTGCCACAACATTTTTATTCAATAATACATCACAATATTCAATTATCTCTGTGCTGTACAGCTACTTTAGATATTTGTATCAGTACTTTGCCTATATTTGTGTGTTCAGTTAATGAAAAAGCAGGTTTTAAATCAATTCCTTCACAAATTTAAATCACATAAATGATATATTTTTAAACAAACAATGTGTCGGCAGGCTTCGAACCTAAAAACTAATTTAAACAGTGCACACAAATCACATTTTCAGGAACGTAATTAAATAGTGCGCATGAAAACGAAGTATTTACAACACAACCACTCATTAATTCAACCGAAATCTGCATGAAAAAAGAAGAGAAGAAAAAAGATGTAAATTACTCAGAAGCGCGCCTCTGACAGATTCCTGTAATTGAACGTTGCGAAGAACCTGGGAAAAAAAAAAAAATCACTGCAGACTTCAGGTTCCTAATATCCGAAATCCTTGCTCATTGTATTATAATGACGTATCGTAATACATTCCCTGATTTGCAGGAGAATGTATTGAACAGCAATCACAGTAATTTCATTAGCACAGTAGAAGCCGGCTGGTCCCAGTGAAAAAGCTGAATGCCTAAGCAGAACGTTTTAACCCAGGAAAGACAGACAGAAAGAGATAGTCACACTAGCGTCAGGGGGTATCTGTTCAGATCTAAGCATTACTGTACTTGTCAATAGCAAATTAGGCTGATCTGACCATTTTTATAGCGTTTCCATAATGTTTTCCATAATAGTAGAGTTTCTAGCTGTTTTCATAATGGTAAACACACGATGGGTGGCCAAGGAGCTCTGCAAAAGCTAAATAATATGCAGAAATTAAATCATTTGCACTAAACTTCTAATCAAAACAAAACAGAGTGGAGATAAAGCATAGACAAGTCGACAAAAGCATTAGCGTCCATCAGTACACCAAAGTGTCTATGTGCTAGCAGAGTTGGCAAATCTGCAACAACCCAAAACAAATATTTATTCGAGAAGGTGACAGACAGTTTGGGCGTTGTGAAATTTTTCAAGCTCATCAATGTTTCTGACAATTGCCCCCTGTGACCTTTCTGCCCATCCCCAACTGTAAACAAGCCGAGTTGAATCCTGATGAGACAAGTAGTGCTGAGCCCATAAAACCAACCACATCACATGCCAGTACGTTTGTGTGCGTGTGTGTGTGTTTTAAAGGCACCTACGTGAAATGGACTCATCTATTAGCCTTGTTTTACAACTAAATATAGCTCACTGCTGCCTCTCTTCACCACTGGTGAATAAACACATCAATCAGTTTGGTCACTTGCTGGACAAATAATATACAGTTTCAGATTGAGCCCTCGAGTCCAAAAGCATGGTTAAAACTCATGAGGTCTCGATGGTTTTGTGCGATATGAGAGCTCGTGGTTTGTGGTTCAGGAAAAAGTGAATGACACGATCATCTGACACGCTACATTCGGGTTGAATCAAGTGCCGTGAACTATCAATAACACAGAAAAGGTTCATTTACTTCCCTTCGCTGGGAAAAAACTGAAACAAAACAAGCTCTGAAGCCTGTCTGCTGTGTTTTGACACATTCGCTAAATGATTTTAAATGACACAGGCAGGTAATAACCCATACAAATATTTACCATGGAAATCACAGTCTCTGTCAAAACAACTTAAAAAATTACCAACGGACAGAAAATATATTGATGCAAAAATCTAAAGCTTTTTTTAAACACAAGGAAAGATGCTTGGGATCTGTGAAAAACCTTTTTAAATGCACAATCGCTTTACTAGGCAGTGGCTCAGTGTTTCATGTAGGTTGTCTACAAACCGGAAGGTTGTTGGTTCAATCCCCGGCTCCACCTGACCAAGTGTCGAGGTGTCCTTGAGGAAGACATCTAACCCCAGCTGTTCCCGACAAGCTGGATGGCGCCTTGCATGGCTGACATCGCCGTCTGTGTGTGAACGAGTGAGTGGATGGGTGAATGCAATTTGTAAAGCGCTATGGATGACCATGGGGTCTGTTGAAAGCGCTAAGTCATCTCTCTGGGCACCAAACCCCTTCACTAAGGAAGAAAGCTGTAGTGTTTACAATGTGATGACAAGCGCTTATCAGGATCAACTAAACGCTGGAGTTTCAAAAGCATGTGAAATATTTAAAGTTCGCGGCATAGAATCTTTCGAATACGTCCGACAGTTTTACTCACCGGTCTGTTATTGTGGCAACATTTCCACGCCCGGAATGTGATGCTGAACGAAACAAACTGTGATTGGTTGTTTGCCATGTCAGTCAAACGTCCTTGGCCAATGAAAGGTGCCATGAATTCCAGACCTTCAGCCGTCAGTCTATGCGAGACTACACTGGACATGACAAAGCGACCATTGAAAATTAACGGCAGCCATTTATTGTCAGGGATTTGTGGTGTCAAGCATCCAGGTATAGACAGTATCACTGATTATACTGAGTTCTATTGACTGATCTATATACCGTATTTTTCGGACTATAAGTCGCACCTGAGTCGCATCAGTCCAAAAATACGTCATGATGAGGAAAAAACATATATAAATCACACTGGACTATAAGCCGCATTTATTTAGAACTGAAAGAAAACATTACCTTCTCCAGCTGCGAGAGGGCGCTCTATGCTGCTTAGTGTAGACTACAGGAGCAGTAAGCAGCATAGAGCGCCATCTCGTGGCTGGAGAAGGTAATGTTTATGTCAAATTAATTTTGATAAATAAGTCGCACCTGACTATAAGTCGCAGGACCAGCCAAACTATGAAAAAAGTGTGACTTATAGTCCTGAAAATACGGTATAATGAATCTATATTATAGACCAGTAGTTCTATAGTATTTTGTTGCTTCTCACCGTGCTGCGACCACTCGCATCCAGAATAGACACAGTGTTAGGAATCGTTAGATGTTTTACCTTTTAAGAATTCAAGCTTCGGGCACACCCCCTAACTCCACCCCCACAAAAAAACACAACCCCCACCACTCGCCCCCACCCCCTCTGATCTCATTGTCCATCCCGATGTTTCACTGTAGACTTCATCTGAAGCCAAATTTGTAGATATCGCCCAACCCTATTATAGCTGTTGTTTTTTCCTATGCTTTAGCCAGTAGCAGCAATTGACTACGCTACTTTAGTGGAAAACATGTTCACCATGGTAAATCTTTGTATGGGAGAAAATAGACAAACTTACCAAAAATGATTACACACACAGAGAGAGAAATAGATCACGAGTCCATCTAATCAAGGACTCACAACAGCATCCTCTTCTCCTCACTCCTGTAATGAGGGTCAACAGCTCTTGATTAGAATGAAGACGATGGGGTGGAGGGGGGGGGGGGGGTCAAAATTGCTCTTTTCACAGGATTGGACTCAGGATATCACACATGGATGAATCCACACTGAGACCCATCAGGCCGACAGGATGCGTAAATACCTCAAATAAACTTCATAATGCTGCTGCCTCATCCGATTTAATCATCGTGACTGTGGTAATCAAGGGTGTCTGCTGAATCATAAATGCATAAACACAAATCTGTTATTCCTCCATCTCCATTTTCCATGAAAAAGAACACGCCGAGCACAACCCAGTTACATAAACATAGGACGCGCACGAGAAAATGCAAATGTATACAACAATCTGTAAACCTATACATTAAAAAATAATTAATTTAAGTTTAAGTAATATAAAATTTTATTTTAATAAACTCAACTGCAAAACAAAACGCTATGGTCTCTATAAAATATTTATATGCAATGATATAGAAATAATCAATATATTAATTTCTAAATCCACTTTTTGTCTTTTCTATTCAATGCTTTCTTCTGCCAAAGCAACTATGTCTTTGAATGATCTTCATTTAGAGGGCTTTTCTCAGCAAATATTGATATATGTGATTAATCGTGATTTAATTTGACAAATTAACTGGCTTATCGTGTAATTCGCTCAATTAGGGGTTTTAATTGATTGAAAACCCAAATATAAAACAAAACCATTGTCAGAAATGGTTTCATACTAATGCAAACTGTTTAAACATTCTTCCCATGCCTCTTTTTCTCAACAAAAAAATATTGTTTCAAATTAAAAAAGAGGGAAGTAAAATAAAACCCAAAAGTCATTTGAAATAACTGACAGAGCTCGCGGCAAATATCATCTTCTGTATCTCTTGGCAAGACACTGCTTTGGCCATAAGCGGCTCTGTCCTCGAGTGACCACAATATTGAGTCAACAAAGGGCCGAACCCTCCATACATTCAATCCCCAAAATAATTCAGCATCACATATATAGTGCTCTTCTCCTCCGAGGGTCGTGACCCTGAGCTTTATGAGCTCTCAGGGTAACAAAAGGCGGCTGAGGAACCTCCGCATGGCCTCAGATTCTTTCCTCTTTTTGTTGTTTTAGTTTTGAGTCTCTTCCCCTCTCTTTCACTCCTAAATGATTGCAGGAAGAAAGAAGAATAGCAAACACATACTGAACTAAATTTTAAGTAGAATATTTCACAAATAATTACAAAGAAAGTAGTCTGATAATCTCTGCAACAATCTGTAAAACATTCTTACAGTGTATTTGTAGAACTAATGATATGGTAAAAGTGCAATAGTAACTAGAACCAAAAAGACTTACCAACCAAAGTCAAAACCGCTCAACCTCAAATTTCTATAATATCATGGTGCCTAAATATGACTCGGGTCACTCATTTGACTGCCAGGCACAAAACATAGATACAAAAAATTATAGACATTATCAAGTGTAGGAAATAATACATTTTGAATGAAAAAAAGGCTGTGATAGACAGGATGTTCAATAGTATTTGCCATATCTAATAATTTAAGACATTTTTTACAATTTTTTTGTCACTAGGAAAGTCCCATTTAAAAATAAAAAAACAACAACATTCAGCTACACAACAATAAAACCCCTTTAAACATGTCTCAGCCTCAATATCATTTACAAAATATTACATATGGCATCTAGTATGACTAGGCAGACTGTAAAAAATGTGTACCTAATTCAACTTAAAATCTTAAATTTGTAAGTATAATAAAACAGGTTGGTTAACTTCAGTTATATCAAACCGACTTAAAAAAAAAAAATTAGTTGGCATTGGTTAAATTTGATGAGCTGAAGTAATTGAAACCCCTGCCTCCATGACTTATTGACTAAATAATTTTTACACTAACAAAACTTGAACCGCTGACTAGTCACCCAACACTAAAACATTTTGAATCCCGACATAAATTATTCATATTTCGAAGTAAATTACTACTCACACCAACACTACAATCAAAAATCCATATTTAACAATAATTTAGTTCTTCCTGTGGTCACCACAAGCTAATACGATCTCCACACCACTACTTATCAAAGACCAGGACGTTTATACTGTCTTTAGCATTTCGAATTAGACATTTAAACCCTAATCCAATATTACAAGACAAATCTACCAGCCTAAACCACTGGGAAGGCAGCAGGCAGAGAGAGAGAGAGAGAAGAGAGAGAGAGAGAGAGAGAGGGTTTGGGAACAGACAGTAGCTATTGTTCAGTGATTAGCACCAGCCCTGACTCCACATGGCAGTTGTACTCATGGCTTACTCACAGGATGAGAGCACAACGCTGCAGTTTTATTCCACACTCAAGGATATACGAAGCCGTTCGTTGACATCACAAGGACAGAGTACGCAGGACAGTAACCTTGCTCTGAGGCGAGCGAATCACAGCGCAAATTTACAGTTGAGATTTATCCTCAGGTGCTCGGCCGGCGGTAATCTAACAGACAACTAAATAGCATGTGCCCTGATGAAAGGGGTCAGGGGGCGACGGCGGCTGCATTGATATAGAAATGATCACAGTCGGCACAAGGTCAGCAGAACTGTGCTTCAATTGACGAGAACGAGTTATTCATAAACCAGCCCTGATCTCATCAACACAACATCGTCTAATGATGCAGCAAGAAAAAAAGACTAGTACTTAAGGCTGAAACGCATTCAGTAGACTTGCTTTGAATTCAATGGGCGTTCGTTTCAGTCCGGGGGTTGAAACATGTGGCCTATAATTCATCTATACATCTACGTGACCAGAAAAGCCAGGTAACTTGTGATGCCTCTCGGTTCTACATACTAGAGCCATAAAAGCAGACAGTTGTCTCTGTGCTTCCAAACTATTGTCAGTCTATATGTAGATTAAAGCACTGATCAACTTTATTTATGGAGGTATTTCCAGACCAAATCAATCCATTCGGGTTCGCTACATTGCAGTTTCATCTGTCCTAAAGAAAATTTCATTTCACATAGGAGCCAATCGATCAAAACACACAGAATCTATATGGAATCTCTATTATTGTTCAGTTTCCAAATAATCAGATTACAAAATAAAATACTAAACTACTGGAAATACATAAATATTGACTGATCATGTGTATATCTATCTATATAAAATACTGTATAAATAGAGAGACATAAATGTATACATAAAAATTATATATTTGTACATATAAACTATATCTATCTATATACACACAAATATATATATAAATAGATTAAAATATTTATATTTATATATATATATATATATATATATATATATATATATATATATATATATATATATATATATATATGCATTATAAAATAAATTTCAGAATATACATTTTATAAGAAAATATAATAAATAATAAATATAATAACAATGCATGTGTGTAATTATTATTATTTACAATTTTACAACTTAAGTTCCACATTAAAATTGTGTTTCCCCCAAAGCATATACTGAGATATATATATAGAGAGAGAGAGAGAGAGAGAGAGAGAGAGAGAGAGAGCGATGGAAAGAGATTGGAGATTTAGAGATTTGTTTTAAGTATAAAAGGCGTTTTGCTCGGTTCCCTCCTCCACGGCACCGAACCTCTTCCAGCGGAGCTCGTTCTAATCTCAGACCGGGTGAGCGCATCCCTGAACCGGCTCCTGCAGGCAGCCACAGCCCCTCTTCCCTCCACCCAGACACGGATCAAACTGGCACCCAAGATTTAAATGATCAGATCTTGTACAAACCTATCAACTGCACCTTATCGCGGGGATCTCAATGCATCAATTACGCATACAAGGAAATAAACGAAATCAATGAGCAAATTAAGCAATACATTTCATTTTAGTTTAGGCTTTATTGGGTGGAACAACATTTGGGTAATTTGGGAAACAATATTTTTTAGTCATGTGACTTACAGATGTGACAGACAAACAGATTGATTGCCTGATTTCACATTTTTCCATGTATCTACTCAATCGGCTTGTCTTAATGAACTAAAACAATGCTATTTTCTTGAATTATGATCCCTGATTGTAGTCTGTGCTGTTTATCCAAAGCAACTTTCCATCTGAAATGTCAATATGCATGTGTTAGATCCATGCACAACCACCAACAGTAAAGACCGGAATAATTATCCATTGTGTATGGACTGCTAAAAACAGTCAAGTCATTTGAATGCATTTTTTAAAGCACAACACAAAAGCACGGATATTTTACACCCTTTTCGCTAAACACAGATTTTAATGCCCCCTTTGTTCTTGCTGGCTTTATTGACCACATCCATCAGGATCATTTACACACAGCAGTTTAACCATCTATCCTATCATCTACGAGATCGTCTAGGTTTTTTTTTTTTTTTTTTTTTTGTAGAAGCATGCGTTACATCTCCAGATCATGCATTCACGTATTTCGCTACAATAAAGCCATGCATCAGAATGAATCATTCGCGCGAGTATTTGTGTATCACTCGTACCTGTGTTCAAAGTGCAACAGTTAAATCCACAGTTGGATTTTGTAGAGCCTCTCGGTGCTTATCGCGGACGGATTCGGGGTTATCGCTTTATTTTCCTGTACAAAACGCCCGTATGAAGCCGTAAATGCACTCAACGCGTCGATGGCATGGTATTCTCCAGTCCGTACCTCAAGAAAGCGTCGCGCTTTACTATAGAAGCGTGGACTCACAGCTATCGCTTTAAAATGGAGCGTACCATTCTGTACCACTGTAGGGGAGCGGCGAGAAGAGAATGTAACGCGTATATGTTTTGAAGGGACTTAGTATAACTCAGTCACACAGTGATTGAGTTTAATATTTATTTTCATCTTATGATAGAGCGGAATATCTTATCATATTTTAAGAACCGAGCAAAAGTTTTTACAATGTTGTTGTCAATCATCCAAGTCAAATTGAATGGCATTCTCCCGCCCTTCATCTAGGATTCTCTAGCAACCCAGATGTTGAGTAGACTGTAAAAACAGACGGATGTGTCTTGATTACAACAATTAAGGTCATAATTCTGGGAGATGAGATATTGGTTGCATCTTTTTGCTAATAAATACAGACTAATCATTTAATCTTCCAGTCAGCAAAAATAAATACATCACCCAAAAAAGGAAGATACCACCATGAAAATATTCATTCAGTTCCCCCTTCTGTTCTCATGAAACCGAATGCTAGTGTTCTCCTAAGTTGACCAAATATTTTATGCGTTTATGCACATTCTTTCTCTTAAGGGAAGATGAACCAAAACTATTGATAATTGAATGTGGCCATAAGACAAGTATTTTGTTTCTGTGTAAAATATGCTAAATACATGTTGTAAGCAGTGAAGCTCAAGTAATGCATTCTTTCAAATTATATATTTAGTTTCAACCTTCATATTGTAAAATATATACAGTATAATGTCAAAATACATAAAAAAAAAAAAATGGCCAAAATATATTGTTAAAAAATACATATATTTATGTAGCAAATATATTTTAGCCCTTTCTTTTAATTTAATTAATTTTTTTCTTTTATTTATTTATTTATTTATTAAGTTGTTATATATTTTGGAAGGACATGTGAATATATATATATATATATATATATATATATATATATATATATATATATATATATATATATATATATATATATATATATATATATATATATACATGTATGTATATATACAGGTAGCTATGTGTGTGTGTGTGTGTGTGTGTGTGTGTGTGTGTGTGTGTGTGTGTGTGCCAGATGGGTGTATTTTCCTATAGGAGGATTCAAATAATAATAATTCTGCAGTTCTTTCTTCTGACAGTAGCAAGATTAAATGGAGAGCAAACTGAGACTTCTGCTTCAGTTGTTTCTACTGAAATATCGTCTACAGTTTCAAAAGAGCTTAATAATTTCTCAAACTTTGCTCAGATTTGCCAGTCTGCGATAAGAAGTTTACAATGAATAATATGATCCTATAAAGCCAAATGATCTTAGTTGTGTGACAATGTGTTTTTTAAGACTTGCATCTGAGACAAATTCGATAACTCAAAAGAGATCTCCAACAAGCCTGAGCTATAAAAAGCATCATCTGACTATTAAAACATTCTTCTGGGCGCTCCTCACTAGGTCAAAAGTGTTCAAGCATCAGATTTGCTCTTTGATCTTCTACAACACTTTGATTTTGAAAGCAAAATGTTTCACAGAGGTCACACGGCAGAGGTAAGACTATATTCACACTAAGCAAATGCATTCTGGATTCCTTATGATGTGGCTCAGAGTGTTATTTTTTTATTTATTTGTGCAGGGGATGCTACCAGGCAGCAAATCTGTCCTTTGCTATTTGCTTTTAATGAAGTTTGATGTAATCTTCGAGCAAATAGCCACGCAATCCTGTTATTCAAATCATGTGGCCCAGTAAATGGCTGTTTAGGGAAAATGACACTCCACAGTAAACAAACACCAAAATTGCCTCATGTAAACACAGCAAATCTACAAATCCTTGCCTATGGCATTTCAATCATAAGAGCTAATAATCTTCAGAATGACTTCACTAATATGCGTTTTACAACCTCTGACTCTGGAAGGGAAATTTCAAGTAGTTTCCAGAAAAATAAGTCTTATATCTCAAATCCAAAGACAAAGTTTTAATCTAATCCTAACTAATAAGTAAAGTCCAGTTAGTATCTAAACCCTGAAACTAAAGAGATCCCAAAATAACCCAATGGTGGTTGGGTTGGATGGTAACGTTTGACTTTCCTGCTCTTCCCCTCCTTCTACTCCTGTGATCCGGGCAGTGTTTGTTCTTGGCACGTTCTGCCCAACCCTGTTCTTTTCCTCTGTAATTGTGAGCATCTGTAATTGAAGCCAGTTGAGCCCAGCAGGCCGTAGTCATCGGTTCCTCAACCGCATCGGGATTTTGGAGGATGGTGCTCCTCGGTGCCACCGTGCACAACAAGACGGGTTGGAAAATGCAGGAAAAAGGAGAAATATGTGGGAGGAAACTTCCAGGGTTGATGAAAGAGTGTGATTTGTCCTTGCAAACATAACCTAAACAGCATGACATTGCATGGATGCGTCGAGCGTTGGCTTCATTGTGAAATCAGATTTATAAACAAGTTTTATCTAGTGCCACTCATGTGATTCAGGTTCCCATGTTCAATCATGTTGTGACTGGTCTTCCTTGGAAAAAAGAACCGTTTTTCATGGAAAAGTACATAAGATATGCTTAAAATCAAACTCTGAAATGTATTAATCATGTGATTCAGGTTCCCAAGGTCAGTGATGTTGAGTTACGACTGGTTTTGCTTAGAAAAAAAGAGTGTGTGAAAAACAAAAGTTCCCAAAATCTGCCTGAAATCAAACTCTGAAGTCCATTAACGTGTCACAGAATCTGTTTATCCTGGCATTTGCTTATTTTGACTTGCAACTAACAAATGACAAACATAGCACAGCAAAGTTGGATTTAACACAGAGCTTGTGACATAGACAAGACAAAGCAAGTTCAAAAGGTTAAAGGAATAGTTCAACCAAAAAAGACATTTTGCTGAAAAACAACACACTCTCTGGCCATTCAAGAAAAAAATAAAAACATCACAATAATCCACAAGTAATCCACACTACACCAGTCCATCAGTTTATGTGTTGTGAAGTGAAAAGTTGCTTGTTTTCAAGAAACAAAATCATCATCAAGACGTTTTTAATCATCAAAGTATTGTTTCAGGCTAAAAATGCAAATCCTCTATCCATAATATTGCTTTCTCCAGGGAACAAGTCATCTCGTCTGAATCAGGAGAGAAATATGCACAGATTACGCACTGTTTAAAAGAAAAACTGTCCAAAACAGTTCTAATACGTCAGTGGATGTTGGAGGACAACAGAAGACTTTTTTTCACTGGAGGAAGCGTTATGGATTATGGAGTTTTTGTAATGTTATTGTAATGTTTTTATCAGTTATTTGGACTCTCATTCTGACGGCACCCATTCACCGCAGAGGATCCTTTAGGTCAGCATGTGATGTAATATTAAAATTCTCCAAATCTCTTCTAAAGAAGAAACAAACTCAATCTTGGATGCCTGAGGGTGAGTACAATTTCATTTTGGGATGAACTATTCCTTTAATAATCCTGCTTATTTTACCATTCTGACTAATTATGATTTCACAGTTATATTTTATTACTTGCATTTAACATTTATTTAGCACAGCCACCTACTGTTCTGAAAGATACTGAACATCATTTATGCACTTAGCAGACACTTTTATCCAAAGCGATCAAATCAAATCATCAAAGTGACCACATCAAGTGGATGCATTTTATGCACTTAAACACCTTCTAATGATGCTGTAGTAAATGCAACTATTTAGTCACCTTAAAGATGGCTGCTTAGCTTAGCTATATACTTTTCCAAAAACTTGAAAGCATTTTAATTATTTCAAACCTTTCACCATATAAATGCAATATAAATACCAT
This sequence comes from Carassius gibelio, assembly GCF_023724105.1. Classification (NCBI taxonomy): domain Eukaryota; kingdom Metazoa; phylum Chordata; class Actinopteri; order Cypriniformes; family Cyprinidae; genus Carassius; species Carassius gibelio. The sequence goes on along the minus strand of NC_068378.1, from coordinate 23,560,442 downwards.
GTGAATAACCATATAAAAATGACTAAGTTCTTATGAAGATCTTAATACTTTTTGACAGGGCCACTTTTGTGCTGGTTACTATATAAATGAATATTAACTGAGAACTGCATATGGTAATTATCTTGGTACAGTACATGCTTGTCTGTCTGTTTATTCATGTAGACAAATTAAGATGAAAAAAATCAGCACAAATGCATAATTGCAATGTAGAAATGTGAAAACCATACAGCTGAAACACAGACAGGCTCATGTGATTGCTATGAGAACGTAAATTTAAACATAGACCACAAAGAAAGTTGAATCAACGATGCATCAGAGAGAGAGAGTCATGCAACACTTTGTTTCTTTTATCTCTTAAATGAATGTTGTGGTTTCAGTTCCATAAACAGCATATGTGGTATAAAGTCAATTATTGTCTCGACCCACAGTCTTCTTAATCAAAAATTGTAAGAAAAGTAAATGGGTCCAGGCAATCAAGCATATAAAAGCACAAATCTGATGCTCATACTTTGATCAAAGCACTTCTATTAGTTTTTACAAGACTACCCACATTTCAGTATGGCATGCAAACAAACAAACAAGGTTAGCAATAGAGTTTTATAACTAGTCTCATGGTATTCTGTAATGTCTTGCTTTTCCTCTGAAATGGCCTTTAATTTCAACTAAAATCACTTGGATAATACTAACTATTAACCAGTTAGCTAGTTAGGCTTTGTTAGGCTGCATTCTGGTAACACTCACTCTTTCATGATTCAGTCAACTAAAATCAAGTCTTGACTGCATTTTTCCCCCCATGTTGAATACAGGGCTATTGTAGTTAACAATAGAAATAAACATAAAAAATAAATAAAAAAATGGTACTTAAAAATAAATAGTTGCCAAAGCAAAGTTTGTGCCAAAATAACTAAAACTTAAACTGAAAAAAAAATGTAAATAAAAAAATAAAAAATAAAAACAAAAAACAACATTACTAAAACAAAACTAAAATGAAAATGGAAAATATATATATTTTGTCATTTAAAAAAAAACGATATATAATAATATGATACAAATATACATGGAAAAACATTCTCTCTTTCTCTTTTCTCTTTCTCAGTGAGACTTCATTAATATAGCGTAACTGCTATAATACTAATAATTTTTAGATGGCTTATTTTTGGTTCAAATTTAGATTTCATTTTTAAATACCATCCCCTTCTACTTATATTCTGATGTCTACTTTAAAAAGATACTCTTGTTTAAGTTTGTACCACTTAAGCAGATTCACTGAATTGCTGAAAAACAGAAGCAGAAGGTTTCACTGGAGCTCATAAAGCAAGTGTAAATGGCACAAAGTTTTTGGAACACACACCCGTCCATGTGAAAATTGATGCCTACATCCTTGTAATTTGCAGAAGTCACCATAAAAAGCGAGCAGCATGCATGACAATGGCTCTCTCTCATTTTACTGCTGGGCTCTCGGGCCCCTGACAGGGCCTGCTTTTCACCCCGAACCACTCCGTTCGGCTTTTCTCCCCTCTCTTACACATCTGGCCTCTATAAGCCACTGCAGCTGTTAGTCAAATTACGTGTGCACTTCGGAGGGTCCGGATCACAGAAGCCCCCCTCCCCGAGAGGCTGGGAAGGAACTGGCTGGATTCTGATGAGGGATCTTATTAAAGTGCCACCGGTAGTCCTTCATTTGCCCCTGTCAGTTTATTTCACCCTTTTCATCTAGCGCTGCACACTCACTTGAAAGTTATTTCCTTGTGCCATATGTATAAACAGAAGACAACCTGCCACAGATAATTAAAGAGAGAATTCTACAGTGGAAATGAGATTCTTACATGAAATAAAAATGAACAGTGTTTGTCTGTATAGAAATGCTTGAGTGTTGTTGTTAGTTGAACGTTGCTAATGTGTTGCAAAGTGATTGTGAATGGGTCAAAAAAGGCAACTTCCATCTTAAATTCTAGTTTTTGATATGATTTTGTTCCTATTTTATCATCCACCAGATGAAAATCTTCATTTTGATTCTGAACCTTACAAGTTACACTATTAAATAGAATATTTAAGAGTTTGGGGTTTGTTATCTTATAATAATAATATAAGATATGCAGCAGTGTTATTTTAGTATCATTATATGCTGAGTTTTTTTGTTTATTATTATTTGTTAAATTAGATTTTAAATATATTTTTGTCGAATTAGATTTTATTTTTAGATTTCCCGTTTTTACGTTTAACGTTTTAGTAATTTTGTTGTGCATTTTTGTTATTTTTATTATTAGTTTAAATTTTATATTTTGTTTCTTTTACTACTAATACAAACTAAAATAAAGTAAGAAACGTTACCTTGGGAATTAGTTTAAATAAAATAAATAGCTAAAGTTTCAGTAATTTTGTTGTGCATTTTTGTTATTGTTTTATTTTTCTTAATATGTCCATTTACCTTTTATAATTTTTTATTTATAAATGTTTTATATGATTGGTTTTGAAATGTTACATGTGTCTATATATATATATATATATATATATATATATATATATATATATATACACACACACACACACACACACACACGCACACACATATGTGTGTGTGTATTTATGTATGTATGTATGTACGCATGTATGTGTATTACTTTAGTTTTGGATTGTTAATGGATTATTTTTATTTATTAGTTTTAGTTATTTTAGTAATACTTCTTTTTGGTTTAGTTAAGATAACAACCCAGATGCAGTCAGACATTTTGTTGGATGGCATGTTTTTGCTGTTTTATGATGCTGTAGTTTTCATGTGGCATTTCATGGCTTTTTGCCATCCTGCGGAAAACATTTGTAAAACTTCAAAGTGGAGCTCAAACAGTTGCCAAGCAACAATTCTTTTTGTACAGTACCCCAACAGCAGGTTGCACAGCATTGTTGTCAGTGGGGTAGTCCTGTGGGAATTACTGGAGCTCAGTATTCAACACAATATTGGGAAGAGAACATCTCAAATCCATGTTTCAATAGTGATCATGATCATTGGGCTCCACATTGAAGTATTTAACATTACACATGGTAATGTGTGGTTTACACATTAGATTTTGGACAAAGTACTATGGTAATACTATGTTTTTTACACTACTATGGTGTCAATATCCTTTAAAGCCTGTTAGAGTCTTGTTTAATAACAGAGGAATGTGTATACCACGGTACACTATAAAAATATTTTTTCAATTTGAAGAAAGAATAAAATAAATAATGCAGCACATTTGACAAAAGAATACTATTTCAGTGTGTTGCATGCACTTTCTTTGTAATTTGTGAAATTTTCTAGCAATTTCTGTGAAAATTGTTTCAAAGTAAAAAAAAAAAAAATGTAAATGATTGTTTACAGTGTAATTCAAAATGTAATGTTGAATTCAATGTAACTTGCAGTTTCTTTATACTTTATTGAAATAGTTTCTACACCAAATTCTGTTCAGTATTTATGGAAAGCTATCAAAAAACATTTTTTCCATGATCAATTATTTTTAATTCATTTAAATAAATATATTAAATTAATTCCATGTGTTTTAGTTTATTTTTATTTATTTATTTATTTTGACGATTTTCATTCTCAAAGAATTTAGGTTAAAAACTCATACAAGAAAGTGTGTATTCATGGTGCTTTCTTTTCACCATTATGATCACCTTTTTGCTTTTTTTGTGGTTTACTCAAATAGCCTGCGGTGTGACAAATGAATTTTTTAAAAGAACAATTATTCCATGTGGTCTTTTAGTTAATTAACATGAGCTCCTAAAACCTGCAGACAGAAATAATTGCAGACAAATTAGAAAAATGTTACAGCAGGAGTTTGAAATGTCATGTCAAACACTCATGTATAAAAGCATCATAATATTACTATATTTACAATCACAGCCCATTTTTGAGTGATTTTGCCCAGTAAACTAGAACCCTGCGCTCCTTGAATTCAGCTCACGTCACACATCTTTTCAATAACTTGTCCACCTGCTATGTGACAGATATTAGCTGAAAGCAGACACATAATATCCTTCCTGTCACAGATTTGGAACAACTGTTTTATGTGGGCTTTCCTGTGCCCTTGTTAATTAAAACACATGCTGAAAATTATCTGTCACCTAGCAACGACGTGGAAGTCTATATTCAACAGAGTGAAAATGAATAATCACACAGTTAAGAGGGTCGTCATGGGGGAGTATGGGAAATCAACCCATGTGACATGGAGAGAAATGATACGTCAGCCACCATCACTACATCTAACAGTGTCACAGGTGATGTGTGTGCAACAGCAAGAGTGCCAAAACAAGTATTGGCAAGTGCAGCACATCGAAAATCAGTGGAACACGCTACACAGTGTACACACACTGTCAGCAGAACAAAGTCCAGCTATTGATTCCAACACTTACAGTGAAATCTATCTATCTATCTATCTATCTATCTATCTATCTATCTATCTATCTATCTATCTATCTATCTATCTATCTATCTATCTATCTATCGTGCATTTAGAAATAAAATATAAACTTGACAATTATATAATTGCAACAGTTATATGTTACTATTATATGTCATTATATATTGGGTAATGTCCTCATAAGTCACACTCTCCTTGTAATACCTGTGTCATACCCATGTCATTATAGAGAGATGTGTCCTGATATGTCACAAAAACAAGAGCACACACACACACACACACACACACACACACACACACACGTGTTTGTTTTTGTGAAAAGTGGGGACATTCCATAGGCGTAATGGTTTTTATACTGTATATTCTATCGCCCTTCACCAACCCTAACCCTCACAGGAAACTTTGTGCATTTTTGCTTTCTCAGAAAAACTCATTCTGTATGATTCATAAGCGTTTTGGAAAATGGGGACATGGGCTATAAGTCACTCTCTCCTTGTAATACCTGTGTCACACTCAGTGGTTTACAATGTTTACACAGTCAAAAACAGCTCTTTTCAGAGCAAGCCTTTTTGTAGTGTTTTCCTTTAAATGTTAATGAGCTTTGCTGACCCCGCCCCTCTCTTCCAAGCCACTCTCTGGCTGCATACGAAAACTCTAAAATGATGCCTTTGGAGGAGGCACACTTCCTGTCTCTGGAGGTACCTTCTTCTGATCAAATTTTGAAGGCAGCATAGATGTATCCTTCGCTGCCTTTGATATCCCACAATCCTGTGCATTCCATTCCGTGACGGTTGAGCTAAAAAAAATAAAAAAAAAGATGGCGTCTAAAAGTTGCGTTTGGTGGTCAGTTTGTATAAATGTATATTTCTGACTAACCTTTTGTACATTTGACATTAGTTCTAGCGAGAAATCAGTATTATCATAATTAAATATTTGTTTAGTTATCACAAAAACTTGTTCTAATTTTTTAGATCATTAACCATTAGATTTCCTCAGAAGTCTGTCCGAAATCAGTTTCATGAGGTGCCTTTGTGCTAAAATGATGCCTGTAAAGTCATTGCCTCATCCGGCAGCGAGGTAGCAAGTCAGCTTTCTAAGTTTTCGGATGCAGCCTTTGAGGGACGGTTTACTTTAGCCACATTCATTGTGAAACTAGCTAATTAGCACATTATTAGGAAAGGCGATTTGCAAAGATTTATTTAAAAAACGTACTCTCACTTCTTCAGTAGCTCTGTAAAAAACAAATGCAATCCACTGCATCTTCAGCGGCTCAGAAGTCAGGAGTAAATGATGACTGCTTTGTTCATTATTACACCCAACAATAGAAACTGTAAATGGTGGACTGATGACAGTCACTCAGGGCGGGTCTAAGGTAAGACGCCAGTCCAGTCTGTGCTGAAACCCTACTGTCAATCAAACTATCTTGGGAGGGGACTGTCTGTGTGACATCACACTTCAAAAAACGGATATCTGAAATGCACCTGAGATCAGCTGGATTTGAGAAAGGGGTAAAGATTTTAGCAGATTAATAAAAAAAAAAAAACACTGGGTGGATTTTTATCATTATAGGGTGGTTGTGTACACACCCTGCCAACGACACATTTTATTTCACAAAAAAACATGTAAAAGTTGACCCCTTTAAACTCAACTTTTCTTTCCTTCAGATCAGCCTGTTCCAGTCACATGTTGTCACTTAAGCAGGAGACTGTGTGAGTGTGAACATGGAGTAAAAAAATCATTTGCACGTTTATCAGTGTGGATGAGTACAGATGCCCTTCCCTGGAGACATGGACATCTGTACCGGAGAGAGTGAGAGCTGGCAGTGCCAGGGCCTGGCATCCCTTCCCTCGAGTCTGGATTGAGATGAGCTGCTGCTGGAGCCGACTGAAGGACTGCTTAAAGATAATTAAAAGCTTTTTATTAGAAGTTGTCGCTAAAGAAAGCATTACTATTACTATCACTCATAATTAATTTATATAAACAAATCCTGAACTCAACTTCAGCTTGTAACTCATCCTGCATTATTTGTGCTCTAGACATGAATGAAACCTCAAATCATGCTGCTTATTGAGAGGAGATTAATTTTGTAAGCAATATCATATTCACAATTTATGCTTGGAGGATGGTAAATCAGGAGAAAAAATATTACACAGACTTACATTGAAGAAGATAGCCGAGCCGTATCTACAGAGACCCGAATATAATACATGACTGTTTTCAGGTAAAACACTGAAATGTCCTTAAATCAAGATGAATTTACCTTAAGAGATATTAAGGCTTGTTTTAAGTGAACGTTATCTTACATAAAGTTTCTTTTCTTGTGTGGCAATTGAAGATTATTATCATAAAAGTGAAACAAATGAAAAACTCTGCCACTGCAAGATATATCTTCTGAAGACAAACCATATCAATTCACACAGTTTTGTTTACCAGGTCAATTTATACTGTTTAAAAAAGATGGTTAGATATTTTACCTGGAAAACAAGACACAATATAATATGAATATATATTTTTTTCTGTGTACAAGAGTGTGCCATTTTGACTTGGGCAATAAGCAACTATTCAGAAGACCCTAGCAATGCCCTAACAACTACCTAGCAATAATCTAGCAACCCCCAGAATACCCTAGCAACTACCTGGCTACCACTCAGACCGGGCATACACCGTGTGATTTCTGTGTGATTTCGGCAAGGTACCAACTCACACTGGACGAGTAGATCGCATGCGATGTAAAGCCAAAGCTCAAGATTTTCGTCCAATTGTCGAGTTGCGATTTGACTGCTCACACTATACGTGGTGAATCATCACTTAGGATCCCTCATAACCCGGATATTTGTGGCTGTTTCAGAATAAACATGCTTTCCCGGGATAAACACACTGCTTTGGTGATATGCGCAATTCTGTGTGCTGAAACTTCCAAAAAAATAAATAAAAAGGCCTCGGCGTATCTGGACGCACAGGTGGCTCAGATGACGTGGCCAATATGGTTTATCCCTTTTGCAACGTGAACTGGAGGTAAGCAGGCGTTTTATTCCCTGTTTTATTTTTATTTGCCATAACTCCACAAATTTTCCCTCCACAACCCTGCTTCAATAGTGCGATACCTCACGAGAGGCGACCAAAATTTCTGTTGTCAGAAATACATCCGACCAACTGATTGCCGGTCGGGAGAGGTTAATCGCCTCTAGTTTCCCCTTGCACACTACACGACAAACGACGCACAAAAATTCTGAAAATCATCCCAACCCGAAAAAGAGTCGTACGAGTCAGAATTCGGCTCAGAATCGGATGAAAATCGCACAGTGTATGCCCACTACCTTGAAATAGCCTAGAAATCACCCAGAGCATCCTAGTAACCACATGGCATTGCTCTTGCTCTTATGAACCAATCACAGCACATTGTGGCAGCGACTTCAGATTTTTTTGTTGTTGTATATTTAGACCTATTATTGACTGTTACTGAGAAGTTCACGCTAGGTCTGTCTTTCAGACTAGATTTGTCACACAGACCAAAACAAAAACAGACATTCAGACACGGAACACACTAAGTAGAATATGAGTCATTTTCATAACTGGCTGTACCCCCTTCACCCACTCCGAAAAAAATGTTACAATAATTGTGTGGTGTGCTTACATACACACATACCTTTCTAGTGACGACAGGCACTGTATGCAGTCCCTCACGTTCACGTAAAAACCAACGTATACTTTGGGCTTTAATACAGTCAGCACCTTTAAACAATCGACCAATTGTCAATTTTGCAAATAATTGCTTTTATCAGCCAATACTGTATATCAGCTGGCACATCAATGCAACCCTAATTGTGCTAGGAGAAGGCATTTGAACATTAAAAATGACCACCTTTCAGCTCATTTCATGCTACTTCACAGAATCCGTGCTCAGACACAGGGGTAATGATATTGACGGTTGACAGTATATGTCGAGTGTGTTGCCAGTATACATCACACAGCTTTCCCCCGGGCCCCGAACAGTAAGACAAGAACCGAATGAGTTTAGAGATCTCTGCATCAACACCAGCTGCTGTTCCCAGAAACACACACACACACACACACACTCACACACTCACACTCTCATGCCTGTGGTCTCTCTTCCATCCATTCAGCCAACCCTCAGAGCTCAGCCCACGCCGCGCCGCACTCACGCTCATGCTCACCACCGGCCGGCCGCCCTCCCTCTGCGCGCGAGAGAGACAGACGGGTAAGTTGGCTGCACAGTATGCAGCTCACGGTCCCAGGGGGAGTATAATCTGTAGTTAACCACAGGTCTGAATATTCTCCCTGCAGCCCCTAAAAAAAGCAGACACACACTTCAGCCCTGCATGAGGAACCTGCATGAGAGCTGCATTCCATTTTAAACATGTTAAAACTATCACACTTAAATAAATTATTCTTAGCACAGTTCCATTCATGTGTACTAGAAAAACAAACATGCAGAACACTTCCCAAAGGAAAAGGTTATTGCTCAGAGGTTGTGCATTCTTACCTAAGGACACTTAAGGGAGTTCTCAATTATGTCTCTTTTAAGTATTTTGTCTCATGTGGCTCTCCTCAAATTCCTTGGGAGAAATAAAAATAGACATAATTAAGACAAATATTGACACGCGCAACTATATTTAAGCGATTTCACATGGGCAAGAAATTACATTATTTGTTTATTTTGCATGCTTTATAAAATATTAAATAAAGATTTCCTTTTAGTTTGTGTGTGTATTACTTTTTAAAAGTAATTGATTTTATATACGCAAAATAATCAATATTAAGACAAAATACATATAAAGATTGTAGCAATATCACATGGACAGAACATTTTATTTATAATTAATACAAATGAATTACATATTTATTTATTAGATGTATTAGGAAATATTAAGATTAATATTGACAAATATTGACAAACAACTATTTTACTAACTATATTGCATTTATTATAAAATATTAAATAGTTATTTTTTTTATTTTGTATGCACACACACACACACACACACACACACACACACATATACATATATAAAATAAAAATTAAACATGGTCATTTCATATTTTCTCATTACTAACATATATAGAGCACATACTGTATATACGTGTGTGAAAAAATATATTTTATCATATAGACAGAATTTTTTATTTTATAAATAAATTATTTATAATGAATTTTATTGAATGTTTTCTTTATTCCATTAAATATTCCAAAATGATTATATTGTATTTCAAATAAAATTATACATATTATAAAAACATTCAACTAGTATTGAATCTCTGAGACACACGGAGATCACTGGTTTCTATTGCAGGAGAAAAATCATGACACATCAGAAGCCTCAACTTTCCCAATTTATCTAATCGCCAACTAGGAAAAACAATAGAGATATTAAAGAAACATGCTCAGTCACTTGATCTTACCTGATGAAGGGAAGTGTAGACAGGAGTTTCTAATGACACAAGTTCCTACTTTTATACACTATAAGTGTTCATGAATTCTATGGACGTTATGCAGTCCATTTGGAGGATCAAATTAGATCAGTGATTCATTACAGAACAGTTTCTTGCACCCAACACTACAAAAGGATATGAACACTAATGAATATGTAGACAGCGAAACACATCCCGACCTGTGGTAAATGAAGCAATATTCTGGCCCAAGCGAATGGAAATTTGAGTGAGTCAGACACAAAAGCAAATGATGTCAGAAAAATCCGACAGGGCAATTAAGACAAAGGCAGCCATAATTAAACAGGAAGTGCTTGCACGGGATTCTCCTGCGCTGCTGTAAAGCCTCCTCTTCAGTCCTGGAATACATCTGCAATCTTAAAAAGCCTGAAAAAGCCACATGGTGCATATATGTTGAGCGATGCGATTGTCATGTGTAGCTTTGCAGCGCTGGAGCTTTATGACAGATGCCTGCGAGTCCATTCATTATCTGGGTTTCATTACAGTTATTGAACTTTCGCTTCCATGTGTCAGAGCTGAACTACTGGGCCTTAAATCCTGCGAGGTTCTTAATCAAAACCAGCCTGAACCTCCTCTCTGCCTGTCTTACAGCAGAAATGTCATCTCTTCTCCAAACCTGCACCCTTCATCTCCGTCTCCCTCTCCCCCTCGCTTCGGATCTGCTCCTCTCTCTCCAATGTGCCTCCTCTTTCAGTCTTGGCCCTCGAACTTCTGGAAAAATGCACCCCCCTGAAGCGGAGCTCTCTAATCTGAGTCCAAAAGAAGTCATCAAAAAGCCCGCGGTTGACTCGTTTCCCTCCCTCTCCCCAAACTCTCCAGTACCTCGGTGAGCACAGTCACCAGGAATGAAGCGAATGGACACAGTATGTGCACAATATAGAGCAGAATTAGATTTATATAGTGTTACGGGGAGGTTAAACGAGACTTTCTCAACTCCATTTATCAATATTTACTGAAGGGGGCATGTAATAGGAAACAGGATTCTCATTGCTGTGGTGAAATAAAGGCCATATTACACAGTGCATGGAAGCTTTGCTCGCCTGCTACTGCTTCAGCTCAGTCATTAATGCAAATATTTGAATGCATGTCATTTTCACTTCATACTGTAACTAAAGAAATTAAGTATATTTCTTTATAAAATTCATGGGTTTTTATTTAAAAAAACAAGTAAAATAGGTCAATGACAAGTAGCACTTAAACTTGATATATATATATAGTATATCAATTATTGAATAAAGATTTTTTTCTTTTATTTATTTTTTACACTTTTTGAATGATGGCTCTTGTGGTCTTCTGCATTCATTTGATAAAAAAACAAACAAACAAACAAACAAAACAAAACAAAAAACACCAGTAAAAACAGTATATTGTAAAATATATTTACTTTATTATTACTTTTATATTAACTTAAAATAACAGTTTTATATTAGAATATATTTTAAAATATGATTTATTCATGTGATGGCCTTTAGTGTCATAAATCATTCATATGATTAATAACAATTAATAATAAAAATAATAATATATTACACACACACACACACACACACACACAAAACCAACTTCATTTTATTCAAAACTACTGACATTTATTGACACAGTCCTTTATCTATTCATTTTTTTTGTTGTTGATTTATTTCATCTGCATATCGCAAATATTGTATTTATTTATTTACATGAAAACCCATTATAATTTCAAAAATAATATTATTTAATTTTATTTTTGCTTATTTTATTATAGAATTATATATAAATATATATATATATATAATTCTATAATTAATTAAAATAAAATAAAACAAATAAAAATTTATTTATTTATTTATTTTTACCTGCAAACAATATTTTAATTTTGAGATTTCATTCCATATTAAGAGTATATTGAGAAATGAAGCCTATGTGATAAATTCATATTTGTATACATACAGAGAGAGAGAGAGAGAGAGAGAGAGAGAGCACAATTACAAAATCCCGTGTTGTGTGTCTTTTCCCGTTCATGTTTTAATAATGAGCTGATTTTTGATCACTTGTATGTTTATGGTAAACACATGTATATTCTCGTACTACTCCTCACATGAAGTCACTTTTGATAAAAGGATTTCCAAATGTATGCGACCATGGATTAATCAAGAAAAGTCAAAGTTAAAAACCAGACCGACAATCACAAAATGTCCACCAAGAAAAAAAAGAAGTTGTCCGATACTGTAATTCAGTGGGATAAATGGATTAGTCTCCATGGAGACGGCAGGCGGGAGTTGTAGCATGGAGGTATCGCAGTCTTCACCCAAACAGATGGGCGGTGAGACGGCAGGGAGCAGATCAATATCCATGTGCTCTAGTGAACACAGGCCTCCCTCGTCTGCTGGAGCCAAACCAGCCTCTCTTCTCTCTCCGTCTTCCCTCAGAACTGCGGACACTTACTGAAAGAGATACTTATGACTGGAGGACACCAAACGCTTCCTAATAATTCATAATCTAACAGATGACTGTGAAGCCATCTTGAAACAACAGTGAAAGAACCTCCCAGAGTGTTAACTGACTTGCCTTCATGGGAGCTGGTGAATGTACCGACTGTTCTGGATGCGCCAAGCATCGACATGGACTGTGACAGTAGGGTAAAATTACAACAATAAACAGTTGAAGGATTATTCTGACGGTTTAATGCATTTACATGTACAACAAACAGACAACATGTAAAAAGGGGTTAAAGGGCAAAACTCTACATATTTATACTAGATAAAATAAAGTATTGCACTGGAATGAACACACTACTGCATACTTTTGCATACTATACAGTATACAACTATTATAATATACATTGCTTTATAGACTTTATAACTAAATAAATCAAAATATAAAAGTAACTTCTAAATAAATAACTAATAAGTAGGCTATTTACAAATGAATATATAAATGAATGTATATATGATAAAAGAATATTGTATTTAATCAATGCACATGCACATGAAAATTCAGCTTTGATGTCACAGGAATAAATTATATTTTAAAAGTATACTAAAATATATTTTACTCTATTTAATTATACTTACTACTTACTAAACCCCAACTTACTACTAATAATAGTGTGTTCCTGTAGCTCAATTGGTAGAGCATTGCTCTATCAAGTGCAAGGCTTGGGGTTCGATTCCCTGGGAACACATGATAGGTAAAAATTGATAGCTTGAATGCAATGTAAATCGCTTTGGATAAAAGCCTCTGCTAAATGCATAAATTTAAATTTAATGTATATACAGCATAATTTGCATTTAAGAAGTTGGATCTAAAAGTATGCACTGCTCCTCATCTTGCACACTAGGTTCAGATTCAGACAGGTTCTGCTGGCATGACTGTTGTACACTATACAGAACTGATACTATGCAAATTGGGACGCTGCCAGAAACTGTGACTGTACTGTAGAATTACAATAATAATTCACTCCAAGCATAACGTCTGAACCGTTCTGCAGCGATGGTGTGGATAAGGGAGATTTTATGGTAAGATGGTTTGTTCACTGGGATGCTTGTGTTCTACTGTGGGGGCGTTCTTGGAGAGAGCATCTACGAGATGTTGCTGTGAGATTGCTCCAGGCCTGGGTTGAAAAGCCATGGCAGAAGGTCATTAGAATCTGGTTTCACATTAGCATGTGCTGAATGGGATTACCCAGCCAGAGGAGCTCAGAGGAGACCAACACACACACACACACACACACACACACACACGCATGCATACATACTCACCCTACAGGCTTTACTGCTAACAGAGCAGCCATTAGCAGAACACTAGCAAACAATCTCTCTTCTCTGTCTGTCTGTTGCCGTTTCATTGTTATTTTTTTCCTACAAGTTTCCAAACGTCTGTATGTTCTCTAATTCTTCTATCAGGCTCTTTCTCTTTCTCTGTCTCATCACACTCGTAAACATACACACGCTCACTCACGCACACCCACACACCACAGACAGACAGACAGACAGACAGACAGAGAGAGAGAGAGAGTTGGAGCAAGGCTGGAGTCAAAATATTCACGGCATGACTACAAATGGAGTCTCTGTTGACTGCAACACCTGAGGGAGAAAAACTCCCTCAGGCTAAAAACACATCTACAGGGATTTTTTAAAATATATATATATAATAATCATGTTGTTTTTAGTTTTGGACAGTTCTTCTATAATCTCAGCAATGATCAAAGGCCTATTAAGTAGTTCATAATAATGTGAGAAAATAATTTCCACATATTGTATACATTTAAAATGACTTATTACTAACACGTGTTTTTGTGTGTTGCATGTGAAAACGTATGTAACAAAAATACATTTCACAAGTCGCTTTGCATAAAACGTCTGCTAAATAAATGCAAATGTATTCTAAATAATAATATAAATATTTTAAATATATTAATATATGATTATTAATAATATTTTAATAATTATTATTACTAAAGTTATTATATATGTGTGTGTGTGTGTGTGTGGTTGTTTGTATGTATTAAATAAAAAAATTGTTTAATGTAAAAAAATTTGTTTAATGTATATTAAACAAAAGTATATAGGATTTATAATAGTAACATTATTATTACTATTAATAATTCTATTATGACATATTCCATATTTATATGGTGAATTTTTTTTTAGACAAATGACAAATTAATTACACATAAATACACATAAAATTCATGCTTATAATCAGAATTATTGTGGGGAAAAAAAGATTTATAGCATCTCCTTCCCATAACACCCTTCAAGATTGTTACATATTCCATTCAAAATCAACCTATATCACGTATTTCAGCACAGCTGGAATGCTATACTGACTAATCAGCATCCAGGACCAGAACTATCAGACCTTCAGTCGTCATGTGACTAAGTCTTTATGCCTCAGCCACATTAAACCAGGCGATGTATGTTTGATATGGTGTAAAGAGCAGCAGAGAGCATCTCGCAGCATTTCTGCATGATATTGCTGTTACCATCCTGCAAGAATGATTCATCATCAAAAAACACGCAGCCAGGAACGCTGCCAAACAGACCGAGCATCTGGGAAAACGTGCTCCCTGCTTTAAGCACAACTTAAGTTTCCATTGATTTTCATGAGGGAAATAAAATCGCACTGGAGTTTAGAGGGCAAGTTTTACGGCTTTATCACTGGAATGAGTGATTGGACAGATAGGATTTAGAACACTTACAGCACAAAAAGTCATCTAATAAAATGTCCTTATGGCTAAATTCCTAAATGACATGTATCATCAGTAATTACACATGTGTTATATTGTCTGTAAATGACTTTATTTTATAATCTGAGTGATATGTGTTTCTGGGGAGTAACAAGAAAATAAAAAACACCTCAACACTGCCCTCTAGTGACAAACACATCACATCACAACAACCACACATCAGCTTTCCGGTTAAAGAGGTGGGGGGAGAGGGTCATATAGTGAGAATTCACATTTTCCCTGATGGTTTAAAAACAACACAGAAATGTCCAAAATGACCATTTACTGAAACGGATTGGCAACTTACTGATGTCAAATGAAGATATTAGAACAGATCACAACTCACATTTACATTGTAAACATCTATTAAAGCCCCTTTCACACTGCCATTCCGGCAAATACACGGGTAAAGTGTTCCGGCAATTGTTCTCGGGTCGCTAGATTTTGCACTTTCACACTGCCAGTGATGACCCGGTATATGTGCGTGCATTCACACACAACCCGTAAAGATCCCGTAATGACATGTGACATCAGCACGTGACGTGTAATGTACGAGTCGAAAACGTTAGGCACGTTATACTTTCACTGAAGCAAACGGACGATCTCGGCGTCAGCGCGGAAAGTGAGGAACTAACTGATCTCTGCTTCATTACAGTTTGCACATATTTTTTAGTCGCGAACGTTGATCTTACTTCAAAACGGCCGGTAAAAGAGTTGCGCGATAACGTGCGTCATCACTTCGACACGGAATTAGATCTGGCTTTTTTTCACCCAGCGCTCGTCTCGGGTCGAACCCGGCAATGTTACTAGGTCCCCGACCCGGGTTCAATGCGGGGAATCAATCCCGGGACGTGGTTGCTTTCACACAGAAGGCGACCCGGCAATGTTCCGGCAATATGCCGGGTCCGACGTGCAGTGTGAAAGGGGCTTTAGGTGAAATTGGTGTATAAAAATTTGAATAACGTGGGTTACAATGATTACAAAAACATTAAATGACCCCTTTAAATCACATGCAGTGAAATCTTTCAATATAGCATTTTAAAAATGAAATTATTTGCCACACAAATACATCAATAAACTACATTACTGTACATAATCATAAACTGCTTAAGTAATTAAAACAGTAAAACAAACAAAACTACCAATGGAACCTCTTGAAGGAAATAAATAAAGCTCTATTATAACCCAGTGTAAAAAACAGCTGTGCATCTACTGGAACAAGCTATAGTAGGCTGGGTCCGTTTTGCAGTTTCATCTTTCTGCACGACTCCATTCGGCCGGCGGATCTCGAGGGCCTTTTGGTTTCTTTATGCGACAGTTGAAACCTGAAGACAAACACAGACGATGTTTAAAATCACCAGGTGCACTGAGAAACAAAAAATAACAGAGCACAGGTCACAAAGAATTAATATCACCCAGGATTGCACACATGTCTGCTTTTCTTCTTTTAAACAACTTTTTACAAAAATGATGTTGCATTCTTCAGAACCTGGTTGCCAAGACAACGTGATCGCTATGATGTTCTGAGTTTTTTTTTTTTTTTGTGTGCTGTCAGGGTGTTACTTTATTCTGCAAATATTAACTCGTGATCCTCCCATGGTTCAAAACTTGCAAGACTTTCTTTCTTCTATGGGACAAAGATTTAGATATTTGGAAGACAGTTATTTTCTAATAAATGACATTTCAAAGTTGCATAATATTTGTTCCACAGAACAAAGAAAGTCATACGGGTTTGAAAAGACATTGTTGGGTGAACAAATGTTTGACTACTGAAGATTAGAGGTCTGTTTAAACCTCTAAACCCAAATATGAGCAATAGTAGAAGTGATGTTTGCATTTGCCGGATATGGGCAACGCTGAGGTGAAGAAACCACACTGACATTGTTTTTTTTTTTTTTTTGTGGTTGTAAGCCTGTGTGGTCCAAAAAAGCTCAGTTAGATAAGTTATTCTATTGCAAGACAGCAGTTTATTTATTTTTATTTACTAAATGACAAGTTAGCAATTGACATGTGCACAATAAGATAGATTTAGGCAGCCGTTCAACATTTAGACAAACTAGAAAATGTAATAGCAATGCAACTTGTTTTCCAAAGACCCATCCAAAACCTAAATGTTTATCTGCTCAGTACTCTTGTTGTGTATAGAATTAAGATTTAGTGTGCATATGGCGTTACTCACCCAGGCCACCCGGGGCAAATGGGCTGCTGGTGTCCTTGACGATGCTAGACACATATTCATAATCATCATCTGTAGAAGATTGGCTCTCAGCTGCGAAAACATGTTTAACAACTTAAAAACTCAGAGGAAGAGAGCGAAACCAGCACTGATCTAACACTGCTTCCTGTTTACTGCTAGATCAGTTTTCACACATATTTGGTTGATAAGGAGTCTCCGGGGAAACTGAAGAGACTCCTGCATCACTAACAACACACAGGTTACAGGTTTATGGACTGTATTCGAGTGCACTCATAGATAGGTTATGGACATAAAATAAAGTCATCCAACATCAGCATTGTGGGTTAAAAACTGCATATACCTATAAGGCAGATGCTTTCAACCTTTAGGAGTCGAGGTCAGATTTCTGTGTGCATTATAGTTTTTAATTAATTCATAAATTATTATTATTATTATTACTTTTTTTTAGCACAATTATAAAACTGCAGGTTAGACTTTCATATTTAATGCAGCTTGCCTTGCATTTAAAATATTAACACAACCCGGCACGTTAAAAATAACCCATTTTATGTCATGAGATTGCAGAACAAAATAATAAATAGCTTATAATAAAATACACAATAAATAAAAAATATAATTTGTTAATAAATTAAATTAGTTAAATAGCATGCATTTTTATTTTTATTGATTTTAAAAAACTTTTTGTTTGTGCTTTTTGCATTCCCTAATATATTTTAAAATGCCTGTGATGTGACCAATACATTTTAAAAGTACAAATAATCCATATAGATGCTCAGTTAATAGTTCATAAGTCACATGTCATAACTAGTTCTGTCAAATGATTAATCCAGATGAATCACATCCAAAATAAAAGTTTTTGTTTACATAATATATGCATGTGAACTGTGTTTATTTATTATGTATATGTAGAGATACACACACACACACACACACACACACACACACACATATGAGGGGCCGTACACTCTCACACACTTACATTCTCCTTTCACATACATATATATTTGTTTTCACACATTAACATGCTCCTTATTCATACATTTCTACTGTCTCACACACATACATTCTCCTTTCACCCACGTATATTTTTGCTTTCACACACATACATTCTACTTTCACACACAAACAATAGAATTTAAAAAATAGAATTTATGTATTTCAGTAATTCAGCAAGGTTTGTGGACTTAACAAAAAAAATGTAAATAAATGAATAAATAAGTATTATTGTCATGAAAAGGTTACATGGCCTCGTCCCTTGAGCGAGTTGTGATTGAGTTTGCTGGCTCAGCCTCAATCGTGTTGCCAGAAACACGTATTATAAGTGTCAATGGATATTTTATTTTATTTTTTCACTTCATTTAGGAAATGAATAGTGGAAGATCTTCAACTGATAGAACTCAAGATTTGGACTTATTGCGGTTTATTTACTTGTAGATTGTTTTGTTTGTTTTTCAATACCTGGCAACGCCAGCAGTAATCAAAAACGACCAGGTTAAAAACAGCGCGGGGAGGTTGTACCTGACAGTATGCAATTTGGTAACACAAATATAGTAATCATCATGATATATCATCTTTAAGACAGATGCACTGAAGACGGACACAAAGAGGATAGTATATGTAGCTGAAAGGAGAATGTAAGGGTGTTAAAGCAAAAATATATGTAGGTGATATATAGCTATATAGTATATATGTTTAAATTATTTACATGTATATACATTGATATATTTATATTATTATATTATATACAAACATTTAATACGTAAACATAACATTTTTTTCTTAAATATATACATGCATGTGTTTGTATCTATATATACATAGTAAATATACACAGTACACACATATATTAAGTACAATATATGTTAATTTAATTTTGGATGGGATTAACTGTGATTAATTGTTTGACGACACTAGTCATAACTTTAGAAAAATAAGGATACTTTATTTTGTTAATCTCCCATTATAATAATTTAAATGTCCTTTTCCAGATCAGCTTGCATAGGAAATGAAACACGTAACCGCACACTTACTTGTACTTGGAGATCGTGAAAGCAGACTGTTTGGCTGAGGAAAACACATTTCATTTTATTAGCTTTAAATGATCATCAGGGTTAAAAAGACTGCGATCGTTGGTCAATACAATACAATCTATCAGGTTATTTTTACTAAATGCACTGCCTGTAAGTGTGTGCTAAAGCTTGTTATCTTGTGAGTGTGATCTCAGCTAGAAGCCTCATATCACAGGAAGGGGCTGAATGTTATGTGAAACAAACAAGAAAGTAATATGACACATCTACAAGTGAGCAGACAGGAATTACAGGACAATAACTGCATATAAGTGCATCATATAAGATTGATATGTACAGTACTTAACACAAAAAGCAAAAAAAAAAAACATATGTCAAGCAAAAATGACTGCAAACATCTTATCACCAAGAGATCACTTACCTGCGAATCTCTATTCATGGACCTCAACTCCCCTGAGAAAAAAATTAAATAAAAACAAATCATTAAAAAAAAAAGATTATTAAAATTGTGCAATAAGTACTTTTTTTTAATGAAGTATGCACTCAGATTTTTTATCCAAAGTTAAATATTAAAATGCATATATAAAGCCATTCATTGGTGTGTAAACAATATTGCGCTGTATAAAAAAAAATTAACATTTTGGCTGAACACCTGGCATGCATTTGGAGGCGGGACTATCTGTTGGTTGACCAATAGCAGAAGGGGAAAGTTTAGGATACCAGCTTGAAAACACTAGCTATGTTTGAAAAGGAAAACTAGCTTACTATTCAGTATGCACTGTATGGTGCCAACTATTTCCTTTTGGTGGCACAAAAATAACGAACTTCACCTGTTTGGACTCTGCCCACACTTATAAAGCTCAACAGTGGATAAAACAAAAAGGTAATTTCAGTTCCCTGAGAGATATGGAAATACGAGCTTCAAATAACTGAACCTTTAACAGATAAACACCAGACGAGAGGGTCTGAACACCCTGGTGGTCACGTGAAAGAGAAGAACAGTCATGAGAGGACAGTGAAAGCAGCAAGCGGAAGTTTCCTAAAACAAGCAAGTTCCCATTCACTAAAACGATCTTCCTTTTAATGCACAACTAAAGTCATGATTTTGCATTTTGTGTCTACTTTTATTTTCAGTACAGCAGACTTTAGCTTAGCAGGCTTCAGTTAGCCAAGACCTATTCAGTCTTATTTTGGGGTTCAAATTAGACCAATATATGTTTTTTTTATATACCTTACTTAAAGAAATGTTATGACCAGTCTAAAAATTAATTAGATGACTAAGTGTAAGCAGTTTATGCAACCAGCAGTGTTGTTGTTATCTAAGGCTAATACTATTAAACACTAAAAGTGTTTGTTAATTTAAACAACACTACAATAAATATATAAATAGAGGAAAAAAGTACATAAAGAAGAAGCTGAAATCAAATAAGTACTCAGGCTTAGATTGAGCCAGGATTAGGCCGTAGTTTAATTAGGAGATTTAAGAAGCTTTTACAGAAGAAACAAAAGTACTGTGTGCATCATGAGACTAATCACTGTCAATGCAAGTTTCAGTTTTAGTCTGGGACTAGGCTTAAGCCTTGTCTATGAAACCAGGGTAAAAGTACTACATTTGTTTAAATATGCTGAAAATGCAAAAATAAAATAAAGCTAAATAAAATAAAAATAAATGTATATTTTTTTTTATATTACTACAATTTTAAGGGTTACTCCACCCCAAAATGAAACTTTTGTCATTCATACCCTCATGTCGTTCCAAACCCGTAAAAGCTTTGTTCATCTACGGAACATGATATATTTTGGATGAAAACCAGGAGGAGATGAATTTTGAATAAAGTCGTTATTTTTGTTTTCTTTGTGTACAAAGAGTATTCTCGTCGCTTCATAATGTTACAGTTCAACCAATGATGGCAGATAAACTATTCTGACAATGTCTTTCATACTTTTCTGGACTGTGACAGTGTATTACTTGGCAGTCTATGGGACAGTCACAAGCCTCCCGGTTTTCATCCAAAATATCTTAAATTGTGTTCAGAAGACGAATGAAGCTTTTACGGGATTGGAACAACATTGGGGTAAGTGACTAATGACAACATTTTCATTTTGGGGTGAAGTATCCCTTTAATCAAAACTTAAAATAAAAAATAAAACTATTAAAATACAAGCTTATTCAAAATATTAATACAATAGTAAATCAATAATACTAAAACATTGGATAAGGTTGGTTGCTATGTGGTTATTTACTGGCTACTGAATTTTTTACTCAGTGTATCATTTGGCGTTTAAAAAATTTAATTTTCAAAAATAGGAGCCAATCAAAATGTCATTTACCTGGCAATAGCTCATAACCCTCATGATCTGTCTTTTTGGGTGCCAGTCCTCCTCTCTGATTGGCTGTTGTTGATCTGTCATAACCCGGTGATGTGGGACAAGGCAGGGCTGACGTGGGCCTGTTTTTAGGTTTGACGGTACTGTAGACTGCACTGTTATTGCTTTTCTCTAAATCAGCGTTGTCATAGTGATGGACACTGATTGAATGAGGGCTAGAAGGAGGAGGCTTTAATTTGGGTTTGTTGACGACTGCATAAGTGTCGTTCATCCTGGCCTGAGGATGGGAAAACTTGGGCTTAAGAGGTGGATTTCTGAAACCAAAGACAGACAAATACATATTTAAGTTATTTTTATTTTATGTTATTATTTGACACATTGTTTCCAGCATTAAATATAATTAGAAGATTTTAAATAAAGGCACATGGGACTTTTTTTTTCTTTTTTTACTTTACTTACTAGACCAGTGAGAACGCACCTTTGCAACACACAGGAGAGCTGTGTGCAAACAAGCACCCACACAAAACACATTAAATAATCCACATTATTATCTACATTGGTGCATGGTACAAAAACAAGTATATGATCAAGACAGGAGATCACAAGCTTGTCAATTGCATTGCTAGTTCAGAAGACAAACAGCCAAAGGGTATTTGTGACAATGTTGACATAAGACCTCACAGTAGCTCATTCACAGAAAATGGAAAGTTTATCTTCCAAATTTTGCTCTGGGTGGCTTGACTGCATCGGTGCTTTGTGAGACCACATCTACAGCAACGTCTAATGACTGTGTGACACATTTGCATTCAGTGTTTCTTTTGAAAAATGCTACTGACCCAAAGGGAACTGCAAAGGCAGAACACGGCGACTTCTAAATGATTAAATTGCTTGTTTGTTCTGTATAATCTGAGCATTAGCGGAAACCGCATTCGTCTTTAGATCAATCATCATTACAAAAATCATATTCATCTGTATGCAAAGCAGAAATGTCTGCATGAACGAGTGCCTGTGCAGAAAAATACGTATCCAGTTATACATTGACGTCTCACAAGATAAGCTTACATTAACCCTGGTAACATGTGAGATGAGAAAAGTTCAAATAGCTCCCTGTGGTGTGTGATACAGAACTGACAATAACAGCTTGTAAGCGTCTTGGCTGAATCCACCTGGGTGACCCACAGTGCCGCAGTTAGCAGATTTACACAGTTGTTGATCTCAAATTGGCCTCTGGTTGTGTTGCCACCGCTGGTTTTAATCACAGACATCCGCAAACAGGGTAAGAAATGTAGAAATGAGGGCTTTGTGGTCTTACCGTGTTCTAGGGGGTACGCTGATGCTGCCCAGTGATCCTGTTTTTAGCGACGTCTTCGGTGGAACCGAATTGATGTACAGAGAGGCTGAAGTCTTGAGTTTCCAATACAAAAAACAAACAAACAAACTATGAAACGCGTACAAAGCGTACGAGAGTAGCTACACAGAGAGTCTGTGTTCAACTGTGGAGAATGCCTGAACATTTGCATAGAGGAAGCACACAGCGTGTGTGTTTCCTGCTAAACTGCTTTTTTAAAGCTTACAGTTCAATGTCTTGAGGAAGTAACACATGATGCGATGTAAAAAACAAGAGATGTTGTGGCAGAGTAAAATGCATCTTAAACAATACACTTAAAATTAAAATTATAGATACGGTTTCTTCCTAAGATGTTAACAAATGGAAATTGTTCTTTTGCCACAAAGAACATCCCGCATCTAAACATCAGTCACTGTACCAACAAGCACTGAAATATTAGTACGTCATCCAGCACAAGAACATTAGCTAATAGTTGGGTGCAATAGCAAAACTGTATCGCTACTCTGTTATGTGACTGTTGCATAGGCAGAAGCTGTCGAGGCCCTTAAAGGGCAAAAAACTCCATCAAGGCACCATAAAAAAGTACTGTAGTTCAACAAATCATGGGCTGTATACCAAGTCTATGATTGCTCAATAAGAGGGGTTTTACATCACTCAGGTGCCGTATTTGAATGTCTTTGAATGCAAATTTCAGGAGTATGTCAGAGAGGAAGGTTATCAATGAATAGCAACTTAAATTTCAGTGTGGTCCTCACTAAAAGATGGATTTAAAAATAGAGCACAAGTCATATGGACTGCTTTTTTCACAGTCTGGAGCATGACAGCGTTACTTTTGGTATGAAAATGTTCAGAAAATTATATGGGTTTGGACTGACCTGAGCGTAAGTAAATGATGACAAAATTTGTATTCAGTTACACTATTATTCAAAAGTTTGGGTTCTGCACAAGTTTTTTTTAAAGTCTCTTATGCTCAGCAAAACTGCTTCTTTTTTTCAGGAGTGTATGTCTCACCTCTGTCTTCTTGTTTTTCATCTCCAAGAACTTTTGAAACATCTGAGCAACCGTATAAAAGACAAACGCGTACTGCTCCTGAGAAGATTCACAAGAACATAACTCTTGACATCCGGAATTCACATGATGTTGTGAAATATGAAAGACTGGGCTAAATGGGCCTATACCCATGTGATAAAAACATACAGGCTTTTATGATTTACTTTATAGAGAAGAGGGTTCCAAAAAAAGTCGAAAAATCCATTCTGTAGATAACTTCCATTATATGTGCCATGCAAGAAATCCTGTTCTGATGTTACCTTGGTCTGCACAGCCGAAGGTCTCTGTCTTCTGAGCTCTAACACCAGGTCCAAGATATTAAAATCCTCCTGTACTTGCTAAGAATAAAAAACTGTGATGACTGTGTGTTATATTAGTATATATGATACATTATGTTGCCTAATTCAAAAAAATGACATGCTTCACCCTCAAGCACTGTGCGTATAATTTAGTGTTGTTATGAAAATACCTCGGTCAGCAGTAGATCATTGACATAATCAACAGCACAGATGACCCCCGTTCTACCGCAGCCGGCACTGGAAAGAGAACGAAGCCGTCACATTTCCATATCATGATATGATCCATTCCCAGTCACGGGGGGAATTATGGGCCGTATTGGCAGACAGAGCCTCTCTCGTGTATATTAAGAAAGGGTAATGAGTGAATCTGTGCTGAAGTCTGGAAGTTAACTGGCTTTTCCAGTGCCACATCAGGTGCTGAATATTTAACATGTCTCGCTTCATTTAAATGGTGGCATTAAAATGCATGGAAACCAGAGGAACACAGGCCGGCCCCTGCTGCACCCTAACAACACGGACCGACTCGACCTGATGAATTTTCATGGGCAGATGGGTCATTTGTCAGAGGCACAGAAAACCACAGAGACAGCTGTGTGTGTGATACAGACCTGCAGTGGATCACTATAGGGTCCGTCTGGTTGCCCTGTTTTTGGCGAGCCTGCTCCATCATACCCAGAATGCCATCCGGGATGTCTGGAATCCCGTGGTCCGGCCAGGCAGTATACTGGAAGTGAGACACTTCACGAGTTTCCTGTGTGGAAAGATGGCGAGTGTTGACCTCTCAATGGATTACCGTTTCTTCACCAAATTACAACGCTTAAAATGAACTAACATGGGAAACGTCACACACTGAAATGTATCATGGTTTACACAAAAATATTAAGCAGCACAATTATTTTCAACACACATGCTAACACATGTAATGGAAGTAATGCCTGTTGAAAATGTAGCTTTGCCAAATAAATTACATTTTAAAATATATTTATTCATATAAGAAAACGGATTTATTATTGTGTCAAGGCTTTTACCAGTCAATTTCTGAAGGATCATGTGAATGATCATCTAATCATTTACATGAACCAAAATTTGAACCAAAAATAAACCATCTAATAATGGGCTAAATGTGTATTATAGCAGTTAGACTATATTAATTAAGTCTCACTGAGTAGTAGTATATATATATATAGTTTTATTATTATATACTGTATAGTTTATATATATAGTTTTATTATTATATACTGTATAGTTTATATATATAGTTTTATTATTATATACTGTATAGTTTATATATATATAATAAATATAGTAGTTTTTTTATTTTATTTTAAATATATTTTTTTATTTTTATTTTAGTTTTGATTTAGTAATGTTGTTTTTTGTTTTTATTTACTTTTTTTCGGTTTAAGTTTTAGTTATTTTGACACAAACTTTGCTTTGGCAACTATTTATTATGAAGTAACAATTTTTTTTATTTTATTTGTATTGTTAAATACAATATTAGTTAATGCTCACCAAAGATGCATTTATTTGATCAAAAATGCAGTAATATTGTGAAATAGTTAATGGCAAAGGTAAAAAAAAAATGAAACAGTTTTTACTCCAGTCTCCAGTGTCACATGATCATATGTATATATATATATATATATATATATATAGTTTATATAATATTCTACAAATGACACACTAGAGACACCACTTACATCACAATATTTTACCACCAACGTCCGAACAATGACTTCCTCATTTGGTCGTGCCTCCTCAAACTAAAGAAAAAAATGACAGTAATCAGGAGAACTTCCTCTTTCGGGGACTTCCAACTGCACAAACTACACTTTGCATCAAACTGCTGAAAAAACTGACAAAACCTTCATGAGGCGTGGCGATAACATCAAAAGGAACTGTTGTGTAAGATTAATATCCTGTACCTTATAACGTACTGCTGAGTTATAAATGTTCATTGCTGAGGAGCACAGAAACACTTACAGTTGAGATGGTAAAGGGACCAAAAATCGATGCGTCTGTGATCGACGCCCAGTAGACTTCACATTTTTTCTAAAGAACAGAGAGGTTGTTAAAAAAGTAAATGAGAGGTTGTAAAACAAGAAAAATGACAGGAATATGAAACAAAGGAAATATGAAGATTACCTTTCCCATCTCAACCTCTCTACAAGCCATGATTATGACCTAAAAAAACAACAGCCCAAAAACCGAAAAGATTCTAAACAGATAATAGATCATTCAATGAAGAGATACTGCATAATTATTAAAAAAAATAAACACTGTTTAAGCAGCTCACCTTAACATTGTGTTGCCAAATCATGCGCCAGAAATCAACCACAGTACTGCTTAAAGGGCCTTGGGTGGCGATATATCTTCTATTCAGTCCCTAGAGAGAAAAAAACATTTAAAAAAATGTTATTATTTTACACATCTACTATGCTTCAAAAAAAATTTGGAAAAAACTGGATGACTTATATTCAGAGTTCTAAAATTTTTTGGTCACATATTATCTTGCCTGTCACGGTGATCTTGATAAGAAGTTAAAACGCTACAGTACCTTGATGAAGTTGGCATTAATATAATCAGACTCATATTCAGATGTGGTTGGAGCTAGACAGACTCTGGTCTGATCATCTAGAACACATAAAAAAAGAAAAATACCAAGGGATTTGAATATTTTTCCTCTTATCGGTGTGCGTAACCCATTTATCAGGCAACACATTGTAGACTCAATTATGAAATATAATGACTTGTTATTGCCACTGCAATACTAAAGAACTTTGTACTGTAACTATATGAGGCATGTTTTGACAGATGTGACAGTAACCTGAAAATGATGAGACAGAGAATCATGTAAAATAACTTCTGTGCACTATTCTGTGTCATACGGAGAGAAACTGGGAGTCACAAATATTTCAAAGCTGATGAGATCTGAGCCTCTACTGTCAGATGTGAAGATCCTGATTTCAAAGTATGCAACATTCTAACACAAAATGTAGAAATAGAAGCATAAGAAAGAACGGCTTGCAAATAATACATGAAACACCATATGCCATTTTTTTCCCCAAAAGATATGATTTTAAATCTGTCATGGAATTATATTGCAGCAGATATGATTGCTTAAAACCTAATACAATTTTGCAGTTTGTTAAAAGATATTTATTTTTGATCAATTTAAAAAATGCTACTAAAAATAAAGTCCTTATTTATGTCACATTTAGATATTTCCTTGGCATAAGTCACGTCATGGTTTTATATTACTCAGCATAAAAGCAAGAAAATAAATAAATAAGCAAGCTTGACCGGGTCGGCAGAAAATTCTTGTTGTTAAGCTCTGATAACATTTTTTTTTTCATGCATTTTCATGCAAAATTATGTTTATTGCTTTTTTTGACTACATATCAATATCAACATATTAACTACATTAAATATATCAAAACTATATTTAATATATGTTACTGCAGGACTGTTTGAATTGCAATGAATTGTAAATATTAACCTAAAATGTTGAAACAATAAAGGTCATGATCATGTTATTTGTTAACATATATTTCTTAAAACAATTGTATGAAGAGAACAGCATTGTATTCAGTTAGAGAACAACAGATAAGGCTACGTACAGGGCAGAATGTCCCTATAGCGGTTTTTCTTCACATTTTCTTTGATTTCTCCCGCGGCAGTGGACAGGCTATGATCCTCTTTGAGTGATGCACTTTTCTGCCGTATCAACTGAAAAAGGAAAGAGAAAACATACAGGTAACAGATTTATTATTTTATTTATTTTTTTAAACACATGACCAAATTCCTCTCATTTTAGTAGAATGTTAATTGATTGCACCATCTGTCCACAAGGTGGCGTCCCTTCGCTTCTTTGCATTGCTGTACCGCATTTCTAGGATCTAGGATCCTAAAGTTTTTTTTTTTAAGTAATTACAGTTTATACTCTTTTATAACACTTGTTTTTGAATTGTTTAATTGTATTATTATTTTAAAGTAATTATTTGGTTGTTAAATTGTATACATTTAATTATAGCCCTCACCAAACCCTAAACATCCAGGTAACACACTTGAAATATTAACCTAACTTTATTTTCTATATGTATTCTTGTAAAGAACGACTTGTGTCTGTCTGACGTGTGACCCACTTTATGAAGTGCAGCAAACTGTAAAACCCAGGTGCAATACAAATTAGTGTTTCTTAGTATGTTGATGAATTTGAATATAATTTGAAAACAAATACCAGTTTATAACGTCCAGCAGCACAAATAACTTTTTTTTTTTTTTTGCATGCTAATAAATGGAGATTGCATACATTGCCTCACACTCAAGTTCACATTAGGTTGTATAGGTTTAAAGCTGTTTTATATAGTCTAAGGTTTAAAGCAAGAAGACGGAAAGATAAAAAAAAAAAATACATAAATAGTGGATCTAGTCTTTGCATCTGTTGGTTTGATATTTATATCTCCTCTCTTGGAACAGAATTGGCTAAGGTGGCACTGCCCAAAAAAAAAAAGAAAAAGAAAAAAGAAAATAGGCTGTCCTAAAACTGCAGCCTCCAGTATTGCAGGAATATAGTATTGTGCATAAAAGAAAAGGGTCTTTGTAATTTGAGCGAGGATGTGGTTTATGAAACATTCAAGATCAAACCTCAATAGACACAACATTTTCAACCATGATCAGAAAACTGAAATTTGACTACATTTAGATGTTTTTCTTTTGCATACGTGATCTGCAGTGCGTTCAAGGTATATTTTGACTCATTAATGGGAATCAACCTATGCAATCTTCACATCATGCAGTACTGTAACAGGAAAGCCTTCAATTATTCTCAGACAAACAAACAGGTTATTCATATCTGTAAATAGAGACAGCTACATTTTCATGACTGCTCTCTGTTTTACTTCCATTCTCTAAAAGCACAAGAGATCACCACACATGCGCTATTTTCAACGATAAGGCCTCCGCCAATGAAGCCACAGAGCATCACAACCCATTTCTGCCCCTTTCACCACATGCACTACAGTCTCAAGTGTTTCCTTCCACAGAGGCTTCAACGTATGTCTCAGAATGCTGCCCGCAGTTAATAACTGAGAAGCTAAATGAGGAACTGTAGATCGTGCTGGTAATAAATGCCCTCTTACTTTTACTAATGTCGAAAAATAAGTAAAACAAAGAAGGCAACAGATACTTCTGCAAAACCTTGGTCTTACTGCATATATGATGCCCTGGCTCTGATCCCCCCAGTTTACATAAATATATCCTTTCAAAATGTGTTCTTAAAAAAAAAAAAATTAATTAAGTTATGAAAACATTATTTCTGTGTGCGATGTAACGCTTTACTATGTAATTAATAACTGTAATTTAATTACTTTTCCCTTGAGAAAGTGAAGTAAGGGAATACTTTTCTTCGTAATTGAATTACAGTTACTACGGATGTAATATAATTGCATTAAATACCGTACAGACTATAGAACAATCCTATAAAAACAATAGTGATTTAACATCAAAATTCAACAACTTTTGTTAAAATATATGTTTGTAATGTAACCTTGTCCCTTTACATACTTTGGTCAGTTCAAGAATAATTTATGCAATTTTATAATATTTATTTAAAAGAATAAAGCCGTTTCGTTTAACTGGTTGAGGTTGATAGGGGATTTACAAAAGTAATTAATAAGTAATATAATACTTTAAGAGTAATCTAATTACACTGTTGAATTAGTAGCTAATAAATTACTTTTCCAAGACGTTTCTGATGTGAAAGTTTAAAACACAGTTTTAAAAAAAATATATATTTGTGAAACATTTTATTTCTTTGTGTGAACGTTCATGAAAACATTAAGGGGTTGTTACTTTTGAATGATCTCTGAACGTTGTGAAACTAATGGAAGACGGTCCAACTAAAATATTTCAGAAAAAGACATTCCATGGATGATGTAGAAATATAAGTGCTTTTGTTTTGAGAACATCATGAAATCCCACATCACTTTGAATGTGCAGTCTATTAACATTACTGGAAGAACACTTGCTCATCAGCGTGAGAAACACTTGTCAGAACATTTTCAGAGAATGTTCCCTGTTTAAGTGTCAGAAATGAAAACACTTGTATGGAATCAGCAGTGAGATCTTTCACCTCTATTTACGGTTGCCAATGCAATTTTTTGTGTGACATTTTTAAAGCTAGCCTGCAGGAACAACTCATTTGCAAACACACATGCAAATTAGCAGTTTGCTGAAAACACATTTAAATAATTCTCACTATAATTAATTTAGCAACAATAAGATTAAAATATGCACATTCGTGTAGTCATATATTTTCAAATACACAAAAACAAACAGAGATAGTACCATGATAATGGGCTACTGGTGATACAGTTTATGATGGTGATTCCAAGGATTCACTTACAAAGTACCCAAAAGTACCACAGTGATATAATATTTTTGACATGTGCAATTTAAAAATCATATGGTACTCTTAAAAGTAATTGAGAGATATATATAGCATGGTATTATCATTAATGTAGCATGGTATCACCACATTATTTTCTGTAAGAGTTCAAAAAACATCAATGTCCAAACATAGCATTACAACGGGACCGAAAAAGATAGCACAAATCACACTTTTCAAACTAAATATTTCATAAAGAGAAGGCTGTTGAGTGTGGCTTTTCGGCTGTATATAATATAATGGCTGTATCCAAAAACATGGTAATACTATACTATTGTGCGTCATCTTATTTAAACTGATATGACCTGTTAAATAACATAAAGATGTGTTATTTGTACATATTTAACTAAAAAGAAGGTGTAAAGGTGTAGGACTTACGTTGAACTCGGTGGAGATGAGCTGGTCTCCACTGCTGTCACGGTCGGACAGACAACGGACCCGCTCCACGAACTTCAACAGGTGCGCTTCCATCACCACACAATCACGCTCTCCGGCATCTTACTTCGTGCGCTTTTTTTTTCTTCTTTTTTTTTTTGATACACGACTCCTTACAATCTTAGCTATTAATATACAACCGTTGAAACAGCTCTGTTTCCGTGTTTGTATGGTTATCCAGGCAGCCAAACTGAGACAGGGAAGTTTCACCCGCTGATATTTTTTTTGTTCACCTTCATGTACAGCGGTGTGTCAATCATCAGCCGTCGCCACGCCTATTTTATCATTCTAGCCAATCCGCTGTCAGAAGTTCTCAGAACCTTACCTGTGGCTGCAGGGAGAAACTACACTCTCATTCAGCGCAGGCTAGTCTTTTGAACATTAACTACATTTCCCATCAGCCTTTGTGGCAGCTACAATAAAAACAGATAAATCATCGATTACAGTCACACAATTCACATCATTTGCGCTTTAGTATGTTGCATTAGTGCTAAATAATTATTGTATTTATAGGAAAGGAGAAAAGAAAGAGAAATAGCATATGTCCAACGACCACAACTTGAACGCAGCTCATGTCACAATTACTATTTCCAAACTCGTAAGAACCAAGCAGGAACTTCCCACATAGTGAAAACATTGCACTTAACCCAGTAGGCTACTGATCCGCTTTCTGTTGTAGATCGCTAATTATATTTTAGACTGAAACTTGCCCTGTAACAAGTTAACCACATTTTCTGCACCCCCCCCCCCAAAAAATAAATAAAAAAATAAAAAAATAAATACAAATAAATAAATAATAATAATAATAAAAAACTTACATTTTGAGATTTAGTATTAAAATATTTTTTTTAGCAGTTTGATTTTATTTCACTTCAGCTAAAGAATGTCACAGCAGAAATGGTATTAATGGTATAGCTCCCCAATGCCCGCCACCCACATGTACTGGACCCCAACAAATTACCATGCAACCAGACATACTCAAATATGAGTCTGCAGATTCATAGATATATAATTAAAATATCTAAATAAAATAAAATGACATCATCCATAAAAATAAAAAAATTCCATAAAAAAAAAAAAATACATACACATATGCATTGCACACACAATTGGGTTACATAGACATGTTGATAGCTGCCGTGCCTTCTACAAAGGAGATAAAAGGCTGCCAGATTGTATAGAATTTTCTAGTGGACCCTCTTACAGTGTATCTAATTTTTTCTAAGTGAACATAACTCATAACCTCCCTAATCCATTGGCCATATGTTGGGGGGAAAGCATCTTTCCATTTGAAAAGAATAAGCCTTCTAGCCAACAAAGAGCAGAAGGCCATCATATTTAGGTGGCGCCCAGAAAAGGTGGCATCTACCGGAGCCACACCAAACAATGAAATCAAAGGAGATGGTTGTATTGTTCTTCCACATATTTCAGAGAATGCCTCAAAGATGGACTGCCAAAAATTATGCAGCTTAGGGCACAACCAAAACATGTGTAATAGTGTGGCAGGAGCCTGTCTGCACCGATCACACGTAGGATCAATACTCGTTTTAATTCTAGACAATCTATCTTTGGTCCAGTGAAGACGGTGCACTATTTTAAATTGAACCACAGCATGTCTGAGGCATATAGAGGAAGAATAAATGCGCTGTATAATTTTTTGCCAGGTTTCTTCTGAAATCGTTTCATTTAGGTCTGTTTCCCATTTAATTCTAAGGCAATCGAGACTATTCAAGTTATACGTATTGAGCAATGTATAAATTCTGCCTATTACTTGTTTTATGTTAACTTTACATTTTAAAATTGTTTCAAGCAGAGATTCAGAAGGCCTCAAAGGAAAACAGTCAAGAGTTAGATGCCACGAAACCTCTAAGCTGCAGATACCTGAAGAAATGCGATTTATGGAGACCATACTTCTGTTGCAATTGTATAAAGCTGGCAAAACTATTCCTAATGTAGAGGTCAGATAATGTACCTATCCCATTTCCTGCCCAAACACTAAAAGCTTCATCCATCATTGATGGGACAAACATATGATTCTTTATCAATGGTGCTTCAAGTGAGAGATCAGTGAGATTAAAGGTCCTTCTAAACTGATTCCATGTTTTAACTGAATGGATAACCACTGGATTCTTGGTGAAGGCTGAGATAGGCTGTTTTAAAGGTAGTTTGGAACATAATAAAGCTGCTGGGGAGGTAGATCCAATGGATGCCCTCTCTAGCGCCATCCAATCAGTACTATTGACATCCGTGAAATCATTTCTCAACCAATACAGCAGTGCTCTTATATTAGCAGCCCAATGATAATACATAAAATTTGGAAGTGCCATACCACCCATTGCACGGCGCCTCTGTAATATATTTTTATTAATCCTGGGCTGCCTTTTATGCCATATAAAGGATGTAATCTGACTGTTTAAACTGGAAAAAAAAGATTTTGTTAGATAGAGAGGAAGATATTGAAACAAATATAAAAACTTAGGGAGAATATTCATCTTAATCGTATTGATCCTCCCTCCTAAGGAAAGAGGCAGAGGGTCCCAACGCTCAAGGTCTTGTTTAAGGCTGCTTAAGAGTGGATGATAATTAGCCTTAAAAAGATCCTTGTGGTTATGTGTGACCCATATACCTAAATATTTAATTTTTTTAGGACTAAATTTAAAAGGGATTGACCCAAGATATGATCTATCTACAGAAGAAATAGGCATAAGTTCACTTTTCTGAAAGTTGACTTTATAGCCAGATATTTTTCCGAACTTTGTGAGTAGACTCGATAATTCAGGAAGACTGGAGAGGGGATCCGATATGAATAATAACATGTCATCTGCATAAAGTGACACTTTATGCTCTGAACCCGCCCGGTGTATCCCCTTGATGGTGGGGCACTGCTTCAGGGCTAATGCTAGTGGCTCAAGTGCAACGGCAAACAAAAGTGGTGAAAGAGGACACCCCTGCCTTGTGCCCCGCTTCAGTTCAAAGTAGGTGGATAAGTTATTATTGGTGCGAATTGCAGCCACTGGGAGCGTGTATAGGAGTCTAATCCAGGAGATGAATTTAGGGCCAAAATGAAACGCTTCTAAAGTCTTGAAAAGATAGTCCCACTCCACCCTATCGAACGCTTTTTCAGCGTCGAGGGATAACATCACTTCAATATTGCCAGGATCATGTGGAGTGGGACAATATAGGATATTAAATAGACGCCTGATATTGAAAAATGAATAACGATTTTTTATAAATCCTGTCTGATCAGACGAAATAATAGAGGGGATAATATTTTCAAGACGACGCGCCAAAATCTTGGCCAGAATCTTTGCATCTGTATTCAGCAATGAAATAGGGCGAAACCGCAATTGAGGGGATTTTTATCCTTTTTAATTAATAGAGAAATTACTGCTTGACGTGTGGTTGGGGGCAAAGAGTTGTTGGCTAAAGATTCTTGATATACTAACAATAACAGAGGAGATAACTCCTCAGAAAACTTTTTGAAAAATTCGGTTGAGAAGCCATCTGGCCCTGGAGATTTGCCACTTTGCAAGGCACCGATTGCTGACACTATCTCCTTAACTGAGAGATCCCTTTCTAGTTCAGCTGAGAATTCTACACTCACAGAAGGCATCTTTAGGAATCTAAAAAAGTCTTCTAGGAGAACAGGATTGTTGGGTCCATCTGAAGTATATAATAATTGGTAGAATTTTCTGAAACAGGAATTTATCTTCTCATTATCAGTGCATTTTAGACCACATTCATCATTAATTTCAGGAATTGTTTGATTAGCAGTTCTTTGGCGCAACTGGTGAGCAAGTGCTCGGCCGGACTTTTCCCCATGTTCATAATGACCATGATGTCTTGACTTGGAAATAAGGTATTCAGCATGTCTGGTAGACAGGAGATCAAACTCTGTCTGTAATGACAAGCGTTTCTTAATTACATCTGCTGAAGGGGTATAACCATGCAGCCTGTCTAACTCTAATATCTCATCTGATAATTTTTTAATACATTCAGTGTTGGCCCTTCTTTTATTTGCACAGTATGAAATAATTTGACCCCTTAAATATGCCTTTAGCGACTCCCATACAGTAGATGACGACATCCCTGGGGTTTGGTTGATGTCGAGAAACACTTTAATTTCAGATGATATGAATTTAGTGAATTCATCTTCTGACAGAAGCAGAGGATTAAACCGCCATGCACAATATGTAGATTGTGTATCAGGAATGTACATTTTCATGATTAAGGGACCATGATCCGAGATGACCATAGCCCCGTAATCACACTCTTTCGTGAGATGCAGAATTCTTTTATCCAGGAAGAAGTAATCAATACGTGAATACGTCTTATGCACCGGGGAAAAGTATGAGTACGCCCTAGAGGTGGGGTTGCGAAACCGCCACACATCCGCTACACCATAGGTCTTCAGGAAGAGCTGAATAGTGTAAGCTGACTTCGTCAGGGATGTCCTCTTAGAAATACTCCTATCTAAAAGAGGAAAAAGTACACAGTTAATGTCACCACCGAGGATAAGATGATGTGATGATAGGTCTGGTAAGTGAGAAAAAAAATTTGTGAAGAATGTAGAGTCATCCCAGTTCGGGGCATATATACAGGCTAAAATAACTGGGAGCGAGTATAATTTTCCTACCACAATGACATATCGCCCTGCGGAGTCAGATTGCACATGAGATGCCGTGAACTGTACTTTTTTACTTATAATAGCAACACCTCTAGCCTTTGAGCAAAAATTTGATTGATACACCTGGCCCGCCCATCCCCTAACCAAGCAAGAACTATCACAAGCACGTATATGGGTCTCTTGTAAGAATGCAATATCTGTACTGAGCTGTTTTAAGTGCGAGAATACTTTTTTCAATTTCACTGGATGATTAAGTGATTTGACATTCCAGCTTATGAAGTTAACAGGGCAACCATCATAACCTCTTGTATTATTTATATTGGCCATATTGTGTATACAGAGAGGTAAGCACCATATATGAAACCCAAAGACACAAGAACATAAAAAACAAACGTACACAAAAATAAAATAAAAGTCTGGAAACAAAATCCCGTACCGGACCCCCTGTTGGTCGCGAAGCAGTTTCCTCACCTCTGTGAATGCAGCCCGAGCTTTAGCCACAGTTGCCGTGTAGTCCGGGAAGATGGTAATTGGTTCCCCGTTGAAACGGAGCGGACCCCGGGTGCGAGCGCATCGTAGTATCTGGACACAATCTTGGTAATAATGAAGTTTAGCAACGATGGCGCGAGGTTTTCCGCCCGGCTTCTTCGGCCCTAAGCTCCGGTGCGAGCGGTCGATTAACGGCTCTTTATCCAACTGTAGCACTTCAGATAGCAACTTTGATACAGAGGTTGTAATGCTGGAGTCAGGAGTTTCGGGTACACCAATGATTCTTATGTTACATCTCCTCATACGCCCTTCCATATCCTCACACTTCGATTTCAGTTCTGCCATTTCTGCCTTCATCTCACTCACAGAATTTTGTAAAGCAGCCACTTCATCTGACCAAGCTGATAGCCCCCCCTCTACCTCCTTGATGCTAACTTTCACCTGGTCGATCTCAGACTTCAGCGCCGCGGTGTTATTTATTATCTCCGTTTTCACCTCCTTCAGCTCATTCTTAAGCATTTCGAAGTCGTCAGCGAGAGCATTTTTCAACTCTGACTTTATCACCGCTGAAATGTCCGCTTTCAGAGAGAGAAGGATTTCTGATTTCAATACTTCTACGTCCATCTCACGCGGCGCAGGTGAGGGCGGGGTCACTTTAGCTGGGCTCTTGGCAGCACTCTGGTCCGAGGAGGGGCCTTGTTTTGGAGGTTTCAGTATACTTAAATTTCTTCAGCCTCGTGTCCATCAGGGCCCCGTCGTGGACTTGTTCCACTATCCGATGGAGTTCAGTAATAGTTCACTGTTTTACGGAAAGGAATACACCTTACGTTTTGGTTAAAATAGAGGTTCAACGGGAGCTCGCGTCAAACACAGCCTCACTCCATTGCGGCCAATGACTTTGCACACTATTTTGACGGCAGCCATATTGCACCAGAATGCCCACCACACACCAGCTGACTGGTGGAGAAGAGATAGAGTGATGACACCAATCAGCAGATATGGGGATTGTTAGGAGGCCATGATGGTCGGAAGCCAATGGGTGAATATGTCCAGAATGCCGAGGTCACACCTTTTCTCTTTTCCAAAGACATCCTGGGATTTTTAATGACCACAGAGAGTCAGGAACTCGGTTTAACGTCTCATCCGAAGGTGCTGAAGTTGAAGCAACTGTCTTCAACACTGATAATAGCAATACATTTTTCTTCAGCACCAGATTAGCATATTAGAATGATTTCTGACGAATCTTGCGATACAGTAAAGTAATGGCTGCTGAAAATTCACCTATGCATCACAGAAAATTTAATTTTAAAATATATTACATTATATATAAACTTATGTAAAATACTATTGTCAACACAGAAAAGATTACATGGGATGTTAACATTCTGCGTGTAATTATGGTCTATTCATATATACATTATTTTTGACCCGTTTTCAATTTTTACAATTTTATAAATAAGCATTTTTACATATATCAAGTTCAAGTTCAAGTCTGCATGTACAGTACATACATACAGAGAATCGAAATTGCGTTACTCTCAGACCCCGGAGCATACAGTTAACATTAACATTAAAGCCTAAAAAAAAATAACTAGATCAAATATAAAATGTAGATACAACTATACAATAAGGGAATGATATAAAAAAGACATAATAAAATTAAAAATAAAGTTAAATAAAGCAGCGCAGATATACAGATATAGTGCAAATCAATGAAGTGAACAACAGTGCAGTTAAAAGATTTTTTAGTGCAAAAAAAAAAAAATCACTTATTAAAAATATCTTATTAAGTCTGATTAAAGTGACAAGAGACAAGTGACCAAGAGCAGTTATTTTATTTAACTGACTGATGAGGTAGTGGAATGACGTCAGTTCCATGCTGAATGAGGTAGTGAGCAGACCAATGCTGCACAAGTGACTAGTGCATGCCATCATATAATAATTAGTATGTGTGGAGGGGGGGGGGGGGCAGGTTCGGGAGGGAGTTCAGCTTCCTGACAGCCTGGTGGATGAAGCTGTCCTTCAGTCTGCTGGTCCTGGCCTGGAGACTCCGCAGTCTCCTCCCTGATGGTAGCAGGCTGAAAAAGTTGTGTGACGGGTGAGTGCGATCACCTGCGGTGCAGAGGGCTTTGCGGGTGAGACGTGTTCCATAAATGTCCTGGAGGGAGGGGAGAGAGACACCAATGATCTTCTCAGCTGCTCTCACTATGCGTTGCAGAGTCTTTCGGCAGGACGCATTGCAGGCTCCATACCACACAGTGATGATGCTTGTCAGGATGCTCTCGATGGTGCCTCTTTAGAATGTGTACATGATGGGGGGTGGGGCTCTGGCTCTCCTCAGTTTGCGGAGGAAGTAGAGACGCTGTTGTGATTTCTTGGCCAGTGCTGCGGTGTTTTCAGTCCAGGAGAGGTCCTCTGTGATTTGCACACCCAGTAACTTGGTGCTGCTCACTCTCTCTACAGTCGCACCGTTGATGGTCAGAGGAACGTGCTGAGTGTGTGCTCTCCTGAAGTCTACAACAATCTCATTTGTCTTCTCCACGTTCAGAGACAGATTGTTGTCACTGCACCACTTGGCCAGGCGGCTCACCTTACTCCTGTAGTTTGTCTCATCTTTGTTGCTAATGAGACCCACCACAGTCGTGTCATCTGCAAACTTAATAAAGAGGTGTGCAGTCATGGGACAGTGTGCAGTCATGGGTCAGCAGAGTGAAGAGGAGGGGGCTCAGCACACATCCTTGGGGGGCCCCAGTGTTCAGTGTGATGGTGCCTGATGTGTTGCTGCTGACCCGTACTGCCTGAGGTCTTCCAGTCAGAAAGTCCATCAGCCAGTTGCACAGCGAAGTTTTGAGCCCCAGCTGACTCAGCTTGAAGATGAGCTGTTGAGGGATGATCGTGTTGAATGCTGAACTGAAGTATATGAACAGCATTCTGACATATGAGTCCTTTTTGTCCAGATGGGTGAGTGCTGAGTGGACGGCAGTGGCAATGGCATCATCTGTCGACCGGTTGGACCGATATGCAAACTGGAAGGGCTCCAGGGAGGGGGGGGGGGGGGCAGACTTGATGTGGTGCATGACTAGCCGTTCAAAGCACTTCATGAGGATGGGGGTAAGTGCAAAAGAACGGTAGTCATTGAAGCAGGATGGAGATGGCTTCTTTGGGACTGGGATGATGGTAGTGGTTTTAAAGCATGTGGGAACAACAGCCTGACTCAGTGATATGTTGAAAATGTCTGTGAAGACATCAGTGAGTTCTGCTGCACAGTCTTTCAGTACACGCCCAGGGATGTTGTCAGGACCCGGAGCTTTGCATGCATTGATCCTGCTGAAGGATCTCCTCACGCTGTCTGGGGTCAGTGTCATCACCTGGTCGCCGGGAGGAGGTGGAGTCTTCTGTGCAGTGGTGCTGTTTTGTTGCTCAAAGCGAGCGAAGAAGGTGTTCAGCTCGTTCAGCAGAGAGATGTTGTTGTCACAGGTCCGTGGTGGGGGCTTGTAGTCCGTAATGGTCTGTATCCCCTGCCACAGGTTCCTAGTGTCTCTGCTGTCTCTGAATTGATGAGCTATCCTCCTGGAGTGCTGTCTCTTAGCCTCTCTGATGCCACGGGACAGGTTGGCCCTAGCTGTTCTTAGGCCCACCTCATCTCCAGCTCTGAAGGCTCTGAAACAGCTAATATTCCTCTGTTCTTTCCCACTGTTTCCCTCAGATGAGCATACGGTGATCTTTTTGTGGAAGGGTCCACAGGTGTTTGTATCTGTTTCTGCCACTCGCCAAGCGAGTTCCTCCAT
This sequence comes from Carassius gibelio, assembly GCF_023724105.1. Lineage (NCBI taxonomy): Eukaryota > Metazoa > Chordata > Actinopteri > Cypriniformes > Cyprinidae > Carassius > Carassius gibelio. Next base: position 23,520,331 of record NC_068378.1, on the reverse strand, counting down.
TTTTATCATCAGATAGTCAGCATGCTCATGCAGGCCAGCATAAACCGCCTCTTTAAGCGCCAGAAGAAGTCTGACCTGCGACGGCTGCTGTATGGCTCAGAGAAGGTTCTGGACGGCCTTCTCTATGTCATTGATTCCGATCCTGGTTTCATGCTGTCAGTCCTCCAATGCCTGCCTCTGCCATCCTCCTCCAGAGATGCTCTCAGTCACATCCTACAGGAAGCAATCGCCCACATATTTATTTGATCAAACATAAAGTTAAAAGTAATATTGTGAAATACTATTACAATAATAAACTATTTTCTATTTATATATATATATATTTTAAGATGTAGTTTATTCCAGTAAATTTTCAGCATCTTTACTGCAGTCTTCAGTTCATGATCCTTCAGAAGTTATTCTAACATGCAGATTTTTTGTTTTTTTTTGTTTGGTAATCAGTTATCAATAACTGGACCCGTTTTTGCTGCTTAACATTTCCTGGAAACATTTATTTGAAACATATATATTTTTCAACATTATATATGTTTTACTTCTATCAGTATAATGCTTGTATGCTGTCTGTATGTATAATGGCTGTATGCTGTAATGCCTGAATGAAAACAGTCATTTCTATTTAATAACACACACACACACACACACACACAAACATCAAACATTTGAATGGTTATCTATCATGGTTTCTGAATATATTAAAGAGCATACTGTTTTTCAGTATTGATAATAATCAGAAATATTTCTTGAGCAGCAAATCAACGTATCAGAATGATTTTTGAAGGATCATGTGACAATGAAAACTGTAGTAATGTTGCTTTTTTTATTTTATTCGAGCTATATGAATGCCACACTATATAATTGATTATTGATAACATTGAGTGCCTGATAATGTTACAATAATAGACTGTATAAAAATATGGAAGTAGTCTCCATGCCATCTCCCATTGGTTTCTGAAGAGCATTTTTGATGCCAAAAGTAGGCGGAGGCGGCTGTCGCCATCTTGGCAGCACGTCACTGAGCATAACTCCTGGATAATCGAAAATGAGCAAAACGGCTGGAGCTGGTTGTTGAAACATCAGCGGCAATCCACCTGTCACTCAAGTGGCTGAGCCCTTAATTGTGCAGAACTTTATTGCTTAAAATAATTTAAACGGATGAGCCCCCTCATAGTTGTCACAAAGGGCAAAATTAGCTATATAGACCAAAATATATATGTATTTTTTTGTACCAGGCTGTAACGTTTTTTTCTGATGTAAAGTTGTGCATTTTAACATGAGGAGTCTATGGGATTGATGGCAATGCATTGCAGTTTTAGTCACGTGTTGGTTTCAAGAGACGGCGCAGAAGGTTGCCGCTTGGTTACAACTAGTGCTGTTCAAAACATATTGTTTGTGAGGTCCGATTTTGGCTTGCACACTCAGCACCCTAAAAATTATACCTATTATGAGTCATAGTCCTATAGCAATGCTATAATAAGTCTATGTGTCATTTTGGCACAAACTATTTTTCATCTCAAGTTGGTGATTAAAGGAAGTGTGTGTGGCACTGATGTCACATGCAATAATTTCCACAGTAGCGCATGTTAATAAACTGAGACTCTTGTGTGTAAGGCTTAAACATTGCCTTCTGTGCTTTTTAATACTAAATTATACAAATTAATGACATATCTGTGTAATATGCAATTAGTTGTGTATTTTTTTATATATAAAACAGGTGGCACCTTTCCCCTTACTTTTCTTCTCTGTTATATCAGTGATTATACTTCATACCTATGGGCAGTATAGGCAGAATGAGCATTATGTGCGTTACACACAAAGCAGGACAAAATTACTAGATTACAAGACAATCCAACATGCTCACCTTGTATAACATTTTATGAAGCATATACAGTGTGTATAATTATTAGGTGAATCAACATTCTGATCATATTTTTAAAAGCACTATTACTAATTCCAAACCACATCTATAACTATTAATTTAGTTTACAATCATACAGAATATCTTATAATTATATTCAATATGTACTGGAAGTGAAAAAAACACTGTTGCTTCAAAAGGAAACACAATTCACTAAAAGGGTGAAAACCTTTGATGTAAACATTTATCTTATTTTGTCTAAATGTATTTTTTTTTATTTAGTACTACCCTTCAGAAGCTACAAAAGATAAATGCATGTTTCAAAATAAGTACAATTTGCACTGATTTGCAAATTCAAAAAGTTTTCACCCCCTTAATGGAGTGTGTTTCCTTCTGGAGCACCAGTGAATGTTTGAACCTTCTATAATAGTTGCATATGAGCCCCTCAGTTGTCCTCAGTTTGAAAAGATGGAACTCAAAATCATACAGTCACTGTTGGAAAGAGTTCAAATACACAGAAATGCTGAAAAACCACAGAATTTGCAGGACCTAAGGGATTTTTCTGAAGAACAGCAGGCAGGTCACTAAATAAAAAACAAATCAAAAACAACTGTGGATCATTCAGCTAACAACACAGTCTATGTAAACTATTATTTTTATAAAACCAACTATTATTTTCACTTGTGGACAATATATTTTATGTGAAATATCTGATTCAGGCCAGTACTTAATAAAATATAAGATGCATTTTGTTTGATCCCTCTTTTGTTCAAATTTGTAACATTTTGTAGATTCTGCAAGGTGTAGTTATGTGTGTGAATATACAGAATGTGTGTGTGTGAGTGTACAGTATGTATGCATCGATGTGTATATATGGCAATAACATTTTGTCCACATTTAATGTTTTTATTTTATTTTCATTTTTAGAGAAAATGAAAAGGAGAGAACTTTAAGGCATTAACAGCATTGAAGAGGACTCTATTACAACTCAAGCACACAATGGTGACACACATTTATAAGAACTTATCCTGTGATATAAACATTTCCCTGTGGTAATTATTCAGATTATTCACATTCTCATTGTGTAGCACTGGTTTAAAGGGATAGTTCACCCAAAAATGAAAATTCTGTCATTAATTACTCATTCTCATGTCGTTGTAAACCTGTAAGACCTATTTTCATCTTCGGGACACAAATTAAGATATTTTTGAAGAATTCTGAGACCTCTCTGACCCTTCAGCATATCTGCGTGACACAGCTGACACAGAATAGCATACGCTGTTTACGTTCAGTGCGTGGATATTCTATAAATGGCACCAGGGTGAAATCAAAGAGATAAATTGTTTAATAAAGTCATTTTTTTTTTGTTTTCTTTGCGTACAGAAAGTATTCTCATAGCGTCCTAAAATTATTGTTGAACCCGTGATGTCACATGGATTATTTTACCGATCTTCCTACCACGTTTCTGGACCTTGATCATGATAATTACATTGCTGTCTATGGGAGGGTCAGAGAGGTCTCAGAATTCAACAAAAATATCTTAATTTGTGCAAAAGGAAAATTGAAGAAGCTTTTGCATTCCATAATGCCTTGCAATGTGTTGCAAAAACGTTGTTCAATGCTGATGATATCGGTGTAGCTCATCTGAAGCACTTCCTGTACAAACCCTCAAAAGTGCTAGACCACCATCTCAAGCTCCCTCAGTTCACATGGTGAGTAGCTTACAGAGTTTCATTCAGTGTCAATATAAAACCATAGACCATTTACTTTCTTAATACATGTTTATGGATTTATTGAGCACAATTCATAATCGAAATTCAAAAAAATGTTACCTTCATTGACTTCCATGAAAATGTAATAACTTGGTTTGCCTTTTGAAATTACTTTCCTCTTCGACTGACGTCGCCTAGACCTCGTGGACATAAAATATTAAGTTAACAATAGCAAAATTAAATAATTTAATTGTATTCAATTTCAAAGCTATTAATGAATTAAAGGCTATGACAATAATAAAAAATAAGAGTAGTTTCCTGGTCAAAAAGTATTCAGACCTGACTTTTGTTTTTTATGTGTAAAACATCCACTTTTCATCATCCAGTCATGTCCCGTCCTACATTTTCCCTCATTGAATATTCTATTTCTCTTTTAATTACTTACACTAAAAAATTGGTTTAGAAACAATTTCACTCAGAAATTTCCAGTAAATTTCATAATAAGTTGAAATGCCAAGTAACATTAAATTAAATGTGGAATTTTTACATTTTCTTAAAATAATAATCAGTAATAATAATAATAATAATAATAATAATAATAATAATAATAATAATAATAATAATAATAATAATACTCATCATCAATGATTTCATTTTATTTACAACTTAGAAAAATATTTTCTACAGTATAATGGGTTGGGAATGAAGTTAGTATTTAGTTAGTAATATTGACTTTAAGCTGAAAAGAATCAATAAAAGCATTAAACCACATGCAAAAATGGGAAAATCATTAGTGCTTTGACTCATTTATCCGAATCAGTGTTTTCTTGCCATCAGAAACACCAGATGGCTCTCTAGTCCTAAAAAAAATTATATTAGCCAGGATTTCCACATTCTGTGAAAAATTAGACCACTTTGCCACAAATTCTGCAACAGTAAGCACTTGATTCGGCAAATCAAGTGGCTGAAATGTTTGATGTGAGGTGCCTTTTATGCAAAAATGCAAGCAAATAAGGCCAACCTAATGATTAGACTAAAACGTCAAAGACCACATGATGTCTGTAGTTTAAACTGTGTCTATCTCAAATTGACTGACACTGAGTTTTTTTTTTCATTGCTATTAAAGTCTATGTTTTTCATAAGACACTTCAGCCTCGGATTCTTTTTTCAAAAACATCTTACCACCCCCAACCTTTAAAATGGTAGTATACAGTATATATAATATTTACATAATAAACTGTCCTTTTTGTTCTACTGGCCACTGGCAAGTTTGAGATGTATGCCTGCTTTACTCAACTCGTCACTAATCAGCTATTAGTGAACTCACTAAACTGCTGCGATGTATCAAAAAGGAAGAAGAGTATCTCTTTATTAGTCACTTCCCAAAATAATGTATGTCTTCTTTGTTTGAGGCCTTGGCGTGTTTCCTTAATGCAGTTAAAGTCCTCAAATTCATGATAATTTTTCAGTTCAACTTTTCATGCATTGAAAAATGACACATAGGCCTACTACTGTTCAAAAGTTTGACAGCAATTGATTTTTTGATGTTTTGGAAGATGTTTTGTCTCTTCTGCTCACCAAAACTGCATTTATTTGCTCAATAATACAATACAAACTTTAATATTGTGAAATATTATTACAATTTAAAATAACTGTTTTCTATGTTTTTTTTAAATATATATATTTGAATATTTAATTTATACCTGTGATGTCAAAGCTGAGACCATTACTTGTTTTCACTGTCACATGATTCTTCAGAAATTCTTCTGATGCTGATTTGCTGTTCAAGAAACATTTCTTATTATCAATGTTGAAAACAGATATTATTGCTTTTTTGTGGAAAGCATTTATTTGAAATTGAAATTGAAAACATAAAACATGAAATTATTGTTGTTACTTTTTATGTGTTGTTTGTTTTGCTTTGATACTTAACAACTATTAAAAAAATGATGTTCATGAAGATTTCATGCATGCCACTTTAAATCATATTACAGAAGTATTGACTGGTGACTTGTAAAAATTGCTAACTCATGTGACACTCTTGAGTTACTGATGTTTATTCTACAGGCACAGTAAAGTTTATTGACTTATTAACCGTATCAGTATCATGTGTTGTTCTTTTATCTGTTCCTACAACGTCATTTATGCTTTTCATCCTTCCTTTTTAGTCCCAACCATAAAAATGCCAACCTTTCACACAAAATGTTAAGAAGTAATCAGGATTTTAGATAACATAACTAGGTCACATTAGAACATGTGTATTGCTTTTAATACATAAGCTATGCGATATGAATGGATACTTTGTCACAATTGATTGTCTGTGCTGATAAAAGAGCATAAAATAATTCCTGCAGTCTCAATCCCCATATCTAAGGATACATTCACATTGCGATCTTTGGTGCTTAGATCGGATTTTTTTTTATTTATTATTTTTTTTTTAATAGCTGTTCACACTGTTGTTTTAAATGTGGCCAAAATCAGATTCAGGGGCGCCCCCAAGGTGTTCTTTCACTGTAAATTTTGAATTATCAATTTTTTCAAGATGTATGGATCTAGATAATTTCATATAGTGACTATCACACAAAGAGTGACGTTTTTCTCCAAAGCTCAGCATAATTACAAATGTAATATTGTCTTTATACAACAGTTCAATAAACAAGAAGTTAAGAGGCTTACGTTTAAGACAACATATTCCCTTTTTTTGCTACATTCCTAAAACAAAAATCATTCCAAACACAGCCACTGTTTTGCGTCTCTGAGCAACATGAAAAGAGTTTCGTTCCTGAATGAATCAACCGTTTAATTGATTCGGTTCAATCGCAGTGACTCGCTTATTAACAGTGACTCGCTGACACCTACTGGCGGTTTTAATTTCACATTTAAGGTACCCTTTCATTTTTTTTTTAAAATTAAAAACATCAGTTTTCAATTTTTTATGTTTAAAATATCAAAACATTATTTATTCATGTGTAACTGCATGGTTAATGTATTCCATGTCCCACAGAGCTGCATTAAACAGTGTGTAAACACATCTATCTATCTATCTATCTATCTATCTATCTATCTATCTATCTATCTATCTATCTATCTATCTATCTATCTATCTATCTATCTATCTATCTATATATATATATATTGCAAACCCCCCTTTTTTCATAATTTTTTGTGCCACCCCAAGATTTGTGCCACACACAAGACTATAGCCTCATCTGGCCACCTCATTTCAATTTTCTGGGGGCACCGCACCACTGATTTAGATTTCCAGTGTGAACAGATCGCCATAGTGAATGCTCGATCTATAGCCAATAAACACAGGGGCCCACAGGTGTCGTCTAGGTAGTCAGCTCACTAGTCAGGTTTACAGACGCCATTGGGTTTTTGAGCCACAGCCCATGTTATCTTTTACTGTCTATGGTTATCAGTCACTACCTAGTGAATATATTGTGTTAGTGCGCCATCTACAGGACAGGTGCAGACGTCACTCACTGTCAGCAAGCCAAAGAAAGCGTTTAGATGGGCTACATCGGAAAGCTGCATCTTTAGCCTTTATCTAATCAGAATGACAGTTAATTTGCTAAAACAAGGCTGACAGCAAACACAGTAATAGCAGATAGAGAGAGTTTGTACTCTGTTAGCAGTGTTTTGCTGTAGTGAAGATGGCGCAGGCACTGTCAGAAGAGGAGTTCCACCGTATGCAGGTACAAATCTCTGTATTTGCGTTTAAGTTACATCTGATACAGCATGTGATGCACATACGAGATCGTTAACATGATTAGACATTATTTCGGTTGAGAATATGTGTAAAGGGGTTTGTTTTATTGGTGAAGATGAAGCGGATTGGGACTCTGTTAGCTGTAGCCTGCAAGCTAACTGTTATGAGGCCGAAAATTTATTTTAATGGACGATTACGATATTTTATTTAGTGTATGCTATCGTTAAGTTAAAAAAATTACTATTCGTCGATATGAAATTGAATATAGTCCCTGTTCGACGCGTTTGTGACCTAATAAATATTTGTTTAGCCTGTTAGCACGCTAACCTGTATTTACCGTTAGTTTCCACACAATTAAAGGGTTTGCAACTTAGGTTATATGTGTACTTCATACATATTTTGCGTGAAAGTTAGTCTATTAAATATCAAATCGCTCTTGTTTTGCTAGACCAAACTCTAGAAGCATTTAATATTCAGTTTCATACCAACCAGACTATTTAATTAAACGTTTCCATTACGTAAACAAACTCTTTAATACATTGTAAACCACGGTTTTAAAATGATTCATAGCATAAAAAGAGACTGTATGATGCTTTTATGATGATTTGTTGTCTAGGTGGTCGTTATTCCTGATTTACATGAATCAATAATGTATGAAATAATTCCTTACCACAAATATTACTCATATAATATGTTTTTGCTTTATGAGTTTCTCTTTTAATGTGTTTGTCGACAGGCTCAGCTTTTGGAGCTGAGAACACAGAACTACCAACTATCTGATGATCTGCGGAAAAATACAGCAGGTGAGTGGAGAATGTAAACCTAAACCTTTACTTATTCAAAACACTGGCCAACGTGTTTTGTGATATTAATGCAGCAGATTGTAATTTGTTGTTGTTAAAAGTCAGATGTCTTGTTGAACCTGTTTCAACCTTTGTCACATTTTTTAAATTTTATTTTCAGATATAGTATCGGTTGATTTTTAAAGATTTAATTCTGTCAAAAAGTTGTGGGAGTAACTCTCATTGGTAGCTGAGAGCATGATCACATTTATTCAATGATTTAATAATTGAACACGTGTTGGGGGAAGATCTATAAAGATAGATGTTCTTATTCTGGTTTCTGAGGGCCTGGGGCCGGTTGCACCAGTTGTGTGTAATCAGAACTTAGTCTAGTTCAAACATCAATTTATGAACTTATAAATATTGATCTTGGTGTGCGAATGTGACATAATTTATTAAAGTAAATATTTGCGGAAGCTTAAAATACATCAAGGAGTTCATGTTTTGTTCGTACACCTCAATCCTATAGAGTTTTAAACGAATACAATTTGAAACAAAACTCTATATTGTATAATTTGAAACAAAATATAAAATATTTAAAGGCATGTCATGTGATCAGTGGACTGTGAACATGATAATGGGTTGTTCTATTATTGACATATTAACTTAAAAATAAATATTTTAGTTTAAAGGGTTTGGGAATCCCTACTTTAGATATTTTATCTTCAGAAATAAGCATTGAAATGTGATTATTTATTTATTAATATTTTGTCCCTAAATCATTTTATCTGGTGCTCCTGGAAACATACTAAGTGGAATTATGGAATAAAAATATTGCACAATTCCATAATTATGGAATAAACGAAACAATTATAAAATGCAAAAACAAAACAGCAACTTTAAAGTGTATGGAAACTACTCATTTACAGTTTTGAAATCTCCTTATTGGTCAGTAAAGGTAGATGTTATTTTAACAACACAGCATCTTATGGAATTATGAATGACTTGGCAGTCCTTCACATTTTTTTTTGAGAAAACTCTGATTTCAAGTATGCAGGCTATTATGTTGACTTTTATTAGTTTATATAGTCCTGCTAATTATTAACAAAATGCATTAGCAGTTTCTGCTTGTGCAGCTGTCTGTCAAAAGTGATAAATGCACATATTTGTGTTTCATTGCATGAAGTGAGTTTAGTACCTAGTTATGTTTTAACTTTATTATTCTGTGTTACAGAGCTCAACAGTGTCCGTCAGAAGACCTCGAACCTGGAGAAAGACTATGTCAAAGCACAGAAGGTAGTCATTGCCATGAGATAGAGGTCTAGCTTTATTGCAGGCCTTGTGAATTTGCTTTGTGTGCTATTTTCTTGCCTTCTCTTTTAATGGGCTGGGAGTAAATTACTTTTCTGGCCTGTTCCCGGTTGTTTTTTTCCCCCATCTTTTTTTCTTATTTTCCTACAGTGAACTAGACATGCATGCATTGCAACACAACTCACTTGTCTCATCATGTTGTTAGTGTTGTAAATGTAAGGATCAAAATGTGAGACAATACATTGTGTCCATGACTCAGCATTGCCAAATCACTCATAAGTCTGTATGAATAGGCACAATGAAGCAGTTTGCTAAAAGTAGTGTTTAAATGTTTTTGTTTGGTTGTGCTAGTTTTGCACAGTTCATCTTTAAAGGAATAGTTAAAACTATTCACCCTCAGGGCGTCTAAGGTGTAGATGAGTTTTTTCATCTTAACAGATTTGAAGAGATTTATCTTTATATCACTTGCTCACTAATGGATCCTCTGCAGTGAATGGGTGCCGTCAGAATGAGAGTCCAAACAGCTGATAAAAACATCACAGTAATACACACGACTCCAGTCAATCAATTAATATCTTGAGAAGTGACAAGCTGTGTGTTTGTAAGAAACAAATCCATCATAAAGATGTTTTAAGTTTAAACTGTTGCTAATATAGACGTCCTCATCCATAATACTGCTTTCTCCGCTAAAAATGTCATCTTGTCTGAATCAGGAGAGAAATATTCGCAGACCAAGCACAGTTTACAAGCAAAATAAATCCAAAACCGTACTAACCAATATCTTAATTGATTTTGATGTGAGATGGGATTGGAGCGGTATGGATTACATGTGAATTATTGTGATGTTTTTATCAGCTGTTTGGATTCTTATTCTGATGGCACCCATTCGGTCCATTGGTGAGCAAGTGATGCAATGCTAAATTATTTAAAATCCATTCTTTTGAAGAAACAAAATATCTTGGTGGCATTCTAGGATTAATTCTATTTTAGTTATTAATTTTGTTTAGATAATGGTTTCTTTTTCACCCTCAGGCTTTAAATAAGAGCAAGAAAGCACAGGTGAGATTTCTTCTTATATCAGTATTTGATTTTTGACATTATTTGAATAGGAATAAAACAAAATGATACCCTGAGTTCTTTGGGAAAGCTTTTTGTCTTCTAACCATGCTGTTTTATTGTCTTATTTTCAGGAGGTAGATGCCTTACTCAATGAGAATCAAATGCTTCAGGGCAAGTTACACAGTCAGGAAGATGACTTCAGACTGCAGAACAGCACACTCATGCAAGAGCTGTCCAAGGTGCTGAGCCCACACACAATATTTAACCCCTGTCATGACCATGAGCATTTATGCACAACTATACTAAAAAACCAATTGTTCACAGTCACAGGAACTACATCAGTAATTTATAACTAGAACAAAAATTGTCTTACACAGTAGTCACATTGATACAATTTAGACAACATTACATCCAAAATGGCAGACCGTATCTATGGAAGAATCAATATACATTGCTCCAGTAATCAGTGGCACATGTTTCTTCAGAAATGATTTTATTATTCTGATTTGGTGCTTAAGGAACATTTAATATCAATGCTGAAAACAGTTGTTACTTAATATTTTTGAGGTTTTTAAATAGATGAATAGAAAGTTCATAAGAACAGCTTTTGATTGAAATAGAAATCTTTTGTAACTTTACAAATGTCTTTACTGTCGCTTCTGATCAAGTTAATGCATCCTTGTTGGATAAAAATGTTTTAATTTCAAACCAAAATGATAAAATCTTACTGATCTCACACTTTTGAGCAGTAGTGTTTATATTTGATAAAAAGTGGCACATCACAGAGATGATAGTCTTCACCTTTGTACCCATTATGTGTTGAGGTTTTACATAAATTTTCTGATGGGTTGCTGTGTGTTGGTGCAGTTATGTTCTCAGATCGAGCAGTTAGAATTAGAGAATCGGAGACTGAGGGAGGGTCAAGGGCTGGAAGGACCCGCCTCTAGCCCCGCCTCCGGTCCGGTGGATGCTGAGCTCCTGCGTCTACAGGCTGAAAACTCCGCCCTGCAGAAGAAATTAAAAGGTGAAATAAACTCATGCATAAAGCCCTCATCTGCTTTTCCTCACAAAAAAATTAGAATAAGATTTAAGAAGTGGGCTTAATTATAGTATTCATAATGCATCTGTGCAGCACTTCAAGAGCATGCAGATGTTAATGATGGAAAAGCAGCACTCACAGATGGATCGGCTGGGACTAATGGGGTCCAATCAGATGCTAGCGGTCACAGTGACGACCCTTCAGCCGCAGGAAATGATCAGATTGATCAGGTAACAGATCATGGGTTTTAGTCTCACAAGGGTTGGGATGCTGTACCATGCAGAGGAGGTTTGGAGTGAAAGAACCAATAAAATGAAATGTCTACTAGGATAAGAATTACGCCATGTGCAGAAATACCAGAACTCTCAAGATGACAATCGATGAAGCTATCTTTACCACAAATGAATTTGAGGTTCATGCATCTTCTGGTGTACTGTATATGAATAGTTTGGAACAGCTAGGTATTCTTATGCGACTCTAAAAATACACGTTTCAGTCAAAGTAAACCAGTTAGTTTACTCCGAGTATCCTAACAGTAGAGTTTCAGATTAAAGCAATTATTCAGCTACGCAGTGCTGCACTCTTTATCTGGAGGAGTTTGCTGGAGTTTTTAGAGATCATATTTAATGCAGGGGCTACAGATTCTGGGTGAACTGTGTGCAGACACAGCAGAGTCACCACCATCAGCTTTTTCTGTGAGATCAGCCCACTAAAGGCAATGCAAGGACAGTGAACTGGTGTTTAGTAATTGACTAGCACACACCATTCATTAGCATTACCAGATTTGATCAAATGAGGGCCGTAGCTAATCAGTTGTTCTTTATATAGTTTAATCCAGGAACATTTATTAAAGACTTGGGTCGATTTGTTTCCATATGCATAAAGTCAGCTTTCATAAAGTGCTTTCCTTTCAGCATCCACTGATTTCTATGTTTAATGGGGTTTTATTTGTGGAGCTGCTATGTAGAAACTAAACCCTGTGATAAAGAGTTAATTTCTATATATTTATGGCCTACTTCTGTGCTCTCTAGGCCGAAGTGCAAAGCATCAAACTAGAACTGCGAGATAATGAGCTGAGCGGTGAGTACATCTTTTTGACAACTTCTTTTTAAAGTTGTGACCTTCTCAAACATACTGAGGAGTTAACGGAGTAGAACAAGGGAATGTTGTGTTCTGGATGTTCATATAGCAGCACAATGGTCTGACTTTGCATCAGTTCTTCACACTTCTCAAACTCAAGATATTTTAGGGGTGGTGTGCATTAATATCTGTTAACGTTGTGTTTCAGAAGTGGCATTAAAGCTTCAAACGGAAATGGAGGAGAAATGCTTACTGAGGGAACAACTCCAGACACTAGAGGTAATAACATCAGTTTTGCCCTCTAAATACACAGAACAGCAGGAAAAAGACAAAATTTCATGAGGATTCATGGGTGTGTATTTTTACCCTCACCATGGGTGCTAATTTCGGATGCCTTCACTCTCACTTTGCTCCAGAGAATGCTTTCATGTCTATAAAAAAATTTGCATTTTGTAAGTTTAAATATTGGAAATGTTTTCTAGAATGAATAGATAATTTTAGAATGGAACATTTGAGAAAGTCTCTTATTAAAAATAACTTTTACATTTTATGATCAAATTTTTGTAATCAGATGCTACTTTTAAAATAGTATTTTCAGTTAATTTATTTCATTTTGGATTCTGATTGATTCACTTTTTCAACTATCAGATAAAATATTCTGTTTCTATTATTATGTTTATCCATATTTTAGTCCCCATACAAAATACCTTTTTTGTTGTAATGTATTTCTTGTCATTTGAAGATGTCCAAGCAGGCAGAAATCACAAAACTACAAGAAGAAAATGCTAAAGTAAGTCTAATTTGTCTATTGTATTTAGCATTTGTGCTCCATGATAAAAATGTCAGTGATTGCCTTTTTTATTTTATTTTATTTTTTTTAGTTCTCCGATAAGTTGAAGAAAAAACAAGAAAGGTAAGTTGCTTTTTTTCAGATTATATGTTCAGCACTTTCGTATTACAGTGATGGTTAGCTTAAAAATGAAAGTTAAATAATTATTTACCTGGTGGTCAGTGTTCCATTTGAACACATTATCTTCTCAAGCACAAGATGAATGACTTTCAATCCTCCATTTAACTCGAGTCCTTCTTCTCAGAACTCTCTGTGTGATTACATCACCTTTTAGTGTTCCATTCTGGATGCCATGATAACTTGGCTGTGGCTTAGCGACAGTCTCTGTGTCAGTGTAATGAGTCTGAATGTGAACTTGTTGTGCTGGCACTGACTGTAGACTGTTGTATCAGCACGACTGCCTCCGATCAGCATCCCTCTGGTCAACACAGGGCCTGTTTTTCCTGATCAGGAGATGTTGCCTGTTATTTATCACTGCTGTGTGGTTTTTTTTTAAGGGCCAATGAGGATTCAAGTCTCTTTATGCTTCTTTTACAGCTTTCAGCGGCTACAAGTTGAGAAAGAAGCACTTTACAATGACAGCAGGTAAGAAAGACAAACTCAGCAGAGCAGTTGCTTTGCGATAAAGCTCAAAAGGGACTTTTTAGGAGCCTGGGTTATTTATTTTCTCAATGAAGTGTTACAGAATAAGGCTTGAACCTAATGATAAATTGCAGTGATTGAATCTTTCATTTGAAATGGAAAAACAAAGCAAAGTAAACACACTATGTTGGTTATGCAAGAACAAAATTAATTTAAATGTATGCAATTAGCAGACGCTTTTATCCAAAGCGACTTACAGTGCATTCAGGCTATCAATTTTTTACCTATCATGTGGTCCCAGGGATTCGAACCCCCAACAAGCGCAATGCGCTACCAATTGAGCTACAGGAACACAGATAATCACCCATGAATCTGATTGGTGAATTTTGAATTAGGACTGTTGATGGTATACTTATGAATTTAGTGTATGATACCTATGAATGTTGTACATATTAAACTGATCTGCTTTGGATAAAAGCATTTGCAAAATAAATTTTATCCTGACCCTAGTTCCCTGTTATTCTGGATCATACATATTTGTATCCGTTAAAGGGGTAGTCCACCCAAAAATACCTCAGCTCACCCTCACCTTCACCCTTTGGTCATCCAAAATGTAGATGAGTTTGGTTCTTCATTGGTGAGATTTGAAGAAATGTAGCATTTCATCACTTGCTCACCAGTGGATCCTTTGCAGTGAATGGGTGCCGTCAGAATGAGAGTCTGCTGTTTTATTTTGGTATTCATTTTGTGATGCCTGGGTATAGACCCTAGCACACATTAGTCACACCAAACCCCTCATAGCACATGATGCATTTGTTTTCACAGGACTAAAATTGATGAGATCCAACAGAGGAAGGAGGAGGAGCTCAAATCCATAAATCTTCGTGTGCAGAAATTGCAGACAGATTTAATGTCCGCCAACCAGGTGAGATCCGCTCAGCCCCACCGTGCCAAACTCCCTAATATTAAAGCCCATTTGTTGCACATCTCAGAGGGCGATCGATGGATGGCCACAAAGGGAGTATGATGATAAACATTTGCAAGCCCTTGAGAGTGGGCTAAAGACTGCAGTCAGTGCTTCAGGATCAGACTCTGGCACTGAGGCACATCTGCAGAGATTAATGGAGCAAAGACACACTGCTGCATCCATCACTGTCATACTAAAAATGCATTGAATCTTCCTGCCTGTTGGTTTGTGTGTGTGATTTCAGAACGTCTCTGAACTGAAGGAGCAGCTGCAGAGTAAACAGAAAGAGCATGAGATGGCCATCCATGCGCTCAAAGATCAGGTAGTGCACAAGATTGGCTAAAAATGTGAAATATTCATTTCTTAGATGACTGCTGGATGCCAGTCGCTAAATTAAACAAATTAGTGCCATTGAAATGTTTTAATCTTGCATACTGCGTAGTATACAGTACATGCTGCAGATTATGTTAGTGATCCATTGCAAACATCATCAGAGGCACTAATAGGAAGAGTACAGAAGATAAATAGTTGGTTAAAATGTTCATTTAGCATTTATTTTTAATGTTTATTCCACCACAGATGGCCGTTAGTGCATCTCCAGAGAATTAATCTGCAATCTCCACATCTGCTGTTTACTAACAGGTTTATAAATGAAAGAAAGCAGGCAATTAATCTGCGTAAATTGAGTGTGATTTTAATGATAATAGGTCCTACAGATTCAATTAAATAAACCATAAAAGGCTCATGTGGGTTTAGCTGTTAGCGTGGAACACAATTAAGTTTTTATTGTTCCACTTAAAAAAATCTAATAATGGAAATTAGACTTTTTTTTTTTTTTTTTTTAAAGCAAGATGCAGTTCTACGAAGTTTTGCTTGGAAAGCCTTTTACAGTCGTAAAGGTACTTATTCAGTTCAGCCAGATTCTCATTTACTCACCATCATTTTATTCCAAACATGACTTTGTCTCGACGCAGTGAAAGTGAGTGCGGACCGATGTTATTGAGCTCCAAAAAATGTAGTTCATAGGACTTTTGCACTGTATTCCAAAACTTTTTGAGAAAAACCAACTCAATTTCATGTGGTCAAATTGTTATTCATTGATAATCTTCCCCTCAGGTGTAGCTTTCAAACGTCACACATGGATTTTTGTTTTGAACTATTTTGATCTTGTAGTGCACTGCATTTTAATATTCAAAAATGTGCCGCCTTGTTTTTAACAAAACATGACTTAGTGATCAATTATGATTTTTTTATATATATATATATATATATGCGTTTTCTTGGGAGCGTCACTTTCATTGTACTGGAGCATAAACATTCTTCAAAGTGTTTTTTGGTTCTAAGCAACATTAGGGTGAGCAAATAGTGACCGAATATTCATTTTTGGCTTAACTACCCTTTAATATGAACCGGAAGACACAGCAGTCTTTCTGCTGATAGTAAACTCTTTGTGCTTAAGGAGAAGTTGGTGAAGTTTAGAATTACCCAGAGAGCATGCTGTTTAATTGAGCGTTTATGGATGATGGTGCTCAGGATCAGCTGAGTAATTAAGGATTAGTGGGGCTCACTGCAGGTGGCTCAGGGGCACACGCCGGGACCCCTGGGGAAGGGCTGCTCTTGTACTGCCGTTGGCCCTACTGCAGGTCCTGCCACCACAAATGTCTTCCACTTCCACCGTGAGGTGATAAATCTTAATTAAGCAGCTGTCTCTAATGAGCAGCAAGCAGATAAGGATGAAGAACTTCCCTGTTCTGTTTTTCTATTCAGAATTGCTTGACTGGGTCTATTCTGTTTGATGTGGTTTTTCTAACTTGGCCTGTTTTCTCTCTCTCTTCTTTTCACTTGTTTTGGGCGTTCTTTCTTTATGATCTCTTGCTCTTGATCATCCCTTGGGTTTTGTTCTTCTTGTGTTCATCTTCTCCAACACTCCCCCTACAATCCCATGTCACCGCTGGACATGTCTTTATTCATCAATCACTTCTCCTCCTTTCTCTGTACATATTACCTTCCTTATATCCTTTTTCCTTATCTGTATTTTGTTTCATATTAAATAATTTTTTTCTTCAAAATGTTAATATTTTTTATATTTTAATATTTTTTTTTAATTTCATTCAATTTTCCCCGATTTTTTTTCTTTATTTCATTCTTTTTTGTATTTTTTTTCTTAAATAAATTTTTTGCTTTTCTTCCTCATTTGTTCTTTATTTTCATGCTTTTGTTCCCTTTTTATTTTCTGTTCTGTATTTTTTTTCCTTTCGTATTGTTTTTATACATTTTTTTCCTTTTAAATGTTTATTTTTTCATGTTTTTCGGTTTTTGTCTAATTTCTATACACACAAACACATTCAACATTTTCCAATTTTTAATATTTAATTTTTCATTTCATTAATAATTTTTTTTTACTTTTGGTTAATTTCTTCCATTTATTTATTGCTCTTTATTCATTTCGTTCCTTCATTTGGCGTTGCTTTTTTTGTTTTTGTCCTCCTTTCTCTCTCTGTCTCCTGGTCTTGTGGGGTGGTTTTTTTGGGGCGGAGCTGCAGGTAGCGTGTCAGAGCGCGGTCAGTCAGGAGCAGGTGGAGGGCATGCTGAGTGAAAATGATGCTCTCAGGACAAACCTAGCAGCCCTAGAACAGGTACTTGACCATGATACAGCATCATGACTTTTATCAACCTCAGTTCCGGCATCATCTTCACTCGAGTGACTGTCTGGTCTAACACACATGATCTTTGTACCATTAACTGTTAATACACGCATACTAATGTCACTTTTTTCTCTGTTCACATCAATTTGTTTGATGCCATACACTTTCTTCTTTTAAAAAATTTCAATATCTAAAAGGAATTGTATGGAGGTTACTAACATAAGAAACCTCCTGGTTTTAAAATCTATCTGTGATTTTCTAATCACATAGTGATTGTTGTCTTTAATGCAAGTATGGCTGTGTGATATGTATGTGTTTGTATTAAATAAGAGACCAAACCTATTTTAATAACACTCAAAGACTGTGTAGTTCATTTGTCACAGCACATTAACCCTGACTTATGTTTAAAAAAAAAATCAGTTTTTAAATATATTTATGCAATATCTTTTTGTATGTTCACACATACATTTCTACATAAAAATGTGTTGCGTCATGCTTGACAGTTTATATTTAGCTTAAAAGCACTCATGTATACATATATGTGGATATTTTATTGAGTACTGTGCTGAATTGCATTTCTCAGCTTCTTTTGTCTTCTGTTGGCATTTTCATGCATGTGCAGTACACCGAATTCAGGCTGAATAAGACTTAATTCAGTTGTCTGGGCTTCTTTGGGGTTTATCTGAAACTCAAATGTTCGTTTTTTGCAGATCCAAACAGTGAAGACTCAGGAACTGAATTTGCTGAGAGAGCAAAATCTGACGCTAAACGCAGAGCTTCAGCAGAAACGTACTGAACAGGAGAGCTTTCTGGCTCAGAGAGATGATCTCAACTCACAGCTACAGGTATTTTCGCACCTGTTAACAAAACTGAAAAGCATATGGAACATATTAAACCTTTTTTTTCTAAATAAAATGGGCATAGGAATCATATTATACTATACTATTATTTGTCTATATTATTTTTTTATGCCAAGAGCAGAAAAGTCTTGAAAATCCTTTGTTTTTAGTTTTAAAGCCTTCTTTTTTTAATCAAAAACATAATTCAA
This sequence comes from Carassius gibelio, assembly GCF_023724105.1. Lineage (NCBI taxonomy): Eukaryota > Metazoa > Chordata > Actinopteri > Cypriniformes > Cyprinidae > Carassius > Carassius gibelio. The sequence goes on along the minus strand of NC_068378.1, from coordinate 23,501,689 downwards.
TACTTTTATTACTTCAGCAGTTACAAATATTTGTAATGTTTTAATGTAGCTAAGTAATACATATTTTAGAATTAGTATTCAGATCAATTCTAAAAATGATTTGACGGACTTCTTGCTGATCAGGAGTCAAACCGAGCGAATGGTCGACTACTGGAGCAGCTCACTGAGCTGGGTCTGGAGAAGGACAAGCTACAGCAGGAGTTAGAGGAGGCCAGAAAGGTGACGACACACACAAACCCTCTTTTTACCTTCTGATCCTTTCACAATTCGGTCAGTTCCCACTGCAGCAGGTGAAAGTAGTTTGAAGTTTGGTGCAATCACTATCTCTGTCTTGATTTAAGCTGCTTTAGTGAGTCAGTTCACGCTGCTCATTCCTCCATCAGTTAATGCTCTGATCTTTTGACCATCATAAGGTCTTTATTAATGTAAAAGCCGCAATCGGATTCAGACACAAATGAGTGCCGTAAGATTCACCTTTGGAGTTCTTTTGTACAAGTTTTATTATTTTAGTGATGCTAGTCAATGCTTCTTGCACCAAAACCAATTTTTACAGTTTTAAAGTGCCCCATTATGGATTTTTGAAAGTTACCTTTCATGCAGTGTGTAAGGGAATTAAATCTGAAAGTGCACCGTGTATAAAGTTATTGTCTCGTAAAAGAAAGAAGTGACTCTGAATCATCGAAACAGTTCATTTTAAAAACGAATTGTAAGCCGTTTCTTGTTGATGTCAGCATGAAACATTAGCATATTGCCTGTCCACTTGTTGGTCTTCGCATTGGTCTGAATGAAAATGCAGATTCATTCTTTACAACTAGGTTTAGGTGCTGCTTTTAGAGTGGTAAAAATAGCAGTTTCCCTGGTAATGCTGTACACAAAGCAGCACTGCGTTTACAAACGCTGCTTTATCAGGTATGATGAAATGAAAATCAGATCAGCGCCATGTAAAGGAGGGGTTTGGAAAAGTGAATCGTTGAGGGAGATGGTGAGCAAGTAAGGTAAAAATAAATTCATATTAGACAATGAAATAGTTTTTTGCCATTGCATGCGTGTCGACCCGTTGTTGGGGACTCCCAAAACCGAAATATGAACCTTTCATAACCCATAATAGGGGCACTTTAAATGATCATTTTCCACCATTGTTGTGAACCTTTACGTTTTTGCTACAACAATGTAGATCATCCTGATATAACACACTTTTTATACATTTGAAATCTGCATTATATTCAGCACAAAATAATATAAATGAATATTTGACAGTTTAAAAAAAGTTTTTCTCCAAATTACGATGACACTTAAAATGAGCTTAATCTTGAAAATAATATCACAATAAATAAAAAGTTTGTCTATGGCATTCTTTGCTATATAAATTCAATTATGGAGAATTCTATTCATCTAAACACCTGTAATTTAATTAACAGTTGTTTAAAAGAAGAAAGTAATGTGTGTGGTACAGTCTTGACAATGACTGGAACTTTGATATTGCCACATTTTATTTAAAACTAAATTCAACACTGATAAGAATGAAGAAAGTGAACACTATCTTTAATTCTTTATTTTATATCTCAGACTGCAGATAAGCGTAAGGTCATGCTGGATGAACTGGCCATTGAGACGGCGCAGGAAAAGTCTCGGCACAAAGAGGAACTCGGGGATGTGCGATTGCAGCATGAGAAGGAAGTGCTGAGCATCAGGGCCCGCTATGAGAAGGAGCTCCGCGGCCTCCATGAGGAGAAGAACCGCACGGAAGAGGAGATCCGCTCACAGCTACGAGATGAGAGAGTAAGGAGCCACGAACAATCAACAAAGCACTTAACCTCAGGTTTCTCCAGGTGGATTGTGTCTGTACAAAGTGTACTCTGGGCAAAAGCGATCTGCTAAATTTCTGTTTACAATTGTTTCTTTTTTTTTTTCAGGCTCGTACCAAAGAGCTGGAGGGTCTCCAGCCGTATGTGGAGGAGTTGAAAGCTCAGGTTCAGTCTATGGAGGGGACAAAGGGCTGGTTTGAGCGCAGGCTCAAGGAAGCAGAGGTGCCGTGTGTTCACAATCATCTCTCACTGCAAAGCACTAGCAGAGATGGAAACAACAAAGTCTTTTGTTGTTTGCATCTGGCTACATCAGTATCATTCTGACCACATGATGTCAGTGTTGTTTTTGTCATTACTGTGTTGCAGACTTTAAAATGCCAAACGGTGAAGAGCCTTTATAGTGGATTTATTGTTATATTTCAATTTCTTATCAAAGTAAAATATAAAAAAGAAATTGAACCATTAACGGAAATACACTAAAATACTTTTCTTTTCACCATTTTACAGTTTTATAGTCTGTAGCTTTAAAGTTTGAAATATAAAAGTAAAATACTAATTTCAAACTTTTTTTTTGTTAATTGTCAAATGGTAAAAATAATTTTAGTGGATTCACTTTTATATTTCAAGCTAAAAAATATTGCATTCATCTTAATGTCACTCTTGGATGTCTGGGTGATTTATACTTGATGTTGGTGTCATTTGTTTGTGTTGTGAGCAGGAGACCATGGAAAAGAACAAACTGGAGCACACAGAAGAGATCCGGCGGGTACAGAAAGATCACACACTTCAGCTGGAGGTAAACCTCTGGATGTGATCAGTGAAACACATTTGTTGTAATGAGCGGTAAAGCTATATTTAGCAGATCTTGTCTTTATGATATTTGTTGTCTTCATAAATATTCAAGTCTCAGAAACGCATCAGAATTGGATGGATGATGGATGATGGCTTGACATAGAATTTAACTTAATGAGCTTAAAAGACAGTTTGAAATGCATGAAACATGTCTGTAGGTGCTCAAAAGTTAAGAATTTCTCATTTAATTACTTGTGTTTTCAATAATGTGGCTGGAATCCATTAGATTGCATTTAATTTGAGATTCTACTGACCTGAAACACCAATGATGTCCTATGGCCAGTTTATTTCTGACACTGATTTGATTAGATCATACCTTTTTAATATTATTTTTTACCATGCCTGCACAGCCTTGGTTATGTCAGCACAAAAGAAAATTTATTTAAGAAGCAGAGATGGTTGTTTTGATGAAACATTTGGAGAACAGAATTTATTTTCTAACTTTTCATTCTGATAGATATATTTTAGTTTTTGTTTAAAAAAATGTATACACACGCACACACACGCTTACTTAGCTAAGTGGGGACATTATGACTTCTATTGTTTTTATATACAGACATTTATACACTTTTTAACCTGAAACCACCCCTACCCCTCACAGAAAAGTCTCAAGTTTCTCAAGTTTTCCATTATAAAACAACAATTTTTTTTACTTTATTTTTATTCCTGTACAAATATTTGTATACCTCATATGGAGATTTTTGGCAAAAAAAATTTTTGGCAAGTTTTGCTCAATTTTGGGTGCAAATTTGTTCCCAAATTTGGTTGAGTGGTTATACACGCACGCACACACACACAAATGAAAATATTTCGACATACTCATTACTTATTTTTACTTGATTTTAACCTGTTCTTTGTAATTTATTTAAATATCATATCCTACTTTTTAAGTCTGATAAATCTGTATATTAAACAAATTAATAAATAATTAGTTCTGTCCAGAACTTCTTCATCTTGAGTGTGTGAACACACATTCCTGCTGTGTCTTAGGCTAAAGCTGCAGAGGTGGAGGCAGTCAAACAGCAAGTGGTGGAGATGCAGAAGGAGAGAGAAGAGCTCAACAACACAATCAGCAAACTCAGACAGGTGTGTGAACAGAATGTGTTCATTTGTAGTGCTCTGCTGGAGCCTTTGTCCTGCTGCGTGATGAGAACTAGGTGTTTTTAAGATGCTAAATAAGGCACGATTCAGATGGAGGATATTATGGGGGTGTGCTCACTGGAGCTCACCAGTAATTTCAAATGTGACTCAAGAACGATGCATGACTCAACAGTAGGATGACATTGTTCTTTGTGTGAGCATCTGCTGCCAGCAGCTCTTGGGGGATGTTCAGTTTTCAGAGCTTTCCTGGTATGATCTTAGAATGCTTTATTACGACTTAACTTTGTTCTGATGTTTCTTGAGTCATGGTTCTTATTGTATACTAATACTAAGATTTAAAGCATCATACACTACTCCTTTTTGTGGGTCAGTAGGGTTTATTTTTTTTTTTAGATATTACTACTTTTGTTCAGCAAGTTTGCATTCAGTTGATTTATGTTACAGAATAAATGTCTATTTCAAATAAATGCTTTTCTTTTTAACTTTCAATTCATCAAATAATCTTGGAAATTTTTTTTTTCATGGTTTCCACAGAAATATTAAGCAGCACGACTATTTTCAATAATAGGAAATGTTTCTTGACTAACAAATCAAATATTTTTATGATTTCTGAAGGATCACGGGACACTGAAGACTGGAGTGGTGATGCTGAAAATTGAGCTTTGCATCACTGGAATTAAATACATTTCAATATATATTAAAATGGGAAATATAAAGTTTTAAAAGGTTTTACTGAACCTAAACTTTTGAGTGGTAGTTTATATTCATAAATAAAAAATATGAGCTAAAATAGTTAAAATAAATATGAAATATTGAAAACATGAATTGCATAATGTTATTTCTGCCATAGAAATTCCACTGTAAATGTATTTAAATGCCCTTTTTTTGTTTTATATGCTGCTTCAGTTGTGTCTTTTTATTGTCTAAAATACATAAAAATGAAAGCGACTTAACTGTAGCTTAGTGAAACATTTCAGACTAAACTGAAAGGTTATTTCAAAACGATAATTTGACAGTAGTTTTAAAATAAAGCTGGATTTGATCAACTCTTATGATCTTCGTGTGTGTATTTCAGGAGATTAAAGATACAGTGGATGGACAGAAAATCTTGGAGAAAAAAGGTAGTTCAGCGGTAAGTAGGCAATCCAGCCAGGAGAAAGGGATGAGTCAGGGCTTTCCCTCTCTCCATTTCCCAGAAAGTGAATTAAAATAGTCCCAGGCGATGGGCAGGACACCTCTCTGCCCTACAGACCTGAAACCAGACCTCCCATTGACGAGGGTCGATCAGCTTTCATTAACGCTGCAGCCGTTTCATCAATAGAATCTGGTTTGACAGGTCATTGATTGTCTCTGTGTGTGTTTCCAGCTCCAGAAGCTGTCCATACTTTTAGCTCAGTAAAGTTTTGGTTATAGTTTTTCTTTGGCATTGTTAATTATGCACACTGTTTATTAGGTTACAAATGCAGTCCCTCTGGGAAGTTCCTTCCTACTTGAAGCGATTTTGGCCACAAAATGGATGAAATTTCATATATCATTATCTTCCCCTTTTTCTCCTTCCAACAAAAACAAAAGGATTTTGTAGTGCTACTGCGGCAAAATTGGAGAACGGGATTTTTAGTTGATAGTGTGTGTGTATTTATTTATTTTGGGTTTGTGATATTATGTAATGATATTTAGAAGTTTATTTTTTTAAGGGATAGTTCACCCAAAAGAAACTTCTGCCATTATATACTCACCCTCCAGGTGTTTTGTTGAACATGAAAGAAAATATTTTGAAGAATATGGGTAACCAACAGAGGTGTCAAGTAACGAAGTACAAATACTTTGTTACTGTACTTAAGTAGAAATTTGGGGTATCTATACTTTACTCAAGTAATTATTTTTCAGCCGACTTTTTACTTCTACTCCTTACATTTTCACGCAAGTATCTGTATTTTCTACTCCTTACATTTAAAAAAATAGCTTCGTTACTGCTATTTCATTTCGGCTTGTTTTCATTCCGGCTTGTCATCATAAAAAAAAAAAAAACATATCCAGATAAATCGCGCCATCCGGATGGAGTAAATTTGATTGTGGTTGGATGAGAAGTATAAACATATACCATTCTGACACCCTATTGGTTTGTAGGCGATCCATCGCACCTGCACATGACACAAATCCATCCACATGACATCACACTCCAGCAAGGACATAGCCAGTTTTGGGTTCATCAAAAAATATATTTCTTAAAAGTAGGGTTGGGTATGGAACCGGTATCCGATCGCCTCAGAGTCAGTCTGCTTAAATTTCATATGAAACCGGCGTCAGACCGGTCTCTTCTCCGTCTTTCAGCGCGCTCTTCAATCCGCAGACCGCGGCAGAGCAGCGTGAGCTCAAACAGAGACAGAGGACACACACAGGTGTGTGTTTATCGATAGATTGTTAGAATGTGTCTGTGCAGTTCTTTGTCATAAATACAGTTTACAAAAGGTCACGAAGAAGCTGTCGGTTTCTCATCTACTGTAAAGTTTTCGCTTGTCACACCACAGCCGTTTCCTCCAGCGACTATCTAGCCCTTAACACAACGAACACATACTTTAATTACACTTATTTAAATATACTTAATTTAATCATACGTACTTTATACATACACTACTGTGCAAAAGTCAGGCACGTTAGTATTTTCACTTAAAAGAATGGTGTTCGGCTATTTATATATTTTGCTGTAGTGTGTCAGTAGAAAATATCAGTTGTCAAACTGCTTGTGATTTCAAAATAGCACTAGATTATTATTAAAATTAATGGCAAACTGATATTTCCTACTGACACACTGCAGCAAAAGATATAAATAACTGGCTTAAAACCCTTTTTTGGGGTGAAAATACTATTTGTTCTTTTCCATAAGACTTTTGCACAGTACTGTATTTTAAAAATGACATTGTTGCTACTTTATAAAGAATGACCATACAGTAATTCACAGAACTGATAAAAGACAGTGACAGACAGCACTCATCTTAACTAAATATCAGAGTGAGTGACAGAGATACAGTAGAAACATTATGTGTGCTTTTGTATTAAATGATGACCCAGATTGTAAATTACATTTATTAGCCTTAGATTAAGGGAAGCACAACTTGGGAAATGAGAGCATCCAAGGTGAAAGTTATGGATTTATTTGAAATATTTGTAATGTTCTGTAATGTTATCCATAGTTTTTTTTTGTGGTTCTTTTTTTTAAAGTATTGGTTTAGGCACCGGTACCATTATAAAAGTATCGAAAAGGCACTGGACCTTACTTAAAAGTTATCATTTCTCACTGGCTCATTTACCAAATGGGTGTTTTCTCTTCTTCCTCCACAAATTAAGCTACTGTAGGTAGTTTGGTAGCGAGACATTTTAATAAATTATCGTTTGCGATTGATGACGCGATTGACAATGTTGTGATAAGTAGGCTATACCAACTTTGTAACTCGTTACCCCCCAACACTGGACATAGCAGACGTATGTACCAAATACAAGAAGCTATCAATCAAGAAGGTATCAGGATTATGAGTTAATTTTCATTTTTAGTTATTGATTAATCACTTGGATTAATCATTAATTTTGACAGCACTATAATGTTTATTGTAAATAGACAACGATACAAGAGTAATTGTTACTAAGCCTGCACCAATGTTCTTGTCTATTGCCCTCACAGATTCCTGCAGCTAAGCTTGGATGTACATTTACATTCCATTAAAGGTTATTGATGACATGCCTCTGAAGTTTGACTTTTTGCACCATAACAATACTTACTGGCAACTAGTCACCATATCTCTAGCTCTTTAATGTATTTGCATTGTACTAAAATGTGTTCATTTTCAATGGGCATATATGTTGCTGAAAGAGGTAGCCTATAGTGCATCCCAAATTTTTCAACATTAATATTTTAATATAACATTACAGTCATTATGGTCTTTAGAAAAATGTTTTTTTGAGGTGGTGGGGTAGTGCACAATAGGCCCCTGTGGCACGGCCCAATGGCCATAATGGCATTTTTTCCCTTACATTACTTTTACTTTTATACTTTAAGTAGTTTTTTTAAACCAGTACTTTTACACTTTTACTTGAGTAAAAAGCTTGAGTTGATACTTTAACTTCTACAAAAGTCTTTTTTAACCTTAGTATCTATACTTCTACTTGAGTAATGAATGCCAATACTTTTGACACCACTGGTAACCAAACACTTGATGGTCCTCATAGACTAGTCGTTTTTTAGTTTTCTCCATACAATGGAAGTCAGTAGGGACCATAAACTGTTTAGTTACGCATTTTCTTCAAAATATCTTGTGTTTAGCAGAAAAAAGAAATGCATACAGGTTCAAAACAACTTGAGGGGAGTAAATGATGACTTTTCATTTTTGGGTGAACTGTCCCTTTAAGTGTGTTTACGTGTCCAAATACCTTTGGGGCCACTGTATATACTGGTTTATATCCTGCTAAATGTCCTTCAAACTAAATGTCCATCAGATTTCCAAATAACGGCTGTCATGTTATATCTGCAGCTGAAAGATTTGAAGAGGCAGCTCCATCTGGAGAGAAAAAGAGCCGATAAACTCCAGGAGCGGCTGCAGGAAATCCTAACCAACACTAAGACCCGCTCAGGTGAACACTCTCTCCCTTACATGTTATACTTAAGATTTTAAGACACACCCCTCCATCATTATATAAAGCATTTGTCAGTACATGGAATAGGGCTTTTTAGAGCTGTCAGTGCCCTCTCAGGTGATTTAAATTGCAATTGGCTATGCGTTCGCTATTTCATCATACTTGTGTGGCATGAATGAAAAATTTAAATCAGGTAAGTAAATATGTGGCACTGCTCATAAATAAGGCAGCAGATGAAGACTGCTCCGCCCCCACTGCAAACTGCTACAAATGAGACAAATCCCGAAGCGTGTTCTTGCCACCTGAAAAGTGGCTTTGTTCTTGCATCAGGTTCCTGTGGGATGTTAAGCAGTTCACTTTCCAGCATCGGCTCATTGGATATAAATAGTTTTTCTAATAAGGCAAATTACATTAATGTAGTTGTGCTTTCATATTACTGTGGTGTTATTTCATATTGTCGAGGTTTTTGGCTCACTTTTCACAATCCGATAAATTACTTTCTCTCGCCCCATTTCTTTTCTTCAATGAACATGTTATTTTAAATACAGTAAATAACGGTTTTGAACACATTTTTTGATTATTTTAGCTGCCCTTTGACTGTTTATATGATGTCAAATCAATTTTATTTGTATAGTGATTTACACAGTACACATTGAAATCACAGAAAACGTCTTTTTCTAAAATGGATTTGAAAAAAAAAAAACTAAACTTACTGCTTTGAAACTTGTAATTTTCACAGGTCAAGAATGCAAGATGATGGTGTTTATAATCAAATTTTAACATTTGGACCACATAGGTGAAATCAATAAATTGTGTCCCAACTTAATAGAAACTTTTTGGGTGCATTCATGTGTTTGTTCCTTAAAAACTCCGGTGTGGACAGACCCCACACACAACTAGGAGGGAGTGTGGCGGGTGCTGTAAATATTTGATAGAGCCCCTCTAAAAATGTGCTACAGATCCATGCATATGTGCATTTGTGCTCTGTAAATTGTTGGCAGTGCCAGGGCACTCCTCTTTTGAGCCATTTATTATTTAAAGTATACTAAATATTTAATGGTTGCTCTACAGAAAGTTTAGAATCAGATATTTGTAAAGTAGGGAGATTTATCTTTGCAAAAGTCCAGGAGGGTCCAGAAGTCCACACACACACACACACACACACACACACACACACACACACACACACACACACACACACACACACACACATATTTTGGCATGTGTTTTGGTTCTCTGGCCTGACATGTAGGGGGGGGAGAAGGTAACAACTTTGCAGTATACATTGAGAGTTCATTGTTGTGTTCTATTTATAATTTTTTTTTTTTTTTTTTAAAAAGCTCTGTTCCAATGCCTAGTGAGTTTACTACTACCTAAATAAACAATCTTGTAAGGTGGAATCATCTCGAGACTCGGCTCTCAGTTGATTCCATTGGAGGTTGATTTAGCATGCTGCACACAAATAATGGGTAAAATAGCCAGCTTTATGCATACTTTTTGGTATTGAATATAACAGTATATTTATTTATTACATCATTATAGATTTTCCTTTTGAAACAGCCTTTGTTAATACAACATTGACATCTTAAAATGCTGTCTATGTAGGTAGCTTAGTCGTTTTTGGAACAGAGCTTATATATATGCTCAACTGTTTAAATGTTTGGGGTCAGTAAGATTTTTTCAAATGTTTTGAAAAGAAGTCTCTTCTGCTCACCAAGTCTGCATAAAATACAGTCAAAACAGGGATAAGAAGTTATCCTAATATACTGATTTGCTGCTTAACAAACATGTATTTCTATTATCAGTGTTGAAAGTAGTGCTGCTTAATATTTTTGTGGAAACTAATAATTTATTTTTATTTTTTATTTTATAATGTTTTATAATTATAAATGTCTTTGCTATCACTTTTGATCCATCTAATTTGTTCTTGCGGAATAAAATTATTAATCTTACTCAACCCAAACTTTTGAATAATATAGTGTATTCCGTATAATTAAATGTTCATTAAAATGGGTGGTGTAACTTTTTGTTTACTTTGTAGATTCTCTGTCTGTGAGTGCAGGTATTAATGGATGATATTTTGTTAAGTAGCCTGTATGTTAGCATGCTTAGTTCTAGTATAGATTACTCCGCAGTGATTCCTTGTTTGATGACCCATGTACTCTCTGTAGATTGCAAATGCAGTTGTATTGTTATTTCTGCCTACTAATAGTTGCCTTGCAATAACTAGTTGTTGATCATAAAAGCGGTTACCTGTTTCTGGAAACTGCTGTATATTGGACTAGACAGCATTTCAGGAGTTGCCTAAAACATGAGACGCACTTAATAATAAGTGCTTCAAAATAACTCATTAACATATACTGTAGTTTAAAGCGGCTTGCCAAACTTTCATATACATGTGCTTTTTAGTGAATTTGTGACCAGTTTTTTTCAATGCATAACTTATTTCTTATGGTTTTATACTTGCTGGCATATGTTAGAAATTGGTGCATGTAATTCCTTTTTGCGTAAAGGCCCTTCTTTACAGCTAGCTAGTATGCTTAAACATACTGAGTTGAGTTGTGCTAACCCATTGCCATTTTCTATCTCACCTACAGCGCTTGGTGATTTATGCTTTTAAAACCTTCCTCTTTTTGCGTCATGTATATATTTGCAGGTCTTGAGGAGCTGGTGTTGTCTGATATCAGTTCGCCGAGCCGTACGCAGCAGACGGGTGACAGCAGTAGCATCTCCTCCTTCAGCTACAGAGAGATCATGAAAGACGGGGCTTCGGCTCCCAGCACCAATAAGGTAGAGCCGCCCACTGGGGGCCAGCGACCCTTGCAAATACTGTCGCCACAGTTGACGCTTCCTTTTCTGGCTCCCAGGAGCATTTACGAACCTCCGGATGCTTTTAATAAATTCCCAAACAGTGTAAATTCCATAAATATACTGGGCCTGTGAAGAAATGGGGGAGAAAATAATGGTTGTTGTGACATGGTGGACTATCTTGAGGGAAATGAGTGTGGTTTGGTGAAGAAAAACACAAACCTTGAGGTACATTTGACTAATAATTGCAGTTTCCTAAGGCTAGGAAGTTTTAAACTTCACCATGCAACTATTTTATAGTTGCATGGTGATTTTCCGTATTTTCCAGACTATAAGTCACACTTTATTTCATATTTGGCTGGTCCTGCGACTTTTAGTCAGGTGTGACTTATTAATCAAAATTAACTTGACATGAACTGAGAGAAATGAACCAAGAGAAAACATTACCGTCTCCAGCCACGAGAGGGCGCTCTATGCTGCTCAGTGCTCCTGTAGTCTACTACTGAAGACATAGAGAGCGCCCTCTCGTGGCTGTAGACGGTAATGTTTTCTCTTGGTTCTTGGGTCTAAATAAATGCAACTTATAGTCCAGTGCGACTTATATATGTTTTTCCTCATCATGATGTATTTTTGGACTGATGCGACTTATACTCAAAAAATACGAAAAATACGGTACGCATGGGCTGGTATGAGGCTGGTATTTGAGTCTTAATATTTTATTTAATTTCAGCTTTATTTCAATTATCCAAATTTATTTGTATAGTTTTAGCTTACAATAACAACCCTCGTGACTTTCTGTTTATTTAACCCCCATTGCTAAAACATTCATACTGGTCTAAGCCGGTCTTGTCAGCATATCTTTAAGTAAAAAAGATGTTTCAGTGAAGTTTTGTTTCTCTTCGTACAGTCCAACACCAGCAGCCCTCAGTCCCAGCGTCCTGCTGACCTCTCGGACGACGAGGTCAGTGAGCTCTTCCAGAGGCTCGCCGAGGTTCAGCAGGAGAAGTGGATGCTGGAGGAGAAGGTATGACGTTTTAACCTTCATTATAGTCTCATGTTACTAGAAGAAGTTGAACTCCCGTGGAACAGCCCAGGTTTGCAGTACTGCACCAAACCTTCACCCGGGCAGTTATGCTGTGTGCTCCATAGGGGGCTGGAAGTGCTGAACTGTGTCTTTGGATCATGAAATATGCATGCAGATATTGATGTTTCCACATTTTAATCGATTGGTCTTGGTTAGGAACTATTGAAAGATGGAAATAATAGTTAGGGCTTTGACAAGTTATATCACTCTTTCTGCTTAATAGAGACGTAATACTGTAAATGCAAACACGTCAGTACCACTCAAATGCTGTTTCATAAATCATCTAGATTTCACATAATGTCTTTTAGGAAGTTTTTTTTTCTTCAGTTTTTCAGAGAATTTAAGATAGTTTAAATTGATGTTTGATGCATTTTTAAATGAAATTAATTTAAATTATAAATGTTTTATATATATATATATATATATATATATGTGTATATATATATATATATATATTAGGGGTGTAACGGTTCACAAAATTCACGGTTCGGTTCGATACGATACACTGATGTCACGGTTCGGTTCGGTTCGATACGTTTTAGATACAGCAAAATGTAAAAACATCTCAACTTTTCAGAATGCCGCAAGCGCACCGCGGGTCATGTGACAAGAACCAACCAATCAGCTTCATCCTTTCCCGTAACAACGTTGAGAGCTCAGCCAAGATGAAGGAACAGCTGATCATAGCTGTATATGGATTGCAATTTTGAAATAAATTCAGTAGCAGAGCTACTGCAAGCGATTTTTAGAGCTGCAAATCCATTTATCCTTCGCTGAAATTTCCGCGTCTCATGGAGAGAGCACGTCATTGTTGCTTAGCAAAGACAGACGCCTCAGGAGAAAGACGCGCTTAGCGTTTTCCATGCGTTTTTAGGCACGATATGTGAACGGCCCCTAAGGCGCTCGCTCACTCAGCACGCGCTGAAGGCTCGTTGCAAAATGTCTAATGCATTTAACAGACCAGAAATATAAGATCCTAAAATAACCAACAGGTCTGGTGTTTGGGTTGGATTCCCTGTAAGCTATAGTGTCTAAATGCTGCAGGGATAGTTTGCTGCGTGCATGTTTCTCCTTTTTTTCGTCTTTTCCCAGATAGTACTGACGCATATATCCCAGATATTCCCGCTGGTGTTTTTTTTTTTTTTTTGTAATCCCGCTGGTGTACCCTGTCATGTTGCAGATGCGACATACCGTTGTTTTTTTATCCACCACTCTCTTGCCATCACCATTATAGCTTAAAGGGAATCCAAAGTGCACCCAAACACCAGACCTGTTGGTTATTGGAGGATCTTCTCATTTCTAGTCTGTTAAACGCATTGGCTATTTTGCAACGAGCCTTCAGCGTGTACTGAGTGAGCGAGCGCCTGCTGAGTAGCCTAACATAAACATATAAGATGGTGTTTTTTTCTTCTTCGGGAGTGTCAGGGGCGTTGCCTGTTACGTTGTTTGGGTTATTGGGCTACCTTGTTGAACGCATATCATTATATTTCTTTCTCTCTCTTTTTTTTTTTTTTTCAAATATAATTAATTACTCCAACGAACCGTTCGGTATACATAATGCGTACCGCGTACCGAACCGAAAGCGTCGTACCGAACGGTTCAATACGAATACGCGTATCGTTACACCCCTAATATATATATATATATATCGTCTACCATCGAAGTTTGGGGATAGTGAGAATTTAATACTTTCTTTGACAAGGATAAATTAAATTGAGTAAAAGTTACAGTAAAAAAAAAAAAAAACCAAAATGCTGTTCTTTAGAAATTTCTATTATTAATAATAATAATAATAAAAAATGGTTTTCACCATTGATATTTATTTTTTTTTTTTTTACTATTTTTTTTTTTTTACATTTTCTAAAGATAAAACCCATCACATTGGCAGTGATCACAGTATCCACACCTGTGTGCTTCCGTATCAGTTTATCACACTTTTGTGTGCTTGTTGCGTGTGGCAGTTTATTGCAGATCTTATCTTTGTGCTCTCTGTTCAGGTGAAACACTTGGAGGTCAGCTGCTCCTCAATGGCCGATGACATCTGTAAAAAGAGTGCTATTATTGAGACGTACGTCATGGACAGCCGAAGAGGTGAGTGGCTTTCTCTCTCTCTCCCTCATTGTCATTCTTCACAGCCTCAGACGTGCTTGTTTTCTGAAAGCACCTGATGTGGAGGTTTACAGATGAGGTCAGGTGATAGGTGATACTGATTGTGCTTTTATTCGAAGGAGTATCAAATGTGTGGTTGTCTGTGCGGAAAAAGACCCTAAGCTACTTAATAGTACAGGTTTGTTTAAAATAAAGGACTGCTTAGACTGATGCAGAACAATGTCATCACTTTCTTCTTTTATTGTACAGTGTGTATTTATTTTTTGTTCTATTTTTATGTATACACTCATACTTGCATAATCTTGTAAATGTTTTATTGGTCCTATTTATAACGCTACTATTTTGGTGCCACTGTCTGTACAGGTCTTATGTATTCTTTGAAAAATCACTTTGCAGCTGAAAATAATAATAACTTTTTTTGTGTGTTTTATTTCTGTGTTGCTTTTGATGGATTGGAATCGAACAATGTCTGTCTATACTTTAAAGGAACACTCCGACTTTTTGGGACTAGCTTATTCACAGTATCCCTCAGAGTTAGATAAGTCCATACATACCTTTTTCATTTCTGTGCGTTCTGTAAGTGTTATTTGATGCACCCACCGTTAGCCTAGCTTAGCACAAAGACTGGATGTAAATGGATAATGGTAGCATAGTAATCCCAATAAGTGACAAAATAATGCAAACATTTTCCTATTTACATGTTGTGATCTGTATAGTCACAGCGTGTACAAATAACAAGGCTATATGAGACAGAGACCATTCTTAATCGTATAAATACTGGGAACTATATTCTCACTAAGCGTAGGAGCACAGCTAACATTACTTGGGCGGAGTGGCTACTTTGGCGGAGTGATTAGCATTGGCACACAAAAAAATATGGAGTCTTTCTATCTAGTTGTAGTAGTTTTTGCTTTAGTGATTTATAAAATCATTTGGTAAGTAAATCATTATTAGGGTGCTAAAGTGCTAACATTAATAGCAGGATATGATGATCTTTTCATAAATACAGTCTTGGAGTATATTTCTTTACAACAATACCTGGATTTCGTACCAGATCCACTGAGGCAGAGCAAAAGTTTGTTTGCTACAGACACAAAAAATTGCAACATTTTGTGTTATTTGGTTACCAAGGTATTTCTATTTACGTTTTTTTTTTGTTATATTCATATTTTATTACAGCTTTGAGTTAACCGAATATTGCTTTAGTTGTAGTTAGCAATAACATTGAGAATGGTTGTACTAGATTTTCTTTAAACACCTGAGGGACAATTTTAAATAAAATTCTGTATTAATCAGTTGGTTCCCTTAAATTTGTCTTTATTGTCATAGATTTTGCACAGGGAGTTATCTATAAACTCTTCATTCTATAAACTCTTTTTAGCACTCTTTCTTTGTGAAATTCCAATAAAAGTCACTTTTCCAGTGGACTGAACACATTCCTGACACATCATGACCCGTTTTTACAATTTGGAACCATCCGGAGCAGCTTTTGACAGCTTGGTTTACTTGTGTGCATGAAAACAGTCAAACTCAATATTTTTGGCAGGGATTCTCTCATAGAAGTTTGGGCTAGAGCACTGGATTTCTGCACTCAAACTCAGAGATCTTATATATAAAAAAAATAAAAATAAAATATATATATAATTCCCTGTGAAAATAGCACTGGTACTTATTAACTGCTATAGAGCTTCAAACTAGAAGCCCATCAACAGAAACTATAGATTTATGTAAAAGTTATACTTTTTTTATAGTTGTTTTATATTTGTATATGTGAGGTGTAGTTGTTAAATACTTTTAAAAAGTTTTTTCTCTGTAACACTTAACAATAAGTTTCAATTTGTTAACTATGCATTAGGTATCATGCGCTAACTAATGTTATTTTTTTTTTATATACATTAAAACATTTTTAACATTTCATATAAATTTGCATTAGCCAGTGTATTATGAATAAACTTGAATTTGCAATAAAAATAATGTTTATAAATTAACATTGAGCTTGTTGTAAAGTGTTACCTGTAAATTAAATCTGATTGAATGACTTGAGTTCTTGTTTTTCAGCAGCATGAGCATAGTAGCTGAATACTAAATAAGCGTAAATGTAGGTGGGTCATATGTTAATGAGCTCACGGTTTTGACATCATAGCCATGAAGACTTCTGAACTAAACAGGCAGAATCTTAATTAAGCTACTGTTCCATCATACATAAATACATACGATTTTGCTGTACATAAAGACTGCATTTGCTCATCAGTATCCTGCAATGAGACTGAGACTTATTATTATTATTTTTTTGTGCCTCATTTAAAGCAAGGCTTCTCTTGTGTTTCACTCTTAACAGAGTGGAAGTGGTAATGTTGCATCTTCCGGTCTCCCCCCCGCCATGTGTTTTCCTGTTTTAATTTCATGAATGACTGATTTAACATTTAATGGCAGACTTGATTGCATTAAGGCTGGTGTTGTCTAATTGTAAATATTGTGCAATAAAAGTTTAAGATCTCTGCTCATTTGGGCTGTCGGGATAGCTCACAAAACAGGTGTGTTCATGTAAAGACCCTTTTTTGCACAATAACAAGATACAGAAAGGTGTTTGGTAACAATGTTTTGTTAGTATTAAAATCAATACAAACTTTGAAAGAATACGATGAAGGCAATGTGCCCATATTCCATTTATACTCTTCATCTCAGCCCAATGTGATCTTTAATGTGGCGGCAATTCTTCTGTTTTATGTTTCCATCTGGTTCACGTCTGATCAGGATAGTCTTTCTGAATAGCATTAGAAATTAACCATTTTCTCCTACAATAATTGAGGATAGTCCCTGGGAGATGTAAAAATTAGGAGGTGGAGACTCCATAGAAAAAAGCGAAGAAAGGATGCAGAAGGTAGCAGCATTAGATGAGAGATGACATTAGCAGGATGTAAATGATTCAGAATGCCGACATGCCTCAGTGAACCCAACACTTATCCTCAATAATGCAGCAGAAAGACTGAGCACCCCTCTTGTCTCGTCTCCTCCATCCTCTCTCCCCTCTCTCTTGCTTTATACTTACCCAAGTGCGGCTTGCCGTAAATTCATGCCAGTGATATAACAAATGAAACAAATGCAACATTTCATCTCAGACATAGCCTTTTGAGTCAGTAGCAATGTCCGTTGTCACCAAAAATGGCAAGTCAGGAAGCACCTCAGATAAGCCAGATGCATGCCACCTTGGGGGTATTGTTCACCCTTCACTTGCCAGAATTTTCTGCGGTATTCTTCCTTTCAAAGAGGGGACTATATAGAAGATGCTGCGGATTAACATTTGGCTCGTGCAACACATTGTGTAAAGTAGTCCCACAAACATGGAAAGTCTTCTGCCGTATTTCAAGGCACATGTTCCCGGTAATGCAACCCCAGGAAAATTACATATTCGTTAAGACAGTTCCTGAAAATCGCAACCATTAAGCAGCAGGGGACCGATATATATGTCATTGTTGTCGCCAATTTGTTGAGGAAATGGCAAGTCAAGGATGGTTCATATGTATGCCACCTTGTGGGTATTGTTGACCCTTCACGTCCCAAAATATTCTGCCACATTCTCCCCTTCAGTGATAGGAGAAACTGCGGGTTGTAAAAGGCACAACAGTTTCTGGCATTCTGGCAGAAAATACCTCTGCTTTATCCAGGCACATATTCCCAGCAATGCAACCCCAGGATCATCCAGTATTCGTTAGGACAAATGCTGAAAATGTCAGCCGTTAAGCAGTGGTAGGCAATTATAAATGAATGTTACTCTGTAGAGCTTGGCATGTGTGTGATGTAAGACAGCTGTAGGATGGTTTATTTGCGCAGCCTCCACTAATCAGCCATTCAGCAACATGCCACAGTCGCGTGTGCACAGACTTCGCTCCACCTAAGTGCTGCTGGAAAAAGTCAGCTGAGGTGAGACACTACTGTAGTCTGGAAACCCTCTGCCTGCCTACGTGTACCCTGTTTTAGGTCTCTACTGAAGCGTGAAGTAAGCTAACCTTTCAGTGTACTGCATCATTTAAGCAAGAAACTACCCATATCTTGTGCCCTATAGCTCCATAACCCACTGAGATAATGGGAACGAATGTGAGTCACAGCAGAATTATTTTTCTTCCCTTTACAAGTACATTTGTTTTTAGAGTGAATTACCCCACCAGAACCGGTGGGTGCTAATGGACACTCTACTTGCCGAGGTTGAAATAACAAATATGAGAAGAACAGATCATCGATATCCACACCGATCCCTCGAAAGAAGAAGGGACATCTGTAACTGGGAATAACACATGGCTGCAAACCGGAAGAATTCTTGCTGTAGAGATGAAATTGCCTGTTTGCCCCCTGGCAGAGGTTTCAGTTAAGTGTTGTGTCTCCAGTGAGAGATGGCTGAAAGGTAGCAGCCACCGTACAGGATCTGCCAGTTTGATTGATTCAGGACTGCTGACTCCTACACCAACCTGAGGAGATTCCCAATGAGGCTTGCTAAAAAAGTGCCCAGTGTTTCTGTGGGATTCACATGGCAATTGTATGCTTGATGTTGATGATCTTGAAACTTGCATTTGTGCTTCAAAGCTTGAAGAGGACATTCTTCAAGGCCAAGCTCTTTCTGGCGTGATATTCCACTGTAACATCACTTTCTTCATTTATTTTTTATTCTCACATGCAATAGAGCAAATTTTTGCTCTTAATCCACTATTCAGTACCCCAGTTGAGCAGAATTCAGAGTTGACTTCCTTCAAGTTCATCAGGTAGAATTTCAGTTAAATTACCTTTGCCCATACCCAAAGGAAGTTGCGGTTCAAATCAGTTCTATCTATTGATCTATCAGCCTGTCTGTCTGTTCTGTTTATCATTGTGTCTATCAGTCTGTCTGTTGGTCTATCTGTCGTTTAGTCTAGTCTGTCGGTCATTTTAATGTCATTTTGTCTGTCCGTCTCCCTATCTATATATCATTCTATAATTGTATCTGTCTATGTTATCTATTAGTAAGGCCCCTTTAATTTCAAGACTTTTAAAAGTTTTTTTTATTATTATTATTATTTTAACATTTAAACATTTTTTGTCCAGTTCTTTTCCATTTTGACTACAGTTTCCTTTAAAATTTCAGGTCATTTTCATTCTATCTCCCGTCTTTTAAAGTTGCAATTCTGCAACCTGATTGGTACCTAAATTAAAATTCATAGTCCGTAACTGAATTTAAAAGGCATTTTCAATTCAGTTCTTATTGGTGCAAACCCTGTCCAGTCCTGTAAGTTGTGACCTCAGTACTCTGACGTAGTTCAGCTGAGCGTGTGATCAGGGATCCCCGGAGTCGTGAGTCAGGGACGTCTCTGTGCCTTCAGTGTACTTTCCATTCTGCTTCTGCATTTGCTTCCGTGACTTGGCTTCTTAGGTTTACATCCCCCTCTGGTCCTGCAGGAGAACTGTCTGCGAGAGCGCCTGGCGCCATTCCACACATTTGAAAGCCATTGGCCCAGCATTTTCCAGCCATTAGAGCAGGGAGTCCTCTCTGTAAATCTCTTTTATCAAAGTGTCTCCATAGAATTCTTTCCCTGATGCTCCAGCAAATTAGAATTAACGACACTGATCAATATGGAAGAAATACTGGTTACAGTCAGGTGTGCATTTGTTTGTTGTTGTGCATTTGCAATGTCATTAGCACAAACATTGATGTAGCCATCTAAGTATTTGCTGGTCTTGTTCCTTAAATAGTCGGATTCATTAACTTTGGCATGAGTTATTCGTACTGGGAGGGAATTATGCCATGGTGAAAGGAGACACTGCAACATCACAAGATGAAGCCTGTGATTTCCCTACTGTAAATGTTAATAGAATTCTGATGAAGCAATACATTGGTTGTAATGGGCAATTTGGCTTCTATGCTAAACACTGGATACTGGAAAACGACACAAGTTAAAAAAAATGAAATAAAATAGGTTCAGCAGTATTACATTCAATTGCAAATTTTATGCAATCTTCTTTCCATTATAGTCACATCAGAGTTCTTATAGTTTTATATAAAAAATTTTTTTTGGTTTAGTAATTTTTTCCTTTCAATTTAGTGTAGTTTTTATTTTATCATTGTTTGTTTTTAATTGTCTAGTTTATTTAGTTTTTGTTGTAGAATGTCAAATTGTTGCGCTAAATGGTGTCATTTAAAGCGTTTAATGCCGTAAAATATTTCACTGCAGTCTAATGTTATTGCTATCCAGTGGTATTTTCTTATGCAGGCGGGTTGTAACGGTCTTTAGTTATAAAAGGAACCATATATAAAACTCTAAAATTAATTTGTTGGTTTCAGAATCATGAAAATATCTATCTTTAAGTTAATTTCAGCTTTTCCTATTTATATTATTTTTTATTTTCATTTTATTATTTTTATTCAAAGATTTTAAGTTATATGTTTTCATTAACCATAACACGCAGCAATACTGTTTCCATTTGAGGTTTTAAAGCTGCAAATATTCACCGGCCATAGTGTTCATTCTATGCTTCTGTGGTAAGTTGACAAGGTTAATTATCTTATAGACCATATAAAGAGCAAAGACTGCATTTTTCACCTTGTGGTGTTTACGGTCAGGCTTCAGGGGTGAGGCAAATGTCATTCATGGCCTTCAACGCTTGACGCCATGCATTCAAAGGTTGAACAGTCCTCGGGGGCAGGGGTTAACATCTCAGTTTGCAACGGTGCATCACGTTCTACTTAATTTTCGTACCTCTGGGCTATGGCATTGGCTCACTGTGACCAGCAATGCTTGTGTGCTGCGCTAATGTTGAACACATGTCAGGCTCTTCTGTTAGCCACACATACACACTATTCTTGCGCCAGTCTAATAAGGTTAAGCATGAGAGGCATGAGATTGCTAGTGCTTAGATTTATAAACTGTGATGTAACAATGCAAATTCTTCAGCTAATTGTAACATGGTATGGTCACAGTCACTTAAGCAACTTAATGTTTTAAAAATCCAGGTTTCTATGCATCGCTTGATGAAACGTGTATACAATCTCTTCTTTTTCATTACTTAAGTGATTCTTTTCTATTCCCACTGTAGTTTCTACTGTAGTTGCAGTCCGAACTGCTTACTACAGCATAAATAGATTATTTTATTAAATTTTTTATCTCAGAAATTTGTATTTTATTCCTGAAGCATACAGCCTTGATTTAAAATTATTGTCTTTTTTTATTCATACATCATACCGCATCAATTTAAAATTATTTTTAATTTTATTTTAAAATTTTATTATGATTATTATTTTTTCCTTATACATGAAGGTTTTCTAATTTATTTATTTTTGTTTGTTTTATAGACTTAATATTTCTTTTGAAATTTAAGGTTAAAGTTTAAAACTACTTTTTTTGTACCTACTTTATATTTGTACTTTTGGTATTTGTACTGTTTTGAAAAGTTGATTTAGTTTTAGTATTTGTTTTAATTTTAGTAAGTGAGTGTGTTAACTGATGTCAATTATAAAGGTGTGTTAAATATCTTTACAATATTTTCTATCATACCCCAAAATTATTATTTTTTTATTTTAATTTTATGTTAGTGTTGGAGTTATACATTTTTTTTTTCAGTTATTTATTTATTTTAATAATAATAATAAAAAAATGTAATTCAACTTTTTTATTGTTCAGTTTATGTAGTACTTTGTTTAAATTAGTTTTATTTTTAAGTTAACAAAGATGTGTTCATTTAGTAACACTGACTATAGCCCAATACCTTTTTTTTTTTTTTTTACATAATAAAAGATCTATTTGCCTTCACAGAGATTTTATTGGAAACTGCATTTAAACACCTGCAGCAAGTGACACATTTCCCATGTGTTCCATCATCAGACCACAGGTGTAAGAGGTTATTTGACAGCAGCGTTTAGGAACACACTGCTGAGCTGACCTTGAATGTCTCTACTCACACAGATAAAGTGAAAACTGAAAAAGAAGCTTCCCGATCGAACTTATTGCTCTTGCCCTTGACACGCAGAGGCTGGCCAGCTCGATTCCCTGTCCTCCCCTTAGAGGAAAAACTCCACTAAACTATCTGACAGTTCACAAGGAACCTGACAACATCTTAGTAGCCTGGCTTTAAGCAGGCAACCCAGTATCTCAGCACTTCTGCTCTCTGGCCTCCATTAATCATCAGTTAAGCAACATCTTTCATTTTTTAACACACGACCTTGTCCAATTACAACCCAACACCGATTTCCCCTGCTTACGGTTACTTCCGTGGTTGCGTGTTACTGTCACGAACCCTGTCGACAGACTTTGTTTTGCTGCCTTTAATTTGACTCCATCTTTACTGTCAGTCTCTCTACCTTAACCAGGGTTTGAATTTCATTCAAGCTAGAATTCATTCTCGGCGGCTCTTGTGAATATGCAGGGTTGTTTATTTGCCAGCTTCAAGACGTGCACAGCTTTTCGTCAAAACTGCGGATGATTGCACTCGAGGTGCTCGTAAATGTTGTGGCTTGCGTTCGAAATGCTTTCCTCCAAACACAAGCACTCTGTATTCACTCAGCAGACACTAATGGCCCCCTGATAGAGATCATCTTTATTCATGGATGTTGAAGCATTACTGGAGAAAACATGGTTAAAAAGCACAGGCCGGAGTGATAGAATATTTGCCATTTCTAAAATTACACCTATTTTCTCTCTGGTTCTCTCAGATGTATCCGGAGGAGGTCTGGTGGTCCATGGTGCTCAGGGTGAACGTGGAGGTTTGAGTTCTGTGCTGAGGGACTTGGTAAAACCTGGAGACGAGAACCTGCGGGAGATGAACAAAAAGCTGCAGAACATGCTGGAAGAGCAACTGACAAAGAACATGCACCTACAGAAGGTAAAGAGAGGGAAGGCCAGCCATTTGGGGTGGGAAAGACACGCTTTTATGGTCAAGGTCAGTTAAGGTTAGCAATAAAACCTTCTTTTGAAAGACTGTTATAAACCCACATGGAATACATCCCTATAGAGCTTTAAGAAAGCTTAAGAGATATCAGAATTTGAACATCACAAAAAAAAAAAACACCATTTAACATTACATTTTTATGTGAATACATATTTTTTTATTTATTAATATAGTCTGATATGCTCACCAAGGCTGCATTTATTGGATCAGAAATACAGTAATGGTAATGTTGTGAAATGTTATTGCAATTTAAAAAAAATTTTTTTTCAACATTGTACAATTAAATTACTCTCATTTTTTTTTTTTCTTTTTTTCTTTTTTCTTTTACATTTAGTCTTAATTGATTTTGTTTTTGTTTCACAAACTTAACATTTCTTTAAAAATGTAAGGTTAAAGTGTAAAAATATTAGTATTTTTGTGCCTGCTTGCTGTTCGTACCATTTTGGAAAGCAAACATTAAAGAAAAAAAATCTAATTTAAATATTTTAATGCAATACTCCATTTTAATACTCAGCAGAATTTTACCAATTGTACAAATCAGTGAAAGTGCAAAACACACTGCAGATTTCAAGTGGGTCTTGTTAGCATAAGCCAAGTTCCTTGGCATAACTTTGATTTGAAAAAAAAAGTGAGACTTGCATTTGATGCTTCATGGAGAATAAAGAGCTGAACCGTGTTGAGCAAGGAGTCATTCAGGTGAGTAAAGGTGAAGTGACCATGAGTTTTCCACTTGCTAGAAGAACAGGTGACTGCAGTGGCTTTGACAGTGTGATCACGCATTTGTGATGTGTGTATTTGTGTGTGTAGGTAGCTTGCTGTCATACGGTCCTGAGACTCCACTGAGAGGTCTTATTCATCAGCAACCAGAGGGTGGGCGTGTTGTTAATGCTAAAACGTTTCTAGGAGCAGGAATAGAAAGTGCATGTCAGGCGGCCTGCAGGGTGATGTGTTTGAAGGGATTACACCATCACACAGATTGACTAATGACAATTAACCTCTCGCACCCCTCTTGATATTTCCAGAGCCGCACATCGTTAATGGGAGATTTGTTCCTGTAGTGAAGCCATGTGTTAGGTTTGAATTATATAAAAAAAATATAATTATGTGCTATAATATTCATTCTTAATACTCACCAAGCTGCATTTATTTGATAAAAAAAGAGGTAAAAACAGTAATATTGTGAAATATTATTACAACTTAAAGAACTGTTTTCTATATTAATATATTTTAGAATGTAATTTGTTCCTGTGATGCAAAGCTGAATTTGCAGCAGCCATTACTTTAGTCTTCGTGTCACAGTACTTCAGAAATCGCTCAAATATGACGATTTGCTGCTCCGTTATGATCAGTTATCATTGTTTATATGGACCTGGATGGATGCAAACCAGAAGCCTATTCATATCAAATTAATAAGTCTGCAATCAGTGCAAAAACAGCAGCTTCGTGTTATCGTGTTAAATCTTGAGTTAAATAATGAAAGATTCGCATTAGTAATACATTATACATTTGATTGGATGAGTCACGTTCAGAGATGTTATAGGCACATCTGCAACTTCACATTTGCAGCACCAATGTGTGATGCATGGTGCTCTGTTTTGTAAATGCGAATAAAATCCTTACTGAGGGGCTGTTTGAGCCGATATGAAGCCCAGAGACAGCCTGTATCTTGGTGGAGTGCATCTTGTGTGTGTGCTGGTGCCCAGGGGGAGTTGTAGGTTACAAAAACACCTTGCTGTAACCTTGGCAAAGAGCAACGATGCAAACGAAGACCAAGATGGGTTGACAATCCCTCTGCAAAGCTTGTCCATAACTAAGAACAGAAAGTTCCCTGCAACACAAACCTTTTTGAATTGATTCACAAATATCTTGAGAAGCGTTTGAAGGATTAAAGGGTTAGTTCACCCGAGAATGAAAATTCGTCCATCTTCTACATACCCTCGAAGCATCCTAGGTAAAGTGTATGTGACTTTCCTCTTTCAGAATATTCCAATCGAAGTTATATTAAAAACTGTCCTTGCTCTTCCATGCCTTTCAATGGGGTAAGTGGGTGTTTGTTGTCAACTGTTCAGAAGATGTGAAATAAAGTGCATGCATCAGGAATAAAGGCCCCCTATAGCAAATCCATGTGTTTATGTAAAATAAATATCCAAATTTCAAACGTATAAAAACTTTTTTTCTCACTTCTGCTGACTGTTGGGAACCTGGAGACGTGCAGGCAGATGATGGAAAGGCAGGCAGATCTGGGAAATTTAGGCACAAAGGAAACAAAGTTCCCTTACTTTAGTCTTCTCTTGGCTTATTTTGAAATCCTCCGATGTTTTTCTTAACTAATCCTCATTTTGTGTTTCTAATTCATGAAAAGCATTTTGTTTTGCTCTCTCTGTGCACTCGTCAGTAACCACGCAACGCTGATGAACTACAACATCAACCTGCAAGTCTTCCGGTTCTCCACAGTCAGCAGAAGTGAGAGAGAAAAAGTGTTTATTATGTTGGAAATCTGCATATTTATCTTACAAAAATGCACAAAAATGGTCACATACACCTAGGATGCTTCGAATTTTCATTCTCGGGTGAACTAACCCTTTAAGTCTGCTCAACTTTAGCACTGGTCATGTTTGCAGTTTACAGATATTTCCAACTTTTAAATCTGTTTGATTGGGTCAATTTTTTAAGCTGTAAAATGCACCTGTAATATGCACATTCACACTCTGCTTTAGTTGGAAGAGGAATAGTTTTATTTGATTATTATCATTACTAAATGTAGTTATTTGTAGTGGTGCTTCATAGCTAAAAGCCTTAACAATGTATATATTATTACGATAATTAAATTTTGAGTCATCTTCATGCTTTGGATTACATGCACTTAAACGTGTTGAATGCTGCAGCTTGTGGTGTTGTGAATGGTGTTCAGTACAGTAACATGGTGGAAAACAATCCTGCAGGCTGCTACAGCAGTGAGCGCCCATGATGTGTCTAGCTCGTTAACAGCCGATTAAACCTTCATTTTTCCTGCATGTGAGACGAGAAAAATCTGGATCTACAGCAGTTCAAGACATGCTCGGAAACTTCCTGTTTTTCTCTCTTTGAATGTCCATCTCTCTGTCTCTCATAGTGATAATTGAAAATGGGCAAAGAGGCAGGACATGGGTGGGATTGACTCCCTTTTGGAGTGGCCAGTCGATGAATTGCAGTTTTAGTTGCTTCTGTGTTGGTTTCAAGAGAGAGACCAGAAGGTTTTTATAACACAAAACAGATGCTGGCAACTTAAAAAAAAAAGACATAGCCTAGATCATCAATGAGGCCTTAACTACACACCAAAATGGCCGCCATCTACTGTTGTGGACTTTCGACGTCTCTGTCTAATCCAGCGAGCAACTACCTCATGAATATTTACTGTCAGTTGGGGCCACCAGCCCAAAAACAAACATCGCACTTAATATTTGATGGCCTTTTTGCTTTAGAGTTGAGTAAACCGTGCGTGCAACACTGCCTCTGCTGTTGTGTGTGTGAGTGTGTGTTTGTGAGTAAATGAGAGTATAATACTATGTGAGATTGGAGCTGATCTCGGGCCTGACTTCCAAATGGGTCCTTTTGTATTTTTCTTCTTTTTGAATTCCACAAAGCTTATCAGGAGGGCGGAACTGTAAATAAACACTGTATGCATCTGCCCCACATTTTCAATAGTAAAACTGTGAACTTTATAAGAATCACATTTCATTTCTCGCTTTGTCTTGCAGGATCTGGAAGTTTTGTCTCAGGAGATCGTGCGTATGAGTAAAGACGCCACTCCTGCAGTAAACTCCAAAGCCACAGGATAAAACTGGACACAGTCCACCCGATGATTCAGTACCCTTCTCTTTCTCTTTCCCTCATCTCTTCACGGCTACCAGGAGGAAACTACATTCATCTTGTATAAAGACCTCCAGGAATCTCAGATGTACCAGGAGCACAGAAGGTCAAAAAAGATCAAGTCCATCTGTGATTTGCATACTACTGAATGTAACGTAACACTTTATATGTTTGTGTGTCTGTGATGGGAAAGTACAGTTAGGAAAGGGTCCGTTGAGCAAACCCTGGCTGCTTGACATCAGTGAACTGAGTGCACAAGACGATGGCTTGTCCTCGGTGGTCCAAACAGGACCGTTCTACCTACCACTAATTCCCCTGTTCAGGAAAGCGTATGTCTAATGTTGGCGTCCTAAAACTGCTATCACTGGTTTATTGCCTGTTTTGTATATATTTGTTTCGCTAAAGACACTTAATGTGTGTGTGAATGTGTGTCTGTGAGGCGTAGAATGGGGTGTATTTATTCATGCCAGAAAATCCAAAAACCATGTCTATATCTTTACAGTATGCTGCTCGTATCTGAAAGAAAATGGCAAAAATCTCAAGTTCTGCAGTTCATTATATCAAATAATTCAGGAAGTTTTCCAGCGAGAGAGGGAAGAGCATGCATTTAATTGCTGTGATAATTATCAGAGCAGTTTTGTGGGGCTCTCGAAATGCTCCCGTGAAAGAAAGTGGCTCCCTGGACTCCCCTCGTTAAGCAGCAATCTCTCCGCAGCTTAACGACTCAGTTTGACACCTCTCTGTCTGTCTCAGAACTGATGGCGCTGTTGGGGAACGAACCAATTTCTCACAGCACGCACTTAACTCCCATGAGAAGCTAGCGGCCTGTTTTAGTGTCTAACACCAGTTTGTTTTGTGCACGTTGATGCCCTGACATTTTCTGTGAATGTTGCAACACGATTCCGCTTTTATGCATTCAGCTTTTGTGAACATTTTAAACGGTTAATTTAATCGTTGGATAATGTGACTGATATTTTGCTGTTGGTCCTTGGACTCTGTTTTTTCTGTGCAATAGCTTGCACTGAGGCCAAGCACCATCCATTGTGTCTTGATTTTTCCAGTCATTTACCACCAAACTACAGCTCTTATTCAGACAAGACAAGATATTTCATTTAACGCAAATGAAAAGTCATCGAGTTGGCGAAATACCAGCATAATTTTCATTCATGTCAAATTAAACATGGCATATGCTTCATTGATCATTTTAGATGCAATGAATATTGACCAATTATTTGTTTAGATCCTTCTGATTGCACAGCAGGGCATAGTAGATTGAACAATTTAGTCACTTAGTCACATGAGATAATGATTTATTTATCAACGGTTCTGTAATAAGTTAGAGAAACATATGTATATTCACTTTGGCAAAATTGTTTTATGATTCTGAGTTGTGAACGATTAGCATTCTGTTTCAAATCTTTAAGCTTTATTACGACAATGGTTTGTTCCCATGTTCTTGGGATATGAGCGCGACGTTTGTGCATGGTTTTGCCTGTCAAATAACCGTTTCTGGCAAATGCTTTTCCATAATCCTTTCATTTGTACTATACAGAAGTAGTATAACGATATTCTTTAATTTTCCCCATTGAGGAAACTGACATATTAAGATTCACTTGGACGATTGCACCCAAAAGAATGAAGGATGTTTTTTTTTTTGCCTTTTACTCTTATAATATCTGCCAAGCAAGCTCTTATTTAAATAAGATCATGTTTTAATCATCACTAATTACATGTAAGCAGATTCTGTTATTAACATCCAATCTCCCACAACATCTCTGTGGCTTATATTTATTTATGTGCAGTTCATTGTCATTTTCAGACTCCCATAACTTGCAGTGATAATAAAGAATGGCTTGAAAAACAATGTCTGCGTGCCAGACTTTTTATGCTTTGTTTACAATGTACATTTTATACAAAATTTTTTTCATCACAGATGTGGGCTGAGAATAAATACAACAACCTTGGCGTTACTATGACATGCTGTACCAACTACCAACTAAGCTAGAGGAACCACAAATCGTACATCGCAAAGGTTTTTCTTTCTTGAAATGTAGTGGTTTTGTTTGAGAAGTGCATTACATTTGACTGATAAACTCTAAAAAGTAAAGGTTCCAAAAAGGGGTTTCCACAGTTATACCATAGAAGATCGTCTGAGTGACCAATTCTTAAAAGAACCATTGTTTTCTTAGTGTCAAGAACATTGATGTAAAGATCCTTTTTTCAAAATAATGAACCTTTTGTGTAATCAAAATGTTCATTGGATGTTAAAGGGTTCTTTGTGGAACCATTGATGCCACTAAAGAACCTTTATTTTTAAAAAGCATAATTCACAAAAAAACTGTTTACTCACTGTCATGTTGTTCCAAACCACAAGTTGTGACTTATTTTTTTCTGTGGAACACAGATCCAAAAACTTTGGATCCCACTGACTTTCACTGTATGGACAAAGAAAACATTTTATTTAATCTTTCCACAAAAAGTCATACATGTTTGGAACTATACATGCTGGTTCCTCCCCAGATCTGTGGGCTAAACACACAAGCATCTATTGCTATCTATTTTCACTGAGTCTTTGTCTAATAGATTTGTTAATTTGTCCTCTGAGTACAAAAGGTGTTTATTGCACTCAATGATGCCTGCAAGAACCGTGTAAACAAATGACATGAATCATTGAGCCGTGTTTAATTGAAGCCATTCAAATACTGCTGTCATCTTTGTTTTCGTTACTATTCAGTTAGTGTGATCTTTAATAAATACTACAAGCTAAGCGACTCCACTGCTTTGCACTGAGTTTCATTCTTAAAATGACCAAATTAAATAGACAATCCAAGAAGACTTGAAAGGTTAAGGTCCAAGGGTCCAAAGCATATCAGCTGGTCACTGGGGTTCCTCAGGGATCAGTTCTTGGACCCCTCCTCTTCTCCATATACACTATATCACTGGGACACGTCATACTGGCACATGGTTTCTCCTACCATTGCTATGCTGATGACAGAGAAGTGTTTTTTTTTTTTTTTTTTCAACCACATGATCCAACAGTAGCTGCACAGATCTCAGGCTGCCTGGCAGATATCTTGGCATGAATGAAATAATGTCATCTACAGCTCAACTGGGCAAAGACTGAGCTTCTTGTCTTCCCTGCAACTCTGACTACCGTATGATTTAACCATCCAGCTACATTTATCAACAATTACCACATCAAGTTCAGTCAGAAATCTTGGTGTAATCTGTGATGACCAGCTGACTTTCAAAGACCACATTGCATAAACGGCAGAAAGAAAGATCAGGCCCTTCCTTAACGGAGCATGGTGCACAACTTATTGTCCAGACCCTTGTCATTTCTAGGCTGGACTACTGCAATGCTGTTCTGGACTTCCATCATTTTAATCAAACCTCTACAAACAATTCAGAATTCAGCATCACAGCTCGTCTTCTACCTCTCTTTATCTTCTTGCACTGGCTACCAGTTTCAGCTCACATCAAGTTCAAGACATTGATGCTTGCGTATAGAACAGCCACAGGCTCAGCACCCTCCTACTTCCACACACTCTTACAAATCTACATCCCCTCCATGTCTGGCTGCTGGAATGATCTTCCCACTCCTATCTGCAATTCTGAAGTGACAGCTGAAAACTCATCTATTTCATCAACATTTTACTGCAACGTTTGAGCCGCATTTATTTATGCAGTTACGTATTTATGAGATCATACAATGCATAATACGGTTCATTACAAGGTGTAATTAATGCATTAAGAATACTTTTATAATGCATTATATCTAAATGCAAAATATAAAGTTAACTGGCATTTAAATAATCCACTTTACGCTGGGTTGTACTTGCTTCCATTTAGTGCCTTGAAATAATTTAATTAGATTATCCTTTACAAAATCTATGCAAATATGATACAGCTCATCCTCTGCCATGTTTTTTAACTCAATTATGAAGTGTTTCATTTTATTTAATAGTTCAAAATGTGATGTCCATGTCATGGAAACTCAGATTAAGGTTTAACACTCGTGTTCTAAACAGGGCATTAGTTGAATGATTGATATTAAATCAATACCTAATAAAGAGAGGAATTATTCGGCGCATAAAAATATAGGACTGAATTATTTCAATGGATGCTCATTAGTTGCAGATTTAATGTGTCCGAGGGGCTCTTCAGCGTCTTAAGTGAAATGATTAAAGCATTGATTTGTAATCAACACACCTACACCTGAGAATAAAACACTATATCATGATTAAAGCTCTCCTGTGAGCTCCAGCTTCTTGTGTAGGACTACATTTTGACTGGTTTATCGTTACAGGTGACTAGGGATATTCTGCATCGATTGGAGCTGCCTTAAGGTAATTGTCTTTGTTTCTGGTTATTGTTTGTAACTATGGAGGGTCGGGCAGCTGTATATTGGAAGCCTTAGAAAGATTGAAATCACTGTTGTAACTGGATTCTGCTTTTGTGTCTTCTGCGGCAATAATTTAGACGTGAACCTTTGTATTGACATCGGAATTGTAGAAATTGAATGCAGGGACTGTCAAGATGGAAAAGGTTTGAAAATTACTTTCAAGGGTGTTGGAAATAACCCATTCTGATGCTCCCATGATGCATTTGGTAAGTGATTTTCAAAGTCAACGAAACACTTCTTCTCTCTTCCTTAAGGGTCAGTTTGATTTTTAAATGACTTGAAAGCAGTGTGGGGGGAACACATTACAGGTAATGCGAGTTATGTAATCAGATTACCTTTTAATAGTAACTAGTGAAGTAATGCATTATTTACAAGAAAATATCTTAGTTACTTCTTAGAATATGTAATGCCAGTTACCGTTTACCAATTTACTGACTGACAGCTCTCCTGTTCCCATGTTAAGAGAAATCAGTAGTAAGTGTAAAGGCAACTTTTGTAACTTGGTGTGAAAGAGCTTTTACATTTGACGAAAATTAAAATGCAAGCAAGCCCAGCCCAGATTAGAAAAAGTAAGTTACTTTTTTAGGGAGTAAAGTGACATTGTAATGCATTACTTTCAATAGTAAGTTTCCCCAACACTGCTTGAAACACTGGTTAGAAATTTTTTATATTCTTAAATTTTTTTTCTTTGCTTAATCTAGGGTTAAAAAATAAATAAATAACGTAACCTAAAGTTAATAAAGACATACACCCAAGGCGAGCATTTCAAATCTGAAATGAGACTCACAGAAATCGTCTTGTTTTGCTTGCAAGCTTTTATTTCCATATTCGCATTTGAGGATATTGATCAGAGCATTCAATCGGTCCAGAAAGAGAGTGTTCTCAAAATATTTTGCCTGCCCATTTCCATAGTTAGAAAGCAAGTAGATCTCATTGACTCTGTTCTCTGGGAAGGTTCTAGGTGTCGTATTGCTCTGATGTATTTAAAACCCAGATGATATGACCCTGGACTGGGACTCAGGTTGATACACAGAAAAAATGTACTCAGACTGAAATAGGACAGACCATCAAGGATAAACTCACGGTGAGGTGTATGAAATATTGTGAGCACCAAACGGGCTAGTTAAATGCGTTATGTAAATATTGTGAAACACTGCAGATTCCAGATTTGTTGTAAGGGAACAGTTGGCTAGGACTGTGTCAAAAAATGCAGGACACTTTTCACAGATATGCACACTTCACTGATCCATGTTTTTTTTTTTTGTTTTTTTTTTTATATATAAAGCTTTAGAGGTTCAAATTCAGTGTTTTTTTCTAATAACTATTAGATATATTATGAACTATTATCATGTAGCATAAAATTCATCTAGCATGAAAATAAGCTAGTTTGAAACCGATCAAATGCATCTTTAAACTCAATAATCTGTTCAATTGACATATGTTTGTTTGGTGCGAAACGTAAAATCACAGGTTTATTAAAGTTATCTAAAAATAAAATTAATACATTTTCATAGCATGAAATGAATGTTAACTTTTTTCAGATAGTTGCTAAATCCCCGAATTAACTGAAATAAAATTAATTAAAATATGTAAAATACAAAAAATTAAATACACACCAAAATGACTAAAACTTTAGATAAGATAAAATGAAATACCGATAACATAAAATTAAAAACAGTTCTCTGTTGCTAAAATAACACTGAATTAGACCATTTTCAGTGTTGCAAACCTCATATTATATAAATAGAAAATAAAACCACTCATGCTAAATTTTATTGTACCTCCCAGACTTGACGTTTTAGCACTTCCTTTTATCAACCCATTGTTAAGAGTTTCAGGCGCAATTTTAAACTTTTATGGAAAGTACAGTCATTTTTTTGTGCTCTTTTGAATATGAACAACATCATTTATAAATTATTGTCCCTCAAGAAAATAATCATTGTGATAGGAATAACACATCAGTTTTCCCTAGTGTTCAAAAGACCTTTAGTGGACTCATTAAATTACTTTTCCTAATGATAAGGTT
The DNA here is from genome assembly GCF_023724105.1 of Carassius gibelio. Lineage (NCBI taxonomy): Eukaryota > Metazoa > Chordata > Actinopteri > Cypriniformes > Cyprinidae > Carassius > Carassius gibelio. The sequence continues at coordinate 23,468,117 of NC_068378.1, read as the reverse complement.
ATGAATATGATGTAAACATAATTAGTGTAATCTGGTAATGAAAATTTGACTTTTTTTTTAAGATGAGTTCTTACATCTATTTGGTGTGTGTGTGTGTGTGTGTGTGTTTTCCCTCTTTCCTTTTTTCCACCCCTGAGGATGAAAGTGGGTGAACTCAAGTTTCAACAGAGTTCAGCTGGTGAAAGAAATGGACAAATTCAGATGTTAAGGCTAATTGAACTGACACTCCAGCAACCTTTGAAATCAGTTTTTAATTAAAGGTAGTGTGCTGAGGTGCCTGCTCTTAAACTTTCATAATTACACTCCCGCAGACACCGTCTGTAAGAGTTAGACAGCGGCCTTCAATGCACCATCAGCTGACTGCATCTCATTTCTCAGTCCTTCACTGCTGCTTCACTCAGTCAAAAACTCAGTGAGTAAATATTGATATTACTTGTTTTGATATGCTAACTCTTAAAAAAAAAAAAAAGATTAATTTTTTTTCTGAAAGCCACTTATAATCTCAGTCAAGGTTTTTGCAACAAAAACAGTAGTACTTTTTTTTTTACATGATGATTTTCCTCCCACTCTGACCCTTAAAGTCAGCTTTCACAACCACATTTAACTTGCATAATCTGATGTATTTCTGAACTGGATATTCAATGAAGCAGTTTTTTTTTTTTTTGTACTCTAACTTTAATAATAAATAAATGAACTTTATTTTTTTTTACACTTTTACACATCATCATAAATTATTCAACCTATAGTTTAGAAAATGATAATAATAAAATATGACAAGAACTGAGAGTTAAACTGTCTGATAAAGTCACACATAACACTTAAGCAAAACTTGGTCAGGTCAAGTGTCTAATTAATTTTTGGTCCCAAATTTGTATCAGTTTTACTGGTAGTCCACTGTATAAAGAAGTTTTTTAGTTTAATATGTCAGTTTATTTTGCTATCCTCCATTACATAGTGTCCTGCATCCACTTGGAAAGACACATGCACAGGTGTGAGAGACCTGGGTTCGAATCCACTGTGTGACACAGTGTGTCTCTGAGCAAGACACTTAACCCCTAGCTGCTCCAGAGGCATGCGACCTCTGACATATATAGCAATTGTAAGTCACCTTGGATAAAAGCGTCAGCTAAATGAATAAATGTAAATGTATATGGCCCTTTAAAATAACCCGTGACTCTGTACCTGCTTTAAAAATAGCAGACTGACATATGGAATGACTTTCTGACTAACACAAGTAAAAAAAAAAAAAAAGCCTTTTTCATCCATATTTGACGACAAGCAGCAGCAGAGAACTGGGTGTTTGGAGAGAATGAATAAGATGGCCTGCAGCGTATGTGATTCCCCTCGTGTCGTGCAGGACTGATGTGCTTCAGATTGTGCTGCATAAGCTCAAATGTCCCTGACCGTCTCGCCCTCACACATGCTGTGCTGTTGCCCATGTGGCCACTCTAGGGTTAATATTTCATGACTGAGGGATTATTTTTAGATTTCTGCTGCTGAGTACATTTCAGCATATTAGCTAGATTGATTACAGTTTTGACATATTATGTAATTGAATGCTGATGCTGATTGGAAAGTGTTACGTCTGTGCTATGTTGTCAATTTAGTCATAAAAATGCATTTTTGTTGCTTATTTCATTTTAATCTATTAGTCTGATAATGCATAGCATACAATAATTTAAACGTGCAAAATAAGTTTATTGAATCCATTTCTACATTAATAATTGTAATTGTATTCAATCTATGTACAAAAAAATACAGATCCAGAGTGACTCAAACTTATTGGAAATTGATGCAAGTACCATATTTATTTTATAGTATATTAGCATATAGTATTTTATAAATTTTTATTCTGGATGAACTGGACCACTGGACTGGATATTATTATTATTTATATTATTATAAATCAATAAATCTTGGTTGTTCGTTGTTGTTGTTTTCTTATGTTAAGTTTTTGTTATGTTATGTCATGGTATGGTTAGGTTTACGTTATGTTATGTGTTATATGTGATTTGTAATTAGCTATATATATATATATATATATGGAGCTGACTGAAGGTCTCAGATGAATTCAGCACTTGTTGGCCATGAGCAGATGTGTAATACAATGCAAACAGACGGTATTAATGGATTGAATTGAATTGATGAAGAAAAATGGAAAATCATTCACTTGTCCTCAGCCTGTCAAAACTAAATATAACTCAATTATTTCTTGTCAACAGATGAGAAATGTTAAACGTGACATCAGAGTGGAACGGATCCCGACTTACACATTGAATGCTCAAAAAATAAGAATGTGTGTTGTGCCAGCTAAGATCTGCTGGTGCGTGGACCGATCTGTCACAAGCTGTTGCTGAAGAAAGTGGCAGCAGAACGGCCGAATATGACAAAATGTCACTTGATTCAGCAGTTGTTTTTGGCATCTACCTCATGATGGTAATGTTACACAGCCTGGTGATTTCTGATTTCTTACCCCGGTATTCCCCTCACATTGAGCACTTGTAGTTAGTTATTGAGTAACTATCTGATTTTTTTTACAGTCTATGGTGACTACATATGTAACTACACTGTAAGATGAAGACTGTAACGCTAGTTGTGACCTAATATCCTTCACCTAATACTGAGCTTGTACAGGACTTGATTTTATTAAAAGGTCAGTTCATGCCAAAAATAAATTCCTATTGTTTCAAACATCTTTTATTATTAATATTATTATTATTATTTTTTTTTTTGTGAAAATATGTTTATACTACACTACCGTTCAATAATTTGGGGTTGGTATGATTTTTTTTTTTTTTTTTTGACTCATTTATTCCTGTCAAGGTTGCATTTTTCTGATCAAAAATACAATAAAAACAAAATATTGTGAAATATTATTACAAGTTAAAACACTGTTTTTCTATTTGAATATATTTTAAAATGCAATTTATTCCTGTGATGCAAAGCATCATTTTCAGTATCATCACCAGTTTCAGTGTCACATGATACTTCAGAAATAATTCTAATTTTTGGTGCTCAAGAAACATTTCTTCTTCTTTTTTTTTTATCTGTATTGAAAATATTTAAGATCTGTGTAATATTTTTGTAGAAACCATGATACATTTTATTCTTTGCCTAATAAAAAGTTCAAAAGAGCAGCATTTGTTTGAAATTGTTTTATGCCAAAGTCTTTGCTGTCACTTTTGATCAGTTTAAATAAATAAAAAAATACCAACCCCAAATAACCTTACCAACCCCAAACTTTTGCATAGTGCATATTATTAAGATTCTGTTTTAATGTATTTATTTTAATGCATTAAATTTAATTGTTTATATAGTGTATATAAACCATTTTTTTTTATGAAGCAGCAGTTGAATTGAATTTTTCATGTTCTAAATTTCAGTCATTTTAATTTAATTTTATTAGATTTTTCTATGCTTGGAATTTTGGTCGTCTTAATTTAAATTGAATTTATTTTTTATGTTTTGAATTTGTCTATTTTATTTTAATTTAATTTAATTTCTTTTATTTGAATTTTTAAATATTTTTTTTATGCTTTGATTTTTATTTTTACACTTCAGAGTAAATTATATTAAATTTTTGCTTTTATGAAATAGTGCCTGGTTTCTTCATTTAATGAAGCAATATTCAGCAGTTCATGAGCATTTCTGTCAAGCTCAAAAAGACCAAACAATTCTAAACAAAAGAAAGAAAGAATAATCTGTTAAAAAATAAAAAATAACCCATACATGCTTGACTTAAGTGAATGATGATTTGAACTGTGCCCTAACCATTTACACTTTCAGAAATTCCGAACACTTACTCCTGAACTTTAAGCGGTGATGTTCTCCACCATGTGGACATGACGTAACCCTGATGCTATTTTAAAACTTGTCTGATTCAAAGCTTTGAACAGACACAACAGAGATGGGAGAGGAAGAGCAGAGGCAAAGCAAGGTGACGGAGCCTGAGAGATTGGAGTATAAAGTCACTAATTTTAAAAATGTACTTCTTTCTGGATTCCTTTTTGATACTATAAATAGCCTTTTCTCTCAGCTTAACAAAGAAAGCTAACAACATAGGACATCTGGACCTGTATCTCATCTCTGCACTCCTATTAAACTACAGTCTTTTCCCGGATGAACTGAGATCAGCTTCCTTCCAGACGTTTATTATCTACTGTAGTTCATTTCCCTCTTTGAGTTGTGCTAAACATTTTAATTTAAACATTTAAATTAAATTACATTTTTATGCTTTGAATTTCAATTTAACGTAATAAATTTTTTGTGCTATGATTTCAGGTTTTTATTGTTTTAGAAATCTTGAAATATGGTGCCTGAGTCCTACAGACTATAAGCATGGTGCTTTTTTATCGACATACTCAGTGCCCATTTACTTTGACTGTATGATAGGCAGCATGAATTAAAATGCTTTTTTTGTGTTTCACATAAGAAAACAAGGCGTGCATGTTTGAAGCAATGTTAGGGTAAGTAAATGATGAGATCAAATAAAAAGTGTAAAAAGAATAATACATTTTTTTGGGTGAACTCTGCATACATTTCAGTATAAAACTCCACAAGCGATGTCCTACAAATGAGTTGTGGTTCAGCAGTGATTTTGTTTGCTGTGCTCTCCTCCTTCGTCTCTGTGCTCTAGCAGGTGTAGTGTAAAGCTGTAAAAGGATGTATTGATTCTCCTCATCTGGACGTCAGTGTGTAAGAAGATCTGCCGGATGGAACACACAGCGTGTCATTGCAGCAGTGGGATAGGACACAGGAAAAGGAAGATCCTCTTAATTGAGATTGGATGAATCGAGGTACTGTAGGTTTAAATCTGTTCCTGGAGATCCATGTATCTGAGTTTAAACTGAGAATGAAGGCTAAATCTATCCTGAAACAGCCCAATATTTGTGCAACTGATCCTATACGTCAGTCCAGAAGACATAGCGGGAGGCTTTTTCTCTGAGATTTGATATGAAGACGGTCTTTACAGTCACACATAGACAGTGGGAATGAATGAAACCTTAGGTTGTGCATAAAAGCCAATAAGATAAGAGTTCAAGTTCATTTCATATAATTCAAAGGCACATTATCTCATTCTGCTTTCCATTTAAAGCCAGATGTGGGTTTTTCCTACTTGACTTCCAACCATTTGGGTAAATCCAGGGGGGCAGGGTTTTATATTTTATTGAAGCATCCCTGCTCGCCGCCATTGGCTAGCGGACCCCCACCTGCTGTTAGCATTCCATTGACTCCCATTCATTTTGGCGTCACTTTGAAAGCGAATAACTTTACATCTGAGGCGTTTAAAGACTCCATTTGTCCATTCATTATTTCTAAAGAAACATGAAAATGTATAGAAGGCTCCATTACCTTCTATCTTAAGTTATGGGCCCGTAGAAGTTTTTGTAAAAATAGGCTAACGATTGCATCCTAATTTATGACTCACTGTCGGACAGTAGAGAAATTACCGTATGGACAGGAAGAGAAGCTCGCAGACAATCTTTTACTGTCTATGAGGCAATCGGGGGGACGTGGAGGCATGAAGTAAAGGGAGAAGCCCATACAGAGTGCATAAAAGCAACGGGACAAAATTATTCAACAGCGTCTGCAAGATTCAGTGGGTGATTCAGACTTCTCTTGTCACAGCGATTAGAAGACTTACAGGTTGCTCACGTGACATCTACGTCATCAAGCTGAGTTTGAGTCTGCGCAGTACGCTCGACCCCCAGGAAGTGCATGCTTCTAATTGACTTCACTTGTCTCCGTTGATTCCAATGGGGTCGCTTTATCCATTTCTTTTACTGTCTATGGGTAAATCTCATAAACTCTGGGTCATATTTCAGCAAAATCATTATATGTATACATTGTATTACACTGCATTATATTTCACCACCCCCCATAAATAAATTCCAGGTTATTGATTATGAAACTAATAATTTAAATATCATCTTACTAAGATATATTATTGGGAGCTATAGAGTGACGATTGATATTTATATGCATTTGATATTAGTTTGCTGTACTGTTTTAAAGATCTCATTGATTTATATCGAATTGAATTTCATCTCACTTTTTGTTTATGTAAAAACCAGCATCTGCGTCAAATTGCATATTTCTGCTCAGTTTGGGACTCTGAATACATTTTATACTTTAAAAGCTTGATGTATCAAATATGATTCCATAGGTTCCGATAAACTGTTCTATTTTTAAACGTTAGGTTTTTCTATTATGTGTCAGGCTTTGCAGTGTCAAAACATTGCTTTGACTACAGCTTTAAAATAATGTTTATATAACGTTATATAAAAACATCTCGCACAGCCTATTCAGTTGACATACAATACGTTTTCCTGTTTCCTCCATGATCCAGATGTTGTTTTGTGTGTGGCTGTTGTGTGAATTTTGAACCAGGCCGGGGAGACAAAAGGCTGCCCGCACACTCATCGTCCAAAATGAATACAGACAATCTGATTCGGCTTAATCTCCGAAGCCCAAACCTACACGCTCCATCAGCAGCTCTGGAGGTGTCAGTCTTTGCAACATCTCCTAATCCTCGCTTTTCTGCACCAGAATCACAGCCGCCTGCGGTTAGCTGGCTTGTAGATGCCACTGTAAGGATGCAGCTGAATGTATTTCTTTCTCTTTCCAGTCCTTTGTGAAGGAAGGAGGGCCTCATCGCGGGATGGAATTTCAGCTCTTGGCTCATCATCTCTGTAGTGGTCAGAGATTATCTGTTTGTTTGGGGTATGGATCCGTCACTTGAGCCTGCTTGTTGGAACCGTATACACGTTCAGAAGGGACTTTCACCGGGGTTAAATTCCGATCTCGGAGGCCCTGAGGCTTAGCGACAGCATTTATAACGTAATGACAAGTGTCTTAGAGTTCGTATGGAATGACTAATTTAACTCGATGGTCAATTTTAACTCACAGAAGTGCCCTCTGCACTTCCCTTCTCCATGTGAGCTGTCCAATTCATTAGCCACTCTGGGTTCTCGTAAAACCGTGACCCATGATGCACTGATGCACTGGTGCAGAGCTTCTATTGATGGTGACACTCCATTAAATTCTCCATCAAGAGCCAGTTCGATGCCCAGAAGTCCTCAGTTAAACATAGCACTGTCAGGCCAGAGCAACAGGCTCTGTTTACCTTTAAACCAAACAGTGTTTTGTGAGGGTGCAGAGCGGTACTGTGCATTAACTGTAGCTATTTCACAAGTGCCAGTTGCATTGCAAACTTAGCTTCTTAATACGTTTTCAATTGGGCTTTTTTTTTACTTTTTGACTTTCTAGTTTAAATAACTAACCTTGTCACAAGAAACATATGATTAGTTTTTTTAGAGAATGTTAATGCGAGTTTATTTTGTCTTATTGCAGTGGCAGACTTTTGCATTTGTTTTATATATAAACAAGGACAGACTTTTCATTTTTGGGTGCACTAACCCTTTAAGCCATTGCTTCTCAAAAATTTTATTTTAGTATTATTTAGATACTATTATCGTATTTATTTATATCTTGAATGAGCTCTTATGTTTATTCTTTCAGTAATTATTATTATTATTTAAAGTAATAAAAAAATTTTTAGATTTAATTTCCTAGGCAACATTTATATATATTTTTAAGTTTTATAAAATAAGTAAAAATATTATGTTAGTACAGCTTTTTCTGCTATTTCAGTTAACAAAAATGTTTTTTTAACATATATTGTTTTGTAACATTATTGTTATTATTGTTCACTTAAACTAAAACTAAAACCATTAAAAAATAACTTGAAATAAATGTCAACTAAAATAAAAATAATATTTAATCTATATATTTTTTAAATATCACATTTAAATATTTTTACTGGAAATGCCCTTTAAGAGTGGGATTTTTAAAATGTAGCTTCTTCGTAGACATGTTGCTGGTATTGTAGTGCAAGACCTAATCTGTAGGCCTAGTCAGATTCCTATTTTGAAGCAAAAAGTGAATTAACACTTCGTTTTTATTATGTTTTCTTTGTACCCAAGTTACATGTTCAAATAAGTAGCCATTTACTTTTCTCATTATTTAATATAAAGGGTTAGTTCACTTCAAAATGCTAATTCTGTCTTTTTTTACTCACTATCATGCTGTTCTAATTTGGTTTGCCATACGTATCCATTGCTCTTGCCATGTAGTCAGAGTTTATCGTGACTGTGGCTTCAAAAAAACAAAAAAAGAAAAATAACACTATAAAAGTTGTCGATATGACATGTTCCAAGTCTCTGTCATAAAATGGCTTTTGTTACTTGTATTAGGAATACTGCATGTCTTTTTCTTTTCTCTCCTCTTTGGGCTCACACTGTGTGTCCCGGTTCAATGGTACAGTGAAGATCCCTTTGACCAGATTCAACAAAACCTAAATTTGGGAAATTAAATTGTGTGTGGCAAACTCAGTCCATGACTCCATCCATTATCTATCATCTACTTGAAGCTTTAGAAAGGCTGACATACCACAGCCAGACATGATAATGAAAGTGATACAGGATCAGTGCTGATAATGTGAACTGTGAACTGAATGGGGTTCATATTGATTTCACAACCAGATCTGCCATTTCATGCTACATCGTGCTGTCCTGATAAAGTTAATGCTGCATTTAGACAAAATGTCCAGTGCAAACAAATAAAGCTCAAGATTCCCATTTCAGTCAGATGGATGGATGGATCAGGTCATGCCACTGATGCGCAATTGGATGCTACCGCCCCACGGACATTCATATAATAGGCATGTCTGAGACATTATTCCAAAACAAATCATGGCTTGACCAGAAACCGCTCTCAGATTACTAAGCCGTTTATACAATCAAAGAAGCTGATATGTGAGCCACTATAATACTTGACCCAGTTTCCAATGGCAGTATGAATACGTGCACAGATTTTTCTGCATGCATTGTTGTGTCTGATTGCATCAATTAAAGGTTCTGCATGATCCAAAAGGACTGTGACCTGTTTAAAGGATTGCCATCTTTTTAAGCGTGTTTAAAGAAGAGTATATCAAGAGCTTTTGGTAAACATTTGTCAGAAACAATCAAGTAATTGGCCCTGAAACTTCCTGACTGGCTGATGTCATGGGGTTGAATTAGTTTTATCGTCTGAGGGACCCTTAGAGTGGTTCATCTTGCAGATAGAAGTGGCTGTTTTTATCTATTGCCCACTAACAGCCTAAAAAGCTGGCTTTCTCAAACAGAAGGTTTTTCTGTAGATTTCAAAATGATTATTTTTCAATTAATGACTTCAGAATGTGGGTACATTCTTACTCCATTTGGCAAAGCCTTGTTTAACTCTTTATGGTTCGATGTTTCCATATGTTTTCATTCTCTCTCTCTCTCTCTCACACACACACACACACACACACACACACATGTTTGTTTTTGTGAAAAGTGGGGACATCCCATAGGCGTAATGGTTTTTATAATGTAGAAACTGTATATTCTATCGCCCTTCACCAACCCTACCCCTAAACCTAACCCTCACGGGAAACTTTGTGCATTTTTACTTTCTCAAAAAAGACCTCATTCTGTATGATTTATAAACATTTTGAAAAATGGGGACATGGGTTATGTCCTCATAAGTCACCCTCTCCTTGTAATACCTGTGTCATACCCATGTCATTATACAGAGTTGGGTCCTGATATGTCACAAAAACAAGCACCCCTCCCCCCACACACACACAGAGACATTGTTTCTGCATCATTGATAGATTCAATTATTTTTTCACAGAGCAACTGCTTAAAGTTTTAAATTGGGAAAATATGAATGTTTTAAAACTGCAGTAATGCATTTCTTGTTTGTAATTTTTTATAGACGTTGACATTGATTATATTACTGCAGTATTTATCTGGAACTGCTTATAAAATGATTGTATTTATGCACAAATGATTTCTGATTTATGTTTCATGTCATTAGAAAAGGCCAGACAAGTTGCACAATGGATTTGAACAATGTGGATGAGTCAGACTTTTCAGACCATTAATTAAAGATAATTGATAATGATGAACTCAGTCTGAGTTTGTAGGAGTTCCGAACTCCAAGAGTTTTAAATATGTAAGTTGATAAACAAGTGTGAATTTACATGAGAGGAGAAAATAATCTATATATCATCCATCCATGCATCCATCCGTGCCAGATTTACTCAATCCCAAAGGTAGAAGTAGAAGTGTTCTTGGTCACTTTACATCCCACTTTCTGTCTAATTGGGCGTCATGGCCAGAAAAAGTGGCACTATGTATATACAATCTCATGATACTAGTCCTCAAACAGCACTGCACTCTCAAACTCTATACCACCACCCGCTGGTGCCGCATTGATGTTTTGCTTTAGTGAATAAAAATGACGGAGGAGAATTATAGAGAGGGTAAACGAGAGTGGCCATTAAAAGAAGGAAGTCTATGGGGTAATAGGAATCATTATGGAGTCATCATGAATAAATAATATTTCCTGTTTCTTTCCTTTATATTCAGCTATCTTTGTCTCTCTCTATCTCTCAGTCGATAATTGACTCAGCGGGGTGTTTTCTCGCTAGCTTTCGGTCCATCCTGGAAAGGGTAGCAAGGGTGGTGTAATTGAAATCCAATCAAGTTGATGAGTCAAGAGAGGACTTGCATGAGGGAAACACTCCTTCGCAGGAGAAAGAGATGGGGTTGATGGGAAATCGGAGTGATTTTCCACTAGAGTCAGTCTAGAGGAGTGTGTGTGTGTTTGTGTGTGCGTTTTGAACCTGCTAATGTACATCATTATAAAACATCTGAATCACTGGAGAAGAAATAACCCTTGTTATCTTAGAAAGATCTGAACCATGGCAACTAGAACCAACATCTTAAGCAACTTAGTCTGTATACTAAGAATAAATGCGAAGGACGGTAATGTCTTCTTTTTCTGTATTCTCTCTGAAGATAATGTGCACTTAGGTGAAGGAATGGAGCTAAAGTTTATAGAGTTTTACTTTCCTAAGTTTTGTTTAAATTCTCTCTGCTTCTTGGTTTTTTTTCTTAATCATCTTGTTGAGTTGCACTCAAAGCACTTTCCATTGCTTTATCATTAAAAACAGAAATATTGCCATCAAATGTTACTGGCAGGGAGCTTATATTTTTGTCATATTATGAGGTATTGTAAAAAAATCACTATTGGTTTTTTGACAGCATATAAATTAATGATAGCCATTTTGTTCAGATCCTCTGATCATACAAAGTTCAGTACTGAATTTTGCGTGCATTGCATCACACCTTTTGATTCAAAGTTTAGATACCAACGATTTGTTTAATGTTTTTGAAAGACATCTCTTATACTCAACAAGGCTGCATTTATTTGATCCAAAACATAGTAAAACAGTAACATTGTGAACATTTTTTACAAAAAAAGTGACAGTTTTCTATTCAAATATATTTGAAAATGTCATTTATTTCTGTGATACAAAGCTGGATTTTTAGCATCATTATTCCAGTCTTCAGTGTCACGTGATCCTTCAGAAATCATGTATACATGAAAACCCCACCACAAATTATGCATCTTG